>NW_027362761.1:1210250169-1211521800 GCF_046119375.1 Phyllobates terribilis
TGTGATGCATAAACGCTACTCACACATTAGACCTGTGGTGCATAAACGCTACTCACACATTAGACCTGTGGTGCATAAACGCTACTCACACATTAGACCTGTGGTGCATAAACGCTACTCACACATTAGACCTGTGATGCATAAACGCTACTCACACATTAGACCTGTGATGCATAAACGCTACTCACACATTAGACCTGTGGTGCATAAACGCTACTCACACATTAGACCTGTGATGCATAAACGCTACTCACACATTAGACCTGTGGTGCATAAACGCTACTCACACATTAGACCTGTGGTGCATAAACGCTACTCACACATTAGACCTGTGGTGCATAAACGCTACTCATACATTAGACCTGTGGTGCATAAACGCTACTCACACATTAGACCTGTGGTGCATAAACGCTACTCACACATTAGACCTGTGGTGCATAAACGCTACTCACACATTGGACCTGTGGTGCATACGCGCTACTCACACATTAGACCTGTGATGCATAAACGCTACTCACACATTAGACCTGTGGTGCATAAACGCTACTCACACATTAGACCTGTGGTGCATAAACGCTACTCACACATTAGACCTGTGGTGCATAAACGCTACTGACACATTGGACCTGTGATGCATAAACGCTACTCACACATTAGACCTGTGATGCATAAACGCTACTCACACATTAGACCTGTGATGCATAAACGCTACTCACACATTAGACCTGTGATGCATAAACGCTACTCACACATTAGACCTGTGGTGCATAAACGCTACTCACACATTAGACCTGTGATGCATAAACGCTACTCACACATTAGACCTGTGATGCATAAACGCTACTCACACATTAGACCTGTGGTGCATAAACGCTACTCACACATTAGACCTGTGATGCATAAACGCTACTCACACATTAGACCTGTGATGCATAAACGCTACTCACACATTAGACCTGTGGTGCATAAACGCTACTCACACATTGGACCTGTGATGCATAAATGCTACTCACACATTAGACCTGTGGTGCATAAACGCTACTCACACATTAGACCTGTGATGCATAAACGCTACTCACACATTAGACCTGTGATGCATAAACGCTACTCACACATTAGACCTGTGATGCATAAACGCTATTCACACATTAGACCTGTGGTGCATAAACGCTACTCACACATTAGACCTGTGATGCATAAACGCTACTCACACATTAGACCTGTGATGCATAAACGCTACTCACACATTGGACCTGTGGTGCATAAACGCTACTCACACATTAGACCTGTGGTGCATAAACGCTACTCACACATTAGACCTGTGGTGCATAAACGCTACTCACACATTAGACCTGTGATGCATAAACGCTACTCACACATTAGACCTGTGATGCATAAACGCTACTCATACATTAGACCTGTGGTGCATAAACGCTACTCACACATTAGACCTGTGATGCATAAACGCTACTCACACATTAGACCTGTGATGCATAAACGCTACTCACACATTAGACCTGTGATGCATAAACGCTAGTCACACATTGGACCTGTGGTGCATAAACGCTACTCACACATTAGACCTGTGATGCATAAACGCTACTCACACATTAGACCTGTGATGCATAAACGCTAGTCACACATTGGACCTGTGATGCATAAACGCTACTCACACATTGGACCTGTGGTGCATAAACGCTACTCATACATTAGACCTGTGGTGCATAAACGCTACTCACACATTAGACCTGTGGTGCATAAACGCTACTCACACATTAGACCTGTGATGCATAAACGCTACTCACACATTAGACCTGTGATGCATAAACGCTACTCACAAATTAGACCTGTGGTGCATAAACGCTACTCACACATTAGACCTGTGGTGCATAAACGCTACTCACACATTAGACCTGTGATGCATAAACGCTACTCACACATTAGACCTGTGGTGCATAAACGCTACTCACACATTAGACCTGTGGTGCATAAACGCTACTCACACATTAGACCTGTGATGCATAAACGCTACTCACACATTAGACCTGTGATGCATAAACGCTACTCATACATTAGACCTGTGATGCATAAACGCTACTCACACATTAGACCTGTGATGCATAAACGCTACTCACACATTAGACCTGTGATGCATAAACGCTACTCATACATTAGACCTGTGATGCATAAACGCTACTCACACATTAGACCTGTGGTGCATAAACGCTACTCACACATTAGACCTGTGGTGCATAAACGCTACTCATACATTAGACCTGTGGTGCATAAACGCTACTCACACATTAGACCTGTGATGCATAAACGCTACTCACACATTAGACCTGTGATGCATAAACGCTACTCACACATTAGACCTGTGGTGCATACGCGCTACTCACACATTAGACCTGTGGTGCATACACGCTACTCACACATTAGACCTGTGGTGCATAAACGCTACTCACACATTAGACCTGTGGTGCATACGCGCTACTCACACATTAGACCTGTGGTGCATAAACGCTACTCACACATTAGACCTGTGATGCATAAACGCTACTCACACATTAGACCTGTGATGCATAAACGCTACTCACACATTAGACCTGTGATGCATAAACGCTACTCACACATTAGACCTGTGGTGCATAAACGCTACTCACACATTAGACCTGTGATGCATAAACGCTACTCACACATTAGACCTGTGATGCATAAACGCTACTCACACATTAGACCTGTGATGCATAAACGCTACTCACACATTAGACCTGTGATGCATAAACGCTACTCACACATTAGACCTGTGATGCATAAACGCTACTCACACATTAGACCTGTGATGCATAAACGCTACTCACACATTAGACCTGTGGTGCATACACGCTACTCACACATTAGACCTGTGATGCATAAACGCTACTCACACATTAGACCTGTGATGCATAAACGCTACTCACAAATTAGACCTGTGGTGCATAAACGCTACTCACACATTAGACCTGTGATGCATAAACGCTACTCACAAATTAGACCTGTGATGCATAAACGCTACTCACACATTAGACCTGTGATGGATAAACGCTACTCACAAATTAGACCTGTGGTGCATAAACGCTACTCACACATTAGACCTGTGATGCATAAACGCTACTCACACATTAGACCTGTGATGCATAAACGCTACTCACACATTAGACCTGTGATGCATAAACGCTACTCACACATTAGACCTGTGATGCATAAACGCTACTCACACATTAGACCTGTGGTGCATAAACGCTACTCACAAATTAGACCTGTGGTGCATACACGCTACTCACACATTAGACCTGTGATGCATAAACGCTACTCACACATTAGACCTGTGGTGCATAAACGTTACTCACAAATTAGACCTGTGGTGCATACACGCTACTCACACATTAGACCTGTGATGCATAAACGCTACTCACAAATTAGACCTGTGATGCATAAACGCTACTCACACATTAGACCTGTGATGCATAAACGCTACTCACACATTAGACCTGTGATGCATAAACGCTACTCACACATTAGACCTGTGGTGCATACACGCTACTCACACATTAGACCTGTGATGCATAAACGCTACTCACACATTAGACCTGTGATGCATAAACGCTACTCACAAATTAGACCTGTGGTGCATAAACGCTACTCACACATTAGACCTGTGATGCATAAACGCTACTCACACATTAGACCTGTGGTGCATACACGCTACTCACACATTAGACCTGTGATGCATAAACGCTACTCACAAATTAGACCTGTGATGCATAAACGCTACTCACACATTAGACCTGTGATGGATAAACGCTACTCACAAATTAGACCTGTGGTGCATAAACGCTACTCACACATTAGACCTGTGATGCATAAACGCTACTCACACATTAGACCTGTGATGCATAAACGCTACTCACACATTAGACCTGTGATGCATAAACGCTACTCACACATTAGACCTGTGATGCATAAACGCTACTCACACATTAGACCTGTGGTGCATAAACGCTACTCACACATTAGACCTGTGGTGCATAAACGCTACTCACAAATTAGACCTGTGGTGCATACACGCTACTCACACATTAGACCTGTGGTGCATAAACGCTACTCACAAATTAGACCTGTGGTGCATAAACGCTACTCACAAATTAGACCTGTGGTGCATACACGCTACTCACACATTAGACCTGTGGTGCATAAACGCTACTCACACATTAGACCTGTGATGCATAAACGCTACTCACACATTAGACCTGTGGTGCATAAACGCTACTCTCACATTAGACCTGTGGTGCATAAACGCTACTCACACATTAGACCTGTGATGCATAAACGCTACTCACACATTAGACCTGTGATGCATAAACGCTACTCACACATTAGACCTGTGATGCATAAACGCTACTCACACATTAGACCTGTGGTGCATAAACGCTACTCACACATTAGACCTGTGGTGCATAAACGCTACTCACACATTAGACCTGTGGTGCATAAACGCTACTCACACATTAGACCTGTGGTGCATAAACGCTACTCACACATTAGACCTGTGATGCATAAACGCTACTCACACATTAGACCTGTGATGCATAAACGCTACTCTCACATTAGACCTGTGATGCATAAACGCTACTCACACATTAGACCTGTGATGCATAAACGCTACTCACACATTAGACCTGTGGTGCATAAACGCTACTCACACATTAGACCTGTGATGCATACACGCTACTCACACATTAGACCTGTGGTGCATAAACGCTACTCACACATTAGACCTGTGATGCATAAACGCTACTCACACATTAGACCTGTGGTGCATAAACGCTACTCACACATTAGACCTGTGGTGCATAAACGCTACTCACACATTAGACCTGTGATGCATAAACACTACTCACACATTAGACCTGTGGTGCATAAACGCTACTCACACATTAGACCTGTGATGCATAAACACTACTCACACATTAGACCTGTGGTGCATAAACGCTACTCACACATTAGACCTGTGGTGCATAAACGCTACTCACACATTAGACCTGTGATGCATAAACACTACTCACACATTGGACCTGTGATGCATAAACGCTACTCACACATTAGACCTGTGATGCATAAACGCTACTCACACATTAGACCTGTGGTGCATAAACACTACTCACACATTGGACCTGTGGTGCATAAACGCTACTCACACATTAGACCTGTGATGCATAAACGCTACTCACACATTAGACCTGTGGTGCATAAACGCTACTCACACATTAGACCTGTGATGCATAAACGCTACTCACACATTGGACCTGTGGTGCATAAACGCTACTCATACATTAGACCTGTGATGCATAAACGCTACTCACACATTAGACCTGTGATGCATAAACGCTACTCACACATTGGACCTGTGGTGCATAAACGCTACTCACACATTAGACCTGTGGTGCATAAACGCTACTCATACATTAGACCTGTGATGCATAAACGCTACTCACACATTAGACCTGTGATGCATAAACGCTACTCACACATTGGACCTGTGGTGCATAAACGCTACTCATACATTAGACCTGTGATGCATAAACACTACTCACACATTGGACCTGTGGTGCATAAACGCTACTCATACATTAGACCTGTGGTGCATACACGCTACTCACACATTAGACCTGTGATGCATAAACGCTACTCACACATTAGACCTGTGATGCATAAACGCTACTCACACATTAGACCTGTGGTGCATAAACGCTACTCACACATTAGACCTGTGATGCATAAACGCTACTCATACATTAGACCTGTGGTGCATAAACGCTACTCACACATTAGACCTGTGATGCATAAACACTACTCACACATTGGACCTGTGGTGCATAAACGCTACTCATACATTAGACCTGTGGTGCATAAACGCTACTCACACATTAGACCTGTGATGCATAAACGCTACTCACACATTAGACCTGTGATGCATAAACGCTACTCATACATTAGACCTGTGATGCATAAACGCTACTCACACATTAGACCTGTGGTGCATAAACGCTACTCACACATTAGACCTGTGATGCATAAACGCTACTCATACATTAGACCTGTGGTGCATAAACGCTACTCACACATTAGACCTGTGATGCATAAACGCTACTCACAAATTAGACCTGTGGTGCATACACGCTACTCACACATTAGACCTGTGATGCATAAACGCTACTCACACATTAGACCTGTGGTGCATAAACGCTACTCACACATTGGACCTGTGGTGCATAAACGCTACTCATACATTAGACCTGTGATGCATAAACGCTACTCACAAATTAGACCTGTGGTGCATACACGCTACTCACACATTAGACCTGTGGTGCATAAACGCTACTCACACATTAGACCTGTGGTGCATAAACGCTACTCACACATTAGACCTGTGATGCATAAACACTACTCACACATTGGACCTGTGGTGCATAAACGCTACTCATACATTAGACCTGTGGTGCATACACGCTACTCACACATTAGACCTGTGATGCATAAACGCTACTCACACATTAGACCTGTGGTGCATAAACGCTACTCACACATTGGACCTGTGGTGCATAAACGCTACTCACAAATTAGACCTGTGGTGCATACACGCTACTCACACATTAGACCTGTGATGCATAAACGCTACTCACACATTAGACCTGTGGTGCATAAACGCTACTCACACATTGGACCTGTGGTGCATAAACGCTACTCACAAATTAGACCTGTGGTGCATAAACGCTACTCACACATTAGACCTGTGATGCATAAACGCTACTCACACATTAGACCTGTGATGCATAAACGCTACTCACACATTAGACCTGTGGTGCATAAACGCTACTCACACATTAGACCTGTGATGCATAAACGCTACTCACACATTAGACCTGTGATGCATAAACGCTACTCACAAATTAGACCTGTGGTGCATACACGCTACTCACACATTAGACCTGTGGTGCATAAACGCTACTCACACATTAGACCTGTGGTGCATACACGCTACTCACACATTAGACCTGTGGTGCATACACGCTACTCACAAATTAGACCTGTGGTGCATACACGCTACTCACACATTAGACCTGTGGTGCATAAACGCTACTCACACATTAGACCTGTGGTGCATACACGCTACTCACACATTAGACCTGTGGTGCATACACGCTACTCACACATTAGACCTGTGGTGCATACACGCTACTCACAAATTAGACCTGTGGTGCATACACGCTACTCACACATTAGACCTGTGGTGCATAAACGCTACTCACACATTAGACCTGTGGTGCATAAACGCTACTCACACATTAGACCTGTGGTGCATACACGCTACTCACAAATTAGACCTGTGGTGCATACACGCTACTCACACATTAGACCTGTGATGCATAAACGCTACTCACAAATTAGACCTGTGGTGCATACACGCTACTCACACATTAGACCTGTGGTGCATAAACGCTACTCATACATTAGACCTGTGGTGCATAAACGCTACTCACACATTAGACCTGTGGTGCATAAACGCTACTCACACATTAGACCTGTGGTGCATAAACGCTACTCACACATTAGACCTGTGATGCATAAACGCTACTCACACATTAGACCTGTGGTGCATAAACGCTACTCACACATTAGACCTGTGGTGCATACACGCTACTCACAAATTAGACCTGTGGTGCATACACGCTACTCACACATTAGACCTGTGATGCATACACGCTACTCACACATTAGACCTGTGATGCATAAACGCTACTCACAAATTAGACCTGTGATGCATACACGCTACTCACACATTAGACCTGTGGTGCATAAACGCTACTCACACATTAGACCTGTGATGCATAAACGCTACTCACACATTAGACCTGTGATGCATAAACGCTACTCACACATTAGACCTGTGGTGCATAAACGCTACTCACACATTAGACCTGTGGTGCATAAACGCTACTCATACATTAGACCTGTGGTGCATAAACGCTACTCACACATTAGACCTGTGATGCATAAACGCTACTCACACATTAGACCTGTGGTGCATAAACGCTACTCACACATTAGACCTGTGATGCATAAACGCTACTCACACATTAGACCTGTGGTGCATAAACGCTACTCACACATTAGACCTGTGGTGCATAAACGCTACTCACACATTAGACCTGTGGTGCATAAACGCTACTCACACATTAGACCTGTGGTGCATAAACGCTACTCATACATTAGACCTGTGGTGCATAAACGCTACTCACACATTAGACCTGTGATGCATAAACGCTACTCACACATTAGACCTGTGATGCATAAACGCTACTCACACATTAGACCTGTGGTGCATAAACGCTACTCATACATTAGACCTGTGGTGCATAAACGCTACTCACACATTAGACCTGTGATGCATAAACGCTACTCACACATTAGACCTGTGATGCATAAACACTACTCACACATTAGACCTGTGATGCATAAACGCTACTCACACATTAGACCTGTGATGCATAAACGCTACTCACACATTAGACCTGTGATGCATAAACGCTACTCACACATTAGACCTGTGATGCATAAACGCTACTCACACATTAGACCTGTGATGCATAAACGCTACTCACACATTAGACCTGTGGTGCATAAACGCTACTCACACATTAGACCTGTGATGCATAAACGCTACTCATACATTAGACCTGTGGTGCATAAACGCTACTCACACATTAGACCTGTGGTGCATAAACGCTACTCATACATTAGACCTGTGGTGCATAAACGCTACTCACACATTAGACCTGTGATGCATAAACGCTACTCACACATTAGACCTGTGATGCATAAACGCTACTCACACATTAGACCTGTGGTGCATAAACGCTACTCACACATTAGACCTGTGGTGCATAAACGCTACTCACACATTAGACCTGTGATGCATAAACGCTACTCACACATTAGACCTGTGGTGCATAAACGCTACTCATACATTAGACCTGTGGTGCATAAACGCTACTCACACATTAGACCTGTGGTGCATAAACGCTACTCACACATTAGACCTGTGATGCATAAACGCTACTCACACATTAGACCTGTGATGCATAAACGCTACTCATACATTAGACCTGTGGTGCATAAACGCTACTCACACATTAGACCTGTGGTGCATAAACGCTACTCACACATTAGACCTGTGATGCATAAACGCTACTCACACATTAGACCTGTGATGCATAAACGCTACTCACACATTAGACCTGTGATGCATAAACGCTACTCACACATTAGACCTGTGATGCATAAACGCTACTCATACATTAGACCTGTGGTGCATAAACGCTACTCACACATTAGACCTGTGGTGCATAAACGCTACTCACACATTAGACCGGAGATGCATAAACGCTACTCATACATTAGACCTGTGGTGCATAAACGCTACTCATACATTAGACCTGTGGTGCATAAACGCTACTCATACATTAGACCTGTGATGCATAAACGCTACTCATACATTGGACCTGTGGTGCATAAACGCTACTCATACATTAGACCTGTGGTGCATAAACGCTACTCATACATTAGACCTGTGGTGCATAAACGCTACTCATACATTAGACCTGTGGTGCATAAACGCTACTCATACATTAGACCTGTGATGCATAAACGCTACTCATACATTAGACCTGTGATGCATAAACGCTACTCATACATTAGACCTGTGGTGCATAAACGCTACTCACACATTAGACCTGTGATGCATAAACGCTACTCACACATTAGACCTGTGATGCATAAACGCTACTCATACATTAGACCTGTGGTGCATAAACGCTACTCACACATTAGACCTGTGGTGCATAAACGCTACTCACACATTAGACCGGAGATGCATAAACGCTACTCATACATTAGACCTGTGGTGCATAAACGCTACTCATACATTAGACCTGTGGTGCATAAACGCTACTCATACATTAGACCTGTGATGCATAAACGCTACTCATACATTAGACCTGTGGTGCATAAACGCTACTCACACATTAGACCTGTGGTGCATAAACGCTACTCATACATTAGACCTGTGGTGCATAAACGCTACTCATACATTAGACCTGTGGTGCATAAACGCTACTCATACATTAGACCTGTGGTGCATAAACGCTACTCATACATTAGACCTGTGGTGCATAAACGCTACTCATACATTAGACCTGTGATGCATAAACGCTACTCACACATTAGACCTGTGATGCATAAACGCTACTCACACATTAGACCTGTGGTGCATAAACGCTACTCATACATTAGACCTGTGGTGCATAAACGCTACTCATACATTAGACCTGTGGTGCATAAACGCTACTCAAACATTAGACCTGTGGTGCATAAACGCTACTCACACATTAGACCTGTGGTGCATAAACGCTACTCATACATTAGACCTGTGGTGCATAAACGCTACTCACACATTAGACCTGTGGTGCATAAACGCTACTCATACATTAGACCTGTGGTGCATAAACGCTACTCAAACATTAGACCTGTGGTGCATAAACGCTACTCACACATTAGACCTGTGGTGCATAAACGCTACTCATACATTAGACCTGTGGTGCATAAACGCTACTCACACATTAGACCTGTGGTGCATAAACGCTACTCATACATTAGACCTGTGGTGCATAAACGCTACTCACACATTAGACCTGTGGTGCATAAACGCTACTCACACATTAGACCTGTGGTGCATAAACGCTACTCATACATTAGACCTGTGGTGCATAAACGCTACTCACACATTAGACCTGTGGTGCATAAACGCTACTCACACATTAGACCTGTGATGCATAAACGCTACTCTCACATTAGACCTGTGGTGCATAAACGCTACTCACACATTAGACCTGTGATGCATAAACGCTACTCACACATTAGACCTGTGATGCATAAACGCTACTCACACATTAGACCTGTGATGCATAAACGCTACTCTCACATTAGACCTGTGGTGCATAAACGCTACTCACACATTAGACCTGTGATGCATAAACGCTACTCATACATTAGACCTGTGGTCCATAAACGCTACTCATACATTAGACCTGTGGTGCATAAACGCTACTCTCACATTAGACCTGTGGTGCATAAACGCTACTCATACATTAGACCTGTGGTGCATAAACGCTACTCACACATTAGACCTGTGGTGCATAAACGCTACTCATACATTAGACCTGTGGTGCATAAACGCTACTCACACATTAGACCTGTGATGCATAAACGCTACTCACACATTAGACCTGTGATGCATAAACGCTACTCACACATTAGACCTGTGATGCATAAACGCTACTCACACATTAGACCTGTGGTGCATAAACGCTACTCTCACATTAGACCTGTGGTGCATAAACGCTACTCATACATTAGACCTGTGGTGCATAAACGCTACTCACACATTAGACCTGTGATGCATAAACGCTACTCATACATTAGACCTGTGGTGCATAAACGCTACTCATACATTAGACCTGTGGTGCATAAACGCTACTCATACATTAGACCTGTGATGCATAAACACTACTCATACATTAGACCTGTGATGCATAAACGCTACTCATACATTAGACCTGTGGTGCATAAACACTACTCATACATTAGACCTGTGATGCATAAACGCTACTCATACATTAGACCTGTGGTGCATAAACGCTACTCATACATTAGACCTGTGATGCATAAACACTACTCATACATTAGACCTGTGATGCATAAACGCTACTCATACATTAGACCTGTGGTGCATAAACGCTACTCACACATTAGACCTGTGATGCATAAACGCTACTCATACATTAGACCTGTGGTGCATAAACGCT
Organism: Phyllobates terribilis; assembly: GCF_046119375.1. NCBI lineage: Eukaryota > Metazoa > Chordata > Amphibia > Anura > Dendrobatidae > Phyllobates > Phyllobates terribilis. Next base: position 1,210,262,133 of record NW_027362761.1, read on the forward strand.
ACTCATACATTAGACCTGTGGTGCATAAACGCTACTCATACATTAGACCTGTGATGCATAAACACTACTCATACATTAGACCTGTGATGCATAAACGCTACTCATACATTAGACCTGTGGTGCATAAACGCTACTCACACATTAGACCTGTGATGCATAAACGCTACTCACACATTAGACCTGTGATGCATAAACGCTACTCACACATTAGACCTGTGATGCATAAACGCTACTCACACATTAGACCTGTGGTGCATAAACGCTACTCACACATTAGACCTGTGATGCATAAACGCTACTCACACATTAGACCTGTGGTGCATAAACGCTACTCATACATTAGACCTGTGGTGCATAAACGCTACTCACACATTAGACCTGTGGTGCATAAACGCTACTCACACATTAGACCTGTGGTGCATAAACGCTACTCACACATTAGACCTGTGGTGCATAAACGCTACTCACACATTAGACCTGTGGTGCATAAACGCTACTCACACATTAGACCTGTGGTGCATAAACGCTACTCACACATTAGACCTGTGGTGCATAAACGCTACTCATACATTAGACCTGTGGTGCATAAACGCTACTCATACATTAGACCTGTGGTGCATAAACGCTACTCATACATTAGACCTGTGGTGCATAAACGCTACTCACACATTAGACCTGTGGTGCATAAACGCTACTCACACATTAGACCTGTGGTGCATAAACGCTACTCATACATTAGACCTGTGGTGCATAAACGCTACTCACACATTAGACCTGTGGTGCATAAACGCTACTCACACATTAGACCTGTGGTGCATAAACGCTACTCATACATTAGACCTGTGGTGCATAAACGCTACTCACACATTAGACCTGTGATGCATAAACGCTACTCATACATTAGACCTGTGGTGCATAAACGCTACTCTCACATTAGACCTGTGATGCATAAACGCTACTCACACATTAGACCTGTGGTGGATAAACGCTACTCATACATTAGACCTGTGGTGCATAAACGCTACTCATACATTAGACCTGTGGTGCATAAACGCTACTCACACATTAGACCTGTGATGCATAAACGCTACTCATACATTAGACCTGTGATGCATAAACGCTACTCACACATTAGACCTGTGATGCATAAACGCTACTCACACATTAGACCTGTGATGCATAAACGCTACTCACACATTAGACCTGTGGTGCATAAACGCTACTCATACATTAGACCTGTGATGCATAAACGCTACTCACACATTAGACCTGTGATGCATAAACGCTCCTCATACATTAGACCTGTGATGCATAAACGCTACTCACACATTAGACCTGTGATGCATAAACGCTACTCACACATTAGACCTGTGATGCATAAACGCTACTCACACATTAGACCTGTGATGCATAAACGCTACTCATACATTAGACCTGTGATGCATAAACGCTACTCACACATTAGACCTGTGATGCATAAACGCTACTCACACATTAGACCTGTGGTGCATAAACGCTACTCACACATTAGACCTGTGGTGCATAAACGCTACTCACACATTAGACCTGTGGTGCATAAACGCTACTCACACATTAGACCTGTGATGCATAAACGCTACTCACACATTAGACCTGTGATGCATAAACGCTACTCATACATTAGACCTGTGATGCATAAACGCTACTCACACATTAGACCTGTGGTGCATAAACGCTACTCACACATTAGACCTGTGGTGCATAAACGCTACTCACACATTAGACCTGTGATGCATAAACGCTACTCATACATTAGACCTGTGGTGCATAAACGCTACTCACACATTAGACCTGTGATGCATAAACGCTACTCATACATTAGACCTGTGGTGCATAAACGCTACTCACACATTAGACCTGTGATGCATAAACGCTACTCACACATTAGACCTGTGATGCATAAACGCTACTCACACATTAGACCTGTGATGCATAAACGCTACTCACACATTAGACCTGTGGTGCATAAACGCTACTCACACATTAGACCTGTGATGCATAAACGCTACTCACACATTAGACCTGTGATGCATAAACGCTACTCACACATTAGACCTGTGATGCATAAACGCTACTCACACATTAGACCTGTGATGCATAAACGCTACTCACACATTAGACCTGTGATGCATAAACGCTACTCACACATTAGACCTGTGGTGCATAAACGCTACTCACACATTAGACCTGTGGTGCATAAACGCTACTCACACATTAGACCTGTGATGCATAAACGCTACTCATACATTAGACCTGTGGTGCATAAACGCTACTCACACATTAGACCTGTGATGCATAAACGCTACTCATACATTAGACCTGTGGTGCATAAACGCTACTCTCACATTAGACCTGTGGTGCATAAACGCTACTCACACATTAGACCTGTGATGCATAAACGCTACTCACACATTAGACCTGTGGTGGATAAACGCTACTCATACATTAGACCTGTGATGCATAAACGCTACTCATACATTAGACCTGTGGTGCATAAACGCTACTCACACATTAGACCTGTGATGCATAAACGCTACTCACACATTAGACCTGTGATGCATAAACGCTACTCATACATTAGACCTGTGATGCATAAACGCTACTCACACATTAGACCTGTGATGCATAAACGCTACTCACACATTAGACCTGTGGTGCATAAACGCTACTCATACATTAGACCTGTGATGCATAAACGCTACTCACACATTAGACCTGTGATGCATAAACGCTACTCATACATTAGACCTGTGATGCATAAACGCTACTCACACATTAGACCTGTGATGCATAAACGCTACTCATACATTAGACCTGTGATGCATAAACGCTACTCACACATTAGACCTGTGATGCATAAACGCTACTCACACATTAGACCTGTGGTGCATAAACGCTACTCACACATTAGACCTGTGATGCATAAACGCTACTCACACATTAGACCTGTGATGCATAAACGCTACTCATACATTAGACCTGTGATGCATAAACGCTACTCACACATTAGACCTGTGATGCATAAACGCTACTCACACATTAGACCTGTGATGCATAAACGCTACTCACACATTAGACCTGTGGTGCATAAACGCTACTCACACATTAGACCTGGAATGCATAAACGCTACTCACACATTAGACCTGTGGTGCATAAACGCTACTCACACATTAGACCTGTGGTGCATAAACGCTACTCACACATTAGACCTGTGGTGCATAAACGCTACTCACACATTAGACCTGTGATGCATAAACGCTACTCACACATTAGACCTGTGATGCATAAACGCTACTCACACATTAGACCCGTGGTGCATAAACGCTACTCACACATTAGACCTGTGATGCATAAACGCTACTCACACATTAGACCTGTGATGCATAAACGCTACTCACACATTAGACCTGTGGTGCATACACGCTACTCACACATTAGACCTGTGATGCATAAACGCTACTCACACATTAGACCTGTGATGCATAAACGCTACTCACACATTAGACCTGTGATGCATAAACGCTACTCACACATTAGACCTGTGATGCATAAACGCTACTCATACATTAGACCTGTGGGGCATAAACGCTACTCACACATTAGACCTGTGATGCATAAACGCTACTCACACATTAGACCTGTGGTGCATAAACGCTACTCACACATTAGACCTGTGATGCATAAACGCTACTCACACATTAGACCTGTGATGCATAAACGCTACTCACACATTAGACCTGTGATGCATAAACGCTACTCACACATTAGACCTGTGATGCATAAACGCTACTCACACATTAGACCTGTGGTGCATAAACGCTACTCACACATTAGACCTGTGGTGCATAAACGCTACTCACACATTAGACCTGTGGTGCATACGCGCTACTCACACATTAGACCTGTGATGCATAAACGCTACTCACACATTAGACCTGTGATGCATAAACGCTACTCACACATTAGACCTGTGGTGCATAAACGCTACTCACACATTAGACCTGTGATGCATAAACGCTACTCACACATTAGACCTGTGATGCATAAACGCTACTCACACATTAGACCTGTGGTGCATAAACGCTACTCACACATTAGACCTGTGGGGCATAAACGCTACTCACACATTAGACCTGTGGTGCATAAACGCTACTCACACATTAGACCTGTGATGCATAAACGCTACTCACACATTAGACCTGTGATGCATAAACGCTACTCACACATTAGACCTGTGGTGCATAAACGCTACTCATACATTAGACCTGTGGGGCATAAACGCTACTCACACATTAGACCTGTGGTGCATAAACGCTACTCACACATTAGACCTGTGGTGCATAAACGCTACTCACACATTAGACCTGTGATGCATAAACGCTACTCACACATTAGACCTGTGATGCATAAACGCTACTCACACATTAGACCTGTGGTGCATAAACGCTACTCACACATTAGACCTGTGATGCATAAACGCTACTCACACATTAGACCTGTGATGCATAAACGCTACTCACACATTAGACCTGTGGTGCATAAACGCTACTCACACATTAGACCTGTGATGCATAAACGCTACTCACACATTAGACCTGTGGTGCATAAACGCTACTCACACATTAGACCTGTGATGCATAAACGCTACTCACACATTAGACCTGTGATGCATAAACGCTACTCACACATTAGACCTGTGATGCATAAACGCTACTCACACATTAGACCTGTGATGCATAAACGCTACTCACACATTAGACCTGTGATGCATAAACGCTACTCATACATTAGACCTGTGGGGCATAAACGCTACTCATACATTAGACCTGTGATGCATAAACGCTACTCACACATTAGACCTGTGATGCATAAACGCTACTCACACATTAGACCTGTGGTGCATAAACGCTACTCACACATTAGACCTGTGATGCATAAACGCTACTCACACATTAGACCTGTGATGCATAAACGCTACTCATACATTAGACCTGTGGGGCATAAACGCTACTCACACATTAGACCTGTGATGCATAAACGCTACTCACACATTAGACCTGTGATGCATAAACGCTACTCACACATTAGACCTGTGGTGCATAAACGCTACTCACACATTAGACCTGGAATGCATAAACGCTACTCATACATTAGACCTGGAATGCATAAACGCTACTCACACATTAGACCTGTGGTGCATAAACGCTACTCACACATTGGACCTGTGGTGCATACACGCTACTCACACATTAGACCTGTGATGCATAAACGCTACTCACACATTAGACCTGTGATGCATAAACGCTACTCATACATTAGACCTGTGGGGCATACGCGCTACTCACACATTAGACCTGTGGTGCATACACGCTACTCACACATTAGACCTGTGGTGCATAAACGCTACTCTCACATTAGACCTGTGGTGCATAAACGCTACTCACACATTAGACCTGTGGTGCATAAACGCTACTCACACATTAGACCTGTGATGCATAAACGCTACTCACACATTAGACCTGTGATGCATAAACGCTACTCACACATTAGACCTGTGATGCATAAACGCTACTCATACATTAGACCTGTGGGGCATACGCGCTACTCACACATTAGACCTGTGGTGCATACACGCTACTCACACATTAGACCTGTGGTGCATAAACGCTACTCTCACATTAGACCTGTGGTGCATAAACGCTACTCACACATTAGACCTGTGGTGCATAAACGCTACTCATACATTAGACCTGTGGTGCATAAACGCTACTCACACATTAGACCTGTGATGCATAAACGCTACTCACACATTAGACCTGTGATGCATAAACGCTACTCACACATTGGACCTGTGGTGCATAAACGCTACTCACACATTGGACCTGTGGTGCATAAACGCTACTCACACATTGGACCTGTGGTGCATAAACGCTACTCACACATTAGACCTGTGGTGCATAAACGCTACTCACACATTGGACCTGTGGTGCATAAACGCTACTCACACATTAGACCTGTGGTGCATAAACGCTACTCACACATTGGACCTGTGGTGCATAAACGCTACTCACACATTAGACCTGTGGTGCATAAACGCTACTCACACATTAGACCTGTGGTGCATAAACGCTACTCACACATTAGACCTGTGATGCATACGCGCTACTCACACATTAGACCTGTGGTGCATAAACGCTACTCCTACATTAGACCTGTGGTGCATAAACGCTACTCACACATTAGACCTGTGATGCATAAACGCTACTCACACATTGGACCTGTGGTGCATAAACGCTACTCACACATTAGACCTGTGGTGCATAAACGCTACTCACACATTAGACCTGTGATGCATAAACGCTACTCACACATTAGACCTGTGATGCATACACGCTACTCACACATTAGACCTGTGATGCATACACGCTACTCACACATTGGACCTGTGATGCATAAACGCTACTCACACATTAGACCTGTGGTGCATACACGCTACTCACACATTAGACCTGTGGTGCATACACGCTACTCACACATTAGACCTGTGGTGCATACACGCTACTCACACATTAGACCTGTGGTGCATACACGCTACTAACACATTAGACCTGTGATGCATAAACGCTACTCACACATTAGACCTGTGATGCATACACGCTACTCACACATTGGACCTGTGATGCATACACGCTACTCACACATTGGACCTGTGATGCATACACGCTACTCACACATTAGACCTGTGATGCATAAACGCTACTCTCACATTAGACCTGTGATGCATAAACGCTACTCTCACATTAGACCTGTGATGCATACACGCTACTCACACATTAGACCTGTGATGCATACACGCTACTCACACATTGGACCTGTGATGCATACACGCTACTCACACATTGGACCTGTGATGCATACACGCTACTCACACATTAGACCTGTGATGCATACACGCTACTCACACATTAGACCTGTGATGCATACACGCTACTCACACATTGGACCTGTGATGCATACACGCTACTCAAACATTGGACCTGTGATGCATAAACGCTACTCACACATTAGACCTGTGGTGCATAAACGCTACTCACACATTAGACCTGTGGTGCATAAACGCTACTCACACATTGGACCTGTGATGCATAAACGCTACTCACACATTAGACCTGTGGTGCATAAACGCTACTCACACATTAGACCTGTGATGCATAAACGCTACTCACACATTAGACCTGTGGTGCATACACGCTACTCACACATTGGACCTGTGGTGCATAAACGCTACTCACACATTGGACCTGTGGTGCATAAACGCTACTCACACATTGGACCTGTGGTGCATAAACGCTACTCACACATTGGACCTGTGGTGCATAAACGCTACTCACACATTAGACCTGTGGTGCATAAACGCTACTCACACATTAGACCTGTGATGCATAAACGCTACTGACACATTAGACCTGTGATGCATAAACGCTACTCTCACATTAGACCTGTGGTGCATAAACACTACTCACACATTGGACCTGTGGTGCATAAACGCTACTCACACATTGGACCTGTGGTGCATAAACGCTACTCACACATTAGACCTGTGATGCATAAACGCTACTCACACATTGGACCTGTGGTGCATACACGCTACTCACTCATTAGACCTGTGATGCATACACGCTACTCACACATTAGACCTGTGATGCATACACGCTACTCACACATTAGACCTGTGTTGCATACACGCTACTCACACATTAGACCTGTGATGCATACACGCTACTCACACATTAGACCTGTGATGCATACACGCTACTCACACATTGGACCTGTGGTGCATACACGCTACTCACACATTAGACCTGTGATGCATACACGCTACTCACACATTAGACCTGTGATGCATGCACGCTACTCACACATTAGACCTGTGTTGCATACACGCTACTCACACATTGGACCTGTGATGCATAAACGCTACTCACACATTAGACCTGTGGTGCATAAACGCTACTCACACATTAGACCTGTGATGCATACACGCTACTCACACATTGGACCTGTGATGCATACACGCTACTAACACATTAGACCTGTGATGCATAAACGCTACTCACACATTAGACCTGTGATGCATAAGCGCTACTCACACATTAGACCTGTGATGCATAAACGCTACTCACACATTAGACCTGTGGTGCATAAACGCTACTCACACATTGGACCTGTGATGCATAAACGCTACTCACACATTGGACCTGTGATGCATACACGCTACTCACACATTAGACCTGTGATGCATAAACGCTACTCTCACATTAGACCTGTGATGCATACACGCTACTCACACATTAGACCTGTGATGCATAAACGCTACTCACACATTAGACCTGTGATGCATACACGCTACTCACACATTGGACCTGTGATGCATACACGCTACTCACACATTGGACCTGTGATGCATAAACGCTACTCTCACATTAGACCTGTGATGCATACACGCTACTCACACATTGGACCTGTGATGCATAAACGCTACTCACACATTAGACCTGTGATGCATACACGCTACTCACACATTGGACCTGTGATGCATACACGCTACTCACACATTGGACCTGTGATGCATAAACGCTACTCTCACATTAGACCTGTGATGCATACACGCTACTCACACATTGGACCTGTGATGCATAAACGCTACTCTCACATTAGACCTGTGATGCATACACGCTACTCTCACATTAGACCTGTGATGCATAAACGCTACTCACACATTAGACCTGTGGTGCATAAACGCTACTCACACATTGGACCTGTGATGCATACACGCTACTCACACATTGGACCTGTGATGCATACACGCTACTCACACATTAGACCTGTGATGCATAAACGCTACTCACACATTAGACCTGTGATGCATAAACGCTACTCACACATTGGACCTGTGATGCATACACGCTACTCACACATTGGACCTGTGATGCATACACGCTACTCACACATTAGACCTGTGATGCATAAACGCTACTCTCACAATAGACCTGTGATGCATACACGCTACTCACACATTGGACCTGTGATGCATACACGCTACTCACACATTGGACCTGTGATGCATAAACGCTACTCACACATTAGACCTGTGGTGCATAAACGCTACTCACACATTAGACCTGTGGTGCATAAACGCTACTCACACATTGGACCTGTGGTGCATAAACGCTACTCACACATTGGACCTGTGATGCATACACGCTACTCACACATTGGACCTGTGGTGCATAAACGCTACTCACACATTAGACCTGTGATGCATACACGCTACTCACACATTGGACCTGTGGTGCATAAACGCTACTCACACATTAGACCTGTGATGCATAAACGCTACTCACACATTGGACCTGTGGTGCATAAACGCTACTCACACATTGGACCTGTGGTGCATAAACGCTACTCACACATTGGACCTGTGGTGCATAAACGCTACTCACACATTAGACCTGTGATGCATAAACGCTACTCACACATTAGACCTGTGATGCATAAACGCTACTCACACATTGGACCTGTGGTGCATAAACGCTACTCACACATTGGACCTGTGGTGCATAAACGCTACTCACACATTAGACCTGTGATGCATAAACGCTACTCACACATTGGACCTGTGGTGCATAAACGCTACTCACACATTGGACCTGTGGTGCATAAACGCTACTCACACATTGGACCTGTGGTGCATAAACGCTACTCACACATTAGACCTGTGATGCATAAACGCTACTCACACATTAGACCTGTGATGCATAAACGCTACTCACACATTGGACCTGTGGTGCATAAACGCTACTCACACATTGGACCTGTGGTGCATAAACGCTACTCACACATTGGACCTGTGGTGCATAAACGCTACTCACACATTAGACCTGTGGTGCATAAACGCTACTCACACATTAGACCTGTGATGCATAAACGCTACTCACACATTGGACCTGTGGTGCATAAACGCTACTCACACATTGGACCTGTGGTGCATAAACGCTACTCACACATTGGACCTGTGGTGCATAAACGCTACTCACACATTAGACCTGTGATGCATAAACGCGACTCACACATTGGACCTGTGATGCATACACGCTACTCACACATTGGACCTGTGATGCATACACGCTACTCACACATTGGACCTGTGGTGCATAAACGCTACTCACACATTAGACCTGTGATGCATACACGCTACTCACACATTGGACCTGTGATGCATACACGCTACTCACACATTAGACCTGTGATGCATAAACGCGACTCACACATTGGACCTGTGTTGCATAAACGCTACTCACACATTAGACCTGTGATGCATAAACGCTACTCACACATTGGACCTGTGGTGCATAAACGCGACTCACACATTGGACCTGTGGTGCATAAACGCTACTCACACATTAGACCTGTGATGCATAAACGCTACTCACACATTGGACCTGTGGTGCATACACGCTACTCACACATTAGACCTGTGATGCATAAACGCGACTCACACATTGGACCTGTGTTGCATAAACGCTACTCACACATTAGACCTGTGATGCATAAACGCTACTCACACATTGGACCTGTGGTGCATAAACGCGACTCACACATTGGACCTGTGGTGCATAAACGCTACTCACATATTAGACCTGTGATGCATAAACGCTACTCACATATTAGACCTGTGATGCATAAACGCTACTCACACATTAGACCTGTGGTGCATAAACGCTACTCACATATTAGACCTGTGATGCATAAACGCTACTCACACATTGGACCTGTGGTGCATAAACGCTATTCACACATTAGACCTGTGATGCATAAACGCTACTCACACATTGGACCTGTGATGCATAAACGCTACTCACACATTAGACCTGTGGTGCATAAACGCTACTCACACATTAGACCTGTGGTGCATAAACGCTACTCACACATTAGACCTGTGGTGCATACGCGCTACTCACACATTAGACCTGTGGTGCATACGCGCTACTCACACATTAGACCTGTGGTGCATAAACGCTACTCACACATTAGACCTGTGGTGCATAAACGCTACTCACACATTAGACCTGTGGTGCATAAACGCTACTCACACATTAGACCTGTGGTGCATAAACGCTACTCACACATTAGACCTGTGGTGCATAAACGCTACTCACACATTGGACCTGTGATGCATAAACGCTACTCACACATTAGACCTGTGATGCATAAACGCTACTCACACATTAGACCTGTGATGCATAAACGCTACTCACACATTGGACCTGTGATGCATAAACGCTACTCACACATTAGACCTGTGATGCATAAACGCTACTCACACATTAGACCTGTGGTGCATAAACGCTACTCACACATTGGACCTGTGGTGCATAAACGCTACTCACACATTAGACCTGTGATGCATACACGCTACTCACACATTAGACCTGTGATGCATAAACGCTACTCACACATTAGACCTGTGGTGCATAAACGCTACTCACACATTGGACCTGTGGTGCATAAACGCTACTCACACATTAGACCTGTGATGCATACACGCTACTCACACATTAGACCTGTGATGCATACACGCTACTCACACATTAGACCTGTGATGCATAAACGCTACTCACACATTAGACCTGTGATGCATAAACGCTACTCACACATTAGACCTGTGGTGCATAAACGCTACTCACACATTAGACCTGTGGTGCATACACGCTACTCACACATTAGACCTGTGGTGCATAAACGCTACTCACACATTAGACCTGTGATGCATAAACGCTACTCACACATTAGACCTGTGGTGCTTAAACGCTACTCACACATTAGACCTGTGGTGCATAAACGCTACTCACACATTGGACCTGTGATGCATAAACGCTACTCACACATTAGACCTGTGATGCATAAACGCTACTCACACATTAGACCTGTGGTGCATAAACGCTACTGACACATTAGACCTGTGATGCATAAACGCTACTCACACATTAGACCTGTGATGCATAAACGCTACTCACACATTAGACCTGTGATGCATAAACGCTACTGACACATTGGACCTGTGGTGCATAAACGCTACTCACACATTAGACCTGTGATGCATAAACGCTACTCACACATTAGACCTGTGATGCATAAACGCTACTGACACATTGGACCTGTGGTGCATAAACGCTACTCACACATTAGACCTGTGGTGCATAAACGCTACTCACACATTAGACCTGTGATGCATAAACGCTACTCACACATTAGACCTGTGATGCATAAACGCTACTGACACATTAGACCTGTGATGCATAAACGCTACTCACACATTAGACCTGTGATGCATAAACGCTACTGACACATTGGACCTGTGGTGCATAAACGCTACTCACACATTAGACCTGTGATGCATAAACGCTTCTCACACATTAGACCTGTGATGCATAAACGCTACTCACACATTGGACCTGTGGTGCAAATACGCTACTCACACATTAGACCTGTGATGCATAAACGCTACTCACACATTAGACCTGTGATGCATAAACGCTACTCACACATTAGACCTGTGATGCATAAACGCTACTCACACATTGGACCTGTGGTGCAAATACGCTACTCACACATTAGACCTGTGATGCATAAACGCTACTCACACATTAGACCTGTGATGCATAAACGCTACTGACACATTGGACCTGTGGTGCATAAACGCTACTGACACATTGGACCTGTGGTGCATAAACGCTACTCACATATTAGACCTGTGGTGCATAAACGCTACTCACACATTGGACCTGTGGTGCAAATACGCTACTCACACATTAGACCTGTGATGCATAAACGCTACTCACACATTAGACCTGTGATGCATAAACGCTACTCACACATTAGACCTGTGGTGCATAAACGCTACTGACACATTGGACCTGTGGTGCATAAACGCTACTCACATATTAGACCTGTGGTGCATAAACGCTACTCACACATTGGACCTGTGGTGCAAATACGCTACTCACACATTAGACCTGTGATGCATAAACGCTACTCACACATTAGACCTGTGATGCATAAACGCTACTGACACATTGGACCTGTGGTGCATAAACGCTACTCACATATTAGACCTGTGGTGCATAAACGCTACTCACACATTGGACCTGTGATGCATAAACGCTACTGACACATTGGACCTGTGGTGCATAAACGCTACTCACACATTGGACCTGTGATGCATAAACGCTACTCACACATTAGACCTGTGGTGCATAAACGCTACTCACACATTGGACCTGTGATGCATAAACGCTACTCACATATTAGACCTGTGGTGCATAAACGCTACTCACACATTGGACCTGTGATGCATAAACGCTACTGACACATTGGACCTGTGGTGCATAAACGCTACTCACACATTAGACCTGTGGTGCATAAACGCTACTCACACATTAGACCTGTGATGCATAAACGCTACTCACACATTAGACCTGTGATGCATAAACGCTACTCACACATTAGACCTGTGATGCATAAACGCTACTGACACATTGGACCTGTGGTGCATAAACGCTACTCACACATTGGACCTGTGGTGCATAAACGCTACTCACACATTAGACCTGTGATGCATAAACGCTACTCACACATTAGACCTGTGGTGCATAAACGCTACTCACACATTAGACCTGTGGTGCATAAACGCTACTCACACATTAGACCTGTGGTGCATAAACGCTACTCACACATTAGATCTGTGGTGCATAAACGCTACTCACACATTAGACCTGTGGTGCATAAACGCTACTCACACATTAGACCTGTGGTGCATAAACACTACTCACACATTGGACCTGTGATGCATAAACGCTACTCACACATTGGACCTGTGATGCATAAACGCTACTCATACATTAGACCTGTGATGCATAAACGCTACTCACACATTAGACCTGTGGTGCATAAACGCTACTCACACATTAGACCTGTGGTGCATAAACGCTACTCACACATTAGACCTGTGGTGCATAAACGCTACTCACACATTAGACCTGTGGTGCATAAACGCTACTGACACATTAGACCTGTGATGCATAAACGCTACTCACACATTGGACCTGTGATGCATAAACGCTACTCACACATTAGACCTGTGGTGCATAAACGCTACTGACACATTGGACCTGTGATGCATAAACGCTACTCACACATTGGACCTGTGATGCATAAACGCTACTCATACATTAGACCTGTGATGCATAAACGCTACTCACACATTAGACCTGTGGTGCATAAACGCTACTCACACATTAGACCTGTGGTGCATAAACGCTACTCACACATTAGACCTGTGGTGCATAAACGCTACTGACACATTAGACCTGTGATGCATAAACGCTACTCACACATTGGACCTGTGATGCATAAACGCTACTCACACATTAGACCTGTGGTGCATAAACGCTACTCACACATTGGACCTGTGATGCATAAACGCTACTGACACATTGGACCTGTGGTGCATAAACGCTACTCACACATTGGACCTGTGATGCATAAACGCTACTCACACATTAGACCTGTGGTGCATAAACGCTACTCACACATTGGACCTGTGATGCATAAACGCTACTCACACATTAGACCTGTGATGCATAAACGCTACTCACACATTAGACCTGTGATGCATAAACGCTACTGACACATTGGACCTGTGGTGCATAAACGCTACTCACACATTAGACCTGTGATGCATAAACGCTACTCACACATTAGACCTGTGATGCATAAACGCTACTCACACATTGGACCTGTGGTGCATAAACGCTACTCACACATTAGACCTGTGATGCATAAACGCTACTCACACATTAGACCTGTGATGCATAAACGCTACTCACACATTAGACCTGTGATGCATAAACGCTACTCTCACATTAGACCTGTGATGCATAAACGCTACTCACACATTAGACTGTGATGCATAAACGCTACTCACACATTAGACCTGTGGTGCATAAACGCTACTCACACATTAGACCTGTGATGCATAAACGCTACTCACACATTAGACCTGTGGTGCATAAACGCTACTCACACATTAGACCTGTGGTGCATAAACGCTACTCACACATTAGACCTGTGGTGCATAAACGCTACTCACACATTAGACCTGTGGTGCATAAACGCTACTCACACATTAGACCTGTGGTGCATAAACGCTACTCACACATTAGACCTGTGGTGCATAAACGCTACTCACACATTAGACCTGTGGTGCATAAACGCTACTCACACATTAGACCTGTGGTGCATAAACGCTACTCATACATTAGACCTGTGGTGCATAAACGCTACTCACACATTAGACCTGTGGTGCATAAACGCTACTCACACATTAGACCTGTGGTGCATAAACGCTACTGACACATTGGACCTGTGATGCATAAACGCTACTCACACATTGGACCTGTGATGCATAAACGCTACTCATACATTAGACCTGTGATGCATAAACGCTACTCACACATTAGACCTGTGGTGCATAAACGCTACTCACACATTAGACCTGTGGTGCATAAACGCTACTGACACATTGGACCTGTGATGCATAAACGCTACTCACACATTGGACCTGTGATGCATAAACGCTACTCACACATTAGACCTGTGATGCATAAACGCTACTCACACATTGGACCTGTGATGCATAAACGCTACTCACACATTGGACCTGTGATGCATACACGCTACTCACACATTGGACCTGTGATGCATACACGCTACTCACACATTAGACCTGTGATGCATAAACGCTACTCTCACATTAGACCTGTGATGCATACACGCTACTCACACATTGGACCTGTGATGCATAAACGCTACTCACACATTAGACCTGTGGTGCATAAACGCTACTCTCACATTAGACCTGTGATGCATACACGCTACTCACACATTGGACCTGTGATGCATAAACGCTACTCACACATTAGACCTGTGGTGCATAAACGCTACTCACACATTAGACCTGTGGTGCATAAACGCTACTCACACATTGGACCTGTGGTGCATAAACGCTACTCACACATTGGACCTGTGATGCATACACGCTACTCACACATTGGACCTGTGGTGCATAAACGCTACTCACACATTAGACCTGTGATGCATACACGCTACTCACACATTGGACCTGTGGTGCATAAACGCTACTCACACATTAGACCTGTGATGCATAAACGCTACTCACACATTGGACCTGTGGTGCATAAACGCTACTCACACATTGGACCTGTGGTGCATAAACGCTACTCACACATTGGACCTGTGGTGCATAAACGCTACTCACACATTAGACCTGTGATGCATAAACGCTACTCACACATTAGACCTGTGATGCATACACGCTACTCACACATTGGACCTGTGGTGCATAAACGCTACTCACACATTAGACCTGTGATGCATAAACGCTACTCACACATTAGACCTGTGGTGCATAAACGCTACTCACACATTGGACCTGTGGTGCATAAACGCTACTCACACATTAGACCTGTGATGCATAAACGCGACTCACACATTGGACCTGTGGTGCATAAACGCTACTCACACATTAGACCTGTGATGCATACACGCTACTCACACATTGGACCTGTGATGCATACACGCTACTCACACATTAGACCTGTGATGCATACGCGCTACTCACACATTAGACCTGTGATGCATACACGCTACTCACACATTGGACCTGTGATGCATACACGCTACTCACACATTAGACCTGTGATGCATACGCGCTGCTCACACATTAGACCTGTGATGCATAAACGCGACTCACACATTGGACCTGTGGTGCATAAACGCTACTCACACATTAGACCTGTGATGCATAAACGCTACTCACACATTGGACCTGTGATGCATAAACGCTACTCACACATTAGACCTGTGGTGCATAAACGCTACTCACACATTAGACCTGTGGTGCATAAACGCTACTCACACATTAGACCTGTGGTGCATACGCGCTACTCACACATTAGACCTGTGGTGCATACGCGCTACTCACACATTAGACCTGTGGTGCATAAACGCTACTCACACATTAGACCTGTGGTGCATAAACGCTACTCACACATTAGACCTGTGGTGCATAAACGCTACTCACACATTAGACCTGTGGTGCATAAACGCTACTCACACATTGGACCTGTGATGCATAAACGCTACTCACACATTAGACCTGTGATGCATAAACGCTACTCACACATTAGACCTGTGATGCATAAACGCTACTCACACATTAGACCTGTGATGCATAAACGCTACTCACACATTAGACCTGTGATGCATAAACGCTACTCACACATTGGACCTGTGATGCATAAACGCTACTCACACATTAGACCTGTGGTGCATAAACGCTACTCACACATTGGATCTGTGGTGCATAAACGCTACTCACACATTGGACCTGTGATGCATAAACGCTACTCACACATTAGACCTGTGGTGCATAAACGCTACTCACACATTGGATCTGTGGTGCATAAACGCTACTCACACATTAGACCTGTGATGCATAAACGCTACTCACACATTAGACCTGTGATGCATAAACGCTACTCACACATTGGACCTGTGATGCATAAACGCTACTCACACATTAGACCTGTGGTGCATAAACGCTACTCACACATTGGATCTGTGGTGCATAAACGCTACTCACACATTGGACCTGTGATGCATAAACGCTACTCACACATTGGACCTGTGATGCATAAACGCTACTCACACATTGGACCTGTGATGCATAAACGCTACTGACACATTGGACCTGTGATGCATAAACGCTACTCACACATTGGACCTGTGATGCATAAACGCTACTCACACATTGGACCTGTGATGCATAAACGCTACTCACACATTGGACCTGTGATGCATAAACGCTACTCACACATTGGACCTGTGATGCATAAACGCTACTCACACATTGGACCTGTGATGCATAAACGCTACTCACACATTGGACCTGTGATGCATAAACGCTACTCACACATTGGACCTGTGATGCATAAACGCTACTCACACATTAGACCTGTGATGCATAAACGCTACTGACACATTGGACCTGTGATGCATAAACGCTACTGACACATTAGACCTGTGGTGCATAAACGCTACTCACATATTAGACCTGTGATGCATAAACGCTACTCACACATTGGACCTGTGGTGCAAATACGCTACTCACACATTAGACCTGTGATGCATAAACGCTACTCACACATTGGACCTGTGATGCATAAACGCTACTGACACATTGGACCTGTGGTGCATAAACGCTACTCACACATTGGACCTGTGATGCATAAACGCTACTGACACATTGGACCTGTGGTGCATAAACGCTACTCACACATTGGACCTGTGATGCATAAACGCTACTGACACATTGGACCTGTGGTGCATAAACGCTACTCACACATTAGACCTGTGGTGCATAAACGCTACTGACACATTGGACCTGTGGTGCATAAACGCTACTCACACATTGGACCTGTGATGCATAAACGCTACTCACACATTAGACCTGTGGTGCATAAACGCTACTCACACATTGGACCTGTGATGCATAAACGCTACTGACACATTGGACCTGTGGTGCATAAACGCTACTCACACATTGGACCTGTGATGCATAAACGCTACTCACACATTAGACCTGTGGTGCATAAACGCTACTCACACATTAGACCTGTGGTGCATAAACGCTACTCACACATTGGACCTGTGATGCATAAACGCTACTGACACATTGGACCTGTGGTGCATAAACGCTACTCACACATTGGACCTGTGATGCATAAACGCTACTCATACATTAGACCTGTGATGCATAAACGCTACTCACACATTAGACCTGTGATGCATAAACGCTACTCACACATTAGACCTGTGATGCATAAACGCTACTCACACATTAGACCTGTGATGCATAAACGCTACTCACACATTGGACCTGTGGTGCATAAACGCTACTCACACATTAGACCTGTGATGCATAAACGCTACTCACACATTAGACCTGTGATGCATAAACGCTACTCACACATTAGACCTGTGATGCATAAACGCTACTCACACATTGGACCTGTGGTGCATAAACGCTACTCACACATTAGACCTGTGGTGCATAAACGCTACTCACACATTAGACCTGTGATGCATAAACGCTACTCACACATTGGACCTGTGATGCATAAACGCTACTCATACATTAGACCTGTGATGCATAAACGCTACTCACACATTGGACCTGTGGTGCATAAACGCTACTCACACATTAGACCTGTGATGCATAAACGCTACTCACACATTAGACCTGTGGTGCATAAACGCTACTCACACATTAGACCTGTGGTGCATAAACGCTACTCACACATTAGACCTGTGGTGCATAAACGCTACTCACACATTAGACCTGTGGTGCATAAACGCTACTCACACATTGGACCTGTGATGCATAAACGCTACTCACACATTGGACCTGTGATGCATAAACGCTACTCATACATTAGACCTGTGATGCATAAACGCTACTCACACATTAGACCTGTGGTGCATAAACGCTACTCACACATTAGACCTGTGATGCATAAACGCTACTCACACATTGGACCTGTGATGCATAAACGCTACTCACACATTGGACCTGTGATGCATAAACGCTACTCACACATTGGACCTGTGATGCATAAACGCAACTCACACATTAGACCTGTGGTGCATAAACGCTACTCACACATTAGACCTGTGGTGCATAAACGCTACTCACACATTAGACCTGTGGTGCATAAACGCTACTCACACATTAGACCTGTGGTGCATAAACGCTACTCACACATTAGACCTGTGGTGCATAAACGCTACTCACACATTGGACCTGTGATGCATAAACGCTACTCACACATTGGACCTGTGATGCATAAACGCTACTCACACATTGGACCTGTGATGCATAAACGCTACTCACACATTAGACCTGTGATGCATAAACGCTACTCACACATTAGACCTGTGATGCATAAACGCTACTCACACATTAGACCTGTGATGCATAAACGCTACTCACACATTAGACCTGTGGTGCATAAACGCTACTCACACATTAGACCTGTGATGGATAAACGCTACTCACACATTAGACCTGTGATGCATACACACTACTCACACATTAGACCTGTGATGCATAAACGCTACTCACACATTAGACCTGTGGTGCATAAACGCTACTCACACATTAGACCTGTGGTGCATAAACGCTACTCACACATTGGACCTGTGATGCATAAACGCTACTCACACATTGGACCTGTGATGCATAAACGCTACTCACACATTGGACCTGTGATGCATAAACGCTACTCACACATTAGACCTGTGATGCATAAACGCTACTCACACATTAGACCTGTGGTGCATAAACGCTACTCACACATTAGACCTGTGATGCATAAACGCTACTCACACATTAGACCTGTGATGCATAAACGCTACTCACACATTGGATCTGTGATGCATAAACGCTACTCACACATTAGACCTGTGGTGCATAAACGCTACTCACACATTGGACCTGTGATGCATAAACGCTACTCACACATTGGATCTGTGATGCATAAACGCTACTCACACATTAGACCTGTGGTGCATAAACGCTACTCACACATTGGACCTGTGATGCATAAACGCTACTCACACATTAGACCTGTGATGCATAAACGCTACTCACACATTAGACCTGTGATGCATAAACGCTACTCACACATTAGACCTGTGATGCATAAACGCTACTCACACATTAGACCTGTGATGCATAAACGCTACTCACACATTAGACCTGTGGTGCATAAACGCTACTCACACATTAGACCTGTGGTGCATAAACGCTACTCACACATTAGACCTGTGGTGCATAAACGCTACTCACACATTAGACCTGTGGTGCATAAACGCTACTCACACATTAGACCTGTGATGCATAAACGCTACTGACACATTGGACCTGTGATGCATAAACGCTACTGACACATTGGACCTGTGATGCATAAACGCTACTCACACATTAGACCTGTGGTGCATAAACGCTACTCACACATTAGACCTGTGATACATAAACGCTACTGACACATTGGACCTGTGATGCATAAACGCTACTCACACATTAGAACTGTGATGCAAAAACGCTACTCACACATTAGACCTGTGTTGTATAAACGCTACTCACACATTAGACCTGTGATGCATAAACGCTACTCACACATTAGAACTGTGATGCAAAAACGCTACTCACACATTAGACCTGTGATACATAAACGCTACTGACACATTGGACCTGTGATGCATAAACGCTACTGACACATTGGACCTGTGATGCATAAACGCTACTGACACATTGGACCTGTGATGCATAAACGCTACTCACACATTAGACCTGTGATGCATAAACGCTACTGACACATTGGACCTGTGATGCATAAACGCTACTGACACATTGGACCTGTGATGCATAAACGCTACTGACACATTGGACCTGTGGTGCATAAACGCTACTCACACATTAGACCTGTGATGCATAAACGCTACTCACACATTAGACCTGTGATACATAAACGCTACTGACACATTGGACCTGTGATGCATAAACGCTACTGACACATTGGACCTGTGATGCATAAACGCTACTGACACATTAGAACTGTGATGCATAAACGCTACTCACACATTAGACCTGTGATACATAAACGCTACTGACACATTGGACCTGTGATGCATAAACGCTACTGACACATTGGACCTGTGATGCATAAACGCTACTGACACATTGGACCTGTGGTGCATAAACGCTACTCACACATTAGACCTGTGATGCATAAACGCTACTCACACATTAGACCTGTGATACATAAACGCTACTGACACATTGGACCTGTGATGCATAAACGCTACTGACACATTGGACCTGTGATGCATAAACGCTACTGACACATTAGAACTGTGATGCATAAACGCTACTCACACATTAGACCTGTGATGCATAAACGCTACTGACACATTGGACCTGTGATGCATAAACGCTACTGACACATTAGACCTGTGATGCATAAACGCTACTGACACATTAGACCTGTGATGCATAAACGCTCCTCACACATTAGACCTGTGATGCATAAACGCTACTGACACATTAGACCTGTGATGCATAAACGCTACTGACACATTAGACCTGTGATGCATAAACGCTCCTCACACATTAGACCTGTGATGCATAAACGCTACTGACACATTGGACCTGTGATGCATAAACGCTACTGACACATTGGACCTGTGATGCATAAACGCTACTGACACATTAGAACTGTGATGCATAAACGCTACTCACACATTAGACCTGTGATGCATAAACGCTACTGACACATTGGACCTGTGATGCATAAACGCTACTGACACATTAGACCTGTGATGCATAAACGCTACTCACACATTAGACCTGTGGTGCATAAACGCTCCTCACACATTAGACCTGTGGTGCATAAACGCTACTCACACATTAGACCTGTGGTGCATAAACGCTACTCACACATTAGACCTGTGATGCATAAACGCTACTCACACATTAGACCTGTGGTGCATAAACGCTACTCACACATTAGACCTGTGATACATAAACGCTACTGACACATTGGACCTGTGATGCATAAACGCTACTGACACATTGGACCTGTGATGCATAAACGCTACTCACACATTAGACCTGTGGTGCATAAACGCTACTCACACATTAGACCTGTGATACATAAACGCTACTGACACATTGGACCTGTGATGCATAAACGCTACTCACACATTAGAACTGTGATGCAAAAACGCTACTCACACATTAGACCTGTGTTGTATAAACGCTACTCACACATTAGACCTGTGATACATAAACGCTACTGACACATTGGACCTGTGATGCATAAACGCTACTGACACATTGGACCTGTGATGCATAAACGCTACTGACACATTGGACCTGTGATGCATAAACGCTACTCACACATTAGAACTGTGATGCATAAACGCTACTGACACATTAGACCTGTGTTGTATAAACGCTACTGACACATTGGACCTGTGATGCATAAACGCTACTGACACATTGGACCTGTGATGCATAAACGCTACTCACACATTAGAACTGTGATGCAAAAACGCTACTCACACATTAGACCTGTGTTGTATAAACGCTACTCACACATTAGACCTGTGATACATAAACGCTACTGACACATTGGACCTGTGATGCATAAACGCTACTCACACATTAGAACTGTGATGCAAAAACGCTACTCACACATTAGACCTGTGTTGTATAAACGCTACTCACACATTAGACCTGTGATACATAAACGCTACTGACACATTGGACCTGTGATGCATAAACGCTACTGACACATTGGACCTGTGATGCATAAACGCTACTCACACATTAGACCTGTGATGCATAAACGCTACTCACACATTAGAACTGTGATGCATAAACGCTGCTCACACATTAGACCTGTGATGCATAAACGCTACTCACACATTAGAACTGTGATGCATAAACGCTACTCACACATTAGACCTGTGATGCATAAACGCTACTGACACATTAGACCTGTGATGCATAAACGCTACTGACACATTAGACCTGTGATGCATAAACGCTACTGACACATTAGACCTGTGATGCATAAACGCTACTCACACATTAGACCTGTGATGCATAAACGCTACTGACACATTAGACCTGTGATGCATAAACGCTACTCACATATTAGACCTGTGATGCATAAACGCTACTCACACATTAGACCTGTGGTGCATAAACGCTACTCACACATTAGACCTGTGATGTATAAACGCTACTCACACATTAGACCTGTGGTGCATAAACGCTACTCACACATTAGACCTGTGGTGCATAAACGCTACTCACACATTAGACCTGTGATGTATAAACGCTACTCACACATTAGACCTGTGGTGCATAAACGCTACTCACACATTAGACCTGTGATGTATAAACGCTACTCACACATTAGACCTGTGATGTATAAACGCTACTCACACATTAGACCTGTGGTGCATAAACGCTACTCACACATTAGACCTGTGATGCATAAACGCTACTCACACATTAGACCTGTGGTGCATAAACGCTACTCACACATTAGACCTGTGATGTATAAACGCTACTCACACATTAGACCTGTGGTGCATAAACGCTACTCACACATTAGACCTGTGGTGCATAAACGCTACTCACACATTAGACCTGTGATGCATAAACGCTACTCACACATTGGACCTGTGATGCATAAACGCTACTCACACATTGGACCTGTGATGCATAAACGCTACTCACACATTGGACCTGTGGTGCATAAACGCTACTCACACATTGGACCTCTGGTGCATATACGCTACTCACACATTAGACTTGTGATGCATAAACGCTACTCACACATTAGACCTGTGATGCATAAACGCTACTCACACATTGGACCTGTGATGCATAAACGCTACTCACACATTGGACCTGTGGTGCATAAACGCTACTCACACATTGGACCTCTGGTGCATATACGCTACTCACACATTAGACCTGTGGTGCATAAACGCTACTCACACATTAGACCTGTGATGCATAAACGCTACTCACACATTAGACCTGTGATGCATAAACGCTACTCACACATTGGACCTGTGGTGCATAAACGCTACTCACACATTGGACCTGTGGTGCATAAACGCTACTCACACATTAGACCTGTGGTGCATAAACGCTACTCACACATTAGACCTGTGATGCATAAACGCTACTCACACATTAGACCTGTGATGCATAAACGCTACTCACACATTAGACCTGTGATGCATAAACGCTACTCACACATTAGACCTGTGATGCATAAACGCTACTCACACATTAGACCTGTGATGGATAAACGCTACTCACACATTAGACCTGTGATGCATAAACGCTACTCACACATTAGACCTGTGATGCATAAACGCTACTCACACATTAGACCTGTGATGCATAAACGCTACTCACACATTAGACCTGTGGTGCATAAACGCTACTCACACATTAGACCTGTGATGCATAAACGCTACTCACACATTAGACCTGTGGTGCATAAACGCTACTCACACATTAGACCTGTGATACATAAACGCTACTGACACATTGGACCTGTGATGCATAAACGCTACTGACACATTGGACCTGTGATGCATAAACGCTACTGACACATTGGACCTGTGATGCATAAACGCTACTCACACATTAGACCTGTGGTGCATAAACGCTACTCACACATTAGACCTGTGATACATAAACGCTACTGACACATTGGACCTGTGATGCATAAACGCTACTCACACATTAGAACTGTGATGCAAAAACGCTACTCACACATTAGACCTGTGATGTATAAACGCTACTCACACATTAGACCTGTGATACATAAACGCTACTGACACATTGGACCTGTGATGCATAAACGCTACTGACACATTGGACCTGTGATGCATAAACGCTACTGACACATTAGACCTGTGATGCATAAACGCTACTGACACATTAGACCTGTGATGCATAAACGCTACTCACACATTAGACCTGTGATGCATAAACGCTACTCACACATTAGACCTGTGGTGCATAAACGCTACTCACACATTAGACCTGTGATGCATAAACGCTACTCACACATTAGACCTGTGGTGCATAAACGCTACTCACACATTAGACCTGTGATGTATAAACGCTACTCACACATTAGACCTGTGGTGCATAAACGCTACTCACACATTAGACCTGTGATGTATAAACGCTACTCACACATTAGACCTGTGGTGCATAAACGCTACTCACACATTAGACCTGTGATGCATAAACGCTACTCACACATTAGACCTGTGATGCATAAACGCTACTCACACATTGGACCTGTGATGCATAAACGCTACTCACATATTAGACCTGTGATGCATAAACGCTACTCACACATTAGACCTGTGATGCATAAACGCTACTCACATATTAGACCTGTGATGCATAAACGCTACTCACATATTAGACCTGTGATGCATAAACGCTACTCACACATTAGACCTGTGATGCATAAACGCTACTCACACATTAGACCTGTGGTGCATAAACGCTACTCACACATTAGACCTGTGATGTATAAACGCTACTCACACATTAGACCTGTGGTGCATAAACGCTACTCACACATTAGACCTGTGATGTATAAACGCTACTCACACATTAGACCTGTGGTGCATAAACGCTACTCACACATTAGACCTGTGATGCATAAACGCTACTCACACATTAGACCTGTGATGCATAAACGCTACTCACACATTGGACCTGTGATGCATAAACGCTACTCACACATTGGACCTGTGGTGCATAAACGCTACTCACACATTGGACCTGTGGTGCATATACGCTACTCACACATTAGACCTGTGATGCATAAACGCTACTCACACATTAGACCTGTGATGCATAAACGCTACTCACACATTAGACCTGTGATGCATAAACGCTACTCACACATTGGACCTGTGGTGCATAAACGCTACTCACACATTGGACCTGTGGTGCATAAACGCTACTCACACATTAGACCTGTGGTGCATAAACGCTACTCACACATTAGACCTGTGATGCATAAACGCTACTCACACATTAGACCTGTGATGCATAAACGCTACTCACACATTAGACCTGTGATGCATAAACGCTACTCACACATTAGACCTGTGATGCATAAACGCTACTCACACATTAGACCTGTGATGGATAAACGCTACTCACACATTAGACCTGTGGTGCATAAACGCTACTCACACATTAGACCTGTGATGCATAAACGCTACTCACACATTAGACCTGTGGTGCATAAACGCTACTCACACATTAGACCTGTGATGCATAAACGCTACTCACACATTAGACCTGTGGTGCATAAACGCTACTCACACATTGGACCTGTGGTGCATAAACGCTACTCACACATTAGACCTGTGGTGCATAAACGCTACTCACACATTAGACCTGTGATGGATAAACGCTACTCACACATTAGACCTGTGGTGCATAAACGCTACTCACACATTAGACCTGTGATGCATAAACACTACTCACACATTAGACCTGTGATCTATAAACGCTACTCACACATTGGACCTGTGATCTATAAACGCTACTCACACATTAGACCTGTGATGCATAAACGCTACTCACACATTGGACCTGTGATCTATAAACGCTACTCACACATTGGACCTGTGATCTATAAACGCTACTCACACATTGGACCTGTGATCTATAAACGCTACTCACACATTAGACCTGTGATGCATAAACGCTACTCACACATTGGACCTGTGGTGCATAAACGCTACTCACACATTAGACCTGTGGTGCACTAACGCTACTCACACATTAGACCTGTGATGCATAAACGCTACTCACACATTAGACCTGTGATGCATAAACGCTACTCACACATTGGACCTGTGGTGCATAAACGCTACTCACACATTAGACCTGTGGTGCATAAACGCTACTCACACATTAGACCTGTGATCTATAAACGCTACTCACACATTAGACCTGTGATGCATAAACGCTACTCACACATTAGACCTGTGATGCATAAACGCTACTCACACATTAGACCTGTGGTGCATAAACGCTACTCACACATTAGACCTGTGATGCATAAACGCTACTCACACATTAGACCTGTGGTGCATAAACGCTACTCACACATTAGACCTGTGGTGCATAAACGCTACTCACACATTAGACCTGTGATGCATAAACGCTACTCACACATTAGACCTGTGGTGCATAAACGCTACTCACACATTAGACCTGTGGTGCATAAACGCTACTCACACATTAGACCTGTGATGCATAAACGCTACTCACACATTAGACCTGTGGTGCATAAACACTACTCACACATTAGACCTGTGATGCATACGCGCTACTCACACATTAGACCTGTGGTGCATAAACACTACTCTCACATTAGACCTGTGATGCATAAACGCTACTCACACATTAGACCTGTGATGCATAAACGCTACTCACACATTAGACCTGTGATGCATAAACGCTACTCACACATTAGACCTGTGGTGCATAAACGCTACTCACACATTAGACCTCTGGTGCATAAACGCTACTCACACATTAGACCTGTGATGCATAAACGCT
The DNA here is from genome assembly GCF_046119375.1 of Phyllobates terribilis. Lineage (NCBI taxonomy): Eukaryota > Metazoa > Chordata > Amphibia > Anura > Dendrobatidae > Phyllobates > Phyllobates terribilis. The sequence continues at coordinate 1,210,290,578 of NW_027362761.1, forward strand.
ACTCACACATTAGACCTGTGGTGCATAAACGCTACTCACACATTAGACCTCTGGTGCATAAACGCTACTCACACATTAGACCTGTGGTGCATAAACGCTACTCACACATTAGACCTGTGATGCATCAACGCTACTCACACATTAGACCTGTGATGCATAAACGCTACTCACACATTAGACCTGTGATGCATAAACGCTACTCACACATTAGACCTGTGATGCATAAACGCTACTCACACATTAGACCTGTGATGCATAAACGCTACTCACACATTAGACCTGTGGTGCATAAACGCTACTCACACATTAGACCTGTGATGCATACACGCTACTCACACATTAGACCTGTGATGCATAAACGCTACTCACACATTAGACCTGTGATGCATAAACGCTACTCACACATTAGACCTGTGGTGCATAAACGCTACTCACACATTAGACCTGTGGTACATAAACGCTACTCACACATTAGACCTGTGGTGCATAAACGCTACTCACACATTAGACCTGTGATGCATAAACGCTACTCACACATTAGACCTGTGGTGCATAAACGCTACTCACACATTATACCTGTGGTGCATAAACGCTACTCACACATTAGACCTGTGGTGCATAAACGCTACTCACACATTGGACCTGTGGTGCATACGCGCTACTCACACATTGGACCTGTGGTGCATACACACTACTCACACATTGGACCTGTGGTGCATACGCGCTACTCACACATTGGACCTGTGGTGCATACACGCTACTCACACATTAGACCTGTGGTGCATAAACGCTACTCACACATTAGACCTGTGGTGCATACGCGCTACTCACACATTGGACCTGTGGTGCATACACGCTACTCACACACTGGACCTGTGGTGCATACACACTACTCACACATTAGACCTGTGGTGCATACGCGCTACTCACACATTGGACCTGTGGTGCATACACGCTACTCACACATTGGACCTGTGGTGCATACACACTACTCACACATTAGACCTGTGGTGCATACGCGCTACTCACACATTGGACCTGTGGTGCATAAACGCTACTCAAACATTGGACCTGTGGTGCATACGCGCTACTCACACATTAGACCTGTGGTGCATACGCGCTACTCACACATTAAACCTGTGGTGCATAAACGCTACTCACACATTAGACCTGTGGTGCATAAACGCTACTCACACATTAGACCTGTGATGCATAAACGCTACTCACACATTAGACCTGTGGTGCATACACACTACTCTCACATTAGACCTGTGGTGCATAAACGCTACTCACACATTAGACCTGTGGTGCATACGCGCTACTCACACATTGGACCTGTGGTGCATAAACGCTACTCACACATTAGACCTGTGGTGCATAAACGCTACTCTCACATTAGACCTGTGGTGCATACACACTACTCTCACATTAGACCTGTGGTGCATAAACGCTACTCACACATTAGACCTGTGGTGCATACACACTACTCTCACATTAGACCTGTGATGCATAAACGCTACTCACACATTAGACCTGTGGTGCATAAACGCTACTCTCACATTAGACCTGTGGTGCATAAACGCTACTCTCACATTAGACCTGTGATGCATAAACGCTACTCTCACATTAGACCTGTGGTGCATACACACTACTCTCACATTAGACCTGTGATGCATAAACGCTACTCACACATTAGACCTGTGGTGCATAAACGCTACTCACACATTAGACCTGTGGTGCATAAACGCTACTCACACATTAGACCTGTGGTGCATAAACGCTACTCTCACATTAGACCTGTGGTGCATACACACTACTCTCACATTAGACCTGTGATGCATAAACGCTACTCACACATTAGACCTGTGGTGCATAAACGCTACTCTCACATTAGACCTGTGGTGCATAAACGCTACTCTCACATTAGACCTGTGGTGCATAAACGCTACTCTCACATTAGACCTGTGATGCATAAACGCTACTCTCACATTAGACCTGTGGTGCATAAACGCTACTCTCACATTAGACCTGTGGTGCATACACACTACTCTCACATTAGACCTGTGGTGCATAAACGCTACTCACACATTAGACCTGTGGTGCATAAACGCTACTCACACATTAGACCTGTGATGCATAAACGCTACTCACACATTAGACCTGTGGTGCATAAACGCTACTCTCACATTAGACCTGTGGTGCATAAACGCTACTCACACATTAGACCTGTGATGCATAAACGCTACTCACACATTAGACCTGTGGTGCATAAACGCTACTCTCACATTAGACCTGTGGTGCATACGCGCTACTCACACATTGGACCTGTGGTGCATACACGCTACTCACACATTAGACCTGTGGTGCATACGCGCTACTCACACATTGGACCTGTGGTGCATACACGCTACTCACACATTAGACCTGTGGTGCATACGCGCTACTCACACATTGGACCTGTGGTGCATACACGCTACTCACACATTAGACCTGTGGTGCATACGCGCTACTCACACATTGGACCTGTGGTGCATACACACTACTCTCACATTAGACCTGTGATGCATAAACGCTACTCACACATTAGACCTGTGGTGCATAAACGCTACTCTCACATTAGACCTGTGGTGCATAAACGCTACTCACACATTAGACCTGTGGTGCATAAACGCTACTCTCACATTAGACCTGTGATGCATAAACGCTACTCTCACATTAGACCTGTGGTGCATACACACTACTCTCACATTAGACCTGTGGTGCATAAACGCTACTCACACATTAGACCTGTGGTGCATACGCGCTACTCACACATTGGACCTGTGGTGCATAAACGCTACTCACACATTAGAGCTGTGGTGCATAAACGCTACTCACACATTATTCCTGTGATGCATACACGCTACTCACACATTAGACCTGTGGTGCATACACACTACTCACACATTAGACCTGTGGTGCATACGCGCTACTCACACATTGGACCTGTGGTGCATACGCGCTACTCACACATTGGACCTGTGGTGCATACACGCTACTCACACATTAGACCTGTGGTGCATACGCGCTACTCACACATTGGACCTGTGGTGCATACACGCTACTCACACATTAGACCTGTGGTGCATACGCGCTACTCACACATTGGACCTGTGGTGCATACACGCTACTCACACATTAGACCTGTGGTGCATAAACGCTACTCACACATTAGAGCTGTGGTGCATAAACGCTACTCACACATTAGAGCTGTGGTGCATAAACGCTACTCACACATTATTCCTGTGATGCATACACGCTACTCACACATTAGACCTGTGGTGCATACGCGCTACTCACACATTGGACCTGTGGTGCATACACGCTACTCACACATTAGACCTGTGGTGCATAAACGCTACTCACACATTAGACCTGTGGTGCATAAACGCTACTCACACATTAGACCTGTGATGGATAAACGCTACTCACACATTAGACCTGTGGTGCATACACGCTACTCACACATTAGACCTGTGGTGCATACACGCTACTCACACATTAGACCTGTGATGGATAAACGCTACTCACACATTAGACCTGTGGTGCATAAACGCTACTCACACATTAGACCTGTGGTGCATAAACGCTACTCACACATTAGACCTGTGGTGCATACACGCTACTCACACATTAGACCTGTGATGGATAAACGCTACTCACACATTAGACCTGTGGTGCATAAACGCTACTCACACATTAGACCTGTGATGCATAAACGCTACTCACACATTAGACCTGTGATGGATAAACGCTACTCACACATTAGACCTGTGATGGATAAACGCTACTCACACATTAGACCTGTGGTGCATACACGCTACTCACACATTAGACCTGTGGTGCATAAACGCTACTCACACATTAGACCTGTGGTGCATAAACGCTACTCACACATTAGACCTGTGGTGCATAAACGCTACTCACACATTAGACCTGTGATGCATACGCGCTACTCACACATTAGACCTGTGGTGCATACGCGCTACTCACACATTAGACCTGTGATGCATAAACGCTACTCACACATTAGACCTGTGATGCATAAACGCTACTCACACATTAGACCTGTGGTGCATAAACGCTACTCACACATTAGACCTGTGATGGATAAACGCTACTCACACATTAGACCTGTGATGCATAAACGCTACTCACACATTAGACCTGTGGTTCATACACGCTACTCACACATTAGACCTGTGGTGCATACACGCTACTCACACATTAGACCTGTGATGGATAAACGCTACTCACACATTAGACCTGTGATCGATAAACGCTACTCACACATTAGACCTGTGATGGATAAACGCTACTCACACATTAGACCTGTGGTGCATAAACGCTACTCACACATTAGACCTGTGGTGCATAAACGCTACTCACACATTAGACCTGTGGTGCATACACGCTACTCACACATTAGACCTGTGATGGATAAACGCTACTCACACATTAGACCTGTGGTGCATAAACGCTACTCACACATTAGACCTGTGATGCATAAACGCTACTCACACATTAGACCTGTGGTGCATAAACGCTACTCACACATTAGACCTGTGGTGCATACACGCTACTCACACATTAGACCTGTGATGGATAAACGCTACTCACACATTAGACCTGTGGTGCATAAACGCTACTCACACATTAGACCTGTGGTGCATAAACGCTACTCACACATTAGACCTGTGGTGCATAAACGCTACTCACACATTAGACCTGTGATGCATAAACGCTACTCACACATTAGACCTGTGATGCATAAACGCTACTCACACATTAGACCTGTGATGCATAAACGCTACTCACACATTAGACCTGTGATGCATAAACGCTACTCACACATTAGACCTGTGGTGCATAAACGCTACTCACACATTAGACCTGTGATGGATAAACGCTACTCACACATTAGACCTGTGATGCATAAACGCTACTCACACATTAGATCTGTGATGGATAAACGCTACTCACACATTAGACCTGTGATGCATAAACGCTACTCACACATTATACCTGTGGTGCATAAACGCTACTCACACATTAGACCTGTGGTGCATAAACGCTACTCACACATTGGACCTGTGGTGCATACGCGCTACTCACACATTGGACCTGTGGTGCATACACACTACTCACACATTGGACCTGTGGTGCATACGCGCTACTCACACATTGGACCTGTGGTGCATACACGCTACTCACACATTAGACCTGTGGTGCATAAACGCTACTCACACATTAGACCTGTGGTGCATACGCGCTACTCACACATTGGACCTGTGGTGCATACACGCTACTCACACACTGGACCTGTGGTGCATACACACTACTCACACATTAGACCTGTGGTGCATACGCGCTACTCACACATTGGACCTGTGGTGCATACACGCTACTCACACATTGGACCTGTGGTGCATACACACTACTCACACATTAGACCTGTGGTGCATACGCGCTACTCACACATTGGACCTGTGGTGCATAAACGCTACTCAAACATTGGACCTGTGGTGCATACGCGCTACCCACACATTAGACCTGTGGTGCATACGCGCTACTCACACATTAAACCTGTGGTGCATAAACGCTACTCACACATTAGACCTGTGGTGCATAAACGCTACTCACACATTAGACCTGTGATGCATAAACGCTACTCACACATTAGACCTGTGGTGCATACACACTACTCTCACATTAGACCTGTGGTGCATAAACGCTACTCACACATTAGACCTGTGGTGCATACGCGCTACTCACACATTGGACCTGTGGTGCATAAACGCTACTCACACATTAGACCTGTGGTGCATAAACGCTACTCTCACATTAGACCTGTGGTGCATAAACGCTACTCACACATTAGACCTGTGGTGCATACACACTACTCTCACATTAGACCTGTGATGCATAAACGCTACTCACACATTAGACCTGTGGTGCATAAACGCTACTCTCACATTAGACCTGTGGTGCATAAACGCTACTCTCACATTAGACCTGTGATGCATAAACGCTACTCTCACATTAGACCTGTGGTGCATACACACTACTCTCACATTAGACCTGTGATGCATAAACGCTACTCACACATTAGACCTGTGGTGCATAAACGCTACTCACACATTAGACCTGTGGTGCATAAACGCTACTCACACATTAGACCTGTGGTGCATAAACGCTACTCTCACATTAGACCTGTGGTGCATACACACTACTCTCACATTAGACCTGTGATGCATAAACGCTACTCACACATTAGACCTGTGGTGCATAAACGCTACTCTCACATTAGACCTGTGGTGCATAAACGCTACTCTCACATTAGACCTGTGGTGCATAAACGCTACTCTCACATTAGACCTGTGGTGCATACACACTACTCTCACATTAGACCTGTGATGCATAAACGCTACTCTCACATTAGACCTGTGGTGCATAAACGCTACTCTCACATTAGACCTGTGGTGCATACACACTACTCTCACATTAGACCTGTGGTGCATAAACGCTACTCACACATTAGACCTGTGGTGCATAAACGCTACTCACACATTAGACCTGTGATGCATAAACGCTACTCACACATTAGACCTGTGGTGCATAAACGCTACTCTCACATTAGACCTGTGGTGCATAAACGCTACTCACACATTAGACCTGTGATGCATAAACGCTACTCACACATTAGACCTGTGGTGCATAAACGCTACTCACACATTAGACCTGTGGTGCATACACACTACTCTCACATTAGACCTGTGATGCATAAACGCTACTCTCACATTAGACCTGTGGTGCATACACACTACTCTCACATTAGACCTGTGATGCATAAACGCTACTCACACATTAGACCTGTGATGCATAAACGCTACTCACACATTAGACCTGTGGTGCATAAACGCTACTCTCACATTAGACCTGTGGTGCATAAACGCTACTCTCACATTAGACCTGTGATGCATAAACGCTACTCTCACATTAGACCTGTGGTGCATACACACTACTCTCACATTAGACCTGTGGTGCATAAACGCTACTCACACATTAGACCTGTGGTGCATAAACGCTACTCACACATTAGACCTGTGGTGCATAAACGCTACTCACACATTAGACCTGTGGTGCATAAACGCTACTCTCACATTAGACCTGTGATGCATAAACGCTACTCACACATTAGACCTGTGGTGCATAAACGCTACTCTCACATTAGACCTGTGATGCATAAACGCTACTCTCACATTAGACCTGTGGTGCATACACACTACTCTCACATTAGACCTGTGGTGCATAAACGCTACTCACACATTAGACCTGTGGTGCATACGCGCTACTCACACATTGGACCTGTGGTGCATAAACGCTACTCACACATTAGAGCTGTGGTGCATAAACGCTACTCACACATTATTCCTGTGATGCATACACGCTACTCACACATTAGACCTGTGGTGCATACACACTACTCACACATTAGACCTGTGGTGCATACGCGCTACTCACACATTGGACCTGTGGTGCATACGCGCTACTCACACATTGGACCTGTGGTGCATAAACGCTACTCAAACATTGGACCTGTGGTGCATACGCGCTACCCACACATTAGACCTGTGGTGCATACGCGCTACTCACACATTAAACCTGTGGTGCATAAACGCTACTCACACATTAGACCTGTGGTGCATAAACGCTACTCACACATTAGACCTGTGGTGCATAAACGCTACTCACACATTAGACCTGTGGTGCATACACACTACTCTCACATTAGACCTGTGGTGCATAAACGCTACTCACACATTAGACCTGTGGTGCATACGCGCTACTCACACATTGGACCTGTGGTGCATAAACGCTACTCACACATTAGACCTGTGGTGCATAAACGCTACTCTCACATTAGACCTGTGGTGCATACACACTACTCTCACATTAGACCTGTGGTGCATAAACGCTACTCACACATTAGACCTGTGGTGCATACACACTACTCTCACATTAGACCTGTGATGCATAAACGCTACTCACACATTAGACCTGTGGTGCATAAACGCTACTCTCACATTAGACCTGTGGTGCATAAACGCTACTCTCACATTAGACCTGTGATGCATAAACGCTACTCTCACATTAGACCTGTGATGCATAAACGCTACTCTCACATTAGACCTGTGGTGCATACACACTACTCTCACATTAGACCTGTGATGCATAAACGCTACTCACACATTAGACCTGTGGTGCATAAACGCTACTCTCACATTAGACCTGTGGTGCATAAACGCTACTCTCACATTAGACCTGTGGTGCATAAACGCTACTCTCACATTAGACCTGTGGTGCATACACACTACTCTCACATTAGACCTGTGATGCATAAACGCTACTCTCACATTAGACCTGTGGTGCATAAACGCTACTCTCACATTAGACCTGTGGTGCATACACACTACTCTCACATTAGACCTGTGGTGCATAAACGCTACTCACACATTAGACCTGTGGTGCATAAACGCTACTCACACATTAGACCTGTGATGCATAAACGCTACTCACACATTAGACCTGTGGTGCATAAACGCTACTCTCACATTAGACCTGTGGTGCATAAACGCTACTCACACATTAGACCTGTGATGCATAAACGCTACTCACACATTAGACCTGTGGTGCATAAACGCTACTCACACATTAGACCTGTGGTGCATACACACTACTCTCACATTAGACCTGTGATGCATAAACGCTACTCTCACATTAGACCTGTGGTGCATACACACTACTCTCACATTAGACCTGTGATGCATAAACGCTACTCACACATTAGACCTGTGATGCATAAACGCTACTCACACATTAGACCTGTGGTGCATAAACGCTACTCTCACATTAGACCTGTGGTGCATAAACGCTACTCTCACATTAGACCTGTGATGCATAAACGCTACTCTCACATTAGACCTGTGGTGCATACACACTACTCTCACATTAGACCTGTGGTGCATAAACGCTACTCACACATTAGACCTGTGGTGCATAAACGCTACTCACACATTAGACCTGTGGTGCATAAACGCTACTCACACATTAGACCTGTGGTGCATAAACGCTACTCTCACATTAGACCTGTGATGCATAAACGCTACTCACACATTAGACCTGTGGTGCATAAACGCTACTCTCACATTAGACCTGTGATGCATAAACGCTACTCTCACATTAGACCTGTGGTGCATACACACTACTCTCACATTAGACCTGTGGTGCATAAACGCTACTCACACATTAGACCTGTGGTGCATACGCGCTACTCACACATTGGACCTGTGGTGCATAAACGCTACTCACACATTAGAGCTGTGGTGCATAAACGCTACTCACACATTATTCCTGTGATGCATACACGCTACTCACACATTAGACCTGTGGTGCATACACACTACTCACACATTAGACCTGTGGTGCATACGCGCTACTCACACATTGGACCTGTGGTGCATACGCGCTACTCACACATTGGACCTGTGGTGCATACACGCTACTCACACATTAGACCTGTGGTGCATACGCGCTACTCACACATTGGACCTGTGGTGCATACACGCTACTCACACATTAGACCTGTGGTGCATACGCGCTACTCACACATTGGACCTGTGGTGCATACACGCTACTCACACATTAGACCTGTGGTGCATACGCGCTACTCACACATTGGACCTGTGGTGCATACACACTACTCTCACATTAGACCTGTGATGCATAAACGCTACTCACACATTAGACCTGTGGTGCATAAACGCTACTCTCACATTAGACCTGTGGTGCATAAACGCTACTCACACATTAGACCTGTGGTGCATAAACGCTACTCTCACATTAGACCTGTGATGCATAAACGCTACTCTCACATTAGACCTGTGGTGCATACACACTACTCTCACATTAGACCTGTGGTGCATAAACGCTACTCACACATTAGACCTGTGGTGCATACGCGCTACTCACACATTGGACCTGTGGTGCATAAACGCTACTCACACATTAGAGCTGTGGTGCATAAACGCTACTCACACATTATTCCTGTGATGCATACACGCTACTCACACATTAGACCTGTGGTGCATACACACTACTCACACATTAGACCTGTGGTGCATACGCGCTACTCACACATTGGACCTGTGGTGCATACGCGCTACTCACACATTGGACCTGTGGTGCATACACGCTACTCACACATTAGACCTGTGGTGCATACGCGCTACTCACACATTGGACCTGTGGTGCATACACGCTACTCACACATTAGACCTGTGGTGCATACGCGCTACTCACACATTGGACCTGTGGTGCATACACGCTACTCACACATTAGACCTGTGGTGCATAAACGCTACTCACACATTAGAGCTGTGGTGCATAAACGCTACTCACACATTAGAGCTGTGGTGCATAAACGCTACTCACACATTATTCCTGTGATGCATACACGCTACTCACACATTAGACCTGTGGTGCATACGCGCTACTCACACATTGGACCTGTGGTGCATACACGCTACTCACACATTAGACCTGTGGTGCATAAACGCTACTCACACATTAGACCTGTGGTGCATAAACGCTACTCACACATTAGACCTGTGGTGCATACGCGCTACTCACACATTAGACCTGTGGTGCATAAACGCTACTCACACATTAGACCTGTGGTGCATACGCGCTACTCACACATTAGACCTGTGGTGCATAAACGCTACTCACACATTAGACCTGTGGTGCATAAACGCTACTCACACATTAGACCTGTGGTGCATACGCGCTACTCACACATTAGACCTGTGGTGCATACGCGCTACTCACACATTAGACCTGTGGTGCATAAACGCTACTCTCACATTAGACCTGTGATGCATAAACGCTACTCACACATTAGACCTGTGATGGATAAACGCTACTCACACATTGGACCTGTGGTGCATAAACGCTACTCACACATTAGACCTGTGATGGATAAACGCTACTCACACATTAGACCTGTGATGCATAAACGCTACTCACACATTAGACCTGTGATGGATAAACGCTACTCACACATTGGACCTGTGGTGCATAAACGCTACTCACACATTAGACCTGTGGTGCATAAACGCTACTCACACATTAGACCTGTGGTGCATAAACGCTACTCACACATTAGACCTGTGGTGCATAAACGCTACTCACACATTAGACCTGTGGTGCATAAACGCTACTCACACATTAGACCTGTGATGCATAAACGCTACTCACACATTAGACCTGTGATGGATAAACGCTACTCACACATTAGACCTGTGGTGCATAAACGCTACTCATACATTAGACCTGTGGTGCATACACGCTACTCACACATTAGACCTGTGGTGCATACACGCTACTCACACATTAGACCTGTGATGGATAAACGCTACTCACACATTAGACCTGTGGTGCATAAACGCTACTCACACATTAGACCTGTGGTGCATAAACGCTACTCACACATTAGACCTGTGGTGCATACACGCTACTCACACATTAGACCTGTGATGGATAAACGCTACTCACACATTAGACCTGTGATGCATAAACGCTACTCACACATTAGACCTGTGATGGATAAACGCTACTCACACATTAGACCTGTGGTGCATAAACGCTACTCACACATTAGACCTGTGATGGATAAACGCTACTCACACATTAGACCTGTGGTGCATAAACGCTACTCACACATTAGACCTGTGATGCATAAACGCTACTCACACATTAGACCTGTGGTGCATAAACGCTACTCACACATTAGACCTGTGGTGCATAAACGCTACTCACACATTAGACCTGTGGTGCATAAACGCTACTCACATATTAGACCTGTGATGCATAAACGCTACTCACACATTAGACCTGTGATGGATAAACGCTACTCACACATTAGACCTGTGATGGATAAACGCTACTCACACATTAGACCTGTGATGCATAAACGCTACTCACACATTAGACCTGTGATGCATAAACGCTACTCACACATTAGACCTGTGGTGCATAAACGCTACTCACACATTAGACCTGTGATGGATAAACGCTACTCACACATTAGACCTGTGATGCATAAACGCTACTCACACATTAGACCTGTGATGGATAAACGCTACTCACACATTGGACCTGTGGTGCATAAACGCTACTCACACATTAGACCTGTGGTGCATAAACGCTACTCACACATTAGACCTGTGATGGATAAACGCTACTCACACATTAGACCTGTGGTGCATAAACGCTACTCATACATTAGACCTGTGGTGCATACACGCTACTCACACATTAGACCTGTGGGTGCATACACGCTACTCACACATTAGACCTGTGATGGATAAACGCTACTCATACATTAGACCTGTGGGGCATAAACGCTACTCACACATTAGACCTGTGATGCATAAACGCTACTCACACATTAGACCTGTGGTGCATAAACGCTACTCATACATTAGACCTGTGGGTGCATACACGCTACTCACACATTAGACCTGTGGGTGCATACACGCTACTCACACATTAGACCTGTGGTGCATAAACGCTACTCACACATTAGACCTGTGGTGCATAAACGCTACTCACACATTAGACCTGTGGTGGATAAACGCTACTCTCACATTAGACCTGTGATGGATAAACGCTACTCACACATTAGACCTGTGGTGCATAAACGCTACTCACACATTAGACCTGTGGTGCATAAACGCTACTCACACATTAGACCTGTGATGCATAAACGCTACTCACACATTAGACCTGTGATGGATAAACGCTACTCACACATTAGACCTGTGGTGCATAAACGCTACTCACACATTAGACCTGTGGTGCATAAACGCTACTCACACATTAGACCTGTGGTGCATAAACGCTACTCACACATTAGACCTGTGGTGCATAAACGCTACTCACACATTAGACCTGTGGTGCATAAACGCTACTCACACATTAGACCTGTGGTGCATAAACGCTACTCACACATTAGACCTGTGATGGATAAACGCTACTCACACATTAGACCTGTGGTGCATAAACGCTACTCACACATTAGACCTGTGGTGCATAAACGCTACTCACACATTAGACCTGTGGTGCATAAACGCTACTCACACATTAGACCTGTGGTGCATAAACGCTACTCACACATTAGACCTGTGGTGCATAAACGCTACTCACACATTAGACCTGTGGTGCATAAACGCTACTCACACATTAGACCTGTGGTGCATAAACGCTACTCACACATTAGACCTGTGATGGATAAACGCTACTCACACATTAGACCTGTGGTGCATAAACGCTACTCACACATTAGACCTGTGGTGCATAAACGCTACTCACACATTAGACCTGTGATGCATAAACGCTACTCACACATTAGACCTGTGGTGCATAAACGCTACTCACACATTAGACCTGTGGTGCATAAACGCTACTCACACATTAGACCTGTGGTGCATAAACGCTACTCACACATTAGACCTGTGATGCATAAACGCTACTCACACATTAGACCTGTGATGCATAAACACTACTCACACATTAGACCTGTGGTGCATAAACGCTACTCACACATTAGACCTGTGGTGCATACGCGCTACTCACACATTAGACCTGTGATGCATAAACGCTACTCACACATTAGACCTGTGGTTCATACACGCTACTCACACATTAGACCTGTGGTGCATACACGCTACTCACACATTAGACCTGTGATGCATAAACGCTACTCACACATTAGACCTGTGGTGCATAAACGCTACTCACACATTAGACCTGTGGTGCATAAACGCTACTCACACATTAGACCTGTGGTGCATAAACGCTACTCACACATTAGACCTGTGATGCATAAACGCTACTCACACATTAGACCTGTGATGCATAAACGCTACTCACACATTAGACCTGTGATGCATAAACGCTACTCACACATTAGACCTGTGGTGCATAAACGCTACTCAGACATTAGACCTGTGATGGATAAACGCTACTCACACATTAGACCTGTGATGCATAAACGCTACTCACACATTAGACCTGTGATGCATAAACGCTACTCACACATTAGACCTGTGATGCATAAACGCTACTCACACATTAGACCTGTGATGGATAAACGCTACTCACACATTAGACCTGTGGTGCATAAACGCTACTCACACATTAGACCTGTGATGCATAAACGCTACTCACACATTAGACCTGTGATGGATAAACGCTACTCACACATTAGACCTGTGGTGCATACACGCTACTCACACATTAGACCTGTGGTGCATAAACGCTACTCACACATTAGACCTGTGGTGCATAAACGCTACTCACACATTAGACCTGTGGTGCATAAACGCTACTCACACATTAGACCTGTGATGCATAAACGCTACTCACACATTAGACCTGTGATGAATAAACGCTACTCACACATTAGACCTGTGATGCATAAACGCTACTCACACATTAGACCTGTGGTGCATAAACGCTACTCACACATTAGACCTGTGGTGCATAAACGCTACTCACACATTAGACCTGTGGTGCATAAACGCTACTCACACATTAGACCTGTGATGGATAAACGCTACTCACACATTAGACCTGTGGTTCATACACGCTACTCACACATTAGACCTGTGATGCATAAACGCTACTCACACATTAGACCTGTGGTGCATAAACGCTACTCACACATTAGACCTGTGATGGATAAACGCTACTCACACATTAGACCTGTGGTGCATAAACGCTACTCACACATTAGACCTGTGATGCATAAACGCTACTCACACATTAGACCTGTGATGGATAAACGCTACTCACACATTAGACCTGTGATGCATAAACGCTACTCACACATTAGACCTGTGATGCATAAACGCTACTCACACATTAGACCTGTGATGCATAAACGCTACTCACACATTAGACCTGTGGTGCATAAACGCTACTCACACATTAGACCTGTGGTGCATAAACGCTACTCACACATTAGACCTGTGGTGCATAAACGCTACTCACACATTAGACCTGTAGTGCATAAACGCTACTCACACATTAGACCTGTGATGGATAAACGCTACTCACACATTAGACCTGTGGTGCATAAACGCTACTCACACATTAGACCTGTGGTGCATAAACGCTACTCACACATTAGACCTGTGGTGCATAAACGCTACTCACACATTAGACCTGTGGTGCATAAACGCTACTCACACATTAGACCTGTGGTGCATAAACGCTACTCACACATTAGACCTGTGGTGCATAAACGCTACTCACACATTAGACCTGTGGTGCATAAACGCTACTCACACATTAGACCTGTGGTGCATAAACGCTACTCACACATTAGACCTGTGATGCATAAACGCTACTCACACATTAGACCTCTGATGGATAAACGCTACTCACACATTAGACCTGTGGTTCATACACGCTACTCACACATTAGACCTGTGGTGCATAAACGCTACTCACACATTAGACCTGTGATGCATAAACGCTACTCACACATTAGACCTGTGATGCATAAACGCTACTCACACATTAGACCTGTGGTGCATAAACGCTACTCACACATTAGACCTGTGATGGATAAACGCTACTCACACATTAGACCTGTGGTGCATAAACGCTACTCACACATTAGACCTGTGATGCATAAACGCTACTCACACATTAGACCTGTGATGGATAAACGCTACTCACACATTAGACCTGTGATGCATAAACGCTACTCACACATTAGACCTGTGATGCATAAACGCTACTCACACATTAGACCTGTGGTGCATAAACGCTACTCTCACATTAGACCTGTGGTGCATACGCGCTACTCACACATTAGACCTGTGATGCATAAACGCTACTCACACATTAGACCTGTGGTGCATAAACGCTACTCACACATTAGACCTGTGGTGCATAAACGCTACTCTCACATTAGACCTGTGGTGCATAAACGCTACTCACACATTAGACCTGTGGTGCATAAACGCTACTCTCACATTAGACCTGTGGTGCATAAACGCTACTCTCACATTAGACCTGTGGTGCATACACACTACTCTCACATTAGACCTGTGATGCATAAACGCTACTCACACATTAGACCTGTGGTGCATAAACGCTACTCTCACATTAGACCTGTGGTGCATACACACTACTCTCACATTAGACCTGTGATGCATAAACGCTACTCACACATTAGACCTGTGGTGCATAAACGCTACTCTCACATTAGACCTGTGGTGCATAAACGCTACTCTCACATTAGACCTGTGATGCATAAACGCTACTCACACATTAGACCTGTGATGCATAAACGCTACTCTCACATTAGACCTGTGGTGCATAAACGCTACTCACACATTAGACCTGTGGTGCATAAACGCTACTCACACATTAGACCTGTGGTGCATAAACGCTACTCTCACATTAGACCTGTGGTGCATAAACGCTACTCACACATTAGACCTGTGATGCATAAACGCTACTCTAACATTAGACCTGTGGTGCATACACACTACTCTCACATTAGACCTGTGATGCATAAACGCTACTCACACATTAGACCTGTGGTGCATAAACGCTACTCTCACATTAGACCTGTGGTGCATAAACGCTACTCTCACATTAGACCTGTGATGCATAAACGCTACTCTCACATTAGACCTGTGGTGCATAAACGCTACTCACACATTAGACCTGTGGTGCATACGCGCTACTCACACATTAGACCTGTGGTGCATAAACGCTACTCACACATTAGACCTGTGGTGCATAAACGCTACTCACACATTAGACCTGTGGTGCATACGCGCTACTCACACATTAGACCTGTGGTGCATAAACGCTACTCACACATTAGACCTGTGGTGCATAAACGCTACTCTCACATTAGACCTGTGATGGATAAACGCTACTCACACATTAGACCTGTGGTTCATAATCACTACTCACACATTAGACCTGTGATGCATACGCGCTACTCACACATTAGACCTGTGGTGCATAAACGCTACTCACACATTAGACCTGTGGTGCATAAACGCTACTCACACATTAGACCTGTGGTGCATAAACGCTACTCTCACATTAGACCTGTGGTGCATAAACGCTACTAACACATTAGACCTGTGATGGATAAACGCTACTCTCACATTAGACCTGTGATGCATAAACGCTACTCACACATTAGACCTGTGATGGATAAACGCTACTCACACATTGGACCTGTGGTGCATAAACGCTACTCACACATTAGACCTGTGATGGATAAACGCTACTCACACATTAGACCTGTGATGCATAAACGCTACTCACACATTAGACCTGTGATGGATAAACGCTACTCACACATTGGACCTGTGGTGCATAAACGCTACTCACACATTAGACCTGTGGTGCATAAACGCTACTCACACATTAGACCTGTGGTGCATAAACGCTACTCACACATTAGACCTGTGGTGCATAAACGCTACTCACACATTAGACCTGTGATGGATAAACGCTACTCACACATTAGACCTGTGGTGCATAAACGCTACTCACACATTAGACCTGTGGTGCATAAACGCTACTCACACATTAGACCTGTGGTGCATAAACGCTACTCACACATTAGACCTGTGATGCATAAACGCTACTCACACATTAGACCTGTGATGGATAAACGCTACTCACACATTAGACCTGTGGTGCATAAACGCTACTCACACATTAGACCTGTGGTGCATAAACGCTACTCACACATTAGACCTGTGGTGCATAAACGCTACTCACACATTGGACCTGTGGTGCATAAACGCTACTCACACATTAGACCTGTGGTGCATAAACGCTACTCACACATTAGACCTGTGGTGCATAAACGCTACTCACACATTAGACCTGTGGTGCATAAACGCTACTCACACATTAGACCTGTGGTGCATAAACGCTACTCACACATTAGACCTGTGATGCATAAACGCTACTCACACATTAGACCTGTGATGGATAAACGCTACTCACACATTAGACCTGTGGTGCATAAACGCTACTCACACATTAGACCTGTGATGCATAAACGCTACTCACACATTAGACCTGTGGTGCATAAACGCTACTCACACATTAGACCTGTGATGCATAAACGCTACTCACACATTAGACCTGTGGTGCATAAACGCTACTCACACATTAGAACTGTGGTGCATAAACGCTACTCACACATTAGACCTGTGATGCATAAACGCTACTCACACATTAGACCTGTGATGGATAAACGCTACTCACACATTAGACCTGTGGTGCATACACGCTACTCACACATTAGACCTGTGGTGCATACACGCTACTCACACATTAGACCTGTGATGGATAAACGCTACTCACACATGAGACCTGTGATGGATAAACGCTACTCACACATTAGACCTGTGATGCATAAACGCTACTCACACATTAGACCTGTGGTGCATACGCGCTACTCACACATTAGACCTGTGATGCATAAACGCTACTCACACATTAGACCTGTGATGCATAAACGCTACTCACACATTAGACCTGTGATGGATAAACGCTACTCACACATTAGACCTGTGGTGCATACACGCTACTCACACATTAGACCTGTGGTGCATACACGCTACTCACACATTAGACCTGTGGTGCATAAACGCTACTCACACATTAGACCTGTGGTGCATAAACGCTACTCACACATTAGACCTGTGGTGCATACGCGCTACTCACACATTAGACCTGTGATGCATAAACGCTACTCACACATTAGACCTGTGATGGATAAACGCTACTCACACATTAGACCTGTGGTGCATACACGCTACTCACACATTAGACCTGTGGTGCATAAACGCTACTCACACATTAGACCTGTGGTGCATACACGCTACTCACACTTTAGACCTGTGGTGCATACGCGCTACTCACACATTAGACCTGTGATGCATAAACGCTACTCACACATTAGACCTGTGGTGCATAAACGCTACTCACACATTAGACCTGTGATGCATAAACGCTACTCACACATTAGACCTGTGATGCATAAACGCTACTCACACATTAGACCTGTGATGGATAAACGCTACTCACACATTAGACCTGTGATGGATAAACGCTACTCACACATTAGACCTGTGATGCATAAACGCTACTCACACATTAGACCTGTGATGGATAAACGCTACTCACACATTAGACCTGTGATGGATAAACGCTACTCACACATTAGACCTGTGATGGATAAACGCTACTCACACATTAGACCTGTGATGGATAAACGCTACTCACACATTAGACCTGTGATGCATAAACGCTACTCACACATTAGACCTGTGATGGATAAACGCTACTCACACATTAGACCTGTGATGGATAAACGCTACTCACACATTAGACCTGTGATGCATAAACGCTACTCACACATTAGACCTGTGGTGCATAAACGCTACTCACACATTAGACCTGTGATGGATAAACGCTACTCACACATTAGACCTGTGATGGATAAACGCTACTCACACATTAGACCTGTGATGCATAAACGCTACTCACACATTAGACCTGTGATGGATAAACGCTACTCACACATTAGACCTGTGATGCATAAACGCTACTCACACATTAGAACTGTGGTGCATAAACGCTACTCACACATTAGACCTGTGGTGCATAAACGCTACTCTCACATTAGACCTGTGATGGATAAACGCTACTCACACATTAGACCTGTGATGGATAAACGCTACTCTCACATTAGACCTGTGATGGATAAACGCTACTCACACATTAGACCTGTGGTGCATAAACGCTACTCACACATTAGACCTGTGGTGCATAAACGCTACTCACACATTAGACCTGTGATGCATAAACGCTACTCACACATTAGACCTGTGATGGATAAACGCTACTCACACATTAGACCTGTGATGGATAAACGCTACTCACACATTAGACCTGTGATGGATAAACGCTACTCACACATTAGACCTGTGGTGCATAAACGCTACTCACACATTAGACCTGTGATGGATAAACGCTACTCACACATTAGACCTGTGGTGCATAAACGCTACTCACACATTAGACCTGTGATGGATAAACGCTACTCACACATTAGACCTGTGATGCATAAACGCTACTCACACATTAGACCTGTGATGCATAAACGCTACTCATACATTAGACCTGTGGTGCATAAACGCTACTCACACATTAGACCTGTGATGGATAAACGCTACTCACACATTAGACCTGTGATGCATAAACGCTACTCACACATTAGACCTGTGATGGATAAACGCTACTCACACATTAGACCTGTGATGGATAAACGCTACTCACACATTAGACCTGTGATGCATAAACGCTACTCACACATTAGACCTGTGGTGCATAAACGCTACTCACACATTAGACCTGTGATGGATAAACGCTACTCACACATTAGACCTGTGGTGCATAAACGCTACTCACACATTAGACCTGTGATGCATAAACGCTACTCACACATTAGACCTGTGATGGATAAACGCTACTCACACATTAGACCTGTGATGCATAAACGCTACTCACACATTAGACCTGTGATGGATAAACGCTACTCACACATTAGACCTGTGATGGATAAACGCTACTCACACATTAGACCTGTGATGCATAAACGCTACTCACACATTAGACCTGTGGTGCATAAACGCTACTCACACATTAGACCTGTGGTGCATAAACGCTACTCACACATTAGACCTGTGATGCATAAACGCTACTCACACATTAGACCTGTGGTGCATAAACGCTACTCACACATTAGACCTGTGGTGCATAAACGCTACTCACACATTAGACCTGTGGTGCATAAACGCTACTCACACATTAGACCTGTGGTGCATCAACGCTACTCACACATTAGACCTGTGATGGATAAACGCTACTCACACATTAGACCTGTGATGCATAAACGCTACTCACACATTAGACCTGTGATGCATAAACGCTACTCACACATTAGACCTGTGATGGATAAACGCTACTCACACATTAGACCTGTGATGCATAAACGCTACTCACACATTAGACCTGTGATGCATAAACGCTACTCACACATTAGACCTGTGATGGATAAACGCTACTCACACATTAGACCTGTGATGGATAAACGCTACTCACACATTAGACCTGTGATGGATAAACGCTACTCACACATTAGACCTGTGATGGATAAACGCTACTCACACATTAGACCTGTGATGGATAAACGCTACTCACACATTAGACCTGTGATGCATAAACGCTACTCACACATTAGACCTGTGGTGCATAAACGCTACTCACACATTAGACCTGTGATGCATAAACGCTACTCACACATCAGACCTGTGGTGCATAAACGCTACTCACACATTAGACCTGTGGTGCATACGCGCTACTCACACATTAGACCTGTGATGCATAAACGCTACTCACACATTAGACCTGTGATGCATAAACGCTACTCACACATTAGACCTGTGGTGCATAAACGCTACTCACACATTAGACCTGTGGTGCATAAACGCTACTCACACATTAGACCTGTGATGCATACGCGCTACTCACACATTAGACCTGTGGTGCATACGCGCTACTCACACATTAGACCTGTGGTGCATAAACGCTACTCACACATTAGACCTGTGATGGATAAACGCTACTCACACATTGGACCTGTGGTGCATACACGCTACTCACACATTAGACCTGTGGTGCATACACGCTACTCACACATTAGACCTGTGATGGATAAACGCTACTCACACATTAGACCTGTGATGGATAAACGCTACTCACACATTAGACCTGTGATCCATAAACGCTACTCACACATTAGACCTGTGGTGCATAAACGCTACTCACACATTAGACCTGTGGTGCATAAACGTTACTCTCACATTAGACCTGTGATGGATAAACGCTACTCACACATTAGACCTGTGGTGCATAAACGCTACTCACACATTAGACCTGTGATGGATAAACGCTACTCACACATTAGACCTGTGGTGCATAAACGCTACTCACACATTAGACCTGTGATGGATAAACGCTACTCACACATTAGACCTGTGGTGCATAAACGCTACTCAAACATTAGACCTGTGATGCATAAACGCTACTCACACATTAGACCTGTGATGGATAAACGCTACTCACACATTAGACCTGTGGTGCATAAACGCTACTCACACATTAGACCTGTGGTGCATAAACGCTACTCACACATTAGACCTGTGATGGATAAACGCTACTCACACATTAGACCTGTGGTGCATAAACGCTACTCACACATTAGACCTGTGATGGATAAACGCTACTCACACATTAGACCTGTGATGGATAAACGCTACTCACACATTAGACCTGTGATGCATAAACGCTACTCACACATTAGACCTGTGGTGCATAAACGCTACTCACACATTAGACCTGTGGTGCATACGCGCTACTCACACATTAGACCTGTGATGCATAAACGCTACTCACACATTAGACCTGTTTTGCATAAACGCTACTCACACATTAGACCTGTGGTGCATAAACGCTACTCACACATTAGACCTGTGATGGATAAACGCTACTCACACATTAGACCTGTGGTGCATAAACGCTACTCACACATTAGACCTGTGATGCATAAACGCTACTCACACATTAGACCTGTGGTGCATAAACGCTACTCACACATTAGACCTGTGGTGCATAAACGCTACTCACACATTAGACCTGTGGTGCATAAACGCTACTCACACATTAAACCTGTGATGCATAAACGCTACTCACACATTAGACCTGTGATGCATAAACGCTACTCACACATTAGACCTGTGATGCATAAACGCTACTCACACATTAGACCTGTGATGCATAAACGCTACTCACACATTAGACCTGTGGTGCATAAACGCTACTCACACATTAGACCTGTGGTGCATAAACGCTACTCACACATTAGACCTGTGATGGATAAACGCTACTCACACATTAGACCTGTGGTGCATAAACGCTACTCACACATTAGACCTGTGATGCATAAACGCTACTCACACATTAGACCTGTGGTGCATAAACGCTACTCACACATTAGACCTGTGATGCATAAACGCTACTCACACATTAGACCTGTGATGCATACACGCTACTCACACATTAGACCTGTGGTGCATAAACGCTACTCACACATTAGACCTGTGATGCATAAACGCTACTCACACATTAGACCTGTGATGCATAAACGCTACTCACACATTAGACCTGTGGTGCATAAACGCTACTCACACATTAGACCTGTGATGCATAAACGCTACTCACACATTAGACCTGTGGTGCATAAACGCTACTCACACATTAGACCTGTGATGCATACACGCTACTCACACATTAGACCTGTGGTGCATACACGCTACTCACACATTAGACCTGTGGTGCATACATGCTACTCACACATTAGACCTGTGGTGCATAAACGCTACTCACACATTAGACCTGTGGTGCATACATGCTACTCACACATTAGACCTGTGATGCATAAACGCTACTCACACATTAGACCTGTGGTGCATACATGCTACTCACACATTAGACCTGTGATGCATAAACGCTACTCACACATTAGACCTGTGATGCATAAACGCTACTCACACATTAGACCTGTGGTGCATAAACGCTACTCACACATTAGACCTGTGATGCATACACGCTACTCACACATTAGACCTGTGGTGCATACACGCTACTCACACATTAGACCTGTGGTGCATACATGCTACTCACACATTAGACCTGTGGTGCATAAACGCTACTCACACATTAGACCTGTGGTGCATACATGCTACTCACACATTAGACCTGTGGTGCATACACGCTACTCACACATTAGACCTGTGGTGCATACATGCTACTCACACATTAGACCTGTGATGCATAAACGCTACTCACACATTAGACCTGTGGTGCATAAACGCTACTCACACATTAGACCTGTGATGCATAAACGCTACTCACACATTAGACCTGTGATGCATAAACGCTACTCACACATTAGACCTGTGATGCATACACGCTACTCACACATTAGACCTGTGGTGCATACACGCTACTCACACATTAGACCTGTGGTGCATACATGCTACTCACACATTAGACCTGTGATGCATAAACGCTACTCACACATTAGACCTGTGATGCATAAACGCTACTCACACATTAGACCTGTGATGCATAAACGCTACTCTCACATTAGACCTGTGGTGCATAAACGCTACTCACACATTAGACCTGTGGTGCATAAACGCTACTCACACATTAGACCTGTGGTGCATAAACGCTACTCTCACATTAGACCTGTGGTGCATAAACGCTACTCACACATTAGACCTGTGATGCATAAACGCTACTCTAACATTAGACCTGTGGTGCATACACACTACTCTCACATTAGACCTGTGATGCATAAACGCTACTCACACATTAGACCTGTGGTGCATAAACGCTACTCTCACATTAGACCTGTGGTGCATAAACGCTACTCTCACATTAGACCTGTGATGCATAAACGCTACTCTCACATTAGACCTGTGGTGCATAAACGCTACTCACACATTAGACCTGTGGTGCATACGCGCTACTCACACATTAGACCTGTGGTGCATAAACGCTACTCACACATTAGACCTGTGGTGCATAAACGCTACTCACACATTAGACCTGTGGTGCATACGCGCTACTCACACATTAGACCTGTGGTGCATAAACGCTACTCACACATTAGACCTGTGGTGCATAAACGCTACTCTCACATTAGACCTGTGATGGATAAACGCTACTCACACATTAGACCTGTGGTTCATAATCACTACTCACACATTAGACCTGTGATGCATAAACGCTACTCACACATTAGACCTGTGGTGCATAAACGCTACTCACACATTAGACCTGTGGTGCATAAACGCTACTCTCACATTAGACCTGTGGTGCATAAACGCTACTAACACATTAGACCTGTGATGGATAAACGCTACTCTCACATTAGACCTGTGATGCATAAACGCTACTCACACATTAGACCTGTGGTGCATAAACGCTACTCACACATTAGACCTGTGGTGCATAAACGCTACTCACACATTAGACCTGTGGTGCATAAACGCTACTCACACATTGGACCTGTGGTGCATAAACGCTACTCACACATTGGACCTGTGATGCATAAACGCTACTCTCACATTAGACCTGTGGTGCATAAACGCTACTCACACATTAGACCTGTGGTGCATAAACGCTACTCACACATTAGACCTGTGGTGCATAAACGCTACTCACACATTAGACCTGTGGTGCATAAACGCTACTCTCACATTAGACCTGTGGTGCATAAACGCTACTAACACATTAGACCTGTGATGGATAAACGCTACTCTCACATTAGACCTGTGATGCATAAACGCTACTCACACATTAGACCTGTGATGGATAAACGCTACTCACACATTGGACCTGTGGTGCATAAACGCTACTCACACATTAGACCTGTGATGGATAAACGCTACTCACACATTAGACCTGTGATGCATAAACGCTACTCACACATTAGACCTGTGATGGATAAACGCTACTCACACATTGGACCTGTGGTGCATAAACGCTACTCACACATTAGACCTGTGGTGCATAAACGCTACTCACACATTAGACCTGTGATGCATAAACGCTACTCACACATTAGACCTGTGATGGATAAACGCTACTCACACATTAGACCTGTGGTGCATAAACGCTACTCACACATTAGACCTGTGGTGCATAAACGCTACTCACACATTAGACCTGTGATGCATAAACGCTACTCACACATTAGACCTGTGATGGATAAACGCTACTCACACATTAGACCTGTGGTGCATAAACGCTACTCACACATTAGACCTGTGATGCATAAACGCTACTCACACATTAGACCTGTGATGGATAAACGCTACTCACACATTAGACCTGTGGTGCATAAACGCTACTCACACATTAGACCTGTGATGCATAAACGCTACTCACACATTAGACCTGTGGTGCATAAACGCTACTCACACATTAGACCTGTGGTGCATAAACGCTACTCACACATTAGAACTGTGGTGCATAAACGCTACTCACACATTAGACCTGTGATGCATAAACGCTACTCACACATTAGACCTGTGATGGATAAACGCTACTCACACATTAGACCTGTGGTGCATACACGCTACTCACACATTAGACCTGTGGTGCATACACGCTACTCACACATTAGACCTGTGATGGATAAACGCTACTCACACATGAGACCTGTGATGGATAAACGCTACTCACACATTAGACCTGTGATGCATAAACGCTACTCACACATTAGACCTGTGGTGCATACGCGCTACTCACACATTAGACCTGTGATGCATAAACGCTACTCACACATTAGACCTGTGGTGCATAAACGCTACTCACACATTAGACCTGTGATGCATAAACGCTACTCACACATTAGACCTGTGATGGATAAACGCTACTCACACATTAGACCTGTGGTGCATACACGCTACTCACACATTAGACCTGTGGTGCATACACGCTACTCACACATTAGACCTGTGGTGCATAAACGCTACTCACACATTAGACCTGTGGTGCATAAACGCTACTCACACATTAGACCTGTGGTGCATACGCGCTACTCACACATTAGACCTGTGATGCATAAACGCTACTCACACATTAGACCTGTGATGGATAAACGCTACTCACACATTAGACCTGTGGTGCATACACGCTACTCACACATTAGACCTGTGGTGCATAAACGCTACTCACACATTAGACCTGTGGTGCATACACGCTACTCACACTTTAGACCTGTGGTGCATACGCGCTACTCACACATTAGACCTGTGATGCATAAACGCTACTCACACATTAGACCTGTGGTGCATAAACGCTACTCACACATTAGACCTGTGATGCATAAACGCTACTCACACATTAGACCTGTGATGCATAAACGCTACTCACACATTATACCTGTGATGGATAAACGCTACTCACACATTAGACCTGTGATGGATAAACGCTACTCACACATTAGACCTGTGATGCATAAACGCTACTCACACATTAGACCTGTGATGGATAAACGCTACTCACACATTAGACCTGTGATGGATAAACGCTACTCACACATTAGACCTGTGATGCATAAACGCTACTCACACATTAGACCTGTGATGGATAAACGCTACTCACACATTAGACCTGTGATGCATAAACGCTACTCACACATTAGACCTGTGATGGATAAACGCTACTCACACATTAGACCTGTGATGGATAAACGCTACTCACACATTAGACCTGTGATGCATAAACGCTACTCACACATTAGACCTGTGGTGCATAAACGCTACTCACACATTAGACCTGTGATGCATAAACGCTACTCACACATTAGACCTGTGATGGATAAACGCTACTCACACATTAGACCTGTGATGGATAAACGCTACTCACACATTAGACCTGTGATGCATAAACGCTACTCACACATTAGACCTGTGATGGATAAACGCTACTCACACATTAGACCTGTGATGCATAAACGCTACTCACACATTAGAACTGTGGTGCATAAACGCTACTCACACATTAGACCTGTGGTGCATAAACGCTACTCACACATTAGACCTGTGATGCATAAACGCTACTCACACATTAGACCTGTGATGCATAAACGCTACTCTCACATTAGACCTGTGATGGATAAACGCTACTCACACATTAGACCTGTGGTGCATAAACGCTACTCTCACATTAGACCTGTGATGCATAAACGCTACTCACACATTAGACCTGTGATGCATAAACGCTACTCTCACATTAGACCTGTGATGCATAAACGCTACTCACACATTAGACCTGTGGTGCATAAACGCTACTCTCACATTAGACCTGTGATGGATAAACGCTACTCACACATTAGACCTGTGATGGATAAACGCTACTCTCACATTAGACCTGTGATGGATAAACGCTACTCTCACATTAGACCTGTGATGGATAAACGCTACTCACACATTAGACCTGTGGTGCATAAACGCTACTCACACATTAGACCTGTGGTGCATAAACGCTACTCACACATTAGACCTGTGATGCATAAACGCTACTCATACATTAGACCTGTGATGGATAAACGCTACTCACACATTAGACCTGTGATGCATAAACGCTACTCACACATTAGACCTGTGATGGATAAACGCTACTCACACATTAGACCTGTGGTGCATAAACGCTACTCACACATTAGACCTGTGATGCATAAACGCTACTCACACATTAGACCTGTGATGGATAAACGCTACTCACACATTAGACCTGTGGTGCATAAACGCTACTCACACATTAGACCTGTGATGGATAAACGCTACTCACACATTAGACCTGTGGTGCATAAACGCTACTCACACATTAGACCTGTGATGGATAAACGCTACTCACACATTAGACCTGTGATGCATAAACGCTACTCACACATTAGACCTGTGATGCATAAACGCTACTCACACATTAGACCTGTGGTGCATAAACGCTACTCACACATTAGACCTGTGATGGATAAACGCTACTCACACATTAGACCTGTGGTGCATAAACGCTACTCACACATTAGACCTGTGATGGATAAACGCTACTCACACATTAGACCTGTGATGCATAAACGCTACTCACACATTAGACCTGTGATGCATAAACGCTACTCACACATTAGACCTGTGGTGCATAAACGCTACTCACACATTAGACCTGTGATGGATAAACGCTACTCACACATTAGACCTGTGGTGCATAAACGCTACTCACACATTAGACCTGTGATGCATAAACGCTACTCACACATTAGACCTGTGATGGATAAACGCTACTCACACATTAGACCTGTGATGCATAAACGCTACTCACACATTAGACCTGTGATGGATAAACGCTACTCACACATTAGACCTGTGATGGATAAACGCTACTCACACATTAGACCTGTGATGGATAAACGCTACTCACACATTAGACCTGTGATGCATAAACGCTACTCACACATTAGACCTGTGATGCATAAACGCTACTCACACATTAGACCTGTGATGGATAAACGCTACTCACACATTAGACCTGTGATGGATAAACGCTACTCACACATTAGACCTGTGATGGATAAACGCTACTCACACATTAGACCTGTGATGGATAAACGCTACTCACACATTAGACCTGTGATGGATAAACGCTACTCACACATTAGACCTGTGATGCATAAACGCTACTCACACATTAGACCTGTGATGGATAAACGCTACTCACACATTAGACCTGTGATGGATAAACGCTACTCACACATTAGACCTGTGATGGATAAACGCTACTCACACATTAGACCTGTGATGGATAAACGCTACTCACACATTAGACCTGTGGTGCATAAACGCTACTCACACATTAGACCTGTGATGCATAAACGCTACTCACACATTAGACCTGTGGTGCATAAACGCTACTCACACATTAGACCTGTGATTTATAAACGCTACTCACACATTAGACCTGTGGTGCATAAACGCTACTCACACATTAGACCTGTGATGGATAAACGCTACTCACACATTAGACCTGTGATGCATAAACGCTACTCACACATTAGACCTGTGATGCATAAACGCTACTCACACATTAGACCTGTGATGGATAAACGCTACTCACACATTAGACCTGTGATGCATAAACGCTACTCACACATTAGACCTGTGATGCATAAACGCTACTCACACATTAGACCTGTGATGGATAAACGCTACTCACACATTAGACCTGTGATGGATAAACGCTACTCACACATTAGACCTGTGATGGATAAACGCTACTCACACATTAGACCTGTGATGGATAAACGCTACTCACACATTAGACCTGTGATGGATAAACGCTACTCACACATTAGACCTGTGATGCATAAACGCTACTCACACATTAGACCTGTGGTGCATAAACGCTACTCACACATTAGACCTGTGATGCATAAACGCTACTCACACATTAGACCTGTGGTGCATAAACGCTACTCACACATTAGACCTGTGGTGCATACGCGCTACTCACACATTAGACCTGTGATGCATAAACGCTACTCACACATTAGACCTGTGATGCATAAACGCTACTCACACATTAGACCTGTGGTGCATAAACGCTACTCACACATTAGACCTGTGGTGCATAAACGCTACTCACACATTAGACCTGTGGTGCATAAACGCTACTCACACATTAGACCTGTGATGCATACGCGCTACTCACACATTAGACCTGTGGTGCATACGCGCTACTCACACATTAGACCTGTGGTGCATAAACGCTACTCACACATTAGACCTGTGATGGATAAACGCTACTCACACATTGGACCTGTGGTGCATACACGCTACTCACACATTAGACCTGTGATGGATAAACGCTACTCACACATTAGACCTGTGGTGCATACACGCTACTCACACATTAGACCTGTGATGGATAAACGCTACTCACACATTAGACCTGTGATGGATAAACGCTACTCACACATTAGACCTGTGATCCATAAACGCTACTCACACATTAGACCTGTGGTGCATAAACGCTACTCACACATTAGACCTGTGGTGCATACGCGCTACTCACACATTAGACCTGTGATGCATAAACGCTACTCACACATTAGACCTGTGGTGCATAAACGCTACTCACACATTAGACCTGTGATGGATAAACGCTACTCACACATTAGACCTGTGGTGCATAAACGCTACTCACACATTAGACCTGTGATGGATAAACGCTACTCACACATTAGACCTGTGGTGCATAAACGCTACTCAAACATTAGACCTGTGATGCATAAACGCTATTCACACATTAGACCTGTGGTGCATAAACGCTACTCACACATTAGACCTGTGATGGATAAACGCTACTCACACATTAGACCTGTGGTGCATAAACGCTACTCACACATTAGACCTGTGATGGATAAACGCTACTCACACATTAGACCTGTGATGCATAAACGCTACTCACACATTAGACCTGTGGTGCATAAACGCTACTCACACATTAGACCTGTGGTGCATACGCGCTACTCACACATTAGACCTGTGATGCATAAACGCTACTCACACATTAGACCTGTTTTGCATAAACGCTACTCACACATTAGACCTGTGGTGCATAAACGCTACTCACACATTAGACCTGTGATGGATAAACGCTACTCACACATTAGACCTGTGGTGCATAAACGCTACTCACACATTAGACCTGTGATGCATAAACGCTACTCACACATTAGACCTGTGGTGCATAAACGCTACTCACACATTAGACCTGTGATGCATAAACGCTACTCACACATTAGACCTGTGATGCATAAACGCTACTCACACATTAGACCTGTGATGCATAAACGCTACTCACACATTAGACCTGTGGTGCATAAACGCTACTCACACATTAGACCTGTGGTGCATAAACGCTACTCACACATTAGACCTGTGATGGATAAACGCTACTCACACATTAGACCTGTGGTGCATAAACGCTACTCACACATTAGACCTGTGATGCATAAACGCTACTCACACATTAGACCTGTGGTGCATAAACGCTACTCACACATTAGACCTGTGATGCATAAACGCTACTCACACATTAGACCTGTGATGCATAAACGCTACTCACACATTAGACCTGTGGTGCATACACGCTACTCACACATTAGACCTGTGGTGCATACACGCTACTCACACATTAGACCTGTGGTGCATACATGCTACTCACACATTAGACCTGTGATGCATAAACGCTACTCACACATTAGACCTGTGATGCATAAACGCTACTCACACATTAGACCTGTGATGCATAAACGCTACTCACACATTAGACCTGTGGTGCATAAACGCTACTCACACATTGGACCTGTGGTGCATACACACTACTCACACATTAGACCTGTGGTGCATACGCGCTACTCACACATTGGACCTGTGGTGCATACACGCTACTCACACATTGGACCTGTGGTGCATACGAGCTACTCACACATTAGACCTGTGGTGCATAAACGCTACTCAAACATTGGACCTGTGGTGCATACACGCTACTCACACATTAGAACTGTGGTGCATACGCGCTACTCACACATTAGACCTGTGGTGCATAAACGCTACTCACACATTAGACCTGTGGTGCATAAACGCTACTCACACATTAGACCTGTGGTGCATAAACGCTACTCTCACATTAGACCTGTGGTGCATACACACTACTCTCACATTAGACCTGTGGTGCATAAACGCTACTCACACATTAGACCTGTGGTGCATAAACGCTACTCACACATTAGACCTGTGGTGCATAAACGCTACTCTCACATTAGACCTGTGGTGCATAAACGCTACTCTCACATTAGACCTGTGGTGCATACACACTACTCTCACATTAGACCTGTGATACATAAACGCTACTCTCACATTAGACCTGTGGTGCATACACACTACTCTCACATTAGACCTGTGGTGCATAAACGCTACTCACACATTAGACCTGTGGTGCATAAACGCTACTCAAACATTGGACCTGTGGTGCATACACGCTACTCACACATTAGAACTGTGGTGCATACGCGCTACTCACACATTAGACCTGTGGTGCATAAACGCTACTCACACATTAGACCTGTGGTGCATAAACGCTACTCACACATTAGACCTGTGGTGCATAAACGCTACTCTCACATTAGACCTGTGGTGCATACACACTACTCTCACATTAGACCTGTGGTGCATAAACGCTACTCACACATTAGACCTGTGGTGCATAAACGCTACTCACACATTAGACCTGTGGTGCATAAACGCTACTCTCACATTAGACCTGTGGTGCATAAACGCTACTCTCACATTAGACCTGTGGTGCATACACACTACTCTCACATTAGACCTGTGATACATAAACGCTACTCTCACATTAGACCTGTGGTGCATACACACTACTCTCACATTAGACCTGTGGTGCATAAACGCTACTCACACATTAGACCTGTGGTGCATAAACGCTACTCACACATTAGAGCTGTGGTGCATAAACGCTACTCACACATTAGAGCTGTGGTGCATAAACGCTACTCACACATTAGACCTGTGGTGCATAAACGCTACTCACACATTAGACCTGTGGTGCATAAACGCTACTCACACATTAGAGCTGTGGTGCATACGCGCTACTCACACATTGGACCTGTCGTGCATAAACGCTAGTCACACATTAGACCTGTGGTGCATAAACGCTACTCACACATTAGACCTGTGGTGCATAACGCTACTCACACATTAGACCTGTGATGCATACGCGCTACTCACACATTAGACCTGTGGTGCATAAACGCTACTCACACATTAGAGCTGTGGTGCATAAACGCTACTCACACATTAGACCTGTGGTGCATAAACGCTACTCACACATTAGAGCTGTGGTGCATAAACGCTACTCACACATTAGACCTGTGGTGCATAAACGCTACTCATACATTAGAGCTGTGGTGCATAAACGATACTCACACATTAGACCTGTGGTGCATAAACGCTACTCACACATTAGAGCTGTGGTGCATAAACGCTACTCACACATTAGACCTGTGGTGCATAAACGCTACTCACACATTAGACCTGTGATGCATACGCGCTACTCACACATTAGACCTGTGGTGCATAAACGCTACTCACACATTAGAGCTGTGGTGCATAAACGCTACTCACACATTAGAGCTGTGGTGCATAAACGCTACTCACACATTAGACCTGTGGTGCATAAACGCTACTCATACATTAGAGCTGTGGTGCATAAACGCTAGTCACACATTAGACCTGTGGTGCATAAACGCTACTCACACATTAGACCTGTGGTGCATAAACGCTACTCACACATTAGACCTGTGGTGCATAAACGCTAGTCACACATTAGACCTGTGGTGCATAAACGCTACTCATACATTAGAGCTGTGGTGCATAAACGCTACTCACACATTAGACCTGTGGTGCATAAACGCTACTCACACATTATTCCTGTGATGCATACACACTACTCACACATTAGACCTGTGGTGCATACGCGCTACTCACACATTGGACCTGTGGTGCATACAAGCTACTCACACATTAGACCTGTGGTGCATAAACGCTACTCACACATTAGACCTGTGATGCATAAACGCTACTCACACATTAGACCTGTGATGCATAAACGCTACTCACACATTAGACCTGTGATGCATACGCGCTACTCACACATTAGACCTGTGGTGCATACGCGCTACTCACACATTAGACCTGTGATGCATAAACGCTACTCACACATTAGACCTGTGGTGCATAAACGCTATTCACACATTAGACCTGTGATGCATAAACGCTACTCACACATTAGACCTGTGGTGCATAAACGCTACTCACACATTAGACCTGTGGTGCATAAACGCTACTCACACATTAGACCTGTGATGCATACGCGCTACTCACACATTAGACCTGTGGTGCATACGCGCTACTCACACATTAGACCTGTGATGCATACGCGCTACTCACACATTAGACCTGTGGTGCATAAACGCTACTCACACATTAGACCTGTGATGCATACGCGCTACTCACACATTAGACCTGTGGTGCATACGCGCTACTCACACATTAGACCTGTGATGCATAAACGCTACTCACACATTAGACCTGTGGTGCATAAACGCTACTCACACATTAGACCTGTGATGCATACGCGCTACTCACACATTAGACCTGTGGTGCATACGCGCTACTCACACATTAGACCTGTGATGCATACGCGCTACTCACACATTAGACCTGTGGTGCATAAACGCTACTCACACATTAGACCTGTGGTGCATAAACGCTACTCACACATTAGACCTGTGATGCATACGCGCTACTCACACATTAGACCTGTGGTGCATAAACGCTACTCACACATTAGACCTGTGATGCATAAACCCTACTCTCACATTACACCTGTGGTGCATACACGCTACTCACACATTGGACCTGTGGTGCATACACGCTACTCACACATTAGAACTGTGGTGCATAAACGCTACTCACACATTAGACCTGTGGTGCATAAACGCTACTCACACATTAGACCTGTGATGCATACGCGCTACTCACACATTAGACCTGTGGTGCATACACGCTACTCACACATTGGACCTGTGGTGCATACACACTACTCACACATTAGAACTGTGGTGCATAAACGCTACTCACACATTAGACCTGTGGTGCATAAACGCTACTCACACATTAGACCTGTGATGCATACGCCCTACTCACACATTAGACCTGTGGTGCATACACGCTACTCACACATTAGACCTGTGGTGCATAAACGCTACTCACACATTAGACCTGTGATGCATACGCGCTACTCACACATTAGACCTGTGGTGCATACACGCTACTCACACATTAGACCTGTGGTGCATAAACGCTACTCTCACATTAGACCTGTGGTGCATACACGCTACTCACACATTAGACCTGTGATGCATAAACGCTACTCACACATTAGACCTGTGGTGCATACGCGCTACTCACACATTAGACCTGTGGTGCATAAACGCTACTCACACATTAGACCTGTGATGCATACGCGCTACTCACACATTAGACCTGTGGTGCATACACGCTACTCACACATTAGACCTGTGGTGCATAAACGCTACTCTCACATTAGACCTGTGGTGCATACACGCTACTCACACATTAGACCTGTGATGCATAAACGCTACTCACACATTAGACCTGTGGTGCATACGCGCTACTCACACATTAGACCTGTGGTGCATACGCGCTACTCACACATTAGACCTGTGGTGCATACACGCTACTCACACATTAGACCTGTGGTGCATAAACGCTACTCACACATTAGACCTGTGATGCATACGTGCTACTCACACATTAGACCTGTGGTGCATAAACGCTACTCACACATTAGACCTGTGGTGCATAAACGCTACTCACACATTAGACCTGTCGTGCATACGCGCTACTCACACATTAGACCTGTGGTGCATAAACGCTACTCACACATTAGACCTGTGATGCATAAACGCTACTCACACATTAGACCTGTGATGCATAAACGCTACTCACACATTAGACCTGTGGTGCATAAACGCTACTCACACATTAGACCTGTGGTGCATAAACGCTACTCACACATTAGACCTGTGATGCATACGCGCTAATCACACATTAGACCTGTGATGCATAAACGCTACTCACACATTAGACCTGTGGTGCATAAACGCTACTCACACATTAGACCTGTGGTGCATAAACGCTACTCACACATTAGACCTGTGATGCAAACGCGCTACTCACACATTAGACCTGTGGTGCATAAACGCTACTCACACATTAGACCTGTGATGCATAAACGCTACTCACACATTAGACCTGTGGTGCATACACGCTACTCACACATTAGACCTGTGGTGCATAAACGCTACTCACACATTAGACCTGTGGTGCATAAACGCTACTCACACATTAGACCTGTGGTGCATACGCGCTACTCACACATTAGACCTGTGATGCATACGCGCTACTCACACATTAGACCTGTGGTGCATACACGCTACTCACACATTAGACCTGTGGTGCATAAACGCTACTCACACATTAGACCTGTGGTGCATAAACGCTACTCACACATTAGACCTGTGGTGCATAAACGCTACTCACACATTAGACCTGTGATGCATAAACGCTACTCACACATTAGACCTGTGGTGCATACACGCTACTCACACATTAGACCTGTGGTGCATAAACGCTACTCACACATTAGACCTGTGGTGCATACGCGCTACTCACACATTAGACCTGTGGTGCATACACGCTACTCACACATTAGACCTGTGATGCATAAACGCTACTCACACATTAGACCTGTGGTGCATACGCGCTACTCACACATTAGACCTGTGGTGCATAAACGCTACTCACACATTAGACCTGTGGTGCATAAACGCTACTCACACATTAGACCTGTGATGCATAAACGCTACTCACACATTAGACCTGTGGTGCATAAGCGCTACTCACACATTAGACCTGTGGTGCATAAACGCTACTCACACATTAGACCTGTGGTGCATACGCGCTACTCACACATTAGACCTGTGGTGCATACGCGCTACTCACACATTAGACCTGTGATGCATACGCGCTACTCACACATTAGACCTGTGGTGCATACGCGCTACTCACACATTAGACCTGTGGTGCATAAACGCTACTCACACATTAGACCTGTGGTGCATAAACGCTACTCACACATTAGACCTGTGATGCATAAACGCTACTCACACATTAGACCTGTGGTGCATAAGCGCTACTCACACATTAGACCTGTGATGCATAAACGCTACTCACACATTAGACCTGTGGTGCATACGCGCTACTCACACATTAGACCTGTGGTGCATACGCGCTACTCACACATTAGACCTGTGATGCATACGCGCTACTCACACATTAGACCTGTGGTGCATAAACGCTACTCACACATTAGACCTGTGGTGCATACGCGCTACTCACACATTAGACCTGTGATGCATAAATGCTACTCACACATTAGACCTGTGATGCATACGCGCTACTCACACATTAGACCTGTGGTGCATACGCGCTACTCACACATTAGACCTGTGGTGCATAAACGCTACTCACACATTAGACCTGTGATGCATAAACGCTACTCACACATTAGACCTGTGATGCATAAACGCTACTCACACATTAGACCTGTGATGCATAGACGCTACTCACACATTAGACCTGTGGTGCATAAACGCTACTCACACATTAGACCTGTGATGCATACGCGCTACTCACACATTAGACCTGTGATGCATAAATGCTACTCACACATTAGACCTGTGATGCATACGCGCTACTCACACATTAGACCTGTGGTGCATAAACGCTACTCACACATTAGACCTGTGATGCATAAACGCTACTCACACATTAGACCTGTGATGCATAAACGCTACTCACACATTAGACCTGTGATGCATAGACGCTACTCACACATTAGACCTGTGGTGCATAAACGCTACTCACACATTAGACCTGTGATGCATACGCGCTACTCACACATTAGACCTGTGGTGCATACGCGCTACTCACACATTAGACCTGTGGTGCATAAACGCTACTCACACATTAGACCTGTGGTGCATACACGCTACTCACACATTGGACCTGTGATGCATACGCGCTACTCACACATTAGACCTGTGGTGCATAAACACTACTCACACATTAGACCTGTGATGCATACGCGCTACTCACACATTAGACCTGTGGTGCATAAACGCTACTCACACATTAGACCTGTGATGCATAAACGCTACTCACACATTAGACCTGTGGTGCATAAACGCTACTCACACATTAGACCTGTGATGCATACGCGCAACTCACACATTAGACCTGTGGTGCATAAACGCTACTCACACATTAGACCTGTGGTGCATACACGCTACTCACACATTAGACCTGTGATGCATACGCGCTACTCACACATTAGACCTGTGGTGCATAAACGCTACTCACACATTAGACCTGTGGTTCATACACACTACTCTCACATTAGACCTGTGGTGCATAAACGCTACTCACACATTAGACCTGTGGTGCATAAACGTTACTCTCACATTAGACCTGTGGTGCATAAACGCTACTCACACATTAGACCTGTGATGCATAAACGCTACTCACACATTAGACCTGTGGTGCATACACGCTACTCACACATTAGACCTGTGGTGCAAACACGCTACTCACACATTAGACCTGTGGTGCATAAACGCTACTCACACATTAGACCTGTGATGCATAAACGCTACTCACACATTAGACCTGTGGTGCATAAACGCTACTCTCACATTAGACCTGTGATGCATAAACGCTACTCACACATTAGACCTGTGGTGCATAAACGCTACTCTCACATTAGACCTGTGATGCATAAACGCTACTCACACATTAGACCTGTGGTGCATAAACGCTACTCACACATTAGACCTGTGATGCATACGCGCTACTCACACATTAGACCTGTGGTGCATAAACCCTACTCTCACATTAGACCTGTGGTGCATAAACGCTACTCACACATTAGACCTGTGATGCATACGCGCTACTCTCACATTAGACCTGTTGTGCATAAACGCTACTCTCACATTAGACCTGTGATGCATAAACGCTACTCACACATTAGACCTGTGATGCATAAACGCTACTCTCACATTAAACCTGTGGTGCATAAACGCTACTCTCACATTAGACCTGTGATGCATAAACGCTACTCACACATTAGACCTGTGGTGCATAAACGCTACTCACACATTAGACCTGTGATGCATACGCGCTACTCACACATTAGACCTGTGGTGCATAAACGCTACTCTCACATTAGACCTGTGGTGCATAAACGCTACTCACACATTAGACCTGTGATGCATACGCGCTACTCTCACATTAGACCTGTTGTGCATAAACGCTACTCTCACATTAGACCTGTGATGCATACGCGCTACTCACACATTAGACCTGTGATGCATAAACGCTACTCACACATTAGACCTGTGGTGCATAAACGCTACTCACACATTAGACCTGTGGTTCATACGTGCTACTCTCACATTAGACCTGTGATGCATAAACACTACTCACACATTAGACCTGTGATGCATAAACGCTACTCACACATTAGACCTGTGGTGCATAAACGCTACTCACACATTAGACCTGTGATGCATAAACGCTACTCACACATTAGACCTGTGATGCATAAACGCTACTCACACATTAGACCTGTGATGCATAAACGCTACTCACACATTAGACCTGTGATGCATAAACGCTACTCACACATTAGACCTGTGATGCATACGCGCTACTCACACATTAGACCTGTGGTGCATAAACGCTACTCACACATTAGACCTGTGGTGCATAAACGCTACTCACACATTAGACCTGTGGTGCATAAACGCTACTCACACATTAGACCTGTGGTGCATAAACGCTACTCACACATTAGACCTGTTGTGCATAAACGCTACTCACACATTAGACCTGTGATGCATAAACGCTACTCACACATTAGACCTGTGGTGCATACACGCTACTCACACATTAGACCTGTTGTGCATAAACGCTACTCACACATTAGACCTGTTGTGCATAAACGCTACTCACACATTAGACCTGTGATGCATACGCGCTACTCACACATTAGACCTGTGGTGCATAAACGCTACTCACACATTAGACCTGTGATGCATAAACGCTACTCACACATTAGACCTGTGATGCATAAACGCTACTCACACATTAGACCTGTGGTGCATACGCGCTACTCACACATTAGACCTGTGGTGCATAAACGCTACTCACACATTAGACCTGTGATGCATACGCGCTACTCACACATTAGACCTGTGATGCATAAACACTACTCACACATTAGACCTGTGATGCATAAACGCTACTCACACATTAGACCTGTGATGCATAAACGCTACTCACACATTAGACCTGCGGTGCATAAACGCTACTCACACATTGGACCTGTGATGCATACACACTACTCTCACATTAGACCTGTGGTTCATACACGCTACTCACACATTGGACCTGTGGTGCATACGCGCTACTCACACATTAGACCTGTGGTGCATAAACGCTACTCACACATTAGACCTGTGGTGCATACGCGCTACTCTCACATTAGACCTGTGATGCATAAACGCTACTCACACATTAGACCTGTGGTGCATAAACGCTACTCACACATTAGACCTGTGGTGCATACGCGCTACTCACACATTAGACCTGTGATGCATAAACGCTACTCACACATTAGACCTGTGATGCATAAACGCTACTCACACATTAGACCTGTGGTGCATAAACGCTACTCACACATTAGACCTGTGGTGCATAAACGCTACTCACACATTAGACCTGTGATGCATACGCGCTACTCACACATTAGACCTGTGGTGCATACGCGCTACTCACACATTAGACCTGTGATGCATACGCGCTACTCACACATTAGACCTGTGGTGCATAAACGCTACTCACACATTAGACCTGTGATGCATACGCGCTACTCACACATTAGACCTGTGGTGCATACGCGCTACTCACACATTAGACCTGTGATGCATAAACGCTACTCACACATTAGACCTGTGGTGCATAAACGCTACTCACACATTAGACCTGTGATGCATACGCGCTACTCACACATTAGACCTGTGATGCATACGCGCTACTCACACATTAGACCTGTGATGCATACGCGCTACTCACACAATAGACCTGTGGTGCATAAACGCTACTCACACATTAGACCTGTGGTGCATAAACGCTACTCACACATTAGACCTGTGATGCATACGCGCTACTCACACATTAGACCTGTGGTGCATAAACGCTACTCACACATTAGACCTGTGATGCATAAACGCTACTCTCACATTAGACCTGTGGTGCATACGCGCTACTCACACATTAGACCTGTGGTGCATACACGCTACTCACACATTGGACCTGTGGTGCATAAACGCTACTCACACATTAGACCTGTGGTGCATAAACGCTACTCACACATTAGACCTGTGGTGCATAAACGCTACTCACACATTAGACCTGTGGTGCATAAACGCTACTCACACATTAGACCTGTGGTGCATACACGCTACTCACACATTAGAACTGTGGTGCATAAACGCTACTCACACATTAGACCTGTGGTGCATAAACGCTACTCACACATTAGACCTGTGATGCATACGCGCTACTCACACATTAGACCTGTGGTGCATACACGCTACTCACACATTAGACCTGTGGTGCATAAACGCTACTCACACATTAGACCTGCGGTGCATAAACGCTACTCACACATTGGACCTGTGATGCATACACACTACTCTCACATTAGACCTGTGGTTCATACACGCTACTCACACATTGGACCTGTGGTGCATACGCGCTACTCACACATTAGACCTGTGGTGCATAAACGCTACTCACACATTAGACCTGTGGTGCATACGCGCTACTCTCACATTAGACCTGTGATGCATAAACGCTACTCACACATTAGACCTGTGGTGCATAAACGCTACTCACACATTAGACCTGTGGTGCATATGCGCTACTCACACATTAGACCTGTGATGCATAAAAGCTACTCACACATTAGACCTGTGATGCATAAACGCTACTCACACATTAGACCTGTGGTGCATAAACGCTACTCACACATTAGACCTGTGGTGCATAAACGCTACTCACACATTAGACCTGTGATGCATACGCGCTACTCACACATTAGACCTGTGGTGCATAC
Organism: Phyllobates terribilis; assembly: GCF_046119375.1. NCBI lineage: Eukaryota > Metazoa > Chordata > Amphibia > Anura > Dendrobatidae > Phyllobates > Phyllobates terribilis. The sequence goes on from NW_027362761.1 coordinate 1,210,333,343, forward strand.
GCGCTACTCACACATTAGACCTGTGATGCATACGCGCTACTCACACATTAGACCTGTGGTGCATAAACGCTACTCACACATTAGACCTGTGATGCATACGCGCTACTCACACATTAGACCTGTGGTGCATACGCGCTACTCACACATTAGACCTGTGATGCATAAACGCTACTCACACATTAGACCTGTGGTGCATAAACGCTACTCACACATTAGACCTGTGATGCATACGCGCTACTCACACATTAGACCTGTGATGCATACGCGCTACTCACACATTAGACCTGTGATGCATACGCGCTACTCACACAATAGACCTGTGGTGCATAAACGCTACTCACACATTAGACCTGTGGTGCATAAACGCTACTCACACATTAGACCTGTGATGCATACGCGCTACTCACACATTAGACCTGTGGTGCATAAACGCTACTCACACATTAGACCTGTGATGCATAAACGCTACTCTCACATTAGACCTGTGGTGCATACGCGCTACTCACACATTAGACCTGTGGTGCATACACGCTACTCACACATTGGACCTGTGGTGCATAAACGCTACTCACACATTAGACCTGTGGTGCATAAACGCTACTCACACATTAGACCTGTGGTGCATAAACGCTACTCACACATTAGACCTGTGGTGCATAAACGCTACTCACACATTAGACCTGTGGTGCATACACGCTACTCACACATTAGAACTGTGGTGCATAAACGCTACTCACACATTAGACCTGTGGTGCATAAACGCTACTCACACATTAGACCTGTGATGCATACGCGCTACTCACACATTAGACCTGTGGTGCATACACGCTACTCACACATTAGACCTGTGGTGCATAAACGCTACTCACACATTAGACCTGTGATGCATACGCGCTACTCACACATTAGACCTGTGGTGCATACGCGCTACTCACACATTAGACCTGTGATGCATACGCGCTACTCACACATTAGACCTGTGGTGCATAAACGCTACTCACACATTAGACCTGTGGTGCATACGCGCTACTCACACATTAGACCTGTGATGCATAAATGCTACTCACACATTAGACCTGTGATGCATACGCGCTACTCACACATTAGACCTGTGGTGCATACGCGCTACTCACACATTAGACCTGTGGTGCATAAACGCTACTCACACATTAGACCTGTGATGCATAAACGCTACTCACACATTAGACCTGTGATGCATAAACGCTACTCACACATTAGACCTGTGATGCATAGACGCTACTCACACATTAGACCTGTGGTGCATAAACGCTACTCACACATTAGACCTGTGATGCATACGCGCTACTCACACATTAGACCTGTGGTGCATACGCGCTACTCACACATTAGACCTGTGGTGCATAAACGCTACTCACACATTAGACCTGTGGTGCATACACGCTACTCACACATTGGACCTGTGATGCATACGCGCTACTCACACATTAGACCTGTGGTGCATAAACACTACTCACACATTAGACCTGTGATGCATACGCGCTACTCACACATTAGACCTGTGGTGCATAAACGCTACTCACACATTAGACCTGTGATGCATAAACGCTACTCACACATTAGACCTGTGGTGCATAAACGCTACTCACACATTAGACCTGTGATGCATACGCGCTACTCACACATTAGACCTGTGGTGCATAAACGCTACTCACACATTACACCTGTGGTGCATACACGCTACTCACACATTAGACCTGTGATGCATACGCGCTACTCACACATTAGACCTGTGGTGCATAAACGCTACTCACACATTAGACCTGTGGTTCATACACACTACTCTCACATTAGACCTGTGGTGCATAAACGCTACTCACACATTAGACCTGTGGTGCATAAACGTTACTCTCACATTAGACCTGTGGTGCATAAACGCTACTCACACATTAGACCTGTGATGCATAAACGCTACTCACACATTAGACCTGTGGTGCATACACGCTACTCACACATTAGACCTGTGGTGCAAACACGCTACTCTCACATTAGACCTGTGGTGCATACACGCTACTCACACATTAGACCTGTGGTGCATAAACGCTACTCACACATTAGACCTGTGATGCATAAACGCTACTCACACATTAGACCTGTGGTGCATAAACGCTACTCTCACATTAGACCTGTGATGCATAAACGCTACTCACACATTAGACCTGTGGTGCATAAACGCTACTCACACATTAGACCTGTGATGCATACGCGCTACTCACACATTAGACCTGTGGTGCATAAACGCTACTCTCACATTAGACCTGTGGTGCATAAACGCTACTCACACATTAGACCTGTGATGCATACGCGCTACTCTCACATTAGACCTGTTGTGCATAAACGCTACTCTCACATTAGACCTGTGATGCATAAACGCTACTCACACATTAGACCTGTGATGCATAAACGCTACTCTCACATTAAACCTGTGGTGCATAAACGCTACTCTCACATTAGACCTGTGATGCATAAACGCTACTCACACATTAGACCTGTGGTGCATAAACGCTACTCACACATTAGACCTGTGATGCATACGCGCTACTCACACATTAGACCTGTGGTGCATAAACGCTACTCTCACATTAGACCTGTGGTGCATAAACGCTACTCACACATTAGACCTGTGATGCATACGCGCTACTCTCACATTAGACCTGTTGTGCATAAACGCTACTCTCACATTAGACCTGTGATGCATACGCGCTACTCACACATTAGACCTGTGATGCATAAACGCTACTCACACATTAGACCTGTGATGCATAAACGCTACTCACACATTAGACCTGTGGTGCATAAACGCTACTCACACATTAGACCTGTGGTGCATAAACGCTACTCACACATTAGACCTGTGGTTCATACGTGCTACTCTCACATTAGACCTGTGATGCATAAACACTACTCACACATTAGACCTGTGATGCATAAACGCTACTCACACATTAGACCTGTGGTGCATAAACGCTACTCACACATTAGACCTGTGATGCATAAACGCTACTCACACATTAGACCTGTGATGCATAAACGCTACTCACACATTAGACCTGTTGTGCATAAACGCTACTCACACATTAGACCTGTGATGCATACGCGCTACTCACACATTAGACCTGTGGTGCATACACGCTACTCACACATTGGACCTGTGGTGCATAAACGCTACTCACACATTAGACCTGTGGTGCATAAACGCTACTCACACATTAGACCTGTGGTGCATAAACGCTACTCACACATTAGACCTGTGATGCATACGCGCTACTCACACATTAGACCTGTGGTGCATACACGCTACTCACACATTAGACCTGTGGTGCATAAACGCTACTCACACATTAGACCTGTGATGCATACGCGCTACTCACACATTAGACCTGTGGTGCATACGCGCTACTCACACATTAGACCTGTGATGCATACGCGCTACTCACACATTAGACCTGTGGTGCATAAACGCTACTCACACATTAGACCTGTGATGCATAAACGCTACTCACACATTAGACCTGTTGTGCATAAACGCTACTCACACATTAGACCTGTGATGCATACGCGCTACTCACACATTAGACCTGTGGTGCATAAACGCTACTCACACATTAGACCTGTGGTGCATAAACGCTACTCACACATTAGACCTGTGGTGCATAAACGCTACTCACACATTAGACCTGTGGTGCATAAACGCTACTCACACATTAGACCTGTGGTGCATACACGCTACTCACACATTAGACCTGTTGTGCATAAACGCTACTCACACATTAGACCTGTGATGCATAAACGCTACTCACACATTAGACCTGTGGTGCATACACGCTACTCACACATTAGACCTGTGATGCATAAACGCTACTCACACATTAGACCTGTGATGCATAAACGCTACTCACACATTAGACCTGTTGTGCATAAACGCTACTCACACATTAGACCTGTGATGCATACGCGCTACTCACACATTAGACCTGTGGTGCATAAACGCTACTCACACATTAGACCTGTGGTGCATAAACGCTACTCACACATTAGACCTGTGGTGCATAAACGCTACTCACACATTAGACCTGTGGTGCATAAACGCTACTCACACATTAGACCTGTGGTGCATACACGCTACTCACACATTAGACCTGTTGTGCATAAACGCTACTCACACATTAGACCTGTGATGCATAAACGCTACTCACACATTAGACCTGTGGTGCATACACGCTACTCACACATTAGAACTGTTGTGCATAAACGCTACTCACACATTAGACCTGTTGTGCATAAACGCTACTCACACATTAGACCTGTGATGCATACGCGCTACTCACACATTAGACCTGTGGTGCATAAACGCTACTCACACATTAGACCTGTGATGCATAAACGCTACTCACACATTAGACCTGTGATGCATAAACGCTACTCACACATTAGACCTGTGGTGCATACGCGCTACTCACACATTAGACCTGTGGTGCATAAACGCTACTCACACATTAGACCTGTGATGCATACGCGCTACTCACACATTAGACCTGTGATGCATAAACACTACTCACACATTAGACCTGTGATGCATAAACGCTACTCACACATTAGACCTGTGATGCATAAACGCTACTCACACATTAGACCTGTGGTGCATAAACGCTACTCACACATTAGACCTGTGATGCATACACACTACTCTCACATTAGACCTGTGGTTCATACACGCTACTCACACATTGGACCTGTGGTGCATACGCGCTACTCACACATTAGACCTGTGGTGCATAAACGCTACTCACACATTAGACCTGTGGTGCATACGCGCTACTCTCACATTAGACCTGTGATGCATAAACGCTACTCACACATTAGACCTGTGGTGCATAAACGCTACTCACACATTAGACCTGTGGTGCATACGCGCTACTCACACATTAGACCTGTGATGCATAAACGCTACTCACACATTAGACCTGTGATGCATAAACGCTACTCACACATTAGACCTGTGATGCATAAACGCTACTCACACATTAGACCTGTGGTGCATAAACGCTACTCACACATTAGACCTGTGGTGCATAAACGCTACTCACACATTAGACCTGTGATGCATACGCGCTACTCACACATTAGACCTGTGGTGCATACGCGCTACTCACACATTAGACCTGTGATGCATACGCGCTACTCACACATTAGACCTGTGGTGCATAAACGCTACTCACACATTAGACCTGTGATGCATACGCGCTACTCACACATTAGACCTGTGGTGTATACGCGCTACTCACACATTAGACCTGTGATGCATAAACGCTACTCACACATTAGACCTGTGGTGCATAAACGCTACTCACACATTAGACCTGTGATGCATACGCGCTACTCACACATTAGACCTGTGGTGCATACGCGCTACTCACACATTAGACCTGTGATGCATACGCGCTACTCACACAATAGACCTGTGGTGCATAAACGCTACTCACACATTAGACCTGTGGTGCATAAACGCTACTCACACATTAGACCTGTGATGCATACGCGCTACTCACACATTAGACCTGTGGTGCATAAACGCTACTCACACATTAGACCTGTGATGCATAAACGCTACTCTCACATTAGACCTGTGGTGCATACACGCTACTCACACATTAGACCTGTGGTGCATAAACGCTACTCACACATTAGACCTGTGATGCATAAACGCTACTCTCACATTAGACCTGTGGTGCATACGCGCTACTCACACATTAGACCTGTGGTGCATACACGCTACTCACACATTGGACCTGTGGTGCATAAACGCTACTCACACATTAGACCTGTGGTGCATAAACGCTACTCACACATTAGACCTGTGGTGCATAAACGCTACTCACACATTAGACCTGTGGTGCATAAACGCTACTCACACATTAGACCTGTGGTGCATAAACGCTACTCACACATTAGACCTGTGATGCATACGCGCTACTCACACATTAGACCTGTGGTGCATACACGCTACTCACACATTAGAACTGTGGTGCATAAACGCTACTCACACATTAGACCTGTGGTGCATAAACGCTACTCACACATTAGACCTGTGATGCATACGCGCTACTCACACATTAGACCTGTGGTGCATACACGCTACTCACACATTAGACCTGTGGTGCATAAACGCTACTCACACATTAGACCTGTGATGCATACGCGCTACTCACACATTAGACCTGTGGTGCATACACGCTACTCACACATTAGACCTGTGGTGCATAAACGCTACTCACACATTAGACCTGTGGTGCATAAACGCTACTCTCACATTAGACCTGTGGTGCATACACGCTACTCACACATTAGACCTGTGATGCATAAACGCTACTCACACATTAGACCTGTGGTGCATAAACGCTACTCACACATTAGACCTGTGATGCATACGCGCTACTCACACATTAGACCTGTGGTGCATAAACGCTACTCACACATTAGACCTGTGGTGCATAAACGCTACTCACACATTAGACCTGTCGTGCATACGCGCTACTCACACATTAGACCTGTGATGCATACACACTACTCACACATTAGACCTGTGATGCATAAACGCTACTCACACATTAGACCTGTGATGCATAAACGCTACTCACACATTAGACCTGTGGTGCATAAACGCTACTCACACATTAGACCTGTGGTGCATAAACGCTACTCACACATTAGACCTGTGATGCATACGCGCTACTCACACATTAGACCTGTGATGCATAAACGCTACTCACACATTAGACCTGTGGTACATAAACGCTACTCACACATTAGACCTGTGGTGCATAAACGCTACTCACACATTAGACCTGTGATGCATAAACGCTACTCACACATTAGACCTGTGGTGCATACGCGCTACTCACACATTAGACCTGTGATGCATACGCGCTACTCACACATTAGACCTGTTGTGCATACACACTACTCACACATTAGACCTGTGGTGCATAAACGCTACTCACACATTAGACCTGTGGTGCATAAACGCTACTCACACATTAGACCTGTGGTGCATAAACGCTACTCACACATTAGACCTGTGATGCATAAACGCTACTCACACATTAGACCTGTGATGCATAAACGCTACTCACACATTAGACCTGTGGTGCATAAACGCTACTCACACATTAGACCTGTGGTGCATAAACGCTACTCACACATTAGACCTGTGATGCATAAACGCTACTCACACATTAGACCTGTGGTGCATACGCGCTAGTCACACATTAGACCTGTGGTGCATACGCGCTACTCACACATTAGACCTGTGATGCATACGCGCTACTCACACATTAGACCTGTGGTGCATAAACGCTACTCACACATTAGACCTGTGGTGCATACGCGCTACTCACACATTAGACCTGTGATGCATAAATGCTACTCACACATTAGACCTGTGATGCATACGCGCTACTCACACATTAGACCTGTGGTGCATACGCGCTACTCACACATTAGACCTGTGGTGCATAAACGCTACTCACACATTAGACCTGTGGTGCATAAACGCTACTCACACATTAGACCTGTGATGCATACGCGCTACTCACACATTAGACCTGTGGTGCATAAACGCTACTCACACATTAGACCTGTTGTGCATAAACGCTACTCACACATTAGACCTGTGATGCATACGCGCTACTCACACATTAGACCTGTGGTGCATAAACGCTACTCACACATTAGACCTGTGGTGCATAAACGCTACTCACACATTAGACCTGTGATGCATAAACGCTACTCACACATTAGACCTGTGATGCATAAACGCTACTCACACATTAGACCTGTGGTGCATAAACGCTACTCACACATTGGACCTGTGGTGCATAAACGCTACTCACACATTAGACCTGTTGTGCATAAACGCTACTCACACATTAGACCTGTTGTGCATAAGCGCTACTCACACATTAGACCTGTGATGCATACACGCTACTCACACATTAGACCTGTTGTGCATAAACGCTACTCACACATTAGACCTGTTGTGCATAAGCGCTACTCACACATTAGACCTGTGATGCATACACGCTACTCACACATTAGACCTGTGATGCATAAACGCTACTCACACATTAGACCTGTGATGCATAAACGCTACTCACACATTAGACCTGTGGTGCATACGCGCTACTCACACATTAGACCTGTGATGCATAAACGCTACTCACACATTAGACCTGTGATGCATAAACGCTACTCACACATTAGACCTGTGGTGCATAAACGCTACTCACACATTAGACCTGTGATGCATACACACTACTCTCACATTAGACCTGTGGTTCATACACGCTACTCACACATTGGACCTGTGGTGCATACGCGCTACTCACACATTAGACCTGTGATGCATACACGCTACTCACACATTAGACCTGTGATGCATAAACGCTACTCACACATTAGACCTGTGATGCATACGCGCTACTCACACATTAGACCTGTGGTGCATAAACGCTACTCACACATTAGACCTGTGGTGCATAAACGCTACTCACACATTAGACCTGCGGTGCATAAACGCTACTCACACATTAGACCTGTGATGCATACGCGCTACTCACACATTAGACCTGTGATGCATACGCGCTACTCACACATTAGACCTGTGGTGCATAAACGCTACTCACACATTAGACCTGTGGTGCATAAACGCTACTCACACATTAGACCTGTGATGCATATGCGCTACTCACACATTAGACCTGTGATGCATAAACGCTACTCACACATTAGACCTGTGGTGCATAAACGCTACTCACACATTAGACCTGTGATGCATACGCGCTACTCACACATTAGACCTGTGATGCATACGCGCTACTCACACATTAGACCTGTGATGCATACGCGCTACTAACACATTACACCTGTGATGCATAAACGCTACTCACACATTAGACCTGTGATGCATACGCGCTACTCTCACATTAGACCTGTTGTGCATAAACGCTACTCTCACATTAGACCTGTGATGCATAAACGCTACTCACACATTAGACCTGTGGTGCATAAACGCTACTCACACATTAGACCTGTGATGCATAAACGCTACTCACACATTAGACCTGTGATGCATAAACGCTACTCACACATTAGACCTGTGGTGCATAAACGCTACTCACACATTAGACCTGTGGTGCATAAACGCTACTCACACATTAGACCTGTGGTTCATACGTGCTACTCTCACATTAGACCTGTGGTGCATAAACGCTACTCTCACATTAGACCTGTGGTTCATACACGCTACTCACACATTGGACCTGTGGTGCATACGCGCTACTCACACATTAGACCTGTGGTGCATACGCGCTACTCTCACATTAGACCTGTGATGCATAAACGCTACTCACACATTAGACCTGTGGTGCATAAACGCTACTCACACATTAGACCTGTGGTGCATACGCGCTACTCACACATTAGACCTGTGATGCATAAACGCTACTCACACATTAGACCTGTGATGCATAAACGCTACTCACACATTAGACCTGTGGTGCATAAACGCTACTCACACATTAGACCTGTGGTGCATAAACGCTACTCACACATTAGACCTGTGATGCATACGCGCTACTCACACATTAGACCTGTGGTGCATACGCGCTACTCACACATTAGACCTGTGATGCATACGCGCTACTCACACATTAGACCTGTGGTGCATAAACGCTACTCACACATTAGACCTGTGATGCATACGCGCTACTCACACATTAGACCTGTGGTGCATACGCGCTACTCACACATTAGACCTGTGATGCATAAACGCTACTCACACATTAGACCTGTGGTGCATAAACGATACTCACACATTAGACCTGTGATGCATACGCGCTACTCACACATTAGACCTGTGGTGCATACGCGCTACTCACACATTAGACCTGTGATGCATACGCGCTACTCACACATTAGACCTGTGGTGCATAAACGCTACTCACACATTAGACCTGTGATGCATACGCGCTACTCACACATTAGACCTGTGGTGCATAAACGCTACTCACACATTAGACCTGTGATGCATAAACGCTACTCTCACATTAGACCTGTGGTGCATACACGCTACTCACACATTGGACCTGTGGTGCATACACGCTACTCACACATTAGAACTGTGGTGCATAAACGCTACTCACACATTAGACCTGTGGTGCATAAACGCTACTCACACATTAGACCTGTGATGCATACGCGCTACTCACACATTAGACCTGTGGTGCATACACGCTACTCACACATTGGACCTGTGGTGCATACACGCTACTCACACATTAGAACTGTGGTGCATAAACGCTACTCACACATTAGACCTGTGGTGCATAAACGCTACTCACACATTAGACCTGTGATGCATACGCGCTACTCACACATTAGACCTGTGGTGCATACACGCTACTCACACATTAGACCTGTGGTGCATAAACGCTACTCACACATTAGACCTGTGATGCATACGCGCTACTCACACATTAGACCTGTGGTGCATACACGCTACTCACACATTAGACCTGTGGTGCATAAACGCTACTCACACATTAGACCTGTGGTGCATAAACGCTACTCTCACATTAGACCTGTGGTGCATACACGCTACTCACACATTAGACCTGTGATGCATAAACGCTACTCACACATTAGACCTGTGGTGCATAAACGCTACTCACACATTAGACCTGTGATGCATACGCGCTACTCACACATTAGACCTGTCGTGCATAAACGCTACTCACACATTAGACCTGTGATGCATAAACGCTACTCACACATTAGACCTGTGATGCATAAACGCTACTCACACATTAGACCTGTGGTGCATAAACGCTACTCACACATTAGACCTGTGGTGCATAAACGCTACTCACACATTAGACCTGTGATGCATACGCGCTACTCACACATTAGACCTGTGATGCATAAACGCTACTCACACATTAGACCTGTGGTGCATAAACGCTACTCACACATTAGACCTGTGGTGCATAAACGCTACTCACACATTAGACCTGTGATGCATACGCGCTACTCACACATTAGACCTGTGGTGCATAAACGCTACTCACACATTAGACCTGTGATGCATAAACGCTACTCACACATTAGACCTGTGGTGCATACACGCTACTCACACATTAGACCTGTGGTGCATAAACGGTACTCACACATTAGACCTGTGGTGCATAAACGCTACTCACACATTAGACCTGTGGTGCATACGCGCTACTCACACATTAGACCTGTGATGCATACGCGCTACTCACACATTAGACCTGTGGTGCATACACGCTACTCACACATTAGACCTGTGGTGCATAAACGCTACTCACACATTAGACCTGTGGTGCATAAACGCTACTCACACATTAGACCTGTGGTGCATAAACGCTACTCACACATTAGACCTGTGATGCATAAACGCTACTCACACATTAGACCTGTGGTGCATACACGCTACTCACACATTAGACCTGTGGTGCATAAACGCTACTCACACATTAGACCTGTGGTGCATACGCGCTACTCACACATTAGACCTGTGATGCATACGCGCTACTCACACATTAGACCTGTGGTGCATACACACTACTCACACATTAGACCTGTGGTGCATAAACGCTACTCACACATTAGACCTGTGGTGCATAAACGCTACTCACACATTAGACCTGTGGTGCATAAACGCTACTCACACATTAGACCTGTGATGCATAAACGCTACTCACACATTAGACCTGTGATGCATAAACGCTACTCACACATTAGACCTGTGGTGCATAAACGCTACTCACACATTAGACCTGTGGTGCATAAACGCTACTCACACATTAGACCTGTGATGCATAAACGCTACTCACACATTAGACCTGTGGTGCATACGCGCTACTCACACATTAGACCTGTGGTGCATACGCGCTACTCACACATTAGACCTGTGATGCATACGCGCTACTCACACATTAGACCTGTGGTGCATGAACGCTACTCACACATTAGACCTGTGGTGCATACGCGCTACTCACACATTAGACCTGTGATGCATAAATGCTACTCACACATTAGACCTGTGATGCATACGCGCTACTCACACATTAGACCTGTGGTGCATACGCTCTACTCACACATTAGACCTGTGGTGCATAAACGCTACTCACACATTAGACCTGTGATGCATAAACGCTACTCACACATTAGACCTGTGGTGCATAAACGCTACTCACACATTAGACCTGTGATGCATACGCGCTACTCACACATTAGACCTGTGGTGCATACGCGCTACTCACACATTAGACCTGTGGTGCATAAACGCTACTCACACATTAGACCTGTGGTGCATACACGCTACTCACACATTGGACCCGTGATGCATACGCGCTACTCACACATTAGACCTGTGGTGCATAAACGTTACTCTCACATTAGACCTGTGGTGCATAAACACTACTCACACATTAGACCTGTGATGCATACGCGCTACTCACACATTAGACCTGTGGTGCATAAACGCTACTCACACATTAGAAGTGTGATGCATAAACGCTACTCACACATTAGACCTGTGGTGCATAAACGCTACTCACACATTAGACCTGTGATGCATACGCGCTACTCACACATTAGACCTGTGGTGCATAAACGCTACTCACACATTAGACCTGTGGTTCATACACACTACTCACACATTAGACCTGTGGTGCATACACGCTACTCACACATTAGACCTGTGATGCATACGCGCTACTCACACATTAGACCTGTGGTGCATAAACGCTACTCACACATTAGACCTGTGGTTCATACACACTACTCTCACATTAGACCTGTGGTGCATAAACGCTACTCACACATTAGACCTGTGGTGCATAAACGTTACTCTCACATTAGACCTGTGGTGCATAAACGCTACTCACACATTAGACCTGTGATGCATAAACGCTACTCACACATTAGACCTGTGGTGCATAAACGCTACTCACACATTAGACCTGTGATGCATACACGCTACTCACACATTAGACCTGTGGTGCAAACACGCTACTCACACATTAGACCTGTGGTGCAAACACGCTACTCACACATTAGACCTGTGGTGCATACACGCTACTCACACATTAGACCTGTGGTGCAAACACGCTACTCACACATTAGACCTGTGGTGCATAAACGCTACTCACACATTAGACCTGTGTTGCATAAACGCTACTCACACATTAGACCTGTGGTGCATAAACGCTACTCACACATTAGACCTGTGATGCATACGCGCTACTCACACATTAGACCTGTGGTGCATAAACGCTACTCTCACATTAGACCTGTGGTGCATAAACGCTACTCACACATTAGACCTGTGGTGCATAAACGCTACTCTCACATTAGACCTGTTGTGCATAAACGCTACTCTCACATTAGACCTGTGATGCATAAACGCTACTCACACATTAGACCTGTGGTGCATAAACGCTACTCACACATTAGACCTGTGATGCATAAACGCTACTCACACATTAGACCTGTGATGCATAAACGCTACTCACACATTAGACCTGTGATGCATAAACGCTACTCACACATTAGACCTGTGATGCATACACGCTACTCACACATTAGACCTGTGATGCATAAACGCTACTCACACATTAGACCTGTGATGCATAAACGCTACTCACACATTAGACCTGTGATGCATAAACGCTACTCACACATTAGACCTGTGATGCATAAACGCTACTCACACATTAGACCTGTGATGCATAAACGCTACTCATACATTAGACCTGTGGTGCATACACGCTACTCACACATTAGACCTGTGATGCATAAACGCTACTCACACATTAGACCTGTGATGCATACACGCTACTCACACATTAGACCTGTGATGCATAAACGCTACTCACACATTAGACCTGTGATGCATACACGCTACTCACACATTAGACCTGTGGTGCAAACACGCTACTCACACATTAGACCTGTGATGCATAAACGCTACTCACACATTAGACCTGTGATGCATAAACGCTACTCACACATTAGACCTGTGATGCATAAACGCTACTCACACATTAGACCTGTGATGCATAAACGCTACTCACACATTAGACCTGTGATGCATAAACACTACTCACACATTAGACCTGTGATGCATAAACGCTACTCACACATTAGACCTGTGGTGCATAAACGCTACTCACACATTAGACCTGTTGTGCATAAACGCTACTCACACATTAGACCTGTGATGCATACGCGCTACTCACACATTAGACCTGTGGTGCATAAACGCTACTCACACATTAGACCTGTGATGCATAAACGCTACTCACACATTAGACCTGTGGTGCATACACGCTACTCACACATTAGACCTGTTGTGCATAAACGCTACTCACACATTAGACCTGTTGTGCATAAACGCTACTCACACATTAGACCTGTGATGCATACGCGCTACTCACACATTAGACCTGTGATGCATAAACGCTACTCACACATTAGACCTGTGGTGCATACGCGCTACTCACACATTAGACCTGTGGTGCATAAACGCTACTCACACATTAGACCTGTGATGCATACGCGCTACTCACACATTAGACCTGTGATGCATAAACACTACTCACACATTAGACCTGTGATGCATAAACGCTACTCACACATTAGACCTGTGATGCATAAACGCTACTCACACATTAGACCTGTGATGCATACACACTACTCTCACATTAGACCTGTGGTTCATACACGCTACTCACACATTGGACCTGTGGTGCATACGCGCTACTCACACATTAGACCTGTGGTGCATAAACGCTACTCACACATTAGACCTGTGGTGCATACGCGCTACTCTCACATTAGACCTGTGATGCATAAACGCTACTCACACATTAGACCTGTGGTGCATAAACGCTACTCACACATTAGACCTGTGGTGCATACGCGCTACTCACACATTAGACCTGTGATGCATAAACGTTACTCACACATTAGACCTGTGATGCATAAACGCTACTCACACATTAGACCTGTGATGCATACGCGCTACTCACACATTAGACCTGTGGTGCATAAACGCTACTCACACATTAGACCTGTGGTGCATAAACGCTACTCACACATTAGACCTGTGATGCATACGCGCTACTCACACATTAGACCTGTGATGCATAAACGCTACTCACACATTAGACCTGTGGTGCATACGCGCTACTCACACATTAGACCTGTGGTGCATAAACGCTACTCACACATTAGACCTGTGGTGCATACGCGCTACTCACACATTAGACCTGTGGTGCATAAACGCTACTCACACATTAGACCTGTGATGCATAAACGCTACTCACACATTAGACCTGTGATGCATACGCGCTACTCACACATTAGACCTGTGGTGCATAAACGCTACTCACACATTAGACCTGTGGTGCATAAACGCTACTCACACATTAGACCTGTGGTGCATAAACGCTACTCACACATTAGACCTGTGATGCATAAACGCTACTCACACATTAGACCTGTGATGCATAAACGCTACTCACACATTAGACCTGTGGTGCATAAACGCTACTCACACATTAGACCTGTGATGCATACGCGCTACTCACACATTAGACCTGTGATGCATACGCGCTACTCACACATTAGACCTGTGATGCATACGCGCTACTCACACATTAGACCTGTGGTGCATAAACGCTACTCACACATTAGACCTGTGATGCATACGCGCTACTCACACATTAGACCTGTGGTGCATAAACGCTACTCACACATTAGACCTGTGGTGCATAAACGCTACTCACACATTAGACCTGTGGTGCATACGCGCTACTCACACATTAGACCTGTGATGCATACGCGCTACCCACACATTAGACCTGCGGTGCATAAACGCTACTCACACATTAGACCTGTGGTGCATACACGCTACTCACACATTGGACCTGTGGTGTATAAACGCTACTCACACATTAGACCTGTGGTGCATACGCGCTACTCACACATTAGACCTGTGGTGCAGAAACGCTACTCACACATTAGACCTGTGGTGCATACGCGCTACTCACACATTAGACCTGTGGTGCATAAACGCTACTCACACATTAGACCTGTGGTGCATACGCGCTACTCACACATTAGACCTGTGATGCATAAACGCTACTCACACATTAGACCTGTGATGCATACGCGCTACTCACACATTAGACCTGTGGTGCATAAACGCTACTCACACATTAGACCTGTGGTGCATACGCGCTACTCACACATTAGACCTGTGATGCATAAACGCTACTCACACATTAGACCTGTGATGCATACGCGCTACTCACACATTAGACCTGTGGTGCATAAACGCTACTCACACATTAGACCTGTGATGCATAAACGCTACTCACACATTAGACCTGTGATGCATAAACGCTACTCACACATTAGACCTGTGGTGCATAAACGCTACTCACACATTAGACCTGTGATGCATACACACTACTCTCACATTAGACCTGTGGTTCATACACGCTACTCACACATTGGACCTGTGGTGCATACGCGCTACTCACACATTAGACCTGTGGTGCATACGCGCTACTCTCACATTAGACCTGTGATGCATAAACGCTACTCACACATTAGACCTGTGGTGCATAAACGCTACTCACACATTAGACCTGTGGTGCATACGCGCTACTCACACATTAGACCTGTGATGCATAAACTCTACTCACAGATTAGACCTGTGATGCATAAACGCTACTCACACATTAGACCTGTGATGCATACGCGCTACTCACACATTAGACCTGTGGTGCATAAACGCTACTCACACATTAGACCTGTGGTGCATAAACGCTACTCACACATTAGACCTGTGGTGCATAAACGCTACTCACACATTAGACCTGTGATGCATACGCGCTACTCACACATTAGACCTGTGATGCATAAACGCTACTCACACATTAGACCTGTGGTGCATAAACGCTACTCACACATTAGACCTGTGATGCATACGCGCTACTCACACATTAGACCTGTGATGCATACGCGCTACTCACACATTAGACCTGTGATGCATACACGCTACTCACACATTAGACCTGTGGTGCATAAACGCTACTCACACATTAGACCTGTGATGCATACGCGCTACTCACACATTAGACCTGTGGTGCATAAACGCTACTCACACATTAGACCTGTGGTGCATAAACGCTACTCACACATTAGACCTGTGGTGCATACGCGCTACTCACACATTAGACCTGTGATGCATACGCGCTACCCACACATTAGACCTGCGGTGCATAAACGCTACTCACACATTAGACCTGTGGTGCATACACGCTACTCACACATTGGACCTGTGGTGCATAAACGCTACTCACACATTAGACCTGTGGTGCATACGCGCTACTCACACATTAGACCTGTGGTGCATAAACGCTACTCACACATTAGACCTGTGGTGCATACGCGCTACTCACACATTAGACCTGTGGTGCATAAACGCTACTCACACATTAGACCTGTGGTGCATACGCGCTACTCACACATTAGACCTGTGATGCATAAACGCTACTCACACATTAGACCTGTGATGCATACGCGCTACTCACACATTAGACCTGTGGTGCATAAACGCTACTCACACATTAGACCTGTGGTGCATACGCGCTACTCACACATTAGACCTGTGATGCATAAACGCTACTCACACATTAGACCTGTGATGCATACGCGCTACTCACACATTAGACCTGTGGTGCATAAACGCTACTCACACATTAGACCTGTGATGCATACGCGCTACTCACACATTAGACCTGTGGTGCATAAACGCTACTCACACATTAGACCTGTGATGCATACGCGCTACTCACACATTAGACCTGTCGTGCATAAACGCTACTCTCACATTAGACCTGTGGTGCATACGCGCTACTCACACATTGGACCTGTGGTGCATAAATGCTACTCACACATTAGACCTGTGGTGCATAAACACTACTCACACATTAGACCTGTGGTGCATAAACGCTACTCACACATTAGACCTGTAGTGCATAAACGCTACTCACACATTAGACCTGTGGTGCATAAACGCTACTCACACATTAGACCTGTGGTGCATACACGCTACTCACACATTAGACCTGTGGTTCATACACACTACTCACACATTAGACCTGTGGTGCATACGTGCTACTCACACATTAGACCTGTGGTGCATAAACGCTACTCACACATTAGACCTGTGGTGCATAAACGCTACTCACACATTGGACCTGTGGTGCATACACGCTACTCACACATTAGACCTGTGGTGCATACACGCTACTCACACATTGGACCTGTGGTGCATACGCGCTACTCACACATTAGAATTGTGGTGCATACGCGCTACTCACACATTAGACCTGTGGTGCGTAAACGCTACTCACACATTAGACCTGTGGTGCATAAACGCTACTCTCACATTAGACCTGTGGTGCATACGCGCTACTCACACATTAGACCTGTGGTGCATAAACGCTACTCACACATTAGACCTGTGGTGCATACGCGCTACTCACACATTAGACCTGTGGTGCATACACGCTACTCACACATTAGACCTGTGGTGCGTAAACGCTACTCACACATTAGACCTGTGGTGCATAAACGCTACTCACACATTAGACCTGTGGTGCATAAACGCTACTCACACATTAGACCTGTGGTGCATACGCGCTACTCACACATTAGACCTGTGGGGCATACGCGCTACTCACACATTGGACCTGTGGTGCAAACACGCTACTCACACATTGGACCTGTGGTGCATAAACGCTACTCACACATTGGACCTGTGGTGCATACGCGCTACTCACACATTAGACCTGTGGTGCATAAAGCTACTCACACATTAGACCTGTGGTGCATAAACGCTACTCACACATTAGACCTGTGGTGCATACGCGCTACTCACACATTGGACCTGTGGTGCATACGCGCTACTCACACATTGGACCTGTGGTGCATACGCGCTACTCACACATTAGACCTGTGGTGCATAAACGCTACTCACACATTGGACCTGTGGTGCATACGCGCTACTCACACATTGGACCTGTGGTGCATACACACTACTCACACATTAGACCTGTGGTGCATACGCGCTGCTCTCACATTAGACCTGTGGTGCATACGCGCTGCTCACACAATAGACCTGTGGTGCATAAAGCTACTCACACATTAGACCTGTGGTGCATAAACGCTACTCACACATTAGACCTGTGGTGCATACGCGCTACTCACACATTGGACCTGTGGTGCATACGCGCTACTCACACATTGGACCTGTGGTGCATACGCGCTACTCACACATTAGACCTGTGGTGCATAAACGCTACTCACACATTGGACCTGTGGTGCATACGCGCTACTCACACATTGGACCTGTGGTGCATACACACTACTCACACATTAGACCTGTGGTGCATAAACGCTACTCACACATTAGACCTGTGGTGCATAAACGCTACTCACACATTAGACCTGTGGTGCATAAACGCTACTCACACATTAGACCTGTGGTGCATACACGCTACTCACACATTAGACCTGTGGTTCATACACACTACTCACACATTAGACCTGTGGTGCATACGTGCTACTCACACATTAGACCTGTGGTGCATACACGCTACTCACACATTAGACCTGTGGTGCATACACGCTACTCACACATTGGACCTGTGGTGCATAAACGCTACTCACACATTGGACCTGTGGTGCATACGCGCTACTCACACATTAGACCTGTGGTGCATACGCGCTACTCACACATTAGACCTGTGGTGCGTAAACGCTACTCACACATTAGACCTGTGGTGCATAAACGCTACTCTCACATTAGACCTGTGGTGCATACGTGCTACTCACACATTAGACCTGTGGTGCATAAACGCTACTCACACATTAGACCTGTGGTGCATACGCGCTACTCACACATTAGACCTGTGGTGCATACACGCTACTCACACATTAGACCTGTGGTGCGTAAACGCTACTCACACATTAGACCTGTGGTGCATAAACGCTACTCACACATTAGACCTGTGGTGCATAAACGCTACTCACACATTAGACCTGTGGTGCATACGCGCTACTCACACATTAGACCTGTGGGGCATACGCGCTACTCACACATTGGACCTGTGGTGCATACACGCTACTCACACATTGGACCTGTGGTGCATAAACCCTACTCACACATTGGACCTGTGGTGCATACACGCTACTCACACATTAGACCTGTGGTGCATAAAGCTACTCACACATTAGACCTGTGGTGCATAAACGCTACTCACACATTAGACCTGTGGTGCATACGCGCTACTCACACATTGGACCTGTGGTGCATACGCGCTACTCACACATTGGACCTGTGGTGCATACTCGCTACTCACACATTAGACCTGTGGTGCATAAACGCTGCTCACACATTGGACCTGTGGTGCATACGCGCTACTCACACATTGGACCTGTGGTGCATACACACTACTCACACATTAGACCTGTGGTGCATACGCGCTGCTCTCACATTAGACCTGTGGTGCATACGCGCTGCTCACACAATAGACCTGTGGTGCATAAAGCTACTCACACATTACACCTGTGGTGCATAAACGCTACTCACACATTAGACCTGTGGTGCATACGCGCTACTCACACATTGGACCTGTGGTGCATATGCGCTACTCACACATTGGACCTGTGGTGCATACGCGCTACTCACACATTAGACCTGTGGTGCATAAACGCTACTCACACATTGGACCTGTGGTGCATACGCGCTACTCACACATTGGACCTGTGGTGCATACACACTACTCACACATTAGACCTGTGGTGCATACGCGCTGCTCTCACATTAGACCTGTGGTGCATACGCGCTGCTCACACAATAAATGTCACACACTGGAACCATGGCACACGCCACACACAATGGAACATTCTGCCACATACATGAGCCATATGCTACTCAAATGTAACACCCTGTAGGAATTAAATTTTGAGCCTTCCATTTGCAGGTTGAGGTGAATTTGAACAATTTGGAAATGATGGTGAGAAATGACCGTTGTTTTTTTACACAGTTCTGAAGAAAAGGCTGATATGCAGGCCCCCTCGTAATTCCTTGTAGCCAGTCAGGAAAGACAATCATAGACAGTTTAAAAGTTGTGGCAGGGAATGCAGCAGCCATTCTAGAGTGAATTAGGATAGTGAGAAGATGTCAGAGCTCACAGCTCAGCCATAGAGAAAGGCCACGCCCCCACTATCAGTATTTGGTCAGTATTTGCTCAGTATTTTTTCTCAGGAGTGGGAGCTAAAACCAGGTGAGGAACAATCAGAGAAAAGGTATAATAGAAACAAGTCACCAATTCTGCATTTATCACCCACTCCAATTTTTTACTCCCACTCCTGAGAAAAAATACTGACCGAATACTGACCAAATATTGATAGTGCGGTTGTAGCCTTAGGAAGAGAAAGCCCTAAAACATTGGCCATATGTAATGTACTGTATAACTGCAGCACTGAAGAAGATGAGAATGGTAGAGTGCAAATAATACAGAGATTCAAATGATAGGACAAGAGACAGGAGATACCAACAGCAGCAGTGAAATGATCAGTGAAATGGTGCAGCTGGCGTCTGTCCTGCTACATCGGAATTACATTTTTTCTTCATTCTTAATGCACTAGGAAGCGGTAACAAGCCAGCAATAGTTTTTTTTTACAGATAGAAACATCTGAACTCATTGTCAGTCAGAGAAAGTGTGCTTGCTTGTCTGAAGCGACTACATTGATTTTTTGCATTTCTTGTGGAATCGTATTTGTTTTTAAAAATACGAAACTAAATTCCCTAAGATCTAGACATTTAATTGCATCTGTGCACCACACAAAGTGTATATACCGCAAGTTTTTGTTTTTGCACATCTGTTTTACTAGCCAAATTTTACATCCACGTGCACCACACCAATGCAGCGTCATGATGCAGGCTTTTTTGATGTGCACCTACCTAGCATTTCTTATCTCTTCATTTTTGGCAATGGGGTAGAATTTTTGTTGAAAAAATTATTATTTTTTTTTAAAAAAAGAAGTAGACATCTGTTTTTCCACAACTGTTTTTCTAGTACAGTTTGACAATTATACAAGTGCTTCTAGCAAAATTAGAATATCATCAAAAAGTTAATTTGTTTCAGTTCTTCAATACAAAAATTGAAACTCCTACATTATATAGAGTCATTACACACAGAGGGATCTATTATATAGAGTCATTACACGCAGAGGGATCTATTATATAGAGTCATTACACACAGAGGGATCTATTATATAGAGTCATTACACACAGAGGGATCTATTATATAGAGCCATTACATGCAGATGGATCGATTATATAGAGTCATTACACACAGAGGGATCTATTATATAGAGTCATTACACACAGAGTGATCTATTATATAGAGTCATTACACACAGAGTGATCTATTATATAGAGTCATTACACACAGAGGGATCTATTATATAGAGTTATTACACACAGAGGGATCTATTATATAGAGTCATTACACACAGAGGGATCTATTATATAGAGTCATTACACACAGAGGGATCTATTATATAGAGCCATTACATGCAGAAGGATCTATTATATAGAGTCATTACACACAGAGGGATCTATTATATAGAGTCATTACACACAGAGGGATCTATTATATAGAGTCATTACAGACAGAGGGATCTATTATATAGAGTCATTACACGCAGAGGGATCTATTATATAAAGTCATTACACGCAGAGGGATCTATTATATAGAGTCATTACACACAGAGGGATCTATTATATAGAGTCATTACACACAGAGGGATCTATTATATAGAGTCATTACACACAGAGGGATCTATTATATAGAGTCATTACACACAGAGGGATCTATTATATAGAGTCATTACACACAGAGGGATCTATTATATAGAGTCATTACACACAGGGATCTATTATATAGAGTCATTACACACAGAGGGATCTATTATATAGAGTCATTACACACAGAGTGATCTATTATATAGAGTCATTACACACAGAGGGATCTATTATATAGAGTCATTACACACAGAGTGATCTATTATATAGAGTCATTACACACAGAGTGATCTATTATATAGTCATTACACACAGAGGGATCTATTATATAGAGTCATTACACGCAGAGGGATCTATTATATAGAGTCATTACACGCAGAGGGATCTATTATATAGAGTCATTACACGCAGAGGGATCTATTATATAGAGTCATTACACGCAGAGGGATCTATTATATAGAGTCATTACACACAGAGGGATCTATTATATAGAGTCATTACACACAGAGGGATCTATTATATAGAGTCATTACACACAGAGGGATCTATTATATAGAGTCATTACACACAGAGCGATCTATTATATAGAGTCATTACACACAGAGGGATCTATTATATAGAGTCATTACACACAGAGGGATCTATTATATAGAGTCATTACACCCAGGGATCTATTATATAGAGTCATTACACACAGAGTGATCTATTATATAGAATCTTTACACACAGAGGGATCTATTATATAGAGTCATTACACACAGAGTGATCTATTATATAGAGTCTTTACACACAGAGGGATCTATTATATAGAGTCATTACACACAGAGGGATTTATTATATAGAGTCATTACACACAGAGGGATCTATTATATAGAGTCATTACACACAGAGTGATCTATTATATAGAGTCATTACACGCAGAGGGATCTATTATATAGAGTCATTACACGCAGAGTGATCTATTATATAGAGCCATTACATGCAGAGGGATCTATTATATAGAGTCATTACACGCAGAGGGATCTATTATATAGAGTCATTACACGCAGAGGGATCTATTATATAGAGTCATTACACGCAGAGGGATCTATTATATAGAGTCATTACACACAGAGGGATCTATTATATAGAGTCATTACACACAGAGGGATCTATTATATAGAGTCATTACACACAGAGGGATCTATTATATAGAGTCATTACACACAGAGCGATCTATTATATAGAGTCATTACACACAGAGGGATCTATTATATAGAGTCATTACACACAGAGGGATCTATTATATATAGTCATTACACCCAGGGATCTATTATATAGAGTCATTACACACAGAGTGATCTATCATATAGAATCTTTACACACAGAGGGATCTATTATATAGAGTCATTACACACAGAGTGATCTATTATATAGAGTCTTTACACACAGAGGGATCTATTATATAGAGTCATTACACACAGAGGGATTTATTATATAGAGTCATTACACACAGAGGGATCTATTATATAGAGTCATTACACACAGAGTGATCTATTATATAGAGTCATTACACGCAGAGGGATCTATTATATAGAGTCATTACACGCAGAGTGATCTATTATATAGAGCCATTACACGCAGAGGGATCTATTATATAGAGTCATTACACGCAGAAGGATCTATTATATACAGTCATTACACGCAGAGGGATCTATTATATAGAGTCATTACACACAGAGGGATCTATTATATAGAGTCATTACACACAGAGGGATCTATTATACAGAGTCATTACACACAGAGGGATCTATTATATAGAGTCATTACACACAGAGGGATCTATTATATACAGTCATTACACACAGAGGGATCTATTATATAGAGTCATTACACACAGAGGGATCTATTATATAGAGTCATTACACACAGAGGGATCTATTATATGGAATCATTACACACAGAGGGATCTATTATATAGAGTCATTACACACAGAGGGATCTATTATATAGAGTCATTACACACAGAGGGATCTATTATATAGAGTCATTACACACATAGGGATCTATTAAATAGAGTCATTACACACAGAGGGATCTATTATATAGAGTCATTACACACAGAGTGATCTATTATATACAGTCATTACACACAGAGGGATCTATTATATAGAGTCATTACACACAGAGGGATCTATTATATGGAATCATTACACACAGAGGGATCTATTATATAGAGTCATTACACACAGAGGGATTTATTATATGGAATCATTACACACAGAGGGATCTATTATATAGAGTCATTACACACAGAGGGATCTATTATATGGAATCATTACACACAGAGGGATCTATTATATAGAGTCATTACACACAGAGGGATCTATTATATAGAGTCATTACACACAGGGATCTATTATATAGAGTCATTACACACAGAGGGATCTATTATATAGAGTCATTACACACAGAGTGATCTATTATATAGAGTCTTTACACACAGAGGGATCTATTATATAGAGTCATTACACATAGAGTGATCTATTATATAGAGTCTTTATACACAGAGGGATCAATTATATAGAGTCATTACACACAGAGGGA
Source organism: Phyllobates terribilis (assembly GCF_046119375.1). Taxonomy (NCBI): domain Eukaryota; kingdom Metazoa; phylum Chordata; class Amphibia; order Anura; family Dendrobatidae; genus Phyllobates; species Phyllobates terribilis. Next base: position 1,210,358,949 of record NW_027362761.1, read on the forward strand.
TCTATTATATAGAGTCATTACACACAGAGGGATCTATTATATAGAGTCATTACACACAGAGTGATCTATTATATAGAGTCATTACACACAGAGGGATCTATTATATAGAGTCATTACACGCAGAGGGATCTATTATATAGAGTCATTACACACAGAGGGATCTATTATATAGAGTCATTACACGCAGAGGGATCTATTATATAGAGTCATTACACGCAGAGGGATCTATTATATAGAGTCATTACACACAGAGCGATCTATTATATAGAGTCATTACACACAGAGTGATCTATTATATAGAGTCATTACACACAGGGATCTATTATATAGAGTCATTACACAGAGTGATCTATTATATAGAGTCTTTACACACAGAGGGATCTATTATATAGAGTCATTACACACAGAGTGATCTATTATATAGAGTCTTTACACACAGAGGGATCTATTATATAGAGTCATTACACGCAGAGGGATCTATTATATAGAGTCATTACACGCAGAGGGATCTATTATATAGAGTCATTACACACAGAGGGATCTATTATATAGAGTCATTACACGCAGAGGGATCTATTATATAGAGTCATTACACGCAGAGTGATCTATTATATAGAGCCATTACACGCAGAGGGATCTATTATATAGAGTCATTACACGCAGAGGGATCTATTATATAGAGTCATTACACGCAGAGGGATCTATTATATAGAGTCATTACACACAGAGGGATCTATTATATAGAGTCATTACACACAGAGGGATCTATTATATAGAGTCATTACACACAGAGGGATCTATTATACAGAGTCATTACACACAGAGGGATCTATTATATAGAGTCATTACACACAGAGGGATCTATTTTATACAGTCATTACACACAGAGGGATCTATTATATAGAGTCATTACACACAGAGGGATCTATTATATAGAGTCATTACACACAGAGGGATCTATTATATGGAATCATTACACACAGAGGGATCTATTATATAGAGTCATTACACACAGAGGGATCTATTATATAGAGTCATTACACACAGAGGGATCTATTATATAGAGTCATTACACACATAGGGATCTATTAAATAGAGTCATTACACACAGAGGGATCTATTATATAGAGTCATTACACACAGAGTGATCTATTATACAGAGTCATTACACACAGAGGGATCTATTATATAGAGTCATTACACACAGAGGGATCTATTATATGGAATCATTACACACAGAGGGATCTATTATATAGAGTCATTACACACAGAGGGATCTATTATATGGAATCATTACACACAGAGGGATCTATTATATAGAGTCATTACACACAGAGGGATCTATTATATAGAGTCATTACACACAAGGATCTATTATATAGAGTCATTACACACAGAGGGATCTATTATATAGAGTCATTACACACAGAGTGATCTATTATATAGAGTCTTTACACACAGAGGGATCTATTATATAGAGTCATTACACACAGAGTGATCTATTATATAGAGTCTTTATACACAGAGGGATCTATTATATAGAGTCATTACACACAGAGGGATCTATTATATAGAGTCATTACACACAGAGGGATCTATTATATAGAGTCATTACACACAGAGTGATCTATTATATAGAGTCATTACACACAGAGGGATCTATTATATAGAGTCATTACACGCAGAGGGATCTATTATATAGAGTCATTACACACAGAGGGATCTATTATATAGAGTCTTTACACACAGAGGGATCTATTATATAGAGTCATTACACACAGGGATCTATTATATAGAGTCATTACACAGAGTGATCTATTATATAGAGTCTTTACACACAGAGGGATCTATTATATAGAGTCATTACACACAGAGTGATCTATTATATAGAGTCTTTACACACAGAGGGATCTATTATATAGAGTCATTACACACAGAGTGATCTATTATATAGAGTCTTTACACACAGAGGGATCTATTATATAGAGTCATTACACACAGAGGGATCTATTATATAGAGTCATTACACGCAGAGTGATTTATTATATAGAGCCATTACACGCAGAGGGATCTATTATATAGAGTCATTACACACAGAGGGATCTATTATATAGAGTCATTACACGCAGAGGGATCTATTATATAGAGTCATTACACACAGAGGGATCTATTATATAGAGTCATTACACAGAGAGGGATCTATTATATAGAGTCATTACACACAGAGGGATCTATTATATAGAGTCATTACACACAGAGGGATCTATTATATAGAGTCACTACACACAGAGGGATCTATTATATAGAGCCATTACACACAGAGGGATCTATTATATGGAATCATTACACACAGAGGGATCTATTATATAGAGTCATTACACACAGAGGGATCTATTATATAGAGTCATTACACACAGAGGGATCTATTATATAGAGTCATTACACACAGAGGGATCTATTATATAGAGTCATTACACGCAGAGGGATCTATTATATAGAGTCATTACACACAGAGGGATCTATTATATAGAGTCATTACACACAGAGGGATCTATTATATAGAGTCATTACACACAGAGGGATCTATTATATAGAGTCATTACACACAGAGGGATCTATTATATACAGTCATTACACACAGAGGGGTCTATTATATAGAGTCATTACACACAGAGGGATCTATTATATGGAATCATTACACACGGAGGGATCTATTATATAGAGTCATTACACACAGAGGGATCTATTATATAGAGTCATTACACACAGAGGGATCTATTATGTACAGTCATTACACACAGAGGGATCTATTATATAGAGTCATTACACACAGAGGGATCTATTATATAGAGTCATTACACACAGAGGGATCTATTATATAGAGTCTTTACACACAGAGGCATCTATTATATAGAGTCATTACACACAGAGGGATCTATTATATAGAGTCATTACACACAGAGGGATCTATTATATAGAGTGATTACACACAGAGGGATCTATTATATAGAGTCATTACACACAGAGTGATCTATTATATAGTGTCATTACACACAGAGGGATCTATTATATAGTCATTACACACAGAGGGATCTATTATATAGAGTCATTACACACAGAGGGATCTATTATATAGAGTAATTACACACAGAGTGATCTATTATATAGTCATTACACACAGAGGGATCTATTATATAGAGTCATTACACGCAGAGGGATCTATTATATAGAGTCATTACACGCAGAGGGATCTATTATATAGAGCCATTACAAGCAGAGGGATCTATTATATAGAGTCATTACACACAGAGCGATCTATTATATAGAGTCATTACACACAGGGATCTATTATATAGAGTCATTACACACAGAGGGATCTATTATATAGAGTCATTACACACAGAGTGATCTATTATATAGAGTCATTACACACAGAGGGATCTATTATATAGTCATTACACACAGAGGGATCTATTATATAGAGTCATTACACACAGAGGGATCTATTATATAGAGTCAATACACACAGAGTGATCTATTATATAGTCATTACACACAGAGGGATCTATTATATAGGGTCATTACACACAGAGTGATCTATTATATAGAGTCCTTACACACAGAGGGATCTATTATATAGTCATTACACACAGAGGGATCTATTATATAGAGTCATTACACAGAGAGTGATCTATTATATAGAGTCATTACACACAGAGTGATCTATTATATAGTCATTACACGCAGAGGGATCTATTATATAGAGTCATTACAAGCAGAGGGATCTATTATATAGAGTCATTACATGCAGAGGGATCTATTATATAGATCCATTACAAACAGAGGGATCTATTATATAGAGTCATTACACGCAGAGGGATCTATTATATAGAGTCATTACACGCAGAGGGATCTATTTTATAGAGTCATTACACACAGAGGGATCTATTATATAGAGTCATTACACACAGAGTGATCTATTATATAGAGTCATTACACACAGAGTGATCTATTATATAGTCATTACACACAGAGGGATCTATTATATAGAGTCATTACACGCAGAGGGATCTATTATATAGAGTCATTACACGCAGAGGGATCTATTATATAGAGTCATTACACGCAGAGGGATCTATTATATAGAGTCATTACACACAGAGGGATCTATTATATAGAGTCATTACACACAGAGGGATCTATTATATAGAGTCATTACACACAGAGGGATCTATTATATAGAGTCATTACACACAGAGCGATATATTATATAGAGTCATTACACACAGAGGGATCTATTATATAGAGTCATTACACACAGAGGGATCTATTATATAGAGTCATTACACCCAGGGATCTATTATATAGAGTCATTACACACAGAGTGATCTATTATATAGAATCTTTACACACAGAGGGATCTATTATATAGAGTCATTACACACAGAGTGATGTATTATATAGAGTCATTACACACAGAGGGATCTATTATATAGAGTCATTACACACAGAGGGATCTATTATATAGAGTCATTACACACAGAGTGATCTATTATATAGAGTCATTACACACAGAGGGATCTATTATATAGAGTCATTACACACAGAGGGATCTATTATATAGAGTCATTACACAGAGGGATCTATTATATACAGTCATTACACACAGAGGGATCTATTATATAGAGTCATTACACACAGAGGGATCTATTATATAGAGTCATTACACACAGAGGGATCTATTATATGAAATCATTACAGACAGAGGGATCTATTATATAGAGTCATTACACACAGAGGGATCTATTATATAGAGTCATTACACACAGAGGGATCTATTATATAGAGTCATTACACACAAAGGGATCTATTATATAGAGTCATTACACACAGAGTGATCTATTATATAGAGTCATTACACACAGAGTGATCTATTATATAGAGTCATTACACGCAGAGTGATATATTATATAGAGCCATTACACGCAGAGGGATCTATTATATAGAGTCATTACACGCAGAGGGATCTATTATATAGAGTCATTACACGCAGAGGGATCTATTATATAGAGTCATTACACACAGAGGGATCTATTATATAGAGTCATTACACACAGAGGGATCTATTATATAGAGTCATTACACACAGAGGGATCTATTATATAGAGTAATACACACAGAGGGATCTATTATATACAGTCATTACACACAGAGGGATCAATTATATACAGTCATTACACACAGAGGGATCTATTATATAGAGTCATTACACACAGAGGGATCTATTTATAGAGTCATTACACACAGAGGGATCTATTATATGAAATCATTACACACAAAGGGATCTATTATATAGAGTCATTACACACAGAGGGATCTATTATATAGAGTCATTACACACAGAGGGATCTATTATATAGAGTCATTACACACAGAGGGATCTATTATATAGAGTCATTACACACAGAGGGATCTATTATATAGAGTCATTACACACAGAGGGATCTATTATATAGAGTCATTACACACAGAGTGATCTATTATATAGAGTCATTACACACAGAGCGATCTATTATATAGAGTCATTACACACACGGATCTATTATATAGAGTCATTACACACAGAGGGATCTATTATATAGAGTCATTACACACAGAGTGATCTATTATATAGAGTCTTTACACACAGAGGGATCTATTATATAGAGTCATTACACACAGAGTGATCTATTAGATAGAGTCTTTACACACAGAGGGATCTATTATATAGAGTCATTACACACAGAGGGATCTATTATATAGAGTCATTACACACAGAGTGATCTATTATATAGAGTCATTACACACAGAGGGATCTATTATATAGAGTCATTACACGCAGAGGGATCTATTATATAGAGTCATTACACACAGAGGGATCTATTATATAGAGTCATTACACGCAGAGGGATCTATTATATAGAGTCATTACACGCAGAGGGATCTATTATATAGAGTCATTACACACAGAGCGATCTATTATATAGAGTCATTACACACAGAGTGATCTATTATATAGAGTCATTACACACAGGGATCTATTATATAGAGTCATTACACACAGAGTGATCTATTATATAGAGTCTTTACACACAGAGGGATCTATTATATAGAGTCATTACACACAGAGTGATCTATTATATAGAGTCTTTACACACAGAGGGATCTATTATATAGAGTCATTACACACAGAGGGATCTATTATATAGAGTCATTACACGCAGAGTGATCTATTATATAGAGCCATTACACGCAGAGGGATCTATTATATAGAGTTATTACACACAGAGGGATCTATTATATAGAGTCATTACACACAGAGGGATCTATTATATACAGTCATTACACACAGAGGGATTTATTATATAGAGTCATTACACACAGAGGGATCTATTATATGGAATCATTACACACAGAGGGATCTATTATATAGAGTCATTACACACAGAGGGATTTATTATATACAGTCATTACACACAGAGGGATCTATTATATAGAGTCATTACACACAGAGGGATCTATTATATGGAATCATTACACACAGAGGGATCTATTATATAGAGTTATTACACACAGAGGGATCTATTATATAGAGTCATTACACACAGATGGATCTATTATATAGAGTCATTACACACAGAGGGATCTATTATATAGAGTCATTACACGCAGAGGGATCTATTATATAGAGTCATTACACACAGAGGGATCTATTATATAGAGTCATTACACACAGAGGGATCTATTATATAGAGTCATTACACACAGAGGGATCTATTATATAGAGTCATTACACACAGAGGGATCTATTATATACAGTCATTACACACAGAGGGATCTATTATATAGTGTCATTACACACAGAGGGATATATTATATGGAATCATTACACACAGAGGGATCTATTATATAGAGTCATTACACACAGAGGGATCTATTATATAGAGTCATTACACACAGAGGGATCTATTATATAGAGTCATTACACACAGAGGGATCTATTATATAGAGTCATTACACACAGAGGGATCTATTATATAGAGTCATTACACACAGAGGGATCTATTATATAGAGTCATTACACACAGAGGCATCTATTATATAGAGTCATTACACACAGAGGGATCTATTATATAGAGTCATTACACACAGAGGGATCTATTATATAGAGTCATTACACACAGAAGGATCTATTATATAGAGTCATTACACACAGAGTGATCTATTATATAGAGTCATTACACACAGAGGGATCTATTATATAGTCATTACACACAGAGGGATCTATTATATAAAGTCATTACACACAGAGGGATCTATTATATAGAGTAATTACACACAGAGTGATCTATTATATAGTCATTACACACAGAGGGATCTATTATATAGTCATTACACACAGAGGGATCTATTATATAGAGTCATTACACGCAGAGGGATCTATTATATAGAGCCATTACAAGCAGAGGGATCTATTATATAGAGTCATTACACACAGAGCGATCTATTATATAGAGTCATTACACACAGGGATCTATTATATAGAGTCATTACACACAGAGGGATCTATTATATAGAGTCATTACACACAGAGTGATCTATTATATAGAGTCATTACACACAGAGGGATCTATTATATAGTCATTACACACAGAGGGATCTATTATATAGAGTCATTACACACAGGGGGATCTATTATATAGAGTCATTACACACAGAGTGATCTTTTATATAGTCATTACACACAGAGGGATCTATTATATAGAGTCATTACACACAGAGTGATCTATTATATAGAGTCATTACACACAGAGGGATCTATTATATAGTCATTACACACAGAGGGATCTATTATATAGAGTCATTACACACAGAGTGATCTAATATATAGAGTCATTACACACAGAGTGATCTATTATATAGTCATTACACGCAGAGGGATCTATTATATAGAGTCATTACACACAGAGGGATCTATTATATAGAGTCATTACACACAGAGGGATCTATTATATAGAGCCATTACAAGCAGAGGGATCTATTATATAGAGTCATTACACGCAGAGGGATCTATTATATAGAGTCATTACACGCAGAGGGATCTATTATATAGTCATTACACACAGAGGGATCTATTATATAGAGTCATTACACACAGAGGGATCTATTAAATAGAGTCATTACACACAGAGGGATCTATTATATAGTCATTACACACAGAGCGATCTATTATATAGAGTCATTACACACAGAGCGATCTATTATATAGAGTCATTACACACAGGGATCTATTATATAGAGTCATTACACACAGAGGGATCTATTATATAGAGTCATTACACACAGAGTGATCTATTATATAGAGTCATTACACACAGAGGGATCTATTATATAGTCATTACACATAGAGGGATCTATTATATAGAGTCATTACACACAAAGGGATCTATTATATAGAGTCATTACACACAGAGGGATCTATTATATAGAGTCATTACACACAGAGTGATCTATTATATAGAGTCATTACACACAGAGTGATCTATTATATAGTCATTACACACAGAGGGATCTATTATATAGAGTCATTACACGCAGAGGGATCTATTATATAGAGTCATTACACGCAGAGGGATCTATTATATAGAGTCATTACACGCAGAGGGATCTATTATATAGAGTCATTACACGCAGAGGGATCTATTATATAGAGTCATTACACACAGAGGGATCTATTATATAGAGTCATTACACACAGAGGGATCTATTATATAGAGTCATTACACACAGAGGGATCTATTATATAGAGTCATTACACACAGAGGGATCTATTATATAGAGTCATTACACACAGAGGGATCTATTAAATAGAGTCATTACACACAGAGGGATCTATTATATAGTCATTACACACAGAGCGATCTATTATATAGAGTCATTACACACAGAGCGATCTATTATATAGAGTCATTACACACAGGGATCTATTATATAGAGTCATTACACACAGAGGGATCTATTATATAGAGTCATTACACACAGAGTGATCTATTATATAGAGTCATTACACACAGAGGGATCTATTATATAGTCATTACACATAGAGGGATCTATTATATAGAGTCATTACACACAAAGGGATCTATTATATAGAGTCATTACACACAGAGGGATCTATTATATAGAGTCATTACACACAGAGTGATCTATTATATAGAGTCATTACACACAGAGTGATCTATTATATAGTCATTACACACAGAGGGATCTATTATATAGAGTCATTACACGCAGAGGGATCTATTATATAGAGTCATTACCCGCAGAGGGATCTATTACATAGAGTCATTACACGCAGAGGGATCTATTATATAGAGTCATTACACACAGAGGGATCTATTATATAGAGTCATTACACACAGAGCGATCTATTATATAGAGTCATTACACACAGAGGGATCTATTATATAGAGTCATTACACACAGAGCGATCTATTATATAGAGTCATTACACACAGAGGGATCTATTATATAGAGTCATTACACACAGAGGGATCTATTATATAGAGTCATTACACACAGAGTGATCTATTATATAGAGTCACTAAATGCAGAGGGATCTATTATATAGAGTCATTACACGCAGAGTGATCTATTATATAGAGCCATTACACGCAGAGGGATCTATTATATAGAGTCATTACACGCAGAGGGATCTATTATATAGAGTCATTACACGCAGAGGGATCTATTATATAGAGTCATTACACACAGAGGAATCTATTATATAGAGTCATTACACACAGAGGGATCTATTATATAGAGTCATTACACACAGAGGGATCTATTATATAGAGTCATTACACACAGAGGGATCTATTATATACAGTCATTACACACAGAGGGATCTATTATATACAGTCATTACACACAGAGGGATCTATTATATAGAGTCATTACACACAGAGGGATCTATTATATAGAGTCATTACACACAGAGGGATCTATTATATGAAATCATTACACACAGAGGGATCTATTATATAGAGTCATTACACACAGAGGGATCTATTATATAGAGTCATTACACACAGAGGGATCTATTATATAGAGTCATTACACACAGAGGGATCTATTATATAGAGTCATTACACACAGAGGGATCTATTATATAGAGTCATTACACACAGAGGGATCTATTATATACAGTCATTACACACAGAGTGATCTATTATATAGAGTCATTACACACAGAGGGATCTATTATATAGAGTCATTACACACAGAGTGATCTATTATATAGAGTCATTACACACAGAGTGATCTATTATATAGAGTCATTACACACAGAGTGGTCTATTATATAGTCATTACACACAGAGGGATCTATTATATAGAGTCATTACACGCAGAGGGATCTATTATATAGAGTCATTACACGCAGAGGGATCTATTATATAGAGTCATTACACACAGAGGGATCTATTATATAGAGTCATCACACACAGAGGGATCTATTATATAGAGTCATTACACACAGAGGGATCTATTATATAGAGTCATTACACACAGAGCGATCTATTATATAAAGTCATTACACACAGAGCGATCTATTATATAGAGTCAATACACACAGGGATCTATTATATAGAGTCATTACACACAGAGGGATCTATTATATAGAGTCATTACACACAGAGTGATCTATTATATAGAGTCTTTACACACAGAGGGATCTATTATATAGAGTCATTACACACAGAGGGATCTATTATATAGAGTCATTACACGCAGAGGGATCTATTATATAGAGTCAATACACACAGAGTGATCTATTATATAGAGTCTTTACACACAGAGGGATCTATTATATAGAGTCATTACACACAGAGGGATCTATTATATAGAGTCATTACACACAGAGGGATCTATTATATAGAGTCATTACACACAGATTGATCTATTATATAGAGTCATTACACACAGAGGGATCTATTATATAGAGTCATTACACGCAGAGGGATCTATTATATAGAGTCATTACACACAGATTGATCTATTATATAGAGTCATTACACGCAGAGGGATCTATTATATAGATTCATTACACGCAGAGGGATCTATTATATAGAGTCATTACACACAGAGCGATCTATTACATAGAGTCATTACACACAGAGTGATCTATTATATAGAGTCATTACACACAGGGATCTATTATATAGAGTCATTACAAACAGAGTGATCTATTATATAGAGTCTTTACACACAGAGGGATCTATAGAGTGATCTATTATATAGAGTCTTTACACACAGAGGGATCTATTATATAGAGTCATTACACACAGAGGGATCTATTGTATAGAGTCATTACACGCAGAGTGATCTATTATATAGAGCCATTACACGCAGAGGGATCAATTATATAGAGTCATTGCACACAGAGGGATCTATTATATAGAGTCACTACATGCAGAGGGATCTATTATATAGAGTCATTACACGCAGAGGGATCTATTATATAGAGTCATTACACACAGAGGGATCTATTATATAGAGTCATTACACACAGAGGGATCTATTATATAGAGTCATTACACACAAAGGGATCTATTATATAGAGTCATTACACACAGAGGGATCTATTATATAGAGTCATTACACACAGAGGGATCTATTATATGGAATCATTACACACAGAGGGATCTATTATATAGAGTCATTACACACAGAGTGATATATTATATAGAGTCATTACACACAGAGAGATCTATTATATAGAGTCATTACACACAGAGGGATCTATTATATAGAGTCATTACACACAGAGGGATCTATTATATAGAGTCATTACACACAGAGGGATCTATTATATAGAGTCATTACACACAGAGGCATCTATTATATAGAGTCATTACACACAGAGGGATCTATTATATAAAGTCATTACACACAGAGGGATCCATTATATAGAGTCATTACACACAGAGGGATCTATTATATAGAGTCATTACACACAGAGGGATCTATTATATAGAGTCATTACACATAGAGGGATCTATTATATAGAGTCATTACACACAGGGTGATCTATTATATAGAGTCATTACACACAGAGGGATCTATTATATAGAGTCATTACACACAGAGGGATCTATTATATAGAGTCATTACACACAGAGGGATCTATTATATAGAGTCATTACACACAGAGTGATCTATTATATAGAGTCTTTACACACAGAGGGATCTATAGAGTGATCTATTATATAGAGTCTTTACACACAGAGGGATCTATTATATAAAGTCATTACACACAGAGGGATCTATTATATAGAGTCATTACACGCAGAGTGATCTATTGTATAGAGCCATTAGACACAGAGGGATCTATTATATAGAGTCATTACACACAGAGGGATCTATTATATAGAGACATTACATGCAGAGGGATCTATTATATAGAGTCATTACACGCAGAGGGATCTATTATATAGAGTCATTACACACAGAGGGATCTATTATATAGAGTCATTACACACAGAGGGATCTATTATATAGAGTCATTACACACAGAGGGATCTATTATATAGAGTCATTACACACAGAGGGATCTATTATTTAGAGTCATTACACACAGAGGGATCTATTATATGGAATCATTACACACAGAGGGATCTATTATATAGAGTCATTACACACAGAGTGATCTATTATATAGAGTCATTACACACAGAGGGATCTATTATATAGAGTCATTACACACAGAGGGATCTATTATATAGAGTCATTACACACAGAGGGATCTATTATATAGAGTCATTACACGCAGAGTGATCTATTGTATAGAGCCATTAGACGCAGAGGGATCTATTATATAGAGTCATTACACACAGAGGGATCTATTATATAGAGACATTACATGCAGAGGGATCTATTATATAGAGTCATTACACGCAGAGGGATCTATTATATAGAGTCATTACACACAGAGGGATCTATTATATAGAGTCATTACACACAGAGGGATCTATTATATAGAGTCATTACACACAGAGGGATCTATTATATAGAGTCATTACACACAGAGGGATCTATTATTTAGAGTCATTACACACAGAGGGATCTATTATATGGAATCATTACACACAGAGGGATCTATTATATAGAGTCATTACACACAGAGTGATCTATTATATAGAGTCATTACACACAGAGGGATCTATTATATAGAGTCATTACACACAGAGGGATCTATTATATAGAGTCATTACACACAGAGGGATCTATTATATAGAGTCATTACACACAGAGGGATCTATTATATAGAGTCATTACACACAGAGGCATTTATTATATAGAGTCATTACACACAGAGGGATCTATTATATAGAGTCATTACACACAGAGGGATCTATTATATAGAGTCATTACACACAGAGGGATCTATTATATAGAGTCATTACACACAGAGGGATCTATTATATAGAGTCATTACACACAGAGGGATCTATTATATATAGTCATTACACACAGAGGGATCTATTAAATAGAGTCATTACACACAGAGGGATCTATTATATAGAGTCATTACACACAGAGGGATCTATTATATAGAGTCATTACACACAGAGTGATCTATTATATAGAGTCATTACACACAGAGGGATCTATTATATAGAGTCATTACACACAGAGGGATCTATTCTATAGTCATTACACACAGAGGGATCTATTATATAGAGTCATTACACGCAGAGGGATCTATTATATAGAGTCATTACACACAGAGGGATCTATTATATAGAGTCATTACACACAGAGGGATCTATTATATAGAGTCATTACACACAGAGGGATCTATTATATAGAGTCATTACACACAGAGGGATGTATAATATAGAGTCATTACACACAGAGGGATCTATTATATAGAGTCATTACACACAGAGGAATCTATTATATAGAGTCATTACACACAGAGGGATCTATTATATAGAGTCATTACACATAGAGGGATCTATTATATAGAGTCATTACACACAGAGGGATCTATTATATAGAGTCATTACACACAGAGGGATCTATTATATAGAGTCATTACAGACAGAGGGATCTATTATATAGAGTCATTACACGCAGAGGGATCTATTATATAGAGTCATTACACGCAGAGGGATCTATTATATAGAGTCATTACACGCAGAGGGATCTATTATATAGAGTCATTACACACAGAGGGATCTATTATATAGAGTCATTACACAAAGAGGGATCTATTATATAGAGTCATTACACACAGAGGGATCTATTATATAGAGTAATTACACACAGAGGGATCTATTATATAAAGTCATTACACACAGAGGGATCTATTATATAGAGTCATTACACACAGAGGGATGTATTATATAGAGTCATTACACACAAATGGATCTATTATATAGAGTCATTACACACAGAGGGATCTATTATATAGAGTCATTACACACAGAGGGATCTATTATATAGAGTCATTACACACAGAGGGATCTATTATATAGAGTCATTACACACAGAGGGATCTATTATATAGAGTCATTACACACAGAGGGATCTATTATATAGAGTCATTACACACAGAGGGATCTGTTATATAGAGTCATTACACACAGAGGGATCTATTATATAGAGTCATTACACACAGAGGGATCTATTATATAGAGTCATTACACACAGAGCGATCTATTATATACAGTCATTACACACAGAGGGTTCTATTATATACAGTCATTACACACAGAGGGATCTATTATATACAGTCATTACACACAGAGCGATCTATTATATAGAGTCATTACACACAGAGAGATGTATTATATAGAGTCATTACACACCGAGAGATGTATTATATAGAGTCATTACACACAGAGCGATCTATTATATAGAGTCATTACACACAGAGGGATCTATTATATAGAGTCATTACACACAGAGGGATCTAATATATAGTCATTACACACAGAGTGATCTATTATATAGAGTCATTACACACAGAGTGATCTATTATATAGAGTCATTACACACAGAGGGATCTATTATATAGAGTCATTACACACAGAGGGATCTATTATATAGAGTCATTACACACAGAGGGATCTATTATATAGAGTCATTACACACAGAGTGATCTATTATATAGAGTCTTTACACACAGAGGGATCTATAGAGTGAACTATTATATAGAGTTTTTACACACAGAGGGATCTATTATATAAAGCCATTACACACAGAGGGATCTATTATATAGAGTCATTACACGCAGAGTGATCTATTGTATAGAGCCATTAGACGCAGAGGGATCTATTATATAGAGTCATTACACACAGAAGGATCTATTATATAGAGACATTACACGCAGAGGGATCTATTATATAGAGTCATTACACGCAGAGGGATCTATTATATAGAGTCATTACACACAGAGGGATCTATTATATAGAGTCATTACACACAGAGGGATCTATTATATAGAGTCATTACACACAGAGGGATCTATTATATAGAGTCATTACACACAGAGGGATCTATTATATAGAGTCATTACACACAGAGGGATCTATTATATGGAATCATTACACACAGAGGGATCTATTATATAGAGTCATTACACACAGAGTGATCTATTATATAGAGTCATTACACACAGAGGGATCTATTATATAGAGTCATTACACACAGAGGGATCTATTATATAGAGTCATTACACACAGAGGGATCTATTATATAGAGTCATTACACACAGAGGGATCTATTATATAGAGTCATTACACACAGAGGCATCTATTATATAGAGTCATTACACACAGAGGGATCTATTATATAGAGTCATTACACACAGAGGGATCTATTATATAGAGTCATTACACACAGAGGGATCTATTATATAGTGTCATTACACACAGAGGG
Source organism: Phyllobates terribilis (assembly GCF_046119375.1). Classification (NCBI taxonomy): domain Eukaryota; kingdom Metazoa; phylum Chordata; class Amphibia; order Anura; family Dendrobatidae; genus Phyllobates; species Phyllobates terribilis. The sequence goes on from NW_027362761.1 coordinate 1,210,374,936, forward strand.
ATCTATTATATAGAGTCATTACACACAGAGGGATCTATTATATAGAGTCACTACACACAGAGGGATCTATTATATAGAGTCATTACACACAGAGGGATCTATTATATATAGTCATTACACACAGAGGGATCTATTATATAGAGTCATTACACACAGAGGGATCTATTATATAGAGTCATTACACACAGAGGGATCTATTATATAGAGTCATTACACACAGAGTGATCTATTATATAGAGTCATTACACACAGAGGGATCTATTATATAGAGTCATTACACACAGAAGGATCTATTCTATAGTCATTACACACAGAGGGATCTATTATATAGAGTCATTACACGCAGAGGGATCTATTATATAGAGTCATTACACACAGAGGGATCTATTATATAGAGTCATTACACACAGAGGGATCTATTATATAGAGTCACTACACACAGAGGGATCTATTATATAGAGTCATTACACACAGAGGGATCTATTATATAGAGTCATTACACACAGAGGGATCTATTATATAGAGTCATTACACACAGAGGAATCTATTATATAGAGTCATTACACACAGAGGGATCTATTATATAGAGTCATTACACATAGAGGGATCTATTATATAGAGTGATTACACACAGAGGGATCTATTATATAGAGTCATTACACACAGAGGGATCTATTATATAGAGTCATTACAGACAGAGGGATCTATTATATAGAGTCATTACACGCAGAGTGATCTATTATATAGAGTCATTACACGCAGAGGGATCTATTATATAGAGTCATTACACACAGAGGGATCTATTATATAGAGTCATTACACACAGAGGGATCTATTATATAGAGTCATTACACACAGAGGGATCTATTATATAGAGTCATTACACACAGAGGGATCTATTATATAAAGTCATTACACACAGAGGGATCTATTATATAGAGTCATTACACACAGAGGGATCTATTATATAGAGTCATTACACACAAAGGGATCTATTATATAGAGTCATTACACACAGAGGGATCTATTATATAGAGTCATTACACACAGAGGGATCTATTATATAGAGTCATTACACACAGAGGGATCTATTATATAGAGTCATTACACACAGAGAGATGTATTATATAGAGTCATTACACACAGAGCGATCTATTATATAGAGTCATTACACACAGAGGGATCTATTATATAGAGTCATTACACACAGAGGGATCTAATATATAGTCATTACACACAGAGTGATCTATTATATAGAGTCATTACACACAGAGTGATCTATTATATAGAGTCATTACACACAGAGGGATCTATTATATAGAGTCATTACACACAGAGGGATCTATTATATAGAGTCATTACACACAGAGGGATCTATTATATAGAGTCATTACACACAGAGTGATCTATTATATACAGTCTTTACACACAGAGGGATCTATAGAGTGATCTATTATATAGAGTTTTTACACACAGAGGGATCTATTATATAAAGTCATTACACACAGAGGGATCTATTATATAGAGTCATTACACGCAGAGTGATCTATTGTATAGAGCCATTAGACGCAGAGGGATCTATTTTATAGAGTCATTACACACAGAGGGATCTATTATATAGAGACATTACACGCAGAGGGATCTATTATATAGAGTCAATACACGCAGAGGGATCTATTATATAGAGTCATTACACACAGAGGGATCTATTATATAGAGTCATTACACACAGAGGGATCTATTATATAGAGTCATTACACACAGAGGGATCTATTATATAGAGTCATTACACACAGAGGGATCTATTATATAGAGTCATTACACACAGAGGGATCTATTATATGGAATCATTACACACAGAGGGATCTATTATATAGAGTCATTACACACAGAGTGATCTATTATATAGAGTCATTACACACAGAGGGATCTATTATATAGAGTCATTACACACAGAGGGATCTATTATATAGAGTCATTACACACAGAGGGATCTATTATATAGAGTCATTACACACAGAGGGATCTATTATATAGAGTCATTACACACAGAGGCATCTATTATATAGAGTCATTACACACAGAGGGATCTATTATATAGAGTCATTACACACAGAGGGATCTATTATATAGAGTCATTACACACAGAGGGATCTATTATATAGAGTCATTACACACAGAGGGATCTATTATATAGAGTCATTACACACAGAGCGATCTATTATATACAGTCATTACACACAGAGGGATCTATTATATACAGTCATTACACACAGAGGGATCTATTATATACAGTCATTACACACAGAGCGATCTATTATATAGAGTCATTACACACAGAGAGATGTATTATATAGAGTCATTACACACAGAGCGATCTATTATATAGAGTCATTACACACAGAGGGATCTATTATATAGAGTCATTACACACAGAGGGATCTAACATATAGTCATTACACACAGAGTGATCTATTATATAGAGTAATTACACGCAGAGGGATCTATTATATAGAGTCATTACACGCAGAGGGATCTATTATATAGAGCCATTACAAGCAGAGGGATCTATTATATAGAGTCATTACACACAGAGCGATCTATTATATAGAGTCATTACACACAGTGATCTATTATATAGAGTCATTACACACAGAGGGATCTATTATATAGAGTCATTACACACAGAGTGATCTATTATATAGAGTCATTTCACACAGAGGGATCTATTATATAGAGTCATTACACACAGAGGGATCTATTATATAGAGTCATTACACACAGAGTGATCTATTATATAGAGTCATTACACACAGAGGGATCTATTATATAGAGTCATTACACACAGAGGGATCTATTCTATAGTCATTACACACAGAGGGATCTATTATATAGAGTCATTACACGCAGAGGGATCTATTATATTGAGTCATTACACACAGAGGGATCTATTATATAGAGTCATTACACACAGAGGGATCTATTATATAGAGTCATTACACACAGAGGGATCTATTATATAGAGTCATTACACACAGAGGGATCTATTATATAGAGTCATTACACACAGAGGGATCTATTATATAGAGTCATTACACACAGAGGAATCTATTATATAGAGTCATTACACACAGAGGGATCTATTATATAGAGTCATTACACATAGAGGGATCTATTATATAGAGTCATTACACACAGAGGGATCTATTATATAGAGTCATTACACATAGAGGGATCTATTATATAGAGTCATTACACACAGAGGGATCTATTATATAGAGTCATTACACACAGAGGGATCTATTATATAGAGTCATTACACACAGAGGAATCTATTATATAGAGTCATTACACACAGAGGGATCTATTATATAGAGTCATTACACATAGAGGGATCTATTATATAGAGTCATTACACACAGAGGGATCTATTATATAGAGTCATTACACACAGAGGGATCTATTATATAGTCATTACACGCAGAGTGATCTATTATATAGAGTCATTACACGCAGAGGGATCTATTATATAGAGTCATTACACACAGAGGGATCTATTATATAGAGTCATTACACACAGAGGGATCTATTATATAGAGTCATTACACACAGAGGGATCTATTATATAGAGTCATTACACACAGAGGGATCTATTATATAAAGTCATTACACACAGAGGGATCTATTATATAGAGTCATTACACACAGAGGGATCTATTATATAGAGTCATTACACACAAAGGGATCTATTATATTGAGTCATTACACACAGAGGGATCTATTATATAGAGTCATTACACACAGAGGGATCTATTATATAGAGTCATTACACACAGAGGGATCTATTATATAGAGTCATTACACACAGAGGGATCTATTATATAGAGTCATTACACACAGAGCGATCTATTATATACAGTCATTACACACAGAGGGATCTATTATATACAGTCATTACACACAGAGGGATCTATTATATACAGTCATTACACACAGAGCGATCTATTATATAGAGTCATTACACACAGAGAGATGTATTATATAGAGTCATTACACACAGAGCGATCTATTATATAGAGTCATTACACACAGAGGGATCTATTATATAGAGTCATTACACACAGAGGGATCTAATATATAGTCATTACACACAGAGTGATCTATTATATAGAGTCATTACACACAGAGGGATCTATTATATAGAGTCATTACACACAGAGGGATCTATTATATAGAGTCATTACACGCAGAGGGATCTATTATATAGAGTCATTACACGTAGAGGGATCTATTATATAGAGCCATTACAAGCAGAGGGATCTATTATATAGAGTCATTACACACAGAGCGATCTATTATATAGAGTCATTACACACAGTGATCTATTATATAGAGTCATTACACACAGAGGGATCTATTATATAGAGTCATTACACACAGAGTGATCTATTATATAGAGTCATTACACACAGAGGGATCTATTATATAGTCATTACACACAGAGGGATCTATTATATAGAGTCATTACACACAGAGGCATCTATTATATAGAGTCATTACACACAGAGTGATCTATTATATAGTCATTACACACAGAGGGATCTATTATATAGAGTCATTACACACAGAGTGATCTATTATATAGAGCCATTACACACAGAGGGATCTATTATATAGTCATTACACACAGAGGGATCTATTATATAGAGTCATTACACACAGAGTGATCTAATATATAGAGTCATTACACACAGAGTGATCTATTATATAGTCATTACACGCAGAGGGATCTATTATATAGAGTCATTACACGCAGAGGGATCTATTATATAGAGTCATTACACGCAGAGGGATCTATTATATAGAGCCATTACAAGCAGAGGGATCTATTATATAGAGTCATTACACGCAGAGGGATCTATTATATAGAGTCATTACACGCAGAGGGATCTATTATATAGAGTCATTACACACAGAGGGATCTATTATATAGAGTTATTACACACAGAGGGATCTATTATATAGAGTCATTACACACAGAGGGATCTATTATATAGAGTCATTACACACAGAGCGATCTATTATATAGAGTCATTACACACAGAGCGATCTATTATATAGAGTCATTACACACAGGGATCTATTATATATAGTCATTACACAGAGAGGGATCTATTATATATAGTCATTACACACAGAGTGATCTATTATATAGAGTCATTACACATAGAGGGATCTATTATATAGTCATTACACATAGAGGGATCTATTATATAGAGTCATTACACACAGAGTGATCTATTATATAGAGTCATTACACACAGAGGGATCTATTATATAGAGTCATTACACACAGAGTGATCTATTATATAGAGTCATTACACACAGAGTGATCTATTATATAGTCATTACACACAGAGGGATCTATTATATAGAGTCATTACACGCAGAGGGATCTATTATATAGAGTCATTACACGCAGAGGGATCTATTATATAGAGTCATTACACACAGAGGGATCTATTATATAGAGTCATTACACAAAGAGGGATCTATTATATAGAGTCATTACACACAGAGGGATCTATTATATAGAGTCATTACACACAGAGGGATCTATTATATAGAGTCATTACACACAGAGGGATCTATTATATAGAGTCATTACACACAGAGTGATCTATTATATAGAGTCATTACACACAGAGGGATCTATTATATAGAGTCATTACACGCAGAGGGATCTATTATATATAGTCATTACACACAGAGGGATCTATTATATAGAGTCATTACACGCAGAGGGATCTATTATATAGAGTCATTACACGCAGAGGGATCTATTATATAGAGTCATTACACACAGAGCGATCTATTATATAGAGTCATTACACACAGATTGATCTATTATATAGAGTCATTACACACAGGGATCTATTATATAGAGTCATTACACACAGAGTGATCTATTATATAGAGTCTTTACACACAGAGGGATCTATTATATAGAGTCATTACACACAGAGTGATCTATTATATAGAGTCTTTACACACAGAGGGATCTATTATATAGAATCATTACACACAGAGGGATCTATTATATAGAGTCATTACACGCAGAGTGATCTATTATATAGAGCCATTACACGCAGAGGGATCTATTATATAGAGTCATTACACACAGAGGGATCTATTATATAGAGTCATTACACACAGAGGGATCTATTATATAGAGTCATTACACACAGAGGGATCTATTAGATAGAGTCATTACACACAGAGGGATCTATTATATAGAGTCATTACACACAGAGGGATCTATTATATAGAGTCATTACACACAGAGGGATCTATTATATACAGTCATTACACACAGAGGGATCTATTATATAAAGTCATTACACACAGAGGGATCTATTATATGGAATCATTACACACAGAGGGATCTATTATATAGAGTCATTACACACAGAGGGATCTATTATATAGAGTCATTACACACAGAGGGATCTATTATATAGAGTCATTACACACAGAGGGATCTATTATATAGAGTCATTACACGCAGAGGGATCTATTATATAGAGTCATTACACACAGAGGGATCTATTATATAGAGTCATTACACACAGAGGGATCTATTATATAGAGTCATTACACACAGAGGGATCTATTACATAGAGTCATTACACACAGAGGGATCTATTATATACAGTCATTACACACAGAGGGATCTATTATATAGAGTCATTACACACAGAGGGATCTATTATATGGAATCATTACACACAGAGGGATCTATTATAAAGAGTCATTACACACAGAGGGATCTATTATATAGAGTCATTACACACAGAGGGATCTATTATATAGAGTCATCACACACAGAGGGATCTATTATATAGAGTCATTACACACAGAGGGATCTATTATATAGAGTCATTACACACAGAGGGATCTATTATATAGAGTCATTACACACAGAGGCATCTATTATATAGAGTCATTACACACAGAGGGATCTATTATATAGAGTCATTACACACAGAGGGATCTATTATATAGAGTCATTACACACAGAGGTATCTATTATATAGAGTCATTACACACAGAGTGATCTATTATATATAATGTCATTACACACAGAGGGATCTATTATATAGAGTCATTACACACAGATGGATCTATTATATAGAGTCATTACACATAGAGGGATCTATTATATAGAGTCATTACACACAGGGGGATCTATTATATAGAGTCATTACACACAGAGGGATCTATTATATAGAGTCATTACACACAGAGGGATCTATTATATAGAGTCATTACACACAGAGGGATCTATTATATAGAGTCAATACACAGAGTGATCTATTATATAGAGTCTTTACACACAGAGGGATCTATAGAGTGATCTATTATATAGAGTCTTTACACACAGAGGGATCTATTATATAAAGTCATTACACACAGAGGGATCTATTATATAGAGTCATTACATGCAGAGTGATCTATTGTATAGAGCCATTAGACGCAGAGGGATCTATTTTATAGAGTCATTACACACAGAGGGATCTATTATATAGAGACATTACACGCAGAGGGATCTATTATATAGAGTCAATACACGCAGAGGGATCTATTATATAGAGTCATTACACACAGAGGGATCTATTATATAGAGTCATTACACACAGAGGGATCTATTATATAGAGTCATTACACACAGAGGGATCTATTATATAGAGTCATTACACACAGAGGGATCTATTATATAGAGTCATTACACACAGAGGGATCTATTATATGGAATCATTACACACAGAGGGATCTATTATATAGAGTCATTACACACAGAGTGATCTATTATATAGAGTCATTACACACAGAGGGATCTATTATATAGAGTCATTACACACAGAGGGATCTATTATATAGAGTCATTACACACAGAGGGATCTATTATGTAGAGTCATTACACACAGAGGGATCTATTATATAGAGTCATTACACACAGAGGCATCTATTATATAGAGTCATTACACACAGAGGGATCTATTATATAGAGTCATTACACACAGAGGGATCTATTATATAGAGTCATTACACACAGAGGGATCTATTATATAGAGTCATTACACACAGAGGGATCTATTATATAGAGTCATTACACACAGAGCGATCTATTATATACAGTCATTACACACAGAGGGATCTATTATATACAGTCATTACACACAGAGGGATCTATTATATACAGTCATTACACACAGAGCGATCTATTATATAGAGTCATTACACACAGAGAGATGTATTATATAGAGTCATTACACACAGAGCGATCTATTATATAGAGTCATTACACACAGAGGGATCTATTATATAGAGTCATTACACACAGAGGGATCTAACATATAGTCATTACACACAGAGTGATCTATTATATAGAGTCATTACACACAGAGGGATCTATTATATAGAGTCATTACACACAGAGGGATCTATTATATAGAGTCATTACACGCAGAGGGATCTATTATATAGAGTCATTACACGCAGAGGGATCTATTATATAGAGCCATTACAAGCAGAGGGATCTATTATATAGAGTCATTACACACAGAGCGATCTATTATATAGAGTCATTACACACAGTGATCTATTATATAGAGTCATTACACACAGAGGGATCTATTATATAGAGTCATTACACACAGAGTGATCTATTATATAGAGTCATTTCACACAGAGGGATCTATTATATAGTCATTACACACAGAGGGATCTATTATATAGAGTCATTACACACAGAGGGATCTATTATATAGAGTCATTACACACAGAGGGATCTATTATATAGAGTCATTACACACAGAGCGATCTATTATATACAGTCATTACACACAGAGGGATCTATTATATACAGTCATTACACACAGAGGGATCTATTATATACAGTCATTACACACAGAGCGATCTATTATATAGAGTCATTACACACAGAGAGATGTATTATATAGAGTCATTACACACAGAGCGATCTATTATATAGAGTCATTACACACAGAGGGATCTATTATATAGAGTCATTACACACAGAGGGATCTAACATATAGTCATTACACACAGAGTGATCTATTATATAGAGTCATTACACACAGAGGGATCTATTATATAGAGTCATTACACACAGAGGGATCTATTATATAGAGTCATTACACGCAGAGGGATCTATTATATAGAGTCATTACACGCAGAGGGATCTATTATATAGAGCCATTACAAGCAGAGGGATCTATTATATAGAGTCATTACACACAGAGCGATCTATTATATAGAGTCATTACACACAGTGATCTATTATATAGAGTCATTACACACAGAGGGATCTATTATATAGAGTCATTACACACAGAGTGATCTATTATATAGAGTCATTTCACACAGAGGGATCTATTATATAGTCATTACACACAGAGGGATCTATTATATAGAGTCATTACACACAGAAGGATCTATTATATAGAGTCATTACACACAGAGAGATCTATTATATAGTCATTACACACAGAGGGATCTATTATATAGAGTCATTACACACAGAGTGATCTATTATATAGAGCCATTACACACAGAGGGATCTATTATATAGTCATTACACACAGAGGGATCTATTATATAGAGTCATTACACACAGAGTGATCTAATATATAGAGTCATTACACACAGAGTGATCTATTATATAGTCATTACACGCAGAGGGATCTATTATATAGAGTCATTACACGCAGAGGGATCTATTATATAGAGTCATTACACACAGAGGGATCTATTATATAGAGTCATTACACACAGAGGGATCTATTATATAGAGTCATTACACACAGAGGGATCTATTATATAGAGTCATTACACACAGAGCGATCTATTATATAGAGTCATTACACACAGAGCGATCTATTATATAGAGTCATTACACACAGGGATCTATTATATATAGTCATTACACAGAGAGGGATCTATTATATATAGTCATTACACACAGAGTGATCTATTATATAGAGTCATTACACATAGAGGGATCTATTATATAGTCATTACACATTGAGGGATCTATTATATAGAGTCATTACACACAGAGTGATCTATTATATAGAGTCATTACACACAGAGGGATCTATTATATAGAGTCATTACACACAGAGTGATCTATTATATAGAGTCATTACACACAGAGTGATCTATTATATAGTCATTGCACACAGAGGGATCTATTATATAGAGTCATTACACGCAGAGGGATCTATTATATAGAGTCATTACACGCAGAGGGATCTATTATATAGAGTCATTACACACAGAGGGATCTATTATATAGAGTCATTACACAAAGAGGGATCTATTATATAGAGTCATTACACACAGAGGGATCTATTATATAGAGTCATTACACACAGAGGGATCTATTATATAGAGTCATTACACACAGAGGGATATATTATATAGAGTCATTACACACAGGGGGATCTATTATATAGAGTCATTACACACAGAGGGATCTATTATATAGAGTCATTACACACAGAGGGATCTATTATATAGAGTCATTACACACAGATGGATCTATTATATAGAGTCATTACACATAGAGGGATCTATTATATAGAGTCATTACACACAGGGGGATCTATTATATAGAGTCATTACACACAGAGGGATCTATTATATAGAGTCATTACACACAGAGGGATCTATTATATAGAGTCATTACACACAGATGGATCTATTATATAGAGTCATTACACACAGAGTGATCTATTATATAGAGCCATTACACACAGAGGGATCTATTATATAGTCATTACACACAGAGGGATCTATTATATAGAGTCATTACACACAGAGTGATCTAATATATAGAGTCATTACACACAGAGTGATCTATTATATAGTCATTACACGCAGAGGGATCTATTATATAGAGTCATTACACGCAGAGGGATCTATTATATAGAGTCATTACACACAGAGGGATCTATTATATAGAGTCATTACACACAGAGGGATCTATTATATAGAGTCATTACACACAGAGGGATCTATTATATAGAGTCATTACACACAGAGCGATCTATTATATAGAGTCATTACACACAGAGCGATCTATTATATAGAGTCATTACACACAGGGATCTATTATATATAGTCATTACACAGAGAGGGATCTATTATATATAGTCATTACACACAGAGTGATCTATTATATAGAGTCATTACACATAGAGGGATCTATTATATAGTCATTACACATTGAGGGATCTATTATATAGAGTCATTACACACAGAGTGATCTATTATATAGAGTCATTACACACAGAGGGATCTATTATATAGAGTCATTACACACAGAGTGATCTATTATATAGAGTCATTACACACAGAGTGATCTATTATATAGTCATTGCACACAGAGGGATCTATTATATAGAGTCATTACACGCAGAGGGATCTATTATATAGAGTCATTACACGCAGAGGGATCTATTATATAGAGTCATTACACACAGAGGGATCTATTATATAGAGTCATTACACAAAGAGGGATCTATTATATAGAGTCATTACACACAGAGGGATCTATTATATAGAGTCATTACACACAGAGGGATCTATTATATAGAGTCATTACACACAGAGGGATATATTATATAGAGTCATTACACACAGGGGGATCTATTATATAGAGTCATTACACACAGAGGGATCTATTATATAGAGTCATTACACACAGAGGGATCTATTATATAGAGTCATTACACACAGATGGATCTATTATATAGAGTCATTACACATAGAGGGATCTATTATATAGAGTCATTACACACAGGGGGATCTATTATATAGAGTCATTACACACAGAGGGATCTATTATATAGAGTCATTACACACAGAGGGATCTATTATATAGAGTCATTACACACAGAGGGATCTATTATATAGAGTCATTACACACAGAGTGATCTATTATATAGAGTCTTTACACACAGAGGGATCTATAGAGTGATCTATTATATAGAGTCTTTACACACAGAGGGATCTATTATATAAAGTCATTACACACAGAGGGATCTATTATATAGAGTCATTACACGCAGAGTGATCTATTGTATAGAGCCATTAGACGCAGAGGGATCTATTATATAGAGTCATTACACAGAGGGATCTATTATATAGAGACATTACACGCAGAGGGATCTATTATATAGAGTCAATACACGCAGAGGGATCTATTATATAGAGTCATTACACACAGAGGGATCTATTATATAGAGTCATTACACACAGAGGGATCTATTATATAGAGTCATTACACACAGAGGGATCTATTATATAGAGTCATTACACACAGAGGGATCTATTATATAGAGTCATTACACACAGAGGGATCTATTATATGGAATCATTACACACAGAGGGATCTATTATATAGAGTCATTACACACAGAGTGATCTATTATATAGAGTCATTACACACAGAGGGATCTATTATATAGAGTCATTACACACAGAGGGATCTATTATATAGAGTCATTACACACAGAGGGATCTATTATATAGAGTCATTACACACAGAGGGATCTATTATATAGAGTCATTACACACAGAGGCATCTATTATATAGAGTCATTACACACAGAGGGATCTATTATATAGAGTCATTACACACAGAGGGATCTATTATATAGAGTCATTACACACAGAGGGATCTATTATATAGAGTCATTACACACAGAGTGATCTATTATATAGAGTCATTACACACAGAGGGATCTATTATATAGAGTCATTACACACAGAGTGATCTATTATATAGAGTCTTTACACACAGAGTGATCTATTATATAGTCATTACACACAGAGGGATCTATTATATAGAGTCATTACACGCAGAGGGATCTATTATATAGAGTCATTACACGCAGAGGGATCTATTATATAGAGTCATTACACACAGAGGGATCTATTATATAGAGTCATTACACAAAGAGGGATCTATTATATAGAGTCATTACACACAGAGGCATCTATTATATAGAGTCATTACACACAGAGGGATCTATTATATAGAGTCATTACACACAGAGGGATCTATTATATAGAGTCATTACACACAGAGTGATCTATTATATAGAGTCATTACACACAGAGGGATCTATTATATAGAGTCATTACACACAGGGGGATCTATTATATAGAGTCATTACACACAGAGGGATCTATTATATAGAGTCATTACACACAGAGTGATCTATTATATAGAGTCATTACACATAGAGGGATCTATTATATAGAGTCATTACACACAGGGGGATCTATTATATAGAGTCATTACACACAGAGGGATCTATTATATAGAGTCATTACACACAGAGGGATCTATTATATAGAGTCATTACACACAGAGGGATCTATTATATAGAGTCATTACACACAGAGTGATCTATTATATAGAGTCTTTACACACAGAGGGATCTATAGAGTGATCTATTATATAGAGTCTTTACACACAGAGGGATCTATTATATAAAGTCATTACACACAGAGGGATCTATTATATAGAGTCATTACACGCAGAGTGATCTATTGTATAGAGCCATTAGACGCAGAGGGATCTATTATATAGAGTCATTACACAGAGGGATCTATTATATAGAGACATTACACGCAGAGGGATCTATTATATAGAGTCAATACACGCAGAGGGATCTATTATATAGAGTCATTACACACAGAGGGATCTATTATATAGAGTCATTACACACAGAGGGATCTATTATATAGAGTCATTACACACAGAGGGATCTATTATATAGAGTCATTACACACAGAGGGATCTATTATATAGAGTCATTACACACAGAGGGATCTATTATATGGAATCATTACACACAGAGGGATCTATTATATAGAGTCATTACACACAGAGTGATCTATTATATAGAGTCATTACACACAGAGGGATCTATTATATAGAGTCATTACACACAGAGGGATCTATTATATAGAGTCATTACACACAGAGGGATCTATTATATAGAGTCATTACACACAGAGGGATCTATTATATAGAGTCATTACACACAGAGGCATCTATTATATAGAGTCATTACACACAGAGGGATCTATTATATAGAGTCATTACACACAGAGGGATCTATTATATAGAGTCATTACACACAGAGGGATCTATTATATAGAGTCATTACACACAGAGTGATCTATTATATAGAGTCATTACACACAGAGGGATCTATTATATAGAGTCATTACACACAGAGTGATCTATTATATAGAGTCTTTACACACAGAGTGATCTATTATATAGTCATTACACACAGAGGGATCTATTATATAGAGTCATTACACGCAGAGGGATCTATTATATAGAGTCATTACACGCAGAGGGATCTATTATATAGAGTCATTACACACAGAGGGATCTATTATATAGAGTCATTACACAAAGAGGGATCTATTATATAGAGTCATTACACACAGAGGCATCTATTATATAGAGTCATTACACACAGAGGGATCTATTATATAGAGTCATTACACACAGAGGGATCTATTATATAGAGTCATTACACACAGAGTGATCTATTATATAGAGTCATTACACACAGAGGGATCTATTATATAGAGTCATTACACGCAGAGGGATCTATTATATATAGTCATTACACACAGAGGGATCTATTATATAGAGTCATTACACGCAGAGGGATCTATTATATAGAGTCATTACACGCAGAGGGATCTATTATATAGAGTCATTACACACAGAGCGATCTATTATATAGAGTCATTACACACAGATTGATCTATTATATAGAGTCATTACACACAGGGATCTATTATATAGAGTCATTACACACAGAGTGATCTATTATATAGAGTCTTTACACACAGAGGGATCTATTATATAGAGTCATTACACACAGAGTGATCTATTATATAGAGTCTTTACACACAGAGGGATCTATTATATAGAATCATTACACACAGAGGGATCTATTATATAGAGTCATTACACGCAGAGTGATCTATTATATAGAGCCATTACACACAGAGGGATCTATTATATAGAGTCATTACACACAGAGGGATCTATTATATAGAGTCATTACACACAGAGGGATCTATTATATAGAGTCATTACACACAGAGGGATCTATTAGATAGAGTCATTACACACAGAGGGATCTATTATATAGAGTCATTACACACAGAGGGATCTATTATATAGAGTCATTACACACAGAGGGATCTATTATATACAGTCATTACACACAGAGGGATCTATTATATAAAGTCATTACACACAGAGGGATCTATTATATGGAATCATTACACACAGAGGGATCTATTATATAGAGTCATTACACACAGAGGGATCTATTATATAGAGTCATTACACACAGAGGGATCTATTATATAGAGTCATTACACACAGAGGGATCTATTATATAGAGTCATTACACGCAGAGGGATCTATTATATAGAGTCATTACACACAGAGGGATCTATTATATAGAGTCATTACACACAGAGGGATCTATTATATAGAGTCATTACACACAGAGGGATCTATTATATAGAGTCATTACACACAGAGGGATCTATTATATACAGTCATTACACACAGAGGGATCTATTATATAGAGTCATTACACACAGAGGGATCTATTATATGGAATCATTACACACAGAGGGATCTATTATAAAGAGTCATTACACACAGAGGGATCTATTATATAGAGTCATTACACACAGAGGGATCTATTATATAGAGTCATCACACACAGAGGGATCTATTATATAGAGTCATTACACACAGAGGGATCTATTATATAGAGTCATTACACACAGAGGGATCTATTATATAGAGTCATTACACACAGAGGCATCTATTATATAGAGTCATTACACACAGAAGGATCTATTATATAGAGTCATTACACACAGAGGGATCTATTATATAGAGTCATTACACACAGAGGTATCTATTATATAGAGTCATTACACACAGAGTGATCTATTATATATAATGTCATTACACACAGAGGGATCTATTATATAGAGTCATTAAACACAGATGGATCTATTATATAGAGTCATTACACATAGAGGGATCTATTGTATAGAGTCATTACACACAGGGGGATCTATTATATAGAGTCATTACACACAGAGGGATCTATTATATAGAGTCATTACACACAGAGGGATCTATTATATAGAGTCATTACACACAGAGGGATCTATTATATAGAGTCATTACACACAGAGTGATCTATTATATAGAGTCTTTACACACAGAGGGATCTATAGAGTGATCTATTATATAGAGTCTTTACACACAGAGGGATCTATTATATAAAGTCATTACACACAGAGGGATCTATTATATAGAGTCATTACACGCAGAGTGATCTATTGTATAGAGCCATTAGATGCAGAGGGATCTATTTTATAGAGTCATTACACACAGAGGGATCTATTATATAGAGACATTACACGCAGAGGGATCTATTATATAGAGTCAATACACGCAGAGGGATCTATTATATAGAGTCATTACACACAGAGGGATCTATTATATAGAGTCATTACACACAGAGGGATCTATTATATAGAGTCATTACACACAGAGGGATCTATTATATAGAGTCATTACACACAGAGGGATCTATTATATAGAGTCATTACACACAGAGGGATCTATTATATGGAATCATTACACACAGAGGGATCTATTATATAGAGTCATTACACACAGAGTGATCTATTATATAGAGTCATTACACACAGAGGGATCTATTATATAGAGTCATTACACACAGAGGGATCTATTATATAGAGTCATTACACACAGAGGGATCTATTATGTAGAGTCATTACACACAGAGGGATCTATTATATAGAGTCATTACACACAGAGGCATCTATTATATAGAGTCATTACACACAGAGGGATCTATTATATAGAGTCATTACACACAGAGGGATCTATTATATAGAGTCATTACACACAGAGGGATCTATTATATAGAGTCATTACACACAGAGGGATCTATTATATAGAGTCATTACACACAGAGCGATCTATTATATACAGTCATTACACACAGAGGGATCTATTATATACAGTCATTACACACAGAGGGATCTATTATATACAGTCATTACACACAGAGCGATCTATTATATAGAGTCATTACACACAGAGAGATGTATTATATAGAGTCATTACACACAGAGCGATCTATTATATAGAGTCATTACACACAGAGGGATCTATTATATAGAGTCATTACACACAGAGGGATCTAACATATAGTCATTACACACAGAGTGATCTATTATATAGAGTCATTACACACAGAGGGATCTATTATATAGAGTCATTACACACAGAGGGATCTATTATATAGAGTCATTACACGCAGAGGGATCTATTATATAGAGTCATTACACGCAGAGGGATCTATTATATAGAGCCATTACAAGCAGAGGGATCTATTATATAGAGTCATTACACACAGAGCGATCTATTATATAGAGTCATTACACACAGTGATCTATTATATAGAGTCATTACACACAGAGGGATCTATTATATAGAGTCATTACACACAGAGTGATCTATTATATAGAGTCATTTCACACAGAGGGATCTATTATATAGTCATTACACACAGAGGGATCTATTATATAGAGTCATTACACACAGAAGGATCTATTATATAGAGTCATTACACACAGAGAGATCTATTATATAGTCATTACACACAGAGGGATCTATTATATAGAGTCATTACACACAGAGTGATCTATTATATAGAGCCATTACACACAGAGGGATCTATTATATAGTCATTACACACAGAGGGATCTATTATATAGAGTCATTACACACAGAGTGATCTAATATATAGAGTCATTACACACAGAGTGATCTATTATATAGTCATTACACGCAGAGGGATCTATTATATAGAGTCATTACACGCAGAGGGATCTATTATATAGAGTCATTACACACAGAGGGATCTATTATATAGAGTCATTACACACAGAGGGATCTATTATATAGAGTCATTACACACAGAGGGATCTATTATATAGAGTCATTACACACAGAGCGATCTATTATATAGAGTCATTACACACAGAGCGATCTATTATATAGAGTCATTACACACAGGGATCTATTATATATAGTCATTACACAGAGAGGGATCTATTATATATAGTCATTACACACAGAGTGATCTATTATATAGAGTCATTACACATAGAGGGATCTATTATATAGTCATTACACATTGAGGGATCTATTATATAGAGTCATTACACACAGAGTGATCTATTATATAGAGTCATTACACACAGAGGGATCTATTATATAGAGTCATTACACACAGAGTGATCTATTATATAGAGTCATTACACACAGAGTGATCTATTATATAGTCATTGCACACAGAGGGATCTATTATATAGAGTCATTACACACAGAGGGATCTATTATATAGAGTCATTACACACAGAGGGATATATTATATAGAGTCATTACACACAGGGGGATCTATTATATAGAGTCATTACACACAGAGGGATCTATTATATAGAGTCATTACACACAGAGGGATCTATTATATAGAGTCATTACACACAGATGGATCTATTATATAGAGTCATTACACATAGAGGGATCTATTATATAGAGTCATTACACACAGGGGGATCTATTATATAGAGTGATTACACACAGAGGGATCTATTATATAGAGTCATTACACACAGAGGGATCTATTATATAGAGTCATTACACACAGATGGATCTATTATATAGAGTCATTACACACAGAGTGATCTATTATATAGAGCCATTACACACAGAGGGATCTATTATATAGTCATTACACACAGAGGGATCTATTATATAGAGTCATTACACACAGAGTGATCTAATATATAGAGTCATTACACACAGAGTGATCTATTATATAGTCATTACACGCAGAGGGATCTATTATATAGAGTCATTACACGCAGAGGGATCTATTATATAGAGTCATTACACACAGAGGGATCTATTATATAGAGTCATTACACACAGAGGGATCTATTATATAGAGTCATTACACACAGAGGGATCTATTATATAGAGTCATTACACACAGAGCGATCTATTATATAGAGTCATTACACACAGAGCGATCTATTATATAGAGTCATTACACACAGGGATCTATTATATATAGTCATTACACAGAGAGGGATCTATTATATATAGTCATTACACACAGAGTGATCTATTATATAGAGTCATTACACATAGAGGGATCTATTATATAGTCATTACACATTGAGGGATCTATTATATAGAGTCATTACACACAGAGTGATCTATTATATAGAGTCATTACACACAGAGGGATCTATTATATAGAGTCATTACACACAGAGTGATCTATTATATAGAGTCATTACACACAGAGTGATCTATTATATAGTCATTGCACACAGAGGGATCTATTATATAGAGTCATTACACGCAGAGGGATCTATTATATAGAGTCATTACACGCAGAGGGATCTATTATATAGAGTCATTACACACAGAGGGATCTATTATATAGAGTCATTACACAAAGAGGGATCTATTATATAGAGTCATTACACACAGAGGGATCTATTATATAGAGTCATTACACACAGAGGGATCTATTATATAGAGTCATTACACACAGAGGGATATATTATATAGAGTCATTACACACAGGGGGATCTATTATATAGAGTCATTACACACAGAGGGATCTATTATATAGAGTCATTACACACAGAGGGATCTATTATATAGAGTCATTACACACAGATGGATCTATTATATAGAGTCATTACACATAGAGGGATCTATTATATAGAGTCATTACACACAGGGGGATCTATTATATAGAGTCATTACACACAGAGGGATCTATTATATAGAGTCATTACACACAGAGGGATCTATTATATAGAGTCATTACACACAGAGGGATCTATTATATAGAGTCATTACACACAGAGTGATCTATTATATAGAGTCTTTACACACAGAGGGATCTATAGAGTGATCTATTATATAGAGTCTTTACACACAGAGGGATCTATTATATAAAGTCATTACACACAGAGGGATCTATTATATAGAGTCATTACACGCAGAGTGATCTATTGTATAGAGCCATTAGACGCAGAGGGATCTATTATATAGAGTCATTACACAGAGGGATCTATTATATAGAGACATTACACGCAGAGGGATCTATTATATAGAGTCAATACACGCAGAGGGATCTATTATATAGAGTCATTACACACAGAGGGATCTATTATATAGAGTCATTACACACAGAGGGATCTATTATATAGAGTCATTACACACAGAGGGATCTATTATATAGAGTCATTACACACAGAGGGATCTATTATATAGAGTCATTACACACAGAGGGATCTATTATATGGAATCATTACACACAGAGGGATCTATTATATAGAGTCATTACACACAGAGTGATCTATTATATAGAGTCATTACACACAGAGGGATCTATTATATAGAGTCATTACACACAGAGGGATCTATTATATAGAGTCATTACACACAGAGGGATCTATTATATAGAGTCATTACACACAGAGGGATCTATTATATAGAGTCATTACACACAGAGGCATCTATTATATAGAGTCATTACACACAGAGGGATCTATTATATAGAGTCATTACACACAGAGGGATCTATTATATAGAGTCATTACACACAGAGGGATCTA
Organism: Phyllobates terribilis; assembly: GCF_046119375.1. Taxonomy (NCBI): domain Eukaryota; kingdom Metazoa; phylum Chordata; class Amphibia; order Anura; family Dendrobatidae; genus Phyllobates; species Phyllobates terribilis. The sequence goes on from NW_027362761.1 coordinate 1,210,395,837, forward strand.
TTATATAGAGTCATTACACACAGAGGGATCTATTATATAGAGACATTACACACAGAGGGATCTATTATATAGAGTCATTACACACAGAGGGATCTATTATATATAGTCATTACACACAGAGGGATCTATTATATAGAGTCATTACACACAGAGGGATCTATTATATAGAGTCATTACACACAGAGGGATCTATTATATAGAGTCATTACACACAGAGTGATCTATTATATAGAGTCATTACACACAGAGGGATCTATTATATAGAGTCATTACACACAGAGGGATCTATTCTATAGTCATTACACACAGAGGGATCTATTATATAGAGTCATTACACGCAGAGGGATCTATTATATAGAGTCATTACACACAGAGGGATCTATTATATAGAGTCATTACACACAGAGGGATCTATTATATAGAGTCATTACACACAGAGGGATCTATTATATAAAGTCATTACACACAGAAGGATCTATTATATAGAGTCATTACACACAGAGGGATCTATTATATAGAGTCATTACACACAGAGGAATCTATTATATAGAGTCATTACACACAGAGGGATCTATTATATAGAGTCATTACACATAGAGGGATCTATTATATAGAGTCATTACACACAGAGGGATCTATTATATAGAGTCATTACACACAGAGGGATCTATTATATAGAGTCATTACACACAGAGGGATCTATTATATAGAGTCATTACACGCAGAGGGATCTATTATATAGAGTCATTACACGCAGAGGAATCTATTATATAGAGTCATTACACGCAGAGGGATTTATTATATAGAGTCATTACACACAGAGGGATCTATTATATAGAGTCATTACACACAGAGGGATCTATTATATAGAGTCATTACACACAGAGGGATCTATTATATAGAGTCATTACACACAGAGGGATCTGTTATATAAAGTCATTACACACAGAGGGATCTATTATATAGAGTCATTACACACAGAGGGATCTATTATATAGAGTCATTACACACAAAGGGATCTATTATATAGAGTCATTACACACAGAGGGATCTATTATATAGAGTCATTACACACAGAGGGATATATTATATAGAGTCATTACACACAGAGGGATCTATTATATAGAGTCATTACACACAGAGGGATCTATTATATAGAGTCATTACACAAAGAGGGATCTATTATATAGAGTCATTACACACAGAGGGATCTATTATATAGAGTCATTACACACAGAGGGATCTATTATATAGAGTCATTACACACAGAGGGATCTATTATATAGAGTCATTACACACAGAGTGATCTATTATATAGAGTCTTTACACACAGAGGGATCTATAGAGTGATCTATTATATAGAGTCTTTACACACAGAGGGATCTATTATATAAAGTCATTACACACAGAGGGATCTATTATATAGAGTCATTACACGCAGAGTGATCTATTGTATAGAGCCATTAGACGCAGAGGGATCTATTATATAGAGTCATTACACAGAGGGATCTATTATATAGAGACATTACACGCAGAGGGATCTATTATATAGAGTCAATACACGCAGAGGGATCTATTATATAGAGTCATTACACACAGAGGGATCTATTATATAGAGTCATTACACACAGAGGGATCTATTATATAGAGTCATTACACACAGAGGGATCTATTATATAAAGTCATTACACACAGAGGGATCTATTATATAGAGTCATTACACACAGAGGGATCTATTATATAGAGTCATTACACACAAAGGGATCTATTATATAGAGTCATTACACACAGAGGGATCTATTATATAGAGTCATTACACACAGAGGGATCTATTATATAGAGTCATTACACACAGAGGGATCTATTATATAGAGTCATTACACACAGAGGGATCTATTATATAAAGTCATTACACACAGAGGGATCTATTATATAGAGTCATTACACACAGAGGCATCTATTATATAGAGTCATTACACACAGAGGGATCTATTATATAGAGTCATTACACACAGAGGGATCTATTATATAGAGTCATTACACACAGAGGGATCTATTATATAGAGTCATTACACACAGAGGGATCTATTATATAGAGACATTACACACAGAGGGATCTATTATATAGAGTCATTACACACAGAGGGATCTATTATATATAGTCATTACACACAGAGGGATCTATTATATAGAGTCATTACACACAGAGGGATCTATTATATAGAGTCATTACACACAGAGGGATCTATTATATAGAGTCATTACACACAGAGTGATCTATTATATAGAGTCATTACACACAGAGGGATCTATTATATAGAGTCATTACACACAGAGGGATCTATTCTATAGTCATTACACACAGAGGGATCTATTATATAGAGTCATTACACGCAGAGGGATCTATTATATAGAGTCATTACACACAGAGGGATCTATTATATAGAGTCATTACACACAGAGGGATCTATTATATAGAGTCATTACACACAGAGGGATCTATTATATAAAGTCATTACACACAGAAGGATCTATTATATAGAGTCATTACACACAGAGGGATCTATTATATAGAGTCATTACACACAGAGGAATCTATTATATAGAGTCATTACACACAGAGGGATCTATTATATAGAGTCATTACACATAGAGGGATCTATTATATAGAGTCATTACACACAGAGGGATCTATTATATAGAGTCATTACACACAGAGGGATCTATTATATAGAGTCATTACAGACAGAGGGATCTATTATATAGAGTCATTACACGCAGAGGGATCTATTATATAGAGTCATTACACGCAGAGGAATCTATTATATAGAGTCATTACACGCAGAGGGATTTATTATATAGAGTCATTACACACAGAGGGATCTATTATATAGAGTCATTACACACAGAGGGATCTATTATATAGAGTCATTACACACAGAGGGATCTATTATATAGAGTCATTACACACAGAGGGATCTGTTATATAAAGTCATTACACACAGAGGGATCTATTATATAGAGTCATTACACACAGAGGGATCTATTATATAGAGTCATTACACACAAAGGGATCTATTATATAGAGTCATTACACACAGAGGGATCTATTATATAGAGTCATTACACACAGAGGGATATATTATATAGAGTCATTACACACAGAGGGATCTATTATATAGAGTCATTACACACAGAGGGATCTATTATATAGAGTCATTACACAAAGAGGGATCTATTATATAGAGTCATTACACACAGAGGGATCTATTATATAGAGTCATTACACACAGAGGGATCTATTATATAGAGTCATTACACACAGAGGGATCTATTATATAGAGTCATTACACACAGAGTGATCTATTATATAGAGTCTTTACACACAGAGGGATCTATAGAGTGATCTATTATATAGAGTCTTTACACACAGAGGGATCTATTATATAAAGTCATTACACACAGAGGGATCTATTATATAGAGTCATTACACGCAGAGTGATCTATTGTATAGAGCCATTAGACGCAGAGGGATCTATTATATAGAGTCATTACACAGAGGGATCTATTATATAGAGACATTACACGCAGAGGGATCTATTATATAGAGTCAATACACGCAGAGGGATCTATTATATAGAGTCATTACACACAGAGGGATCTATTATATAGAGTCATTACACACAGAGGGATCTATTATATAGAGTCATTACACACAGAGGGATCTATTATATAGAGTCATTACACACAGAGGGATCTATTATATAGAGTCATTACACACAGAGGGATCTATTATATGGAATCATTACACACAGAGGGATCTATTATATAGAGTCATTACACACAGAGTGATCTATTATATAGAGTCATTACACACAGAGGGATCTATTATATAGAGTCATTACACACAGAGGGATCTATTATATAGAGTCATTACACACAGAGGGATCTATTATATAGAGTCATTACACACAGAGGGATCTATTATATAGAGTCATTACACACAGAGGCATCTATTATATAGAGTCATTACACACAGAGGGATCTATTATATAGAGTCATTACACACAGAGGGATCTATTATATAGAGTCATTACACACAGAGGGATCTATTATATAGAGTCATTACACACAGAGGGATCTATTATATAGAGACATTACACACAGAGGGATCTATTATATAGAGTCATTACACACAGAGGGATCTATTATATATAGTCATTACACACAGAGGGATCTATTATATAGAGTCATTACACACAGAGGGATCTATTATATAGAGTCATTACACACAGAGGGATCTATTATATAGAGTCATTACACACAGAGTGATCTATTATATAGAGTCATTACACACAGAGGGATCTATTATATAGAGTCATTACACACAGAGGGATCTATTCTATAGTCATTACACACAGAGGGATCTATTATATAGAGTCATTACACGCAGAGGGATCTATTATATAGAGTCATTACACACAGAGGGATCTATTATATAGAGTCATTACACACAGAGGGATCTATTATATAGAGTCATTACACACAGAGGGATCTATTATATAAAGTCATTACACACAGAAGGATCTATTATATAGAGTCACTACACACAGAGGGATCTATTATATAGAGTCATTACACACAGAGGAATCTATTATATAGAGTCATTACACACAGAGGGATCTATTATATAGAGTCATTACACATAGAGGGATCTATTATATAGAGTCATTACACACAGAGGGATCTATTATATAGAGTCATTACACACAGAGGGATCTATTATATAGAGTCATTACAGACAGAGGGATCTATTATATAGAGTCATTACACGCAGAGGGATCTATTATATAGAGTCATTACACGCAGAGGAATCTATTATATAGAGTCATTACACGCAGAGGGATTTATTATATAGAGTCATTACACACAGAGGGATCTATTATATAGAGTCATTACACACAGAGGGATCTATTATATAGAGTCATTACACACAGAGGGATCTATTATATAGAGTCATTACACACAGAGGGATCTATTATATAAAGTCATTACACACAGAGGGATCTATTATATAGAGTCATTACACACAGAGGGATCTATTATATAGAGTCATTACACACAAAGGGATCTATTATATAGAGTCATTACACACAGAGGGATCTATTATATAGAGTCATTACACACAGAGGGATATATTATATAGAGTCATTACACACAGAGGGATCTATTATATAGAGTCATTACACACAGAGGGATCTATTATATAGAGTCATTACACACAGAGGGATCTATTATATAGAGTCATTACACACAGAGGGATCTGTTATATAGAGTCATTACACACAGAGGGATCTATTATATAGAGTCATTACACACAGAGGGATCTATTATATAGAGTCATTACACACAGAGCGATCTATTATATACAGTCATTACACACAGAGGGATCTATTACATACAGTCATTACACACAGAGGGATCTATTATATACAGTCATTACACACAGAGCGATCTATTATATAGAGTCATTACACACAGAGAGATGTATTATATAGAGTCATTACACACAGAGAGATGTATTATATAGAGTCATTACACACAGAGCGATCTATTTTTTAGAGTCATTACACACAGAGGGATCTATTATATAGAGTCATTACACACAGAGGGATCTAATATATAGTCATTACACACAGAGTGATCTATTATATAGAGTCATTACACACAGAGTGATCTATTATATAGAGTCATTACACACAGAGGGATCTATTATATAGAGTCATTACACACAGAGGGATCTATTATATAGAGTCATTACACACAGAGGGATCTATTATATAGAGTCATTACACACAGAGTGATCTATTATATAGAGTCTTTACACACAGAGGGATCTATAGAGTGATCTATTATATAGAGTCTTTACACACAGAGGGATCTATTATATAAAGTCATTACACACAGAGGGATATATTATATAGAGTCATTACACGCAGAGTGATCTATTGTATAGAGCCATTAGACGCAGAGGGATCTATTATATAGAGTCATTACACACAGAGGGATCTATTATATAGAGACATTACACGCAGAGGGATCTATTATATAGAGTCATTACACGCAGAGGGATCTATTATATAGAGTCATTACACACAGAGGGATCTATTATATAGAGTCATTACACACAGAGGGATCTATTATATAGAGTCATTACACACAGAGGGATCTATTATATAGAGTCATTACACACAGAGGGATCTATTATATAGAGTCATTACACACAGAGGGATCTATTATATGGAATCATTACACACAGAGGGATCTATTATATAGAGTCATTACACACAGAGTGATCTATTATATAGAGTCATTACACACAGAGGGATCTATTATATAGAGTCATTACACACAGAGGGATCTATTATATAGAGTCATTACACACAGAGGGATCTATTATATAGAGTCATTACACACAGAGGGATCTATTATATAGAGTCATTACACACAGAGGCATCTATTATATAGAGTCATTACACACAGAGGGATCTATTATATAGAGTCATTACACACAGAGGGATCTATTATATAGAGTCATTACACACAGAGGGATCTATTATATAGAGTCATTACACACAGAGGGATCTATTATATAGAGTCATTACACACAGAGGGATCTATTATATAGAGTCATTACACACAGAGGGATCTATTATATATAGTCATTACACACAGAGGGATCTATTATATAGAGTCATCACACACAGAGGGATCTATTATATAGAGTCATTACACACAGAGGGATCTATTATATAGAGTCATTACACACAGAGTGATCTATTATATAGAGTCATTACACACAGAGGGATCTATTATATAGAGTCATTACACACAGAGGGATCTATTCTATAGACATTACAGACAGAGGGATCTATTATATAGAGTCATTACACGCAGAGGGATCTATTATATAGAGTCATTACACACAGAGGGATCTATTATATAGAGTCATTACACACAGAGGGATCTATTATATAGAGTCATTACACACAGAGGGATCTATTATATAGAGTCATTACACACAGAGGGATCTATTATATAGAGTCATTACACACAGAGGGATCTATTATATAGAGTCATTACACACAGAGGAATCTATTATATAGAGTCATTACACACAGAGGGATCTATTATATAGAGTCATTACACATAGAGGGATCTATTATATAGAGTCATTACACACAGAGGGATCTATTATATAGAGTCATTACACACAGAGGGATCTATTATATAGAGTCATTCCAGACAGAGGTATCTATTATATAGAGTCATTACACGCAGAGGGATCTATTATATAGAGTCATTACACGCAGAGGGATCTATTATATAGAGTCATTACACACAGAGGGATCTATTATATAGAGTCATTACACACAGAGGGATCTATTATATAGAGTCATTACACACAGAGGGATCTATTATATAGAGTCATTACACACAGAGGGATCTATTATATAAAGTCATTACACACAGAGGGATCTATTATATAGAGTCATTACACACAGAGGGATCTATTATATAGAGTCATTACACACAAAGGGATCTATTATATAGAGTCATTACACACAGAGGGATCTATTATATAGAGTCATTACACACAGAGGGATCTATTATATAGAGTCATTACACACAGAGGGATCTATTATATAGAGTCATTACACACAGAGGGATCTATTATATAGAGTCATTACACACAGAGGGATCTATTATATAGAGTCATTACACACAGAGAGATCTATTATATAGAGTCATTACACACAGAGGGATCTATTATATAGAGTCATTACACACAGAGCGATCTATTATATACAGTCATTACACACAGAGGGATCAATTATATACAGTCATTACACACAGAGGGATCTATTATATACAGTCATTACACACAGAGCGATCTATTATATAGAGTCATTACACACAGAGAGATGTATTATATAGAGTCATTACACACAGAGCGATCTATTATATAGAGTCATTACACACAGAGGGATCTATTATATAGAGTCATTACACACAGAGGGATCTAATATATAGTCATTACACACAGAGTGATCTATTATATAGAGTCATTACACACAGAGGGATCTATTATATAGAGTCATTACACACAGAGGGATCTATTATATAGAGTCATTACACGCAGAGGGATCTATTATATAGAGTCATTACACACAGAGGGATCTATTATATAGAGCCATTACAAGCAGATGGATCTATTATATAGAGTCATTACACACAGAGCGATCTATTATATAGAGTCATTACACACAATGATCTATTATATAGAGTCATTACACACAGAGGGATCTATTATATAGAGTCATTACACACAGAGTGATCTATTATATAGAGTCATTACACACAGAGGGATCTATTATATAGTCATTACACACAGAGGGATCTATTATATAGAGTCATTACACACAGAAGGATCTATTATATAGAGTCATTACACACAGAGTGATCTATTATATAGTCATTACACACAGAGGGATCTATTATATAGAGTCATTACACACAGAGTGATCTATTATATAGAGCCATTACACACAGAGGGATCTATTATATAGTCATTACACACAGAGGGATCTATTATATAGAGTCATTACACACAGAGTGATCTAATATATAGAGTCATTACACACAGAGTGATCTATTATATAGTCATTACACGCAGAGGGATCTATTATATAGAGTCATTACACGCAGAGGGATCTATTATATAGAGTCATTACACGCAGAGGGATCTATTATATAGAGCCATTACAAGCAGAGGGATCTATTATATAGAGTCATTACACGCAGAGGGATCTATTATATAGAGTCATTACACGCAGAGGGATCTATTATATAGAGTCATTACACACAGAGGGATCTATTATATAGAGTCATTACACACAGAGGGATCTATTATATAGAGTCATTACACACAGAGGGATCTATTATATAGAGTCATTACACACAGAGCGATCTATTATATAGATTCATTACACACAGAGCGATCTATTATATAGAGTCATTACACACAGGGATCTATTATATATAGTCATTACACACAGAGGGATCAATTATATATAGTCATTACACACAGAGTGATCTATTATATAGAGTCATTACACACAGAGGGATCTATTATATAGTCATTACACATAGAGGGATCTATTATATAGAGTCATTACACACAGAGTGATCTATTATATAGAGTCATTACACACAGAGGGATCTATTATATAGAGTCATTACACACAGAGTGATCTATTATATAGAGTCATTACACACAGAGTGATCTATTATATAGTCATTACACACAGAGGGATCTATTATATAGAGTCATTACACGCAGAGGGATCTATTATATAGAGTCATTACACGCAGAGGGATCTATTATATAGAGTCATTACACACAGAGGGATCTATTATATAGAGTCATTACACAAAGAGGGATCTATTATATAGAGTCATTACACACAGAGGGATCTATTATATAGAGTCATTACACACAGAGGGATCTATTATATAGAGTCATTACACACAGAGGGATCTATTATATAGAGTCATTACACACAGAGTGATCTATTATATAGAGTCATTACACACAGAGGGATCTATTATATAGAATCATTACACGCAGAGGGATCTATTATATATAGTCATTACACACAGAGGGATCTATTATATAGAGTCATTACACGCAGAGGGATCTATTATATAGAGTCATTACACGCAGAGGAATCTATTATATAGAGTCATTACACACAGAGCGATCTATTATATAGAGTCATTACACACAGATTGATCTATTATATAGAGTCATTACACACACGGATCTATTATATAGAGTCATTACACACAGAGTGATCTATTATACAGAGTCTTTACACACAGAGGGATCTATTATATAGAGTCATTACACACAGAGTGATCTATTATATAGAGTCTTTACACACAGAGGGATCTATTATATAGAATCATTACACACAGAGGGATCTATTATATAGAGTCATTACACGCAGAGTGATCTATTATATAGAGCCATTACACGCAGAGGGATCTATTATATAGAGTCATAACACACAGAGGGATCTATTATATAGAGTCATTACACGCAGAGGGATCTATTATATAGAGTCATTACACACAGAGGGATCTATTATATAGAGTCATTACACACAGAGGGATCTATTATATAGAGTCATTACACACAGAGGGATCTATTATATAGAGTCATTACACACAGAGGGATCTATTATATAGAGTCATTACACACAGAGGGATCTATTATATAGAGTCATTACACACAGAGGGATCTATTATATAGAGTCATTACACACAGAGGGATCTGTTATATAGAGTCATTACACACAGAGGGATCTATTATATAGAGTCATTACACACAGAGGGATCTATTATATAGAGTCATTACACACAGAGCGATCTATTATATACAGTCATTACACACAGAGGGATCTATTACATACAGTCATTACACACAGAGGGATCTATTATATACAGTCATTACACACAGAGCGATCTATTATATAGAGTCATTACACACAGAGAGATGTATTATATAGAGTCATTACACACAGAGAGATGTATTATATAGAGTCATTACACACAGAGCGATCTATTTTTTAGAGTCATTACACACAGAGGGATCTATTATATAGAGTCATTACACACAGAGGGATCTAATATATAGTCATTACACACAGAGTGATCTATTATATAGAGTCATTACACACAGAGTGATCTATTATATAGAGTCATTACACACAGAGGGATCTATTATATAGAGTCATTACACACAGAGGGATCTATTATATAGAGTCATTACACACAGAGGGATCTATTATATAGAGTCATTACACACAGAGTGATCTATTATATAGAGTCTTTACACACAGAGGGATCTATAGAGTGATCTATTATATAGAGTCATTACACACAGAGGGATCTATTATATAAAGTCATTACACACAGAGGGATATATTATATAGAGTCATTACACGCAGAGTGATCTATTGTATAGAGCCATTAGACGCAGAGGGATCTATTATATAGAGTCATTACACACAGAGGGATCTATTATATAGAGACATTACACGCAGAGGGATCTATTATATAGAGTCATTACACGCAGAGGGATCTATTATATAGAGTCATTACACACAGAGGGAACTATTATATAGAGTCATTACACACAGAGGGATCTATTATATAGAGTCATTACACACAGAGGGATCTATTATATAGAGTCATTACACACAGATGGATCTATTATATAGAGTCATTACACACAGAGGGATCTATTATATGGAATCATTACACACAGAGGGATCTATTATATAGAGTCATTACACACAGAGTGATCTATTATATAGAGTCATTACACACAGAGGGATCTATTATATAGAGTCATTACACACAGAGCGATCTATTATATAGAGTCAATACACCCAGGGATCTATTATATAGAGTCATTACACACAGAGGGATCTATTATATAGAGTCATTACACACAAAGTGATCTATTATATAGAGTCTTTACACACAGAGGGATCTATTATATAGAGTCATTACACACAGAGTGATCTATTATATAGAGTCTTTACACACAGAGGGATCTATTATATAGAGTCATTACACACAGAGGGATCTATTATATAGAGTCATTACACGTAGAGGGATCTATTATATAGAGTCATTACACACAGAGGGATCTATTATATAGAGTCATTACACGCAGAAGGATCTATTATATAGAGTCATTACACACAGAGTGATCTATTATATAGAGTCTTTACACACAGAGGGATCTATTATATAGAGTCATTACACACTGAGGGATCTATTATATAGAGTCATTACACACAGAGGGATCTATTATATAGAGTCATTACACACAGAGTGATCTATTATATAGAGTCATTACACACAGAGGGATCTATTATATAGAGTCATTACACGCAGAGGGATCTATTATATAGAGTCATTACACGCAGATTGATCTATTATATAGAGTCATTACACGCAGAGGGATCTATTATATAGAGTCATTACACGCAGAGGGATCTATTATATAGAGTCATTACACACAGAGCGATCTATTATATAGAGTCATTACACACAGAGTGATCTATTATATAGAGTCATTACACACAGGGATCTATTATATAGAGTCATTACACACAGAGTGATCTATTATATAGAGTCTTTACACACAGAGGGATCTATTATATAGAGTTATTACACACAGAGTGATCTATTATATAGAGTCTTTACACACAGAGGGATCTATTATATAGAGTCATTACACACAGAGGGATCTATTATATAGAGTCATTACACGCAGAGTGATCTATTATATAGAGCCATTACACGCAGAGGGATCTATTATATAGAGTCATTACACACAGAGGGATCTATTATATAGAGTCATTACACGCAGAGGGATCTATTATATAGAGTCATTACACGCAGAGGGATCTATTATATAGAGTCATTACACACAGAGGGATATATTATATAGAGTCATTACACACAGAGGGATCTATTATATAGAGTCATTACACACAGAGGGATCTATTATATACAGTCATTACACACAGAGGGATCTATTATATAGAGTCATTACACACAGAGTGATCTATTATATGGAATCATTACACACAGAGGGATCTATTATATAGAGTCATTACACACAGAGGGATCTATTATATAGAGTCATTACACACAGAGGGATCTATTATATAGAGTCATTACACACAGAGGGATCTATTATATAGAGTCATTACACACAGAGGCATCTATTATATAGAGTCATTACACACAGAGGGATCTATTATATAGAGTCATTACACACAGAGGGATCTATTCTATAGTCATTACACACAGAGGGATCTATTATATAGAGTCATTACACGCAGAGGGATCTATTATATAGAGTCATTACACACAGAGGGATCTATTATATAGAGTCATTACACACAGAGGGATCTATTATATAGAGTCATTACACACAGAGGGATCTATTATATAGAGTCATTACACACAGAGGGATCTATTATATAGAGTCATTACACACAGAGGGATCTATTATATAGAGTCATTACACACAGAGGAATCTATTATATAGAGTCATTACACACAGAGGGATCTATTATATAGAGTCATTACACATAGAGGGATCTATTATATAGAGTCATTACACACAGAGGGATCTATTATATAGAGTCATTACACACAGAGGGATCTATTATATAGAGTCATTACAGACAGAGGGATCTATTATATAGAGTCTTTACACGCAGAGGGATCTATTATATAGAGTCATTACACGCAGAGGGATCTATTATATAGAGTCATTACACGCAGAGGGATCTATTATATAGAGTCATTACATACAGAGGGGTCTATTATATAGAGTCATTACACACAGAGGGATCTATTATATAGAGTCATTACACACAGAGTGATCTATTATTGAGAGTCTTTATACACAGAGGGATCTATTATATAGAGTCATTACACACAGAGGGATCTATTATATAGAGTCATTACACACAGAGTGATCTATTATATAGAGTCATTACACACAGAGGGATCTTTTATATAGAGTCATTACACGCAGAGGGATCTATTATATAGAGTCATTACACACAGAGGGATCTATTATATAGAGTCATTACACGCAGAGGGATCTATTATATAGAGTCATTACACGCAGAGGGATCTATTATATAGAGTCATTACACACAGAGCGATCTATTATATAGAGTGATTACACACAGAGTGATCTATTATATAGAGTCATTACACACAGGGATCTATTATATAGAGTCATTACACACAGAGTGATCTATTATATAGAGTCTTTACACACAGAGGGATCTATTATATAGAGTCATTACACACAGAGTGATCTATTATATAGGGTCTTTACACACAGAGGGATCTATTACATAGGGTCATTACACACAGAGGGATCTATTATATAGAGTCATTACACGCAGAGTGATGTATTATATAGAGCCATTACACGCAGAGGGATCTATTATATAGAGTCATTACACACAGAGGGATCTATTATATTGAGTCATTACACGCAGAGGGATCTATTATATAGAGTCATTACACACAGAGGGATCTATTATATAGAGTCATTACACACAGAGGGATCTATTATATAGAGTCATTACACACAGAGGGATCTATTATATAGAGTCATTACACACAGAGGGATCTATTATATAGAGTCATTACACACAGAGGGATCTATTATATAGAGTCATTACACACAGAGGGATCTATTCTATAGTCATTACACACAGAGGGATCTATTATATAGAGTCATTACACGCAGAGGCATCTATTATATAGAGTCATTACACACAGAGGGATCTATTATATAGAGTCATTACACACAGAGGGATCTATTCTATAGTCATTACACACAGAGGGATCTATTATATAGAGTCATTACACGCAGAGGGATCTATTATATAGAGTCATTACACACAGAGGGATCTATTATATAGAGTCATTACACACAGAGGGATCTATTATATAGAGTCATTACACACAGAGGGATCTATTATATAGAGTCATTACACACAGAGGGATCTATTATATAGAGTCATTACACACAGAGGGATCTATTATATAGAGTCATTACACACAGAGGAATCTATTATATAGAGTCATTACACACAGAGGGATCTATTATATAGAGTCATTACACATAGAGGGATCTATTATATAGAGTCATTACACACAGAGGGATCTATTATATAGAGTCATTACACACAGGGATCTATTATATAGAGTCATTACACACAGAGGGATCTATTATATAGAGTCATTACACACAGAGTGATCTATTATATAGAGTCTTTACACACAGAGGGATCTATTATATAGAGTCATTACACACAGAGTGATCTATTATTGAGAGTCTTTATACACAGAGGGATCTATTATATAGAGTCATTACACACAGAAGGATCTATTATATAGAGTCATTACACACAGAGGGATCTATTATATAGAGGCATTACACACAGAGTGATCTATTATATAGAGTCATTACACACAGAGGGATCTATTCTATAGTCATTACACACAGAGGGATCTATTATATAGAGTCATTACACGCAGAGGGATCTATTATATAGAGTCATTACACACAGAGGGATCTATTATATAGAGTCATTACACACAGAGGGATCTATTATATAGAGTCATTACACACAGAGGGATCTATTATATAGAGTCATTACACACAGAGGGATCTATTATATAGAGTCATTACACACAGAGGGATCTATTATATAGAGTCATTACACACAGAGGAATCTATTATATAGAGTCATTACACACAGAGGGATCTATTATATAGAGTCATTACACATAGAGGGATCTATTATATAGAGTCATTACACACAGAGGGATCTATTATATAGAGTCATTACACACAGGGATCTATTATATAGAGTCATTACACACAGAGAGATCTATTATATAGAGTCATTACACACAGAGTGATCTATTATATAGAGTCTTTACACACAGAGGGATCTATTATATAGAGTCATTACACACAGAGTGATCTATTATTGAGAGTCTTTATACACAGAGGGATCTATTATATAGAGTCATTACACACAGAGGGATCTATTATATAGAGTCATTACACACAGAGGGATCTATTATATAGAGGCATTACACACAGAGTGATCTATTATATAGAGTCATTACACACAGAGGGATCTATTATATAGAGTCATTACATGCAGAGGGATCTATTATATAGAGTCATTACACACAGAGGGATCTATTATATAGAGTCATTACACACAGAGGGATCTATTATATAGAGTCATTACACGCAGAGTGATCTATTATATAGAGCCATTACACGCAGAGGGATCTATTATATAGAGTCATTACACACAGAGGGATATATTATATAGAGTCATTACATGCAGAGTGATCTATTATATAGAGCCATTACACGCAGAGGGATCTATTATATAGAGTCATTACACACAGAGGGATCTATTATATAGAGTCATTACACGCAGAGGGATCTATTATATAGAGTCATTACACACAGAGGGATCTATTATATAGAGTCATTACACACAGAGAGATCAATTATATAGAGTCATTACACACAGAGGGATCTATTATATAGAGTTATTACACACAGAGGGATCTATTATATACAGTCATTACACACAGAGGGATCTATTATATAAAGTCATTACACACAGAGGGATCTATTATATGGAATCATTACACACAGAGGGATCTATTATATAGAGTCATTACACACAGAGGGATCTATTATATAGAGTCATTACACACAGAGCGATCTATTATATAGAGTCATTACACACAGGGATCTATTATATAGAGTCATTACACACAGAGGGATCTATTATATAAAGTCATTACACACAGAGTGATCTATTATATAGAGTCTTTACACACAGAGGGATCTATTATATAGAGTCATTACACACAGAGTGATCTATTATTGAGAGTCTTTATACACAGAGGGATCTATTATATAGAGTCATTACACACAGAGGGATCTATTATATAGAGTCATTACACACAGAGTGATCTATTATATAGAGTCATTACACACAGAGGGATCTATTATATAGAATCATTACACGCAGAGGGATCTATTATATAGAGTCATTACACACAGAGGGATCTATTATATAGAGTCATTACACGCAGAGGGATCTATTATATAGAGTCATTACACGTAGAGGGATCTATTATATAGAGTCATTACACACAGAGCGATCTATTATATAGAGTCATTACACACAGAGTGATCTATTATATAGAGTCATTACACACAGGGATCTATTATATAGAGTCATTACACACAGAGTGATCTATTATATAGAGTCTTTACACACAGAGGGATCTATTATATAGAGTCATTACACACAGAGTGATCTATTATATAGAGTCTTTACACACAGATGGATCTATTACATAGAGTCATTACACACAGAGGGATCTATTATATAGAGTCATTACACGCAGAGTGATCTATTATATAGAGCCATTACACGCAGAGGGATCTATTATATAGAGTCATTACACACAGAGGGATCTATTATATAGAGTCATTACACGCAGAGGGATCTATTATATAGAGTCATTACACACAGAGGGATCTATTATATAGAGTCATTACACACAGAGGGATCTATTATATAGAGTCATTACACACAGAGGGATCTATTATATAGAGTCATTACACACAGAGGGATCTATTATATAGAGTCATTACACACAGAGGGATCTATTATATAGAGTCATTACACACAGAGGGATCTATTCTATAGTCATTACACACAGAGGGATCTATTATATAGAGTCATTACACGCAGAGGCATCTATTATATAGAGTCATTACACACAGAGGGATCTATTATATAGAGTCATTACACACAGAGGGATCTATTCTATAGTCATTACACACAGAGGGATCTATTATATAGAGTCATTACACGCAGAGGGATCTATTATATAGAGTCATTACACACAGAGGGATCTATTATATAGAGTCATTACACACAGAGGGATCTATTATATAGAGTCATTACACACAGAGGGATCTATTATATAGAGTCATTACACACAGAGGGATCTATTATATAGAGTCATTACACACAGAGAGATCTATTATATAGAGTCATTACACACAGAGGAATCTATTATATAGAGTCATTACACACAGAGGGATCTATTATATAGAGTCATTACACATAGAGGGATCTATTATATAGAGTCATTACACACAGAGGGATCTATTATATAGAGTCATTACACACAGAGGGATCTATTATATAGAGTCATTACAGACAGAGGGATCTATTATATAGAGTCATTACACGCAGAGGGATCTATTATATAGAGTCATTACACGCAGAGGGATCTATTATATAGAGTCATTACACGCAGAGGGATCTATTATATAGAGTCATTACATACAGAGGGATCTATTATATAGAGTCATTACACACAGAGGGATCTATTATATAGAGTCATTACACACAGAGGGATCTATTATATAGAGTCATTACACACAGAGGGATCTATTATATACAGTCATTACACACAGAGGGATCTATTATATAGAGTCATTACACACAGAGGGATCTATTATATAGAGTCAATACACACAGAGGGATCTATTATATAGAGTCATTACACACAGAGGGATCTATTATATAGAGTCATTACACACAGAGGGATCTATTATATAGAGTCATTACACACAGAGGGATCTATTATATAGAGTCATTACACACAGAGGGATCTATTATATAGAGTCATTACACACAGAGGGATCTATTATATAGAGTCATTACACACAGAGGGATCTATTATATAGAGTCATTACACACAGAGGGATCTATTATATAGAGTCATTACACACAGAGCGATCTATTATATAGTCATTACACACAGAGGGATCTATTATATAGAGTCATTACACACAGAGCGATCTATTATATACAGTCATTACACACAGAGGAATCTATTATATAGAGTCATTACACACAGAGGGATCTATTATATGGAGTCATTACACATAGAGGGATCTATTATATAGAGTCATTACACACAGAGGGATCTATTATATAGAGTCATTACAGACAGAGGGATCTATTATATAGAGTCATTACACGCAGAGGGATCTATTATATAGAGTCATTACACGCAGAGGGATCTATTATATAGAGTCATTACACACAGAGGGATCTATTATATAGAGTCATTACACACAGAGGGATCTATTATATAGAGTCATTACACGCAGAGGGATCTATTATATAGAGTCATTACACGCAGAGGGATCTATTATATAGAGTCATTGCACGCAGAGGGATCTATTATATAGAGTCATTACACACAGAGGGATCTATTATATAGAGTCATTACACACAGAGGGATCTATTATATAGAGTCATTACACACAGAGGGATCTATTATATAGAGTCATTACACACAGAGGGATCTATTATATAGAGTCATTACACACAGAGGGATCTATTATATAGAGTCTTTACACACAGAGGGATCTATTATATAGAGTCATTACACACAGAGGTATCTATTATATAGAGTCATTACACACAGAGGGATCTATTATATAGAGTCATTACACACAGAGGGATCTATTATATAGAGTCATTACACACAGAGGGATCTATTATATAGAGTCATTACACACAGAGGGATCTATTATATAGAGTCATTACACACAGAGGGATCTATTATATAGAGTCATTACACACAGAGGGATCTATTATATAGAGTCATTACACACAGAGGGATCTATTATATAGAGTCATTACACACAGAGCGATCTATTATATAGTCATTACACACAGAGGGATCTATTATATAGAGTCATTACACACAGAGCGATCTATTATATACAGTCATTACACACAGAGGGATCTATTATATGCAGTCATTACACACAGAGGGATCTATTATATACAGTCATTACACACAGAGCGATCTATTATATAGAGTCAATACACACAGAGAGATGTATTATATAGAGACATTACACACAGAGCGATCTATTATATAGAGTCATTACACACAGATGGATCTATTATATAGAGTCATTACACACAGAGGGATCTATTATATAGTCATTACACACAGAGTGATCTATTATATAGAGTCATTACACACAGAGGGATCTATTATATAGAGTCATTACACACAGAGCGATCTATTATATAGAGTTATTACACACAGAGGGATCTATTATATAGAGTCATTACACATAGAGGGATCTATTATATAGAGTCATTACACACAGAGGGATCTATTATATAGAGTCATTACACACAGAGCGATCTATTATATAGAGTCATTACACACAGGGATCTATTATATAGAGTCATTACACACAGAGGGATCTATTATATAGAGTCATTACACACAGAGTGATCTATTATATAGAGTCATTACACACAGAGGGATCTATTATATAGTCATTACACACAGAGGGATCTATTATATAGAGTCATTACACGCAGAGGGATCTATTATATAGAGTCATTACACGCAGAGGGATCTATTATATATAGCCATTACAAGCAGAGGGATCTATTATATAGAGTCATTACACACAGAGCGATCTATTATATAGAGTCATTACACACAGGGATCTATTATATAGAGTCATTACACACAGAGGGATCTATTATATAGAGTCATTACACACAGAGTGATCTATTATATAGAGTCATTACACACAGAGGGATCTATTATATAGTCATTACACACAGAGGGATCTATTATATAGAGTCATTACACACAGAGGGATCTATTATATAGAGTCATTACACACAGAGGGATCTATTATATAGTCATTACACACAGAGGGATCTATTATATAGAGTCATTACACACAGAGTGATCTATTATATAGAGTCATTACACACAGAGGGATCTATTATATAGTCATTACACGCAGAGGGATCTATTATATAGTCATTACACGCAGAGGGATCTATTATATAGAGTCATTACACGCAGAGGGATCTATTATATAGAGCCATTACACGCAGAGGGATCTATTATATAGAGTCATTACACGCAGAGGGATCTATTATATAGAGTCATTACACGCAGAGGGATCTATTATATAGAGTCATTACACACAGAGGGATCTATTATATAGAGTCATTACACACAGAGGGATCTATTATATAGAGTCATTACACACAGAGCGATCTATTATATAGAGTCATTACACACAGAGCGATCTATTATATAGAGGCATTACACACAGGGATCTATCATATAGAGTCATTACACACAGAGGGATCTATTATATAGAGTCATTACACACAGAGTGATCTATTATATAGAGTCATTACACACAGAGGGATCTATTATATAGTCATTACACATAGAGGGATCTATTATATAGAGTCATTACACACAGAGGGATCTATTATATAGAGTCATTACACACAGAGGGATCTATTATATAGAGTCATTACACACAGAGTGATCTATTATATAGTCATTACACACAGAGGGATCTATTATATAGAGTCATTACACGCAGAGGGATCTATTATATAGAGTCATTACACGCAGAGGGATCTATTATATAGAGTCATTACACGCAGAGAGATCTATTATATTGAGTCATTACACGCAGAGGGATCTATTAAATAGAGTCATTACACACAGAGGGATCTATTATATAGAGTCATTACACACAGAGGGATCTATTATATAGAGTCATTACACACAGAGGGATCTATTATATAGAGTCATTACACACAGAGCGATCTATTATATAGAGTCATTACACACAGAGGGATTTATTATATAGAGTCATTACACACAGAGGGATCTATTATATAGAGTCATTACACACAGAGGGATCTATTATATAGAGTCATTACACACAGAGGGATCTATTATATAGAGTCATTACACGCAGAGGGATCTATTATATAGAGTCATTACACGCAGAGGGATCTATTATATAGAGTCATTACACACAGAGCGATCTATTATATAGAGTCATTACACACAGAGTGATCTATTATATAGAGTCATTACACACAGGGATCTATTATATAGAGTCATTACACACAGAGTGATCTATTATATAGAGTCTTTACACACAGAGGGATCTATTATATAGAGTCATTACACACAGAGTGATCTATTATATAGAGTCTTTACACACAGAGGGATCTATTACATAGAGTCATTACACACAGAGGGATCTATTATATAGAGTCATTACACGCAGAGTGATCTATTATATAGAGCCATTACACGCAGAGGGATCTATTATATAGAGTCATTACACACAGAGGGATCTATTATATAGAGTCATTACACACAGAGGGATCTATTATATAGAGTCATTACACACAGAGGGATCTATTATATAGAGTCATTACACACAGAGGGATCTATTATATAGAGTCATTACTCACAGAGGGATCTATTCTATAGTCATTACACACAGAGGGATCTATTATATAGAGTCATTACACGCAGAGGCATCTATTATATAGAGTCATTACACACAGAGGGATCTAATATATAGAGTCATTACACACAGAGGGATCTATTCTATAGTCATTACACACAGAGGGATCTATTATATAGAGTCATTACACGCAGAGGGATCTATTATATAGAGTCATTACACACAGAGGGATCTATTATATAGAGTCATTACACACAGAGGGATCTATTATATAGAGTCATTACACACAGAGGGATCTATTATATAGAGTCATTACACACAGAGGGATCTATTATATAGAGTCATTACACACAGAGGGGTCAATTATATAGAGTCATTACACACAGAGGAATCTATTATATAGAGTCATTACACACAGAGGGATCTATTATATAGAGTCATTACACATAGAGGGATCTATTATATAGAGTCATTACACACAGAGGGATCTATTATATAGAGTCATTACACACAGAGGGATCTATTATATAGAGTCATTACAGACAGAGGGATCTATTATATAGAGTCATTACACGCAGAGGGATCTATTATATAGAGTCATTACACGCAGAGGGATCTATTATATAGAGTCATTACACGCAGAGGGATCTATTATATAGAGTCATTACATACAGAGGGATTTATTATATAGAGTCATTACACACAGAGGGATCTATTATATAGAGTCATTACACACAGAGGGATCTATTATATAGAGTCATTACACACAGAGGGATCTATTATATAGAGTCATTACACACAGAGGGATCTATTATATAGAGTCATTACACACAGAGGGATCTATTATATAGAGTCAATACACACAGAGGGATCTATTATATAGAGTCATTACACACAGAGGGATCTATTATATAGAGTCATTACACACAGAGGGATCTATTATATAGAGTCATTACACACAGAGGGATCTATTATATAGAGTCATTACACACAGAGGGATCTATTATATAGAGTCATTACACACAGAGGGATCTATTATATAGAGTCATTACACACAGAGGGATCTATTATATAGAGTCATTACACACAGAGGGATCTATTATATAGAGTCATTACACACAGAGCGATCTATTATATAGTCATTACACACAGAGGGATCTATTATATAGAGTCATTACACACAGAGCGATCTATTATATACAGTCATTACACACAGAGGAATCTATTATATAGAGTCATTACACACAGAGGGATCTATTATATGGAGTCATTACACATAGAGGGATCTATTATATAGAGTCATTACACACAGAGGGATCTATTATATAGAGTCATTACACACAGAGGGATCTATTATATAGAGTCATTACAGACAGAGGGATCTATTATATAGAGTCATTACACGCAGAGGGATCTATTATATAGAGTCATTACACGCAGAGGGATCTATTATATAGAGTCATTACACGCAGAGGGATCTATTATATAGAGTCATTACACACAGAGGGATCTATTATATAGAGTCATTACACACAGAGGGATCTATTATATAGAGTCATTACACACAGAGGGATCTATTATAGAGAGTCATTACACACAGAGGGATCTATTATATAGAGTCATTACACACAGAGGGATCTATTATATAGAGTCTTTACACACAGAGGGATCTATTATATAGAGTCATTACACACAGAGGTATCAATTATATAGAGTCATTACACACAGAGGGATCTATTATATAGAGTCATTACACACAGAGGGATCTATTATATAGAGTCATTACACACAGAGGGATCTATTATATAGAGTCATTACACACAGAGGGATCTATTATATAGAGTCATTACACACAGAGGGATCTATTATATAGAGTCATTACACACAGAGGGATCTATTATATAGAGTCATTACACACAGAGCGATCTATTATATAGTCATTACACACAGAGGGATCTATTATATAGAGTCATTACACACAGAGCGATCTATTATATACAGTCATTACACACAGAGGGATCTATTATATACAGTCATTACACACAGAGGGATCTATTATATACAGTCATTACACACAGAGCGATCTATTATATAGAGTCAATACACACAGAGAGATGTATTATATAGAGACATTACACACAGAGGGATCTATTATATAGAGTCATTACACACAGATGGATCTATTATATAGAGTCATTACACACAGAGGGATCTATTATATAGAGTCATTACACACAGAGGGATCTATTATATAGAGTCATTACACACAGAGGGATCTATTATATAGAGTCATTACACACAGAGGGATCTATTATATAGAGTCATTACACACAGAGGGATCTATTATATAGAGTCATTACACACAGATGGATCTATTATATAGAGTCATTACACACAGAGGGATCTATTATATAGTCATTACACACAGAGTGATCTATTATATAGAGTCATTACACACAGAGGGATCTATTATATAGAGTCATTACACACAGAGGGATCTATTATATAGAGTTATTACACACAGAGGGATCTATTATATAGAGTCATTACACATAGAGGGATCTATTATATAGAGTCATTACACACAGAGGGATCTATTATATAGAGTCATTACACACAGAGCGATCTATTATATAGAGTCATTACACACAGGGATCTATTATATAGAGTCATTACACACAGAGGGATCTATTATATAGAGTCATTACACACAGAGTGATCTATTATATAGAGTCATTACACACAGAGGGATCTATTATATAGTCATTACACACAGAGGGATCTATTATATAGAGTCATTACACACAGAGGGATCTATTATATAGAGTCATTACACACAGAGGGATCTATTATATAGTCATTACACACAGAGGGATCTATTATATAGAGTCATTACACGCAGAGGGATCTATTATATAGAGTCATTGCACGCAGAGGGATCTATTATATATAGCCATTACAAGCAGAGGGATCTATTATATAGAGTCATTACACACAGAGCGATCTATTATATAGAGTCATTACACACAGGGATCTATTATATAGAGTCATTACACACAGAGGGATCTATTATATAGAGTCATTACACACAGAGTGATCTATTATATAGAGTCATTACACACAGAGGGATCTATTATATAGTCATTACACACAGAGGGATCTATTATATAGAGTCATTACACACAGAGGGATCTATTATATAGAGTCATTACACACAGAGGGATCTATTATATAGTCATTACACACAGAGGGATCTATTATATAGAGTCATTACACACAGAGTGATCTATTATATAGAGTCATTACACACAGAGGGATCTATTATATAGTCATTACACGCAGAGGGATCTATTATATAGTCATTACACGCAGAGAGATCTATTATATAGAGTCATTACACGCAGAGGGATCTATTATATAGAGCCATTACACGCAGAGGGATCTATTATATAGAGTCATTACACGCAGAGGGATCTATTATATAGAGTCATTACACGCAGAGGGATCTATTATATAGAGTCATTACACACAGAGGGATCTATTATATAGAGTCATTACACACAGAGGGATCTATTATATAGAGTCATTACACACAGAGCGATCTATTATATAGAGTCATTACACACAGAGCGATCTATTATATAGAGGCATTACACACAGGGATCTATCATATAGAGTCATTACACACAGAGGGATCTATTATATAGAGTCATTACACACAGAGTGATCTATTATATAGAGTCATTACACACAGAGGGATCTATTATATAGTCATTACACATAGAGGGATCTATTATATAGAGTCATTACACACAGAGGGATCTATTATATAGAGTCATTACACACAGAGGGATCTATTATATAGAGTCATTACACACAGAGTGATCTATTATATAGTCATTACACACAGAGGGATCTATTATATAGAGTCATTACACGCAGAGGGATCTATTATATAGAGTCATTACACGCAGAGGGATCTATTATATAGAGTCATTACACGCAGAGAGATCTATTATATTGAGTCATTACACGCAGAGGGATCTATTAAATACAGTCATTACACACAGAGGGATCTATTATATAGAGTCATTACACACAGAGGGATCTATTATATAGAGTCATTACACACAGAGGGATCTATTATATAGAGTCATTACACACAGAGCGATCTATTATATAGAGTCATTACACACAGAGGGATTTATTATATAGAGTCATTACACACAGAGGGATCTATTATATAGAGTCATTACACACAGAGGGATCTATTATATAGAGTCATTACACACAGAGGGATCTATTATATAGAGTCTTTACACACAGAGGGATCTATTATATAGAGTCATTACACACAGAGGGATCTATTATATAGAGTCATTACACACAGAGCGATCTATTATATAGAGTCATTACACACAGAGGGATCTATTATATGGAGTCATTACACACAGAGGGATCTATTATATAGAGTCATTACACACAGAGGGATCTATTATATAGAGTCATTACACACAGAGCGATCTATTATATAGTCATTACACACAGAGGGATCTATTATATAGAGTCATTACACACAGAGCGATCTATTATATACAGTCATTACACACTGAGGGATCTATTATATACAGTCATTACACACAGAGTGATCTATTATATAGAGTCATTACACACAGAGCGATCTATTATATAGAGTCATTACACACAGAGGGATCTATTATATACAGTCATTACACACAGAGGGATCTATTATATAGAGTCATTACACACAGAGGGATCTATTATATAGAGTCATTACACGCAGAGGGATCTATTATATAGAGTCATTACACGCAGAGGGATCTATTATATAGAGTCATTACACGCAGAGGGATCTATTATATAGAGTCATTACACACAGAGGGATCTATTATAAAGAGTCATTACACACAGAGGGATCTATTATATAGAGTCATTACACACAGAGCGATCTATTATATAGAGTCATTACACACAGAGCGATCTATTATATAGAGTCATTACACACAGGGATCTATTATATAGAGTCATTACACACAGAGGGATCTATTATATAGAGTCATTACACACAGAGTGATCTATTATATAGAGTCTTTACACACAGAGGGATCTATTATATAGAGTCATTACACACAGAGTGATCTATTATTGAGAGTTTTTATACACAGAGGGATCTATTATATAGAGTCATTACACACAGAGGGATCTATTATATAGAGCCATTACACACAGAGGGATCTATTATATAGAGGCATTACACACAGAGTGATCTATTATATAGAGTCATTACACACAGAGGGATCTATTATATAGAGTCATTACACGCAGAGGGATCTATTATATAGAGTCATTACACACAGAGGGATCTATTATATAGAGTCATTACACACAGAGGGATCTATTATATAGAGTCATTACACGCAGAGTGATCTATTATATAGAGCCATTACACGCAGAGGGATCTATTATATAGAGTCATTACACACAGAGGGATCTATTATATAGAGTCATTACACGCAGAGTGATCTATTATATAGAGCCATTACACGCAGAGGGATCTATTATATAGAGTCATTACACACAGAGGGATCTATTATATAGAGTCATTACACGCAGAGGGATCTATTATATAGAGTCATTACACACAGAGGGATCTATTATATAGAGTCATTACACACAGAGAGATCAATTATATAGAGTCATTACACACAGAGGGATCTATTATATAGAGTCATTACACACAGAGGGATCTATTATATACAGTCATTACACACAGAGGGATCTATTATATAAAGTCATTACACACAGAGGGATCTATTATGTGGAATCATTACACACAGAGGGATCTATTATATAGAGTCATTACACACAGAGGGATCTATTATATAGAGTCATTACACAAAGAGCGATCTATTATATAGAGTCATTACACACAGGGATCTATTATATAGAGTCATTACACACAGAGGGATCTATTATATAGAGTTATTACACACAGAGTGATCTATTATATAGAGTCTTTACACACAGAGGGATCTATTATATAGAGTCATTACACACAGAGTGATCTATTATTGAGAGTCTTTATACACAGAGGGATCTATTATATAGAGTCATTACACACAGAGGGATCTATTATATAGAGTCATTACACACAGAGTGATCTATTATATAGAGTCATTACACACAGAGGGATCTATTATATAGAGTCATTACACGCAGAGGGATCTATTATATAGAGTCATTACACACAGAGGGATCTATTATATAGAGTCATTACACGCAGAGGGATCTATTATATAGAGTCATTACACGCAGAGGGATCTATTATATAGAGTCATTACACACAGAGCGATCTATTATATAGAGTCATTACACACAGAGTGATCTATTATATAGAGTCATTACACACAGGGATCTATTATATAGAGTCATTACACACAGAGTGATCTATTATATAGAGTCTTTACACACAGAGGGATCTATTATATAGAGTCATTACACACAGAGTGATCTATTTTATAGAGTCTTTACACACAGAGGGATCTATTACATAGAGTCATTACACACAGAGGGATCTATTATATAGAGTCATTACACGCAGAGTGATCTATTATATAGAGCCATTACACGCAGAGGGATCTATTATATAGAGTCATTACACACAGAGGGATCTATTATATAGAGTCATTACACACAGAGGGATCTATTATATAGAGTCATTACACACAGAGGGATCTATTATATAGAGTCATTACACACAGAGGGATCTATTATATAGAGTCATTACACACAGAGGGATCTATTATATAGAGTCATTACACACAGAGCGATCTATTATATAGTCATTACACACAGAGGGATCTATTATATAGAGTCATTACACACAGAGCGATCTATTATATACAGTCATTACACACTGAGGGATCTATTATATACAGTCATTACACACAGAGTGATCTATTATATAGAGTCATTACACACAGAGCGATCTATTATATAGAGTCATTAAACCCAGAGGGATCTATTATATACAGTCATTACACACAGAGGGATCTATTATATAGAGTCATTACACACAGAGGGATCTATTATATAGAGTCATTACACGCAGAGGGATCTATTATATAGAGTCATTACACGCAGAGGGATCTATTATATAGAGTCATTACACGCAGAGGGATCTATTATATAGAGTCATTACACACAGAGGGATCTATTATATAGAGTCATTACACACAGAGGGATCTATTATATAGAGTCATTACACACAGAGCGATCTATTATATAGAGTCATTACACACAGAGCGATCTATTATATAGAGTCATTACACACAGGGATCTATTATATAGAGTCATTACACACAGAGGGATCTATTATATAGAGTCATTACACACAGAGTGATCTATTATATAGAGTCTTTACACACAGAGGGATCTATTATATAGAGTCATTACACACAGAGTGATCTATTATTGAGAGTTTTTATACACAGAGGGATCTATTATATAGAGTCATTACACACAGAGGGATCTATTATATAGAGCCATTACACACAGAGGGATCTATTATATAGAGGCATTACACACAGAGTGATCTATTATATAGAGTCATTACACACAGAGGGATCTATTATATAGAATCATTACATGCAGAGGGATCTATTATATAGAGTCATTACACACAGAGGGATCTATTATATAGAGTCATTACACACAGAGGGATCTATTATATAGAGTCATTACACGCAGAGTGATCTATTATATAGAGCCATTACACGCAGAGGGATCTATTATATAGAGTCATTACACACAGAGGGATCTATTATATAGAGTCATTACACACAGAGGGATCTATTATATAGAGTCATTACACACAGAGGGATCTATTATATAGAGTCATTACACACAGGGATCTATTATATAGAGTCATTACACACAGAGGGATCTATTATATAGAGTCATTACACACAGAGTGATCTATTATATAGAGTCTTTACACACAGAGGGATCTATTATATAGAGTCATTACACACAGAGTGATCTATTATTGAGAGTCTTTATACACAGAGGGATCTATTATATAGAGTCATTACACACAGAGGGATCTATTATATAGAGTCATTACACACAGAGTGATCTATTATATAGAGTCATTACACACAGAGGGATCTATTATATAGAGTCATTACACGCAGAGGGATCTATTATATAGAGTCATTACACACAGAGGGATCTATTATATAGAGTCATTACACGCAGAGGGATCTATTATATAGAGTCATTACACGCAGAGGGATCTATTATATAGAGTCATTACACACAGAGCGATCTATTATATAGAGTCATTACACACAGAGTGATCTATTATATAGAGTCATTACACACAGGGATCTATTATATAGAGTCATTACACACAGAGTGATCTATTATATAGAGTCTTTACACACAGAGGGATCTATTATATAGAGTCATTACACACAGAGTGATCTATTTTATAGAGTCTTTACACACAGAGGGATCTATTACATAGAGTCATTACACACAGAGGGATCTATTATATAGAGTCATTACACGCAGAGTGATCTATTATATAGAGCCATTACACGCAGAGGGATCTATTATATAGAGTCATTACACACAGAGGGATCTATTATATAGAGTCATTACACGCAGAGGGATCTATTATATAGAGTCATTACACGCAGAGGGATCTATTATATAGAGTCATTACACACAGAGGGATCTATTATATAGAGTCATTACACACAGAGGGATCTATTATATAGAGTCATTACACACAGAGGGATCTATCATATAGAGTCATTACACGCAGAGTGATCTATTATATAGAGCCATTACACGCAGAGGGATCTATTATATAGAGTCATTACACAGAGGGATCTATTATATAGAGTCATTACACACAGAGTGATCTATTATATAGAGTCATTACACACAGAGGGATCTATTATATAGAGTCATTACACGCAGAGGGATCTATTATATAGAGTCATTACACACAGAGGGATCTATTATATAGAGTCATTACACGCAGAGGGATCTATTATATTGAGTCATTACACGCAGAGGGATCTATTATATAGAGTCATTACACACAGAGCGATCTATTATATAGAGTCATTACACACAGAGTGATCTATTATATAGAGTCATTACACACAGGGATCTATTATATAGAGTCATTACACACAGAGTGATCTATTATATAGAGTCTTTACACACAGAGGGATCTATTATATAGAGTCATTACACGCAGAGGGATCTATTATATAGAGTCATTACACGCAGAGGGATCTATTATATAGAGTCATTACACACAGAGCGATCTATTATATAGAGTCATTACACACAGAGTGATCTATTATATAGAGTCATTACACACAGGGATCTATTATATAGAGTCATTACACACAGAGTGATCTATTATATAGAGTCTTTACACACAGAGGGATCTATTATATAGAGTCATTACACACAGAGTGATCTATTATATAGAGTCTTTACACACAGAGGGATCTATTACATAGAGTCATTACACACAGAGGGATCTATTATATAGAGTCATTACACGCAGAGTGATCTATTATATAGAGCCATTACACGCAGAGGGATCTATTATATAGAGTCATTACACACAGAGGGATCTATTATATAGAGTCATTACACGCAGAGGGATCTATTATATAGAGTCATTACACGCAGAGGGATCTATTATATAGAGTCATTACACACAGAGGGATCTATTATATAGAGTCATTACACACAGAGGGATCTATTATATAGAGTCATTACACACAGAGGGATCTATTATATAGAGTCATTACACGCAGAGTGATCTATTATATAGAGCCATTACACGCAGAGGGATCTATTATATAGAGTCATTACACAGAGGGATCTATTATATAGAGTCATTACACACAGAGTGATCTATTATATAGAGTCATTACACACAGAGGGATCTATTATATAGAGTCATTACACGCAGAGGGATCTATTATATAGAGTCATTACACACAGAGGGATCTATTATATAGAGTCATTACACGCAGAGGGATCTATTATATTGAGTCATTACACGCAGAGGGATCTATTATATAGAGTCATTACACACAGAGCGATCTATTATATAGAGTCATTACACACAGAGTGATCTATTATATAGAGTCATTACACACAGGGATCTATTATATAGAGTCATTACACACAGAGTGATCTATTATATAGAGTCTTTACACACAGAGGGATCTATTATATAGAGTCATTACACGCAGAGTGATCTATTATATAGAGTCTTTACACACAGAGGGATCTATTATATAGAGTCATTACACACAGAGGGATCTATTATATAGAGTCATTACACGCAGAGTGATCTATTATATAGAGCCATTACACGCAGAGTGATCTATTATATAGAGTCATTACACACAGAGGGATCTATTATATAGAGTCATTACACGCAGAGGGATCTATTATATAGAGTCATTACACACAGAGGGATCTATTATATAGAGTCATTACACACAGAGGGATCTATTATATAGAGTCATTACACACAGAGGGATCTATTATATAGAGTCATTACACACAGAGGGATCTATTATATACAGTCATTACACACAGAGGGATCTATTATATAAAGTTATTACACACAGAGGGATCTATTATATGGAATCATTACACGCAGAGGGATCTATTATATAGAGTCATTACACACAGAGGGATCTATTATATAGAGTCATTACACACAGAGGGATCTATTATATAGAGTCATTACACGCAGAGGGATCTATTATATAGAGTCATTACACACAGAGGGATCTATTATATAGAGTCATTACACACAGAGGGATCTATTATATAGAATCATTACACACAGAGGGATCTATTATATAGAGTCATTACACACAGAGGGATCTATTATATACAGTCATTACACACAGAGGGATCTATTATATAGAGTCATTACACACAGAGGGATCTATTATATGGAATCATTACACACAGAGGGATCTATTATAAAGAGTCATTACACACAGAGAGATCTATTATATAGAGTCATTACACACAGAGGGATCTATTATATAGAGTCATTACACACAGAGGGATCTATTATATAGAGTCATTACACACAGAGGGATCTATTATATAGAGTCATTACACACAGAGGCATCTATTATATAGAGTCATTACACACAGAGGGATCTATTATATAGAGTCATTACACACAGAGGCATCTATTATATAGAGTCATTAGACACAGAGGGATCTATTATATAGAGTCATTACACACAGAGGGATCTATTATATAGAGTCATTACACACAGAGGGATCTATTATATAGTCATTACACACAGAGGGATCTATTATATAGAGTCATTACACACAGAGGGATCTATTATATAGAGTAATTACACACAGAGTGATCTATTATATAGTCATTACACACAGAGGGATCTATTATATAGAGTCATTACACGCAGAGGGATCTATTATATAGAGTCATTACACGCAGAGGAATCTATTATATAGAGCCATTACAAGCAGAGGGATCTATTATATAGAGTCATTACACACAGAGTGATCTATTATATAGAGTCATTACACACAGAGGGATCTATTATATAGAGTCATTACACGCAGAGGGATCTATTATATAGAGTCATTACACACAGAGGGATCTATTATATAGAGTCATTACACGCAGAGGGATCTATTATATAGAGTCATTACACGCAGAGGGATCTATTATATAGAGTCATTACACACAGAGCGATCTATTATATAGAGTCATTACACACAGAGTGATGTATTATATAGAGTCATTACACACAGGGATCTATTATATAGAGTCATTACACACAGAGTGATCTATTATATAGAGTCTTTACACACAGAGGGATCTATTATATAGAGTCATTACACACAGAGTGATCTATTATATAGAGTCTTTACACACAGAGGGATCTATTACATAGAGTCATTACACACAGAGGGATCTATTATATAGAGTCATTACACGCAGAGTGATCTATTATATAGAGCCATTACACGCAGAGGGATCTATTATATAGAGTCATTATACACAGAGGGATCTATTATATAGAGTCATTACACGCAGAGGGATCTATTATATAGAGTCAATACACGCAGAGTGATCTATTATATAGAGCCATTACACGCAGAGGGATCTATTATATAGAGTCATTACACACAGAGGGATCTATTATATAGAGTCAATACACGCAGAGTGATCTATTATATAGAGCCATTACACGCAGAGGGATCTATTATATAGAGTCATTACACACAGAGGGATCTATTATATAGAGTCAATACACGCAGAGTGATCTATTATATAGAGCCATTACACGCAGAGGGATCTATTATATAGAGTCATTACACACAGAGGGATCTATTATATAGAGTCATTACACACAGAGTGATCTATTATATAGAGTCATTACACACAGAGGGATCTATTATATAGAGTCATTACACGCAGAGGGATCTATTATATAGAGTCATTACACACAGAGGGATCTATTATATAGAGTCATTACACGCAGAGGGATCTATTATATTGAGTCATTACACGCAGAGGGATCTATTATATAGAGTCATTACACACAGAGCGATCTATTATATAGAGTCATTACACACAGAGTGATCTAATATATAGAGTCATTACACACAGGGATCTATTATATAGAGTCATTACACACAGAGTGATCTATTATATAGAGTCTTTACACACAGAGGGATCTATTATATAGAGTCATTACACACAGAGGGATCTATTATATAGAGTCATTACACGCAGAGTGATCTATTATATAGAGCCATTACACGCAGAGGGATCTATTATATAGAGTCATTACACACAGAGGGATCTATTATATAGAGTCATTACACGCAGAGGGATCTATTATATAGAGTCATTACACACAGAGGGATCTATTATATAGAGTCATTACACACAGAGGGATCTATTATATAGAGTCATTACAAACAGAGGGATCTATTATATAGAGTCATTACACACAGAGGGATCTATTATATACAGTCATTACACACAGAGGGATCTATTATATAAAGTCATTACACACAGAGGGATCTATTATATGGAATCATTACACGCAGAGGGATCTATTATATAGAGTCATTACACACAGAGGGATCTATTATATAGAGTCATTACACACAGAGGGATCTATTATATAGAGTCATTACACGCAGAGGGATCTATTATATAGAGTCATTACACACAGAGGGATCTATTATATAGAGTAATTACACACAGAGGGATCTATTATATAGAGTCATTACACACAGAGGGATCTATTATATAGAGTCATTACACACAGAGGGATCTATTATATACAGTCATTACACACAGAGGGATCTATTATATAGAGTCATTACACACAGAGGGATCTATTATATGGAATCATTACACACAGAGGGATCTATTATATAGAGTCATTACACACAGAGGGATCTATTATATAGAGTCATTACACACAGAGGGATCTATTATATAGAGTCATTACACACAGAGGGATCTATTATATAGAGTCATTACACACAGAGGGATCTATTATATAGAGTCATTACACACAGAGGCATCTATTATATAGAGTCATTACACACAGAGGGATCTATTATATAGAGTCATTACACACAGAGGCATCTATTATATAGAGTCATTACACACAGAGGGATCTATTATATAGAGTCATTACACACAGAGGGATCTATTATATAGAGTCATTACACACAGAGGGATCTATTATATAGTCATTACACACAGAGGGATCTATTATATAGAGTCATTACACACAGAGGGATCTATTATATAGAGTAATTACACACAGAGTGATCTATTATATAGTCATTACACACAGAGGGATCTATTATATAGAGTCATTACACGCAGAGGGATATATTATATAGAGTCATTACACGCAGAGGGATCTATTATATAGAGCCATTACAAGCAGAGGGATCTATTATATAGAGTCATTACACACAGAGCGATCTATTATATAGAGTCATTACACACAGTGATCTATTATATAGAGTCATTACACACAGAGGGATTTATTATATAGAGTCATTACACACAGAGTGATCTATTATATAGAGTCATTACACACAGAGGGATCTATTATATAGTCATTACACACAGAGGGATCTATTATATAGAGTCATTACACACAGAGGGATCTATTATATAGAGTCATTACACACAGAGTGATCTATTATATAGTCATTACACACAGAGGGATCTATTATATAGAGTCATTACACACAGAGTGATCTATTATATAGAGCCATTACACACAGAGGGATCTATTATATAGTCATTACACACAGAGGGATCTATTATATAGAGTCATTACACACAGAAGGATCTATTATATAGAGTCATTACACACAGAGGGATCTATTATATACAGTCATTACACACAGAGGGATCTATTATATAGAGTCATTACACGCAGAGGGATCTATTATATGGAATCATTACACACAGAGGGATCTATTATAAAGAGTCATTACACACAGAGAGATCTATTATATAGAGTCATTACACACAGAGGGATCTATTATATAGAGTCATTACACACAGAGGGATCTATTATATAGAGTCATTACACACAGAGGGATCTATTATATAGAGTCATTACACACAGAGGGATCTATTATATATAGTCATTACACACAGAGTGATCTATTATATAGTCATTACACACAGAGGGATCTATTATATAGAGTCATTACACACAGAGGGATCTATTATATAGAGTAATTACACACAGAGTGATCTATTATATAGTCATTACACACAGAGGGATCTATTATATAGAGTCATTACACGCAGAGGGATCTATTATATAGAGTCATTACACGCAGAGGAATCTATTATATAGAGCCATTACAAGCAGAGGGATCTATTATATAGAGTCATTACACACAGAGTGATCTATTATATAGAGTCATTACACACAGAGGGATCTATTATATAGAGTCATTACACGCAGAGGGATCTATTATATAGAGTCATTACACACAGAGGGATCTATTATATAGAGTCATTACACGCAGAGGGATCTATTATATAGAGTCATTACACGCAGAGGGATCTATTATATAGAGTCATTACACACAGAGCGATCTATTATATAGAGTCATTACACACAGAGTGATGTATTATATAGAGTCATTACACACAGGGATCTATTATATAGAGTCATTACACACAGAGTGATCTATTATATAGAGTCTTTACACACAGAGGGATCTATTATATAGAGTCATTACACACAGAGTGATCTATTATATAGAGTCTTTACACACAGAGGGATCTATTACATAGAGTCATTACACACAGAGGGATCTATTATATAGAGTCATTACACGCAGAGTGATCTATTATATAGAGCCATTACACGCAGAGGGATCTATTATATAGAGTCATTATACACAGAGGGATCTATTATATAGAGTCATTACACGCAGAGGGATCTATTATAAAGAGTCATTACACACAGAGGGATCTATTATATAGAGTCATTACACACAGAGGGATCTATTATATAGAGTCATTACACACAGAGGGATCTATTATATAGAGTCATTACACACAGAGGGATCTATTATATAGAGTCAATACACGCAGAGTGATCTATTATATAGAGCCATTACACGCAGAGGGATCTATTATATAGAGTCATTACACACAGAGGGATCTATTATATAGAGTCATTACACACAGAGTGATCTATTATATAGAGTCATTACACACAGAGGGATCTATTATATAGAGTCATTACACGCAGAGGGATCTATTATATAGAGTCATTACACACAGAGGGATCTATTATATAGAGTCATTACACGCAGAGGGATCTATTATATTGAGTCATTACACGCAGAGGGATCTATTATATAGAGTCATTACACACAGAGCGATCTATTATATAGAGTCATTACACACAGAGTGATCTAATATATAGAGTCATTACACACAGGGATCTATTATATAGAGTCATTACACACAGAGTGATCTATTATATAGAGTCTTTACACACAGAGGGATCTATTATATAGAGTCATTACACACAGAGGGATCTATTATATAGAGTCATTACACGCAGAGTGATCTATTATATAGAGCCATTACACGCAGAGGGATCTATTATATAGAGTCATTACACACAGAGGGATCTATTATATAGAGTCATTACACGCAGAGGGATCTATTATATAGAGTCATTACACACAGAGGGATCTATTATATAGAGTCATTACACACAGAGGGATCTATTATATAGAGTCATTACAAACAGAGGGATCTATTATATAGAGTCATTACACACAGAGGGATCTATTATATACAGTCATTACACACAGAGGGATCTATTATATAAAGTCATTACACACAGAGGGATCTATTATATGGAATCATTACACGCAGAGGGATCTATTATATAGAGTCATTACACACAGAGGGATCTATTATATAGAGTCATTACACACAGAGGGATCTATTATATAGAGTCATTACACGCAGAGGGATCTATTATATAGAGTCATTACACACAGAGGGATCTATTATATAGAGTAATTACACACAGAGGGATCTATTATATAGAGTCATTACACACAGAGGGATCTATTATATAGAGTCATTACACACAGAGGGATCTATTATATACAGTCATTACACACAGAGGGATCTATTATATAGAGTCATTACACACAGAGGGATCTATTATATGGAATCATTACACACAGAGGGATCTATTATATAGAGTCATTACACACAGAGGGATCTATTATATAGAGTCATTACACACAGAGGGATCTATTATATAGAGTCATTACACACAGAGGGATCTATTATATAGAGTCATTACACACAGAGGGATCTATTATATAGAGTCATTACACACAGAGGCATCTATTATATAGAGTCATTACACACAGAGGGATCTATTATATAGAGTCATTACACACAGAGGCATCTATTATATAGAGTCATTACACACAGAGGGATCTATTATATAGAGTCATTACACACAGAGGGATCTATTATATAGAGTCATTACACACAGAGGGATCTATTATATAGTCATTACACACAGAGGGATCTATTATATAGAGTCATTACACACAGAGGGATCTATTATATAGAGTAATTACACACAGAGTGATCTATTATATAGTCATTACACACAGAGGGATCTATTATATAGAGTCATTACACGCAGAGGGATATATTATATAGAGTCATTACACGCAGAGGGATCTATTATATAGAGCTATTACAAGCAGAGGGATCTATTATATAGAGTCATTACACACAGAGCGATCTATTATATAGAGTCATTACACACAGTGATCTATTATATAGAGTCATTACACACAGAGGGATTTATTATATAGAGTCATTACACACAGAGTGATCTATTATATAGAGTCATTACACACAGAGGGATCTATTATATAGTCATTACACACAGAGGGATCTATTATATAGAGTCATTACACACAGAGGGATCTATTATATAGAGTCATTACACACAGAGTGATCTATTATATAGTCATTACACACAGAGGGATCTATTATATAGAGTCATTACACACAGAGTGATCTATTATATAGAGCCATTACACACAGAGGGATCTATTATATAGTCATTACACACAGAGGGATCTATTATATAGAGTCATTACACACAGAGTGATCTAATATATAGAGTCATTACACACAGAGTGATCTATTATATAGTCATTACACGCAGAGGGATCTATTATATAAAGTCATTACACGCAGAGGGATCTATTATATAGAGTCATTACACGCAGAGGGATCTATTATATAGAGCCATTACAAGCAGAGGGATCTATTATATAGAGTCATTACACGCAGAGGGATCTATTATATAGAGGCATTACACGCAGAGGGATCTATTATATAGAGTCATTACACGCAGAGGGATCTATTATATAGAGTCATTACACACAGAGGGATCTATTATATAGAGTCATTACACACAGAGGGATCTATTATATAGAGTCATTACACACAGAGCGATCTATTATATAGAGTCATTACACACAGAGCGATCTATTATATAGAGTCATTACACACAGGGATCTATTATATATAGTCATTACACACAGAGGGATCTATTATATAGAGTCATTACACACAGAGTGATCTATTATATAGAGTCATTACACACAGAGGGATCTATTATATAGTCATTACACATAGAGGGATCTATTATATAGAGTCATTACACACAGAGGGATCTATTATATAGAGTCATTACACACAGAGGGATCGATTATATAAAGTCATTACACACAGAGTGATCTATTATATAGAGTCATTACACACAGAGGCATCTATTATATAGAGTCATTACACACAGAGGGATCTATTATATAGAGTCATTACACGCAGAGTGATCTATTATATAGAGCCATTACACGCAGAGGGATCTATTATATAGAGTCATTACACACAGAGGGATCTATTATATAGAGTCATTACACGCAGAGGGATCTATTATATAGAGTCATTACACACAGAGGGATCTATTATATAGAGTCATTACACACAGAGGGATCTATTATATAGAGTCATTACACACAGAGGGATCTATTATATAGAGTCATTACACACAGAGGGATCTATTATATAGAGTCATTACACGCAGAGTGATCTATTATATAGAGCCATTACACGCAGAGGGATCTATTATATAGAGTCATTACACACAGAGGGATCTATTATATAGAGTCATTACACACAGAGTGATCTATTATATAGAGTCATTACACACAGAGGGATCTATTATATAGAGTCATTACACGCAGAGGGATCTATTATATAGAGTCATTACACACAGAGGGATCTATTATATAGAGTCATTACACGCAGAGGGATCTATTATATTGAGTCATTACACGCAGAGGGATCTATTATATAGAGTCATTACACACAGAGCGATCTATTATATAGAGTCATTACACACAGAGTGATCTAATATATAGAGTCATTACACACAGGGATCTATTATATAGAGTCATTACACACAGAGTGATCTATTATATAGAGTCTTTACACACAGAGGGATCTATTATATAGAGTCATTACACGCAGAGTGATCTATTATATAGAGTCTTTACACACAGAGGGATCTATTATATAGAGTCATTACACACAGAGGGATCTATTATATAGAGTCATTACACGCAGAGTGATCTATTATATAGAGCCATTACACGCAGAGGGATCTATTATATAGAGTCATTACACACAGAGCGATCTATTATATAGAGTCATTACACGCAGAGGAATCTATTATATAGAGTCATTACACACAGAGGGATCTATTATATAGAGTCATTACACACAGAGGGATCTATTATATAGAGTCATTACACACAGAGGGATCTATTATATAGAGTCATTACACACAGAGGGATCTATTATATACAGTCATTACACACAGAGGGATCTATTATATAAAGTCATTACACACAGAGGGATCTATTATATGGAATCATTACACGCAGAGGGATCTATTATATAGAGACATTACACACAGAGGGATCTATTATATAGAGTCATTACACACAGAGGGATCTATTATATAGAGTCATTACACGCAGAGGAATCTATTATATAGAGTCATTACACACAGAGGGATCTATTATATAGAGTAATTACACACAGAGGGATCTATTATATAGAGTCATTACACACAGAGGGATCTATTATATAGAGTCATTACACACAGAGGGATCTATTATATACAGTCATTACACACAGAGGGATCTATTATATAGAGTCATTACACACAGAGGGATCTATTATATGGAATCATTACACACAGAGGGATCTATTATATAGAGTCATTACACACAGAGGGATCTATTATATAGAGTCATTACACACAGAGGGATCTATTATATAGAGTCATTACACACAGAGGGATCTATTATATAGAGTCATTACACACAGAGGGATCTATTATATAGAGTCATTACACACAGAGGCATCTATTATATAGAGTCATTACACACAGAGGGATCTATTATATAGAGTCATTACACACAGAGGCATCTATTATATAGAGTCATTACACACAGAGGGATCTATTATATAGAGTCATTACACACAGAGGGATCTATTATATAGAGTCATTACACACAGAGGGATCTATTATATAGTCATTACACACAGAGGGATCTATTATATAGAGTCATTACACACAGAGGGATCTATTATATAGAGTAATTACACACAGAGTGATCTATTATATAGTCATTACACACAGAAGGATCTATTATATAGAGTCATTACACGCAGAGGGATCTATTATATAGAGTCATTACACGCAGAGGGATCTATTATATAGAGCCATTACAAGCAGAGGGATCTATTATATAGAGTCATTACACACAGAGCGATCTATT
The DNA here is from genome assembly GCF_046119375.1 of Phyllobates terribilis. Classification (NCBI taxonomy): domain Eukaryota; kingdom Metazoa; phylum Chordata; class Amphibia; order Anura; family Dendrobatidae; genus Phyllobates; species Phyllobates terribilis. The sequence continues at coordinate 1,210,438,471 of NW_027362761.1, forward strand.
ATATAGAGTCATTACACACAGTGATCTATTATATAGAGTCATTACACACAGAGGGATTTATTATATAGAGTCATTACACACAGAGTGATCTATTATATAGAGTCATTACACACAGAGGGATCTATTATATAGTCATTACACACAGAGGGATCTATGATATAGAGTCATTACACACAGAGGGATCTATTATATAGAGTCATTACACACAGAGTGATCTATTATATAGTCATTACACACAGAGGGATCTATTATATAGAGTCATTACACACAGAGTGATCTATTATATAGAGCCATTACACACAGAGGGATCTATTATATAGTCATTACACACAGAGGGATCTATTATATAGAGTCATTACACACAGAGTGATCTAATATATAGAGTCATTACACACAGAGTGATCTATTATATAGTCATTACACACAGAGGGATCTATTATATAGAGTCATTACACGCAGAGGGATCTATTATATAGAGTCATTACACGCAGAGGGATCTATTATATAGAGCCATTACAAGCAGAGGGATCTATTATATAGAGTCATTACACGCAGAGGGATCTATTATATAGAGGCATTACACGCAGAGGGATCTATTATATAGAGTCATTACACACAGAGGGATCTATTATATAGAGTCATTACACACAGAGGGATCTATTATATAGAGTCATTACACACAGAGGGATCTATTATATAGAGTCATTACACACAGAGCGATCTATTATATAGAGTCATTACACACAGAGCGATCTATTATATAGAGTCATTACACACAGGGATCTATTATATATAGTCATTACACACAGAGGGATCTATTATATAGAGTCATTACACACAGAGTGATCTATTATATAGAGTCATTACACATAGAGGGATCTATTATATAGTCATTACACATAGAGGGATCTATTATATAGAGTCATTACACACAGAGGGATCTATTATATAGAGTCATTACACACAGAGGGATCTATTATATAAAGTCATTACACACAGAGTGATCTATTATATAGAGTCATTACACACAGAGGCATCTATTATATAGAGTCATTACACACAGAGGGATCTATTATATAGAGTCATTACACACAGAGGGATCTATTATATAGAGTCATTACACACAGAGGGATCTATTATATAGAGTCATTACACACAGAGGGATCTATTATATAGAGTCATTACACACAGAGGGATCTATTATATAGTCATTACACACAGAGGGATCTATTATATAGAGTCATTACACACAGAGGGATCTATTATATAGAGTAATTACACACAGAGTGATCTATTATATAGTCATTACACACAGAGGGATCTATTATATAGAGTCATTACACGCAGAGGGATCTATTATATAGAGTCATTACACGCAGAGGGATCTATTATATAGAGCCATTACAAGCAGAGGGATCTATTATATAGAGTCATTACACACAGAGCGATCTATTATATAGAGTCATTACACACAGTGATCTATTATATAGAGTCATTACACACAGAGGGATCTATTATATAGAGTCATTACACACAGAGTGATCTATTATATAGAGTCATTACACACAGAGGGATCTATTATATAGTCATTACACACAGAGGGATCTATTATATAGAGTCATTACACACAGAGGGATCTATTATATAGAGTCATTACACACAGAGTGATCTATTATATAGTCTTTACACACAGAGGGATCTATTATATAGAGTCATTACACACAGAGTGATCTATTATATAGAGCCATTACACACAGAGGGATCTATTATATAGTCATTACACACAGAGGGATCTATTATATAGAGTCATTACACACAGAGTGATCTAATATATAGAGTCATTACACACAGAGTGATCTATTATATAGTCATTACACGCAGAGGGATCTATTATATAGAGTCATTACATGCAGAGGGATCTATTATATAGAGTCATTACACGCAGAGGGCTCTATTATATAGAGCCATTACAAGCAGAGGGATCTATTATATAGAGTCATTACACGCAGAGGGATCTATTATATAGAGGCATTACACGCAGAGGGATCTATTATATAGAGTCATTACACACAGAGGGATCTATTATATAGAGTCATTACACACAGAGGGATCTATTATATAGAGTCATTACACACAGAGGGATCTATTATATAGAGTCATTACACACAGAGCGATCTATTATATAGAGTCATTACACACAGAGCGATCTATTATATAGAGTCATTACACACAGGGATCTATTATATATAGCCATTACACACAGAGGGATCTATTATATAGAGTCATTACACACAGAGTGATCTATTATATAGAGTCATTACACACAGAGGGATCTATTATATAGTCATTACACATAGAGGGATCTATTATATAGAGTCATTACACACAGAGGGATCTATTATATAGAGTCATTACACACAGAGGGATCTATTATATAGAGTCATTACACACAGAGTGATCTATTATATAGAGTCATTACACACAGAGTGATCTATTATATAGTCATTACACACAGAGGGATCTATTATATAGAGTCATTACACGCAGAGGGATCTATTATATAGAGTCATTACACGCAGAGGGATCTATTATATAGAGTCATTACACACAGAGGGATCTATTATATAGTCATTACACACAGAGGGATCTATTATATAGAGTCATTACACACAGAGGGATCTATTATATAGAGTCATTACACACAGAGGGATCTATTATATAGAGTCATTACACACAGAGTGATCTATTATATAGAGTCATTACACACAGAGGGATCTATTATATAGAGTCATTACACGCAGAGGGATCTATTATATATAGTCATTACACACAGAGGGATCTATTATATATAGTCATTACACGCAGAGGGATCTATTATATAGAGTCATTACACGCAGAGGGATCTATTATATAGAGTCATTACACACAGAGCGATCTATTATATAGAGTCATTACACACAGGGATCTATTATATAGAGTCATTACACACAGAGTGATCTATTATATAGAGTCTTTACACACAGAGGGATCTATTATATAGAGTCATTACACACAGAGTGATCTATTATATAGAGTCTTTACACACAGAGGGATCTATTATATAGAATCATTACACACAGAGGGATCTATTATATAGAGTCATTACACGCAGAGTGATCTATTATATAGAGCCATTACACGCAGAGGGATCTATTATATAGAGTCATTACACACAGAGGGATCTATTATATAGAGTCATTAAACACAGAGGGATCTATTATATACAGTCATTACACACAGAGGGATCTATTATATAGAGTCATTACACACAGAGGGATCTATTATATGGAATCATTACACACAGAGGGATCTATTATATAGAGTCATTATACACAGAGGGATCTATTATATAGAGTCATTACACACAGAGGGATCTATTATATAGAGTCATTACACACAGAGGGATCTATTATATAGAGTCATTACACACAGAGGGATCTATTATATAGAGTCATTACACACAGAGGCATCTATTATATAGAGTCATTACACACAGAGGGATCTATTATATAGAGTCATTACACACAGAGGGATCTTTTATATAGAGTCATTACACACAGAGGTATCTATTATATAGAGTCATTACACACAGAGTGATCTATTATATAGAGTCATTACACACAGAGGGATCTATTATATAGTCATTACACACAGAGGGATCTATTATATAGAGTCATTACACACAGAGGGATCTATTATATAGAGTAATTACACACAGAGTGATCTATTATATAGTCATTACACACAGAGGGATCTATTATATAGAGTCATTACACGCAGAGTGATCTATTATATAGAGTCATTACACGCAGAGGGATCTATTATATAGAGCCATTACAAGCAGAGGGATCTATTATATAGAGTCATTACACACAGAGCGATCTATTATATAGAGTCATTACACACAGGGATCTATTATATGGAGTCATTACACACAGAGGGATCTATTATATAGAGTCATTACACACAGAGTGATCTATTATATAGAGTCATTACACACAGAGGGATCTATTATATAGTCATTACACACAGAGGGATCTATTATATAGAGTCATTACACACAGAGGGATCTATTATATAGAGTCATTGCACACAGAGTGATCTATTATATAGTCATTACACACAGAGGGATTTTTATATAGGGTCATTACACACAGAGTGATCTATTATATAGAGTCATTACACACAGAGGGATCTATTATATAGTCATTACACACAGAGGGATCTATTATATAGAGCAGGGTTCCCCAACTCCAGTCCTCAAGGCCCACCAACAGGTCATGTTTTCAGGATTTCCTTAGTATTGCACAGGTGATGTAACTATTGCCTGTGCAGGTGATGTAATTATCACCTGTGCAATACTAAGGAAATCCTGAAAACATGACCTGTTGGTGGGCCTTGAGGACTGGAGTTGGGGAACCCTGATATAGAGTCATTACACACAGAGTGATCTAATATATAGAGTCATTACTAGTGTTGAGTGATACCTTCCGATATCAGGAAATATCGTATCGGATTGGATCGGGCCGATACCCAAAAAGTATCGGATATCGCCGATTCCGATACCGGAAACCAATGCAAGTCAATGGGACACAAATATCGGAATGAAAATAAACCCTTTCTTTCCTTGTAGGTTATTTCTACATGAAGGAAAACAACTAAGAATAATGTAGAATGACATGAAAAGCCGGCAATTCATCAGCGGCATTCACCGGTACCCGACAATTTACAACAGAAAGAATAGAGCATCACACATAGATTAGATAGATAGAAACATGTCAGTCACATATATAAGAAGTACAGTGACAGTGTTGGTTACTGTACTTGTCATTTAGTGTTAAAGGATTTATTAAAAAAATAATAGTGTTTTCATTCACCGACTCTTTAAAAAAGCCGGACGGCAATTCAGCATCGCTACCCGACAATTTAGAACAGAAAGATAGAGCATCACACATAGATTAGATAGATAGAAACATGTCAGTCACATATATAAGAAGTACAGTGACAGTGTTGCTTACTGTACTTGTCATTTAGTGTAAAGGATTTATTTAAAAAAATAATAGTGTTTTCATTCACCGTCTCTTTAAAAAAGCCGGCCGGCAATTCAGCATCTGTACCCGACAATTTAGAATAGAAAGAATAGAGAATCACACATAGATTAGATAGATAGAAACATGTCAGTCACATATATATGAAGTACAGTGATAGTGTTGATTACTGTACTTGTCATTTAGTGTTAAAATAAAGGATTTATTTAAAAAAAAATTGGCGTGGGGTTCCCCTTAATTTTAGGCTCTAGCGGAGGTTAAGCAGACAGCTGGGGTAAATGTTTGAAGCCTGGGAAGGGGGTAATACCCACGGAGCTTCCCAGGCTACTAATATCAGCCCCCAGCTGAATACCTAGCCTTTACTAGCTATTAAAATGGGGGAACCCCCCCAAAAAAATAACGTGGGGTCCCCCCTAATTTAATAGCTAGCAAAGGCTAGGCAGACAGCTGGGGGCTGATATTAATAGCCCAGGAAGGGAGCCATGAATATTGGCCCCCTCCCAGGCTAGAAACACCAGCCGTCAGCCGCCCCAGAAATGGCGCATCCATAGGATGCGCCAACTCTGGCACTTAGCCTCGCTCTTCCACGCTGCCCTGGTGCGGTGGCAGGGGGTAATAGGGCTGAGGTTGATGTCAGCTTATAATGACAGCTGACATCAAGCCCAGGTTAGTAATGGAGAGGCGTCTATAAGACACCCCCATTACTAACCCCATAGTCAAAGTTAAAAAAAACACAAACACCCAGAATAAAGTCCTTTAATTGAAATAAAGACACAATCCTTTATTGTTCTAAATTAAACCATACTTACCATCACGCCCATTCCAGCTGAAGCCAACGATCTCCTGCAATAAAAGAAAAATAATAAAGCAACATCATCCTTACCTTTCCATGGTTCCCACGACAGCTTCAGCTCTGCTACATCGAGATGACAGGCTGGACCGCAGCAGAACGCTGCCATCCAGCCTGTCATCCCGCAGACACTGAGAAGCGCAGGCATGCTTGCGCTCCTCAGTGTCTCTCTGTGACGTCATCCAGATGAGCCGAGTTCATGTCCAATGAACTCAGCTCACCTCATGCACGTCACTGACAGCGTGGGAAAATTCTCACGCTGAAGTGCTGAGTGCAGGAGAATTTTCCCACGCTGTCAGTGACGTACATGAGGTGAGCCGAGTTCATTGGACATGACCTCGGCTCATCTGGATGCCGTCACAGCCAGACACTGAGGAGTGGAAGTATGCCTGCGCTTCTCAGTGTCTGCGGGATGACAGGATGGATGGCGGCGTTCTGCTGCGGTCCAGCCTGTCATCTCGATGTAGCAGAGCTGAAGCTGTCGTGGGAACCATGGAAAGGTAAGGATGATGTTGCTTTATTATTTTACTTTTATTGCAGGAGATCGTTGGCTTCAGCTGGAATGGGCGTGATGGTAAGTATGGTTTAATTTAGAACAATAAAGAATTGTGTGTTTATTTCAATTAAAGGACTTTTTTCTGGGTGTTTGTGTTTTTTTTAAATACTTTACTAGAAATTCATGGTGGTCATGTCTAATATTGGCGTGACCCCATGAATTTCGGGCTTAGGGCCAGCTGATAATGCCAAGCTGGCCTTAACCCCTTTATTACCCAGTGAGCCACCGCACCAGGGCCCTGGATGAGTTGGGTACAGCGCCAGAAGATGGCGCTTCTATGAACGCGCCATTTTCTGGGGCGGCTGCGGACTGCAATTTGCAGCGGGTGGGGCCCAGAAAGCTTGGGCCTCCCTGCGCTGTCGATTCCAGCCCCCAGCTGCCTAGTTGTATCTGGCTGGGCACAAAAATAGGGCGAAGCCCCACGCATTTTTTTTTAAAATTATTTCATGAAATTCATGGAATAATTAAGAAAAAAAGGGCTTCCCTATATTGTTGTGTCCAACCAGGTACAAATAGGCAGCTGGTGGTTGGGGGCAGCCCGTTCCTGCCTGCTGTACCTGGCTGGACACAAATATAGTGCGAAGCCCCACGTCTATTTTTTTTAAAATAAATCCTTTATTTTAACACTAAATGACATTTGAGGAGTTAATAAAGATGCAGTCCCTAAATTATTATTTATTTTTTAATTAATTTTTCCCAAAACTTTTGACGTGGGCTTCGCCATATTTTTGTATGCCAGCCAGGTACAGCATCCAGCTTCTATGAACGCGCCATTTTCCGGGGTGGCTGCGGACTGCAATTTGCAGCGGGGGGGGGCCCAGAAAGCTTGGGCCTCCCTGCGCTGCAGATTCCAGCCCCCAGCTGCCTAGTTGTACCTGGCTGGACACAAAAATAGTGCGAAGCCCCACGTATTTTTTTTTAAATTATTTCATGAAATTCATGAAATAATTAAAAAAAAATTGATGTGGGGCTTCGCCCTATATTTGTGTCCAGTCAGGTGCAGCAGGCAGGAACGGGCTGCCCCCAACCACCAGCTGCCTATTTGTACCTGGCCGGACACAACAATATAGGGAAGCCCTTTTTTTCTTAATTATTCCATGAATTTCATGAATTTAAAAAAAAAAACGTGGAGCTTCGCCCTATTTTTGTGTCCAGCCAGGTACAACTAGGCAGCTGGGGGCTGGAATCTGCAGCGCAGGGAGGCCCAAGCTTTCTGGGCCCCACCCGCTGCAAATTGCAGTCCGCAGCCGCCCCGGAAAATGGCGCGTTCATAGAAGCGCCATCTTCTGGCGCTGTACCCAACTCATCCAGGGCCCTGATGCGGTGGCTCACTGGGTAATAAAGGGGTTAAGGCCAGCTTGGCATTATCAGCTGGCCCTAAGCCCGAAATTCATGGGGTCACGCCAATATTAGACATGACCACCATGAATTTCTAGTAAAGTATTTAAAAAAAACACAAACACCCAGAAAAAAGTCCTTTAATTGAAATAAACACACAATTCTTTATTGTTCTAAATTAAACCATACTTACCATCACGCCCATTCCAGCTGAAGCCAACGATCTCCTGCAATAAAAGAAAAATAATAAAGCAACCTCATCCTTACCTTTCCATGGTTCCCAGGACAGCTTCAGCTCTGCTACATCGAGATGACTGGCTGGACCGCAGCAGAACGCTGCCATCCAGCCTGTCATCCCGCAGACACTGAGAAGCGCAGGCATACTTCCACTCCTCAGTGTCTGGCTGTGACGGCATCCAGATGAGCCGACAATGAACTCGGCTCACCTCATGTACGTCACTGACAGCGTGGGAGAATTCTCCTGCACTCAGCGCTTCAGCGTGAGAATTTTCCCACGCTGTCAGTGACGTGCATGAGGTGAGCTGAGTTCATTGGACATGACCTCGGCTCATCTGGATGCCGTTACAGCGAGACACTGAGGAGCGCAAGCATGCCTGCGCTTCTCAGTGTCTGCGGGATGACAGGATGGATGGCGGCGTTCTGCTGCGGTCCAGCCTGTCATCTCGATGTAGCAGAGCTGAAGCTGTCCTGGGAACCATGGAAAGGTAAGGATGATGTTGCTTAATTATTTTTCTTTTATTGCAGGAGATCGTTGGCTTCAGCTGGAATGGGCGTGATGGTAAGTATGGTTTAATTTAGAACAATAAAGAATTGTGTGTTTATTTCAATTAAAGGACTTTTTTCTGGGTGTTTGTGTTTTTTTTAAATACTTTACTAGAAATTCATGGTGGTCATGTCTAATATTGGCGTGACCCCATGAATTTCGGGCTTAGGGCCAGCTGATAATGCCAAACTGGCCTTAACCCCTTTATTACCCAGTGAGCCACCGCACCAGGGCCCTGGATGAGTTGGGTACAGCGCCAGAAGATGGCGCTTCTATGAACGCGCCATTTTCCGGGGCGGCTGCGGACTGCAATTTGCAGCGGGTGGGGCCCAGAAAGCTTGGGCCTCCCTGCGCTGCGGATTCCAGCCCCCAGCTGCCTTGTTGTACCTGGCTGGACACAAAAACAGGGCGAAGCCCCACGTATTTTTTTTTTTAATTATTTCATGAAATTCATGGAATAATTAAGAAAAAAAGGGCTTCCCTATATTGTTGTGTCCGGCTAGGTACAAATAGGCAGCTGGTGGTTGGGGGCAGCCCGTTCCTGCCTGCTGTACCTGACTGGACACAAATATAGGGCGAAGCCCCACATAATTTTTTTTTAATTATTTCATGAATTTCCTGAAATAATTAAAAAAAAATTGACGTGGGGCTTCGCACTATATTTGGGTCCAGCCAGGTACAGCAGGCAGGAACGGGCTGCCCCCAACCACCAGCTGCCTATTTGTACCTGGTTGGACACAACAATATAGGGAAGCCCTTTTTTTCTTAATTATTCCATGAATTTCATGAAATAATTAAAAAAAAAAAAACGTGGAGCTTCTCCCTATTTTTGTGTCCAGCCAGGTACAACTAGGCAGCTGGGGGATGGAATCTGCAGCGCAGGGAGGCCCAAGCTTTCTGCCCCCCGCTGAAAATTGCAGTCCGCAGCCGCCCCGGAAAATGGCGCGTTCATAGAAGCTGGATGCTGTACCTGGCTGGCATACAAAAATATGGCGAAGCCCACGTCAAAAGTTTTGGGAAAAATTAATTAAAAAATAAATAATAATTTAGGGACTGCATCTTTATTAACTCCTCAAATGTCATTTAGTGTTAAAATAATGGATTTATTTAAAAAAAAAATGGCGTGGGATCCCCCATAATTTTAGTCTCTAGCGGAGGTTAAGCAGACGGCTGGGGCAGATGTTTGAAGCCTGGGAAGGGGGTAAAACCCACGGAGCTTCCCAGGCTACTAATATCAGCCCCCAGCTGAATACCTAGCCTTTACTAGCTATTAAAATGGGGGACCCCCCCAAAAAAAATGACGTGGGGTCCCCCCTATTTTAATAGCTAGCAAAGGCTAGGCAGACAGCTGGGGGCTGATATTAATAGCCCAGGAAGGGTGCCATGAATATTGGCCCCCTCCCAGGCTAGAAACACCAGTCGTCAGCCGCCCCAGAAATGGCGCATCCATAGGATGCGCCAACTCTGGCACTTAGACTCGCTCTTCCACGCTGCCCTGGTGCGGTGGCAGGGGGTAATAGTGGTGGGGTTCATGTCAGCGCCAGCTGCCATGAAGCCCAGGTTAGTAATGATGGGCGTCTATAAGACACCCCCATTACTAACCTACAAAGTGTTAAAAAGAAAAAACACACTACACCCAGAAAAAAATAATTTATTTGAAATAAAACACACAATTTTATTTAATTCTTAGTTTACTAAAAATAATAGTTACCTGTCCACGTTCCTGCGCTGATCTCCCATGCACAGCTGTCACATCTGGAGATGGTGACAGCTGTGCATGGCTGCTGTAAGCTCACGCTGCCGGGAACACGTCCGCTCCCGGCAGCGGGAGCCACTGACTGAGGTCACCGGAGTGCATTCAGTCAGCGCAGCTCCGGAGACCTCCTTTACGGCACTGCTGTACCGTGGGAATTTCTCACTATACAGCAGGGCCGTAAAGCAGCTAACCGCAGCAGCGCTGCCTGAACTCCGGTGAACCCGCTTATGCTGTCATTCTAGCGGCGGCAGCGGTTCAGAGCGGTCACATTCTATGTGGCTGCTCTAAACTGGAGATCTTCGTGGGACACTCGTGGACTACTACGGAGGGGTAAGGATAAGGTTGTGGTTTATTATTTTATATTTTATTACAGGAGATCGATGGCTTCGGGGAATTAGGTGTCTAGGTGAGTATAGCTGTAGTTTTTTATTTTTTACTTTATTTTAGGTGGCGATCGGCGGGGACAGGTAATGTATGAACTAATTTCTTTTAGGTAACCACTGGCCACCAATGACATGTATTTAACATTTATTGGGGACACAGTAGGGCAATTTAAATAGCAGGATCAGGCTGATGGGAACTACTGCTCCCATCGAGCTGATCCTGCTGGCAGGAGTGGACGGGGGACAGACATAGGCCGATGGGAGTAGTAGTGTCACATCGGCCTATGTCTGCCTGCACGCACACACCCGCACACATCGCACACACACCCCGCACACATCGCACAGACACCGCGCACAAACATCGCGCACACACCCCGCACACACACCCCGCACACACACACACACACCCCGCACACACCCCGCACACACACCCCGCACACACATCCCCGCACACACACCCCCGCACACACCCCCCCGCACACACACTAATCATGACGGGTCTGGGAGGTGAGGCTGACCTGTGCGGCCGTGGGAAAGTTCATGTGAGTTCATGCAGTCAAGCATGAACTCACATGAACCCTCTGAGGGCACCGCGGCTAATTCAAATGAACAGCTGATTGGCATCACCTGATACCTCAGCTGTTCATTTGAAATAACCGGCGGGAAAGCGTAGCACAGAACGGGAAAGCCGGCGGTGAAGTCTTTTCACTGCCGGCTTCCCCGCCCGGGTCCTTCACTCCCCGCTCCTTGGAGCTGCGCTCCCCGCCCGGTCCTAACTTACGATCGGGATGGGAGGTGGCGAGGGGAGCGGAGGATCGGGGTGGGAGGCTGCGGGGAAGCAGTATGGGGCTGTGTGATTGTTTAAAAGCCGGCGGCTTTATACCGCCCGTCGGCTTTTAAACAATCAGGAGAATTCTCCCCCGCTGGGATGGCATTCTGATGACAGGCTGGATCGCGATGCCATCCAACTTGTCATCCTTCACAGACACTACAGAGCGCAGGCATTATGGGAACTTCCGATTCCGGTATCCGATATTGTAAAAGTATCAGAATTAAGTATCGGAATTCCGATACCGCGAATATCGGCCGATACCCGATATTACAGTATCGGAATGCTCAACACTAGTCATTACACACAGAGTGATCTATTATATAGTCATTACACGCAGAGGGATCTATTATATAGAGTCATTACACGCAGAGGGATCTATTATATAGAGTCATTACACGCAGAGGGATCTATTATATAGAGCCATTACAAGCAGAGGGATCTATTATATAGAGTCATTACACGCAGAGGGATCTATTATATAGAGTCATTACACACAGAGGGATCTATTATATAGAGTCATTACACACAGAGGGATCTATTATATAGAGTCATTACACACAGAGGTATCTATTATATAGAGTCATTACACACAGAGGGATCTATTATATAGAGTCATTACACACAGAGGTATCTATTATATAGAGTCATTACACACAGAGGGATCTATTATATAGTTATTACACACAGAGCGATCTATTATATAGAGTCATTACACACAGAGCGATCCATTACATAGAGTCATTACACACAGGGATCTATTATATAGAGTCATTACACACAGAGTGATCTATTATATAGAGTCATTACACACAGAGGGATCTATTATATAGAGTCATTACACACAGAGTGATCTATTATATAGAGTCATTACACACAGAGGGATCTATTATATGGAATCATTACACATAGAGGGATCTATTATATAGAGTCATTACACACAAAGGGATCTATTATATAGAGTCATTACACACAGAGGGATCTATTATATAGAGTCATTACACACAGAGTGATCTATTATATAGAGTCATTACACACAGAGTGATCTATTATATAGTAATTACACACAGAGGGATCTATTATATAGAGTCATTACACGCAAAGGGATCTATTATATAGAGTCATTACACGCAGAGGGATCTATTATATAGAGTCATTACACGCAGAGGGATCTATTATATAGAGTCATTACACGCAGAGGGATCTATTATATAGAGTCATTACACGCAGAGGGATCTATTATATAGAGTCATTACACACAGAGGGATCTATTATATAGAGTCATTACACACAGAGGGATCTATTATATAGAGTCATTACACACAGAGCGATCTATTATATAGAGTCATTACACACAGAGGGATCTATTATATAGAGTCATTACACACAGAGGGATCTATTATATAGAGTCATTACACCCAGGGATCTATTATATAGAGTCATTACACACAGAGTGATCTATTATATAGAATCTTTACACACAGAGGGATCTATTATATAGAGTCATTACACACAGAGTGATCTATTATATAGAGTCTTTACACACAGAGGGATCTATTATATAGAGTCATTACACACAGAGGGATCTATTATATAGAGTCATTACACACAGAGGGATCTATTATATAGAGTCATTACACACAGAGGGATCTATTATATAGAGTCATTACACACAGAGTGATCTATTATATAGAGTCTTTACACACAGAGGGATCTATTATATAGAGTCATTACACACAGGGATCTATTATATAGAGTCATTACACACAGAGGGATCTATTATATAGAGTCATTACACACAGAGTGATCTATTATATAGAGTCTTTACACAGAGGGATCTATTATATAGAGTCATTACACACAGAGGGATCTATTATATAGAGTCTTTACACACAGAGGGATCTATTATATAGAGTCATTACACACAGAGGGATCTATTATATAGAGTCATTACACACAGAGTGATCTATTATATAGAGTCATTACACACAGAGGGATCTATTATATAGTCATTACACAAGGGGGATCTATTATATAGAGTCATTACACACAGAGGGATCTATTATATAGTCATTACACACAGAGGGATCTATTATATAGAGTCATTACACACAGAGTGATCTAATATATAGAGTCATTACACACAGAGGGATCTATTATATAGTCATTACACACAGAGGGATCTATTATATAGAGTCATTACACACAGAGTGATCTAATATATAGAGTCATTACACACAGAGTGATCTATTATATAGTCATTACACGCAGAGGGATCTATTATATAGAGTCATTACACGCAGAGGGATCTATTATATAGAGTCATTACACGCAGAGGGATCTATTATATAGAGCCATTACAAGCAGAGGGATCTATTATATAGAGTCATTACACGCAGAGGGATCTATTATATAGAGTCATTACACGCAGAGGGATCTATTATATAGAGTCATTACACACAGAGGGATCTATCATATAGAGTCATTACACACAGAGGTATCTATTATATAGAGTCATTACACACAGAGGGATCTATTATATAGTCATTACACACAGAGCGATCTACAGTCATGGCCAAAAGTATTGAGAATGAGACAAATAGTAATTTTTCCAAAGTTTACTGCTTCATTTTTTGTAATGGCAATTTGCATATACTCCTGAATGTCAAAGAGTGATCAGCTTAACAGCAATTACTGTACTTGCAAAGTCAATATTTGCCCAGAAAATGAACTTTAACCCCCAAAACACATTTCAACCTCATTGCAGTCCTGCCTTAAAAGGAGCAGCTAACATCGTTTTAGTGATTGATCCATTAGCACAGGTGTGGGTGTTGATGAGGACAGGGCTGGCGATCAATCAGTCATGATTAAGTAAGAATGACATCACTGGACACTTTAAAAGGAGGCTGGTTCTTGGTATCGTTGTTTCTCTTCAGTTAACCATGGTTATCTCTAAAGAAACACGTGCAGCCATCATTGCACTGCACAAAAATGGCCTAACAGGGAAGAGTATCGCAGCTACAAAGATTGCACCTCAGTCAACAATCTATCGCATCATCAAGAACTTCAAGGAGAGAGCTTCCATTGTTGTCAAAAAGGCTCCAGGGCGCCCAAGAAAGACCAGCAAGCGCCAGGACCGTATCTTAAAACTGTTTCAGCTGCGGGATCGGACTACCAGCAGTGCCGAGCTTGCTCAGGAATGGCAGCAGGCTGGTGTGAGTGCTTCTGCACGCACTGTGAGGCGGAGACTCTTTGAGCAAGGGCTGGTTTCAAGGAGGGCAGCAAAGAAGCCACTTCTCTCCAGAAAAAACATCAGGGACCGACTGATATTCTGCAAAAGGTACAGGGAGTGGACTGCTGAGTACTAGGGCAAAGTCATTTTCTCTGATGAATCCCCTTTTCGATTGTTTGGGACATCTGGAAAACAGCTTATTCGGAGAAGAAGAGGTGAGCGCTACCACCAGTCTTGTCTCATGCCAACTGTAAAGCATCCTGAAACCATTCATGTGTGGGGTTGCTTCTCAGCCAAGGGAATCAGCTCACTCACAGTCTTGCCTAAAAACACAGCCATGAATAAAGAATGGTACCAGAATGTCCTCCAAGAGCAACTTCTCCCAACCGTCCAAGAGCAGTTTGGCGCCCAACAATGCCTTTTCCAGCATGATGGAGCACCTTGCCATAAAGCAAAGGTGATAACTAAATGGCTCATGGAACAAAACATAGAGATTTTGGGTCCATGGCCTGGAAACTCCCCAGATCTTAATCCCATTGAGAACTTGTGGTCAATCATCAAGAGACGGGTGGACAAACAAAAACCAACAAATTCTGGCAAAATGCAAGCATTGATTATGCAAGAATGGACTGCTATCAGTCAGGATTTGGTCCAAAAGTTGATTGAGAGCATGCCAGGGAGAATTACAGAGGTCTTGAAGAAGAAGGGGCAACACTGCAAATATTGACTTGCTGCATTAACTCATTCTAACTGTCAATATAACCTATTGATACTCATAATATGATTGCAATTATATTTCTGTATGTGATATAAACATCAGACAAACACTAATAAAAACCAGAGGCCAGAAGATCATGTGAAAATATAATTTTGGTGTCATTCTCAAAACTTTTGGCCATGACTGTATTATATAGAGTCATTACACACAGAGCGATCTATTATATAGAGTCATTACACACAGGGATCTATTATATAGAGTCATTACACACAGAGGGATCTATTATATAGAGTCATTACACACAGAGTGATCTATTATATAGAGTCATTACACACAGAGGGATCTATTATATAGTCATTACACATAGAGATATCTATTATATAGAGTCATTACACACAAAGTGATCTATTATATAGAGTCATTGCACACAGAGGGATCTATTATATAGAGTCATTACACACAGAGTGATCTATTATATAGAGTCATTACACACAGAGTGATCTATAATATAGTCATTACACACAGAGGGATCTATTATATAGAGTCATTACACGCAGAGGGATCTATTATATAGAGTCATTACACGCAGAGGGATCTATTATATAGAGTCATTACACGCAGAGGGATCTTTTATATAGAGTCATTACATGCAGAGGGATCTATTATATAGAGTCATTACACACAGAGGGATCTATTATATAGAGTCATTACACACAGAGGGATCTATTATATAGAGTCATTACACACAGAGGGATCTATTATATAGAGTCATTACACACAGAGCGATCTATTATATAGAGTCATTACACACAGAGGGATCTATTATATAGAGTCATTACACACAGAGGGATCTATTATATAGAGTCATTACACCCAGGGATCTATTATATAGAGTCATTACACACAGAGAGATTTATTATATAGAATCTTTACACACAGAGGGATCTATTATATAGAGTCATTACACACAGAGTGATCTATTATATAGAGTCTTTACACACAGAGGGATCTATTATATAGAGTCATTACACACAGAGGGATCTATTATATAGAGTCATTACACACAGAGGGATCTATTATATAGAGTTATTACACACAGAGGGATCTATTATATAGAGTCATTACACACAGAGTGATCTATTATATAGAGTCTTTACACACAGAGGGATCTATTATATAGAGTCATTACACACAGGGATCTATTATATAGAGTCATTACACACAGAGGGATCTATTATATAGAGTCATTACACACAGAGTGATCTATTATATAGAGTCTTTACACACAGAGGGATCTGTTATATAGAGTCATTACACACAGGGATCTATTATATAGAGTCATTACACACAGAGGGATCTATTATATAGAGTCATTACACACAGAGTGATCTATTATATAGAGTCTTTACACACAGAGGGATCTATTATATAGAGTCATTACACGCAGAGGGATCTATTATATAGAGTCATTACACGCAGAGGGATCTATTATATAGAGTCATTACACACAGAGCGATCTATTATATAGAGTCATTACACACAGAGTGATCTATTATATAGAGTCATTACACACAGGGATCTATTATATAGAGTCATTACACACAGAGTGATCTATTATATAGAGTCTTTACACACAGAGGGATCTATTATATAGAGTCATTACACACAGAGTGATCTATTATATAGAGTCTTTACACACAGAGGGATCTATTATATAGAGTCATTACACACAGAGTGATCTATTATATAGAGTCATTACACGCAGAGTGATCTATTAGATAGAGCCATTACACGCAGAGGGATCTATTATATAGAGTCATTACACACAGAGGGATCTATTATATAGAGTCATTACACGCAGAGGGATCTATTATATAGAGTCATTACACGCAGAGGGATCTATTATATAGAGTCATTACACACAGAGGGATCTATTATATACAGTCATTACACACAGAGGGATCTATTATATAGAGTCATTACACACAGAGGGATCTATTATATAGAGTCATTACACACAGAGGGATCTATTATATACAGTCATTACACACAGAGGGATCTATTATATAGAGTCATTACACACAGAGGGATCTATTATATGGAATCATTACACACAGAGGGATCTATTATATAGAGTCATTACACACAGAGGGATCTATTATATAGAGTGATTACACACAGAGGGATCTATTATATAGAGTCATTACACACAGAGGGATCTATTATATAGAGTCATTAAACGCAGAGGGATCTATTATATAGAGTCATAACACACAGAGGGATCTATTATATAGAGTCATTACACACAGAGGGATCTATTATATAGAGTCATTACACACAGAGGGATCTATTATATAGAGTCATTACACACAGAGGGATCTATTATATAGAGTCAATACACACAGAGGGATCTATTATATGGAATCATTACACACAGAGGGATCTATTATATAGAGTCATTACACACAGAGGGATCTATTATATAGAGTCATTACACACAGAGGGATCTATTATATAGAGTCATTACACACAGAGGGATCTATTATATAGAGTCATTACACACAGAGGGATCTATTATATAGAGTCATTACACACAGAGGGATCTATTATATAGAGTCATTACACACAGAGGCATCTATTATATAGAGTCATTACACACAGAGGGATCTATTATATAGAGTCATTACACACAGAGGGATCTATTATATAGAGTCATTACACACAGAGGGATCTATTATATAGAGTCATTACACACAGAGTGATCTATTATATAGAGTCATTACACACAGAGGGATCTATTATAAAGAGTCATTACACGCAGAGGGATCTATTATATAGAGTCATTACACACAGAGGGATCTATTATATAGAGTCATTACACGCCGAGGGATCTATTATATAGAGTCATTACACGCAGAGGGATCTATTATATAGAGTCATTACACGCAGAGCGATCTATTATATAGAGTCATTACACACAGAGTCATCTATTATATAGAGTCATTACACACAGGGATCTATTATATAGAGTCATTACACAGAGTGATCTATTATATAGAGTCTTTACACACAGAGGGATCTATTATATAGAGTCATTACACACAGAGTGATCTATTATATAGAGTCTTTACACACAGAGGGATCTATTATATAGAGTCATTACACACAGAGGGATCTATTATATAGAGTCATTACACGCAGAGTGATCTATTATATAGAGCCATTAGACGCAGAGGGATCTATTATATAGTCATTACACACAGAGGGATCTATTATATAGAGTCATTACACACAGACGGATCTATTATATACAGTCATTACACACAGAGGGATCTATTATATAGAGTCATTACACACAGAGGGATCTATTATATGGAATCATTACACACAGAGGGAGCTATTATATAGAGTCATTACACACAGAGGGATCTATTATATACAGTCATTACACACAGAGGGATCTATTATATAGAGTCATTACACCAGATGGATCTATTATATGGAATCATTACACACAGAGGGATGTATTATATAGTGTCATTACACACAGAGGGATCTATTATATAGAGTCATTACACACAGAGGGATCTATTATATAGAGTCATTACACACAGAGGGATCTATTATATAGAGTCATTACACGCAGAGGGATCTATTATATAGAGTCATTACACACAGAGGGATCTATTATATAGAGTAATTACACACAGAGGGATCTATTATATAGAGTCATTACACACAGAGGGATCTATTATATAGAGTCATTACACACAGAGGGATCTATTATATACAGACATTACACACAGAGGGATCTATTATATAGAGTCATTACACACAGAGGGATATATTATATGGAATCATTACACACAGAGGGATCTATTATATAGAGTCATTACACACAGAGGGATCTATTATATAGAGTCATTACACACAGAGGGATCTATTATATAGAGTCATTACACACAGAGGGATCTATTATATAGAGTCATTACACACAGAGGGATCTATTATATAGAGTCATTACACACAGAGGGATCTATTACATACAGTCATTACACACAGAGGGATCTATTATATAGAGTCATTACACACAGAGGGATCTATTATATGGAATCATTACAGACAGAGGGATCTATTATATAGAGTCATTACACAGAGAGGGATCTATTATATAGAGTCATTACACACAGAGGGATCTATTATATTGAGTCATTACACACAGAGGGATCTATTATATAGAGTCATTACACGCAGAGGGATCTATTATATAGAGTCATTACACACAGAGGGATCTATTATATATGAGTCATTACACACAGAGGGATCTATTATATACAGTCATTACACACAGAGGGATCTATTATGTAGAGTCATTACACACAGAGGGATATATTATATGGAATCATTACACACAGAGGGATCTATTATATAGAATCATTACACACAGAGGGATCTATTATATAGAGTCATTACACACACAGAGGCATCTATTATATAGAGTCATTACACACAGAGGGATCTATTATATAGAGTCATTACACACAGAGGCATCTATTATATAGAGTAATTACAAACAGAGGGATCTATTATATAGAGTCATTACACACAGAGGGATCTATTATATAGAGTCATTACACACAGAGTGATCTAATATATAGAGTCATTACACACAGAGTGATCTATTATATAGTCATTACACGCAGAGGGATCTATTATATAGAGCCATTACAAGCAGAGGGATCTATTATATAGAGTCATTACACGCAGAGGGATCTATTATATAGAGTCATTACACGCAGAGGGATCTATTATATAGAGTCATTACACACAGAGGGATCTATCATATAGAGTCATTACACACAGAGGTATCTATTATATAGAGTCATTACACACAGAGGGATCTATTATATAGTCATTACACACAGAGCGATCTATTATATAGAGTCATTACACACAGAGCGATCTATTATATAGAGTCATTACACACAGGGATCTATTATATAGAGTCATTACACACAGAGGGATCTATTATATAGAGTCATTACACACAGAGTGATCTATTATATAGAGTCATTACACACAGAGGGATCTATTATATAGTCATTACACATAGAGGGATCTATTATATAGAGTCATTACACACAAAGGGATCTATTATATAGAGTCATTACACACAGAGGGATCTATTATATACAGTCATTACACACAGAGTGATCTATTATATAGAGTCATTACACACAGACTGATCTATAATATAGTCATTACACACAGAGGGATCTATTATATAGAGTCATTACACGCAGAGGGATCTATTATATAGAGTCATTACACGCAGAGGGATCTATTATATAGAGTCATTACACGCAGAGGGATCTTTTATATAGAGTCATTACATGCAGAGGGATCTATTATATAGAGTCATTACACACAGAGGGATCTATTATATAGAGTCATTACACACAGAGGGATCTATTATATAGAGTCATTACACACAGAGGGATCTATTATATAGAGTCATTACACACAGAGGGATCTATTATATAGAGTCATTACACACAGAGGGATCTATTATATAGAGTCATTACACCCAGGGATCTATTATATAGAGTCATTACACACAGAGTGATTTATTATATAGAATCTTTACACACAGAGGGATCTATTATATAGAGTCATTACACACAGAGTGATCTATTATATAGAGTCTTTACACACAGAGGGATCTATTATATAGAGTCATTACACACAGAGGGATCTATTATATAGAGTCATTACACACAGAGGGATCTATTATATAGAGTTATTACACACAGAGGGATCTATTATATAGAGTCATTACACACAGAGTGATCTATTATATAGAGTCTTTACACACAGAGGGATCTATTATATAGAATCATTACACACAGGGATCTATTATATAGAGTCATTACACACAGAGGGATCTATTATACAGAGTCATTACACACAGAGTGATCTATTATATAGAGTCTTTACACACAGAGGGATCTATTATATAGAGTCATTACACACAGAGTGATCTATTATATAGAGTCTTTACACACAGAGGGATCTATTATATAGAGTCATTACACACAGATGGATCTATTATATAGGGTCATTACACACAGAGTGATCTATTATATAGAGTTATTACACACAGAGGGATCTATTATATAGAGTCATTACACGCAGAGGGATCTATTATATAGAGTCATTACACGCAGAGGGATCTATTATATAGAGTCATTACACACAGAGCGATCTATTATATAGAGTCATTACACACAGAGTGATCTATTATATAGAGTCATTACACACAGGGATCTATTATATAGAGTCATTACACACAGAGTGATCTATTATATAGAGTCTTTACACACAGAGGGATCTATTATATAGAGTCATTACACACAGAGTGATCTATTATATAGAGTCTTTACACACAGAGGGATCTATTATATAGAGTCATTACACACAGAGGGATCTATTATATAGAGTCATTACACGCAGAGTGATCTATTATATAGAGCCATTACACGCAGAGGGATCTATTATATAGAGTCATTACACACAGAGGGATCTATTATATAGAGTCATTACACGCAGAGGGATCTATTATATAGAGTCATTACACGCAGAGGGATCTATTATATAGAGTCATTACACACAGAGGGATCTATTATATACAGTCATTACACACAGAGGGATCTATTATATAGAGTCAATACACACAGAGGGATCTATTATATAGAGTCATTACACACAGAGGAATCTATTATATACAGTCATTACACACAGAGGGATCTATTATATAGAGTCATTACACACAGAGGGATCTATTATATGGAATCATTACACACAGGGATCTATTATATAGAGTCATTACACACAGAGGGATCTATTATACAGAGTCATTACACACAGAGTGATCTATTATATAGAGTCTTTACACACAGAGGGATCTATTATATAGAGTCATTACACACAGAGTGATCTATTATATAGAGTCTTTACACACAGAGGGATCTATTATATAGAGTCATTACACACAGAGGGATCTATTATATAGAGTCATTACACACAGAGTGATCTATTATATAGAGTTATTACACACAGAGGGATCTATTATATAGAGTCATTACATGCAGAGGGATCTATTATATAGAGTCATTACACGCAGAGGGATCTATTATATAGAGTCATTACACACAGAGCGATCTATTATATAGAGTCATTACACACAGAGTGATCTATTATATAGAGTCATTACACACAGGGATCTATTATATAGAGTCATTACACACATAGTGATCTATTATATAGAGTATTTACACACAGAGGGATCTATTATATAGAGTCATTACACACAGAGTGATCTATTATATAGAGTCTTTACACACAGAGGGATCTATTATATAGAGTCATTACACACAGAGGGATCTATTATATAGAGTCATTACACGCAGAGTGATCTATTATATAGAGCCATTACACGCAGAGGGATCTATTATATAGAGTCATTACACACAGAGGGATCTATTATATAGAGTCATTACACGCAGAGGGATCTATTATATAGAGTCATTACACACAGAGGGATCTATTATATACAGTCATTACACACAGAGGGATCTATTATATAGAGTCATTACACACAGAGGGATCTATTATATAGAGTCATTACACACACAGGGATCTATTATATACAGTCATTACACACAGAGGGATCTATTATATAGAGTCATTACACACAGAGGGATCTATTATATGGAATCATTACACACAGAGGGATCTATTATATAGAGTCATTACACACAGAGGGATCTATTATATAGAGTGATTACACACAGAGGGATCTATTATATAGAGTCATTACACACAGAGGGATCTATTATATAGAGTCATTACACGCAGAGGGATCTATTATATAGAGTCATTACACACAGAGGGATCTATTATATAGAGTCATTACACACAGAGGGATCTATTATATAGAGTCATTACACACAGAGGGATCTATTATATAGAGTCATTACACACAGAGGGATCTATTATATAGAGTCAATACACACAGAGGGATCTATTATATGGAATCATTACACACAGAGGGATCTATTATATAGAGTCATTACACACAGAGGGATCTATTATATAGAGTCATTACACACAGAGGGATCTATTATATAGATTCATTATACACAGAGGGATCTATTATATAGAGTCATTACACACAGAGGGATCTATTATATAGAGTCATTACACACAGAGGGATCTATTATATAGAGTCATTACACACAGAGGAATCTATTATATAGAGTCATTACACACAGAGGGATCTATTATATAGAGTCATTACACACAGAGGGATCTATTATATAGAGTCATTACACACAGAGGGATCTATTATATAGAGTCATTACACACAGAGGGATCTATTATATAGAGTCATTACACACAGAGGGATCTATTATAAAGAGTCATTACACGCAGAGGGATCTATTATATAGAGTCATTACACACAGAGGGATCTATTATATAGAGTCATTACACGCAGAGGGATCTATTATATAGAGTCATTACACGCAGAGGGATCTATTATATAGAGTCATTACACGCAGAGCGATCTATTATATAGAGTCATTACACACAGAGCGATCTATTATATAGAGTCATTACACACAGGGATCTATTATATAGAGTCATTACACACAGAGTGATCTATTATATAGAGTCTTTACACACAGAGGGATCTATTATATAGAGTCATTACACACAGAGTGATCTATTATATAGAGTCTTTACACACAGAGGGATCTATTATATAGAGTCATTACACACAGAGGGATCTATTATATAGAGTCATTACACGCAGAGTGATCTATTATATAGAGCCATTACACGCAGAGGGATCTATTATATAGAGTCATTACACACAGAGGGATCTATTATATAGAGTCAATACACACAGACGGATCTATTATATACAGTCATTACACACAGAGGGATCTATTATATAGAGTCATTACACACAGAGGGATCTATTATATGGAATCATTACACACAGAGGGATCTATTATATAGAGTCATTACACACAGAGGGATTTATTATATACAGTCATTACACACAGAGGGATCTATTATATAGAGTCATTACACCAGAGGGATCTATTATATGGAATCATTACACACAGAGGGATCTATTATATAGAGTCATTACACACAGAGGGATCTATTATATAGAGTCATTACACACAGAGGGATCTATTATATAGAGTCATTACACACAGAGGGATCTATTATATAGAGTCATTACACGCAAAGGGATCTATTATATAGAGTCATTACACACAGAGGGATCTATTATATAGAGTCATTACACACAGAGGGATCTATTATATAGAGTCATTACACACAGAGGGATCTATTATATAGAGTCATTACACACAGATGGATCTATTATATACAGTCATTACACACAGAGGGATCTATTATATAGAGTCATTACACACAGAGGGATCTATTATATGGAATCATTACACACAGAGGGATCTATTATATAGAGTCATTACACACAGAGGGATCTATTATATAGAGTGATTACACACAGAGGGATCTATTATATAGAGTCATTACACACAGAGGGATCTATTATATAGAGTCATTACACGCAGAGGGATCTATTATATAGAGTCATTACACACAGAGGGATCTATTATATAGAGTCATTACACACAGAGGGATCTATTATATAGAGTCATTACACACAGAGGGATCTATTATATAGAGTCATTACACACAGAGGGATCTATTATATAGAGTCAATACACACAGAGGGATCTATTATAAGGAATCATTACACACAGAGGGATCTATTATATAGAGTCATTACACACAGAGGGATCTATTATATAGAGTCATTACACACAGAGGGATCTATTATATAGAGTCATTACACACAGAGGGATCTATTATATAGAGTCATTACACACAGAGGGATCTATTATATAGAGTCATTACACACAGAGGGATCTATTATATAGAGTCATTATACACAGAGGAATCTATTATATAGAGTCATTACACACAGAGGGATCTATTATATAGAGTCATTACACACAGAGGGATCTATTATATAGAGTCATTACACACAGAGGGATCTATTATATAGAGTCATTACACACAGAGGGATCTATTATATAGAGTCATTACACACAGAGGGATCTATTATAAAGAGTCATTACACGCAGAGGGATCTATTATACAGAGTCATTACACACAGAGGGATCTATTATATAGAGTCATTACACGCAGAGGGATCTATTATATACAGTCATTACACACAGAGGGATCTATTATATAGAGTCATTACACACAGAGTGATCTATTATATAGAGTCATTACACACAGGGATCTATTATATAGAGTCATTACACACAGAGTGATCTATTATATAGAGTCTTTACACACAGAGGGATCTATTATATAGAGTCATTACACACAGAGTGATCTATTATATAGAGTCTTTACACACAGAGGGATCTATTATATAGAGTCATTACACACAGAGGGATCTATTATATAGAGTCATTACACGCAGAGTGATCTATTATATAGAGCCATTACACGCAGAGGGATCTATTATATAGAGTCATTACACACAGAGGGATCTATTATATAGAGTCATGACACACAGACGGATCTATTATATACAGTCATTACACACAGAGGGATCTATTATATAGAGTCATTACACACAGAGGGATCTATTATATGGAATCATTACACACAGAGGGATCTATTATATAGAGTCATTACACACAGAGGGATCTATTATATACAGTCATTACACACAGAGGGATCTATTATATAGAGTCATTACACCAGAGGGATCTATTATATGGAATCATTACACACAGAGGGATCTATTATATAGAGTCATTACACACAGAGGGATCTATTATATAGAGTCATTACACACAGAGGGATCTATTATATAGAGTCATTACACACAGAGGGATCTATTATATAGAGTCATTACACGCAGAGGGATCTATTATATAGAGTCATTACACACAGAGGGATCTATTATATAGAGTCATTACACACAGAGGGATCTATTATATAGAGTCATTACACACAGAGGGATCTATTATATAGAGTCATTACACACAGAGGGATCTATTATATACAGTCATTACACACAGAGGGATCTATTATATAGAGTCATTACACACAGAGGGATATATTATATGGAATCATTACACACAGAGGGATCTATTATATAGAGTCATTACACACAGAGGGATCTATTATATAGAGTCATTACACACAGAGGGATCTATTATATAGAGTCAATACACACAGAGGTATCTATTATATAGAGTCATTACACACAGAGTGATCTATTATATAGAGTCATTACACACAGAGGGACCTATTACATACAGTCATTACACACAGAGGGATCTATTATATAGAGTCATTACACACAGAGGGATCTATTATATGGAATCATTACACACAGAGGGATCTATTATATAGAGTCATTACACACAGAGGGATCTATTATATAGAGTCATTACACACAGAGGCATCTATTATATAGAGTCATTACACACAGAGGGATCTATTATATTGAGTCATTACACACAGAGGGATCTATTATATAGAGTCATTACACGCAGAGGGATCTATTATATAGAGTCATTACACACAGAGGGATCTATTATATAGAGTCATTACACACAGAGGGATCTATTATATAGAGTCATTACACACAGAGGGATCTATTATATAGAGTCATTACACACAGAGGGATCTATTATATACAGTCATTACACACAGAGGGATCTATTATATAGAGTCATTACACACAGAGGGATATATTATATGGAATCATTACACACAGAGGGATCTATTATATAGAGTCATTACACACAGAGGGATCTATTATATAGAGTCATTACACACAGAGGGATGTATTATATAGAGTCATTACACACAGAGGGATCTATTATATAGAGTCATTACACACAGAGGCATCTATTATATAGAGTCATTACACACAGAGGGATCTATTATATAGAGTCATTACACACAGAGGCATCTATTATATAGAGTCATTACACACAGAGGGATCTATTATATAGAGTCATTACACACAGAGGGATCTATTATATAGAGTCATTACACACAGAGGGATCTATTATATAGAGTCATTACACACAGAGTGATCTATTATATAGAGTCATTACACACAGAGGGATCTATTATATAGTCATAACACACAGAGGGATCTATTATATAGAGTCATTACACACAGAGGGATCTATTATATAGAGTAATTACACACAGAGTGATCTATTATATAGTCATTACACACAGAGGGATCTATTATATAGAGTCATTACACGCAGAGGGATCTATTATATAGAGTCATTACACGCAGAGGGATCTATTATATAGAGCCATTACAAGCAGAGGGATCTATTATATAGAGTCATTACACACAGAGCGATCTATTATATAGAGTCATTACACACAGGGATCTATTATATAGAGTCATTACACACAGAGGGATCTATTATATAGAGTCATTACACACAGAGTGATCTATTATATAGAGTCATTACACACAGAGGGATCTATTATATAGTCATTACACACAGAGGGATCTATTATATAGAGTCATTACACACAGAGGGATCTATTATATAGAGTCATTACACACAGAGTGATCTTTTATATAGTCATTACACACAGAGGGATCTATTATATAGAGTCATTACACACAGAGTGATCTATTATATAGAGTCATTACACACAGAGGGATCTATTATATAGTCATTACACACAGAGGGATCTATTATATAGAGTCATTACACGCAGAGGGATCTATTATATAGAGTCATTACATGCAGAGGGATCTATTATATAGAGCCATTAAAAGCAGAGGGATCTATTATATAGAGTAATTACATGCAGAGGGATCTATTATATAGAGTCATTACACGCAGAGGGATCTATTATATAGAGTAATTACACACAGAGGGATCTATTATATAGAGTCATTACACACAGAGGGATCTATTATATAGAGTCATTACACACAGGGTTCTATTATATAGAGTCATTACACACAGAGGGATCTATTATATAGAGTCATTACACACAGAGTGATCTATTATATAGAGTCATTACACACAGAGGGATCTATTATATAGTCATTACACATAGAGGGATCTATTATATAGAGTCATTACACACAGAGGGATCTATTATATAGAGTCATAACACACAGAGGGATCTATTATATAGAGTCATTACACACAGAGTGATCTATTATATAGAGTCATTACACACAGAGTGATCTATTATATAGTCATTACACACAGAGGGATCTATTATATAGAGTCATTACACGCAGAGGGATCTATTATATAGAGTCATTACACGCAGAGGGATCTATTATATAGAGTCATTACACGCAGAGGGATCTATTATATAGAGTCATTACACGCAGAGGGATCTATTTTATAGAGTCATTACACACAGAGGGATCTATTATATAGAGTCATTACACACAGAGGGATCTATTATATAGAGTCATTACACACAGAGCGATCTATTATATAGAGTCATTACACACAGAGGGATCTATTATATAGAGTCATTACACACAGAGGGATCTATTATATAGAGTCATTACACCCAGGGATCTATTATATAGAGTCAT
The DNA here is from genome assembly GCF_046119375.1 of Phyllobates terribilis. Taxonomy (NCBI): domain Eukaryota; kingdom Metazoa; phylum Chordata; class Amphibia; order Anura; family Dendrobatidae; genus Phyllobates; species Phyllobates terribilis. The sequence goes on from NW_027362761.1 coordinate 1,210,467,742, forward strand.
TACACACAGAGTGATCTATTATATAGAATCTTTACACACAGAGGGATCTATTATATAGAGTCATTACACACAGAGTGATCTATTATATAGAGTCTTTACACACCGAGTGATCTATTATATAGAGTCATTACACACAGAGGGATCTATTATATAGAGTCATTACACACAGAGGGATCTATTATATAGAGTCATTACACACAGAGTGATCTATTATATAGAGTCATTACACGCAGAGGGATCTATTATATAGAGTCATTACACGCAGAGTGATCTATTATATAGAGCCATTACACGCAGAGGGATCTACTATATAGAGTCATTACACGCAGAGGGATCTATTATATAGAGTCATTACACGCAGAGGGATCTATTATATAGAGTCATTACACACAGAGGGATCTATTATATAGAGTCATTACACACAGAGGGATCTATTATATAGAGTCATTACACAGAGAGGGATCTATTATATAGAGTCATTACACACAGAGGGATCTATTATATACAGTCAATACACACAGAGGGATCTATTATATACAGTCATTACACACAGAGGGATCTATTATATAGAGTCATTACACACAGAGGGATCTATTATATGAAATCATTACACACAGAGGGATCTATTATATAGAGTCATTACACACAGAGGGATCTCTTATATAGAGTCATTACACACAGAGGGATCTATTATATAGAGTCATTACACACAGAGGGATCTATTATATAGAGTCATTACACACAGAGGGATCTATTATATACAGTCATTACACACAGAGTGATCTATTATATAGAGTCATTACACACAGAGGGATCTATTATATAGAGTCATTACACACAGAGTGATCTATTATATAGAGTCATTACACACAGAGTGATCTATTATATAGAGTCATTACACACAGAGTGGTCTATTATATAGTCATTACACACAGAGGGATCTATTATATAGAGTCATTACACGCAGAGGGATCTATTATATAGAGTCATTACACGCAGAGGGATCTATTATATAGAGTCATTACACACAGAGGGATCTATTATATAGAGTCATCACACACAGAGGGATCTATTATATAGAGTCATTGCACACAGAGGGATCTATTATATAGAGTCATTACACACAGAGCGATCTATTATATAGAGTCATTACACACAGAGCGATCTATTATATAGAGTCAATACACACAGGGATCTATTATATAGAGTCATTACACACAGAGGGATCTATTATATAGAGTCATTACACACAGAGTGATCTATTATATAGAGTCTTTACACACAGAGGGATCTATTATATAGAGTCATTACACACAGAGCGATCTATTATATAGAGTCAATACACACAGGGATCTATTATATAGAGTCATTACACACAGAGGGATCTATTATATAGAGTCATTACACACAGAGGGATCTATTATATAGAGTCATTACACACAGAGGGATCTATTATATAGAGTCATTACACACAGAGCGATCTATTATATAGAGTCATTACACACAGAGGGATCTATTATATAGAGTCATTACACACAGAGGGATCTATTATATAGAGTCATTACACCCAGGGATCTATTATATAGAGTCATTACACACAGAGTGATCTATTATATAGAATCTTTACACACAGAGGGATCTATTATATAGAGTCATTACACACAGAGTGATCTATTATATAGAGTCTTTACACACCGAGGGATCTATTATATAGAGTCATTACACACAGAGGGATCTATTATATAGAGTCATTACACACAGAGGGATCTATTATATAGAGTCATTACACACAGAGTGATCTATTATATAGAGTCATTACACGCAGAGGGATCTATTATATAGAGTCATTACACGCAGAGTGATCTATTATATAGAGCCATTACACGCAGAGGGATCTACTATATAGAGTCATTACACGCAGAGGGATCTATTATATAGAGTCATTACACGCAGAGGGACCTATTATATAGAGTCATTACACACAGAGGGATCTATTATATAGAGTCATTACACACAGAGGGATCTATTATATAGAGTCATTACACAGAGAGGGATCTATTATATAGAGTCATTACACACAGAGGGATCTATTATATACAGTCAATACACACAGAGGGATCTAATATATACAGTCATTACACACAGAGGGATCTATTATATACAGTCATTACACACAGAGGGATCTATTATATAGAGTCATTACACACAGAGGGATCTATTATATGAAATCATTACACACAGAGGGATCTATTATATAGAGTCATTACACGCAGAGGGATCTATTATATAGAGTCATTACACGCAGAGGGATCTATTATATAGAGTCATTACACGCAGAGGGATCTATTTTATAGAGTCATTACACACAGAGGGATCTATTATATAGAGTCATTACACACAGAGGGATCTATTATATAGAGTCATTACACACAGAGGGATCTATTATATAGAGTCATTACACACAGAGCGATCTATTATATAGAGTCATTACACACAGAGGGATCTATTATATAGAGTCATTACACACAGAGGGATCTATTATATAGAGTCATTACACCCAGGGATCTATTATATAGAGTCATTACACACAGAGTGATCTATTATATAGAATCTTTACACACAGAGGGATCTATTATATAGAGTCATTACACACAGAGTGATCTATTATATAGAGTCTTTACACACCGAGGGATCTATTATATAGAGTCATTACACACAGAGGGATCTATTATATAGAGTCATTACACACAGAGGGATCTATTATATAGAGTCATTACACACAGAGTGATCTATTATATAGAGTCATTACACGCAGAGGGATCTATTATATAGAGTCATTACACGCAGAGTGATCTATTATATAGAGCCATTACACGCAGAGGGATCTACTATATAGAGTCATTACACGCAGAGGGATCTATTATATAGAGTCATTACACGCAGAGGGACCTATTATATAGAGTCATTACACACAGAGGGATCTATTATATAGAGTCATTACACACAGAGGGATCTATTATATAGAGTCATTACACAGAGAGGGATCTATTATATAGAGTCATTACACACAGAGGGATCTATTATATACAGTCAATACACACAGAGGGATCTAATATATACAGTATTACATACAGAGGGATCTATTATATACAGTCATTACACACAGAGGGATCTATTATATAGAGTCATTACACACAGAGGGATCTATTATATGAAATCATTACACACAGAGGGATCTATTATATAGAGTCATTACACACAGAGGGATCTATTATATAGAGTCATTACACACAGAGGGATCTATTATATAGAGTCATTACACACAGAGGGATCTATTATATAGAGTCATTACACACAGAGGGATCTATTATATACAGTCATTACACACAGAGTGATCTATTATATAGAGTCATTACACACAGAGGGATCTATTATATAGAGTCATTACACACAGAGTGATCTATTATATAGAGTCATTACACACAGAGTGATCTATTATATAGAGTCATTACACACAGAGTGGTCTATTATACAGTCATTACACACAGAGGGATCTATTATATAGAGTCATTACACGCAGAGGGATCTATTATATAGAGTCATTACACGCAGAGGGATCTATTATATAGAGTCATTACACACAGAGGGATCTATTATATAGAGTCATCACACACAGAGGGATCTATTATATAGAGTCATTGCACACAGAGGGATCTATTATATAGAGTCATTACACACTGAGCGATCTATTATATAGAGTCATTACACACAGAGCGATCTATTATATAGAGTCAATACACACAGGGATCTATTATATAGAGTCATTGCACACAGAGGGATCTATTATATAGAGTCATTACACACAGAGTGATCTATTATATAGAGTCTTTACACACAGAGGGATCTATTATATAGAGTCATTACACACAGAGTGATCTATTATATAGAGTCTTTACACACAGAGGGATCTATTATATAGAGTCATTACACACAGAGGGATCTATTATATAGAGTCATTACACGCAGAAGGATCTATTATATAGAGTCATTACACACAGAGGGATCTATTATATAGAGTCATTACACACAGAGTGATCTATTATATAGAGTCTTTACACACAGAGGGATCTATTATATAGAGTCATTACACACTGAGGGATCTATTATATAGAGCCATTACACACAGAGGGATCTATTATATAGAGTCATTACACACAGAGTGATCTATTATATAGAGTCATTACACACAGAGGGATCTATTATATAGAGTCATTACACGCAGAGGAATCTATTATATAGAGTCATTACACACAGATTGATCTATTATATAGAGTCATTACACGCAGAGGGATCTATTATATAGAGTCATTACACGCAGAGGGATCTATTATATAGAGTCATTACACACAGAGGGATCTATTATATGGAATCATTACACACAGAGGGATCTATTATATAGAGTCATTACACACAGAGGGATCTATTATATACAGTCATTACACACAGAGGGATCTATTATATAGAGTCATTACACACAGAGGGATCTATTATATGGAATCATTACACACAGAGGGATCTATTATATAGAGTCATTACACACAGAGGGATCTATTATATAGAGTCATTACACACAGAGGGATCTATTATATATAGTCATTACACACAGAGGGATCTATTATATAGAGTCATTACACGCAGAGGGATCTATTATATAGAGTCATTACACACAGAGGGATCTATTATATAGAGTCATTACACACAGAGGGATCTATTATATAGAGTCATTACACACAGAGGGATCTATTATATAGAGTCATTACACACAGAGGGATCTATTATATACAGTCATTACACACAGAGGGATCTATTATATAGAGTCATTACACACAGAGGGATATATTATATGGAATCATTACACACAGAGGGATCTATTATATAGAGTCATTACACACAGAGGGATCTATTATATAGAGTCATTACACACAGAGGGATCTATTATATAGAGTCATTACACACAGAGGGATCTATTATATAGAGTCATTACACACAGAGGGATCTATTATATAGAGTCATTACACACAGAGGGATCTATTACATACAGTCATTACACACAGAGGGATCTATTATATAGAGTCATTACACACAGAGGGATCTATTATATGGAATCATTACACACAGAGGGATCTATTATATAGAGTCATTACACACAGAGGGATCTATTATATAGAGTCATTACACACAGAGGGATCTATTATATTGAGTAATTTCACACAGAGGGATCTATTATATAGAGTCATTACACGCAGAGGGATCTATTATATAGAGTCATTACACACAGAGGGATCTATTATATAGAGTCATTACACACAGAGTGATCTATTATATAGAGTCATTACACACAGAGGGATCTATTATATAGAGTCATTACACACAGAGGGATCTATTATATACAGTCATTACACACAGAGGGATCTATTATATAGAGTCATTACACACAGAGGGATATATTATATGGAATCATTACACACAGAGGGATCTATTATATAGAGTCATTACACACAGAGGGATCTATCATATAGAGTCATTACACACAGAGGGATCTATTATATAGAGTCATTACACACAGAGGGATCTATTATATAGAGTCATTACACACAGAGGCATCTATTATAGAGAGTCATTACACACAGAGGGATCTATTATATAGAGTCATTACAAACAGAGGGATCTATTATATAGAGTCATTACACACAGAGGGATCTATTATATAGAGTCATTACACACAGAGTGATCTATTATATAGAGTCATTACACACAGACGGATCTATTATATAGTCATTACACACAGAGGGATCTATTATATAGAGTCATTACACACAGAGGGATCTATTATATAGAGTCATTACACACAGAGGGATATATTATATGGAATCATTACACACAGAGGGATCTATTATATAGAGTCATTACACACAGAGGGATCTATCATATAGAGTCATTACACACAGAGGGATCTATTATATAGAGTCATTACACACAGAGGGATCTATTATATAGAGTCATTACACACAGAGGCATCTATTATATAGAGTCATTACACACAGAGGGATCTATTATATAGAGTCATTACAAACAGAGGGATCTATTATATAGAGTCATTACACACAGAGGGATCTATTATATAGAGTCATTACACACAGAGTGATCTATTATATAGAGTCATTACACACAGACGGATCTATTATATAGTCATTACACACAGAGGGATCTATTATATAGAGTCATTACACACAGAGGGATCTATTATATAGAGTAATTACACACAGAGTGATCTATTATATAGTCATTACACACAGAGGGATCTATTATATAGAGTCATTACACGCAGAGGGATCTATTATATAGAGTCATTACACGCAGAGGGATCTATTATATAGAGTCATTACACACAGAGGGATCTATTATATAGAGTCATCACACACAGAGGGATCTATTATATAGAGTCATTGCACACAGAGGGATCTATTATATAGAGTCATTACACACTGAGCGATCTATTATATAGAGTCATTACACACAGAGCGATCTATTATATAGAGTCAATACACACAGGGATCTATTATATAGAGTCATTGCACACAGAGGGATCTATTATATAGAGTCATTACACACAGAGTGATCTATTATATAGAGTCTTTACACACAGAGGGATCTATTATATAGAGTCATTACACACAGAGTGATCTATTATATAGAGTCTTTACACACAGAGGGATCTATTATATAGAGTCATTACACACAGAGGGATCTATTATATAGAGTCATTACACGCAGAGGGATCTATTATATAGAGTCATTACACACAGAGGGATCTATTATATAGAGTCATTACACACAGAGTGATCTATTATATAGAGTCTTTACACACAGAGGGATCTATTATATAGAGTCATTACACACTGAGGGATCTATTATATAGAGCCATTACACACAGAGGGATCTATTATATAGAGTCATTACACACAGAGTGATCTATTATATAGAGTCATTACACACAGAGGGATCTATTATATAGAGTCATTACACGCAGAGGAATCTATTATATAGAGTCATTACACACAGATTGATCTATTATATAGAGTCATTACACGCAGAGGGATCTATTATATAGAGTCATTACACGCAGAGGGATCTATTATATAGAGTCATTACACACAGAGGGATCTATTATATAGAGTCATTACACACAGAGGGATCTATTATATAGAGTCATTACACACAGAGGGATCTATTATATAGAGTCATTACACACAGAGGGATCTATTATATACAGTCATTACACACAGAGGGATCTATTATATAGAGTCATTACACACAGAGGGATATATTATATGGAATCATTACACACAGAGGGATCTATTATATAGAGTCATTACACACAGAGGGATCTATTATATAGAGTCATTACACACAGAGGGATCTATTATATAGAGTCATTACACACAGAGGGATCTATTATATAGAGTCATTACACACAGAGGGATCTATTATATAGAGTCATTACACACAGAGGGATCTATTACATACAGTCATTACACACAGAGGGATCTATTATATAGAGTCATTACACACAGAGGGATCTATTATATGGAATCATTACACACAGAGGGATCTATTATATAGAGTCATTACACACAGAGGGATCTATTATATAGAGTCATTACACACAGAGGGATCTATTATATTGAGTAATTTCACACAGAGGGATCTATTATATAGAGTCATTACACGCAGAGGGATCTATTATATAGAGTCATTACACACAGAGGGATCTATTATATAGAGTCATTACACACAGAGGGATCTATTATATAGAGTCATTACACACAGAGGGATCTATTATATAGAGTCATTACACACAGAGGGATCTATTATATACAGTCATTACACACAGAGGGATCTATTATATAGAGTCATTACACACAGAGGGATATATTATATGGAATCATTACACACAGAGGGATCTATTATATAGAGTCATTACACACAGAGGGATCTATCATATAGAGTCATTACACACAGAGGGATCTATTATATAGAGTCATTACACACAGAGGGATCTATTATATAGAGTCATTACACACAGAGGCATCTATTATATAGAGTCATTACACACAGAGGGATCTATTATATAGAGTCATTACAAACAGAGGGATCTATTATATAGAGTCATTACACACAGAGGGATCTATTATATAGAGTCATTACACACAGAGTGATCTATTATATAGAGTCATTACACACAGACGGATCTATTATATAGTCATTACACACAGAGGGATCTATTATATAGAGTCATTACACACAGAGGGATCTATTATATAGAGTCATTACACACAGAGGGATATATTATATGGAATCATTACACACAGAGGGATCTATTATATAGAGTCATTACACACAGAGGGATCTATCATATAGAGTCATTACACACAGAGGGATCTATTATATAGAGTCATTACACACAGAGGGATCTATTATATAGAGTCATTACACACAGAGGCATCTATTATATAGAGTCATTACACACAGAGGGATCTATTATATAGAGTCATTACAAACAGAGGGATCTATTATATAGAGTCATTACACACAGAGGGATCTATTATATAGAGTCATTACACACAGAGTGATCTATTATATAGAGTCATTACACACAGACGGATCTATTATATAGTCATTACACACAGAGGGATCTATTATATAGAGTCATTACACACAGAGGGATCTATTATATAGAGTAATTACACACAGAGTGATCTATTATATAGTCATTACACACAGAGGGATCTATTATATAGAGTCATTACACGCAGAGGGATCTATTATATAGAGTCATTACACGCAGAGGGATCTATTATATAGAGCCATTACAAGCAGAGGGATCTATTATATAGAGTCATTACACACAGAGCGATCTATTATATAGAGTCATTACACACAGGGATCTATTATATAGAGTCATTACACACAGAGGGATCTATTATATAGAGTCATTACACACAGAGTGATCTATTATATAGAGTCATTACACACAGAGGGATCTATTATATAGTCATTACACACAGAGGGATCTATTATATAGAGTCATTACACACAGAGGGATCTATTATATAGAGTCATTACACACAGAGTGATCTTTTATATAGTCATTACACACAGAGGGATCTATTATATAGAGTCATTACACACAGAGGGATCTATTATATAGAGTCATTACACACAGAGGGATCTATTATATAGTTATTACACACAGAGGGATCTATTATATAGTCATTACACACAGAGTGATCTAATATATAGAGTCACTACACACAGAGTGATCTATTATATAGTCATTACACGCAGAGGGATCTATTATATAGAGTCATTACACGCAGAGGGATCTATTATATAGAGTCATTACACGCAGAGGGATCTATTATATAGAGCCATTACAAGCAGAGGGATCTATTATATAGAGTAATTACACGCAGAGGGATCTATTTTATAGAGTCATTACACGCAGAGGGATCTATTATATAGAGTCATTACACACAGAGGGATCTATTATATAGAGTCATTACACACAGAGGGATCTATTATATAGAGTCATTACACACAGGTATCTATTATATAGAGTCATTACACACAGAGTGATGTATTATATAGAGTCATTACACACAGAGTGATCTATTATATAGAGTCATTACACACAGAGGGATCTATTATATAGTCATTACACATAGAGGGATCTATTATATAGAGTCATTACACACAGAGGGATCTATTATATAGAGTCATTACACACAGAGGGATCTATTATATAGAGTTATTACACACAGAGTGATCTATTATATAGAGTCATTACACACAGAGTGATCTATTATATAGTCATTACACACAGAGGGATCTATTATATAGAGTCATTACACGCAGAGGGATCTATTATATAGAGTCATTACACGCAGAGGGATCTATTATATAGAGTCATTCCACGCAGAGGGATCTATTATATAGAGTCATTACACGCAGAGGGATCTATTATATAGAGTCATTACACACAGAGGGATCTATTATATAGAGTCATTACACACAGAGGGATCTATTATATAGAGTCATTACACACAGAGGGATCTATTATATAGAGTCATTACACACAGAGCGATCTATTATATAGAGTCATTACACACAGAGGGATCTATTATATAGAGTCATTACACACAGAGGGATCTATTATATAGAGTCATTACACCCAGGGATCTATTATATAGAGTCATTACACACAGAGTGATCTATTATATAGTCATTACACACAGAGGGATCTATTATATAGAGTCATTACACACAGAGGGATCTATTATATAGAGTCATTACACGCAGAGGGATCTATTATATAGAGTCATTACACGCAGAGGGATCTATTATATAGAGTCATTACACGCAGAGGGATCTATTATATAGAGTCATTACACACAGAGGGATCTATTATATAGAGTCATTACACACAGAGGGATCTATTATATAGAGTCATTACACACAGAGGGATCTATTATATAGAGTCATTACACACAGAGCGATCTATTATATAGAGTCATTAAACACAGAGGGATCTATTATATAGAGTCATTACACACAGAGGGATCTATTATATAGAGTCATTACACCCACGGATCTATTATAAAGAATCTTTACACACAGAGGGATCTATTATATAGAGTCATTACACACAGAGTGATCTATTATATAGAGTCTTTACACACAGAGGGATCTATTTTATAGAGTCATTACACACAGAGGGATCTATTATATAGAGTCATTACACACAGAGGGATCTATTATATAGAGTCATTGCACACAGAGTGATCTATTATATAGAGTAATTACACGCAGAGGGATCTATTATATAGAGTCATTACACGCAGAGTGATCTATTATATAGAGCCATTACACGCAGAGGGATCTATTATATAGAGTCATTACACGCAGAGGGATCTATTATATAGAGTCATTACACGCAGAGGGATCTATTATATAGAGTCATTACACACAGAGGGATCTATTATATAGAGTCATTACACACAGAGGGATCTATTATATAGAGTCATTACACACAGAGGGATCTATTATATAGAGTCATTACACACAGAGGGATCTATTATATACAGTCAATACACACAGAGGGATCTATTATATACAGTCATTACACACAGAGGGATCTATTATATACAGTCATTACACACAGAGGGATCTATTATATAGAGTCATTGCACACAGAGGGATCTATTATATGAAATCATTACACACAGAGGGATCTATTATATAGAGTCATTACACACAGAGGGATCTATTATATACAGTCATTACACACAGAGTGATCTATTATATAGAGTCATTACACACAGAGGGATCTATTATATAGAGTCATTACACACAGAGTGATCTATTATATAGAGTCATTACACACAGAGTGATCTATTATATAGAGCCATTACACACAGAGTGGTCTATTATATAGTCATTACACACAGAGGGATCTATTATATAGAGTCATTACACGCAGAGGGATCTATTATATAGAGTTATTACACGCAGAGGGATCTATTATATAGAGTCATTACACGCAGAGGGATCTATTATATAGAGTCATCACACACAGAGGGATCTATTATATAGAGTCATTGCACACAGAGGGATCTATTATATAGAGTCATTACACACAGCGCGATCTATTATATAGAGTCATTACACACAGAGCGATCTATTATATAGGGTCAATACACACAGGGATCTATTATATAGAGTCATTACACACAGAGGGATCTATTATATAGAGTCATTACACACAGAGTGATCTATTATATAGAGTCTTTACACACAGAGGGATCTATTATATAGAGTCATTACACACAGAGTGATCTATTATATAGAGTCTTTACACACAGAGGGATCTATTATATAGAGTCATTACACACAGAGGGATCTATTATATAGAGTCATTACACGCAGAGGGATCTATTATATAGAGTCATTACACACAGAGGGATCTATTATATAGAGTCATTACACGCAGAAGGATCTATTATATAAAGTCATTACACACAGAGTGATCTATTATATAGAGTCCTTACACACAGAGGGATCTATTATATAGAGTCATTACACACTGAGGGATCTATTATATAGAGTCATTACACACAGAGGGATCTATTATATAGAGTCACTACACACAGAGTGATCTATTATATAGAGTCATTACACACAGAGGGATCTATTATATAGAGTCATTACACGCAGAGGGATCTATTATATAGAGTCATTACACACAGATTGATCTATTATATAGAGTCATTACACGCAGAGGGATCTATTATATAGAGTCATTACACGCAGAGGGATCTATTATATAGAGTCATTACACACAGAGCGATCTATTATATAGAGTCATTACACACAGAGTGATCTATTATATAGAGTCATTAAACACAGGGATCTATTATATAGAGTCATTACACACAGAGTGATCTATTATATAGAGTCTTTACACACAGAGGGATCTATTATATAGAGTCATTACACACAGAGTGATCTATTATATAGAGTCTTTACACACAGAGGGATCTATTATATAGAGTCATTACACACAGAGGGATCTATTATATAGAGTCATTACACGCAGAGTGATCTATTATATAGAGCCATTACACGCAGAGGGATCTATTATATAGAGTCATTACACACAGAGGGATCTATTATATAGAGTCATTACACGCAGAGGAATCTATTATATAGAGTCATTACACGCAGAGGGATCTATTATATAGAGTCATTACACACAGAGGGATCTATTATATAGAGTCATTACACGCAGAGGGATCTATTATATAGAGTCATTACACACAGAGGGATCTATTATATAGAGTCATTACACGCAGAAGGATCTATTATATAGAGTCATTACACACAGAGTGATCTATTATATAGAGTCTTTACACACAGAGGGATCTATTATATAGAGTCATTACACACTGAGGGATCTATTATATAGAGTCATTACACACAGAGGGATCTATTATATAGAGTCATTACACACAGAGTGATCTATTATATAGAGTCATTACACACAGAGGGATCTATTATATAGAGTCATTACACGCAGAGGGATCTATTATATAGAGTCATTACACACAGATTGATCTATTATATAGAGTCGTTACACGCAGAGGGATCTATTATATAGAGTCATTACACGCAGAGGGATCTATTATATAGAGTCATTACACACAGAGCGATCTATTATATAGAGTCATTACACACAGAGTGATCTATTATATAGAGTCATTACACACAGGGATCTATTATATAGAGTCATTACACACAGAGTGATCTATTATATAGAGTCTTTACACACAGAGGGATCTATTATATAGAGTCATTACACACAGAGTGATCTATTATATAGAGTCTTTACACACAGAGGGATCTATTAGATAGAGTCATTACACACAGAGGGATCTATTATATAGAGTGATTACACGCAGAGTGATCTATTATATAGAGCCATTACACGCAGAGGGATCTATTATATAGAGTCATTACACACAGAGGGATCTATTATATAGAGTCATTACACGCAGAGGAATCTATTATATAGAGTCATTACACGCAGAGGGATCTATTATATAGAGTCATTACACACAGAGGGATCTATTATATAGAGTCATTACACACAGAAGGATCTATTATATAGAGTCATTACACACAGAGGGATCTATTATATACAGTCATTACACACAGAGGGATCTATTATATAGAGTCATTACACACAGAGGGATCTATTATATAGAGTTATTACACACAGAGGGATCTATTATATAGTCATTACACACAGAGGGATCTATTATATAGAGTCATTACACACAGGGATCTATTATATAGAGTTATTACACACAGAGGGATCTATTATATAGAGTCATTACACACAGAGTGATCTATTATATAGAGTCATTACACACAGAGTGATCTATTATATAGTCATTACACACAGAGGGATCTATTATATAGAGTCATTACACGCAGAGGGATCTATTATATAGAGTCATTACATGCAGAGGGATCTATTATATAGAGTCATTACATGCAGAGGGATCTATTATATAGAGTCATTACACACAGAGGGATATATTATATAGAGTCATTACACACAGAGGGATCTATTATATAGAGTCATTACACACAGAGGGATCTATTATATAGAGTCATTACACACAGAGGGATCTATTATATAGAGTCATTACACACAGAGGGATCTATTATATAGAGTCATTACACACAGAGGGATCTATTATATAGAGTCATTACACACAGAGGGATCTATTATATAGAGTCATTACACACAGAGGGATCTATTATATAGAGTCATTACACACAGAGGGATCTATTATATAGAGTCATTACACACAGAGCGATCTATTATATAGTCATTACACACAGAGGGATCTATTATATAGAGTCACTACACACAGAGCGATCTATTATATACAGTCATTACACACAGAGGGATCTATTATATACAGTCATTACACACAGAGGGATCTATTATATAGAGTCATTACACACAGAGTGATCTATTATATAGTCGTTACACACAGAGGGATCTATTATATAGAGTCATTACACGCAGAGGGATCTATTATATAGAGTCATTACACGCAGAGGGATCTATTATATATAGCCATTACAAGCAGAGGGATCTATTATATAGAGTCATTACACACAGAGCGATCTATTATATAGAGTCATTACACACAGGGATCTATTATATAGAGTCATTACACACAGAGGGATCTATTATATAGAGTCATTACACACAGAGTGATCTATTATATAGAGTCATTACACACAGAGGGATCTATTATATAGTCATTACACACAGAGGGATCTATTATATAGAGTCATTACACTCAGAGGGATCTATTATATAGAGTCATTACACACAGAGTGATCTATTATATAGTCATTACACACAGAGGGATCTATTATATAGAGTCATTACACACAGAGTGATCTATTATATAGAGTCATTACACACAGAGGGATCTATTATATAGTCATTACACACAGAGGGATCTATTATATAGAGTCATTACACACAGAGTGATCTAATATATAGAGTCATTACACACAGAGTGATCTATTATATAGTCATTACACGCAGAGGGATCTATTATATAGAGTCATTACAGGCAGAGGGATCTATTATATAGAGTCATTACACGCAGAGGGATCTATTATATAGAGCCATTACACGCAGAGGGATCTATTATATAGAGTCATTACACGCAGAGGGATCTATTATATAGAATCATTACACGCAGAGGGATCTATTATATAGAGTCATTACACACAGAGGGATCTATTATATAGAGTTATTACACACAGAGGGATCTATTATATAGAGTCATTACACACAGAGGGATCTATTATATAGAGTCATTACACACAGAGTGATCTATTATATAGAGTCATTACACACAGAGTGATCTATTATATAGTCATTACACACAGAGGGATCTATTATATAGAGTCATTACACGCAGAGGGATCTATTATATAGAGTCATTACACGCAGAGGGATCTATTATATAGAGTCATTACACGCAGAGGGATCTATTATATAGAGTCATTACACGCAGAGGGATCTATTATATAGAGTCATTATACACAGAGGGATCTATTATATAGAGTCATTACACACAGAGGGATCTATTATATAGAGTCATTACACACAGAGGGATCTATTATATAGAGTCATTACACACAGAGCGATCTATTATATAGAGTCATTACACACAGAGGGATTTATTATATAGAGTCATTACACACAGAGGGATCTATTATATAGAGTCATTACACCCAGGGATCTATTATATAGAGTCTTTACACACAGAGGGATCTATTATATAGAGTCATTACGCACAGAGTGATCTATTATTGAGAGTCTTTATACACAGAGGGATCTATTATATAGAGTCATTACACACAGAGGGATCTATTATATAGAGTCATTACACACAGAGGGATCTATTATATAGAGTCATTACACACAGAGTGATCTATTATATAGAGTCATTACACACAGAGGGATCTATTATATAGAGTCATTACACGCAGAGGGATCTATTATATAGAGTCATTACACACAGAGGGATCTATTATATAGAGTCATTACACGCAGAGGGATCTATTATATAGAGTCTTTACACACAGAGGGATCTATTATATAGAGTCATTACACACAGAGGGATCTATTATATAGAGTCATTACACACAGAGGGATCTATTATATACAGTCATTACACACAGAGGGATCTATTATATAGAGTCATTACACGCAGAGTGATCTATTATATAGAGCCATTACACGCAGAGGGATCTATTATATAGAGTCATTACACACAGAGGGATCTATTATATAGAGTCATTACACGCAGAGGGATCTATTATATAGAGTCATTACACACAGAGGGATCTATTATATAGAGTCATTACACACAGAGGGATCTATTATATAGAGTCATTACACACAGAGGGATCTATTATATAGAGTCATTACACACAGAGGGATCTATTATATACAGTCATTACACACAGAGGGATCTATTATATAAAGTCATTACACACAGAGGGATCTATTATATGGAATCATTACACACAAAGGGATCTATTATATAGAGTCATTACACACAGAGGGATCTATTATATAGAGTCATTACACACAGAGGGATCTATTATATAGAGTCATTACACGCAGAGGGATCTATTATATAGAGTCATTACACACAGAGGGATCTATTATATAGAGTCATTACACACAGAGGGATCTATTATATAGAGTCATTACACACAGAGGGATCTATTATATAGAGTCATTACACACAGAGGGATCTATTATATACAGTCATTACACACAGAGGGATCTATTATATAGAGTCATTACACACAGAGGGATCTATTATATGGAATCATTACACACAGAGGGATCTATTATATAGAGTCATTACACACAGAGGGATCTATTATATAGAGTCATTACACACAGAGGGATCTATTATATAGAGTCATTACACACAGAGGGATCTATTATATAGAGTCATTACACACAGAGGGATCTATTATATAGAGTCATTACACACAGAGGCATCTATTATATAGAGTCATTACACACAGAGGGATCTATTATATAGAGTTATTACACACAGAGGGATCTATTATATAGAGTCATTACACACAGAGGGATCTATTATATAGAGTCATTACACACAGAGGGATCTATTATATAGAGTCATTACACACAGAGGGATCTATTATATAGTCATTACACACAGAGGGATCTATTATATAGAGTCATTACACACAGAGGGATCTATTATATATAGTAATTACACACAGAGTGATCTATTATATAGTCATTACACACAGAGGGATCCATTATATAAAGTCATTACACGCGGAGGGATCTATTATATAGAGTCATTACACGCAGAGGGATTTATTATATAGAGCCATTACAAGCAGAGGGATCTATTATATAGAGTCATTACACACAGAGCGATCTATTGTATAGAGTCATTACACATAGGGATCTATTATATAGAGTCATTACACACAGAGGGATCTATTATATAGAGTCATTACACACAGAGTGATCTATTATATAGAGTCATTACACACAGAGGGATCTATTATATAGTCATTACACACAGAGGGATCTATTATATAGAGTCATTACACACAGAGGGATCTATTATATAGAGTCATTACACACAGAGTGATCTATTATATAGTCATTACACACAGAGGGATCTATTATATAGGGTCATTACACACAGAGTGATCTATTATATAGAGTCATTACACACAGAGGGATCTATTATATAGTCATTACACACAGAGGGATCTATTATATAGAGTCATTACACACAGGGTGATCTAATATATAGAGTCATTACACACAGAGTGATCTATTATATAGTCATTACACGCAGAGGGATCTATTATATAGAGTCATTACATGCAGAGGGATCTATTATATAGAGTCATTACACGCAGAGGGATCTATTATATAGAGCCATTACAAGCAGAGGGATCTATTATATAGAGTCATTACACGCAGAGGGATCTATTATATAGAGTCATTACATGCAGAGGGATCTATTATATAGAGTCATTACACACAGAGGGATCTATTATATAGAGTCATTACACACAGAGGGATCTATTATATAGAGTCATTACACACAGAGGGATCTATTATATAGAGTCATTACACACAGAGGGATCTATTATATAGAGTCATTACACACAGAGCGATCTATTATATAGAGTCATTACACACAGGGATCTATTATATAGAGTCTTACACACAGAGGGATCTATTATATAGAGTCATTACACACAGAGTGATCTATTATATAGAGTCATTACACACAGAGGGATCTATTATATAGTCATTACACATAGAGGGATCTATTATATAGAGTCATTACACACAAAGGGATCTATTATATAGAGTCATTACACACAGAGGGATCTATTATATAGAGTCATTACACACAGAGTGATCTATTATATAGAGTCATTACACACAGAGTGATCTATTATATAGTCATTACACACAGAGGGATCTATTATATAGAGTCATTACACGCAGAGGGATCTATTATATAGAGTCATTACACGCAGAGGGATCTATTATATAGAGTCATTACACGCAGAGGGATCTATTATATAGAGTCATTACACACAGAGGGATCTATTATATAGAGTCATTACACACAGAGGGATCTATTATATAGAGTCATTACACACAGAGGGATCTATTATATAGAGTCATTACACACAGAGGGATCTATTATATAGAGTCATTACACACAGAGGGATCTATTATATACAGTCATTACACACAGAGGGATCTATTATATAGAGTCATTACACACAGAGGGATCTATTATATAGAGTCATTACACACAGAGGGATCTATTATATGAAATCATTACACACAGAGGGATCTATTATATAGAGTCATTACACACAGAGGGATCTATTATATAGAGTCATTACACACAGAGCGATCTATTATATAGAGTCATTACACACAGAGGGATCTATTATATAGAGTCATTACACACAGAGGGATCTATTATATAGAGTCATTACACCCAGCGATCTATTATATAGAGTCATTACACACAGAGTGATCTATTATATAGAATCTTTACACACAGAGGGATCTATTATATAGAGTCATTACACACAGAGTGATCTATTATATAGAGTCTTTACACAAAGAGGGTCTATTATATAGAGTCATTACACACAGAGGGATCTATTATATAGAGTCATTACACACAGAGGGATCTATTATATAGAGTCATTACACACAGAGTGATCTATTATATAGAGTCATTACACACATAGGGATCTATTATATAGAGTCATTACACACAGAGGGATCTATTATATAGAGTCATTACACACAGAGTGATCTATTATATAGAGTCATTACACACAGAGGGATCTATTATATAGAGTCATTACACACAGAGTGATCTATTATATAGAGTCATTACACACAGAGGGATCTATTATATAGAGTCATTACACACAGAGGGATCTATTATATAGAGTCATTACACACAGAGGGATCTATTATATAGAGTCATTACACACAGAGTGATCTATTATATAGAGTCATTACACACAGAGCGATCTATTATATAGAGTCATTACACACAGGGATCTATTATATAGAGTCATTACACACAGAGGGATCTATTATATAGAGTCATTACACACAGAGTGATCTATTATATAGAGTCTTTACACACAGAGGGATCTATTATATAGAGTCATTACACACAGAGTGATCTATTATATAGAGTCTTTACACACAGAGGGATCTATTATATAGAGTCATTACACACAGAGGGATCTATTATATAGAGTCATTACACACAGAGTGATCTATTATATAGAGTCATTACACACAGAGGGATCTATTATATAGTCATTACACACAGAGGGATCTATTATATAGAGTCATTACACTCAGAGGGATCTATTATATAGAGTCATTACACACAGAGTGATCTATTATATAGTCATTACACACAGAGGGATCTATTATATAGAGTCATTACACACAGAGTGATCTATTATATAGAGTCATTACACACAGAGGGATCTATTATATAGTCATTACACACAGAGGGATCTATTATATAGAGTCATTACACACAGAGTGATCTAATATATAGAGTCATTACACACAGAGTGATCTATTATATAGTCATTACACGCAGAGGGATCTATTATATAGAGTCATTACAGGCAGAGGGATCTATTATATAGAGTCATTACACGCAGAGGGATCTATTATATAGAGCCATTACACGCAGAGGGATCTATTATATAGAGTCATTACATGCAGAGGGATCTATTATATAGAATCATTACACGCAGAGGGATCTATTATATAGAGTCATTACACACAGAGGGATCTATTATATAGAGTTATTACACACAGAGGGATCTATTATATAGAGTCATTACACACAGAGGGATCTATTATATAGAGTCATTACACACAGAGTGATCTATTATATAGAGTCATTACACACAGAGTGATCTATTATATAGTCATTACACACAGAGGGATCTATTATATAGAGTCATTACACGCAGAGGGATCTATTATATAGAGTCATTACACGCAGAGGGATCTATTATATAGAGTCATTACACGCAGAGGGATCTATTATATAGAGTCATTACACGCAGAGGGATCTATTATATAGAGTCATTATACACAGAGGGATCTATTATATAGAGTCATTACACACAGAGGGATCTATTATATAGAGTCATTACACACAGAGGGATCTATTATATAGAGTCATTACACACAGAGCGATCTATTATATAGAGTCATTACACACAGAGGGATTTATTATATAGAGTCATTACACACAGAGGGATCTATTATATAGAGTCATTACACCCAGGGATCTATTATATAGAGTCTTTACACACAGAGGGATCTATTATATAGAGTCATTACGCACAGAGTGATCTATTATTGAGAGTCTTTATACACAGAGGGATCTATTATATAGAGTCATTACACACAGAGGGATCTATTATATAGAGTCATTACACACAGAGGGATCTATTATATAGAGTCATTACACACAGAGTGATCTATTATATAGAGTCATTACACACAGAGGGATCTATTATATAGAGTCATTACACGCAGAGGGATCTATTATATAGAGTCATTACACACAGAGGGATCTATTATATAGAGTCATTACACGCAGAGGGATCTATTATATAGAGTCTTTACACACAGAGGGATCTATTATATAGAGTCATTACACACAGAGGGATCTATTATATAGAGTCATTACACACAGAGGGATCTATTATATACAGTCATTACACACAGAGGGATCTATTATATAGAGTCATTACACGCAGAGTGATCTATTATATAGAGCCATTACACGCAGAGGGATCTATTATATAGAGTCATTACACACAGAGGGATCTATTATATAGAGTCATTACACGCAGAGGGATCTATTATATAGAGTCATTACACACAGAGGGATCTATTATATAGAGTCATTACACACAGAGGGATCTATTATATAGAGTCATTACACACAGAGGGATCTATTATATAGAGTCATTACACACAGAGGGATCTATTATATACAGTCATTACACACAGAGGGATCTATTATATAAAGTCATTACACACAGAGGGATCTATTATATGGAATCATTACACACAAAGGGATCTATTATATAGAGTCATTACACACAGAGGGATCTATTATATAGAGTCATTACACACAGAGGGATCTATTATATAGAGTCATTACACGCAGAGGGATCTATTATATAGAGTCATTACACACAGAGGGATCTATTATATAGAGTCATTACACACAGAGGGATCTATTATATAGAGTCATTACACACAGAGGGATCTATTATATAGAGTCATTACACACAGAGGGATCTATTATATACAGTCATTACACACAGAGGGATCTATTATATAGAGTCATTACACACAGAGGGATCTATTATATGGAATCATTACACACAGAGGGATCTATTATATAGAGTCATTACACACAGAGGGATCTATTATATAGAGTCATTACACACAGAGGGATCTATTATATAGAGTCATTACACACAGAGGGATCTATTATATAGAGTCATTACACACAGAGGGATCTATTATATAGAGTCATTACACACAGAGGCATCTATTATATAGAGTCATTACACACAGAGGGATCTATTATATAGAGTTATTACACACAGAGGGATCTATTATATAGAGTCATTACACACAGAGGGATCTATTATATAGAGTCATTACACACAGAGGGATCTATTATATAGAGTCATTACACACAGAGGGATCTATTATATAGTCATTACACACAGAGGGATCTATTATATAGAGTCATTACACACAGAGGGATCTATTATATATAGTAATTACACACAGAGTGATCTATTATATAGTCATTACACACAGAGGGATCCATTATATAAAGTCATTACACGCGGAGGGATCTATTATATAGAGTCATTACACGCAGAGGGATTTATTATATAGAGCCATTACAAGCAGAGGGATCTATTATATAGAGTCATTACACACAGAGCGATCTATTGTATAGAGTCATTACACATAGGGATCTATTATATAGAGTCATTACACACAGAGGGATCTATTATATAGAGTCATTACACACAGAGTGATCTATTATATAGAGTCATTACACACAGAGGGATCTATTATATAGTCATTACACACAGAGGGATCTATTATATAGAGTCATTACACACAGAGGGATCTATTATATAGAGTCATTACACACAGAGTGATCTATTATATAGTCATTACACACAGAGGGATCTATTATATAGGGTCATTACACACAGAGTGATCTATTATATAGAGTCATTACACACAGAGGGATCTATTATATAGTCATTACACACAGAGGGATCTATTATATAGAGTCATTACACACAGGGTGATCTAATATATAGAGTCATTACACACAGAGTGATCTATTATATAGTCATTACACGCAGAGGGATCTATTATATAGAGTCATTACATGCAGAGGGATCTATTATATAGAGTCATTACACGCAGAGGGATCTATTATATAGAGCCATTACAAGCAGAGGGATCTATTATATAGAGTCATTACACGCAGAGGGATCTATTATATAGAGTCATTACATGCAGAGGGATCTATTATATAGAGTCATTACACACAGAGGGATCTATTATATAGAGTCATTACACACAGAGGGATCTATTATATAGAGTCATTACACACAGAGGGATCTATTATATAGAGTCATTACACACAGAGGGATCTATTATATAGAGTCATTACACACAGAGCGATCTATTATATAGAGTCATTACACACAGGGATCTATTATATAGAGTCTTACACACAGAGGGATCTATTATATAGAGTCATTACACACAGAGTGATCTATTATATAGAGTCATTACACACAGAGGGATCTATTATATAGTCATTACACATAGAGGGATCTATTATATAGAGTCATTACACACAAAGGGATCTATTATATAGAGTCATTACACACAGAGGGATCTATTATATAGAGTCATTACACACAGAGTGATCTATTATATAGAGTCATTACACACAGAGTGATCTATTATATAGTCATTACACACAGAGGGATCTATTATATAGAGTCATTACACGCAGAGGGATCTATTATATAGAGTCATTACACGCAGAGGGATCTATTATATAGAGTCATTACACGCAGAGGGATCTATTATATAGAGTCATTACACACAGAGGGATCTATTATATAGAGTCATTACACACAGAGGGATCTATTATATAGAGTCATTACACACAGAGGGATCTATTATATAGAGTCATTACACACAGAGGGATCTATTATATAGAGTCATTACACACAGAGGGATCTATTATATACAGTCATTACACACAGAGGGATCTATTATATAGAGTCATTACACACAGAGGGATCTATTATATAGAGTCATTACACACAGAGGGATCTATTATATGAAATCATTACACACAGAGGGATCTATTATATAGAGTCATTACACACAGAGGGATCTATTATATAGAGTCATTACACACAGAGCGATCTATTATATAGAGTCATTACACACAGAGGGATCTATTATATAGAGTCATTACACACAGAGGGATCTATTATATAGAGTCATTACACCCAGCGATCTATTATATAGAGTCATTACACACAGAGTGATCTATTATATAGAATCTTTACACACAGAGGGATCTATTATATAGAGTCATTACACACAGAGTGATCTATTATATAGAGTCTTTACACAAAGAGGGTCTATTATATAGAGTCATTACACACAGAGGGATCTATTATATAGAGTCATTACACACAGAGGGATCTATTATATAGAGTCATTACACACAGAGTGATCTATTATATAGAGTCATTACACACATAGGGATCTATTATATAGAGTCATTACACACAGAGGGATCTATTATATAGAGTCATTACACACAGAGTGATCTATTATATAGAGTCATTACACACAGAGGGATCTATTATATAGAGTCATTACACACAGAGTGATCTATTATATAGAGTCATTACACACAGAGGGATCTATTATATAGAGTCATTACACACAGAGGGATCTATTATATAGAGTCATTACACACAGAGGGATCTATTATATAGAGTCATTACACACAGAGTGATCTATTATATAGAGTCATTACACACAGAGCGATCTATTATATAGAGTCATTACACACAGGGATCTATTATATAGAGTCATTACACACAGAGGGATCTATTATATAGAGTCATTACACACAGAGTGATCTATTATATAGAGTCTTTACACACAGAGGGATCTATTATATAGAGTCATTACACACAGAGTGATCTATTATATAGAGTCTTTACACACAGAGGGATCTATTATATAGAGTCATTACACACAGAGGGATCTATTATATAGAGTCATTACACACAGAGTGATCTATTATATAGAGTCATTACACACAGAGGGATCTATTATATAGAGTCATTACACACAGAGGGATCTATTATATAGAGTCATTACACACAGAGGGATCTATTATATAGAGTCATTACACGCAGAGGGATCTATTATATAGAGTCATTACACGCAGAGGGATCTATTATATAGAGTCATTACACGCAGAGGGATCTATTATATAGAGTCATTACACACAGAGCGATCTATTATATAGAGTCATTACACACAGAGTGATATATTATATAGAGTCATTACACACAGGGATCTATTATATAGAGTCATTACACACAGAGTGATCTATTATATAGAGTCTTTACACACAGAGGGATCTATTATATAGAGTCATTACACACAGAGTGATCTATTATATAGAGTCTTTACACACAGAGGGATCTATTATATAGAGTCATTACACACAGAGGGATCTATTATATAGAGTCATTACACGCAGAGTGATCTATTATATAGAGCCATTACACGCAGAGGGATCTATTATATAGAGTCATTACACACAGAGGGATCTATTATATAGAGTCATTACACGCAGAGGGATCTATTATATAGAGTCATTACACACAGAGGGATCTATTATATAGAGTCATTACACACAGAGGGATCTATTATATACAGTCATTACACACAGAGGGATCTATTATATACAGTCATTACACACAGAGGGATCTATTATATACAGTCATTACACACAGAGGGATCTATTATATAGAGTCATTACACACAGAGGGATCTATTATACAGAGTCATTACATGCAGAGGGATCTATTATATAGAGTCATTACACACAGAGGGATCTATTATATAGAGTCATTACACACAGAGGGATCTATTATATAGTCATTACACACAGAGGGATCTATTATATACAGTCATTACACACAGAGGGATCTATTATATAGAGTCAATACACACAGAGGGATCTATTATATGGAATCATTACACACAGAGGGATCTATTATATAGAGTCATTACACGCAGAGGGATCTATTATATAGAGTCATTACACACAGAGGGATCTATTATATAGAGTCATTACACACAGAGGGATCTATTATATAGAGTCATTACACACAGAGGGATCTATTATATAGAGTCATTACACACAGAGGGATCTATTATATACAGTCATTACACACAGAGGGATCTATTATATACAGTCATTACACACAGAGGGATCTATTATATAGAGTCATTACACACAGAGGGATCTATTATATAGAGTCATTACACACAGAGGGATCTATTATACAGAGTCATTACACGCAGAGGGATCTATTATATAGAGTCATTACACACAGAGGGATCTATTATATAGAGTCATTACACACAGAGGGATCTATTATATAGTCATTACACACAGAGGGATTTATTATATACAGTCATTACACACAGAGGGTTCTATTATATAGAGTCAATACACACAGAGGGATCTATTATATGGAATCATTACACACAGAGGGATCTATTATATAGAGTCATTACACGCAGAGGGATCTATTATATAGAGTCATTACACACAGAGGGATCTATTATATAGAGTCATTACACACAGAGGGATCTATTATATAGAGTCATTACACACAGAGGGATCTATTATATAGAGTCATTACACACAGAGGGATCTATTATATAGAGTCATTACACACAGAGGCATCTATTATATAGAGTCATTACACACAGAGGGATCTATTATATAGAGTCATTACACACAGAGGGATCTATTATATAGAGTCATTACACACAGAGGGATCTATTATATAGAGTCATTACACACAGAGTGATCTATTATATAGAGTCATTACACACAGAGGGATCTATTATATAGTCATTACACACAGAGGGATCTATTATATAGAGTCATTACACACAGAGGGATCTATTATATAGAGTAATTACACACAGAGTGATCTAATATATAGTCATTACACACAGATGGATCTATTATATAGAGTCATTACACGCAGAGGGATCTATTATATAGAGTCATTACACGCAGAGGGATCTATTATATAGAGCCATTACAAGCAGAGGGATCTATTATATAGAGTCATTACACACAGAGCGATCTATTATATAGAGTCATTACACACAGGGATCTATTATATAGAGTCATTACACACAGAGGGATCTATTATATAGAGTCATTACACACAGAGGGATCTATTATATAGAGTCATTACACACAGAGGGATCTATTATATAGTCATTACACACAGAGGGATCTATTATATAGAGTCATTACACACAGAGGGATCTATTATATAGAGTCATTACACACAGAGTGATCTTTTATATAGTCATTACACACAGAGGGATCTATTATATAGAGTCATTACACACAAAGTGATCTATTATATAGAGTCATTACACACAGAGGGATCTATTATATAGTCATTACACACAGAGGGATCTATTATATAGAGTCATTACACACAGAGTGATCTAATATATAGAGTCATTACACACAGAGTGATCTATTATATAGTCATTACACGCAGAGGGATCTATTATATAGAGTCATTACACGCAGCGGGATCTATTATATAGAGTCATTACATGCAGAGGGATCTATTATATAGAGCCATTACAAGGAGAGGGATCTATTATATAGAGTCATTACACGCAGAGGGATCTATTATATAGAGTCATTATACGCAGAGGGATCTATTATATAGAGTCATTACACACAGAGGGATCTATTATATAGAGTCATTACACACAGAGGGATCTATTAAATAGAGTCATAACACACAGAGGGATCTATTATATAGTCATTACACACAGAGCGATCTATTATATAGAGTCATTACACACAGAGCGATCTATTATATAGAGTCATTACACACAGGGATCTATTATATAGAGTCATTACACAAAGAGGGATCTATTATATAGAGTCATTACACACAGAGTGATCTATTATATACAGTCATTACACACAGAGGGATCTATTATATAGTCATTACACATAGAGGGATCTATTATATAGAGTCATTACACACAAAGGGATCTATTATATAGAGTCATTACACACAGAGGTATCTATTATATAGAGTCATTACACACAGAGGGATCTATTATATAGAGTCATTACACACAGAGTGATCTATTATATAGAGTCATTACACACAGAGTGATCTATTATATAGTCATTACACACAGAGGGATCTATTATATAGAGTCATTACACGCAGAGGGATCTATTATATAGAGTCATTACACGCAGAGGGATCTATTATATACAGTCATTACACGCAGAGGGATCTATTATATAGAGTCATTACACGCAGAGGGATCTATTATATAGAGTCATTACACACAGAGGGATCTATTATATAGAGTCATTACACACAGAGGGATCTTTTATATAGAGTCATTACACACAGAGGGATCTATTATATAGAGCCATTACACACAGAGCGATCTATTATATAGAGTCATTACACACAGAGGGATCTATTATATAGAGTCATTACACACAGAGGGATCTATTATATAGAGTCATTACACCCAGGGATCTATTATATAGAGTCATTACACACAGAGTGATCTATTATATAGAATCTTTACACACAGAGGGATCTATTATATAGCGTCATTATACACAGAGTGATCTATTATATAGAGTCTTTACACACAGAGGGATCTATTATATAGAGTCATTACACACAGAGGGATCTATTATATAGAGTCATTACACACAGAGGGATCTATTATATAGAGTCATTACACACAGAGTGATCTATTATATAGAGTCATTACACGCAGAGTGATCTATTATATAGAGCCATTACACGCAGAGGGATCTATTATATAGAGTCATTACACGCAGAGGGATCTATTATATAGAGTCATTACACGCAGAGGGATCTATTATATAGAGTCATTACACACAGAGGGATCTATTATATAGAGTCATTACACACAGAGGGATCTATTATATAGAGTCATTACACACAGAGGGATCTATTATATAGAGTCATTACACACAGAGGGATCTATTATATAGAGTCATTACACACAGAGGGATCTATTATATACAGTCATTACACACAGAGGGATCTATTATATAGAGTCATTACACACAGAGGGATCTATTATATAGAGTCATTACACACAGAGGGATCTATTATATGAAATCATTACACACAGAGGGATCTATTATATAGAGTCATTACACACAGAGGGATCTATTATATAGAGTCATTACACACAGAGGGATCTATTATATAGAGTCATTACACACAGAGGGATCTATTATATAGAGTCATTACACACAGAGGGATCTATTATATAGAGTCATTACACACAGAGGGATCTATTATATAGAGTCATTACACACAGAGTGATCTATTATATAGAGTCATTACACACAGAGGGATCTATTATATAGAGTCATTACACACAGAGTGATCTATTATATAGAGTCATTACACACAGAGTGATCTATTATATAGAGTCATTACACACAGAGTGGTCTATTATATAGTCATTACACACAGAGGGATCTATTATATAGAGTCATTGAACGCAGAGGGATCTATTATATAGAGTCATTACACGCAGAGGGATCTATTATATAGACTCATTACACACAGAGGGATCTATTGTATAGAGTCATCACACACAGAGGGATCTATTATATAGAGTCATTACACACAGAGGGATCTATTATATAGAGTCATTACACACAGAGCGATCTATTATATAGAGTCATTACACACAGAGCGATCTATTATATAGAGTCAATACACACAGGGATCTATTATATAGAGTCATTACACACAGAGGGATCTATTATATAGAGTCATTACACACAGAGTGATCTATTATATAGAGTCTTTACACACAGAGGGATCTATTATATAGAGTCATTACACACAGAGGGATCTATTATATAGAGTCATTACACGCAGAGGGATCTATTATATAGAGTCATTACACACAGAGGGATCTATTATATAGAGTCATTACACGCAGAGGGATCTATTATATAGAGTCATTACACACAGAATGATCTATTATATAGAGTCTTTACACACAGAGGGATCTATTATATAGAGTCATTACACACAGAGGGATCTATTATATAGAGTCATTACACACAGAGGGATCTATTATATAGAGTCATTACACACAGAGGGATCTATTATATAGAGTCATTACACACAGAGGGATCTATTATATAGAGTCATTAAACGCAGAGGGATCTATTATATAGAGTCATTACACACAGATTGATCTATTATATAGAGTCATTACACGCAGAGGGATCTATTATATAGAGTCATTACACGCAGAGGGATCTATTATATAGAGTCATTACACACAGAGCGATCTATTATATAGAGTCATTACACACAGAGTGATCTATTATATAGAGTCATTACACACTGGGATCTATTATATAGAGTCATTACACACAGAGTGATCTATTATATAGAGACTTTACACACAGAGGGATCTATTATATAGAGTCATTACACACAGAGTGATCTATTATATAGAGTCTTTACACACAGAGGGATCTATTATATAGAGTCATTACACACAGAGGGATCTATTATATAGAGTCATTACACACAGAGCGATCTATTATATAGAGTCATTACACACAGAGCGATCTATTATATAGAGTCAATACACACAGGGATCTATTATATAGAGTCATTACACACAGAGGGATCTATTATATAGAGTCATTACACACAGAGTGATCTATTATATAGAGTCTTTACACACAGAGGGATCTATTATATAGAATCATTACACACAGATTGATCTATTATATAGAGTCATTACACACAGAGTGATCTATTATAGAGAGTCTTTACACACAGAGGGATCTATTATATAGAGCCATTACACGCAGAGGGATCTATTATATAGAGTCATTACACGCAGAGGGATCTATTATATAGAGTCATTACACGCAGAGGGATCTATTATATAGAGTCATTACACACAGAGGGATCTATTATATAGAGTCATTACACACAGAGGGATCTATTATATAGAGTCATTACACACAGAGGGATCTATTATATAGAGTCATTACACACAGAGGGATCTATTATATACAGTCATTACACACAGAGGGATCTATTATATACAGTCATTACACACAGAGGGATCTATTATATAGAGTCATTACACACAGATGGATCTATTATATAGAGTCATTACACACAGAGGGATCTATTATATGAAATCATTACACACAGAGGGATCTATTATATAGAGTCATTACACACAAAGGGATCTATTATATAGAGTCATTACACACAGAGGGATCTATTATATAGAGTCATTACACACAGAGGGATCTATTATATAGAGTCATTACACACAGAGGGATCTATTATATAGAGTCATTACACACAGAAGGATCTATTATATAGAGTCATTACACACAGAGTGATCTATTATATAGAGTCATTACACACAGAGGGATCTATTATATAGAGTCATTACACACAGAGTGATCTATTATATAGAGTCATTACACACAGAGTGATCTATTATATAGAGTCATTACACACAGAGTGGTCTATTATATAGTCATTACACACAGAGGGATCTATTATATAGAGTCATTGAACGCAGAGGGATCTATTATATAGAGTCATTACACGCAGAGGGATCTATTATATAGAGTCATTACACACAGAGGGATCTATTGTATAGAGTCATCACACACAGAGGGATCTATTATATAGAGTCATTACACACAGAGGGATCTATTATATAGAGTCATTACACACAGAGCGATCTATTATATAGAGTCATTACAAACAGAGCGATCTATTATATAGAGTCAATACACACAGGGATCTATTATATAGAGTCATTACACACAGAGGGATCTATTATATAGAGTCATTACACACAGAGTGATCTATTATATAGAGTCTTTACACACAGAGGGATCTATTATATAGAGTCATTACACACAGAGGGATCTATTATATAGAGTCATTACACGCAGAGGGATCTATTATATAGAGTCATTACACACAGAGGGATCTATTATATAGAGTCATTACACGCAGAGGGATCTATTATATAGAGTCATTACACACAGAGTGATCTATTATATAGAGTCTTTACACACAGAGGGATCTATTATATAGAGTCATTACACACAGAGGGATCTATTATATAGAGTCATTACACACAGAGGGATCTATTATATAGAGTCATTACACACAGAGGGATCTATTATATAGAGTCATTACACACAGAGGGATCTATTATATAGAGTCATTACACGCAGAGGGATCTATTATATAGAGTCATTACACACAGATTGATCTATTATATAGAGTCATTACACGCAGAGGGATCTATTATATAGAGTCATTACACGCAGAGGGATCTATTATATAGAGTCATTACACACAGAGCGATCTATTATATAGAGTCATTACACACAGAGGGATCTATTATATAGAGTCATTACACACTGGGATCTATTATATAGAGTCATTACACACAGAGTGATCTATTATATAGAGACTTTACACACAGAGGGATCTATTATATAGAGTCATTACACACAGAGTGATCTATTATATAGAGTCTTTACACACAGAGGGATCTATTATATAGAGTCATTACACACAGAGGGATCTATTATATAGAGTCATTACACACAGAGCGATCTATTATATAGAGTCATTACACACAGAGCGATCTATTATATAGAGTCAATACACACAGGGATCTATTATATAGAGTCATTACACACAGAGGGATCTATTATATAGAGTCATTACACACAGAGTGATCTATTATATAGAGTCTTTACACACAGAGGGATCTATTATATAGAATCATTACACACAGATTGATCTATTATATAGAGTCATTACACACAGAGTGATCTATTATATAGAGTCTTTACACACAGAGGGATCTATTATATAGAGTCATTACACACAGAGGGATCTATTATATAGAGTCATTACACACAGAGGGATCTATTATATAGAGTCATTACACACAGAGTGATCTATTATATAGAGTCATTACACGCAGAGTGATCTATTATATAGAGCCATTACACGCAGAGGGATCTATTATATAGAGTCATTACACGCAGAGGGATCTATTATATAGAGTCATTACACGCAGAGGGATCTATTATATAGAGTCATTACACACAGAGGGATCTATTATATAGAGTCATTACACACAGAGGGATCTATTATATAGAGTCATTACACACAGAGGGATCTATAATATAGAGTCATTACACACAGAGGGATCTATTATATACAGTCATTACACACAGAGGGATCTATTATATACAGTCATTACACACAGAGGGATCTATTATATAGAGTCATTACACACAGAGGGATCTATTATATAGAGTCATTACACACAGAGGGATCTATTATATGAAATCATTACACACAGAGGGATCTATTATATAGAGTCATTACACACAGAGGGATCTATTATATAGAGTCATTACACACAGAGGGATCTATTATATAGAGTCATTACACACAGAGGGATCTATTATATAGAGTCATTGCACACAGAGGGATCTATTATATAGAGTCATTACACACAGAGGGATCTATTATATAGAGTCATTACACACAGAGGGATCTATTATATAGAGTCATTACACACAGAGTGATCTATTATATAGAGTCATTACACACAGAGTGATCTATTATATAGAGTCATTACACACAGAGTGGTCTATTATATAGTCATTACACACAGAGGGATCTATTATATAGAGTCATTGAACGCAGAGGGATCTATTATATAGAGTCATTACACGCAGAGGGATCTATTATATAGAGTCATTACACACAGAGGGATCTATTATATAGAGTCATCACACACAGAGGGATCTATTATATAGAGTCATTACACACAGAGGGATCTATTATATAGAGTCATTACACACAGAGTGATCTATTATATAGAGTCATTACACACAGAGCGATCTATTATATAGAGTCAATACACACAGGGATCTATTATATAGAATCATTACACACAGAGGGATCTATTATATAGAGTCATTACACACAGAGTGATCTATTATATAGAGTCTTTACACACAGAGGGATCTATTATATAGAGTCATTACACACAGAGTGATCTATTATATAGAGTCTTTACACGCAGAGGGATCTATTATATAGAGTCATTACACACAGAGGGATCTATTATATAGAGTCATTATACGCAGAGGGATCTATTATATAGAGTCATTACACACAGAGGGATCTATTATATAGAGTCATTACACGCAGAGGGATCTATTATATAGAGTCATTACACACAGAGTGATCTATTATATAGAGTCTTTACACACAGAGGGATCTATTATATAGAGTCATTACACACAGAGGGATCTATTATATAGAGTCATTACACACAGAGGGATCTATTATATAGAGTCATTACACACAGAGGGATCTATTATATAGAGTCATTACACACAGAGTGATCTATTATATAGAGTCATTACACACAGAGGGATCTATTATATAGAGTCATTACACGCAGAGGGATCTATTATATAGAGTCATTACACACAGATTGATCTATTATATAGAGTCATTACACGCAGAGGAATCTATTATATAGAGTCATTACACGCAGAGGGATCTATTATATAGAGTCATTACACACAGAGCGATCTATTATATAGAGTCATTACACACAGAGTGATCTATTATATAGAGTCATTACACACAGGGATCTATTATATAGAGTCATTACACACAGAGTGATCTATTATATAGAGTCTTTACACACAGAGGGATCTATTATATAGAGTCATTACACACAGAGTGATCTATTATATAGAGTCTTTACACACAGAGGGATCTATTATATAGAGTCATTACACACAGAGGGATCTATTATATAGAGTCATTACACGCAGAGTGATCTATTATATAGAGCCATTACACGCAGAGGGATCTATTATATAGAGTCATTACACACAGAGGGATCTATTATATAGAGTCATTACACGCAGAGGGATCTATTATATAGAGTCATTACACGCAGAGGGATCTATTATATAGAGTCATTACACACAGAGGGATCTATTATATAGAGTCATTACACACAGAGGGATCTATTATATAGAGTCATTACACACAGAGGGATCTATTATATACAGTCATTACACATAGAGGGATCTTTTATATAGAGTCATTACACACAGAGGGATCTATTATATGGAATCATTACACACAGAGGGATCTATTATATAGAGTCATTACACACAGAGTGATCTATTATATAGAGTCATTACACACAGAGGGATCTATT
The DNA here is from genome assembly GCF_046119375.1 of Phyllobates terribilis. Classification (NCBI taxonomy): domain Eukaryota; kingdom Metazoa; phylum Chordata; class Amphibia; order Anura; family Dendrobatidae; genus Phyllobates; species Phyllobates terribilis. The sequence goes on from NW_027362761.1 coordinate 1,210,503,305, forward strand.
ATATAGAGTCATTACACACAGAGGGATCTATTATATAGAGTCATTACACACAGAGGGATCTATTATATAGAGTCATTACACACAGAGGGATCTATTATATAGAGTCATTACACACAGAGGGATCTATTTCACGTGTTTATTTCTGTTAATGTTGATGATTTTGGCTTACAGCCAATGACAACATAAAAGTCATTATCTCAGTAAATTAGAATACTTTATAACAACAGCTTGAAAAATGATTTTAAAATCCGAAATGTCTGTTCAGTAAATGCCTCAATACTTGGTCGGCTCCTTGTGCATCAATTACTGCATCAATGCGGCAATGTGGCATGGAGGGATCAACCTCTGGCCCTGCTGAGGGGTTATGGAAGCCCAGGTGGCTTTGATAGCTGCCTTCAGCTCGTCTGCATTGTTGGGTCTGGGGTCTCATCTTCCTCTTGACAATACCCCATAGATTCTCTATAATAGATTCTCTATGGGGTTAAGGTCAGGCGAGTTTGCTGCCAATCAAGCGCAGTGATACTGTTGTGTGTAAACCAGGTATTGGTACTTTTGGCCGTGTGGACAGGGGCCAAGTCCTGCTGGAGAATGACATTTCCATCTCCATAAAGCTTGTCGGCAGAGGGAAGCATGAAGTGCTGTAAAATGTCCTGGTAGACGGCTGCGCTGACTTTGGTCTTGATAAAACCCAGTGGACCTCCACCAGCAGATGACATGGCTCCCAAGCCATCACTGATTGTGGAGACTTCACACTAGACCTCCAGCAGCTTGGATTGTGGCCTCTCCACTTTTCCTCCAGACTCGGGGACCTTAATTTCCAAATGAAATGCAAAATTTACTCTCTTCTGAAAACAACACCTTGGAGCACTGAGAACAGTCCAGGTCTTCTTCTCCTTGGCCCAGGTAAGACGCTTCTGGCGTTGTCTATTGGTCATGAGTGGCTTGGCACAAGGAATGTGACACTTGTAGCCCATGTCCTGGATACGTCTGTGTGTGGTGGCTCTTGAAGCAGTGACTCCAGCAGCAGTCCACTCCTTGTGAATCTCCCCCAAATTTTTGAATGGCCTTTTCTTAACAATCCTTTCAAGGCTGAGGTTATCCCGGTTGCTTGTGCATCTTTTTCTACTACACCTCTTCCTTCCACTCAACTTTCCATTAATATGCTTGGATACAGCACTCTGTGCTTCTTTAGCAATGACCTTTTGTGGCTTACCCTCCTTGTGGAGTGTGTCAATGACTGCCTTCTGGACATCTGTCAAGTCAGTAGTCTTCCCCATGATTGTGGAGCCTACTGAAACAGACTAAGGGACCATTAATGGCGTCAGTCATCCGGTAAGTAACACTACTATGCATGCCACAATTGACTCTACTTTGACTCTGGCGAAAATATTAGTGGGGAGGACATTATGGAATACATGTCACATCACCTGTGTAACCTCTGACAGCGACACCGTTAGTTTGAGTCAATGTGACTCACAGAATGATTTGATTGATCAAAAATGACTATGAGGGATAATTTTTGGACCGTTTTTTTTTTTTTTTTCCATTTTAAAAATATACTAGTTACTACTGGATTACCATTCTTTCTATGGTGTGGTCACTTGGACATTAGTAAGTCTGTGTTTGTGTTAAATATATTGAAAGGGATTAGATATGTCCTAGGAGTCCCCAGCGTGTCATATACGTCTTATCAGAGCAATTGGTGTTCCTGAGATTCCAGGAAAATCAAATTTTTCAGAGAAATTCACCAATCCGGAAGAATTTGGATTTCAAAAGATTGGATCATCTCTAGTTAGGAGGAATACTAATATGTATCTCTGATGTAAGACTGCCGCACATCAGGAGTCCCCCTTATCCCTACTATAACCACAGCACTGCTCTACCCAGGCAGATTGGTGCTGCTGGAGTCTCTTCTCTAAAGACCAGTTGGTGGGGTTCTCAGACATGTGTTGTCCTTGATGACATACCCTTGGGGTAAAGCAATGATCTGAGCATTTAGTGAAGGAAGCTGGGCCTGAAGCACTGACCTTTATCTCCGGAGAGCTCCAATGATGGCACCAGTCCATATTTAGACGTGTCCATTTAATGGATGCAAGTAATGAATATAATATAGCAGCATCTATCATTTATAACCTCTTTTGTTGTCTATTGAATGACTCTACAAGGTGAAAAGCTGCAGGAGCTGGATTATTAAACATAACTGGGCTCCTGCTGAAACTGCTAGGATGGGTGGGAAGGGTAATTCCAACAGGTTAACCCCAAAAGATACCAAGGTCAAAGCAAGCGCAGCATGAAAGGAGTTTGTCAGCTTATTGCTCCCCTGCCCTTCCAGCTTCAGCACAAATGTGGGGTGCTGATGGGTTGCACCTAGAGATGAGCAGACCAATCTGCGGAGGACTGAGTTTGAGTCGCATTGCATGAAATATGACTGAGTGTAAGTTCTTATGGTCAGCGGGGTCCTCTCTCTCCTGTAGAGTGTAAGCTCTTATAGTCAGTGGGGTCCTCTCTCTCCTGTAGAGTGTAAGCTCTTATAGTCAGTGGGGTCCTCTCTCTCTCCTGTAGAGTGTAAGCTCTTATAGTCAGTGCGGTCCTCTCTCTCTCCTGTCGAGTGTAAGTGACTCGCCCCCTGGGCTGTGGGGTACTCGGGAGACGGGCCGGTCGATGCTGGGGGGATGTCACAGTGGCAGTGACCCGCTCCGTGACCCAGGGAGGTCAATAAAAGGGGAATATATTTTTTATAGTTTAATGTTTGTGACGCCACCTGTGGTATGCGGCTATATGGAGCCGCCGCTGCGGAGCAGATCCTCTGGGGCTGATGGTGATGCAGCAGAGTTGGTTCAGCTCTCCACAGGTAGAGCTAAGCTCCAGGACTTTGCAGTGATGGTTAATGAGGTAGATGTTGCTGTGCAGTGTAGTGCAGGTGGTGGCGCAGATAATAACTCTAGGACACAGTGGGGTGCAGTCTCCAAGGTTTACTCACAATTATCACGTTTTGCTCTTGGTTACAACTGCCAGATTATAACCACCCACGTTGTCCTGCGTTCACCAAGAGAGAGGTTCAGTAATCTCTCAGGTATTTTAGAAGTACTTATCGGGACCCCTTTCTGTGTGCCTTTCTCAGTCGTCTTCCTGCGCTGGCTTTCACCCTCCTGCCCTGCGCCTCGCAACCAGTGTCCCAAGCCGGTAAACTCAGATTTTGGCGGGCAACCTGCTGTCCCCTGAATCCTGTGTGGCTACCTTTTTGGCGATTTAGTTGCCGCTATGAGCAACTACACCCTGAAAGTGCAGAAGCCTCTGGTTCCTAGCTGAGCCTTGTAGTTCTCCACTAGTTTAGGGGCCGGTCCCCTCTGCGGCCTGATCCCTCCACTTTCCTGCAGATTCAGGCGCACGGGTGGCTTCCGCACTCGCCGTGCCCATGGTATCCCCTCACTTCTAGAGCCTTCCTCTGCTCCCTTCCTCTTCAGCCTTTCCTCCTAGGCCTCTCACACTAGGCCCGCTTCCCTGAGCAGAGCTCCTGCAGAGCTCCTGCTCCCACTCCTTCTCCTCTCTGACTGTTTCCTCAAACTGTTCTCACCACTCTCAAGATGGCTCCCCTTTTTTATACTCCTGCTGAAGTGCTCCCCTGTGCTTCTTCCTTCACCCACACCTACTACATGGTTCCACCCTCCAGCCAGGGACTATGCTCTCCCTTAGGAGCAATCTCGCCCTTCCCTCCTGAAGTGTATTGGATGCAAGTGTGTGGGTCCCGGGCAGTACTCACTCCTTACCTGAGAGTGAGATACCACACCTCTGGGTGAGATGCAGTACCTCTGTGGCGACTGAACCCACAGGGGCGCCACATAAGCTCTTATGGTCAGCGGGGTCCTCTCTCTCCTGTAGAGAGTAAGCTCTTATGGTCAGTGGGGTCCTCTCTCTCCTGTAGAGTGTAAGCTCTTATGGTCAGTGGGGTCCTCTCTCTCCTGTAGAGTGTAAGCTCTTATGGTCAGCGGGGTCCTCTCTCTCCTGTAGAGAGTAAGCCCTTATGGTCAGTGGGGTCCTCTCTCTACTGTAGAGAGTAAGCTCTTATGGTCAGTGGGGTCCTCTCTCTCCTGTAGAGTGTAAGCTCTTATGGTCAGTGTGGTCCTCTCTCTCTCTACTGTAGAGTGTAAGCCCTTATGGTCAGTGGGGTCCTCTTTCTCTCCTGTAGAGTGTAAGCTCTTATGGTTAACAGGGTCCTCTTTCTCTCCTGTAGAGTGTAAGCTCTTATGGTCAGCAGGGTCCTCTTTCTCTCCTGTAGAGTGTAAGCTCTTATGGTTAGCAGGGTCCTCTTTCTCTCCTGTAGAGTGTAAGCTCTTATGGTCAACAGGGTCCTCTTTCTCTCCTGTAGAGTGTAAGCTCTTATGGTCAGCAGGGTCCTCTTTCTCTCCTGTAGAGTGTAAGCTCTTATGGTCAGTGGGGTCCTCTCTCTCTCCTGTAGAGTGTAAGCTCTTATGATCAGCGGGGTCCTCTCTCTCTCCTGCAGAGTGTAAGCTCTTACGGTCAGCAGGGTCCTCTTTCTCTCCTGTAGAGTGTAAGCTCTTATGGTCAGTGGGGTCCTCTCTCTCTCCTGTAGAGTGTAAGCCCTTATGGTCAGTGGGGTCCTCTTTCTCTCCTGTAGAGTGTAAGCTCTTATGGTTAACAGGGTCCTCTTTCTCTCCTGTAGAGTGTAAGCTCTTATGGTCAGCAGGGTCCTCTTTCTCTCCTGTAGAGTGTAAGCTCTTATGGTCAGCAGGGTCCTCTTTCTCTCCTGTAGAGTGTAAGCTCTTATGGTCAACAGGGTCCTCTTTCTCTCCTGTAGAGTGTAAGCTCTTATGGTCAGTGGGGTCCTCTCTCTCTCCTGTAGAGTGTAAGCTCTAATGGTCAGTGGGGTCCTCTCTCTCCTGTAGTGTGTAAGCTCTTATGGTCAGTGTGGTCCTCTCTCTCTCTCCTGTAGAGTGTAAGCCCTTATGGTCAGCAGGGTCCTCTTTCTCTCCTGTAGAGTGTAAGCTCTTATGGTCAGCAGGGTCCTCTTCCTCTCCTGTAGAGTGTAAGCTCTTATGATCAGCAGGGTCCTCTTCCTCTCCTGTAGAGTGTAAGGTCTTATGGTCAATGGGGTCCTCTCTCTCCTGTAGAGAGTAAGCTCTTATGGTCAGCAGGGTCCTCTTTCTCTCCTGTAGAGTGTAAGCTCTTATGGTCAGTGGGGTCCTCTCTCTCCTGTAGAGTGTAAGCTCTTATGATCAGTGAGGTCCTCTTTCTCTCCTGTAGAGTGTAAGCTCTTATGGTCAGCGAGGTCCTCTTTCTCTCCTGTAGAGTGTAAGCTCTTATGGTCAGCAGGGTCCTCTTCCTCTCCTGTAGAGTGTAAGCTCTTATGGTCAGTGGGGTCCTCTCTCTCCTGTAGAGTGTAAGCTCTTATGGTCAGTGGGGTCATCTCTCTCTCTCCTGTAGAGTGTAAGCTCTTATGGTCAGTGGGGTCCTCTCTCTCTCCTGCAGAGTGTAAGTGACGCGCCCCTGGGCCTGCTGTGTCGCGCAGCGTCTCGCGCACGGGGGCTTACCCGGAACCGGATCAGATGAGGGTTGTAGTCTCCGAGTGGCGGGGACCCGGTCCGTGCCCAGGGAGTCAGACTCAGTGTGTGGCAGTCCTGATAGATGTTATTTGAGTGTTGACTACGCCTCCCGTTGATTTGCAGCTATGGAGCTGCCGCTGCAGGGCAGACCGCTGAGGCCGGTGTAGAATTGTGCAGCGTGATAGTATAACCCCCAACGGGAGGGGTATGGCCTCAGGGCAGCCGACGTGGAAGATGGGGGTAGCAGGAACCACTCAGAGACGGTGCGGTGTAATTCAGGGTCTTTACTGGTAACAACGATAGACCCTCCCGGAGTACTTGCTAGCGAACGGGGCCTGGTCAGTCCTTGAGCAGATGGGATCTCCCCTGGCCAGGCGGAGTTGTAGGCCTCCCAAACTGACTGTACTCTTCTGGCTACCTTGCTAGAAGCGGATATAAGTAGCCCACGTCCCTGAGTGTACCGTGTGGTGCTCACCCGTATGGCCGGTGACTCGGGGCCTTCTATTGGCTTCCGCTCCACGATGGCGGTGCTGGTCCCACACGTGTGACCGTGCCTTCGGGTTTCTGGGCCTGAGGACCTGAAATCCCCTGCCGGTCGGCTTCTGCTGCTGGGTAAGAGTTAGTCCCCACAGCCTCGGACGCCGGGTCCGGTAAGAAAGCTTCTCAGTCAGGGCGAGCTCTGCAGCTGCCAGCCCCTGACTCGTAGTAGTACTGCTCCCACTGAGCTCCTGCTGTTTCTTCCTATGACTGTTTCTTGTCTCTACTCTCCTTGACTCCTAACCCTGCTTCAGCCCCGGGTTTATATAGGGGAAGTTCTTCCCCTCCCAAGACTGGGCAGGAGGTGTGGCATGCACAGGATCCCTGACCAAAGGACCTCCCACCTGCTCTCAGATATAACATCTCTATCACTGTGGCAACCAGACCCCTGGGGTGTCACATTCCCCCCTAGTGAAATTTAGTACTCCGGGACTAAACATATTTTAGAAAAACATAACAAGATAAAAACAATAATAATACAATAAGAAAAACATATAAAGATGGTTACGGCATGTCCGTAACCGGGTGCAGTCTTTGAAGAAAAGCAAGGTGTCCATTTCACCAAAACAGGGAGACGTAACCAGGTAGGGGTTTGTCCTACCCCGAGTCCTTAACAGTCTTTAGTCCGTCCTGGGTTACGCTCCAACTATGTACAAGGATTCCCGGTAAATCCGCCAAGGACTCCTACAAATAACTAGAAACACAAAATTATACACAAGCAACAATACACAGGTAAACATAAATAAAACAATTTATACACTTCAAATCCTCCACCGTGCGGGTAACTGGCCTCTAGTGGCCCTAGTGAACCTACGGAGCTGACTGCCTAGCCCTGAACTACAGGGTGTAGGAGCTGTCAAGGGTAAACTGGGCAGCTGTCTACCGGCTCTTTGGCTCACTAGGGATATGGCAGGCTCACTGCAAGCAGAGGGTTGATCCTCCTGGTCTGCGGGTGTGGGGACTTCTGCCTCCTGGACCGGCTGTTCTTCCAGCTCTACCTGTTGCTCCGTAGGTGCTTGGGATGCTGGTTGGAGGAAGGTGAGTACGGGTACCACAACTGCACCATTGACTTGAGTCCAAGACCGAGGGAAGTCCCCGAGCACAGTACTAACCATATCTTCCCTTTCCTCTACGGGTCGATGGTCTTCTTGTTCCTCTTCAGGGTTCCTCAGTTGTTCGGGACACTTCTTCAGGTGGTCCCGGGATACAATAGCTGTGGTTTCCCCTCCGTCTTTACTGATGGTACAAACCTTCGGGTTCTCATGACTTGAGGGCAGTACGGTGTACGGGTCCTTTTCCCACTGGTCGTCCAACTTGTGGAGCCGTCTCTTCCTCTTCAAGACCTGCTCTCCGGGTACCAGGGGAACAGCGGGAGCATACTGGTTGTAAGTTTTCTCTTGTCTTTCCCTAGCCTGACAGAGACTTCGCTCCACGCTCTCCTGTACTCTCCGGTACTGCTGCTGCCTCTCTGTGTCCCAGTCTGTTTCTGGTGAAGTGTCCTCGGGTGTCAGGACTCCCATTTCCAGGTCAACAGGTAACTTACCAGGTCTTGCCCTCATTAGGTAAGCCGGGGTACAGTTGGTGGAACCTACCGGGATGTGGTTGTATAGGTCCACCAGATCGGGCAACTTCTCAGGCCACAGACTGCGTTCTTCCAGGGGCAACGTTTTTAAAAGATCCATTACCACCTGGTTCATTTTCTCACAAAGTCCATTAGTTTGCGGATGGTAGGGTGTCGTCCTTATCTTCCGGCAGCCATACAGATTGCAGAATTCCTGGAAGACCTCCGCTTCAAAGGCAGGTCCCTGGTCCGTCAGCACTTGGTCCGGGTACCCGTGTGGACGGCAAAAGTGCTGCTGGAAGGCTCTAGCTGCTGTTTGAGCCGTTAAGTCCGTGATGGGGACGACAACCAAGAACCGGGAGTAATGATCCACGATGGTTAACGCGTAGACGTAGCCACTTCTGCTTGGGGTCAGTTTTACATGATCCAAGGCTACCAGTTCCAACGGTTGCCGGGTGACGATGGACTGCAGGGGAGACTTCTGGCTGGCACGGTCCTTCCTTCTCAGGTTGCACGGACCACAGTCTCTGCACCACTTCTCAATGGTTCCCCTCATGCCTACCCAGTGGAATCGCTCGCGCAGCAGGAACTCCAGCTTCTTCCACCCGAAGTGTCCAGCTCCGTCGTGGTATGCCTCCATCACCATGGCTGCGTCTCTTCGTGGCACCACTACTTGCCAGAGTAGTTCATGCGTCCGGGAGTTAACCATTCTGCGGCACAACTTCCCCTTGTAAAGGAACAGTCGACTCTTCTCTGCCCATAGTTGTTTGGCTTCCTCCGGAGCGTCTGGTTCAAGGCAAGCCTCCGGGCGAGTCAGCATCTCCTTCACCAGTCGGACGGCAGGGTCGCTGTCTTGCGTTTCCGCCCAGTTGTAGTGAGGTAAGGGGTTCAATGTAGCAGCCTGCTTACTCCTTACCCGGTGGGAATACTGGATAGTCCCATGACGGTGGAACGCAGGGAGTTCAACTTCTTCCAGTCCCTCCGGATCTTCTCCTTCGTCCGGCAGGTTGGGCATCCTGGACAGGGCATCCGCGTTGGTATTGGAGCGTCCGGCCCGGTATTTGATTGTGAACTCGTAGTTGGACAGACGGGCCATCCACCTCTGCTCCAGGGCACCGAGTCTTGCCGTGTCCAGGTGTGTCAACGGGTTGTTATCCGTGTACACGGTGAACCGGGAAGAAGCGAGATAATGCTTAAAGCGCTCGGTGACTGCCCATACTACGGCCAGGAACTCCAGCTTAAATGAGCTGTAATTCTCGGGGTTCCTTTCGGTGGGTCGCAGTTTTCGGCTGGCGTAGGCGATTACTCGTTCCTTCCCCTGCTGGATCTGGGACAGTACGGCTCCTAGCCCGATGTTACTGGCGTCGGTGTAGAGGATAAAGGGCTGGCTATAATCCGGGTACGCCAGGATTTCGTCCCCCGTGAGGGCCATCTTCAGCTGGCGGAAGGACTCTTCTTCCAGCTCCTCCCATTTGAAGGGCGGCTTCTGGTTCTTGGCCTTCCGGGACTGGCCTATCAGGAGGTCCTGCATAGGTGCTGCCTTTTTGGTGAAACCGGGAATAAACCTTCGGTAGTAGCCTACCAACCCGAGGAACTGCCGCACTTCTTTTACGCTGGAGGGGCTTGGCCATTCCTTAATTGCGGTGATCTTATCAGGGTCGGGAGCCACTCCATCAGCGCTCACCACGTGTCCCAGGTACTGCACCTTTGGTTTCAGGAGGTGACACTTGGAGGGTTTCACCTTTAAGCCGTAACTCGCCAGAGCTTCGAACACTTCCGCCAGGTGTTTCAGGTGGTCCTCATACGTCTTGGAATATACGATGACATCGTCCAGGTACAACAGGACCGTCTCGAAGTTTCTGTGGCCCAGACAACACTCCATTAGTCGTTGGAAGGTTCCTGGTGCGTTGCAGAGTCCGAACGGCATGCAGGTGAACTCGCTAAGTCCCATCGGGGTGGTGAATGCGGTCTTCTCCCGGTCCGCCTCTGCTACAGGAACCTGCCAGTACCCGCTAGTGAGATCCAAGGTAGAGAAGAAGTTAGCAGATCTTAAAGCAGCCAATGACTCCTCTATCCTTGGTAAGGGGTACGCATCCTTGTGTGTGATACGGTTGATTTTCCAGTAATCTACACACATCCTCATGGTGTTGTCTTTTTTTCTGACTAAGACTAGTGGAGCTGCCCAGGGGCTACAGCTATCCCTGATCACCCCAGCCTCCTTCATGTCTCTAAGCATCCCCTTGGCGTGTTGGTAGTGGGCAGGGGGTACGGGTCGATACCTCTCTTTTATAGGAGGATGGTCTCCCGTGGGGATGTGGTGTTCTACCCCCTTGACTCGCCCGAAGTCTAACGGGTGTTTACTGAACACTCTCTCGTACTCTTGAACCACCCGATAGACTCCTTGTTTCTGGTGTGCGGGAGTGGAGTCAGTACCCAGATGTAGTTGCTGACACCAGTCCTCCATGTTTTTCTTAGAGCCGTTACCTTCCTCCGGGTGAGATGGAGGCAAGGGTTCCACAGATTGTATAGAATTTTGGTTAATGGTATATAATTTAGCTAGCGTGGCATACCGGGGCAGATACACTTCCCTCTCCCCGATATTTATTATGCGAACGGGCACCCTCCCATGGCGTACATCAACCACCCCCCGTGCTGTCAAAATGGTGGGCCTACTGTCCGAGTAAACTGGTTCTACCATTGCCTGGTAATCCCTACCTCTCAGACCAATAGCTGCCCGGCACCAAATCATCATTTCACTTTTTGGGGGCATGGCAATAGGAAAAGGGTCACACATTCTTACGCTACCAATCTCACCGCCGGAGAGTTCCACCTGTTGCCGTCGCATCAGTGCCCGGATCTCTTTCTGGAGCACCCGCTGCTCGCCGGAGCTGGCGTTCTTGGCAACCTGCTGTAAAAGGAAAATCACCTCTGCAAGACAATTTTCAATTACATTAGTTCCTAGAGTTATTTTTGGGTGACTCTCATGTTTGTCAATATCTACAATGATCAGTCCCTGTGCTGCCAGTTCGACTCTACCGATTTTGATGGTCACCTCTTTAAATCCGATCTGTGGCACGGGCTGGCCATTGCTGGCGATGATACTCAAGTCGTCGTCAGGGTAGCGGGTAATATCCGAGTCATTCCAGTACTGCTTAAAGAGCACGTACGGGATGGTGGTGACCTGTGACCCGGTGTCCAGTAGGGCACTCATGGGAATGCCATCCAGTACCACAGGCAAGACTGGACGTCCTCCCACATATCTGTCGCGCCAGTTCGATGGGCCTGGTGATCTTTTTCCTGGGGGTTGGCCCTCTACCCCAGGTTGTGCCCGTTTAAAGAACAGTACCTTGCCATATGTCCGGGTTGATTGCAGCGGCGGCAGATGGGTCGTCCGTCCTCGCTGTATCGGTCACTGGGTCTTCCTCTGGCCGGTGGGGTCCTCCTTGGTCGACGCCACGGGATGTCCTCCGGTCCGGATGCCAGCTGGATCTTCCCTGGGGTGGAAACCTGTAAAGACTGCACAGTTCGGGTTAGCGCAGCAACGCTCTTAGCTAGCTCTTGGACCTGATGGTGTAGGTCTGGAGCCGGGTCATTGTCCAAAGCCTGCGCATCAGCTCCCACAGGCCCTGCCGACAAGGGCGCCGCCTCCTGGTGGTAAGTAATAGCTGGGCGCCTGTGGGTCATAACGCCACCCGGTGCCGGTTCTCGGAGCACCTGGATGGCTCTGTCCTTGAACTGTGCAAAGCCCAGATGGGGATCCTGTAAGGCCATCGCCCGCAACTGAGTTCGGTGGGCATTACAATACAGTCCCTCTATAAATTGTTCGGTCAACAGCCTGTCCTCGTTTCCCACTCCATCAGGGTCGGTCTGCTTAATGGCCCTCAGGGCCTCTTGTAGGTTTAGTGCATAGTCCCTTATACTCTCATGCGCTCGCTGCTTGCACCCGTAGAATCTAAGCTTAATCTCGGCTGAGGTGCGGGTATCAAAGGTATCCTTCAGCCGGCTTCGTATCCCTGCGACAGTCTTCCTCCCAGGTGGCCAGGATTTTACTTCCCTTTTGGCTGCCCCGGTTAGTTGGGCCACCAGGATGCTCACTTTTTGCTCTTCTGTGAGGGGGTACACCTGGAAGAGGCTATCCAGCTTTTCTCTAAAGTCATGCAGGGTATGTGACTCCCCTGAGTACTGGGGTAGCCAAGCGGCTCCCGGGATATAGGGCATGGTGAAGGGCATAACTGCAGCAGCGGTGGCGCTGGCGGGGGTTGAGGCAGTGAAGCTCTCCTCCGTATCCGACATCTTCCTCCCCCCTAGTGGACCGTGGCCTACCTTGCGATGATCCTGTTCCGTAGGCCGCGGCTCCGCAGTAGATCGTCAGGGTTGAGGACCTTCCGTCGCGCTCCGGTGACGTCGGCGTCTGCTGGGCTCCTTCCAGGACCTTACGCAACGTCCGGACGTGAGGCGGGGCTTCAGTTCTCGCGCGCTTTCCAAGTCCACGCCCCTCTTCTTCCCGTGCGGCGTCCTCAAGATGGCGTCCAATGGCGGGAAAACTCCACGGATGGCGGGAAGAAGGCCGAAGATGGCGCCGGATGGCGGGAAAACTTCGCGGATGGCGGGAAGAAGGCAGAAGATGGCGCCGGATGGCGGGAAACCTCACCACTGGTAAGTTTGAACAGTCTTTGCTTTTCAGGCACGCAGTACCCGGTGGTTGCGGGCACGAAATCCTGCCGACTACGCCAAAGTTGACGCGCCCCTGGGCCTGCTGTGTCGCGCAGCGTCTCGCGCACGGGGGCTTACCCGGAACCGGATCAGATGAGGGTTGTAGTCTCCGAGTGGCGGGGACCCGGTCCGTGCCCAGGGAGTCAGACTCAGTGTGTGGCAGTCTTGATAGATGTTATTTGAGTGTTGACTATGCCACCCGTTGATTTGCAGCTATGGAGCTGCCGCTGCAGGGCAGACCGCTGAGGCCGGTGTAGAATTGTGCAGCGTGATAGTATAACCCCCAACGGGAGGGGTATGGCCTCAGGGCAGCCGACGTGGAAGATGGGGGTAGCAGGAACCACTCAGAGACGGTGCGGTGTAATTCAGGGTCTTTACTGATAACAACGATAGACCCTCCCGGAGTACTTGCTAGCGAACGGGGCCTGGTCAGTCCTTGAGCAGATGGGATCTCCCCTGGCCAGGCGGAGTTGTAGGCCTCCCAAACTGACTGTACTCTTCTGGCTACCTTGCTAGAAGCGGATATAAGTAGCCCACGTCCCTGAGTGTACCGTGTGGTGCTCACCCGTATGGCCGGTGACTCGGGGCCTTCTATTGGTTTCCGCTCCCCGATGGCGGTGCTGGTCCCACACGTGTGACCGTGCCTTCGGGTTTCTGGGCCTGAGGACCTGAAATCCCCTGCCGGTCGGCTTCTGCTGCTGGGTAAGAGTTAGTCCCCACAGCCTCGGACGCCGGGTCCGGTAAGAAAGCTTCTCAGTCAGGGCGAGCTCTGCAGCTGCCAGCCCCTGACTCGTAGTAGTATTGCTCCCACTGAGCTCCTGCTGTTTCTTCCTATGACTGTTTCTTGTCTCTACTCTCCTTGACTCCTAACCCTGCTTCAGCCCCGGGTTTATATAGGGGAAGTTCTTCCCCTCCCAAGACTGGGCAGGAGGTGTGGCATGCACAGGATCCCTGACCAAAGGACCTCCCACCTGCTCTCAGACATAACATCTCTATCACTGTGGCAACCAGACCCCTGGGGTGTCACATAAGCTCTTATGGTCAGTGGGGTCCTCTCTCTCAGTGGGGTCCTCTCTCTCTCCTGTAGAGTGTAAGCTGTTATGGTCAGCGGGGTCCTCTTTCTCTCCTGTAGAGTGTAAGCTATTATGGTCAGCGGGGGGGGAGGGGCATTTTTCTGAACCATAGAGGACCATCAAAAGATTTTAAAAAATCTAAATAAAATTTATACTCACAGAAGATGCAATGAGGACCATGTGGGGGACAGTGAGGAGCGGAGGGATCGGAAAGGTGACTGTGAGGTGAGAAGAAAGATTTTTTTCATTTTGTAAGTATGTTTATTAAGCTCTGGGGTCTTGAGAGAGAAAGGCGAATTCAATTCCCTGGGAAAAACTGTGCAAATTGGCAAATTCAAATTTTGAAGCTCTAATTGTTACAAATCAATTTTCTAATGTTTTTCTTTTTTTTACAGCACATTTATCTCACCAGCACCAACAGTCGGATATTGATATATACATATATCCATTGCCTCGTGTAGGGCGTCGTTACATTTCCATGACCCTATATACAATAAGACTGTGATATGATGTAGAAATCAGGATTTTGTTGTGGGTGTAAAGAAATATAAGCAGCACGCTGTGTATGTGGGACCCCCGGCACGGGGCGCTATGTATGGAGCCGGTATAAACACATACAGTTGTTGATATGAGATATACAGATGTAAACCTGTGATCAGGGATTCATCTTACAGTCATTCATCCTACAGTAACTTCTTCTATTTATACAAAATAACGATGAAACTGTTTTCAGATGACATTCTTCCAACAAATGGAGCACAAATGTATCAAAATTGTAGCATCATGACCTTGATATGCGACCTTCCGGGCTGTTACTGAAAGCTATATTGCTCATCTGACATCTATGTACAACATATGGAGGAGATTTCTGAGCATTTCTTGCCCTTTCTGGTTGCCTTTTGTCTGGAGTCTTTGATTTATTTTACTGTGAATTCAGATAATGCAAGACCTCATGTATGTAGGACTTCTGTCCATCCAGTAGTCCCCGTGAAAAGAATAGAGCATGTTAACCAAGATTGCCATTGGGTCTCCAATGACTACGGGTCAATTGGCTAACTTTACATGCCACCATGCTGTACAACTCATCTAGCTCCAGGCTTCAGGAGGGTTTCCATTACATTGGAAGTTAACAGATGGAAGGGATCTTTAAAAAAAGCAACACTTACCACTAGAATCCCTCCAATAGTGCAGTGCTCTGGACCAGGAGAGCAGTCACGCGATCTCTGAGGCCATCGATTGACTGTAGGGGTCATGTGACTGATAAGTGGCATGTCAGCACATCAGAAGTGAGAACGTTCTGACCAACAGTGAGCTGACCACTCAGGCTCTGATTGGCACTAAGGTCAGGCAACTGGTGGTCAGGATGTCATTCCTTCCATTCCTGATGACTACCATCATAGCATCAATGGTGGAGTGGTGGGGAATTCCAGGGGTAAGTATAACTTCTTACTTTCATAAGGAACCCTACTCTCTAATGAACGGAGTGTTGGCACTCATGGATGACCACCTCTCCATTCCAAGGGGAAATTTACTAACTCCCACAATGTTCATCCTTCTTCTCTGCTAGATTTGTAAAACTTAACATGGACAAAATTGAATTCATCATCTTTCCACCATCTCACTCAACCCCCCCCAACTGACCTATCAATCAAAGTCAATGGCTGCCCTCTCTCCCCAGTCCTGCAAGGTCGCTGCCTCGGGGTAACCCTGGACTCTGATCTCTCCTTTAAATCACACATCCAAGCCCTTTCCACTTCCTGCCGACTCCAACTCAAAAATATCTCCCGAATCCGCACATTCCTCAATCACGAATCTGCAAAAACACTAATGCATGCCCTCATCATCTCCCGCCTTGACTACTGCAACCTCTTGCTCTGTGGCCTCCCCTCTAACACTCTCGTATTCCTCCAATCTATGCTAAACTCTGCTGCCCGATTAATCCACCTGTCCCCCCGCTATTCCCCGGCCTCTCCTCTCTGCCAATCCCTTCACTGGCTCCCCATTGCCCAGAGACTCCAGTTCAAAACCCTAACCACGGCATACAAAACCATCCACAACCAGCTCCTCTATACATCTGTGACCTAGTCTCCCAGTACAAACCTGCACGCAACCTCCGATCCTCACAAGATCTCCTGCTCTACTCCCCTCTTATCTCCTCCTCCCACAACCGTATACAAGATTTCTCCCGTGCTTCCCCCCTACTCTGGAACTCTCTACCCCAACACATCAGACTTTCGCCTACCGTGGAAACCTTCAAAAGGAACCTGAAGACCCACCTCTTCCGACAAGCCTACAACCTGCAGTTACCACCGCTCCACCATACCGCTGCACGACCAGCTCTACCCTCACCTACTGTATTCTCACCCATCCCTTGTAGATTGTGAGCCCTCGTGGGCAGGGACCTCGCTCCTCCTGTACCAGTCGCCAACTTGTATTGTTCAAAATTTATTGTAATTGTTTGTGCTGAGTATATCCCTTTCACATGTAAAGCACCATAATAATAAATAATAATATTAATAATAACTCCATTGTAGGAATCGGTGGGGGGGGGGGGGGTCCCATCAATGGAACCTCCTGAGATGAGCGAGCTATCATGTATCCTCTGTGTAGGAGATAATTTGCTAAAATGGGATTAACTCCTTGAAGTCCAGATGCTCCACGCGTGATCCCTCAGAATAAAATGAGCAAATATATGAGTAAGGGGCCAAAGAGAAACGAAAGACAAAAAAGGAGAAAAAAGTAAGAAGAAGATCCCTCAATTGCATCACGAAGTTCCTCATTTTAGAGTGCAGGTTTGCAGCCAAGCATCAGTGCCATGACACCACCCATCCATGCATGCCAAGCCTGCAGCTCCGTTTACCAGCCATTACTAGTGTCTGCCAGCACCCACACGGCTGACACACCTTGGACCATGTACTCCATCCACATAATGCTCGTTCTGTGGGAAAAGCCTCAGATGTGTTTTATTTTCCTACATTTAAGTGTTGACTTCTGCAAAAATGTATAAAACAAAAAAAAAAAAAAAGCCTGGGCTCCGGGCAGACATAGGAACATATTATATTGGTAACTATTGCTTGGCACTCCCATACACCATCCAATGCCACTTTCGTATAAACTCCACCTGTGCCAATTGCTACAGGCTCAAAAGAACAGTGTGTTTCTGAAATTAATACCCGAGTACTCACAACTGACCGCGACATCAAATCTTGTATTTCTGCTATATATAGAAAGGAAACAACGGCTTCTTCCAAAATAAACTCCTAAGCCCAAGGTTTTCTTACATCATTGTGGACAAAGAAATTACTTTATTTAGGAATCTTTATGGTGCTAAGTTACGATTTACTGTTTCATATCTCAAACCTGTTAATTAGAGATGAGCAAATAAATTTGAGTAGAATTGAATTCTACCTGAATTTCACAAAAAAATCATCATTCACCAAAATGCTGATTTTTTTTTGCAATTCGTTTCCATGCGGATTCAGCTAAATGGTGGCCGCTATTTTTCTGAACCATAATGGCCCATCAAAAAGTTCAAAAATGTAAAAAGTCCTTATACTGAACTCACTGTTCACCTTCTGCTACTTACCGCCCCACAATCAGGTCCTCGCTGCATCTTCTGATTTACCGCCTCTCCTACTGGAATTTTCAGGCATCTCGTCTGTGCCGGGACTTCTGGCTTTCATGGGGCTGGGAGGGGTTCATGACACCATGGCCTCCAGCATGCTTGTGCAGAACCCTCCAGGAGTCATGAAAGTCCGGCACAGTGTGAGAGACCCAGGGAAATCCAGAGCAATGAGCATTGGATCAAAAATGTGATGAGGACCAGATGGGGTGGCAGTGAGGAGCGGATGGGCTGGAGAGGTGAGGGGTGAGGTGACTATAAGGATTTTTTTTTCATATCTTAATTTTATTATGTTCTAGGGTATGGAGAGAACCCAGACCATTATAAAGGATATTAAATTAATGGAAAATAACTTCTCTGCACATCCAAAATATGAGTGAACAGTCAAATTCGAATTCTGCTTGATCAGTTCATTTTTACTCTTAACCGAAAATCAGTAAATTGAGGCAAACGATGGGCATAGAAGATGAGGGCATCAAAGCCAATAGAGAAATTAGACCTCCCTAAGGTTGGGTTGTACTTGACACCACCATAGTCCTAAATACATTGGCGGCTCAGTTGCCTGTATCTCATTTTTATACATCGAGACATTTTTTTGTTGCCCATGATTAGGGTTTGCCTGGCAAATTTTGGCCTGGAGGGTAAGCACAAAGCTGTGGTTCATCCATTGGTTGGGTTTCATGGAGCAATTGGTGCATGTCCAAGGAGTGGCTACCAGACACTCCTCATATACCAGTCACCTCTATATACAATCCCACCCCCATAGCACCCCAATACTGGCAATAATGGTCCAGAACTTTCTATTGACCTTTCTCTTGAAGTAGTGAAGTGTGACTTGACTGTCGGGCTGCCGCTCGCACGTTTACACCTTAAAACTCCTCGTCAGGAGGTAATATCATTCAGGTTACCACAATCCCGAGGCTCCAGAGACAGAGAACTGTTTCATACATACGACAATTAGCAGTAATGAAAGCAGACACCATTTGGGATGTAGCATCGGCATTTGGGAAAAGGTGAGTAGTATCTGCTGTCCTGGGATTTGGTAAAATTACTTTTTCTGTTGAATTTCTGCCTTGTCTGAGCCAAGGCTTCGTATTTCCAGACGCCGTTAATGATCAGTAATATTCTCACGAAAATGCCCTTGATGACTAAAATAGCACTGAATGCGTGTCCTCCTCTCCAAAATTCTGTAACAGTCTTGGAAAAAAAGAGTGTGAAAGCTTGTACTGGGCATGGTGATAAAGTTCAGAAATGAGTAAGCGCCTACGTATCCAGCTGGAGTCAGAGGCTCCGGGGAAGTTTGTATTGGGGCCAGTAGGTTTGACACAACAGGGCACACTCGCTGCTTGCTTACGCACTTTCGAAACGTCCATCAGAAAACTATGATATTATCTCAAGAAAGCCGGGAAAAAGAGCGCAATGATACAAAGATAGATGCGTCCTTCCTTACCTTTCCTCTTGTCCCATAAAAAGATTGGCATGAGATGGTCAGATAAAACGTGACTTTGCAATACTCTGTGGGAAAACCTTTATGCTATATGTGGCCACTAAGTACAACAGTTGTGACATGAAATTCATTCTGTTGAAAGTTCTGCTAGAATGGCACGATAATGTATTACATTTGCACTTGAAGAATTGAAGTGTATGAATTTTTCGGAGAGTTGAGGATGGAAACAATCTGCTCTTTCAGCCAATGGTTGTCTCTTCGAATCCCTTCATACACTTGCACGCATCACAGAGAGTAAACTGCTATCAGACATCTCTGGAGAGAGTTTATGTCTCGGAGCTACAAAAGTCATTGAAATTCAACATGGCTGATCCTTCTTACCCCTAACATCATCTTTTAGGAAAAAGTCAGGATGCCTCCATACTCATTAGATGGTCAGACAATCCAACCAATATCGACATGTTTGGCCAACTTTGCTTTATTGTGTTTACCATATGATGCCATTCTAGAGTGTTCAAAAATAAAGGAACAACCCAACAAACCCGGCTGTGATGAAGGTCCCAAAATATTGGTGACCATTAATTCAGCCTTATTCCGTGAAGCATTTTACATTATAACAAAAGGAGTAGACTGATCAATGATCTCAAAGTAATTAGAACCACAGAATCCTAGAATGTTAGAGTTGGAGGGGACCTCTAGGGTCATCGTGTCCAACCCCCTGCTCAATGCAGGATTCACTAAACCATCTCAGACAGATGTCTGTCCAGCCTCTGTTTGAAGACTTCCAGTGAAGGGGAACTCACCACCTCTCATGGCCGCCTGTTCCACTCATTAATCACCCTCACTGTCAAAAAGTTTTTTCTAATATCTAATCTGTATCTTCTCCCGTTCAGTTTCATCCCATTGCTTCTCATGCTTCCACGTGCAAATGAGAATGAGGATGATCGCTCTACAGTGTGACAGCCCTTCAGTTATTTGTCCACAGCTATTAAGTCTCCTCTAAGACTTATTTTTTGCAAGCTAAACATTCCCAGATCCTTTAACCGTTCCTCGTAGGACATAGTTTGCAGTCCGCTCACCATTGTGGTCGCTGTTCTCTGAACTTGCTCCAGTTTTTCGATATCTTTTCCTAAAATGTGGTGCCCAGAACTGGAGACAGTATTCCCGATGATGTCTGACCAAGGAGGAATAGAGGGAGGTAATTACGTCACGTGATCTATGCTTCTCTTAATACATCCCAGAACTGTTCAAATGGAAAAGTTTGAAAACATTATTAATATTAAATCAGTAAAGAAGAAAATTGTTTGAAGATTTTCAATAAAATTTGACAAGCGATTTCATGTCCCTGGCTAATCTACAAAGATAGGAGTAAACCCATGGGAAAATGATGTTGGCATCTTTTCTTGGTGGTCCGAATCTTCCTAAAATATTGCAAAGACTCGGGTAAGATTCTGAAGGACTTTTGTTGGTATCTAAATTTTTTTTTTTCCCTAGGATTGTTGGACTACAGTTTCACGTTGCTCACCACAGGAGAGTTTCCGTTACTGAAATAGACCAGTTGATGTCAAAACTCAACTCTCAAATACTTCATCTTACGTCTGTATCTAAAAATATTGGCGGAGGCGCTACAAATGAGCTCACAAGAGTTGATCCGACTTGGCAGAGCACATGTGGACACTTCACTGTACAAGCAAGGAACGAGCCTTAGAGTAACTGAGACGAGCTACTTCATTCTTAATGACCCATATGACATGACACATCCATCTCCTCGCAGAGCATTTTGTGATGGGACCGTTACCAGCGTGAGGCATGACTACACGCTCTTAGCAGTACTTTTTTCCAGGCACTGATGCATGCATGGGACACGGTCTAGGAGAAACAGGGTTGAGGGTTTGTGGGTGTTCTTACGCTATGGCTGAATCACTTATATTAAATGTCAGCTAATGAGTAATGGGCTGGGTCATCAACCAACGCAGAAAAACCCTCATTGTCCTTGGTGAAGGAGAACACATCGATCATATATTATACATAATTGGTACTATATGTCTGTTACAGTCACCATTTGGGTGGATTTATTTCTGCCAACTCCTAGGATTATTTTTTAATTACGGGAGCACACATGACTGGTTGGTTGTTGAAGGCGATGGGCGTCCATGGCGTGTTTGGAGCTTAATGCGAGTCATTCTGTCTTCCAGTGACAAGCCATCGCTCTCCATTTTGATTAAATGAGAGAGGGAAAGGTTTAGTAGGTCCAGTTATTATATGAACTCCAATTTCTCATTATATACAGTCAATACATTCTCAAGACATGATAAGGAAACCCTGGAAAATCACATATACCATAAAAGTCTCCGAATATTACTACCACATATAACATAAACATCTCCCAACATTACAACCACATATAACATAAACATCTCCCAACATTACTACCACATATAACATAAACATCTCCCAACATTACAACCACATATAACATAAACATCTCCCAACATTATAACCACATATAACATAAACATCTCCCAGTGTTATAACCACATATAGCATAAACATCTCCCAACATTACTACCACATATAACATAAACATCTCCCAACATTACAACCACATATAACATAAACATCTCCCAACATTATAACCACATATAACATAAACATCTCCCAGTATTATAACCACATATAGCATAAACATCTCCCAACATTATAACCACATATAACATAAACATCTCACAGTATTATAACCACATATAGCATAAACATCTCCCACCATTATAACCACATATAACATAAACATCTCCAACCATTATAACCACATAGAGCATAAACATCTCCCAACATTATAACCACATATAGCATAAACATCTCCCAACATTACTACCACATATAGCATAAACATCTCCCAACATTATAACCACATATAACATAAACATCTCCAACCATTATAACCACATAGAACATAAACATCTCCCAACATTATAACCACATATAGCATAAACATCTCCCAACATTACTACCACATATAGCATAAACATCTCCCAACATTACTACCACATATAACATAAACATCTCCCAACATTACAACCACATATAGCATAAACATCTCCCACCATTATAACCACATATAGCATAAACATCTCCCACCATTATAACCACATATAACATAAACATCTCCAACCATTATAACCACATAGAGCATAAACATCTCCCAACATTATAACCACATATAGCATAAACATCTCCCAACATTACTACCAGATATAGCATAAACATCTCCCAACATTACAACCACATATAGCATAAACATCTCCCACCATTATAACCACATATAACATAAACATCTCCAACCATTATAACCACATAGAGCATAAACATCTCCCAACATTATAACCACATATAGCATAAACATCTCCCAACATTACTACCACATATAGCATAAACATCTCCCAACATTACTACCACATATAACATAAACATCTCCCAACATTACAACCACATATAGCATAAACATCTCCCACCATTATAACCACATATAACATAAACATCTCCAACGATTATAACCACATAGAGCATAAACATCTCCCAACATTATAACCACATATAGCATAAACATCTCCCAACATTACTACCACATATAGCATAAACATCTCCCAACATTACTACCACATATAACATAAACATCTCCCAACATTACTACCACATATAACATAAACATCTCCCAACATTATAACCACATATAGCATAAACATCTCCCAACATTACTACCACATATAACATAAACATCTCCCAACATTACTACCACATATAACATAAACATCTCCCAGTGTTATAACCACATATAGCATAAACATCTCCCAACTTTACTACCACATATAACATAAACATCTCCCAACATTATAACCACATATAACATAAACATCTCCCAACATTATAACCACATATAGCATAAACATCTCCCAACATTACTACCACATATAGCATAAACATCTCCCAACATTACTACCACATATAACATAAACATCTCCCAACATTACTACCACATATAGCATAAACATCTCCCAACATTACTACCACATATAACATAAACATCTCCCAACATTACTACCACATATAGCATAAACATTTCCCAACATTATAACCACATATAACATAAACATCTCTCAACATTACAACCACCACATATAACATAAACATCTCCCAACATTATAACCACATATAACATAAACATCTCCCAACTTTACTACCACATATAGCATAAACATCTCCCAACATTATAACCACATATAACATAAACATCTCCCAACATTACTACCACATATAACATAAACATCTCCCCACATTACTACCACATATAGCATAAACATTTCTCAAAATTCTAACCACATATAACATAAATATCTCCCAACATTATAACCACATATAGCATAAACATCTCCTAACATTATAACCACATATAACATAAACATCTCCCAGTATTATAACCACATATAGCATAACCATCTCCCAACTTTACTACCACATATAGCATAAACATCTCCCAACATTATAACCACATATAACATAAACATCTCCCAACATTACTATCACATATAACATAAACATCTCCCAACATTACAACCACATATAGCATAAACATTTCTCAAAATTATAACCACATATAACATAAACATCTCCCAACATTATAACCACATATAACATAAACATCTCCCAACATTATAACCACATAGAGCATAAACATCTCCCAACATTACTACCACATATAACATAAACATCTCCCAACATTACTACCACATATAGCATAAATGACACGCCCCCTGGGCCAGTGCTGTTTGGGGATTACCCGGAGCCGGATCAGATGGGGGTTGTAGTCTCCGAGTGGCGGCGACCCGGTCCGTGCCCAGGGTGTCAAACTCAGTGTGTGGCAGTCTTTACAGATGTTATTAGTTGTTCTTAGTGTCGACTACGCCAACCGTTGATTTGCGGTCAAAAGGCCGCCGCTGCAGCAGGGTCCGCTGAGGCTGGTGGTATATGTGCAGCTGTGGTAGTATAACCCCCAACGGGAGGGGTATAGCCTCAGGGGGTCAGGTGTAGAGGATGGTGGTAGTGGTGGTGCAGTGTGGATGGTAAGAAGACTCAGAGTCGGGCTGTGCAGTTCAGGGTTTTTACTTACTGCTGTTCTGTTGGTCACTCTGGCCTTGAGTGACCGCCCGAGCCGTGCTGCGTCCACCAGGTCCTGGACTCGGCCAACCCCCAAGCAATTCTGGAGCGTGGTCCTGAGCTCCCTTTCTGACTGTCCTCTCTACTGGCCGTTCCCACCAGGGGTCCACTTATGTCCGGCTCCCTCGGGTCTCCTGTTGGGTGAACCTTCTTTGGCTTCCCTGACCCTATGCTCGGTGTGCCTTCTTAGTGGACTTGGTGAGGGGCTGCTCCACATGTAATGTCGCAGCCTCCGGTTCTTAGTTGAGGGTAGTTTCTCTCCTCCACTAATTTGGGATCCGGTTCCCTTGCGTGCCAACCCTTCACCCTTCTGGTTGTATACTGGGTTCTTGGGGTTCCTTCTTCTCCCCCTCTGGGTCCTTCTCTTCTCCTCTCTCTCTTCTCTCTGCAGGCGCTCCTGGACCTCTCTCAGGACTGACTGACCCTCTACAGAAGACTGACCCTGATCTAAGATGGTGCCCACCTTATATACTCCCTCTATGTGTGAGCTCAGGTGACCAGCACCCAATGAGCTCCTATCTTTACCCAGACTACTCCCCCTATCTGCCCCTACACTACTGGGATGTTCCACCCCCCTCCCACTCCAGCCAGGGACAGACACTGTCGTACCTGCACATATACTGGTGGGAGTACCGTCGGTCTGTCCCCCGGAAATGGGATGTATGTAGTGTATGCAGCTTTCTGAGCTCAGTCCCACACTCCATCCTTACCCGGGAGTGGAATACCACACCTCTGGCTTGAGGCGTAATACCCCTGTAGCAGCCGAGTCCTCAGGGTGCTACATTCCCCCCTGGTAAATCGCAGCACGTCCTCGGGCTGTAAGAGAATAAAACATCCATAAACATACAATTTTTTCATAACAACATAAACATATAAAACATTATATATATATTTCTGCAGCATAAAACTTTTTCATAATAAACATTCTTGTAAACTTTCTTGTTCCTCCGGCCACGGTGCAACTTGTGACCGGGTAAAGTGCGACAGTCTCTTGTAGAATAACACAGCTTTCCTATAAAACCAGTAGGGGGCGCCTTAAAAAGCGCAACTATATACAAGGGGAAATATGGCCGCTCTCAGTCCTCGGCCAGGTATTAGGAAAGGAATGACCGCTCTAAGTCCTCGGTCAGTGGGAATAGGGACACACGGGTTTCAGTTCAATTTGCTGGTCCCAACGGGGACTATATTTTAACTAGCAGCAGTAACAGTTCTTATACCCTGACGGGTAACTATGTATAGTCTCTTTACCATACTTTAATGATGGCGTACTCCTGCTCCTCCTTCAGACCCGTCCGGGTCCTCTTGCTCCTCTTCACACCGTAGCTCCTCCTCCGTCAGCCGGTGTACATGGAGGGCGTAGGGTCCTTTGGCACACTTGTGCCCGGTGAATGTGACCTCGTCCCCTACATATAGGTCACGACCTCTGTGTCCCTCCGGCAGATGGGACTCCACGTCTCTTCTGGTCACAAAGACGTCGCCGGGGGTGTGGTGATCCCTGATGAAGCCCCACCCGTGCTGCAATTGAAACTTAATCACAGTCCCGGTGGTACGGGGACCATGAGCTGCACGGGGGTCTCTCCTGGTCCTGCTCTTCTGCCCTGCGCTCTGTTCCTGCAGCCGCTGCTCACGGACCCGCCTCTCTCTCCGTTCTTGCTCGAAGACTGCCAACTGCTGGCGGCAGCACTCCACACGCTCCGCTGCGGCTGCCCGAGTTTCCTGAGTGAACCCCATGAGGTCTCCTCCGGTGGGGTCCCACTCGAACTGCGCTTCTTCCAGCGGGAGCGGGGTCCTCTTAACGGGCTTCGGAGCCGGAATCAGGGGCTCGCACAGGGGCCTTGCTTTTTGGAGTTCCAGTTGGTAGTACTCCGGTGGCCATCTAAAGGGCTGCCCATCCGGGCACGTATGCTGGGCAAATAGGTCTTCACCCAGGTGTGGCGCTGTGGATGTTGAGGGCGCGGTGGTGGTAGCGGCGCCCGGGTTCGCCAGGCCTTGCGACCAGGCCTGGGGTACCCTGAATGTAAAGGGCACCGTGAAGACGGCGGCGCCCGGGGCTACTTGGCCCAGCGACCAGGCCGGTGGCTCAGTGGAGGTAGAGGGCGCTGTTGGTACTGCGGCGCCCGGGGGTACTAGACCTTGCGACCAGGCCTGTGGTGTTTCCTGCTTTGCCGCGCTCAGGGTTGAGGCGCGTGACGTCACAGGGGTCGCGGCCGCGGCTTCTGCTTGAGGCCTTGTCTGGAGCGGTGACGATGCAGCGACGGGCACGGCAGGGGGAATTTCGGGCTCTGCGACGGGGAGCTGGGGCAGGCACGCGGTTTCTCGGCTCGGGGTAGTGACGTCCCCTTTACCTGCCTCCATCTGTTCAGCTCCCTCTTCGGCGCCGTCTCCGGCCTTCACTCCTCCTGCACCATCCTCAAAGGCGGTCTGTCTCCTCGTCTCGGGTGGCGTGCTTCGCTGGCGGGTTCTTGCCTGCAGGGCCATCTCTCGGCTCCACTCCGTCAGCGTCTCTCGCTGCACCTGGGCCATCCTCCATGCGATGCGCTCCAGCGCGGTCTGCGCACACTCCCGGTCTCGGGGGAGCTGTGCCAGGATCTCCACTAAGCCTAGTGGGGTTGTTGCTTGCAGCAGGCTCCTGACCACAGGGTCGGTGCTGCCTGACTCTCCTTCCATCTCCGGGTACGACTTCTCCGGAGTCCTCTCCAGACTTCTTGTCTCCGGGTGCGCTCTCTCCAGACTCCTCCAGGCTGCACCCATCTTCGCTCTCTTGTTCTGTCTCCGCCCACATTGAAGGTGGTCCCGGGGCAACTTTGTGATTGTCAGTTCCAGGGGCAGTTCTCTCACGCTGATGGACATCTCTAGCATCACAGTCTCCGTTGGTGGGGGCAGTTTCCGCTTTTGGCGCCATTCCTTTACCTGGCCCACGATGGGAGGTGACCTCTTGCCACCCTCTGGCACGCCCATAATGGCGTCCGCTCTTCCAAGGCGGGAAATCTTCTGGAAATGGCGGGAAAAAGCTGCAGATGGCGGGCAACCGGCGGGAAACGATCCGTGATGGCGTCCCATGGCGGGGACCCTCTGGAACCGGCGGGAGACTTCTTCTTGAGGTAAATTTGAACTTTTCTTCAGACACGCAGTACCCGGTGGTTGCGGGCACGAAATCCTGCCGACTACGCCAAAGTTGACGCGCCCCCTGGGCCAGTGCTGTTTGGGGATTACCCGGAGCCGGATCAGATGGGGGTTGTAGTCTCCGAGTGGCGGCGACCCGGTCCGTGCCCAGGGTGTCAAACTCAGTGTGTGGCAGTCTTTACAGATGTTATTAGTTGTTCTTAGTGTCGACTACGCCACCCGTTGATTTGCGGTCAAAAGGCCGCCGCTGCAGCAGGGTCCGCTGAGGCTGGTGGTATATGTGCAGCTGTGGTAGTATAACCCCCAACGGGAGGGGTATAGCCTCAGGGGGTCAGGTGTAGAGGATGGTGGTAGTGGTGGTGCAGTGTGGATGGTAAGAAGACTCAGAGTCGGGCTGTGCAGTTCAGGGTTTTTACTTACTGCTGTTCTGTTGGTCACTCTGGCCTTGAGTGACCGCCCGAGCCGTGCTGCGTCCACCAGGTCCTGGACTCGGCCAACCCCCAAGCAATTCTGGAGCGTGGTCCTGAGCTCCCTTTCTGACTGTCCTCTCTACTGGCCGTTCCCACCAGGGGTCAACTTATGTCCGGCTCCCTCGGGTCTCCTGTTGGGTGAACCTTCTTTGGCTTCCCTGACCCTATGCTCGGTGTGCCTTCTTAGTGGACTTGGTGAGGGGCTGCTCCACATGTAATGTCGCAGCCTCCGGTTCTTAGTTGAGGGTAGTTTCTCTCCTCCACTAATTTGGGATCCGGTTCCCTTGCGTGCCAACCCTTCACCCTTCTGGTTGTATACTGGGTTCTTGGGGTTCCTTCTTCTCCCCCTCTGGGTCCTTCTCTTCTCCTCTCTCTCTTCTCTCTGCAGGCGCTCCTGGACCTCTCTCAGGACTGACTGACCCTCTACAGAAGACTGACCCTGATCTAAGATGGTGCCCACCTTATATACTCCCTCTATGTGTGAGCTCAGGTGACCAGCACCCAATGAGCTCCTATCTTTACCCAGACTACTCCCCCTATCTGCCCCTACACTACTGGGATGTTCCACCCCCCTCCCACTCCAGCCAGGGACAGACACTGTCGTACCTGCACATATACTGGTGGGAGTACCGTCGGTCTGTCCCCCGGAAATGGGACGTATGTAGTGTATGCAGCTTTCTGAGCTCAGTCCCACACTCCATCCTTACCCGGGAGTGGAATACCACACCTCTGGCTTGAGGCGTAATACCCCTGTAGCAGCCGAGTCCTCAGGGTGCTACATAAACATCTCTCAACATTATAACCACATATAACATAAACATCTCCCAACATTACTACCACATATAACATAAACATCTCCCAACATTATAACCACATATAACATAAACATCTCCCAACATTACTACCACATATAACATAAACATCTCCCAACATTATAACCACATATAACATAAACATCTCCCAGTATTATAACCACATATAGCATAAACATCTCCCAACATTATAACCACATATAACATAAACATCTCCCAGTATTATAACCACATATAGCATAAACATCTCCCAACTTTACTACCACATATAACATAAGCATCTCTCAACATTACAGCCACATATAGCACAAACATCTCCCAACATTATAAACACATAGAGCATAAACATCTCCCAACATTACTACCACAAATAACATAAACATCTCCCAACATTACTACCACATATAGCATAAACATTTCCCAACATTATAACCACATATAACATAAACATCTCTCAACATTACAACCACATATAACATAAACATCTCCCAACATTACTATCACATATAACATAAACATCTCCCAACATTACTACCACATATAGCATAAACATCTCCCAGCATTATAACCACATATAACACAAACCACTCTCAACATTACAACCACATATAACATAAACATCTCCCAACATTACTACCACATATAACATAAACATCTCCCAACATTATAACCACATATAGCATAAACATCTCCCAACATTATAACCACATATAACATAAACATCTCCCAGTATTATAACCACATATAGCATAACCATCTCCCAACTTTACTACCACATATAGCATAAACATCTCCCAACATTATAACCACATATAACATAAACATCTCCCAACATTACAACCACATATAGCATAAACATTTCTCAAAATTATAACCACATATAACATAAACATCTCCCAACATTATAACCACATATAACATAAACATTTCCCAACATTACTACCACATATAGCATAAACATCTCCCAACATTACTACCACATATAACATAAACATCTCCCAACATTTCGACCACATATAGCATAAACATCTCCCAACATTACTACCACTTATAACATAAACATCTCCCAACATTACTACCACATATAGCATAAACATCTCCCAACATTATAACCACATATAACATAAACATCTCCCAGTATTATAACCACATATAGCATAAACATCTCCCAACTTTACTACCACATATAGCATAAACATCTCCCAACATTATAACCACATATAACATGAACATCTCCCAGTATTATAACCACATAGAGCATAAACATCTCCCAACATTACTACCACATATAACATAAACATCTCCCAACATTACTACCACATATAACATAACCATCTCCCAACATTACAACCACATATAGCATAAATATTTCTCAAAATTATAACCACATATAACATAAACATCTCCCAACATTATAACCACATAGAGCATAAACATCTCCCAACATTATAACCACATATAACATAAACATCTCCCAACATTACTACCACATATAGCATAAACATCTCCCAACATTACTACCACATATAACATAAACATCTCCCAACATTTCTACCACATATAACATAAACATCTCCCAACATTACTACCACATATAGCATAAACATCTCCCAACATTATAACCACATATAACATAAACATCTCCCAGTATTATAACCACATATAGCATAACCATCTCCCAACTTTACTACAACATATAGCATAAACATCTCCCAACATTATAACCACATAGAGCATAAACATCTCCCAACATTACTACCACATATAACATAAACATCTCCCAACATTACTACCACATATAGCATAAACATCTCCCAATATTATAACCACATATAACATAAACATCTTCCAACATTTCTACCACATATAGCATAAACCTCTCCCAACATTATAACCACATATAACATAAACATCTCCCAACATTACTAACAGATATAGTATAAAGATCTCCCAACATTATAACCACATATAACATAAACATCTCCCAACATTACTACCACATATAGCATAAACATCTCCCAACATTACTACCACATATAACATAAACATCTCCTAACATTTCTACCACATATAACATAAACATCTCCCAACATTATAACCACATATAACATAAACATCTCCCAACATTACTACCACATATAACATAAACATCTCCCAACATTATAACCACATATAACATAAACATCTCCCAGTATTATAACCACATATAGCATAACCATCTCCCAACATTACTACCACATATAACATAAACATCTCCCAACATTACAACCACATATAACATAAACATCTCCCAACATTACTACCACATATAACATAAACATCTCCCAACATTACTACCACATATAGCATAAACATCTCCCAACATTATAACCACATATAACATAAACATCTCCCAGTATTATAACCACATATAGCATAAACATCTCCCAACATTATAACCACATATAACATAAACATCTCTCAACATTATAACCACATATAACATAAACATCTCCCAACATTACTACCACATATAGCATAAACATCTCCCAACATTATAACCACATATAACATAAACATCTCCCAGTATTATAACCACATACAGCATAAACATCTCCGAACATTATAACCACATATAACATAAACATCTCCCAGTATTATAACCACATATAGCATAAACATCTCCCAACATTACTACCACATATAACATAAACATCTCCTAACATTTCTACCACATATAACATAAACATCTCCCAACATTATAACCACATATAGCATAAACATCTCCCACCATTATAACCACATATAACATGAACATCTCCCAGTATTATAACCACATAGAGCATAAACATCTCCCAACATTACTACCACATATAACATAAACATCTCCCAACATTACTACCACATATAACATAACCATCTCCCAACATTACAACCACATATAGCATAAATATTTCTCAAAATTATAACCACATATAACATAAACATCTCCCAACATTATAACCACATAGAGCATAAACATCTCCCAACATTATAACCACATATAACATAAACATCTCCCAACATTTCTACCACATATAGCATAAACATCTCCCAACATTACTACCACATATAACATAAACATCTCCCAACATTTCTACCACATATAACATAAACATCTCCCAACATTACTACCACATATAGCATAAACATCTCCCAACATTATAACCACATATAACATAAACATCTCCCAGTATTATAACCACATATAGCATAACCATCTCCCAACTTTACTATCACATATAGCATAAACATCTCCCAACATTATAACCACATAGAGCATAAACATCTCCCAACATTACTACCACGTATAACATAAACATCTCCCAACATTACTACCACATATAGCATAAACATCTCCCAATATTATAACCACATATAACATAAACATCGCCCAACATTTCTACCACATATAGCATAAACCTCTCCCAACATTATAACCACATATAACATAAACATCTCCCAACATTACTAACAGATATAGTATAAAGATCTCCCAACATTATAACCACATATAACATAAACATCTCCCAACATTACTACCACATATAACATAAACATCTCCTAACATTTCTGCCACATATAACATAAACATCTCCCAACATTATAACCACATATAACATAAACATCTCCCAACATTACTACCACATATAACATAAACATCTCCCAACATTATAACCACATATAACATAAACATCTCCCAACATTACAACCACATATAGCATAAACATTTCTCAAAATTATAACCACATATAACATAAACATCTCCCAACATTATAACCACATAGAGCATAAACATCTCCCAACATTATAACCACATATAACATAAACATCTCCCAACATTACTACCACATATAGCATAAACATCTCCCAACATTACTACCACATATAACATAAACATCTCCCAACATTTCTACCACATATAGCATAAACATCTCCCAACATTACTACCACATATAACATAAACATCTCCCAACATTATAACCACATATAGCATAAACATCTCCCAACATTATAACCACATATAACATAAACATCTCCCAGTATTATAACCACATATAGCATAACCATCTCCCAACTTTACTACCACATATAGCATAAACATCTCCCAACATTATAACCACATATAACATGAACATCTCCCAGTATTATAACCACATAGGGCATAAACATCTCCCAACATTACTACCACATATATTATAAACATCTCCCAACATTACTACCACATATAGCATAAACATCTCCCAACATTACTACCACATATAACATAAACATCTCCCAACATTACAACCACATATAGCATAAACATTTCTCAAAATTATAACCACATATAACATAAACATCTCCCAACATTATAAACACATAGAGCATAAACATCTCCCAACATTATAACCACATATAACATAAACATCTCCCAACATTACTACCACATATAGCATAAACATCTCCCAACATTACTACCACATATAACATAAACATCTCCCAACATTTCTACCACATATAGCATAAAAATCTCCCAACATTACTACCACATATAACATAAACATCTCCCAACATTACTACCACATATAGCATAAACATCTCCCAACATTATAACCACATATAACATAAACATCTCCCAGTATTATAACCACATATAGCATAACCATCTCCCAACTTT
Source organism: Phyllobates terribilis (assembly GCF_046119375.1). Taxonomy (NCBI): domain Eukaryota; kingdom Metazoa; phylum Chordata; class Amphibia; order Anura; family Dendrobatidae; genus Phyllobates; species Phyllobates terribilis. The sequence goes on from NW_027362761.1 coordinate 1,210,536,113, forward strand.
ACTACCACATATAACATAAACATCTCCCAATATTACTACCACATATAACATAAACATCTCCCAACATTACTACCACATATAGCATAAACATCTCCCAACATTATAACCACATATAACATGAACATCTCCCAGTATTATAACCACATAGAGCATAAACATCTCCCAACATTACTACCACATGTAACATAAACATCTCCCAACATTAGTACCACATATAGCATAAACATCTCCCAATATTATAACCACATATAACATAAACATCTCCCAACATTTCTACCACATATAGCATAAACCTCTCCCAACATTATAACCACATTTAACATAAACATCTCCCAACATTACTAACAGATATAGTATAAACATCTCCCAACATTATAACCACGTATAACATAAACCACTCTCAACATTATAACCACATATAGCATAAACATCTCCCAACATTATAACCACATATAACATAAACATCTCCCAGTATTATAACCACATATAGCATAAACATCTCCCAACTTTACTACCACATATAGAATAAACATTTCTCAAAATTATAACCACATAGAGCATAAACATCTCCCAACATTATAACCACATATAACATAAACATCTCCCAGTATTATAACCACATATAACATAAACATCTCCCAACATTACAACAACATATAACATAAACATCTCCCAACATTACTACCACATATATCATAAACATCTCCCAACATTATAACCACATAGAGCATAAACATCTCCCAACATTACTACCACATATAACATAAACATCTCCCAACATTACTACCACATATAGCATAAACATCTCCCAACATTACTAACATATAACATAAACATCTCCCAGTATTATAACCACATATAGCATAACCATCTCCCAACTTTACTACCACATATAGCATAAACATCTCCCAACATTATAACCACATATAACATAAACATCTCCCAACATTACAACCACATATAGCATAAACAGTTCTCAAAATTATAACCACATATAACATAAACATCTCCCAACATTATAACCACATATAACATAAACATTTCCCAACATTACTACCACATATAGCATAAACATCTCCCAACATTACTACCACATATAACATAAACATCTCCCAACATTTCGACCACATATAGCATAAACATCTCCCAACATTACTACCACTTATAACATAAACATCTCCCAACATTACTACCACATATAGCATAAACATCTCCCAACATTATAACCACATATAACATAAACATCTCCCAGTATTATAACCACATATAGCATAAACATCTCCCAACTTTACTACCACATATAGCATAAACATCTCCCAACATTATAACCACATATAACATGAACATCTCCCAGTATTATAACCACATAGAGCATAAACATCTCCCAACATTACTACCACATATAACATAAACATCTCCCAACATTACTACCACATATAACATAACCATCTCCCAACATTACAACCACATATAGCATAAATATTTCTCAAAATTATAACCACATATAACATAAACATCTCCCAACATTATAACCACATAGAGCATAAACATCTCCCAACATTATAACCACATATAACATAAACATCTCCCAACATTACTACCACATATAGCATAAACATCTCCCAACATTACTACCACATATAACATAAACATCTCCCAACATTTCTACCACATATAACATAAACATCTCCCAACATTACTACCACATATAGCATAAACATCTCCCAACATTATAACCACATATAACATAAACATCTCCCAGTATTATAACCACATATAGCATAACCATCTCCCAACTTTACTACCACATATAGCATAAACATCTCCCAACATTATAACCACATAGAGCATAAACATCTCCCAACATTACTACCACATATAACATAAACATCTCCCAACATTACTACCACATATAGCATAAACATCTCCCAATATTATAACCACATATAACATAAACATCTTCCAACATTTCTACCACATATAGCATAAACCTCTCCCAACATTATAACCACATATAACATAAACATCTCCCAACATTACTAACAGATATAGTATAAAGATCTCCCAACATTATAACCACATATAACATAAACATCTCCCAACATTACTACCACATATAGCATAAACATCTCCCAACATTACTACCACATATAACATAAACATCTCCTAACATTTCTACCACATATAACATAAACATCTCCCAACATTATAACCACATATAACATAAACATCTCCCAACATTACTACCACATATAACATAAACATCTCCCAACATTATAACCACATATAACATAAACATCTCCCAGTATTATAACCACATATAGCATAACCATCTCCCAACATTACTACCACATATAACATAAACATCTCCCAACATTACAACCACATATAACATAAACATCTCCCAACATTACTACCACATATAACATAAACATCTCCCAACATTACTACCACATATAGCATAAACATCTCCCAACATTATAACCACATATAACATAAACATCTCCCAGTATTATAACCACATATAGCATAAACATCTCCCAACATTATAACCACATATAACATAAACATCTCTCAACATTATAACCACATATAACATAAACATCTCCCAACATTACTACCACATATAGCATAAACATCTCCCAACATTATAACCACATATAACATAAACATCTCCCAGTATTATAACCACATACAGCATAAACATCTCCGAACATTATAACCACATATAACATAAACATCTCCCAGTATTATAACCACATATAGCATAAACATCTCCCAACATTACTACCACATATAACATAAACATCTCCTAACATTTCTACCACATATAACATAAACATCTCCCAACATTATAACCACATATAGCATAAACATCTCCCACCATTATAACCACATATAACATGAACATCTCCCAGTATTATAACCACATAGAGCATAAACATCTCCCAACATTACTACCACATATAACATAAACATCTCCCAACATTACTACCACATATAACATAACCATCTCCCAACATTACAACCACATATAGCATAAATATTTCTCAAAATTATAACCACATATAACATAAACATCTCCCAACATTATAACCACATAGAGCATAAACATCTCCCAACATTATAACCACATATAACATAAACATCTCCCAACATTTCTACCACATATAGCATAAACATCTCCCAACATTACTACCACATATAACATAAACATCTCCCAACATTTCTACCACATATAACATAAACATCTCCCAACATTACTACCACATATAGCATAAACATCTCCCAACATTATAACCACATATAACATAAACATCTCCCAGTATTATAACCACATATAGCATAACCATCTCCCAACTTTACTATCACATATAGCATAAACATCTCCCAACATTATAACCACATAGAGCATAAACATCTCCCAACATTACTACCACGTATAACATAAACATCTCCCAACATTACTACCACATATAGCATAAACATCTCCCAATATTATAACCACATATAACATAAACATCGCCCAACATTTCTACCACATATAGCATAAACCTCTCCCAACATTATAACCACATATAACATAAACATCTCCCAACATTACTAACAGATATAGTATAAAGATCTCCCAACATTATAACCACATATAACATAAACATCTCCCAACATTACTACCACATATAACATAAACATCTCCTAACATTTCTACCACATATAACATAAACATCTCCCAACATTATAACCACATATAACATAAACATCTCCCAACATTACTACCACATATAACATAAACATCTCCCAACATTATAACCACATATAACATAAACATCTCCCAACATTACAACCACATATAGCATAAACATTTCTCAAAATTATAACCACATATAACATAAACATCTCCCAACATTATAACCACATAGAGCATAAACATCTCCCAACATTATAACCACATATAACATAAACATCTCCCAACATTACTACCACATATAGCATAAACATCTCCCAACATTACTACCACATATAACATAAACATCTCCCAACATTTCTACCACATATAGCATAAACATCTCCCAACATTACTACCACATATAACATAAACATCTCCCAACATTATAACCACATATAGCATAAACATCTCCCAACATTATAACCACATATAACATAAACATCTCCCAGTATTATAACCACATATAGCATAACCATCTCCCAACTTTACTACCACATATAGCATAAACATCTCCCAACATTATAACCACATATAACATGAACATCTCCCAGTATTATAACCACATAGGGCATAAACATCTCCCAACATTACTACCACATATATTATAAACATCTCCCAACATTACTACCACATATAGCATAAACATCTCCCAACATTACTACCACATATAACATAAACATCTCCCAACATTACAACCACATATAGCATAAACATTTCTCAAAATTATAACCACATATAACATAAACATCTCCCAACATTATAAACACATAGAGCATAAACATCTCCCAACATTATAACCACATATAACATAAACATCTCCCAACATTACTACCACATATAGCATAAACATCTCCCAACATTACTACCACATATAACATAAACATCTCCCAACATTTCTACCACATATAGCATAAAAATCTCCCAACATTACTACCACATATAACATAAACATCTCCCAACATTACTACCACATATAGCATAAACATCTCGCAACATTATAACCACATATAACATAAACATCTCCCAGTATTATAACCACATATAGCATAACCATCTCCCAACTTTACTACCACATATAACATAAACATCTCCCAATATTACTACCACATATAACATAAACATCTCCCAACATTACTACCACATATAGCATAAACATCTCCCAACATTATAACCACATATAACATGAACATCTCCCAGTATTATAACCACATAGAGCATAAACATCTCCCAACATTACTACCACATATAACATAAACATCTCCCAACATTACTACCACATGTAACATAAACATCTCCCAACATTAGTACCACATATAGCATAAACATCTCCCAATATTATAACCACATATAACATAAACATCTCCCAACATTTCTACCACATATAGCATAAACCTCTCCCAACATTATAACCACATTTAACATAAACATCTCCCAACATTACTAACAGATATAGTATAAACATCTCCCAACATTATAACCACGTATAACATAAACCACTCTCAACATTATAACCACATATAGCATAAACATCTCCCAACATTATAACCACATATAACATAAACATCTCCCAGTATTATAACCACATATAGCATAAACATCTCCCAACTTTACTACCACATATAGAATAAACATTTCTCAAAATTATAACCACATAGAGCATAAACATCTCCCAACATTATAACCACATATAACATAAACATCTCCCAGTATTATAACCACATATAACATAAACATCTCCCAACATTACAACCACATATAACATAAACATCTCCCAACATTACTACCACATATATCATAAACATCTCCCAACATTATAACCACATAGAGCATAAACATCTCCCAACATTACTACCACATATAACATAAACATCTCCCAACATTACTACCACATATAGCATAAACATCTCCCAACATTACTAACATATAACATAAACATCTCCCAATATCATAACCACATATAGTATAAACATCTCCCAACATTACCACCACATATAGCATAAACATTTCCCAACAGAGTAACGTGAACTCATGTTTTTTTTTTTACCAAAATGGTGATATCTTCCCATTCATCTGCCAAGAACCAAGAGTAAAAGTCTGGAGGAGGCTGCATGCACTAAGCACCATGGTAAATGGATAGTGCTCAGTTCCTGCACACACTACAGCTGATTGCGGGGGTCCAAACACAAGGACAACCTGTAGCCAGCTTACCATTGACAAAAATGGGACAATATCTTTAAAAAAAGAAAGAAGAAATGCTGGAAAGCATAAAAAAGCTGCAGTATTCACCTCTTCCCTTCTTTAACCTGCCGGTCCTGTGTAGGTTATATAGCGGTCCACCTTGTCTTTGCTTACAAATACCCGGCATGTGACCGTTGCAGCCAATCAGTGGCCTCGGTGGTCACATGTGTACAGATAGCAGCATGGCTCAATATTGAGCATGGATACCAGTAACTTGTCTGTTTGTAGAGACTGGATGGACCGGAGGAGGAAATCGAGGTGAGCAGTGTTTCTTTCTTTGTTTCATAGCATTTGCTTCTCTTTTTATATATTTATCTTTTTGGAAAACCGATAAGACCTTTAAGTCTTAAGCTATTACAAGGTGGCACCGGGCATGGGTAATCAGTATTCGGTAAGATGGAGAAAGCATTGTGACCCCTGTGAAGGATCTCCGATACTGAAGCCATGTCCTCCCTTCCTTAATGGACTTGTATAACTTTCCGATGGCGGTGGTTACACGGAGAGCTGTAAAATATATCAACCATTAGCCATCGTTTCCAATCCACGTTACATTTATTTCCCTTTTAGCTGGATTTTCTCCTTCGTATTATTGGAGCTTTAGGGCATTTACTATAATGCCATGTGGTTGGATATATAAACAGTCATTAACGCCCTAGTGTCAAAAAGTCTATTTTTCTTAGCGCTAATCGAAGAGGAAAACGCCCGGAAGTGGAATGAAAATCAAGTAATATGTAAATAGAGTGCACAAAATGCTAATCCTCTGTTAATCACACATTACTGCATGTACCAGACACTCACAACCAAGCAAGGCAGCCCGGGGGAGGTAAGTTTTCAATTTGGGTAATTGGTCCAGGCTGAGGTTTAAATCACGGCTGATGAGCTGCTCCGAGTGATGACAGGTTTTTTAGATCTTAAGCCATGCCTTGTCATGGGATTGTGCAAGCTGAGAGATGCTCCGGGTGACATCTAGCTCGTCTGCTGTGTGAACTCTATCAGCCAAACAACGCAGCCCCCTTGTATATCGCTCCACGAAATATCACAGGGAGCCGAACATACCTGAGGCTGCAGAATAATGGCCAATATTGGAGACAATGGTCATAGTGCACTGGACGTAGGCCATGATCTGATGTTTTACCATTTTCTGGATCAACACTGCAGAATATTAGATCGCACTCGATCTAAATACTTGATTAATGTATCCAAACCCATTTTTAAAAGATAGACACACAAATGGAACAGAAATCTGGAGATGCCTGAAGACCTGGCAGCAAAGAAAACCCAAGGACTCCAGTTCTGCCTCATGATGTTGGCTAGGACTAATGATGATCGAATCAATCCATGAAGGATCAAATTCAAGCCGAATTTCCTGTAATTTTCACTTTCTCAAGAATATGAAGAGATTGCGATTTGATTCACATGGATCGTCTAAAAAAATCCACTCTCACACTACTGGGAGATACCCAGCCGCCATTACTACTCACTTAAAGGGGGTGTCGCTCTCTGTGCTCATGTGCAGAAGAACGTAGGTCACTTTCTTGACTTATCTTTGAGCTCCAAAGTGCAACTATGGGCAGGGACAATACATGATTTACGTGACTCACTAGGTGAATGTTCTAAGCAGTAGCGATGCACCACCACAACCAAAACAGGTGGTGAAACCTCCACGACCTGGAGATATGATTGCTTCCTGCCACGCAGACCTCCTCCACATCCTAGTCAACAGACGTGACCCCATTCCCAACAGCCGCAGGGTACAGTGTTGATTCCGCAGACCAATCTCACTCATTTTGCTCATGTAAGTTACAGCTCCGCCAAGCGGGGACAAAAGTGGAGACAAAAGTCATAAAATGGTCAAGTTGCTGCTATGTAACTTGCAGGCTGGTTGACTCTCTGTGAGCTGCAGCTGGGAATTATTGAGATGAAATGCCATGAAAATTCTGTCTGCTTTACTGCAAAGTAACTCACAGTTCCTTGCATAGCTGATGTCCTGAATTTAATAGTACAACAGTTTTTTCACAAATATACACAATAGAAGAGGGTGGTGGCTATGGCCAGGAAAGTTTCAGCTCATTTTAACCATTCTCTAGCACTCGCTTCTTGCTGTGTAAAAACAGAACGGCTGCCAAAGCTCTGCCTGAGTTGCAACACTACTGAAATTCGCCACTGCATACAGTATGTTGGAGCGTCTGTATGAGCAGTGTAAAGCGGTGACAGATTATAATATGCAGCAGGAAAACTGGAGCCTGGGTTAAATAAACAAAAAAGACAGCCTCACCGTGTCCTCTTAGTATAGCTCAGTCCGTTTTGCAATGCTGTGGGTCTCCAACCAATAGCCGTGACTTAAGGCTTCACGTAAGAAAAATAAATTTGGTGAGTCCCAAGAATAATTAAAATCCTCAATTTATTAGAAAATAATTAAAAGATCATACAGGTTGGGGATACATCTCAACGCGTTTCTGGCAAAAGCCCTTATTCACTGAGATACAGATTCCTTATGATACATGGTATAAAAACAAATGGTGACCAACCATTGATCAATAAACACATATGTTAGCAATCAATCACATTTGAGAATAATCAGCATAATCACAAGGCTAAATCCAAGAAAGCCAGAGAAAAAGAAAGAGGAAAAAAAAAAAAAAGACTTTCAATTCTCTGAGATCTAATATAGATAAAGGGTATCATTCCTATGGTTCATGCCGTTGGGGTATTTTGTATCCAGTTTAATAATCCAAAATAACTCTCTTAGGAGGAGTTTTTTCCTCCAATCCCCTCCTCTAATAGGAATATCCACTTTTTCTAACCCATAGAAAGAAAAATTGTTTAATTCCCCTTTATGTCTCTCTACAAAATGTTTGCAAGCTCCTGGATAGGATGCATTTTTATTTTTGATGTTGGTGACATGTTCTGCCATCCTTTTCTTTAATTTGCGTATTGTGCAGCCAATATATTTTATTTTACATTCTTTGCAAAATATGCAATACACAACATAGTTAGTATTGCAATTAATACATCTTTTTATATCATTGGCTGCATCAATTCTTTGAGTTTGCAATGTATATTGGCACATCGTACATTTGGAACATGCACATTTAAAAAAACCTTTACAACTGAGCCAGATTTTTTGATCACTTTTTTTGTGGCATGTATAGACTTGGGGAAAGAGTAGCACCTAATGATCTCCCTTTTCTCGGCACACATACTAATCCATTCTCCAGGATTTTGTTTAAATCTCGATCCTGAAATAATACAGGGACATATCTGTTTACAATATTTTTTATTCCCTGAAATTGGCAGCTATATGGGGTACTGAAGATGGTTTTTTTGTCCATATTGTTTGTTTTTTTTGTTATTAGTTTCTGGCTGTTATTTAAATGAGTGTTTCTTGCAAGAACTTTTTTTTAATGCTGCATCAATATGTTTTTTCTTATACCCCCTTTCCATTAATCTAGATGTTGCTACCTTTGCTTGTTCATTAAATAGTGTGATATCAGAGCTATTCCTATAAATTCTATTTAATTCCCCATAGGGGATTGAATTCACAGTATGGGCAGGGTGGCAGCTGTCTGCTCTAAGTGTAGTGGGCCTGGGTTACTTTGATATCCGCCATTCACATCTGATGAGGTACTCATGTTCCATACTGTAGCCCTTTTAAACAGGTGACCAAATTTGTCAGTAGGGACAAGTATGGAATCAATAATGAAATCCCCCTCATAGTTATCCTGGAAAAACACTCACCAGAATGCAAAAGGGTATGGAGGAAGAACAACCACTTGCACATGTTCCACTCCCTATCCATCATGTCATCTATACTGTAGTACTGCTGCCGGGGCTGCTGCTGCTAGTCCTACACTGCCAGACATCCCCTTGCTTGCCCATCCTGAGGCTCGACTGTGCGACTTCTGCTACCGGTCAGCCATGCCAGCCACACATCTCCTGGCTGCACACTGTATTTTATGGTGATAGACTGTACTGCTGATGCAAAACCCACTCCCTTGAGTGTATACAAACATCTAACAAAGCACAAAAATGGCTAATTTTTTGTAAGGCTGCTTGAAAGCAATCCATTGCTTTTTCACTTTGAAAGCAGCTAGCCTGTTTCTGTTCTCTAAATAAAGGGATGATTTTTGGATAGCATAAGAAAAAAAGCCTTTTTAATTGTTTTCTGTTTTGTAAGAATAGCAAACTGGTTGGGTATCCCAAAAATTGGTTAATTGTTTTTACTAGTTGAGAAGCCGTTACTTCTTCACTTTCAAAATTGCTGAGCATACCTGTATTTATTCCCTAAATAAAATGATAATTTTTGGACGGCTTGTGGAAAAGCTTTCACTTTTCCACAAGCCGTCCAAAAATTATCATTTTATTTAGGGAATTAATACAGGTATGCTCAGCAATTTTTCATTTAGCAAAAAATGCTCTTTAAAAAAGGGATACTTTTTGCACCACCCAATGTGAAAAAAGCACAGATTCTCTCATTTGCACTGTCTGGGTATAAACAACATCAAGGCAGGCATCTGCCTCCACAAAGGGATAATGCTTGGATATTTTTTACAATTTAAGTAGCCTGAAAAGCCTAATTCTGCAGTATGTTGCTAAATAGGCTGTTGGATACCAATGGTTACTAGCAATTTTTCCATATTCAGTTGGGTATTGATAAGGCTTTGTTTGAATTAAAGAGCTCAAAAAGTTGTTTATGATCTCCAAGTGTTATGCATCTATTTCCAAGGCTGTTCGAGGCTTTGGACTATAGTGATTCATGGCGAACTTATTCATTGTTAATCTAACTTTTTTGGAAAAATTGGGGAAAGCTGGAAAATTTAAATTTCTAATGGTTTGATCATCTCTAACTGGGTGCAATGGTGGTCTTGACACTCAATGTAGAGTAGACTAGATTCTTTACTATGCATCCTGCACACTTAATAATAAGCAAATCTCCATATCATTACCCCTAGGATTATATGAAATGGGAACGAATCATAGTAGGGTAATGCATGGGATGATGCAGTTGAAGTTTGGTCATAAGTGGTAGACAGGCGGGGGTCTGGATGGGCAGCCAATGTGGTCAAAATAGCAAACAGAGTACATAAAAATAAAAGGAACCAACACACCTTCATTGTCGCAGGGCACCAAGCATTGCAAAAAAGATTCTAATAAAGTCTAGGGCGCATAAGCATTGTCTGACAACAGAAAGAAAAACACAGTTGTTTTCTTCCAGAAATGGCGTCACACCTGTCCATGGATTGTGTTTAGTATTGCAGTTACTGGCTTTATCAGGGGTCATTGCAAAATTGTCCCCTGATGAAGCCAGTCTGACTGGCGAAACATGTAGGGAGGGCAATGTTCTGCTCATATTTTAACGTATGTCTAGCCTGCCTGAATGTAATTTGTAACAGTAGGTTCTGCAAACCACTCTCAGCGCAGTCGTTAATTAAGTATTATGGTTTCTGAATACTTTTAATCTACTAGTGGCAGCCTATATATATGTACAGGCCCGGTGTCAGCACCCGGCGCACCCGGGCAAGTGCCTGGGCCCTGAGCAGGCAGGGGGGGCCCAATCACCGTCGGGCACCCCTGCGCGCTATGGGACCCGTGAGCGGTGTGGTGCCGGTGCCAGCGTCCGCCACCCCTCGCTTGCTCAGGGCCCCGGCACAATACTTACCCCTCCCCGTGCCTTCTGCATCCTCTGACTGTGACATCTCAGGTCAGAGGGCGCGCTGACGTCTTTACACTGCGCTCTCTCCTGAACAGTCACAGCACAGAGCGGGAAGACGGCGGCACGGGTGAGGAGTCCGGAGCAGCAGCAGCAGGTGAGAAGTGAGGTGAGTATTTGATTTTTTCTTTTTCTTTATGTATGGAGGCATGGGGCATTATATGGGGGAGCACAGCCTGCATGGGGCATTATAAGGGAGGGGGGGAACAAGTGACATTCTGCATGGGGCATTATAAGGGAGGGGGGGAACAAGTGACATCCTGCATGGTATATTATAAGGGAGGAGGGGGACAAGTGACATCCTGCTTGGGGTACTATAAGGGGGGGGGGACAAGTGACATCCTGCATGGGACATTATAAGGGAGGGGGGAGAACAAGTGACATCCTGCATGGTATATTATAAGGGAGGGGGGGACAAGTGACATCCTGCATGGGGTATTATAAGGGGGGGGAGTGACATCCTGCATGGGGTATTATAAGGGAGGGGGGGACAAGTGACATCCTACATGGTATATTATAAGGGAGGGGGGGGACAAGTGACATCCTGCATGGGGTATTATAAGGGGGGGAACAAGTGACATCCTACATGGGGTATTATAAGGGAGGGGGGGAACAAGTGACATCCTGCATGGGGTATTATAAGGGAGGGGGGGGACAAGTGACATCCTGCATGGGGCATTATAAGAGAGGGGGGACGACAAATGACATCCTGCATGGGGTATTATAAGGGGGGGAACAAGTGACATCCTGCATGGGATATTATAAGGGAGGGGGGGAACAAGTGACATCCTGCATGGGACATTATAAGGGAGGGGGGAACAAGTGACATCCTGCATGGTATATTATAAGGGAGGGGGGAACAAGTGACATCCTGCTTGGTATATTATAAGGGAGGGGGGGAACAAGTGACATCCTGCATGGGGCATTATAAGGGAGGAGGGGAAGAATGACATCCTGCATTGGGCATTATAAGGGGGGGTGGTGTGTGTGACATCCTGCATGGGGCATTATAAGGGAGGGGGGGAACAAGTGACATCCTGCATGGGGCATTATAAGGGAGGAGGGGAAGAATGACATCCTGCATGGGGCATTATAGGGGGGGTGTGTGACATCCTGCATGGGACATTATAAGGGAGGGAACAAATGACATCCTGCATGGGGCATTATAAGGGAGGGGGGGAACAAATGGCATCCTGCATGGGGCATTATAAGGGAGGGGGGAAGAAATGACATCCTGCATGGGGCATTATAAGGGAGGGGGGGGCAACTGACATTCTGCATGGGGCATTATAAGGGAGGGGGGAAGAACTGACATCCTGCATGGGGCATTATAAGGGAGGGGGGGGCAACTGACATTCTGCATGGAGCATTATAAGTGAGGGGGGAAGAAGTGACATCCTGCATGGGGCATTATAAGGGAGGGGGGATCAAGTGACATCCTGCATGGGGCATTATAAGGGAGGGGGGGAACAAGTGACATCCTGCATGGGCAATATAAGGGAGGGGGGAACAAGTGACATCCTGCATGGGGCATTAAAAGGGAGGGAGGGAACAAGTGACATCCTGCATGGGGCATTATAAGGGAGGGGGGAACAAGTGACAAACTAAATGGGGCATTATAATGGAGGGGGAGGGACAAGTGACATCCTTCATGGGGCATTATAAGGGAGGGGGGGACAAATGACATCCTGCATGGGGGATTATAAGGAAGGGGGAGGGACAAGTGACATCCTGCATGGGGCATTATAAGGGAGAGGGGGAACAAGTGACATCCTGCATGGGGCATTATAAGGGAGGGGGGAACAAGTGACATCCTGCATGGGGCATTATAAGAGAGAGGGGAACAAGTGACATCCTGCATGGGGCATTATAAGGGAGGGGGGGAACAAGTGACATCCTGCACGGGGTATTATAAGGGGGGGACAAATGACATCCTGCATGGGGCATTATAAGGGAGGGGGGAACAAGTGACATCCTGCATGGGGCACTATAAGGGAGGGGGGAACAAGTGACATGCTGCATGGGGCATTATAAGGGAGGGGGGGACCAAGTGACATCCTGCATGGGGCATTATAAGGAAGGGGGGAACAAGTGACATCCTGCATGGGGCATTATAAGGGAGGGGGAACAAGTGACATCCTGCATGGGGAATTATAAGGGAGGGGGAGGGACAAGTGACCTCCTGCATGGGGCTTTATAAGAGAGGGGGGAACAAGTGACATCCTGCATGGGGCTTTATAAGGGAGGGGGGAACAAGTGACATCCTGCATGGGGCATTATAAGGGAGGGGGGAACAAGTGACATCCTGCATGGGACATTATAAGGGAGAGGGAGGGACAAGTGACATCCTGCATGGGGCATTATAAGGGAGGGGGGGAACAAGTGACATACTGTATGGGGTATTAGAGGGGAGGGGGGAACAAGAACAAGTGACATCCTGCATGGGGCATTATAAGGGAGGGGGAGGGACAAGTGACATCCTGCATGGGGCACTATAAGGGAGGGGGGGCAAGTGACATCCTGCATGGGGCATTATAAGGGAGGGTGGGGAACAAGTGACATCCTGCATGGGGTATTATAAGGGAGGGGGGAACAAGTGACATCCTGCATGGGGCATTATAAGGGAGGGGGAGGGACAAGTGACATCCTGCATGGGGCACTATAAGGGAGGGGGGGAAACAAGTGACATCCTGCATGGGGCATTATAATGGAGGGGAAGATGACATCCTGCATGGGGCATTATATGTGGGGAAGTGACCTCCTGCATGGGGCATTATAAGGTAGGGGGGGAACAAGCGACATCCTGCATGGGGCATTATATGGGGGTAAGTGGCATCTTGCATGGGGCATTATAAGGGAGGGGGGGAACAAGTGACATCCTGCATGGGGTATTATAAGTAGTGTTGAGCCACCCCCGTAGTGTTCGAGTTCGGTTCGGTTCGTCGAACACCCGTGTGTTCGCCGAACTGTTCGTCGAACTGTTCGTCGAACACCTTCGAACACCGTTAAAACCAATGGCAGGCAAACAAAAACACATAGAAACACATAGAAAACACCTTCAAAGGTGTCCAAAAGCTGACAAACTGCTCAGAAGATACAACTAACACATGGAAAAGTGACAAGTACATATAGTCATGAGAAAAGAAAAGAGGTGGAGGAGTAAAAGGAGGGGGAGACACAGATATAGGCATGTCATGCCCTTCTAAAATCCAAAAAGTGAGAAGCCGAGACGGCCAGTCCGCTCCTGCCCGTGCCACCTCCGTGTCGCCGGGTTTGTGCCAGAGCCGCGGTGAACCCTGACGGCCAGCCCCCCTCTCCCAATACTGGTGCCTGTCCGCTGGTGGGTCGAGAGAGCCCCCCTGTGGTGGAGGCAGCTCTAAGCTTTTTAATTTAAATTGTCCCTCTAATTTGAATGAATACACTTTAAATCCATTTACAAGGATCTATTGGAGGGCAAGTCTCATGCCAGCAGCCGCGTAATTCCAGCTCCAGTAGCGTCCACTAAAGCTGCTGCAGTTAAAAAGGTTTATAAGGATCGAGCTCGGCTGTCCACCGCAAGGCATCCTAGTGCCAGTCCCAGCCCCTATGCCTTGGGGTGCCTCCTGATGCTCTTCACTAAGTATCCCGTGGTCCCGAAGCATTTCCTTTGAAAAAATTAAGTGTCCAAACTACAGGTGGTGTAGCTTGCTTAACAGCCGGGATAATCCGCTGACTAGCAGACACTGCTACTAGGCACAAAGTATTTCCTGGGCTAGATGCAGTTAAAAATTTGTAAGTAGATACTCTCGTTGGATGCTGAGAAAGCATTCCATAGAGTCTCCTGGCACGCCATATATGATTCTCTTAAAAAGCTTGGGGTAGGGGTCTAGGGGACCCTTTTATAGCCAAAATCACGGCCCTGTATCACAATACGTCACCTAGGCTGAAGATAAATGGAACTGTAGCACCGAGGGCTCGGTTGCTACAGACGTATTGCACCTCACCCAGAGGTGTGATATCTCACTCTCAGATAAGGATGGAGTGTGGATCAGGACCCGACACCTGCATGCATTACACCACATTGCCGTGGGGCAGGGCGACCAATATGCCCCTGAGATGGGCACGACAGTCCCTGTCCCTGGCTGGAGTGGGGGGAGGGAACACTGAGGAAGGGGAACCCTGCAGTGCAGGAGCAGGGAGGAAGCAGTTCCTGGGTGCATTGAGAAGGGAGTATAAAAGGTGGGCACCATCTTAGTTCAGTGCAGAGAAGTCTGAGCAGAAGTGGCAGGGAGCAGGGGCTCTGCATGAGCTCTGCTCCGGAGGCGGGCCTAGTAACAGAGGCCCAGGCCTGCAAGAGGGAGAAGGAAGGAAGAGGAGCGGAGAAGGCTCCAGGAACGAGGAATGAAGGGATCCCAGGGGTGCGGACGGGCGAGTCGCCACCGCACGCCCGAATCCACCTGCGTGGAGGGGTCAGGCCAAAGGGGGAGACCGGTCCCCGAACTAGTGGAGGCAGGAAACGACCCTCAGCTAGAAACCGGAGGCTCTGACATTTTATGTGGCACAGTCCCTTGCTCCACCCGCTAGGAAGGCACCACATAGGGTCAGGGAAACTGGCGCCAAGTTTACCAAGAGGAGGCCCGAGGCAGCCGGACAGAAGTGTTGGTAAGAAAGGCCAGACAAAGGACACACAAAGGGGGTCCTGTGAAGCGCTCCAAAGTTATCTGGGAGTTGTCTGAGCCCCTCACCTGGTGAGCACAGTACGACGTGGGCAGCCGTTACCTGCAGACGTGGTCTGGATAATAAGAACTGTGAGTAAAGGCCCTGAACTGCATCACTGACTCCGTGTCGTTACTGCTGCTGCCCTGCACCATCACCCCCATCCTCCGCATACACTGCCCTGAGGCTATACTCCTCCCGTGGGGAGTTATGCTACGCTCTGCTGCACCCACAACACCAGCCTTAGTGGTCTGCCCTGTAGCGGCGGTTCACTCTGACCGCAATCCACGGGTGGCGTAGTCGGACATTTAAACATCAAAACCACATAAATAGTTCCGCCACTGGTTTGACCGCCCTGAGCCACGGAACCGGATCGCCGCCACGAAGACTACAACCACCAGCATCCACCAAAAAGGGTCCGGCTCCGGGTGTCCCAAGGCCCAGGGGGTGCATCAGAACATTTTCATCACCTTTCACAATCACCAATGGGACAAGGCAGGGATGTCCTCTGTCCCCTCTCTTATACATCCTAGTGACGGAGCACCTGCTCTCATCAATTCGCCATAACCCCAATATTAGGTGGATTGAGGTGGGAGGCACCGAGTACAAGTGCTCTCTATTTGCTGATGATGTCCTAGTATATATCACTCAATCACATATATCCATCCATGCTGTTATGGCTGAAATAGATCACTTTGTTACATGGTAAAATTTTAAAATCAATGCAGCGAAGTCTGAGGCCCTCGATGTCTCCCTCCCCAAATCCATATAGGATTCCATCCAGTCCAACTTTCCCTTTGCCTGGCCCTCACAGGGTATCAAATACTTAGGAATTCCTATTCATAGAGACCTCTCCCATCTATGTTATCTTAATTTTGGGCCCTTTATTGAACAATTCCATACAGACCACGGTTGGCAAGTTAGAACTGTAAGATTCACTACGTGAACCACTGGTGTTTTGTGGAAAAGCACATGTACACTGTGTTCCAAATTATTATGCAAAAAGTGTTTAGGAGTGATAAGGGAAGAATTTGTTTGTTTGTCAGTTAAACTCATTGATGGTGATGTGTGTCAGGGCTCTTTATATCACTGTAAGCAATTGCAGACACCTGTGCTAATTAGTTTGGCAGGTGTGTCCAATGAAAGGCAAGACTACTTAAGAAGGCTCTCTCACATTATTAAGCAGCCTACATTTTCTGCCAAAATGGGAAAGAAAAAGGATGTGTCGGCTGCTGAGAAGCAACAAATTGTGGAGTGTTTAGGTCAAGGCATGACTACAATCAACATTGTGCGATGATCAGGATGAAGTGTCTTGGCAATCAAGAAGTATGTAGCTGATTCACAGTACACACGTGTGCGTGCTGGTAAGGGCAAATTGAGGACTCTTTCCTACAGGCAATTACGTCAGGTTGAAAGAGCAGCGGCAAAAAAGCCTTGTCATAGCAGCAGACAAGTTTTTGAAGCTGCTTGTGCCTCCAACGTCCCCCGAACAACAAGATGCAGGGTCCTTCAGAGGTTTGCAGCTGTGCATACGCCATCCTGTCGACCTCCTCTATCCACTTCACACAAGCAGAAACGGCTCCAGTGGGCCAAACATTACATGAAGACTGATTTCAAAACTGTTTTGTTCACGGATGAGTGCCGTGCAGCGCTCGATGGTCCAGATGAATGGAGTGGAGGATGGCTGGTTGATGGACACCCCACGCAAACATGGCTACAGCGCCAACAAGGAGGAGGTGGAGTAATGTTTTGGGCTGGAATCATGGGGAGAGAGATTGTCGGCCCCTTTAGGATCCCTGAAGGCGCTAAAGATGAACTCCATAATGTATGTGGATTTTCTCAAACAGCACTTCCTGCCATGGTTCAAGAAGAAGAACCGTGTATTTCACAGCAAGATCATTTTTCTGCATGATAATGCACCATCTCATGCTGCACATAAAACATCTGCATCTCTGGCTGATATGGGCATAAAAGGGGACAAACTTATGGTGTGACCCCCATGCTCCCCTGACCTCTACCCCATTCAGAACCTTTGGAGCATCATTAAAAGGAGTGTCTATGATGGCGGGAGGCAGTTCACATCTAAGCAACAGCTCTGGGAGGGTATTCTGTCCTCATGCAAAACAATTGAAGCAGAAACCATCCAAAACCTGACAAATTCAATGGACGAGAGAGTTCAGAAGCTCCTTTCGAACAAGGGGTCCTATGTGAAAATGTAACATCACCTAGAAAAAAGTTTTGAGTTGAAAACTGTTTGATTTCAGTTTCTAACAACCTGCTAATGCTTATAATTTCAAAAATGACCATTTTTTTGGTCTTTATTAAAATGAAAAGGTTGATCGAAAAGTTTGGGGGATCTAAGAGTGTGGCAACCCAGTAGTCATGATTACTTCGAATTCTGACAATATGAGGGTCATGCTGCAGGTAGTGCAGCAAGAAGGCACTTATGTGTCTTGCGCATCTCGGAGCCCCAAAATTATTTTCCGGGCTAGAAGCAGCTAAAAATTATTTTTAATTTTAAATCTGGTGAAGCTTATTATAGATGGCCTAATAGGATCAGTGCTGCACACTGCTACAAAGCCCAAATTATTTTCCAGTCAAGATACAGATAAACATGATTAGTAATTTGAAAGCTTAAAACGGTTGGTAGGGTGATTTTAACCAATCATCAAGCTTTTACTCTCCCCAGGATGACACAGGGGTAGAAAAGTCGTTTCGGATCCATGATTTGTTCATCTTTATGAACGTGAGTCTGTCTACATTATCAGTGGAGAGCCGCGTGCGCTTATCTGTCAGCACACCACCAGCAGCGCTGAACACACGTTCAGACAGAACGCTGGCTGCGGGGCATGACAAGATCTCCAAGGCGTAAGTGGCTAGCTCCGGCCATTTATCCAGATTGGAAGCCCAAAAAGAGCAAGGGTCCAGTGACACAGTCGTGGCTTCAATGTTTACTTGGAGATACTCCTGTACCATCGTCTCTAGGCGTTGACTATGTGTCAGACTTCTTGTCTCCTGTGGCCTTGCAAAGGATGGGCTAAAAAAGTGGTGAAATGATTCCGCAAAATTGATGTTACCAGCAGATACTGTGGTTCTGTTACGGTTTGAGTGCTGAACACTTGACGGTCCCACGGTTGGCAAGTTGGAACTGTGAGATTCACTACGTGAACCACTGGTATTTTGTGGAAAAGCACATGTAAGATTCTGCAACAGTCTCTGCTGATACTCCTGCATGCGTGCATCCCTTTCTATGGCAGGAATAATTTCTGCAAATTTACTTTTGTACCGGGGATCTAACAGTGTGGCAACCCAGTAGTCAGGATTATTTCTAATTCTCACAATTCGAGGGTCATGTTGCAGGTAGTGCAGCAAGAAGGCACTCATGTGTGTTGCGCATCCAGGAGCACCAAGTCCCTGTTGTGTTGGTGGCGAGGTAACAATCATGCTTCCTTCCTCTGTCCTCTCCCCCCAACCTCGCACAACAGAAATGTGATCAAGGTCTCCCTCATCTGATGAGTCTTCCATCAGTTCGTCCTCCACTTCTTCCTGGGCTCCTGCACCTTCCTCACTAGTTTGGCTGCTACCATGCGCCCTGGTAAAATCATCTCCCCCACCCTCACATGCCTGCCGCCCTGGTGCTGCCGACCGTCTGGACCTTGCAGATGTTAGCCCTTCCGCATACAACTCCTCCTCCTCTACTTCCTCCACCTCCTCTTGTGCCACCACCTGACTCCGAATTCTGTTTAACATGTGCTCCAGCATGTAAATCACCGGAATAGTCATGCTGATAATGGCATCGTCAGCACTAAACATCTTCGTCGCCATTTCAAAACTGTGCAGAAGGGTGCATAGGTCCCTGATCTGAGACCACTCCTCCAGCGTGATTTGCCCCACCTCTGAATCTCGTTGGCCCAGGCTATACGTCAGAACGTATTGCACCAGGGCTTGTCGGTGCTGCCACAGTCGCTGCAACATGTGCAGAGTTGAATTCCACCGGGTAGGCACATCGCATTTTAGCCGGTGAAGTGGCAGGCCCAACGACTTCTGTAGAGATGTAAGTCGCTGAGCTGCGGGATGCGAACGGCGGAAGTGAGCACACAGCGACCGTGCCCTCTGCAGAAGGCCATCTAGTCTGGGATAGTGGGCTAAAAATTGCTGGACAACCAGGTTCAACACGTGAGCCATACAAGGCACGTGTGTGACATTGCCCCGGCGAAGGGCCGCACCCAGGTTTGCAGCATTATCGCACACGGCCTTCCCTGGTTTCAGGTCCAGTGGAGACAACCATTCATGAAATTGGTTCTCCAGAGCTGACCACAACTCCTCAGCTGTGTGACTCACATTTCCCAGACATTTCAATGTAAAAACCGCCTGATGACGTTGAGCCCTACTGCCAGCATAGTAAGGAGGTGTGCAGGATCCCTTCTGCGCAGTTAGAAAGCTTGTGGCATGACCAGACAGGCTTTGGGTGCAGGTGGAAGACCGAGAGGAGGTTGAGGAGGCAGAAGCAGTGGAGGAAAAATGACATAAAGAGGATTGACGCACAACTCGTGGGGACGGCAAGACTTGGACAGCAGCCCCTTGTCCTGCTGTCACCATAGTTACCCAGTGCCCAGTCAGCGACATGTAACGCCCCTGTCCATGCCTACTCGTCCAAGTGTCTGTGGTGAAATGCACCCTGTCACACACAGAGTTTCTCAAAGAAGCGGTGATGTTGTGTGCGACATGCTGGTGGAGCGCAGGCACACCTTTCTTTGAGAAGTAGTGCCGACTGGGCATCTGGTACTGGGGCACTGCGACGGACATAAGGTCTCGAAAATCCTCTGTGTCCACCAGGCGGAAAGGCAGCATTTCTGTAGCCAAGAGCTTGCAGATGGTGAAATTCAACCTCTTAGCTTTCTCATGGCTAGGAGGAAATGGTCTTTTACTTGTCCACATCTGAGGGACCGAGGGCTGGCTATTGTGCTTAGACGGGGTTGATAAGGGTGTCCCCGGCAAACTGCCGGTCTGTGAGGAAGATGCAGGCGGACATGTTAGGTTGCCTTGATCCAAAGGTGGTGCTATCGATGTCGGACAGCGCTCAAGACCAGCTGGTGTTACCACCTCCAAAGAAAATGATGACCTGCCAATCACGCTGGCTGTTGCGGGTAAAGAGGTGGCAGGTCTGCGCCCCAAAACAGGTGTGACTGCTGTCCCCCCAGTCACAGAGGATGAAGAGGCCGCGGATGCACAAGATATGGCAGACGGTGGTTGGCCCGGCCGGCTAGACCGCATTGTAGCACACTGAGCTTCCCACTGCAACTTATGCTTCATGTCCATGTGCCGGTTCATGCATGAAGTACTCAAACTATGTATTTTTTGGCCTCTACTTAGCTTTTGCTGACAAATGTTACAGATAACACGAGTTGGGTCATCTTTATCGATCTGAAAAAATGCCCAGGCTATGCAAGGCTTAGCACCCATGCGACCTGAAGAGCCACCATGACTTGTGGTGAGAGGCAGAGTTGTGTTTGAGGATGCTTTTGTTGACGTGCTTCCAGTACTACGTCTCTGTCCAGGAAGGCGCAACCTGACCTCGTCGTCACTAGCATCTTCCTCCACCTCCTCTGCTGACCTCATCTCTTGGCTGACTGTGGGTTGACAGTAAGTGGGATCTCCGACCTCATCATCATCACCCTGTGCGTTATCACACCCGTCGTCCTCAGAGCCAACCTGTTCCTGCCCTGACAAAAAACTAAAGTTGTCGCTCCAATCAGGTATTTGAGTCTTATCATCGTCTTCCTCATTGTCTCCACCAACAGGAGTTACAGTTTGGGAATGAGGGTCTACATTATGGTCAGAACCTTCTGCGTCTGGTCCTGGATCCGACTCATAAAGATTCTGGGCATCAGTGCAGATCATTTCCTCGTCTGGATTCACAGAAGCGCTGGAGTCGACCTCTGATTCCCAGGCTATAGTATGAGTAAACAGCTCTGCAGACTCAACCATCTGTTCTACCTCATACTCAGACGGGCAGCTGGAGATTTGGGAGCTGTGAGGAAGCAAGTGCGATTGGGGTGACACCTTTGAGGACTGGAGTATTTGTGATGTTGAAGTTGATGTGGAGGAGAGCCCACTTAAAGGAGCACTTGATATCCGTTGAAGCACCTGCTGTTTTTGTGCCTCATCTGGAATTTGTAGCGATTGGCGTGGCCGTAAGAAAGGGATCTTATCACATTGTCCGCTAAAAGAAGTAGACATTTTAGTTTGGCTGGAAGATGGTCTTTCTTCTGCACCTACCCCACGGACACAACCTTTTTTCCCCTTCCCAACACGCCTATTCCCCTTTCCACCAGCAGCAGGCCTTTTTCCACTCATTTTGGTGGTTAACTAATTCACAACTCTGGAGTTGTTTGCACAAAAAAACAATGGATGGTAACCGAGCAGAGCTGAGTGGCCAAACTGTGGTATTAGGCCAAAACTATTGGCTGGGTTAGATGCAGAAAAAAATTATTTTTAATTTGCAACCTGATGGAGGTCAGTATAGATGGACTAATAGACCAAGTCCCACACACCGCTAGAAGCCCAAATATTTTTTCAGAGCTAGATGCAGAAAATTTTTTTATTCATTTTGCAACCTGATGGAGGTCAGTATAGATGGACTAATAGACCAAGTCCCACACACTGCTAGAAGCCCAAATATTTTTTCAGAGCTAGATGCAGAAAAAAATTATTTTTAATTTGCAACCTGATGGAGGTCTGTATAGATGGACTAATAGACCAAGTCCCACACACTGCTAGAAGCCCAAATATTTTTTCAGAGCTAGATGCAGAAAAAAATTATTTTTAATTTGCAACCTGATGGAGGTCAGTATAGATGGACTAATAGACCAAGTCCCACACACTGCTAGAAGCCCAAATATTTTTTCAGAGCTAGATGCAGAAAAAAATTATATTCAGTTTGCAACCTGATGGAGGTCAGTATAGATGGACTAATAGAATGATGCTATGCCCAAAAGATTTTACTTCACTAGGTGCAGTAAAAAAATTGGTATTCTATACACAGGTGGTATATCTTGCAACACAGATAGGCTACTCCACTGACTAACACACTCTGCAATAGGCCAAAAAGGATTAGCTTTGCTAGATTCAGCCAAATGCTGTGAAAAAAACTTGCACAGCACTGGCACAGACCTGCCTGGCAAAAACTGATAGGAACTCATGTAACCTAGTCCTGAAAAGGACTGCAATTACAATTAGTCTTTACTCCCACAATCTATCTATTTAAGAGCACAGACCTCCCTGATAAAAGTCGTAGGAAATGCTGTAACCTAGTCCTTAAAAGGACTGCAATCACAACTATTCCCTACTCCCAAGCTATCTGTATATTTGTGCGAAAATTGGCTTGAAATTAACAAGGTATATCGCACACAGCAACAGCGGTGCCGTCTAACACGCAGCTGCAGCAGTGAGAAAATGGTGGCGACGGGGAAAATGGCTTGGTGTTATAGGGCAAGGACATGTGACATACACTGCCAATGACACATGCCCTTGCTTGTGTGAAAAAAAGCACTTCGCTCCGTGTGTGCGCTGCTGATAGGCTGACAGATTGCACCTCCCCACTGTAAATGCGGGAAAGAGAAAAAAAAAATGGAGATCTTCATTGTTCCTGCAGAGATCCATCCCCTGCCCCTCCCCCCACCCCGCTGTACACTCAAACTGCGTATTAACATTAATTTTCATCATTACTGAGAAAAAATCCAGTTATGATTTTGGTGCACGAACAGTTATCGAACATAACCTCGAACAGCCGAATTTTTCTCAAATTGTTCGTGTTCGCCGACCGGCTCGAACACCGCCCAAAACAGCTCGAATTTGAGATTGGCGAACAGTTCGAGTAGAACAACGCTCATCTCTAATTATAAGGGAGGGGGAGGGACAAGTGATATCCTCCATGGGGCATTATAAGGGGGGGAACAAGTGACATCCTCCATTGGGCATTATATGGGGGGAAGTGACATCCTGCATGGGGCATTAGAAGGGAGGGGGGAACAAGTGACATCCTGCATGGGGCATTATATGGGGGGAAGTGGCATCCTGCATGGGGCATTATATGTGGGGAAGTGACCTCCTGCTTGGGGCATTATAAGGGAGGGGGGGAACAAGTGACATCCTGCATGGGGCATTATATGGGGGTAAGTAGCATCTTGCATGTGGCATTATAAGGGAGGGGGGGACAAGTGACATCCTGCATGGGGTATTATAAGGGAGGGGGAGGGACAAGTGACATCCTCCATGGGGCATTATAAGGGGGGGAACAAGTGACATCCTCCATGGGGCATTATATGGGGGGAAATGACATCCTGCATGGGGCATTAGAAGGGAGGGGAGGAACAAGTGACATCCTGCATGGGGCATTATATGGGGGGAAGTGGCATCCTGCATGGGGCATTATATGGGGAGAAGTGACATCCTGCATGGGGCATTATAAGGGAGAGGGGGAACAAGTGACATATTGCATGGGGCATTATAAGGGAGGGGGGGAACAAGTGACATCCTGCATGGGGTATTATAAGGGAGGGGGGGGACAAGTGACATCCTGCATAGGGCATTATATGGGGGGAAGTGGCATCCTGCATGGAGTATTATAAGGGAGGG
This sequence comes from Phyllobates terribilis, assembly GCF_046119375.1. NCBI lineage: Eukaryota > Metazoa > Chordata > Amphibia > Anura > Dendrobatidae > Phyllobates > Phyllobates terribilis. The sequence continues at coordinate 1,210,561,120 of NW_027362761.1, forward strand.
GGGGGCAAGTGACATCCTGCATGAGGCATTATATGGGGGGAAGTGGCATCCTGCATGGGGTATTATAAGGTAGGGGGAGGGACAAGTGACATCCTGCATGGGACATTATATGGGGGGAAGTGACATCCTGCATGGGGCATTATAAGGGAGGGGTGGAACAAGTGACATCCTGCAAGAGTCTTTATAAGGGAGGGGGGGAACAAGTGACATCCTGCATGGGGCATTATAAGGGAGGGGGGACAAGTGATATCCTGCATGGGGCATTATATGTGAGGGGAGGTGACATCCTGCATGGGGCATTATATTGGGGGGTGACATCCTGCATGGGGCATCATTATATGGGGGAAATTACATCCTGCATGGGGCATTATAAGGGGGGTGACATCCTGCATGGGGCATCACTATATGGGGGGAAGTGACATCCTGCATGGGGCATTATATGGGGGGTGGGAGTGACATCCTGCATTGGGCATTATATGGGGGGGAGTAACATCCTGCATGGGGCATTATATGGGGGGGAGTGACTTCCTGTATGGGGTATTATGTGTGTGGGGGGGAACAGCCTGCACGGGGCATTATATGGGGGGGCACAGCCTGCACGGGTCATTATAAGGGGGGGCACAGCCTGTAGGGGGCATTATATGGGGGGGGAGTGACTTCCTGCATGGGGCATTATGTGTGTGGGGGGGGATAGCCTGCACGGGGCATTATATGGGGGGGCACAGCTTGCATGGGGCATTATATGGGGGGGCACAGCCTGTATGGGGCATTATATGGGGGGGCAAAGCCTGTATGGAGCGTTATATGGGGCCCATAATACTGTATGGAGGACTCTGTGGTGCCCATAATACTGTATGGAGGACTATATGGGGTCATTATTCTGTATGGAGCAATATATGGGGCCCATAATAGTGTATGGAGGTCTATATTGTCCGGTTTGCACTGTGCGTTGTGAGGATTCGCCGGTTTCTGAGCTTTTGTAGAATTTACAATAGATATCGCTCATGTAATGTAAAAAGTGAAATCTTTGGCCTTGTACTATATATACTGTATATATATATTTCTCTGTGGTATCTGTGCATTATGAATCATGATATGTGTTCAAGGGGCCACTGAGACGCTTTCGCCCAGGGCCCACAAAAACCTGGAGCCGGCCCTGTATATGTATATATACATACATATAGTACAGACCAAAAGTTTGGACACACCTTCTCATTTATAGATTTTTCTGTATTTTCATGACTATGAAAATTGTACATTCACAATGAAGGCATCAAAACTATGAATTAACACATGTGGAATTATATACTTAACAAAAAAGTGTGAAACAACTGAAAATATGTCTTATATTCTAGGTTCTTCAAAGTAGCCACCTTTTGCTTTGATGACTGCTTTGCACACTCTTGGCATTCTCTTGATGAGCTTCAAGAGGTAGTCACCGGAAATGGTTTTCACTTCACAGGTGTGCCCTGTCAGGTTTAATAAGTGGGATTTCTTGCCTTATAAATGGGGTTGGGACCATCAGTTGTGTTGTGCAGAAGTCTGGTGGATACACAGCTGATAGTCCTACTGAATAGACTGTTAGAATTTGTATTATGGCAAGAAAAAAGCAGTTAAGTAAAGAAAAACGAGTGGCCATCATTACTTTAAGAAATGAAGGTCAGTCAGTCCGAAATATTGGGAAAACTTTGAAAGTGTCCCCAAGTGCAGTTGCAAAAACCATCAAGTGCTACAAAGAAACTGGCTCACATGAGGACCGCCCCAGGAAAGGAAGACCAAGAGTCACCTCTGCTTCTGAGGATAAGTTTATCCGAGTCACCAGCCTCAGAAATCGCAGGTTAACAGCAGCTCAGATTAGAGACCAGGTCAATGCTACACAGAGTTCTAGCAGCAGACACATCTCTACAACAACTGTTAAGAGGAGACTTTGTGCAGCAGGCCTTCATGGTAAAATAGCTGCTAGGAAACCGCTGCTAAGGACAGGCAACAAGCAGAAGAGACTTGTTTGGGCTAAAGAACACAAGGAATGGACATTAGACCAGTGGAAATCTGTGCTTTGGTCTGATGAGTCCAAATTTGAAATCTTTGGTTCCAACCACCGTGACTTTGTTTGACGCAGAAAAGGTGAACGGATGGACTCTACATGCCTGGTTCCCACCGTGAAGCATGGAGGAGGAGGTGTGATGGTGTGGGGGTGCTTTGCTGGTGACACTGTTGGGGATTTATTCAAAATTGAAGGCATACTGAACCAGCATGGCTACCACAGCATCTTGCAGCGGCATGCTATTCCATCCGGTTTGCGTTTAGTTGGACCATCATTTATTTTTCAACAGGACAATGACCCCAAACACACCTCCAGGCTGTGTAAGGGCTATTTGACCAAGCAGGAGAGTGATGGGGGGCTACGCCAGATGACCTGGCCTCCACACTCACCAGACCTGAACCCAATCGAGATGGTTTGGGCTGAGCTGGACCGCAGAATGAAGGCAAAAGGGCCAAGAAGTGCTAAGCATCTCTGGGAACGCCTTCAAGATTGTTGGAAGACCATTTCCGGTGACTACCTCTAGAAGCTCATCAAGAGAATGCCAAGAGTGTGCAAAGCCGTCATCAAAGCAAAAGGTGGCTACTTTGAAGAACCTAGAATATAAGACATATTTTCAGTTGTTTCACACTTTTTTGTTAAGTATATAATTCCACATGTGTTAATTCATAGTTTTGATGCCTTCAGTGTGAATGTACAATTTTCATAGTCATGAAAATACAGAAAAATATTTAAATGAGAAGGTGTGTCCAAACTTTTGGTCTGTACTGTATATATATATATATATATATATATATATATATATATATATATATATATATATATATATACAGTGCCTACAAGTAGTATTCAACCCCCTGCAGATTTAGCTGGTTGACACATGCGGAATTAACTTGGCATTGTGACATTTGTACTGTAGATCAGCCTGGAAGTGGGAAATGCACTGCAGCAAATTTTTTTTTTTTTTTTTTTAAAAACGTTAAAAGTTAATTCAGAGTGTCATTTATTATTCAACCCCTCAAACCACAAGAATTCTGTTTGGTCCCCCTAAAGTATTAAGAAGCAGTTCAGGCACCAAGAATAATGAGCTTCACATGTGTGGATTAAAGATCTCTTTTGCCAGCCTTTTCTGACTATTTAAGACCCTCCCCAAACTTGTGAACAGCACTCAGACATGGTCAACATGGGAAAGACAAAGGAGCATTCCAAGGCCATCAGAGACAAGATTGTGGAGGGTCACAAGGCTGGCAAGGGGTACAAAACCCTTTCCAAGGAGTTGGGCCTACCTGTCTCCACTGTTGGGAGCATCATCCGTAAGTGGAAGGCTTATGGAACTACTGTTAGCCTTCCACGGCCTGGACAGCCTTTGAAAGTGTCCTCCCGTGCCGAGGCCAGGCTTCTCCGAAGAGTCAAGGCTAACCCAAGGACAACAAGGAAGGAGCTCCGGGAAGATCTCATGGCAGTGGGGACATTGGTTTCAGTCAATACCATAAGTAACGTACTCCACCGCAATGGTCTCCATTCCAAACGATCCTGTATGGTACCTTTACTTTCAAAGCGTCATGTCAAGGCTCGTCTACAGTTTGCTCATGATCACTTGGAGGACTCTGAGACAGACTGGTTCAAGGTTCTATGGTCTGATGAGACCAAGATCAAGATCTTTGGTGCCAACCACACACGTGACGTTTGGAGACTGGATGGCACTGCATACGACCCCAAGAATACCATCCCTACAGTCAAGCATGGTGGTGGCAGCATCATGCTGTGGGGCTGTTTCTCAGCCAAGGGGCCTGGCCATCTGGTCCGCATCCATGGGAAGATGGATAGCACGGCCTACCTGGAGATTTTGGCCAAGAACCTCCGCTCCTCCATCAAGGATCTTAAGATGGGTCGTAATTTCATCTTCCAACAAGACAACGACCCAAAGCACACAGCCAAGAAAACCAAGGCCTGGTTCAATAGGGAAAAAGTCAAGGTGTTGGAGTGGCCTAGTCAGTCTCCTGACCTTAACCCAATTGAAAACTTGTAGAAGGAGCTCAAGAATAAAGTCCACATGAGACACCCAAAGAACCTAGATAACTTGGAGAAGATCTGCATGGAGGAGTGGGCCAAGATAACTCCACAGACCTGTGCCGGCCTGATCAGGTCTTATAAAAGACGATTATTAGCTGTAATTGCAAACAAGGGTTATTCCACAAAATATTAAACATAGGGGTTGTATAATAATTGACCCACACTTTTATGTTTAAAATTTAATAAAATTCAACTGAGCAACATAACTTTTTGGTTTGTAAGATTTGTGCTTCTGTTCATAAAACCTACTCTCGTTTGCAGTTTGAAGGCTCTAACTTATTTGCATCTTATCAAACCAGCTAAATCTGCAGGGGGTTGAATACTACTTGTAGGCACTGTATACATATACTGTATATATATATATATATATATATATATATATATATATATATATATATGTAACTTAAAAATACAGAGAAATATATAGGTATCCAAGATACAAATTGATACATTTTAGTAATAATAAATGTATATTTTAAGATAAATTGGGCATTTTTGCTGTGTGCAATATCATGCATGATGTGTAGACAGGAGTGGCATTGCTTCTGGAAGATAGCAGCCATGACTTTTACTCCTGTGTAACCCCTTTAAAAATCTTATTAGTTGAGAAACCTAATTATATCATACGAAATAAAGTACTTTTTCTGAACTCTTCCTGTTCTTCAGATTCGTGTGCATCTTTTTTTTTGACATCTGGATAATCTTTCTTGTTTTCTGGTATATTTAATTGGTAACATTCATTGAGAGATGTTACTTCCGCAGTTATTCCTTTTCCATCAACTAGCTTTTTAATTCAATTTGCAACATTTTTTTTTTAGGAAATGGAAACTCAAAAAATACCCCGCTGTGATCTTCAAAAAATGTCAACTTTTGCCTCAATTTTTTAATATTCTTTTTTAATTTTATTAATTTTATAAATAGTGCTTTGAAGAAAAACCATGAGAAAGTCCCAGGAAGGACTCCTTTCCCACTAACACGTCAAGAGTTCCCACAAAGCGAAGCATTCCGCGTTCACATAATGGACTGACAATACTAAACCAAAGCGGCCATAGGGGGATATGGAAAAAACCCACAGACCGGCCACAGAATCTCTATTTGCTTCAACTTCTCCTTTGAACAAAATCCGTCTGTTTCCCTGTAATAAGGAACCAATTTTCAGCTCTGTATGGGAACATTTTCATGCTACATATTTATCGGAGGTCACTCCTAGTTCAGACGGGAGATGATTTTCACATCTTTTTCTCGGAGTGTACAGAAAACCAAGGCATCCTCTGCTGAAATAATGATCCAGAGGGATTATCAATGAGAAGAATATAATCTTTGATAAAATGGCCAGGTCTGATGTTTTGCATAAATGATATCGAAATGACTAATGTCCTACAATTATCAAAAAGTCCCAACATGGCAGGTCAATTTTTTTTCCGTGTTTTTCTCAGCATGTAAAGGAAATCTCCTGCCCTATAATGAGGAAGCAATTAGATAACCAATAACAAGAATATAATCTTCAATAAGATCTGGAGTTTGGCCCAAATGACTTAGAAATCACTAATTTGTCTAGCCATGCCGACTTGATGGATGAACGCTCGGTAGGAAGATCCATCTTGCGTAACCCTAGATAGGTCCACCAGGGTCTTCTCTGCCGTTATCTTGATCGTTGATAGTATCAGACCATCAGGTTGCTGATCTTTTTCGCCTTGTTCCTTCTATTCTTCGGACCAGGATGTCCTTCTCCAGTGATTGCTCTCTTCGTATGATGTGTCAAAAGTAGGCAAGTCATAGCTTGGTGATCCTTGCTTCTAGTGACATGTCTGGCTTGGTTTGCTCCAAAATTGATTTGTTCTTGCCATCCATGGTATTGATAAAATCCTTCTCCAGCACCAAATTTCGAAGGCGTCAATTCTTCTTCTGTCTTGATTCTATATCGTCCAGGTTTCACATCTGTATGTTACTACAGAAAAGACCAGACTATGTATAAGCCGTGTCTTTGTCGCCAGTGCTCCTCGATTTGAAGTTCTTGTCCAGTGACTTCATTTTTGACTTGCCCATAGCTATTCACTTATTGACTTTTTTGGTGTCATTGTGTTGCATCTTGACTAATTTCAATAACTATCAAAAAATTCCAACTTTACAAATCAACTTTTTCTCAAAATCTGCCTTCAATCAGCGTATGCCATACTTGTTTGTAATATGCAATGGTGGTGACTGTTGGAAACTATCGGGAAGTGAATCGCCGGTCTTGATGAGGGGGCGTTTTGGAGCTTATGCTCCTAAGTTATTAAGAGGCACACGTCTCTTAATGAATCAGGTGAGGCGAGTAGTGGCAAATGTTGCTCCAACCTCTGTTCTCCTCCCTTCGTCACACACCACCGTCGTGCCCCAGCTCCCCCCACTTCGTCAGAGCTGGGGCGAGAATGGTGTGAAAGCGCCAGAAGTCACGATCTTTTGTGCAACCTAAATTTTTTGACGTTTTTTTCGGCGAAAACACTTTTATGAATTGTCCCTTTTTATTTTTAGCCAACGAAGAAGACATTTAGCGTAAAGCACGATACAATGATGGGTCTGTCACACAATGGTCATCAGTGGTGCCCAACCGACTACAGCACTTTCAAGCATCTTGCCTACTTCTTTATCTTATAAAATGTTTCTGCCATTTGAGAAACTTTTTATTTTCAGCCATCAGAGACACAGTTTTCATGAGTGAGGTGGTTTCCATACATATCAGAAACCATGACACAGTGCCAACATATTCCACAACCATTGTCACCATTCACATCAGTCCCTGTCCCCTATTGGACCTACAATCTACTTTCCCTACTTACAACACACTAGGGCCAATTTAATTGGGTGAAAATTAACCTCTAAGTACATTTTTTAAGTGTCGGAGGAAAAGTACATGGGTTAAAACCTCGCAGACATGTAGATATTGCCCGTTATCAGGTACAAACCCAAGATGATGACACTGTGAGATAACAATGTGGAGCCACCACAAAGTGCGCCGGGACCTTGCACGCATGTGCAGAACCGCCCTGAGCTTCATCAGAGGTATAAGTCCCTATGTGAGAGGTGGGAATCTGAAGATGTAACGAAAACTGAATGGGTGATAGTAAGGAGTGCAAGGGTTGGAGAGGGGAGCAGTCAGGTGAGTTTAAACTTATTTGACATTTTTTGACCATTTAATGGCCCTTCACGGTTGAGAAAAATGTTGATCCCCTGCAACCGTTTTGCTAAAATTAGCGAAAGCGGATTTTTGTAAAATCAAGAAGAATTCAATCCCACTTGAATTTATTCAATCATCTGTACTTAAGTAGTGGTTTTCTCTACAATGGTTGCTTGAATCTCTTTTCCGGGGCTTCAGGTAATCACTTGTCTTCTGAACCACAGGACATTGGATTAAGATACTGCTATAATGGAAGGTTCTTCTCCAACTTGGATTTTGTCGTAGTTCTTAGGTTGCTAAATCTTAACTGAGGTTGACTGGAGAGCAGATGATGAAGATGCAAAGGAATGTGCTAGAGAAGGTGGACACCATCCATGATTGCTCAACACCATGTTCTGCTGCATGATCATTTTGTACTTATCAGCATGTCTCCAGGTGTTATGCTGGGATTCATTGATCTTTTAAGCCTGGATTCTCCTAACTACAACCAGTATTTCATTAAAACCACACGTCTACTGCCTTTCGGGCTTCTTTATACTTTAACGATCCACAGATCAGCACAGTGTGGAAATAAAATAGAAAATGAAATAATCCAGAACCAGGCATTCTAAATGGATTGCACCAACCATCCATGGTCCATTATCCAGGTAAACATGATCTTCTGAAGTGGACTGGGCAGAAAATGTGACTCTCACTATAAAAAACTAACTTCATCTCCATTCAGCGCTAGATGTGGAATAGGCACCGGCATATCCCATTTTTGTATTGAGTTGACACCAACTCTGGCCTGACCGGAGCAACATATGCAGACAACGCCAACATGATGTCTGTGGCACGCAATAGTGATAGCATAGAAAGCCTATTCAAAGTGAATGAAAATGGCAGTGCTATGAAAAGAGCGTAGATCTGTAGCTCCTATTCAAATCAATAGGAGGCGGTTGTGTAGTACCCAGCCATGGCCACTATCGGAACATGGAGCAGCTCCGTAATTGAGCATTTCTGAGAGCAGCTGATCGGTGGAGGTGCCAGATGTAAAACCCAATCGATAGGACATTGATGACCTATCCTACGGATGGGTCATCAATGATAAAGTAGTGGACAACCTCTTTAAATTAAAACACTTTGCCCTTGAGTAAGTGAACAAACTTCCCGAAAAGTTCCCTTACATAGTGAGCTAAACTTGTAGAATTACACATAAGGCTTCACAATGAAGATCTCCATGTGCATCTACCGCTGATGCAATACAGCTCCAACTCTAACCCACGAATGACCTCTACTTGTTCTCGAAGGTCTATATTAGGAACCCACAAAAACTAAAATAAACTCTACTCGTGATTCTACTCAAGTGTAAATAGTAGGTCCCAAAAGTGGCAAGACAATATGTCAGCCTCCCTAGAGCAACGCTCCACCACGTAGCACTACACAATGCTCTACTATCCCACCATGCCACAATGTGGTTAACCTCAGAAGTTCATGGAGTAACTGAGAAAAACTACACAAACGTAAGGGAAAAGAATGATGTCTGATCCACCAGGAGCCTTAAATAGAAGGAAACATTGCTGGGGGTGTCACTTAGTTTGTGGTGAAGGAAATGTTTTTCTTCTGGATCATGTCACAAAGTTCCACAAGTCAGTAGAGCATAGATTACGAGAATGTATTTCTGGTGGCTGTGTGTCCATCTCTGAGATATCACTGATGTTTTTGCACTGATTGTAGCCACCTCATACGCTTTTACACTGGACGGCTGGGTAGAGCTACTACTTCATTTGCTTATTGTTTTTGTGACTATGGTGGCTACCCCCAGAATTGGGTTGGGAATAACTTTTTTCCTTTTTTTGTACAAAGATCTTGTTTTTGCGGGATGAAATGTAGATTCCTTTTTTTTTAGGTACAATTTAAAATTGTCATTATTTTAAATTTATTTGATACGAAACTCCTTCTGAAGCACTGAAGGCGTTCTTCAGGATTGAAAATTAATTTCAGTATTGGTATGGTTTGGGTCACCTTTAGTGTTGAGCGAGCGTGCTCGGTTAACCCTTTCACTGAGCACGCTCAGGTGCTGCCCGAGTATTTTTGGCGTGCTCGACCACTATGTTCGAGTCGCCGCAGCTGCATGTGTAGCTGCGACATATTGCAGGGATTGCCTGTTTGTTAAGCAATCCCTGCATGTGTCACAGCTGTTTAACAGACGCGACACATACAGCCGCAGTTTTAAAACTGACACAAATTTTGCTTTTCACATTTTACTGCTTTAGTATTTTTTTAATCTTTTAGTCGGATGTTTCTTTGGTTACTGAAGGGCAATTCTCAAGTTTTTGCACTTTAATTGACAAATACATGAAGTTGTTGTAAAGACTCCATATTTCAACTGATGATGACCCTTATATTTCAAGGCTTCTGCCTTTCGCCCCAGCAAAATCCAAACTGGTGACAGCCCATTTTAGCCTAATCAGTGCTTGGAGTTTATCACAATTTCTGTATTTTTGTTTGCTCACCAGCTTTTTGAGGATCGACCACACGTTCTCAATGTGATGGGGGACATAACGTTAACTGTAGAACCACTTCCCTTTCACTGATATTATGTCTTTGCCTGAAGGGGTGGATTGGTTGTGCCGTAGGTCAGAGGGCGCAACACCGAATGGATACAGCAGAACAGGAGAGCCTGACAGTATTTGGAAGAGTGAGGACAAATAGAGCTACGTAAATACAGTATTAAGGATGGTGGATGGATCAATGGATGCAATAGAGCCAATTGTGCAGAAAGCAACTTGATACAGAAGTGCAGAAAGAGTGTGCATCACCGGTGTTCTTGCGTGCCTCCGCTTCCTCCCCCGGCAAGAACGCCGACTTACTCACCACCCTGTCCACTCGCCTGAGCCTCCAGCCTCCTCTGCTCCCGTTCCTCAGGGTCTGTGCATGTTTGGCAAATCTCCTGGCAACGCGATTATGGTGCACCCTTGCTTCCTGTCTCTTAAAGAGACGGTGGACACTCTCCTAAAGCGTCCCCAGCCAATAGCTGGGAGACACTTACTACTTAGGGCACCTCCACCTGTTGGGAGGTGCCTGAGCAATGTTTGTGCAAACTTAGTTTATACTTGCCTGCCTACTTTTAGGTTCCCTTGTCTGTTTTGTCTAATCTGACCCTGCTTTGTTAAACCTGTATCCCGTTTGCATTCCTGACTTGTCTGCTACCCGTAAGCTGCACAGTCTGAACTTGTCCCATTGGCCGTTCTGTCTACTATCCAAAAACTGCACAATCTGAACCTGTCCCAGTGGCCGTCCTGTCTACTATCCAAAAACTGCACAATCTGAACCTGTCCCAGTGGCTGTCCTGTCTGCTATCTAGAAACTGCACCGTCGTAACCTGTCCCAGTGGCCGTCCTGTCTACTTTCCAAAAACTGCACAATCTGAACCTGTCCCAGTGGCCGTCCTGTTTGCCATCCTGAAACTGCACCATCGTAACCTGTCCCAGTGGCTATCCTGTCTGCTTTCCAGAAACTGCACAGTCTGAATCTGTCCCAGTGGCCGTCCTATTTGCTATCCAAAAACTGCACCGTCGTAACCTGTCCCAGTGACTGTCCTGTCTGCTATCCAGAAACTGCACAGTCTGAACCTGTCCCAGTGGCTGTTCTATCCTGTCTGGAGAACACAATCCGACCCAGCGTCTCTTATCCTTGGGATCAGCTGCTACTGCTCCGGACACTGCTCTGTGGCAGCACCTGTCAGTTACCTGCTGCACAAGCCTGATCTCACCATTAGTGGCTCCAGTGAATATCAGGTAGCTGCTTAGTTACACCTCTTCGGGTCAAGCCTCTCCGTAGCGCAGTGCGTCCACGAACCACGTGCATTACAGAGTGCCTAAAAAGCAGAGTTGAGTAGGGAAACAGGTATCTTGTTAGAGAGGAGTTGAAAATACAGTCAGCACCTTGGAATAGTAGAGATAAGTATGCTGGCAAGTACCTTGATATAGCAAATTTGAGGACTGCATCAGGAACAGCAGAGCTGAGTAAATAGTAGAGGCTGGTTGATGGATAGCACTTAGTAGCAGCTGAGCAGATAGTCAGGTACCTGGCTGTAGAAGAGTCAAGTAGAAAGTATGGCAAGACTACTGGAAGGCACGTGTCAGCAGTGGCCACTACTACCGATTACTCAGGTGGCACATGGCCTCCTGAGCCGGCCTTAAAAGGCCTTCGGTGATGACATCAGAGGTGTCTGCCGGGTTACCAAAGTAATTTTGTGCAGACTAGCACAGAGGGAGCCAGCCAAGAGAGAAGACGTGGAGTCCAGGTCTGGAGCCAGGCCAGGTGAGTTACAATCGATATACCTAATTATAGTTGCAGCTGTGACTGATACTACTACTTAGTCCCATTCAACTTGAATTGGTCGGAGCTACTCTGACTTATATCGGAAAAAATTACTACCCAAAATACAACCCTACAATCAGTGAGTTGGAGGGATGCTGAGCCTTGGGCCCCCAGTGTTTTAATTAACGGCATATCCTAGTGTTGGAGAATCTCTTAGAACGTGTCCTGCCATCATAGAATGTGTAAGCTAGAAATGAGTGAATCAATTTACATTTCACCAAAATTCAATTTGTTTTGGAATTTGTCCAAATCACTTGATGCAAAGTCAACTTATTCTTTTAAGGGCTGGGAATGGGTTAGAAAACATTATACTTACCTCACCCTTCACTTATCCTTCGGCCATTACTCCCCACTTGGTCTTAGTCTAGCTCGCTCCCTCCGTCTTCCTCTTCATTTTCACTCTTCGGAGCCTCTGGCACTTCATCGGTCTCACTCAATGTCATGACATACACGACCCCTCACAATGTGATGATGTGCCAGAGACCTGGTGAGTGCGAGAGGTGCCAAAGGGCGGGTGCAGATGATCATTTCCACTCCGTCTGAGAAAATTGGTCCAATTATGTTGTTCAGACTTTGATCAGAGTGGGATCCAATTTTCTCAGAGGTGGAGAGAAAAGTGCAAGTGCGGTCTGATTTTTTTTTTTCACGGACCCATAGACTTGAAAGGGTGAGTGCCATCCGATTCTCAAAGGCAAATCGAGCGTGCTGTGATTTTTTTCTTTGGACCACTCGGTGTGAGGAAAAATTGGACATGTTCACAACCCCCATAGAATTACATGTGTGCGAGTGATATCTGTCAAAACTACGAATAGCACTCGTCTGAGTTATATAGTTGTGTCAGCGGCCCTAAGAGTGAGGAAGGAAGAGAACACCGGAGTTACAGGGGTAGAGTGAGCCAGCGGAGGACATGACGCAAAGCTGTAGCACCAGGACAGGTGAAGGGCAAGGTGAGTATAATGTTTTTTTTTCTATTCTTTAGCCTCTACATTTATTTTGTCCTGGATTCTAAATATAAGTCAAATTTGACAAACAAATTTCAGAAAATCTGGCAAATTTGAATTTCGGAAGATTTGTTCATCTCTGGTGTAATCTTACAGAATATGGAAACTTAAAGTTGATCCGGTTGCTAAATCTTGGACCTTTAGAGAGATCATTGACTCCAGGTTGTATCCTTGACTGGATGCCTAGGAATTCAGAATCAAAAAGTGCCAAAAGGGAAACATTCTGTTTCTTTGTGATCTTCTTCACTGATCTTCACTGCTCTCTGTTCATCGCTACAGTGGAGTTTCTACTTTACAGCAACTAGTGGCTGCTATTCCATACAATATGTCAATATTGCTAGTGGGAATTTTCAAGTCACAGGTAAGAAGGTTAGAAAAGATTAAAAAAAATGGCAATTGAAATTAAAAAAATAAAGACATATGGCTTTTAACATTTACCAACATTTAATCCTGATCGTCAGTGGTGTCCTATGGGATTGGAGTGTCACATTGTGCATGGGCTGCCAAAATGAACTGACCGAGAAAAAAATAGACAAAATCTACAAATGTAACAGAAAAAGATAATAATATCCACCAGGTACCATAAAGAGAGGACAATGTTCTCGGGATGTCACATCCTTGCGCCTAACTATATTTTTAGGCCACAATAAGCCACTTTGTATTATTTACCTTGCTCACGCTCTGTGTCGAGCTCTGAGGCTCCATCTGCAGAACTAGAATGAGGCAAATCTAGATCAGACTTGGCGGCTCAGACCGAAACCCGGCTCCGCTGAGACACGTCTGCTTACAGCCTGAGGGCGCTGTCCGTTGGCAGAAGAACATCCCCAAACATGGAGAGACACAATGAGCTGCAACTGGAAATGTATCAAAGATGCCAGGAGAAAATAGTTACTTTTATTGATTAATTAGCTTCTAATCTGCTGCATCTATCTGCTTAAAAGTAGAACAATTAAAGCAGCACAAGTCCTGGCATAAATGTGTGCAAAGCCTCGGTGCTTAAAGACCTCTTCAAGTACAATCCACGAAAAGAGGGAATCTGTCAGCAGGGACAGAGACTGATTCCTGTGGTGTGCCACTTACTGGGCTGCTTGGTGCAGTTTTGCTAGAATCCCTGTTTTCTCTGCTGTAGATGTAGCAGTGCTCAGAATGCTGATCTACGTATAACCCCGCCCACAGCACTGATTGGCAGCTTCCTGTGTACAGTGTCAGTGCTGAGGGCTGGACTGTTCGGCACAAGACACCTAGTCCTGCAGTAATAATCTACTGTTGATAAGACAGTGATTGCATTGAAACTGCAGCACACAGCCCAGTAAGCGACACATCGCTGGAATCAGGATCTCTGTCTCTATATTATGCTGCTCTCAGATTAAGTAGAAAAAAACCTGCTGACAGATTCCCTTTAAGATGCAAAAGACGCAGGTCTTGATTTATCAAAGCAATTTTGCCAACATTCAAGGGTAAATAGTCATTTTTTCACACTAGTTTCTCCAAGCTGTGCCAAAATTGGCAGAGATGGGACGAGACAAGTGTGCGGCAGGTGCGTGGCTCCACAGCTCGTCTAATTCATGATGAGCTGTGGCTTTCTTTATGCCAGAAATATCAGTCCAGTCTCTGGTGTGGCACACGGACGTGCTTGCCACTCGTCAGATATTCCTGAATCATTAAGAAGCATGCACCTCTCAATGAATCAGGAGCATCTGACTCCGACCAACTCATCCCCTCATGAAGAGTCAGGACTTCAGATTTTATTTAGCCCATATGGAAACATTTCAGCTCATAACAGTAACATGTTTCTCAGGCCAGTTTTACACTTGCGATCTACAAACCGTAGAGGTGATTTTCGCACATTTACATCCAATGATTCACTGGTGACTTCCTGTCTGATTCTAGGTGTTCACTTTCTCTTTTGTTCTCCATCTGGCTCAGACCACCATGAAAACTTCTTCCAGTGATGAACTCCAGTGCCCTCACCTATCTTTTTCTCACCATCCATAAAGACACAATTAGGACCCTGCATGGAAAATCTTACTGTACAGGGCCCCAACTGTGTATTTATGGATGGTTAGTAAAAGATATGTGATGAGGGCACTAGAGTTCATCACAAAAGAAGTTTTCATGGTGGTCTGTGCCAGATGGAGGACAAAAGGGAGAGTGAACACCTAGAATCAGACAGGATGTCACTAGTGAAACAACGGATGCAAATGTGCGAAAATCACCGATATGGTTTGTAGAACACTGGAAGAAGTTTTCATGGTGGTCTGAGCTCTCCTTTCTGTCGCTCCCACTCCTCTCCAGATTGTCTCCTATGATTCCTATTGCAATGTCCAAGAACTTCACTACCACTTGCTGTTCCTTCATTGTGATCCTCCGGCCATTGGATTTCAGCCATGCCCCACCAGTATCCCAATACACAGCTGTGATGCCCCCCTTAGTGCTCCTTACACGGCAAGGCCTCCCTTTTTGTCACAACATTCATGATGTCCATCTTCAAACATTAGTAAGTCCCTACTTTGCAATCAGTAGAAATCTTCTCTTCTCCTCTCTGCCAGGATCATGACATCCTGGGTGGGCTACTTATTTTTTCTTAGATGAGGAACCTAAAGCATCCAATGTTCTAGACGAGTAACTGGCAGCCAAGTAGCCGATTGCTTTTAACTTTACCATAGTCTTCCACTGAATTCGCATCCAAGGGTCAAAGATTCAGAAAAAAACTGGTACCTGGATGTCTGGTGCTCATGGCTATACGGAGGGTGGTCTACCAAAGAAAAAGTATCCCAGAGATTCTATGAGGTTAATGTTTTAATGTTATCTTATCTGATGAGACAATGATTAGACCTGGGGTGCCTAGGGCATAAATCAATATTTCTGGCCTTTATGAACCATTTTCCTACCCATAGTATCAGGTCATGGCTATATTTTCGATCATAGGTCTTGGAAAGTTGGCAGAGGACCATTGTTGAACTCTAATCGTGGCCATATTTGTTGACTCCCAACTTCTTCGCAAAGAGTATAACTGATATAAGAAACGGGGAAGGTTCGGCACCCAGGAGTCTTAAACTGCAAATCACAAGTCCTCACATTCATAAATTGGCAGCAGGAAATTGTACAATTCCATTGAGCCCAAATCATGCCTAAGACGAGCGGTGAGATATCTCCTAATCCTGCTTGTATCGCCCAGTGTATGCGATAATCTCCTCTAAACCACCAGACACAGTATGGACGCTCTTCGACATGTTCTCACCTATCTTGAGAAATCTGAAAATCCCTGTGATGAAAACACAGCAAAAACTGTCCAACAATAAGAGATGGAAGACAATGATGGGTAATACCCTAAATAAAGAAAATAGTCAACGTTATATCATATCTTAATTGGTCTCAAATGATCCAACGATGACGGCATCTCCAGACAGAAAGCACGGCTAAAACCCTCTGTCATTCTCAACAATCCCATAAAGGAGATATCTGTTTCCAACTTGGATGGGATCAACACTGGTGCGAAAAGAAGATAATTGTAGAGCGGTGATGGTGATTATGTCATATCATCCCTAGCGCTTCTTAAAGGAGTTGTTCACATTTGGGGGCATTTTATTTTCTTCCTTAAATGCATGTAATGAGGGCTAAAAATCTGTTTTATTAAAAGATTTGCACCTATTGCCTTCTACAGCCCTTGTGTTGTTTTCTTGTCTATTCTTGGCTGGGGGATGAATTAACTGTCAGCCCAATAAAATGATGTCAGGAAGTTTCTAACTCTTTATTTTCTGCCTTTTTCTAACCCCTTTTTGATGATTGTTTGACCACAGACCACATCAAAGTTGAATGTACAGAAAAACAGGAGTTTGTAAAAGCAAAACGGTGCAACATTCTTCATGAAACCCAATTGCAAAATTCATATATTACCTCCAAATACATGAATTTTAATAAAAAATAAATAAATAAATAAATAAATAATTGTTCTCAACGGTGGAGCCATAGATAAAGGAAGCATGCTTAGGCTGTGTGCCCACTATGCGTTTTTTAAGCGTTTCAGCAGCGGAAATTTCAGCTGCGGATTATCATTGCGGAAAAATTCGCAGCACTACCAATTATTTTGCGGAATCGCAGTGTTTTAGCCGCCATTGACTTGCATTGGAACGCATGAAATCTGCATAACTACATGTGCACATGCGGATATCATGCGGTTCAATGCGCGGATGGTACCCGGGTCTGGAGAAGAGAAGACTCTCCTCCAGACTCGGGTGCCATAGTACCTGTAGTTAAAAAAGAATTAAAATAGAAAAAAACCTTATACTCACCTTTCCGGCGCCCCCCGGTCTCCTCTGAGCGGCGCTGCTGTCTCCTTGCCTTCCGGCAGTGGTCTGCAAGTGACCATCACATGACTAAATGACGTGATGGAAGGTCCTTTTTAGAGCATCGGGAGCCGCCGAAGATACCGGACGAATCGCTAAGGAGACCGGGGGCCATCAGAAGGTGAGTATAATGCTTTTTTAAATTTTTTTTTACTATTGATGCTGCATTTGCAGCATCGTAACTTGTTCACACTATATATGCCGGTTGCATGAATTTATATAGTGTGACCAAGATGTCTAGCACTTTTCCAAATGATGCTAAAATCGCCTGGAAAAGCGCTTGACAACCCGCATGTGAAATCGCATGTTAAAAATGATTCACTTACACTTCTACCTGGCAGAAAAAAACGCATGTACAATCCGCATGTACAATCCGCATGTACAATCCTCATGTACAATCCGCATGCGTTTTTTCTGCCAGGGAGATGCAGAAACGCTCAGGAAAAAATCCGGAGCATTTCTGCATCGTGGGCACATAGCCTTATTCTCTTTTGCTTTCTAACCTTTAATGTTGTTTGACTATTGAGCCTTCATTAAATACAATAAATGAAAGGTGGGTGCGTCCAAACATTTTTGGAGGAAGTGGCAAACTATCTAGTGTGTATGGACAGCTTTATTCTACAGAGGTGGGGGCAGGTCTATGTCTCTCTACAGAAAGCGGGGGCAGGTCTTTGTCTTTCTACGGGAAGTGCAGGAGGGTCTGTGTCTCTCTACTGGAAGTTGGGGGGGTCTATGTCTCTCTACAGTAAGTGGGGCTGGGTGTTTGCCTCTCTAAAGAAAGTGGGGGCATCTCTGTCTCTCTACAGAAAGTGGGGCAGGTCTTTGTCTTTCTACGGGAAGTGCAGGAGGGTCTGTGTCTCTCTACAGGAAGTGTGGGGGGGGTCTGTGTCCCTCTACAGGAAGTGGGGGAGGGTCTGTATCTCTCTACAGGAAGAGGGGGTGGGTGTTTGTCTCTCTACAGAAAGTGGGGACGGGCATATGTCTTTCTTCGGGAAGTGGAAGAGGGTCAGTGTCTCTCTACGGGAAGTGGAGGTGGGTCAGTGTCTCTCTACAGGAAGTGGGGGTGGGTCTATGTCTTTCTACGGGAAGTGGAAGAGGGTCAGTGTCTCTCTACGGGAAGTGGAGGTGGGTCAGTGTCTCTCTACAGGAAGTGGGGGCGGGTCTTTGTCTCTCTTCAAGAAGTGGGGGCAGGTCTTTGTCTCTGCAAAAAGTGGGGCAGGTCTTTGTCTCTACAAGAAGTGGGGCAGATTGTGTCTCTCTACAGGAAGTGGGGGTGGGTCTTTGTCTCTTTTGTTTCTTTACAGGAAGTGGAGGTGGGTCTTTGTCTCTTTTGTTTCTTTACAGGAAGTGGAGGTGGGTCTTGTTTCTCTACAGGAAATTGGGGCGGGTTTTTGTCTCTATATGAAGTAGGGTGGGTCTATGTCTCTCTTCAAGAAGTGGGGTGGGTCTATGTCTCTCTTCAAGAAGTGGGGTAGGTCTTTGTCTCTACAAGAAGTGGGGCAGATTGTGTCTCTCTAGAAGAAGTGGGGGTGGATCTTTGTCTCTTTACAGGAAGTGGAGGAGGGTCTTTGTCTCTCTACATGAAGTGGGGGCAGGTCTTTGTGTCTACAGGAAGTGGGGGCAGGTCTTTGTGTCTACAGGAAGTGGGGCAGGTCTTTGTCTCTCTACAGGAAGTGAAGGAGGGTCTGTGTCTCTCTACAGGAAGTGGAGGATGGTCTTTTTCTGACTACAGGAAGTGTGGTAAGTCTTTGACTCTGCTCCTTCACTGTCAATCTACATGCAGTTTTCATTTCAGGACAGGCAAGCCATTGAGATGTGCGGTGCATCCTTGGAAATGTGGGGAAATAAAGGGGTTATCTGGGAATTTGCTTAAAATCGCTTGGAAAAGTGCTTGACAACCCGGATGCGAAATCACATGTTAAAAATGATTCACTTACGCTTCTACCTGTCAGAAAAAATGCATGTACAATCTGCATGTACAATCTGCATGTACAATCCGCATGTACAATCCGCATGTACAATCCGCATGCGTTTTTTCTGCCAGGGAGATTCAGAAACGCTCAGGAAAAATCCGGAGCATTTCTGCATCGTAGGCACATAGCCTTATTCTCTTTTGCTTTCTAACCTTTAATGTTGTTTGACTCTTGAGCCTTCATTAAATACAATAAATGAAAGGTGGGTGCGCCCAAACATTTTTGGAGGAAGTGGCAAACTATCTAGTGTGTATGGGCAGCTTTATTCTACAGGGGCGGGGGTGGGTCTATGTCTCTCTACAGTAAGTGGGGGCATCTCTTTATCTCTCTACAGAAAGTGGGGGCAGGTCTTTGTCTTTCTACGGGAAGTGGAGGAGGGTCTGTGTCTCTCTACAGGAAGTGGAGGAGGGTCTGTGTCTCTCTACTGGAAGTGGGGGGGGTCTATGTCTCTCTACAGGAAGTGCAGGGGGGTCTGTGTCTCTCTACGAGAAGTGGAGGAGGGTCTGTGTCTCTCTACAGGAAGGGGAGGGGCAGGTCTGTGTCTCTCTTCAGGAAGTGGGGTTGGATCTTTGTTTCTTTACAGGAAGTGGAGGTGGGTCTGTGTCTCTCTACAGGAAGTGGGGGGTCTATGTTTCTCTACAGGAAATGCAGGAGGGTCTGTGTCTCTCTACGAGAAGTAGAGGAGAGTCTGTGTCTCTCTACAGGAAGGGGAGGTGCTGGTCTGTGTCTCTCTTCAGGGAGTGGGGTTGGATCTTTGTTTCTTTACAGGAAGTGGAGGTGGGTCTTTTTCTCTCTACAGGAAGTGGAGGTGGGTCTGTGTCTCTCTACAGGAAGTGGAGGTGGGTCTGTGTCTCTCTACAGGAAGTGGAGGTGGGTCTGTGTCTCTACAGGAAGTGGGGGGTCTGTGTCTCTCTACAGGAAGTGGGGGTGGGTCTATGTCTCTCTGCAGGAAGTGGGGGTGGGTCTCTATCTCTCTAGAGGAAGAGGGGGTGGGTGTTGGTCTCTCTACAGAAAGTGGGGACGGGTCTATGTCTTTCTACGGGAAGTGGAAGAGGGTCTGTGTCTCGCTACGGGAAGTGGGGGGGTCTGTGTCTCTACAGGAAGTGGGGGTGGGTCTGTGTCTCTCTACAGGAAGTGGGGGTGGGTCTGTATCGCTCTACAGGAAGAGTGGGTGGGTGTTTGTCTCTCTACAGAGAGTGAGGACGGGTCTATGTCTTTCTACGGGAAGTGGAAGAGGGTCTGTGTCACTCTACGGGAAGTGGAGGTGGGTCAGTGTCTCTCTACAGGAAGGGTGGCAGGTCTGTGTCTCTCTTCAGGAAGTGGGGGTGGATTTTTGCTTCTTTGCAGGAAGTGGAGGCGGGTCTTGTTTCTCTACAGGAAATTAGGGCGGGTTTTTGTCTCTATACGAAGTGGGGGCGGGTCTTTGTCTCTACAAAAAGTGGGGATGGGTCTTTGTCTCTACAAAAAGTGGGGATGGGTCTTTGTCTCTACAAAAAGTGCGGCAGGTCTTTGTCTCTACAAGAAGTGGGGCAGGTCTTTGTCTCTACAAGAAGTGAAGGAAGGTCTTTGTCTCTTTACAGGAAGTGGAGGATGGTCTTTTTCTGACTACAGGAATTGTGGTACGTCTTTGACTCTGCTCCTTCACTGTCAATCTACATGCAGTTTTCATTTCAGGACAGGCAAGCCATTGGGATGTGCGGTGCATCCTTGGAAATGTGGGGAATTAAAGGGGTTATCTGGGAATTCGCTTATTTTTTGCTATGGGTTTTAGAACTAACAGGCAGGTAGTTGCTAACTAACTGCTTCTTCTTTCCTACACCAATCTCTGCAGGGTCAGAGAAGCCACAGACTGCTCATACCAATGATTATGAGGCTCCTGGTGATGTCATGTAGACAGACCAGCTTCTTTTCTGCTCTACTCTGTTGATGGGGCGTGACTTCCGGTGTCATGCTGATTGACAGTTGGCTCCCTGTGCCTAATTGTGGGGTGCAGGTGTCAATCAGCATGATGTCGGTAGTCACATCCCATCAACAGAGCAGAGCGGAAGAGGAAGAGCTGCTCTGTTGGTGTGAGGTCAAATGAAGCAGCAATCATTTTTTTCCATTGTAACCGGGGCATCTATAAGTCCCATTTACAGGGGAAAACAGCCACTATAGGCACAGAAGTAACTGGCAGAGTTGATCTGGGTCAGCTAGGACCCAGCAGATCTGCTATCCCGGAAGAGACCCAAAGATCATTTGATTGACAGGTCCTACAGAAACATTGGCAGGGTAATACATAACGCTTATTAAGTGCTGTGTGGCCTATAAAAGGGAAGACAGAAGCGGTAATAAACCTGTTCTGTGTGTTTGACTGCCGGAGACTGGACCTGCTCCTATATGATTTCTTGAGCAGGACCTTTAAACCATGAATTGGTGCTTGGTCCTTATGGAGTTAAATCATCTTTGTCCCCAACTGATTGCTCTTATAAAATTGCAGAAATACTGCGATAATGATCGAGAATGCACAGAGTGGACGGCAGGTTCAAGAGAAAGTCCCTGTGAATCGCTCCGTGCACTCTCCAGTACACGCTGAGCCACTCTTTTCCTTGGTTTGAGCAATTGGGGGAGACCCCAGGGGCACACAGTCAATAGTGGATGCCACAGTTTAACTCCTCCAACTCCCTGCACAAAGCATAGAGATCACTGAGCATGCACGTACATTACTCTCCCATAGAAGTCAATAGGAGATGCCACCATTGCACTTCTCCCTCTCCATTCACAATGCACAAAGGTCGCAGAGCAATCCCACAATATTCTCCCATAGAAATAAATAGGGGATACCACCGTTCAACTCTTCCAATTCCCATTCAGAATGCATAGAGGTCATAGAGCATGCCCACAACACTTCCCCATAGAAGTCAATGGGGATGCCACTGGTGAACTTCTCCCAGTCCCTGCACAATGCCCAGAGGTCACAGTGCAATCCCACAACACTTTTCCATAGAATTCAAAATGGGATGCCACAGATGAACTTTTCAACTTCTTTCATTCTCTGCACAATACCCAGAGATCACAGAGCATGCCCACAAAACTCTCCCATTGAAGTCAATAGGGGATGCCAGAGATCAACTTTTATAACTCCCTGAACAATGTACAGAGGTCACCGAGCATGCCCACAACACTTTCCCATAGAATTCAATGAGGATGCCCCCATTGCACTTCTTCCACTCTCTGCACAATGTACAGAGGTTACCGAGCATGCCCACAACACTCTCCCATAGAATTCAATGAGGATGCTCCTGTTGCACTTCTTCCACTCACTGCACAATGTACAGAGGTCACCGAGCATGCCCACAACACTCTCCCATAGAATTCAATGGGGATGCCCCCATTGCACTTCTTCCACTCTCTGCACAATGTACAGAGGTCATCGAGCATGCCCACAACACTCTCCCAAAGAATTCAATGGGGATGCCCCCATTGCACTTCTTCCACTCGCTGCACAATGTACAGAGGTCATCGAGCATGCCCACAACACTCTCCCATAGAATTCAATGGGGATGCCCCCGTTGCACTTCTTCCTCTCGCTGCACAATGTACAGAGGTCACCGAGCATGCCCACAACACTCTCCCATAGATGAATATATATAAGCCTCTCCCATCTCCAGACCACAGGCTCAGGTCCGTGTAGCTGCTATACAGAATACCTCAGAAGGTTCAGGTCAGATTTCCACCTCCATAATCTGCAAATCATAGAATAAAGAAACTCTACAATCAATAAACAATCAGCTAAGAAGAAAAGGATAAGCGGCTCTAATTGTGACAACACTTTCCTTTCAGGGGAATAATATCAATTTTGCTCCTTTTTCTGTAAAATTCTACCCAAATATTTTGAAGAAGGAGAGAGCGGCAACTTTTCCTTTTTCCATCGCTATATTTTGCGATGTCGTAATTAGTCTCATAGTCCAAGTATTATTTCCTATATTAGGCTTAATTTTTGGAAATAATGACAATTCCTCCTGGTTTAATAAGAGATTTAATGCCTGTGATTACGTCTCTGAAGGTTCAGAAGGTCATCGTCCTTCCCGCAGACACTTGCATCAGTTTTTAGGCACAACGAAACTTCCATTAGGGAATCTGGCTGTGACTTGTTGCTTGTACACGGTTAAGAAATTTTCCACGAAATCGAAGTGCACGGGTAACACCCAAGTCCTCACTGTAAGAGAAGAAATCGCCAGCTGTGAAGCAATATAGTCTTTCCTGGTTACAGCTGAGAAAATCCTAATTAGGGCATACGGCTCAGGAAAGATTGAGCTTTTATGAACCAATTCTTTCTGAACCTATAATTATGTGAAATTGCATGGTAGATCCCCTGTTAAAAAAGATATTTTGCATACAAATATTGTTTTAATCTATTTCCAGGCCTGGTCATGACCTGCATCTGATGAGATATCAATGAAAGAGGCTTATAAGGATTACATCACATCAATAGAGGAAAAAGACCTGGGTGAGGTTACGTAGACGATCTCTACTGATAAAATGGGAGATTCACCTGGATTTGGTAATGTCAAGAAACTATATTTTATGGTTTCTGACTTGGCCTAAACATCTTGTCATCACCACAACTTTAAAAAAAAAGGAGTCTCAGTACTTGTTCCCATTTATCTGGTTTTCCAGTTTTGTGCAGATGCTACCACATCAGAAGGCCCAAGTATCACAATAGTACGTGGTACAGGGTGATTCGCTCTCTACTTTACCAGGAAAGTTCTAAAAGAGACGATCTATCGAACTGAAATTTGGACTGTACATACCTTGGTTCATGAGAAACTGATGTTTTAAAGCAGGTGTTGAAAATGTCCACCGTTCGCATCCAAAGACGCCTGCTATGTGTTACGGATCCGGGTGGTGGAACCTCTTTGCTGAGGTGCAAGGAGGGACCAGAGGGGCGTAACTAGGTACCTACTCGGCCTGACCAAGGTCGCATGGCGGCTCAATCGACTCCGTGAACCAGGGAGGGACCGAGCAGGTGGACCAGGTGCAACTCTGGGACCGACCTTGTGTGAGAGCAGGTGACTCCCACAAGTCAGATGGCAGGAACTGACCGGTACAGCGGATGAGCACGGCAGGCAGGCTGACGGGTGGTCTGGGTAGACAAGCAGGCCGATTCGGTTGATAGCCAGATGCGTGCTCCGGGTAGGCAGGCTGGCGAGCACAACAGGTAACTGGCAGGTGCTTCCAGGTAAGCAGGCTGGAGGGTATGGCAGATAACAGACAGATGCTTCCAGGTAAGCAGGCTGGCTGGTAGGTACGGCAGGTAACAGGCAGGTGCTTCCAGGTAAGCAGGCTGGCGGACACGGCAGGTAACAGTCAGGTGCTTCCAGGCAAGCAGGCGGGCAGAGCCCATAGACAGACTGGCGGACTGGACTGTAGACAGACTGTCGGGCTGGATAGTAGTCAGGTTGGCGGACTGGACTGAAGAACAGACTAGCGGACAGAACTGACTGCAGAGTTTCCTGAGGGCTGAAGCAACAGTAAGAATCACAGAGCAACAACCTTGCACGGCACCTCCATATTGGAGGAGGTGCTTTCAATATGGAAAGTCCTCTGGCCATTGGACGTTTTAGGACGGCGCGTGCGGCCCCTATAAGAGGGAGGGAGTACGCACGCATGCGACTTAAGCACAGTGCCCGGGAATCTGCGCGCACCAGCAGCAGCAGCAGGGAAGCCGGAAGACGCCGGACCAGGAGCGCGGCGGTAAGGGGGACGACGTCTCTGCCTGGCCGGGGGCAGAGATGCCGATGCTACACTATGGAATGTGATGATGCTTTGTAAGTAAAATTAAAAAACTTAAACCCCTTCTTAAATACAATAGTCCCTATATAGAATAAAGAAAACATACTCATCTCAAGGACCTGTGCCATTCCTCCTCCGTTGGCATAGAGTCTCCGCTTCCACGTGACATTATTTGCACCAGGTTCCACCAGTGCAAACCCTGCTGACATCGCGGGAACGGAGATTGTCTGTGAGGTGAGCATATGTTCTCTTTATTTTTTATGTGGATTTTTAACATTTAAGAAAAGTGTTTAGAGTAGTGGAGACCCCTTTAAAACAGAAGTCCTGAGATCCCATTTTTCTTGCTGATGTTGGGATTGAGTAGAGCAGAAAGTTCATCCATGGCGGTTGTTACTGATGTCTATTTTACTACACTCGGCTATTTTCATCCGTTTGTGCACAATCATATCACTCCATTCGATCCTGAGTGCTGCGAGAAGAAACAGAGTCTCAGGACAACCTGTTTAGTGTTTATGGTGGTCCATTATTACCTGTCTTAAGTGCCAGTCCTAAGAAAGCCCTTTTCCAGTTCTTTGGTCATTTTTCTATGAGGGCTCCTTGTATTTTTGGGTATGAGCTATTGCTCGTTCCTTGGCGTCTTTGCAGAAGACTGGCATTTACGTCTTTTATTCTCATGATTGACCACTGAATTAACCGGGCAGATGTGTTTTCATCATCTCACCAACAATATAATTCAATAATTCAGGATTTGTGCTCCCTGGATCATTCTTGGCGCCACCCGAGAAATGTTCAATGTCAAGAAGCATTTGAGTCTGTTTTAGTTAAACTGTGCAGGTTCAAACAGTCAGTGCATCTCCAGAAGGTGGATAATGGCTTCCTTGACATCACGGAGTAAAGTTGGCACCACTTATTACATGTTGTTTAGATAAGTTAGGAAATTTTCTAAGAAAACCCCCAAAAGTTTGGTGCCAAACTGGCCTCGAGCTACAACACAGCCCACCAGCTGCCAACCTTCCAGGAGAAAGTGAGGAAGGTCGACCTTTGGACACGACATCTCTCCTGGAGGGAACACGTTATAAGAACAAGGTATTTTGAAATGATTAAGAAGATGTTTCTTCAAGATGCCTGGATGTTTATACAATTAGAAATGTGAAGCAATCAGATCGAGGCAATTATTAATTTCTAATCATAATGTATTATGCATGTCAGACAAGAGCAGCAGCCGCGTTCCAAGGTTGAGAGTTATGTCTGGCTACTACCAGCATTCGTTTTTTTTGAGTAAGATTTAATCAGGTTTTTATCCTTGGGCAACTTACATATGATTTCATCATGTTGATTATGAAATGTGTTTTCTTCAAAATCACGAATATGGCTGAAGTTAAAAACAACATTAGCTTGTTTTTCCAGGGTGAACACTTCACACAATTGTAAATTCAGACTTATCATGTCCAGGTAATTGTACAGATTTAGGGGCTGTGAAGACCTGGGGTCTTCCGTGGGCGTAATACTGCTCACACAACACAGGGTGAGGGTAAAACAGCGTGGCAATACTTTATTGAAACACCAAACGGACAATAAACACATAGAACAGTCCCAGCAAATACCCAAGATGGTACAACATTACACAGTCTCACCCTTCCTTCTCCACCCGCCTGGGATAGAACAGCTGCGACTATGGGACTTCCAGGGCCGACTACCTCAACCAGTGGCCCCCTGCTTTTGGCGGGCCTCCACAGAGAGAAGGTTGCGGCAAGCTTGGGAAGCTGACAGTCCATTGAGGTACAAGGCCAGGAGACACACGGGTCCCACTCTGGCCTCTTACGAGAGTTTCCATGGGGCCAGATGACCGGCTGGTCCTAATCTGGCTTCTCTGAATGTCTCCATGGGTTCCAGGCAACCGGAGAGTCTCACCTGGCAACCCCAAACAACATATCCATGAGTTCATCGTCCTAACCTAGTCTCCCCAAATGTATCCATGGGTTCTCTGATGGTCAATGGAGCAGATCTGTATCCTTCTAGTCAGAGCCGTGTACCTTTAGGCCGGAATCATGTAGAATCCAAATCTGTGTCTCTCTGGATCAAGCCATGTTACCAAACTACTGTCCTGAAGAGTCTGACTGATCTTTGATTCTCTTTGTAAAGTCTCTTTGCAGCAGGATAGAAAACCCTTTCAATATTTACATATGTGGCTAAGGTCATCAGTCACAGGTCTGGGTAGCGGGGAGGTGCAGCACTCAGTTCTCATTGTTTGAGCTAATCCCACTGCTCTTGTAAAGAAACTAGCTAGCTTAGTACAATATGCAATTAGCATAGTAACAAACATCATTCTTCCCAAACACTGAGTCACTGTCCTTCTTGACCAGCCAAAGAAAGACAAACATTCAGAAGTCAACACAAAGATAATAGTGGATTTCTCCTGGCTTAAGAAATCTAGATGTCTGGATGATTAAGATAAGAAGCTGTTTCGTCACAGGGGCTTGCAGCAATAGTCCAGACGAAGATCTAATTTCCTTCTGCCTGAGATGGACACAAGCAATGCAAAGTTGTGCACTTAGTGCACCGATCTGGCGCTGGACCTATCCGGTGCAACAACTGATCTGCCCAGTGACTGTGAACAACCACATAGAAATCTATGGGATCAGTTCTGGCATCCGTTTCCCTTCTGCTCTTCCTTACGAAGGTGCTATAATAGCCCTTAGTTATGGACGTAGACACTGGCTGTACCACATTCACTCTAGCATTATTACAGAGATATCGTATCCTCTTCGTATTACCAGTTTGGATGGTAATATACCAGTATGTAACCCCAGTACCAGCCATATATACAGTGGGAAAAATAAGTATTTGATTCACTGCTGATTTTGACATTTTCCCACCTACAATGAATGAAGAGGTCTGTAATTTTTATCGTAGTTCACTTCACCTGTGATAGGCAGAATCTAAAAATAAAATCCAGAAAGTCATATTGTATGATTTTTACATAATTAATTTGCATTTTATTGCATGAAATAAGTATTTGATCACCGACAAACGAGCAAGAATTCTGCCTCTTACAGACCTGTTAGTTTTTCTTTAAGAAGCCCTCCTACTCTGTACTCATTACCTGTATTAATTGCACCTGTTTGAACTCGTTACCTGTATAAAAGACACCTGTCCACACACTCAATCACACTCCAACCTCTCCACCATGGCCAAGACCAAAAAGCTGTGTAAGGACACCAGGGACAAAATTGTAGACCTGCACAAGGCTGGGATGGGCTACAGGACAATAGGCAAGCAGCTTGGTGAGAAGGCAACAACTGTTTGTGCAATTATTAGAAAGTGGAAGAAACACAAGATGAATGTCAATCTTCCTCGGTCTGGAGCTCCATGCAACATCTCGCCTCGTGGGGTAAGGATGATTCTGAGAAAGGTCAGGAATCAGCCCAGAACTACATGGGAGGACCTGGTCAATGACCTGAAGAAAGTTTGGACCCCAATCTCAAACATTACCGTTAGTAGCACATTATGCCGTCATGAATTAAAATCCTGCAGGGCACGCAAGGTTCCTATGCTCACACCAGCACATTTCCAGGCCCATTTGAAGTTCACCAATGACCATCTGGATGATCCAGAGGAGGCACTGGAGAAGGTCATGTGGTCAGATGACACCAAAATATAACTTTTTGGTATCAACTCCACTCGCCGTAATTGGAGGAAGAAGAAGGATGAGTACAAATCCAAGAACACCATCCCAACTGTGAAGCATGGTGGGGAAACCTCATACTTTGGGGGTGCTTTTCTGAAAAGGGGGCAGGACGACTGCACCTTGTTGAAGGGAGGGTGAATAGGGTCATGTATCACAAGATTTTGGCCAACAACCTCCTCCACTCAGTAAGAGCATTGGAAATCGGTCACGGCTGGATCTTACAGCATGACAATGACCTGAAACACACAGCCAGGGCAACTAAGGAGCGGCTCCGTAAGAGACATTTCAAAGTCCTGGAGTGTCCTAGCCAGTCTCCAGACCTGAACCCAATAGAAAATCTTTGGAGGGAGCTGAAACTCAATGTTGGCCAGCGACAACCCCGAAACCTGAAAGATTTGGAGAAGATCTGTATGGAGGAGGGGGCCAAAATCCCTGCTGCAGTGTGTGCAAACCTGGTCAAGAGCTACAGGGAACGTCTGACCTCTGTAATTGCAAAGAAAGGTTTCTGTACCAAATATTAAGTTCTGTTTTTCTATTGTATCAAATACTTATTTCATGCAACAAAATAGAAATTAATTATATAAAAATCTTACAATGTGATTTTCTGTTTTTTTTTTTAGATTCTGTCTCTCACAGGTGAAGTGACCTACGATAAAAATGACAGATCTCTCCATTCTTTGTAGGTGGGAAAACTTGCAAAATTGTCCGTGTATCAAATACTTATTTTCCTCACTGTAGTATCAATGATCGCTTCCATGGTTACAATGTCTTTTGTGTTTTTCATTTTGTCTACAATATAAACTTTTACTTTCTAGCAGACACTGCTGGTGTCAGAAATTATTGTAGCAGATCTGTCACTAGATTACATACATCACTAAGTAGATTTCTTAGACCTGGTGATCCTGGTGTACTTAGTTTGAAATCCATGTCAGAATGGCTGTATAATACTTGTTGAAAGCTTAGACACGATCTCCACCCACTTAGTCTGTTTGACAACTCCTCAGTGTCCCTCCTCACTGCTGCTGCTAAAGTTCCACCTTTTCCAGTCTGATTGCTTCTCTGTGCCCATTGTCCCTACTATGCCTCCAGTTATCTAGCATGATTTGTATCTCCTCAGTGTCCTGCCTCCCTGCTGCTGATGAATCTCTACTCACCTAATCTGATTGACAACTCCTCACTATCCCTCCTCCCTGCTGCTGAATCTCCACCCACTTAGTCTGATTGTCTGCTCCTCAGTGTCCCACCTCCCTGCTACTGTTGAATCGACAACCACCTAGTCTGACTGACAATTCCTCAGTGTCTCTACTTCCTGCTCCTGAATCGCTGCCCACCTAGCCTGATTAATAACTCATAAGTGTCCCTCATCCCTGCTGATAATGAATCTTCACAAAATAGGCTGATTGACGACTACCCAGTGTCCCACCTCACTGCTGCTGCTAGTTCTCCACCTTATTTAATCTGATTGGCTTTTTTCTCAGAGCTTCTTGTCCCTGCTATGCCTCCACCCATCTAGCATGATTGGCATCTTTTCAGTGTCCCGCCTCCCTGCTGCTGAATCTCCACCCACCTAGCCTGAAAGACAACTGCTCAGTGTCTCTCACCCGTGCTGCTGAATCTTCACCAAATTATTTTGATTGGCTGCTCCTCAGTGTCCCTCCTCTGTGCTGCATCTGAATCTTTACCCACCTAGCTTGATTAAAATCTCCCCAGTGTCCCTCCTCTCTGCTGCTGAATCGACACCCAATTAGTCTGATTGGCTGCTCCTCAGTGTCCCTCCTCTGTGCTGCTGAATCTCCACCCGCCTAGTCTGATTGGCTGCTACTCAGTATCCCTCCTTCCTTCTTCTGAATCTCCACCCACCTAGCCCAATTGACAGCTCCTCAGGGTCCCTCCTCCCTGCTGCTGAGATCTCTAACCGCTCAGTACTAGCTGCAGCTCTCAGCCAGGTGGGTGAGTGGAGATGGAATAGCTGTCAGTCTGGGACGAAATACACTTGTACTCACGACCTCTTGTTCTTTAGTTGGACTCAATACATCTTTATTTTAATATTAGGATAATGCAACTTTTCTTAGATGGATTTTCAATGTAAGTACACCTGTCTCATCAAGTCTAAGAAATCTATTTAATAATTGAGAAATCTTGTGCTTTCAGAATACTGTTAGGGTAGACAATAATCATAGGAAGTTATTGTGTAGAAGAGATCATTAAGGTTGGGGTTCAGAAGATCTCACACCCACCTTATTGCAGAAATCTTCACATCTACTCCTGGATCTGACAAACCCCCCACATCTGATAAAGTCCCACCAATATATCTGCCCACAGAAAAGCCCCCAGAGGCGGATAGATATGGTGGCACTGTCTGGGGGCATTATTAATCCTCCGCACATCATATATACTGGATTTATGGATAACTTATAGTTTTGTATTGGAGCTTTATAGAATTACATGGTATTGTAGGTTTCTGCTATTTGTACCTTCCTCCCATTCTTTTTCTCTATTTTCGACTGCACTTCACGTTCTTCCCCCATTGATGAGTGAGACATTTTCATGGCAGTAATGAATACGTCTCCAGGGGGTGCGGATATATCACTTATGGGGCGCTGGTGAGTGCCCTCTGCCCTTCTTCCCACTATTAAGGTGTCAGCTAGAATTAGTGACAGACTTTAGAGTCAATGTTAAAAGGAAAAGGCATCTGGTGAAATCCAACACTCACAAATCACCAACATCATAAATGTCTTTAATCCCCTTAATCTGGACTCCTTGGAGGACCCCTCAGCCGAAGTGTCATGCTTCTTAATGAAGTAGTCACTGAGCTTGTCCTGCAGTACCAGGAATGGCCACTATGAGGTGTAAGGAGCGGTGTCTGATGCAGGGGCTGAATAGGAGTCAGACCTCCGCCGATCTGATATTAATGACCGTGACATTTGCAGTCATATAAAACCCCATTAAAATGCACCATTGGCCCCACTCACAGTCCCTATAATATTAGTGGAGACCCCGTGTAAGGAATGACATAAGCATCCCTCCTAGAAGACTCCAGGACTCTGACTCATTAGCATTGACTGCAAGCAGTCACCTGTCTGGACCGTGTTCGGGGAGTGCTGCGCTCCACGTAGAATGACTCAGAAAGCGCTGGAGAGCGGCCAGCCCGAAAAAAAAAAAAAAAAAATGCAGAAAGAACTATTATGACAAGCGTCATGATGCAAAAGAAGAGCGAAATAAGCATTTCCACTTATTGAGTAGGTGACATAGCGAAGTCATAAATTTTCCAGAAATAAAGCAAGTCTTGAGTTATAGGATTCCAATGTAATAGCGCCCCTAGTGGGCAAAAAAAAAAAAAAAAATTAAAAAGGGCAAAAATAAATACTAAGGGAATTTTAAAAGTGGTGCATCTGAAAAGCAGGGCGCTACCCATAAACAAAAAAATAAGATTGCATCTTTTAATTTTTAAAAGGTTTTAATATGCAAATTGCCTCTTCAGAAGAGAAAAAGAGGACTTGTACTCTATAGCGCCACCTATTGGAAGTAGCAATCCTACAAGTCACAATCAACCCTTTAACGAGTCGTGCAATATGACTTAGGATAAAAGCCAAATCAGAATCTAAAAGGTTTTAATAAATTATCCTTTAAATAGGTCATCAGTACTAGATGGATGGGTGTCAGACCCCAATCAGCTGTTTGGAGCTCTGGTGATTAGTGAATGTACGCCGTGAACAGATCCAGAACAGCACAGCGCCATACGCTGTGTGGTGGCCGTTCTCAGGTACTGCAGCTCAGCTACAGTTACAGTGAATGTGATCTGAGCTGCAGTACCCCTGAACGGCCACTACACAGTGTATGCCGCTGATTACATCCAGCTGGGGATGGCGGCATTGAATTCCCACAATCCTGGTATTGATGGCCTATGCTGAGGATAAGTCATTAATACTGCCTCAAGCTGTGGACAACTACTAGACAAGGCAACACCCTTGGGCTTATGATAGATTGGCTTCAGGAATCATAAAATTGCCTTAAATTTGGAATATACATATATATACTGTATTTAAATAGTGCTGTTATATACAACACATCTAAAAAAAACCTTTATAAATAAATAATACTGCTATATACAGTATATAAATAGTACCATAATATGTTATAGATAGAAATGAAAACACTGTATACTCTATACAAATAATACTATATATTGTACTGCCAATAGTAATGCTATTATATACTGCAAATATAAAATAGAGCTATTATATACTGTTTATATAAGTGATGCTGCCATATACTTTTTATAAACAGTACCATAATATGTTATAGATAGAGATGAGAACACTGTATATTATGTACAAATAATGTCTGCGTATATATTATACTGCCAATAGTATAGGGCTGTGCGGCCCTCCAAAGAAATGCCACCCCACACCATTACTGACCCCCTGCAAACCGGTCATGCTGAAGGATGTTGCAGGCAGCAGATCACTCTCCACGGCGTCTCCAGACTCTGTCACGTCTGTCACATGTGCTCAGTGTGAACCTGCTTTCATCTATGAGGAGCACAGGGCGCCAGTGGCGACTTTGCCAATCCTGGTGTTCTGTGGCATTTCTTTGGAGGGCCGCACAGCCCTCCATGTGCTCGCCAGAGGTAGCCTGACAGCGATTAGGTACCGAGATGAGATCCTCAGACCCCTTGTGAGACCATATGCTGGTGCGGTTGGCCCTGGGTTCCTCCTAATGCAGGACAATGCCAGACCTCATGTGGCTGGAGTATGTCAGCAGTTCCTGCAAGATGAAGGCATTGAAGCTATGGACTGGCCCGCCCGTTCCCCAGACCTGAATCCGATTGAGCACATCTGGGACATCATGTCTCGCTCCATCCACCAATGTCACGTTGCACCACAGACTGTCCAGGAGTTGGCGGATGCTTTAGTCCAGGTCTGGGAGGAGATCCCACAGGAGACCATCCGCAACCTCATCAGGAGCATGCCCAGGCGTTGTAGAGAGGTCATACAGGCACGTGGAGGCCACACACAATACTCAGCCTCATCAGGAGCATGCCCAGGCGTTGTAGGGAGGTCATACAGGCACGTGGAGGCCACACACAATACTGAGCCTCATCAGGAGCATGCCCAGGCATTGTAGGGAGGTCATACAGGCACGTGGAGGCCACACACAATACTCAGCCTCATCAGGAGCATGCCCAGGCGTTGTAGGGAGGTCATACAGGCACGTGGAGGCCACACACAATACTCAGTCTCTTCAGGAGCATGCCCAGGCGTTGTAGGGAGGTCATACAGGCACGTGGAGGCCACACCCAATACTCAGCCTCATCAGGAGCATGCCCAGGCGTTGTAGGGGGGTCATACAGGCACGTGGAGGCCACACACAATACTCAGCCTCATCAGGAGCATGCCCAGGCTTTATAGGGAGGTCATACAGGCACGTGAAGGCCACACACAATACTGAGCCTCATCAGGAGCATGCCCAGGCTTTATAGGGAGGTCATACAGGCACGTGGAGGCCACACACAATTCTGAACCTCATCAGGAGCATGCCCAGGCGTTGTAGGGAGGTCATACAGGCACGTGGAGGCCACACACAATACTCAGCCTCATCAGGAGCATGCCCAGGCTTTATAGGGAGGTCATACAGGCACGTGAAGGCCACACACAATACTCAGCCTCCATCAGGAGCATGCCCAGGCGTTGTAGGGAGGTCATACAGGCACGTGGAGGCCACACACAATACTAAGCCTCATCAGGAGCATGCCCAGGCGTTGTAGGGAGGTCATACAGGCACGTGGAGGCCACACACAATACTCAGCCTCATCAGGAGCATGCCCAGGCGTTGTAGGGAGGTCATACAGGCACGTGGAGGCCACACACAATACTGAGCCTCATCAGGAGCATGCCCAGGCGTTGTAGGGAGGTCATACAGGCACGTGGAGGCCACACACAATACTCAGCCTCATCAGGAGCATGCCCAGGCGTTGTAGGGAGGTCATACAGGCACGTGGAGGCCACACACAATACTCAGCCTCATCAGGAGCATGCCCAGGCCCTAGCCGCTGATCTCCCGACGGTAGCCGCATGGAGGTCAGTGGCGCCGCCGGTCGGGGTACTTATGCTGCGAGCGCCGGTCATCTCCCGGCTGCATCGCCGCTGACCTCCGTGCGGCAGATGAGCCGCTAACGGCCGCTATCTTTTTCTGAAATCCCGCTTCACTGATTGGCCACGGCCGGACCAATCAGCGACGCGGGATTTCCTGGACAGAAGGACAGACAGACAGACGGGATAAGATGATTATATATATTAGATGCTGTCATAATGCTGTATTTACAGTGGGTACAGAAAGTATTCAGACCCTTTTAAATTTTTCACTCTTTGTTTCATTGCAGCCATTTGCTAAATTCTAAAAAGTTCATTTTTTTTCTCATTAAAGTGCACTCTGCACCCCATCTTGACTGAAAAAAAACAGAAATGTAGAAATTTTTGCCAATTCATTAAATGGCTGCAATGAAACAAAGAGTGAAACTTTAAAGGGGTCTGAATACTTTCCGTACCTACTGTAAATAATGCCATAATAATATAATGTGGATAAATATAAAACCACCATATACTGCACAGAAATAATTCCTCCATATATTATACTATAAATATACTAGTAAATGTACCGTATCTACACTGTGTGCAGAATGATTAGGCAAGTTGTATTTTAGAGGATTATTTTTATTATTGATCAACAACTATGTTCTCAATCAACCCAAAAGACTCATAAATATCCAAGCTTAATATTTTTGGAAGTTGGAGTGGGTTTTTTTAGATTTGGCTATCTTAGGAGGATATCTGTTTGTGCAGGTAACTATTACTGTGCAGAATTATTAGGCAACTTAATAAAAACCAAATATAATCCCATCTCACTTGTTTATTTTCACCAGGTAAACCAATATCAGTGCACAAAATTTAGAAATAAACATTTCTGACATGCAAAAACAAAAACCAAAAAAATTAGTGATGAATATAGCCACCTTTCTTTATGATGACACTCAACAGCCTCCATCCATAGATTCTGTCAGTTGCTTGATCTGTTTTCGATCAACATTGCGTGCAGCAGCCACCACAGCTTCCCAGACACTGTTCCGAGAGGTGTACTGTTTTCTCTCCCTGTAGATCTCACCACAGCCTCCCAGACACTGCTCCCAGAGGTGTACTGTTTTCCCTCCCTGTAGATCTCACATTTTATGATGGACCACAGGTTCTCTATGGGGTTCAGATCAGGTGAACAAGGGAGCCATGTCATTATTTTTTCTTCTTTTAGACCTTTACTGACCAGCCACGCTGTGGAGTAGTTGGATGCATGTGATGGAGCATTGTCCTGCATGAAAATCATGTTTTTCTTGAACGATATTGACTTCTTCCTGTACCACTGCTTGAAGAAGTTGTCTTCCAGAAACTGGCAGTAGGTCTGGGAGTTGAGCTTCACTCCATCCTCAACCCGAAAAGGTCCCACAAGTTCATCTTTGATGATACCAGCCCATACTAGTACCCCACCTCCACCTTGCTGGCGTCTGAGTCGGAGTGGAGCTCTCTGCCCTTTACTGATCCAGCCTCTGGCCCATCCATCTGGCCCATCAAGAGTCACTCTCATTTCATCAGTCCATAAAACCTTTGAAAAATCAGTCTTAAGATATTTCTTGACCCATTCTTGACTTTTTATCTTATGTTTCTTGTTCAAAGGTGGTGGTTTTTCAGCCTTCCTTACCTTAGCCATGTCCCTGAGTATCACACACCTTGTGCTTTTTGATACTCCAGTAACGTTGCAGCTCTGAAATATGGCAAAACTGGTGGCGAATGGCATCTTGGCAGCTTCATGCTTGATTTTCCTCGATTCATGGGCAGTTATTTTGCGCCTTTTTTGGCCAACACGCTTCTTGCGACCCTGTTGGCTATTTGCCATGAAACGCTTGATTGTTCGGTGATCACGCTTCAAAAGTTTGGAAATTTCAAGACTGCTGCATCCCTCTGCAAGACATCTCACAATTTTGGACTTTTCAGAGCCCGTCAAATCTCTCTTCTGACCCATTTTGCCAAAGGAAAGGAAGTTGCCTAATAATTAAGCACACCTTATATAGGGTGTTGATGTCATTAGTCAACACCCCTCCTCATTACAGAGATGCACATCACCAGATTTACTTCATTGGTAGTTGGCTCTCATGCCTATGCAGCTTGGAGTAGGACGACATGTATAAAAAGTATCATGTGAGCAAAATACTCATTTGCCTAATAATTCTGCACGCGGTGTAATGCTGCTAAATGTTGCAATTATAAAACATAACTTCAGATGCTATATAAAAAATAAAACTGCATGAAAATAGTACCATAATATATTGTAGACACATGTTAAACCACTATATATCATATGGAAATGATATCTTCATGTAAATATATATATATATATTTATACAGACGGGCAGCAAGATGGCATCTGCTGCTGACAGGAGGACATGGCCTCAGTGATGAGACACCTGAGAGGTTTTGGTTTAGTGGAGCAGGGGGTTCAGGTGTCAGGAGTGACTGGTAAGTGGTGGGTGGGACCGGTCGTTCCCATCCTCCAATCCAGGAGGTTCAGCTGGAGATAAAAGGTCAGCAGAGCTGCTCATATCTGTCTGGAGGTTTGACGACCTCTGAACCTTAGGTGTCTGGGTGAAGGACGTGAAGGAAACTGGTCAGTCTCGCAAGGGCCTGCAAAGCCTGGATGTTAGGCGTATGGACAATTCTGTTTGCTCCTTTTTCCATTACCTGGAGAGTTTTATGAAGTCAAATAAAACTTCCTTTGTACCGAGAAGTTTCGTGCCTGTGTGAATGCTACTCAGCTGCTTGAGAAAGAGAGAATCCCTACAATATATACAGTATAATCTCACTATGAATAAAGCTGTTATCTATGAATAAAGCTTTTATTTACTGTAAATATAAAAATTACCTTTATATTCTGTATAAATAATGCGGCCAGACACTGTATATAAATAATCGCTTTACCTGGCAAAATGCAGGATTAAAAAAACACTCAACACTGACAATGCAAAACGAAGAAGGAAAAGTGCTGGTGTGGCGCCCCTGAGGGTTCAGTCGCCACAGAGGTACTGCACCTCACCCAGAGGTGTGGTATCTCCTTCTCTCTGGTAAGGAGGGAGTGCTGCCCGGAACCCCAACACCTACATCCAACACTACACTGCTCCAGGCCGGCTGAAAGGGCAAGACGCAATGTGTTTTCCTGCTGAGCCCTGTCCCTTGCTGGAGTGGGGGGAACCCAAAGGTAGGGGGAACCAGTAGTGGGTGTGGGTGGAGGAAGCAGTTTAGGGGAGCACCATAGAAGGAGGTATATAAAGGGAAGCCATCTTAGGGTGGCAGTTCAGTCAATGAGAGGAGAGAGAGAGTGTGTTTTTAGAGTGGAGTCTAGTGTGCTCAGAGAGAGAGCAGCATGCAGGCTGCTGTGTGAGGCAAGTTCAGGCCTACAGCGTGCACTGAAGCCTAGTGAGGGCCCTGAGTTTGGCCGAAGGCGAGAGGGGAGAAGAAGCAACGAGGGGGCAGAGGAGCGTACCAGGCTCACCCCGAACTAGACACCGGACACCGGGTTCGCGCCTACAGGGTCCCTTTATACCCAGTAGGGACCACCGGATACCTGGAGGACTACAAGTCCCAGGTCGACCAACGCTGACTACCGTACCAGGGCTAGGAGTCACGGAGGCCCCATTGTCCAGGGAGAGTGATCTCCAAGAGAAGGCCCTACCACCATGTCAGCAGGTGCAAGAGAAAGAGAGAGACAGTATTAAACCAGGCCTAGCTCCAGGCAGGTCAGAAGCTTAGCAAGTGAAAGCAACGGATCAGGAGGCCCTATACCCGCTCACAGGGGAGAGTCCAGAAGTGCACCCTTCGTACCAAGTACCCTGGACCATACCTGCATCTACACCAGTAAAGGTACCGAAGCGAACCCCCGTGTGAGTGTCTGTCATTTCTCCCTGAACCGTTCTGGCCGTCTCTCACCTGTACCACCATCCATTTCCCCACGCTGCCCTGAGGCCCGCTCCACCTGTGGGGAGCCGTTCCATCATAAGCTGCCCTAACATCTGCCTCAGAGGACTGTCGCAGCGCTGGTAGACCTTACCAGGCACCACAGGTGGCATCACGAACTATTCCAAAACCCCATATAAACCCAAACCCCCCTTCCTTTTTTGGTTGACCGCCCTGGGCCACGGTCCGGGCCGGCCACTGTGATATCCCCCACCAGCATCCATAGGCCCGGCTGCCGAGTACCCCACAGCCCTGGGGGCGCGTCAACATCAATGATGGAAATCCCAGAATGGAGACATCACTCATCTAGAAATGAGCAAACATGGAAGCAAAAATTTACAAAACATCTTCAGTCTAGAGTCTGAGCCTTGTGCAGAAATCCCAGCACCTCCAGCCTCGGCTGCTGTCACTGAGGTCATTAATGGTCATCTGAGGAAGGTTCTGCCGCTGAATGCACTTGGGCAAATCATCAAGATCCACTGCCGGCAGCCCCTGTGTAATCACCAACCAATGACGTCCCCGATGTGCATGATGGAGACAAGTCCGGAGACGCTGCTGGCAGCTCCTGTGTAAACACCGACCAATGACGTCCCTGATGTACTCAAAGGGAGACAAGTCCGGATCCACTGCTAGCAGCTCCGGTGTAATCACCAAGGTCCACTGCTGGCAGCTCCGGTGTAATCACCGACTAATGACTTCCCCAATGTGCTCGATGGAGACAAGTCCGGAGACGCTGCTGGCAGCTCCTGTGTAATCACAGATCAATGACGTCCCTTATGTGCTGGATGGAGACAATTCCGGATCCATTGCTAGCAGCTCCGGTGTAATCACCAACTAATGATGTCCCCAATGTGCTCGATGGAGACAAGTCTGGAGACGCTGCCAGCAGCTCCTGTGTAATCACCAAGCAATGATGTCCCCGATGTGCATGATGGAGACAAGTCAGGAGATGCTGCTAACAGCTCCTATGTAATCACTGATCAATGAGGTCCCCGATGTGCTCAATGGAGGCAAGTCAGGAGACGCTGCTGACAGCTCCTGTGTAATCGCCGATCAATGACGTCCCCGATGTGCTGGATGGAGACAAGTCCGAAGACGCTGCTGATAGCTCCTTTGTAATCACCGACCAATGACGTCTGCGATGTGCTGGATGGAGATGTGGCGCCCCTCCGGATCCAGTTGCCACAGAGGTACTGCATCTCACCCAGAGGTGTGGTACCCCACTCTCAGTTAAGGAGGGAGTACTACCCGGGACCCACACACCCACATCCAATACACTCCACTTCAGAAGGAAGGGCGAGATTGCTCCCAAGGGAGAGCACCGTCCTGGTCCCTAGCTGGAGGGTGGAACTAGGTAGAGGTGGTGGGTGGAAGAAGATCAGTGGAGCACAGAGGGTAGGAGTATAAAAGAGAGGGTGGAAGGACCAATGATGTGCTCGATGGAGATAATTCCGGAGATGCTGCTGACAGCTCCTGTGTAATTACCGACCAATGACGACCCCGATGTGCTGGATGGAGACAAGTCCGGAGACACTGCTGACAGCTCCTGTGTAATCACCGACCAATGATGTGCTAGATGGAGACAAGTCTGGAGACGCTGCTGGCAGCTCCTGTGTAATCACCGACCAATGACGTCCCCGATGGAGACAAGTCTGGAGACGCTGCCAGCAACTCCTGTGTAATCACCGACCAATGATGCCCCCGATGAGCTGGATGGAGACAATTTCGGAGACGTTGCTGACAGCTCCTGTGTAATCACCGACCAATGATGTGCTCAATGGAGATAATTCCGGAGATGCTGCTGAAAGCTCCTGTGTAATTACCGACCAATGACGACCCCGATGTGCTGGATGGAGACAAGTCCGGAGACACTGCTGACAGCTCCTGTGTAATCACCGACCAATGATGTGCTCGATGGAAACAAGTCTGGAGATGCTGCTGGCAGCTCCTGTGTAATCACCAACCAATGATGTCCCTGATAGAGACAAATCTGGAGACGCTGCCAGCAGCTCCTGTGTAATCACCGACCAATGATGCCCCTGATGAGCTGGATGGAGACAATTTCGAAAACATTGCTGACAGCTCCTGTGTAATTACCGACCAATGACGACCCCGATGTGCTGGATGGAGACAAGTCCGGAGACACTGCTGACAGCTCCTGTGTAATCACCGACCAATGATGTGCTCGATGGAGAGAAGTCCGGAGACGCTGCTGACAGCTCCTGTGTAATCACCAACAAATGACGTCCTCCGATGTGCAGACAAGTCTGGAGACACTGCAGCCACGGGAGCAGGTTTAGGTCAAGCAGGCTGCTCACAGCAGCACCAGCAACATGCGGCCTCTGGGACACTTTGGAAAAATTGCTGCACCACTGTTCCAGTCAGGAACGTAATGATCAGAGTCTCAGGGTGTGCAACCACAATAGAGGGGGCAGGAGGCCCGTAGTTCTGCAGGGTCACCTACAGAGAAGTGGCAGCACAGTCTTAAATCTTGCATATACTGGAGTTCAGCGCAGTGCCATGTATGCCAGCGAAGAAGTGGCTTTTGAGTTAGACATGGGACAGGATCACATGCAGTGGCTGTGCTGTGCACTCCTGCCCTGTAAGCTGAGTAGCACTTGAGGCTGAGTTGCTTGAAGCATATGGGATGCCTGAGTGTCTATAGAATGTGCTGAGTGCTGGTTGGGGGCACAGAGGACAGGAAGTGGTAAGTTGGATTTTTGCGTGCCGTGTCCAAAAATTTGCTCCTGGTGTAAGGTGCCCCAGCGAGGTAGTCGTGGGCGAGCTGTAGCCCCCTCCCGCTAAGGCACCCTACAGACAATACGTGTCCTCCCTCTGAAGTGTGGCTGTGTATGTAGTGCTCTTCACTTACTTCAAGCCATCCGATCGCGGCTGTCTCCAGGCATTTCTCTTCTGGGACCAGGGCAGCGATAAATTCAGAGGACACGAGGTTCTTAACCAGAACTTGGACTTTACTTGGGGAAGAGGAATATGTACAATATTTACAGGCAGATATAATGGATAAGGCCCGACAGGTTATCATCTGTCACAGGTGCTGGTAACTCCTTCAGCCCTGGCTCCCTCTTTAAGCGAAGCATCTCTGTGACCCTAATCTCTGGCCCAAGAGACTCTTCTGTACTGACAGCATTCTGGATCCAATATCTCTCCCCCACGTCTTAGCCTGGAGTCCTATTTGTCTTCCTCTGCTTCCTGCAGACTAGAAGTGCCCCGTGTCCTCACCACGTTTGATGAGTTTCTCCGGCAAGCTAACAGGACTCGTGCTCTTGTGTGGGGAGACTTGCACACTGGAGATCCCCCTGTCTGAGGGTACGGAGCTCCCGTCTACCCTAGCAGCCACTATAGTCAGGCTGCCTGAACGATTTGCTGTCCAATCTCTTACTGAAGAATCACTTCCTGATTCTGGAAACTAAACAGAGATTTTCCTAATGTGCCCACCCTCAGTGAGCTGTCATCACACAGCATTAACTCATCCCTGTCTGTAACACTGCTAGCAGACTCAACCTGACATCTGCACCCAGGACAGTGGCATCTTGTGGCTGTTTACAGGTACTGCAGCCCACAATGAATTATGCCAGGAACAAGCTCTATATCACTCAAGGCTTGATCCGGGCACTAAGTTCCCCCTCTACTCTACTGACTGGACCACTGAAGCTAACCCCTTAGCTTGGCCTACCACAGTTCAGAGAGGATTAACTAAGGGAACATTTTCCTTAACTACTTCAGTGCCTAGGGAAGGCTACATCCTTCCCCACTATTACATTCCCCAACACTTTAATGTTGGTCGTCCCCGACCACACTAAACAATCAACAAAAATCAGCAGCTATGACATCATATCACATTACTATAGTTACTAAAACACTTTAGTATACGACTGGTCCTGAAGTCGTCTTCTTAGATGGGAGACCGGCCCTTCTCGGTTAAGGGCCCCAGAACAGCAATTCAGGACAGTCCATTATCAACTTTTCAAAACTTCTCAGAGGTACCGGTCCATCTTGGTAAGGACCCTGGAAACACAGTGTCCATGTCCATATTTTTAAGACAGGTCAACACCTCAATAGCCCCCATTCTCCTTCAAGGGCTGCATTCTGAGGCACACAGTCACAGGTAACACCCATGAGTCTCTTTCTTCTTGGCCCTAGCGGGGGTCACCGGTTCTTCCCGCTAGGCCGCAAGTCTCTTAGATTTGGAGGATATCCATCCTCAAGGTGTGCCTCAGCATTTTAAATTCCAGCAGAAAAAGGCACAATAAGCGCAACAAAAGAAAAATAGAAAGTAAAAACAAAAAGAGCAGCTCTCCTGGGCACACAACTTTGGTGCTGCTTAAGGCCTTCCTGGCCTGGGAGGTAGGGGAACAGTCCTCCATTTTTGTCTCCAACCTAATTCAACATGGGGCACTCCGCCCCCATTGGGAAACAGTCCCAGAATCAGGACCACAGCTGGTGGGTCCTAGTAGAAGAAAAGGTGAAAGGTCAACGGACCTTTTAGCCAGCTCACTTCTTCCGGACCTCCTTCCGTTCCTTCATGAAGGCGGCCCATGCTGCAGAGGAAGGTGGCTTCTTCCACCTCCATGGCTGATCGGGGTACTTAGTAGGCCCAGGGTCCTCGTCCAAGGATGTAGCACTGCCACAGCCGACCTGGGTAGGGCCGTAGCTGGTCACTGTAAAGCTGTGGATGACATTACTGGTGCCAGCTTGAATTTCCCCGACAGCTCTCTCAGCCTCTCCTGGGTATTGTGGCGCCGACTCCTCCTCTGGCACCTCACTAGGGAAATCAGCTTCCTTGCCACTTGCGAGATCTTCCTCTTCCTCGCTCACAATCTTCCCCCACTGCCGCCTCCTAGGCTCCTCTGCTGGCGGAGCACTGGCCTTAGTTGGGGGCAGAAAGCCTTTAGGGGCTTCCTTAGCCCAGCGCTGCTTAGCCTCCCTCTTGGCCCTCTTTCTGAAGACCTCTTCGTCCTTTTCCAGGACATCTTTCCATTCATACGGTCGCGTGAGTGCAGCCGCGTACCACCCTCCGGAAGACTCGCACTTAACGAAGTGCACTATGTCCCCCACATGCAGATTGTGAAGGCGATCAGGCAGATAATCTCACTTAATTACATCGCGAGTAACGAACACCTCGTGCCCGGTCCACTCTTCCTCCAGGAATCTGTACCCCTCACGGATGTGGAACTCAAGGACTCGTCCCCGAGTCTGGGAGGCCTCCACCGACTCTCTCCGTGCCTCGTTGGACCCTTCCAGCCAGCCTCTGAGGAAGGTGTCGGTCCATCGCCGCTGCTCTCGTGGCGTCATCGGGGGGTTGCGGGTAGTCCACTTCAGACTCCCGAGCTCGGCGTAACGCTTCGCCGAAGGGGTGTTGATGGCTTCCAACGCCAGCTGCCAAAAACTCTCTTGCGGGGCCTTCTTCCTGGGAGGCCTCGCCTCTGCCTCCGCACCACCCTCTTCAGGCCTAGGGGCCCCTGTCGCCGTGGAAGCTGTTGCGGCAGGTGCCGCAGGCGAAACCGGCCGCTGGGGTATAGGCTGCTCACCTCCGTCAGGCTCCGCTGCAGCTGTTGCTCCGGCCCCACCAGAATGTTCTCCACCCTCGGCCAAGGGGGGCGGGTCTTCCGGCATCCGGCTCCAGCACCACATGCGGAACTCATGGATAAGCAGGCCCAGCTCCGGATCGGGCCTAGTAGACCACTGGACAGCCACTGGGGGTAAAGACTCACGGGCGGCATTCGCGAGCGAGCGACTCTCGCTTGCAGCCCCTGGGGTACTTGGCTCTAGCATCTCTTCCTCAGCGCACATTCCGGACAGGTCATTCAATCCTCCGGTTGCCATCTTTGCAGAGCATCCACCGCAGCACCTCCTTCCTCTCGTGTGCTGGACAGAAAATGGCGCTGGTCGCTTACCAGTGACGCGCGTCCTGCGCGTCCAACTCCTCCTCTTCCTGGGCCGGCTTTCTGACGCGACCGCCGCGTCACTCGTCACTCTCGGCAGCTCCGCCTTCAGCCGCGCCCCTTCTCTGTGCGAGCTGATACTCACGGGGCCAGACTTCACTTTACGCTGCGCCCTCTTCCTCACTGGACGTCCCATCCTGGGACGCATCTTCACTGCTGGACCCATCCTTCTTTGGGCCGGAACTCGTAGGGGCTGGACATCTTTTCGCGCTCTCCGGCGCCATCCACTCCCACGATAGGCGGTTCTTCTCCCAGACTTTACCGCCATTGTCACCATCTTGGAATCCATGCTTAGGGCTGCCATCTTGGGCCGCATGCCTTCCAACACTTTCTTCCCAGTGTTCTGCGTCGGCTCTTCCCCGCTTTCTTCATGCGGGAGCTCGCATCCTGCCGACTACGCCAAATGTAAGGTGCCCCAGCGAGGTAGTCGTGGGCGAGCTGTAGCCCCCT
Source organism: Phyllobates terribilis (assembly GCF_046119375.1). Lineage (NCBI taxonomy): Eukaryota > Metazoa > Chordata > Amphibia > Anura > Dendrobatidae > Phyllobates > Phyllobates terribilis. Next base: position 1,210,606,004 of record NW_027362761.1, read on the forward strand.
CCCGCTATGGCACCCTACAGACAATACGTGTCCTCCCTCTGAAGTGTGGCTGTGTATGTAGTGCTCTTCACTTACTTCAAGCCATCCGATCGCGGCTGTCTCCAGGCATTTCTCTTCTGGGACCAGGGCAGCAATAAATTCAGAGGACACGAGGTTCTTAACCAGAACTTGGACTTTACTTGGGGAAGAGGATTATGTACAATATTTACAGGCAGATATAATGGATAAGGCCCGACAGGTTATCATCTCTCTCACAGGTGCTGGTAACTCCTTCAGCCCTGGCTCCCTCTTTAAGCAAAGCATCTCTGTGACCCTAATCTCTGGCCCAAGAGACTCTTCTGTACTGACAGCGTTCTGGAGTTCTGGATCCGATATCTCTCCCCCATGTCTTAGCCTGGAGTCCTATTTGTCTTCCTCTGCTTCCTGCAGACTAGAAGTGCCCCATGTCCTCACCACGTTTGATGAGTTTCTCCGGCAAGCTAACAGGACTCTTGCTCTTGTGTGGGGAGACTTGCACAGTGGGGATCCCCCTGTCTGAGGGTACGGAGCTCCCGTCTACCCTAGCAGCTACTATAGTCAGGCTGCCTGAACGATTTGCTGTCCAATCTCTTACTGAAGAATCACTTCCTGATTCTGGAAACTAAACAGAGATTTTCCTAATGTGCCCACCCTCAGTGAGCTGTCATCACACAGCATTAACTCATCCCTGTCTGTAACACTGCTAGCAGACTCAACCTGACATCTGCACCCAGGACAGTGGCATCTTGTGGCTGGTTACAGGTACTGCAGCCCACAGTGAATTATGCCAGGAACAAGCTCTATATCACTCAAGGCTTGATCCGGGCACTAAGTTCCCCCTCTACTCTACTGACTGGACCACTGAAGCTAACCCCTTAGCTTGGCCTACCTCAGTTCAGAGAGGATTAACTGAGGGAACATTTTCCTTAACTACTTCAGTGCCTAGGGAAGGCTACATCCTTCCCCACTATTACATTGGGACCATGGACCCTTAGTTATGTCTTTGGCCCAGCTACTTAACACCCATGGTTTTGGGGTGACCAACAAGCTCCTAAGTGTGATGGTCAGATGTGCACATACTTTTATTTTTGGGTCCATTGCCCCCCAATTTTCAATGTTGCGGTGTGATTATGTTCGGCACCATCATTGTTTTTGGTGTTTACAATTAGACAATTTGGAGGAAACACCCAGAAACTCAATGAGTCACCTAAAAATGCCATGCAGATTTTATAGCTACACAATGTGCATATAGGTGGACAACGATGACCCTGGGCCCCTGCTGCAGGTGCCCACCAACAGGAGAACTTGATGTTTGTTACCCTCCACCATCTTCTTTCCATTTCAGGAGAAAAAGGTGACATGACTCCGACTGCTTCCACCTCAGTTGGTTCCCAAGGACCTTCTCAATGGTGTGTCCCCTTGTTAGTCTGGTTGTAGCCACATCTGCAAGGCCTCAGTACCACCCAACACAACCAAGGAGCCGCCAAGTCACAGAACTTTGATTTTTGGCTCGGTCCAGTTGGCTTTCTGCTTAGCAAGCTCTTTAGCCGTCTTATATCATTGCTATAAGTTAATGCAGGTCATTCTTTGTATGCCAGCCTCGCCCACAGGAAAACTTGTCAATATTCCACCCTGTCGGCTGAAATTTGGAATTGAGACCATCTGACTCACATTACACCGCCACAGTGTGTGGAGCCGTGAAGGTATGATGCGGTGATTCACATTGCTGAATTTTGAGCATGGCGGAAAAAAAAGATTTATTTCTCAGGACTCTATTTGTCATCTTTTTGGCCGCCGCTCGGCGTTTTCAGTGGATTCGAGCTATTTCCAGATAATAGAAGTCACGTGTGTTACATTTAGGCCGGTGCACAGGATCAGCGCTTGTGCCAGTGAGAGGTAATCTCTGCGAATGCTCTCTGCTTGGCTACTCCATAAGTCAGCTCCACAAATGGAATTAACGGCAAGTGTTTTATATTATTTGCATGTACCGTAATTCGAAAAGGTTTTTCTAAGACGTGTGGAATGGAAGAAATGTGTTCGTAAGCAACCTTTCATAGCACAGGCCATTATATGTGCAGCGTGCTGCTTGTGTTACCAGAGAGCGGGATATTGGGATCACTGTGATCAGTAATCTGGAGAAATATGGAACAATTCTTTATGGAAACTCTTACATATTAACAATGGCTTCGATATATTATGCAGGGGTCCCGGTCATTCGCTTGGTGCCTCAGATTATACATGGCGGTCAATGACCCTGCATGTGAATCTGAATAACTCTGAATAATTCAGAATTTAGCCATAATTTGCAGCTAATTATGATTAGATTTCATCTGTTAAATGGCCACAGTGTGAACGTGTTCTTATACATTGCATGCATACGAATTTATGCTCCGGTTCATTTCTTTGGTTTTGCTGTAGTTTCTTGTACTTTGTACAATCAGGAGCGTGGCGCCCCTTTTTGAGCTAAACATTATACCTATACAGCTTCCCACGGGCAGGGGCCTGAACAGTCGGGCCTGTGTCCTGTTCTGCCCCCATCTACATTGAGGTCGTCTGACACAAGGTCAGGTTTTCATACTAAAAGATAGGACCGTCCCGATGGGGGCACCTTGTCATGGTGGGATAGCTTTTATGCTTTTTTTTAATCAAAAATAAAGTTTACTAACTCCTATGTTACTTACATGTACTATTGCTATTTACTTACTACAGGGTAAATTCTCAGTTTGTTTCTATCTTAGGTTTTAACCATATTTTGCCGCTAAATATAGTCTTAGGAATACCGTGTACACTTACAGCATGGCGTCCTATATAGTGATGTATTCCTCAGAAATGTTATGTCGTACCATACTCAACCATTACAACATCAATCACCGCTATTGAATGCTAATGAGGGTAGGTTTGGTGGCCTAGAGACCCTCAGAGCAAAATATTGACAGCTTTAACTGTGCCTTCTGCCATTTCCAGGTATTGCTTTATTACCGCCCCAATTCGCCTCTGACAATTCATCAGTTCAACAAGGTTTTACATTTTCAGGAAAAAGGACCCCAAAAATGATCTAAAAGACCTAAAACAACAAACAGAGCAGGCACTCAGCCTCCCCGGATCCAGCACCGGCACGTTGACAGCTCAAATCAGTGAGCTTGACAATTCAAGCTGTCTACCTCGTTAGAGACACTAAGTGGTTGTGTGGGCTGTCGAGGTGACGCCACCGAGCCCGGGGACTGCTTTCTTTTATGTATTTTAGACGATTTGGATCCACTTTCCTGAAAGTGGAAAACCCCTTTGATCCTGGAATTTTAGACCAATCCTTGAAGTTCTTCACCTCTCTCTGTCTGATCTCCTGTGTTTGACCCGACCTTCCCTTTGCTACACTTTTGGCTTCGATCTGTCCTTCTCCTTATTTTTTCGGCCAGTAGCTCCTCTTGGGGACACAACCAAGAAACAACATTTGCCAGATCCATGGAAAGAGCTGAATGAACGAAACATGGGGACCTGCTTTGCAAAGTGGCTAGTTTAAGGTCTCCTGGAAGCCACACATTTTCAGTTGAAAGAGCGTGCCTTTTATTGTACTTGGTGCATCTGTAAGGTGCCCCAGCAAGGTAGTCGTGGGCGAGCTGTAGCCCCCTCTCGCTCTGGCACCCTACAGACAATACGTGTCCTCCCTCTGAAGTGTGGCTCTGTATGTGGTGCTCTTCAGTTACTTCAAGCCATCCGATCGCGACTGTCTCCAGGCATTTCTGTTCTGGGACCAGGGCAGCAATAAATTCAGAGGACACGAGGTTCTTAACCAGAACTTGGACTTTACTTGGGGAGGAGGAATATGTACAATATTTACAGGCAGATATAATGGATAAGGCCCGACAGGTTATCATCTCTCTCACAGGCACTGGCAACATCTTCAGCCCTTGTTCCCTCTTTAAGTGAAGCATCTCTGTGACTCTAATCTCTGGCCCAAGAGACTCTTCTGCAATATCAACATTGATCGGGATCCAATATCTCTCCCCCACGTCTTAGCCTGGAGTCCTATTTATCTTCCTCTGCTTCCTGCAGACTAGAAGTACCCCGGGTCCTCACTACCTTTGATGAGTTTCTCCGGCCGGCTAACAGGACTCTTGCTCTTGCATAGGGAGACTTTCACACTGGTGATCCCACTGTCTGAGGGTATGGAGCTCCCGTCTACCCTAGCAGCCAATATACTCAGGCTGCCTGTAGGATTCTCTGTCCTATCTCTTACTGAGACACTCCTCCTGCTTCTGGAAACTTAAGCAGGAATTTTCCTAAAGTGCCCACCGTCGGTGAGCTGTCATCACACAGCATTAACTCATCACTGTCTGTAACACTGCTAGCAGACTAAACCTGACATCTGCACCCAGAACAGTGGCATCTTGTGGCTGTTTACAGGTACTGCAGCCCACAAGGATTTATGCCAGGAACAAGCTCTATGTCACTCAAGGCTTGATCAGGGCACTAAGTTCCCCCTCTACTCTACTGACTGGACCACTAAAGCTAACCCCTTAGCTTGGTCTACCAACAGTTCAGAGAGGTCTGACTTCAGGAACACTTCCTTTAACTATCTCAGTGCCAATGGAAGGCTACGCCCTTCCCCACTTTTACACATCTTTCAGCCAGCGTAAGAAATATACTCCAATCATGGACTAGAGTACATTTCTGTAGCAATCGACATCACTTTTGTGGCCTAATTAAGGATACATTTTATTTTCGACTGTATCCATCAACGCCCTTCTCCTCATGAAGTGCCGCCTAACTTTTCAAAAAGTTGGCAAAACAAATGCAAACTTATGCGACATTTTAAATAGTTTTATACCAGATTTCTGGAGCAAACTGTTTGAGGAATCGGCCTCATAGGGTTCTTATCATTATTTTACTTGTACTTTTTAACTATTTTTATTCAGTATGAAAAAGCTTTAACATTGGCTCCTCTGAACTTCAGCAGGGCTAATCCTCGTGTCATTGGACTCAGAAGTTAAAGCTTCTTCTGCAGATTATGGTCAAAGTTCACAGCAGATTTGCCAGGTGTAAGGATGTACTGTGTTAACATACATTATATACTACAGCTATCAGCTTCTGCAACATACTGGTGAGTGATTGGCTTGTTATATGACAGCTCGTCCACCTCTTAGCAACAGTGAACATGATTGGACAATGCCCCGATGAATAATCTTCGCCCCATAAGCATGTAAGTATGTAGAAAAAGGTACGAGACTCAATGGCATCTGATTATACTTTCCCAAAAAACAGCACCTATGGGCATAACAAAAAATAATTCGCACAATATCCCCCCTAAAATTATATAAATCAGAATTCACAATAAATACTTATCCTTAGGACCCTCAGCAATCCGAGAATGGAGATCCCAAAATCCCAAAAGATCACTATTGTATTCAAAGTTAGTCCCACAGACGTGAATGGTAGTCGGGCATATACTACTACTCCATGCACGCAGCAAGGACCCTCAGTAAATCAGTGGTCCCAGCAGTTTGACCCCAGTGCTTTTGTATATTTCTCCCTTTTCCTATGGATTGTATGGTATTGGTACAGTTTCCCATGAAAATTTGTGACACTAGAGAGAAGTGAATTTCCCAAAATTTGCTTTGGATAGATTCTCTGGAATTGGCAAAATGTTGGATTTGCTAAAATTGGGGAGATTCATAAGGAATGTGATGCTTTATGGAGCAATTGGCCCAATTCTATGTGACACCCAATGAGTCTTATGTACGTGGTCCAAGGTTTCCTATGCTAAGTAAGAGGACAGTGACGCAAGTGACAATTAAGGAATATTGGTGTTGGGTGGCGCATACAGATTTTGCTTGCAGTGTACCGTACCTATATTCTACGTAGAGGTTGATAATTTCCAACACAAAGGGTTCTGCCAGGGATGAAGAGTGTTTTGAAAAGGACTTTGGTTAAAAAAAAAGAAGTAAAATTCTCCCTGACCGATCTCTGGCAGCTTCTGCTCCTATACTATCTTGCTACCCAACAATCTTAAATTCATGGTCGTTTCTTGAAGAAACTATAAAAGGATACAAGTGCCGGCCCAGCCAATCACCGACATGGAAAAGTTCATGTCCGCTAATTTCTCGTTTGTTGAGATCGGACCCGAAAGTAGACAAGAGCGGAGACCGGTAAGTGCCAGAATTGACGTTACCGAGATCGGTTACTGATCACTTCTTTTTTTTCCCAATCCAAGCAATTTCTTTAAAATATTTTTCATCCCGTGGAAGACCCCATTAATCTGGCAATAAAGTTTAAGAAAGTCCACAAAATTTGTACAATCTTCTGAACAAACAATCTCACCAAAAAACATGCTGGACAAAATAGTGGTTTCTGAAATTGTCAAAATAGCAGGACATTTTTTTTGTCTCCAGAGTCCATCTTCTCTCCGGCTTTCACCTTTGCCCGATATTCTTCAGAATAAACATGTTCTTGACTCCTTGACCTCCGATTGCGTTCTTTTAGACAATTTTAATAACAGGACACAAAATTATCTTCAAAGTAGGAATCTTCCTGTTATTTATGGTCAAAATGATTTCCATATAAAATTCAGGTTGAAATGGCTGAGAAGTAAGATGGCCCAGCAGTAGTCAGGACCATGAAAAGTTTTAGGGAGCTATAAATATCTGCGCTGATGAAACACGAGGATTTCTCTCCGGTTTTATGATTCCACATGGTCAAGGTATGTAGCAATTTGACTTTTTTTTATAGAACACTCACGCTGAGCTTTTCATGTGTAGAAACATCTGCCTGAACTCATGTAGTAATGTATATTTGAAGGAGGTGATCGATGAGGAACACGGTGGACAACTTACTCAACATTAACATACCAACATGTCTTATCCACCAGTCAGGCTGCAGCTACACATGTGGACTTCTGTTCAGAACCAGCCAGTGCAAACGCAATATTAAATACCAGAAGGGGTTAAAAAAATTACTTGTCCAGACAAGCCTGGCATCTTATCTTCTGAGAAGACATATCTCCTGCAGAAGGAAGTCATTGTGCCACCCCACATAACTTAGGGCGACTTTGCACCAATTTCCGCTGCCAGCTTGTAATGTTCATTCTTATCCGCAAAACAATAGACAATAAACGTGAGAAACGGCCGAGGTAAGGAGTAGTGATGGGCGAGCACTAAAATACTTGGGTGCTCGATGCTCAAGTCGAGCAAATTGGAATACTCGGGTGCTTGGTCCGAGGAACGAGCCCAATGTAAGTCTATGGGAAACTTGAGCATTTTTCCGGCGGCTCCCCCTGGCGGTCTGCAGAGGGCCTAAAAATTGCCCAAATTTATGGGAACAGTGCTCAAATGACATGGGAACAGCATGGGGAAGACCCCTGGAAGCATTTCTGACTCCCAGGTCACTGCTGTCAACAACGTTTTACGGACTCACAATAAAAGAAACAAAAACGAAACCAAAATTGATTTTACTGGGAAAAATGTTAAGGAACATCCTTTCCAGGGTAATGACTTGTATTTGTATATAAGGCAAAATAAATAACCAAAAACAAAAATATTCCTCCACACCTTGGGTTATGTTCACACGCAGCGTCTTTGATGCATTTTTTCAGTTTTGCATTGCTTTCAACAGTGAAAAATGCATTCACCGGTAAATGTCATTTTAACATTTTACTACCTTATCTGACCATGTGGTGTGTGAGATATCATCAGACACATCGTGTTTCATTTATGATGGAGGGACTCTGAAAGTCACAAAGACTATTTTTATAGGGCCATCAGGCAGCCCTTACTATTCTTAAAGGGCCAGCAGTCGGCTATGCTTTGTTGTTCCCATTATTAAAGAGTGGGTCTCCTATACTGTTATTTCATTTGCAGTGACTGCAAGGGCTGCCAAAAATATGGACGCACCCCAATACCCCTTTGAAGAGACACAGAGGAGGGACTCAGTAAAAAAAATGTTCCCATGATAAAGGAGTGGGTCTCCTATAGTGGTAATGCCCATGCATTGACTGCAAGGGCTGACAAAATTAGGGAAAAACCCCAACAACAATTTAAAAACACATAGAGGTGGGCCACAGTAACGACATGTTCCCATTAGAAAGGAGCGGGTCTGCTATACAGTTATAGGGTATGCAGTGAAGCCAACAGCTGCCAAAATTTAAGAAAAACTCCAATAACAATTTAAAGACATAGAGAAGTGGGCCACAGTAACGATATGTTCCAATTAGAAAGGAGCGGGTCTCCCATACTGTTCTTGCTTATGCAGTGAATGCAACGGCTGCCAAAAATTTGGATGAACTCCAATGCCCCTTGCAAGAGACGTAGATATGATGATGTGGTAGATATGGTGGTGATATGGTGGTGGAGGATGAGGATGAGGAGAAGGAGGAGGACAAGAGCAAATATACAAAATCAGGAAGCGTATACCTATGCCTGGTTGTGAAGACAGAGGTGCATGGGAATACACCTCCCAAAAAAAGACACTGTTTTTGAGTTTAGGTTACGCTGCTATCATTCGGTGGTGTTGAGAAGTCTGGCCCAATCCAGTCCTTGTTCATTTTTATAAGAGTCAGCCTGTCAGCATTTTCAGTTGACAGACGGATGCGCTTATCAGTTATAATTCCACCAGCGGCACTAAAAACCCGCTCTGACAAAACGCTAGCAGCACGGCTGGCCAGGACCTCCAAGGCATAGACAGCCAGTTCATGCCATGCGTCCAGCTTGGATACCCAATAATTATAAGGCACAGAGGAATCACGAGGACGTTGGTACGGATGGCAAGGTACTCCCTCAGCATCTTCCGAACCTTTTCCTTCCTTGGTAGAGTACCCCGCCCTTCAGGGCCTTTGCAATGGGAGGGTCTGAGAAAATTCTCCCAGAACTTTGATAGTGTTCCCCTGTCTCTGCTGGATTGAAGTTGTGTCTCTCTCGCCTGTACTTCTTGGTTGTCCAACGAACTGTTACCTCTGCTGCCAGCGTTTTCAGATGGGAATTTTTTTAATAATTCCGCAAAAAGGGCCTTCTCGTACTGACCCATTTTATTAGGCCTGTGCGGCATGGGAGTAAGAGACAGAAAGTTCTCCTTGTAGCGTGGGTCTAGAAGTGTCACCAACCAGTAATGACTGTCACCCAAAATTTGGACAATGCAAGGGTCAAAGGAAAGGCAGCATAACATAAACTCAGCCATGTGTGCCAGACTGCTAACAGGCAAGACTACCGTGTCCTCACCAAGAGGACGACTGACCATGCTCTCCTCCTCATCCTCCTCTTCCTCTCTGTCCTCAGGCCATCCACGCTGAACAGACGTTATGACAGTTGTGCAGGTAGTACCGTCTATAGCGCAGGCAACTAGCTCCTGTTCTTCCTCCTCCTTTTCCTCATTGTCACCCAATCCACATTGGGATGAGATGAGGCTAGGTTGTGTGCAATCACCCTGTATGGCTCCTTGCTCCATCTCATTGTGCTCTGCCTGCAATGTATCGTCTTTAATTGAGAGCAGAGAGCGTTTCAGAAGACAGAAAAGCGGGATGGTGATGCTAATTATGGCATCATCACCGTCACCATCTTGGTGGAGTCCTCAAAGTTTTGAAGGATGGCACAACCATGAGGTTAAGCACATAGGCCAGGCATGGTACATGTGTGAGCTTGCCTCGCTTCAGAGCCACCACAAGGTTCCGGCCATTGTCACACACAACCATGCCTGGCTGTCAGTTCAGCGGTGTCAGCCACAGATCTGCCTGCTCTTTCAGCATTGTGCGACTTGCCACCTAAGCATATTAGCTTCAGCACAGCCTGTTGCCGCTTGGTCGAGGCAGTGCTGCAGTGCATCCAGCTTGTGACTGATGTGGTCATTTCGGAGATGGAGGCTGAAGAGGAGGAGGAGGTGCAGGAGCTGTAAAATGTGGGGGCGAACCTGACTGACCCAGGGCCCGCAATCCTCGGCGTCGGGAGGGCGTGTTTCATCCCAAGGTACGACTGGGTTCCGGCTTCCACTATATTAACCCAGTGTGCCGTCAGCGAGATGTACCGTCCCTGCCCACAATCACTTGTCCACGTGTCCCTGATTAGGTGGACTTTCCCATTAACTACGTTGTTGTTAATGTCTAATGTTGTGGGTCTCGTGCTCGTGTAATGAGGGGACAGCACACCGGGAGAAATAGTGGCGGCTGGAGACCGAGCAGTGAGGGACGGCCGCCGCCATCATGTTGCGGAAAGCTTCCGTCTCCACGACCCTAAAAGGCAACATTTCTAGCCCAAGCATTAGGGAAATGTGTGAATTTAGTAGTGAGGCCTCTGGAGCGTTGACTGCGTATTTGCGTTTGCGTTCCAAGGACTGGGGTAGGGATAACTGAACGCTGTGCTAGAAAACGACGTTGACGTGCTTGCTGATGATGCTAATTGAGAGTGTATAACAACACGTGCAGGGCGGGAGGCATCTTCTCATGCGCCATGGACAGGGGATTGGCGTGCACGCACAATAGTGGAAGAAGCAGTGATGTCACTCACAGACCCTGTTTCTGGACCCTGAAGTTCGGCCCACCTAGTTGGGTGCTTTTCTGTTATATGCCTGATCATGCTGGTGGTGGTCAGGCTGCTAGTTTTGCTACCCCTGCTGATGCTGGCCTGGCAGGTGGTGTAAATGGCCTTTTTTGGGGTTATCGGCAGAGTCTTTAAAAAACAACCAAACTCAGGAAGACCTAACAGTTGTTATGGCATCTTCTGTCGTGTTGGCGTTACGGGAAACACTTTCCCGCCTTGTGTCTGCAACCACCACACTGCTTCTTCCTGTCTGCTGGGGTGCTCTGCCTCCCTGCCCCTGTGTGTTGCTGTCCTTGCTCTGTATGTCCCCCTGCCAGGTTGGGTCAGTTACTATATCATCCACCACCTCATCTTCCACTTCTGCACTCTGGTCCTCCTCCTGACTTTCTGGCAATTGTGTCTCATCATCATCATCCACCTCTTGCGACAGTAATTGCACTTTCCCACCATTGCCTTCGTGTAACCATGGCTGTTCAAATATTTGGGCATCGCTACACGAGTTCTCCTCTTGACTCGCTTGAAGCTGGCCGAGCGAGAGGCCCGAATCTACAAATGGAAAAGTGAACAGCTCTTCGGAGTGTTCAAGTGTGGGATCAGTTGTCTCTGGGCACTCGGCATGGTGGGAGGAAGGACAATCAGGGTGAGGAATATGCGGTCCAGACTCACGGCTACTGACACTTGACTGTGTGGAAGACAGGGTGGTGGTGGAGGCAAAGTGACTGGAAGTGACGCGCCCCTGGGCCTGTGTCGCGCTGCGTTGCGCACGCGGGAGCTTACCCGGAGCCGGATCTGTTGAGGGTTGTAGTCTCGTGGCGGTGACCCGGTCCGTGCCCAGGGAGTCAAACTGAGCGGCGATGTATCAGCGGTAGATGTTGGACGACTACGCCACCCGTTGAGTACAGCTAAGGAGCTGCTGCTGCAGGGCAGACCGCTGAGGCCGGTGGTAGGATTGTGCAGCGTGATAGTATAACCCCCAACGGGAGGGGTATGGCCTCAGGGCAGCCGACGTGGATGATGGGGGTAGCAGGAACCACTCGGAGACGGTACGGTGTAGTTCAGGGTCTTTACTGGTGACAAAGATAGACCCTCCCGGAGTACTGGCTAGCGATTGGGGCCTGGTCAGTCCTTGAGCAGATGGGATCTCCCCTGGCCAGGCGGAGTTGTAGGCCTCCCAAACTAACTGTACTCTTCTGGCTACCTTGCTAGAGGCGGGTATAAGTAGCCCACATCCCTCAGTGTACCGTGTGGTGCTCACCCGTATGGCCGGTGACTCGGGGCTTTCTAGTAGCTTCCGCTCCACGACGGCGGTGCTGGTCCCATGCGTGTGACCGTGCCTTCGGGTTTCTTGGCCAGAGGACCTGGAATCCCCTGCCTGACGGATTCTGCTGCTGGGTAGGAGTTAGTCCCCACAGCCTCGGACTCCGGGTCCGGTAAGAAATCTTCTCAGTCAGGGCGAGCTCTGCAGCTGCCAGCCCCTGACTCCTTGTAACACTGCTCCCACAGAGCTCCTGATGTTCTGTTCCTATATTTGCTTCTTTTCTCTGTCTCTACTTCTTCTCTACTCACTAACCCTGCCTCAGCCCTAGGTTTATATAGGGGAAGTTCTTCCCCTCCCAGGACTGGGCAGGAGGTGTGGCATGCATAGGATTCCTGACCAAGAGACCTCCCACCTGCTCTCAGACGTAATATCTCTATCACTGTGGCAACCAGACCCCTGGGGTGTCACATTCCCCCCTAGTGAAATTTAGTACTCCGGGACTAAACATATTTTAGAAAAACATAACAAGATATAACAATAACAATACAATAAAGAAACACATAAAGGTGGTCACGGCATGTCCGTAACCGGGTGCAGTCTTTGAAGAAAGCAAGGTGTCCATTTCACCAAAACAGGGAGACGTAACCAGGTAGGGGTCTGTCCTGCCCCGAGTCCTTAACAGTCTTTAGTCCGTCCTGGGTTACGCTCCAACTATGTACACAGGATTCCCGGTAAATCCACCAAAGACTCCTATAAACAACTAGAAACACATAATTATACACAAGCAACAAGAAAAACAGGTAACCACAAATAAAACAATTTATACACTTCAAATCCTCCAACGTGCGGGTAACTGGCCTCTAGTGGCCCTAGTGGACCTACGGAGCTGACTGTCTAGCCCTGAACTACAGGGTGTAGGAGCTGTCAAGGGTAAACTGGGCAGCTGTCTACCGGCTCTTTGGCTCACTAGGGGTACGGCAGGCTCACTATAAGCAGAGGGTTGATCCTCCTGATCTGCTGGTGTGGGGTCTTCTGCCTCCTGGACCGGCTGTTCTTCCAGCTCTACCTGTTGCTCCGTAGGTGCTTGGGATGCTGGTTGGAGGAAGGTGAGTACGGGTACCACAACTGCACCATTGACTTGAGTCCAAGACCGAGGGAAGTCTCCGAGCACAGTACTAACCATATCTTCCCTTTCCTCTACGGGTCGATGGTCTTCTTGTTCCTCTTCAGGGTTCCGTAGCTGTTCAGGACACTTCTTCAGGTTATCCCGGGATACAATGGCTGTGGTCTCCCCTCCGTCTTTACTGATGGTACAGACCTTCGGGTTCTCGTGGCTTGAGGGCAGTACGGTGTACGGGTCCTTCTCCCACTGGTCGTCCAACTTGTGTAGCCGTCTTTTCCTCTTCAAGACCTGCTCTCCGGGCACCAGGGGAACAGCGGGAGCATACTGGTTGTAAGTTTTCTCTTGTCTCTCCCTAGCCTGACAGAGACTTCGCTCCACGCTCTCCTGTACTTTCCGGTACTGCTGCTGCCTCTCTGTGTCCCAGTCTGCTTCTGGTGAAGTGTCCTCGGGTGTCAGGACTCCCATTTCCAGGTCAACAGGTAACTTACCAGGTCTCGCCCTCATTAGGTAAGCCGGGGTACAGTTGGTGGAACCTACCGGGATGTGGTTGTATAGGTCCACCAGATCGGGCAGCTTCTCAGGCCACAGACTGTGTTCTTCCAGGGGCAACGTTTTCAGAAGATCCATTACCACCTGGTTCATTTTCTCACAAAGTCCATTAGTTTGCGGATGATAGGGTGTCGTCCTTATCTTCCGGCAGCCATACAGATTGCAGAATTCCTGGAAGACCTCCGCTTCAAAGGCAGGTCCCTGGTCCGTCAGCACTTGGTCCGGGTACCCGTGTGGACGGCAGAAGTGCTGCTGGAAGGCTCTAGCTGCTGTTTGAGCCGTTAAGTCCTTGACGGGGACGACAACCAAGAACCGGGAGTAATGATCCACGATGGTTAACGCGTAGACGTAGCCACTTCTGCTTGGGGTCAGTTTTACATGATCCAAGGCTACCAGTTCCAACGGCTGCCGGGTGACGATGGACTGCAGGGGAGTCTTCTGGCTGGCACGGTCCTTACTCCTCAGGTTGCACGGGCCACAGTCTCTGCACCACCTCTCGATGGTTCCCCTCATGCCTACCCAATGGAACCGCCCGCGCAGCAGGAACTCCAGCTTCTTCCATCCGAAATGCCCAGCTCCATCGTGGTATGCCTCCATCACCATGGCTGCGTCTCGTCGTGGCACCACTACTTGCCAGATTAGTTCATGCGTCCGGGAGTTAACCATCCTGCGGCACAACTTCCCCTTGTAAAGGAACAGTCTACTCTTTTCTGCCCACAGTTGCTTGGCTTCCTCCGGAGCGTCTGGGTCAAGGCGAGCCTCTGGCCGAGTCAGCATCTCCTTCACCAGCCGGACGGCAGGGTCACTGTCTTGCGTTTCCGCCCAGTTGTAGTGAGGTAAGGGGTTAAGCGTAGCGCCTTGCTTACTCCTTACCCGATGGGAATACTGGATAGTCCCATGACGGTGAAACGCGGGGAGTTCGACTTCTTCCAGTCCCTCTGGATCTTCTCCTACGTCCGGTAGGTTTGGCATCCTGGACAGGGCGTCCGCGTTGGTATTGGAGCGTCCTGCCCGGTATTTGATGGTGAACTCATAGTTGGACAGGCGGGCCATCCATCTCTGCTCTAGGGCACCGAGTCTTGCCGTGTCCAGGTGTGTCAACGGGTTGTTATCCGTGTACACGACGAACCGGGAAGAAGCGAGGTAGTGCTTAAAGCGTTCGGTGACTGCCCACACCACTGCCAGGAACTCTAGCTTAAATGAGCTGTAATTCTCAGGGTTTCTTTCGGTGGGTCGCAGTTTTCGGCTGGCGTAAGCGATTACTCGCTCTTTCCCCTGCTGGATCTGGGACAGCACGGCTCCTAGCCCGATGTTACTTGCGTCGGTGTAGAGGATAAAGGGCTGGCTGTAATCCGGGTACGCCAGGATTTCATCCCCCGTGAGGGCCATCTTCAGCTGGCGGAAGGACTCTTCTTCCAACTTCTCCCATCTGAAGGGCGGCTTCTGGTTCTTGGCCTTCCGGGACTGGCCTATCAGGAGGTCCTGCATAGGAGCTGCCTTTTTGGTGAAACCGGGGATGAACCTGCGGTAGTAGCCTACCAACCCGAGGAACTGCCGCACTTCCTTTACACTGGAGGGACTTGGCCATTCCTTAATTGCGGTGATCTTATCAGGGTCGGGAGCCACTCCGTCAGCGCTCACCACGTGTCCCAGGTACTGCACCTTTGGTTTCAGGAGGTGACACTTGGAGGGTTTCACCTTTAGGCCGTAGCTTGCCAGAGCTTCGAACACTTCCGCCAGGTGTTTCAGGTGGTCCTCATAAGTCTTAGAATATACGATGACATCGTCCAGGTACAACAGGACCGTCTGGAAGTTTCTGTGGCCCAGACAGCACTCCATTAATCGTTGGAAGGTTCCTGGTGCGTTGCAGAGTCCGAACGGCATACAGGTAAACTCACTAGGTCCCATCGGGGTGGTGAATGCGGTCTTCTCCCGGTCCGCCTCTGCTACAGGAACCTGCCAGTACCCACTAGTGAGATCCAAGGTAGAGAAGAAGTTAGCAGATCTTAAAGCAGCCAAAGACTCCTCTATCCTTGGTAAGGGGTACGCATCCTTGTGTGTGATACGGTTGATTTTCCGGTAATCTACACACATCCTCATGGTGTTGTCTTTCTTTTTGACTAAGACTAGTGGAGCTGCCCAGGGGCTACAGCTATCCCTGATCACCCCAGCCTCCTTCATGTCTCTAAGCATCCCCTTGGCGTGTTGGTAGTGTGCAGGGGGTACGGGTCGATACCTCTCTTTTATGGGAGGATGGTCTCCCGTGGGGATGTGGTGTTCTACCCCCTTGACTCGCCCGAAGTCTAACGGGTGTTTACTAAACACTCTCTCGTACTCTTGAACCACCCGATAGACTCCCTGTTTCTGGTGTGAGGGAGTGGAGTCAGTACCCAAATGTAGTTGCTGACACCAGTCCTCCATTGTTTTCTTAGAGCCGTTACCTTCCTCCGGGTGAGATGGAGGCAAGGGTTCCACAGATTGTATAGCATTTTGGTTAATGGTATATAATTTGGCTAGCGTGGCATACCGGGGCAGGTACACTTCCCTCTTCCCGATATTGATTATGCGAACGGGCACCCTCCCATGGCGTACATTAACCACCCCCCGTGCTGTCAAGATGGTGGGCCTACTGTCTGAGTAAACTGGTTCTACCATTGCCTGGTAATCTCTACCTCTCAGACCAATAGCTGCCCGGCACCAAATCATCATTTCACTTTTTGGGGGCATGGCAATAGGGAAAGGGTCACACATTCTCACGCTACCAATCTCACCGCCGGAGAGTTCCACCTGTTGCCGTCGCATCAGTGCCCGGATCTCTTTTTGGAGCACTCGCTGCTCGCCGGAGCTGGCGTTCTTGGCAACCTGCTGTAAAAGGAAAATCACCTCTGCAAGACAATTTTCAATTACATTAGTTCCTAGAGTTATCTTTGGGTGACTCTCGTGTTTGTCAATGTCTACAATGATCAGTCCCTGTGCTGCCAGTTCAACTCTACCAATTTTAATGGTCACCTCTTTAAATCCGATCTGTGGCACGGGCTGACCATTGCTGGCGATGATACTCAAGTCGTCGTCAGGGTAGCGGGTAATATCCGAGTCATTCCAGTACTGCTTGAAGTGCACGTAGGGGATGGTGGTGACCTGTGACCCGGTGTCCAGTAGGGCACTCATAGGAATGCCATCCAGTACCACAGGCAAGACTGGACGTCCTCCCACATATTTGTCGCGCCAGTTCGATGGGCCTGATGAACTTTTTCCTAGGGGTTGGCCCTCTACCCTAGGTTGTGCCAGTTTAAAGGACAGTACCTTGCCATATGTCCGGGTTGATTACAGCGGCGGCAGATGGGTCGTCCGTCCTCGTTGTATCGGTCGCTGGGTCTTCCTCTGGCCGGTGGGGTCCTCCTTGGTCGACGCCACGGGATGTCCTCCGGTCCGGATGCCAGCTGGATCTTCCCTGGAGTAGAAACCTGTAAAGACTGCACAGTTCGGGTTAGCGCAGCAACGCTTTTAGCTAGCTCTTGGACCTGATGGTGCAGGTCTGGAGCCGGGTCATTGCTCAAAGCCTGCGCATCAGCTCCCACAGGCCCTGCCGACAAGGGCGCCGCCTCCTGGTGGTAAGTAGTAGTGGGGCGTCTGTGGGTCACAACGCCACCTGGTGCCGGTTCTCGGAGCACCCGGATGGCTCTGTCCTTGAACTGTGCAAATCCTAGATGAGGGTCCTGTAAGGCCATTGCCCGCAACTGGGTTCGGTGGGCATTGCAATATAAACCCTCTATAAATTGTTCAGTCAACAGCCTGTCCTCGTCTCCCACGCCGTCAGGGTCGGTCTGCTTAATGGCTCTCAGGGCTTCTTGTAGGTTTAATGCATAGTCCCTTATACTCTCATGTGCCCGCTGTTTGCACCCGTAGAATCTAAGCTTGATCTCGGCTGAGGTGCGGGTATCAAAGGTGTCCCTCAGCCGGGTTAGTATCCCTGCGACAGTCCTCCCCCCAGGTGGCCAGGACTTTACCTCCCTTCGGGCTGCCCCAGTTAATTGGGCCACCAGGATGCTCACTTTTTGCTCTTCTGTGAGGGGGTACACCTGGAAGAGGCTATCCAGCTTTTCTCTAAAGTCATGCAGGGTATGTGACTCCCCTGAGTACTGGGGTAGCCAGGCCGCTCCCGGGATATAGGGCATGGTGAAAGGCATGACTGCAGCAGCGGTGGCGCTGGCGGGGGTTGAGGCAGTGAAGCTCTCCTCCGTATCCGACATCCTCCTCCCCCCTAGTGGACCGTGGCCTGCCTTGCGATGATCCTCTTCCGTAGGCCGCGGCTCCGCAGTAGATCGTCAGGGTTGAGGACCTTCCGTCGCGCTCCTGTGACGTCGGCGTCTGCTGGGCTCCTTCCAGGACCTTACGCGACGTCCGGACGTGAGGCGGGGCTTCAGTTCTCGCGCGCTTTCGGAGTCCACGCCCCTCTTCTTCCCGCGCGACATCTTCAAGATGGCGTCCAACGGCGGGAAAACTCCACGGAAGGCGGGAAGAAGGCTGAAAATGGCGCCGGATGGCGGGAATCTTCACCGATGGCGGGAAGAAGGCTGAAGATGGCGCCGGATGGCGGGAATCTTCACCACAGGTAAGTTTGAACAGTCTTTTTCAGGCACGCAGTACCCGGTGGTTGCGGGCACGAAATCCTGCCGACTACGCCAAAAGTTGACGCGCCCCTGGGCCTGTGTCGCGCTGCGTTGCGCACGCGGGAGCTTACCCGGAGCCGGATCTGTTGAGGGTTGTAGTCTCGTGGCGGTGACCTGGTCCGTGCCCAGGGAGTCAAACTGAGCGGCGACGTATCAGCGGTAGATGTTGGACGACTACGCCACCCGTTGAGTACAGCTAAGGAGCTGCTGCTGCAGGGCAGACCGCTGAGGCCGGTGGTAGGATTGTGCAGCGTGATAGTATAACCCCCAACGGGAGGGGTATGGCCTCAGGGCAGCCGACGTGGATGATGGGGGTAGCAGGAACCACTCGGAGACGGTACGGTGTAGTTCAGGGTCTTTACTGGTGACAAAGATAGACCCTCCCGGAGTACTGGCTAGCGATTGGGGCCTGGTCAGTCCTTGAGCAGATGGGATCTCCCCTGGCCAGGCGGAGTTGTAGGCCTCCCAAACTAACTGTACTCTTCTGGCTACCTTGCTAGAGGCGGGTATAAGTAGCCCACGTCCCTCAGTGTACCGTGTGGTGCTCACCCGTATGGCCGGTGACTCGGGGCCTTCTAGTAGCTTCCGCTCCACGACGGCGGTGCTGGTCCCATGCGTGTGACCGTGCCTTCGGGTTTCTTGGCCAGAGGACCTGGAATCCCCTGCCTGACGGATTCTGCTGCTGGGTAGGAGTTAGTCCCCACAGCCTCGGACTCCGGGTCCGGTAAGAAATCTTCTCAGTCAGGGCGAGCTCTGCAGCTGCCAGCCCCTGACTCCTTGTAGTACTGCTCCCACAGAGCTCCTGATGTTCTTTTCCTATATCTGCTTCTCTGTCTCTACTTCTTCTCTACTCACTAACCCTGCCTCAGTCCTAGGTTTATATAGGGGAAGTTCTTCCCCTCCCAGGACTGGGCAGGAGGTGTGGCATGCATAGGATTCCTGACCAAGAGACCTCCCACCTGCTCTCAGACGTAATATCTCTATCACTGTGGCAACCAGACCCCTGGGGTGTCACAGAAGCATTATCTGCTATTCAACAAACAACTGCACTGCTCTGTGTTCAATAGTGATGTTCTGCGGTCCCTTTGTAATTTGGACAGGAAGGTCCAGTGACAAGATGTGGGTGTTTGTTGTGGCATAATTTCGGCTTGCCCACGGCCTCGGTTTCAGCCTCTGCATGCACCATCACCATCACGTCCACTTCCCTGTCTCTTGCCATGCACCCATTTTAAATGGAGGACAATATTTTCCACTTTCAGTACAAATGGCTGAATTTGAAACGCAGTTATAGGTGATACATCTGACAGAAAACCACAGTTTTAAATATCGGGCCTGTAGGTTACTGTTCTTCACAGCGACCTTGTGTAAATAGCTTCCCTGACACACTGCAACAAAATGGAAATGGAGGCCATAAATGGCTGAATTTGGAACGCAGTTATTTGTGAAACGTCTGACGGGGAACCACGGTTTTAAATTGCAGGCCTGTAGTTTACTAATACTATTCTTTACAGTTACCTCATATGAATTGCTTCGCTGACACACTGCAACAAAATGGAAGCCAGAAATGGCTGATTTTGGAATGCCGTTATATGTGGTACGTCTGTTAGAGAACCATGGTTTTAAATTGCAGGCCTGTAGTTTACTAATACTATTCTTTACAGTGACCTCGTTTGAATAGCTTCGCTGACACACTGCAGCAAAATGGAAATTTAGGCCAATATTTTCCACGTCAACTGCCAATTTCTGGATTTTTATCGCTGTAATGTAGAAAAGATCTGGCTGTGTTTTGCAGTGCTAACAAGCAAATGGAGCAGAAAAATGGTGTACTCTGAATTGCTTTTTAAGCAAATAATCAGGATTAAGATAAAATAAAAATTAGCCCTGGCCCCTGATACCTGGGGCTATGTCTAGAAATATCTGTAATAGCAGCTGTCAGAATGTGCTATGGACCTTCTTGTGCTGTAAGCACTGCAGTCTGCACATACACTGCCTGCCTGCCTAACTCCTGCTATCACCAGTAATATATGCAGCTGGATTAGTCCTCAGAAGGACTGTTGGTTCAGTTGGATATAGATATCTGTTGTAGAATACCTACACTAACTATGAAGAAGCAAAGCTCTCCCTGACACAGCAGCAGCTCTCCCTACACTGTCTGATCCGGAGTGACTGTGACGAGCATGACGGCGGCTGGTCTGATATAGACCTGATGACGCTGTGCGGCCAGCCAATCACTGTAATGCCACAACCAACATGGCTACGGCAAGACAGTGTGTGCCAAGCAATCCCTGCATGTTCATTGGCTCTCTAAAGAGCGCCAAACATGCAGGGAGGGGACCCGAGCTCCCGCCCGAGCAACCCGGAAATACTCGCCGAGCTTGTCAAGCACCGTGATGCGACTACCGAGTAGTGGCGAGCACGTTCACTCATCACTACTAAGGAGTAAAAAGTCTACAACCTTCTACATTCAACAGTTAGATATAAAAGCTGTGTATTATTAATCTTAACAAAATACAAATGCTGTTCTCTACAAAAGAGAAAATTACTAAAAAACATGCACATGCTGAACGCTATCTACAACAATATAGCTAATATAATAATTCCCCCTATGTACAAGAATATAACTACTATAATACTGCTCCTATGTACAAGAATATAACTAATATAATAATTCCCCCTATGTACAAGAATATAACTACTATAATACTGCCCCTATGTACAAGAATATAACTACTATAATACTGCTCCTATGTACAAGAATATAACTACTATAATACTGCCCCTATGTACAAGAATATAACTACTATAATGCTGCCCCTATGTACAAGAATATAAATACTATAATACTGCTCCTATGTACAAGAATATAACTACTATAATACTGCTCCGATGTACAGGAATATAATTACTATAATACTGCCCCCTATGTACAAGAATATAACTACTATAATACTGCTCCTATGTACAAGAATATAACTACTATAACACTGCTCCCTATGTACAAGAATATAACTACTATAATACGGCTCCTATGTACAAGAATATAACTACTATAACACTGCTCCCTATGTACAAGAATATAACTACTATAATACTGCTCCTATGTACAAGAATATAACTACTATAATACTGCCCCTATGTACAAGAATATAACTACTATAATGCTGCCCCTATGTACAAGAATATAAATACTATAATACTGCTCCTATGTACAAGAATATAACTACTATAACACTGCTCACTATGTACAAGAATATAACTACCATAATACTGCCCCTATGTACAAGAATATAACTACTATAATACTGCTCCTATGTACAAGAATATAACTACTATAATACTGCTCCGATGTACAGGAATATAACTACTATAATACTGCCCCCTATGTACAAGAATATAACTACTATAATACTGCCTCTATGTACAAGAATATAACTACTATAACACTGTCCCCTATGTATAAGAATTTAACTATTATATTACTGCTCCTATGTACAAGAATATAACTACTATAATACTGCTCCTATGTACAAGAATATAAATACTATAATACTGCCCCGATGTACAAGAATATAACTACTATAAAATTGCTGACTATGTACAAGAATATAACTACTATAATACTGCTCCCTATGTACAAGAATATAACTACTATAACACTGTCCCCTATGTATAAGAATTTAACTATTATATTACTGCCCCTATGTACAAGAATATAACTACTATAATACTGCTTCTATATACAAGAATAAAACTACAATAATACTGCCCACTATGTACAAGAATATAACTACTATAATACTGCTACTATATTTAAGAATATAACTACTTTAATACTGTCCCTATGTGCAAGAATATAACTACCATAATGCTGCTTCTATGTACAAGAATATAACTACTATAATACTGCTCCCTATGTACAACAATATAACTACCATAATACTGCCCACTATATACAAGAATATAACTACAATAATACTGCCCCTATGTACAAGAATATAACTACTATAATACTGCCCCTGTGTACAAGAATATAACTACTATAATACTGCTCCCTATGTACAAGAATATAACTACTATGATACTGCTCCTATGTGCAAAAATATAACTACTATAATACTGCCCCTATGTACAAGAATATAACTACTATAATACTGCTACCTATGTACAAGAATATATCTACTATAATACTGCTCCCTATGTACAAGAATATAACTACTATAATACTGCTCCTATGTTCAAGAATATAACTACTATAATACTGCTCCTATGTACAAGAATATAACTACTATAATACTGCTCCTATGTACAAGAATATAACTACTATAATACTGCTCCTATGTACAAGAATATAACTACTATAATACTGCTCTCTATGTACAAGAATATAACTACTATAATACTGATCATATGTACAAGAATATAACTACTATAGTACTGCTCCTATGTACAGGAATATAACTACTATAATACTGCACCTATGTACAAGAATATAACTACTATAATACTGCTCCTATGTACAAGAATATAACTACTATAATACTGCCCCTATGTACAAGAATATAACTACTACAATACTGCTCCCTATGTACAAAAATATAACTACTATAACACTGCCCCTATGTACAAGAATATAACTACTATAAAATTGCTCCCTATGTACAAGAATATAACTACTATAATACTGCTCCCTATGTACAAGAATATAACTACTATAATACTGCCCCTCTGTACAAGAATATAACTACTATAATACTGCCCCTATGTACAAGAATATAACTACTATAATATTGCTCCCTATGTGCAAGAATATAACTACTATAATACTGCTCCCTATGTACAAGAATATAACTACTATAATACTGCTCCTATGTACAAGAATATAACTGCTATAATACTGCTCCTATGTACAAAAATATAACTACTATAATATTGCCCTCTATGTACAAGAATATAACTACTATAATACTGCCCCTATGTACAAGAATATAACTACTATAATACTGCCCCTATGTACAAGAATATAACTACTATAATACTGCCCCTATGTACAAGAATATAACTACTATAATACTTCCCCCTATGTACAAGAATATAACTACTATAATATTGCCCCCTATGTACAAGAATATAACTACTATAATACTGCCCCTATGTGCAAGAATATAACTACTATAATACTGCCCCTCTGTACAAGAATATAACTGCTATAATACTGCCCCTATGTACAAGAATATAACTACTATAATACTGTCCCTATGTACAAGGATATAACTACTATAATATTGATCCCTATGTGCAAGAATATAACTACTATAATACTGCTCCTATGTACACGAATATAACTACTATAATACTGCTCCTATGTACAGGAATATAACTACTATAATATTGCCCCCTATGTACAAGAATATAACTACTATAATACTGCCCCTATGTACAAGAATATAACTACTATATAACTGCCCCCATGTACAAGAATATAACTACTATAACACTGCTCCTATGTACAACAATATAACTACTATAATACTGCTCCCTATGTGCAAGAATATAACTACTATAATACTGCCTCTATGTACAAGAATATAACTACTATAATACTGCTCCTATGTACAAGAATATAACTACTATAATACTGCCTCTATGTACAAGAATATAACTACTATAATACTGCTCCTATGTACAAGATTATAACTACTATAATACTGCTCCCTATGTACAACAATATAACTACCATAATACTGCCCACATTATACAAGAATATAACTACTATAATACTGCCCCTATGTACAAGAATATAACTAGTATAATACTGCCCCTATGTACAAGAATATAACTACTATAATACTGCCCCTGTGTACAAGAATATAACTACTATAATACTGCTCCCTATGTACAAGAATATAACTACTATGATACTGCTCCTATGTGCAAAAATATAACTACTATAATACTGCCCCTATGTACAAGAATATAACTACTATAAAATTGCTCCCTATGTACAAGAATATAACTACTATAATACTGCTCCCTATGTACAAGAATATATCTACTATAATACTGCTCCCTATACACAAGAATATAACTACTATAATACTGCTCCTATGTACAGGAATATTACTACTATAATACTGATCCTATGTACAAGAATATAACTACTATAATACTGCCCCCTATGTACAAGAATATAACTACTATAATACTGCCCCCTATGTACAAGAATATAACTACTATAATACTGCTCCCTATGTGCAAGAATATATCTACTATAATACTGCTCCCTATGTACAAGAATATAACTACTATAATACTGCTCCTATGTACAAGAATATAACTGCTATAATACTGCTCCTATGTACAGAAATATAACTACTATAATATTGCCCCCTATGTACAAGAATATAACTAATATAATACTGCCCCTATGTACAAGAAAATAACTACTATAATACTGCCCCTATGTACAAGAATATAACTACTATAATACTGCCCCTATGTACAAGAATATAACTAATATAATACTTCCCCCTATGTACAAGAATATAACTACTATAATATTGCCCCCTATGTACAAGAATATAACTACTATAATACTGCCCCTATGTGCAAGAATATAACTACTATAATACTGCCCCTCTGTACAAGAATATAACTACCATAATACTGCCCCTATCTACAAGAATATAACTACTATAATACTGTCCCTATGTACAAGAATATAACTACTATAATATTGATCCCTATGTGCAAGAATATAACTAATATAATACTGCTCCTATGTACAGGAATATAACTACTATAATACTGCCCCTATGTACAAGAATATAACTACTATAATACTGCCCCTATGTACAAGAATATAACTTCTATAATACTGCTCCTATGTACAAGAATATAACTACTATAATACTGCTCCCTATGTGCAAGAATATAACTACTATAATACTGCCTCTATGTACAAGAATATAACTGCTATAATACTGCTCCTATGTACAAGAATATAACTACTATAATACTGCATCTATGTACAAGAATATAACTACTATAATCCTGCTCCTATGAACAAGATTATAACTACTATAATACTGCTCCTATGTACAAGATTATAACTACTATAACACTGCCCCCATGTACAAGAACATAACTACTATAATACTGCCTCTATGTACAAGAATATAACTACTATAATACTGCCCCCTATGTACAAGAATATAACTACTATAATACTGCCTCTATGTACAAGAATATAACTACTATAATATTGCCCCTATGTACAAGAATATAACTACTATAATACTGCCTCTATGTACAAGAATATAGCTACTATAATACTGCTCCTATGGACAAGATTATAACTACTATAATACTGCCCCCTATGTACTGGAATATAACTACTATAATACTGCTCCTATGTACAAGAATATAACTACTATAATCCTCCCCCCTATGTACAAGAATATAACTACTATAATACTGCCCCCTATGTACTGGAATATAACTACTATAATACTGCCCACTATGTACAAGAATATAACTACTATAATACTGCTCCTATGTACAAGATTATAACTACTATAATACTGGCCCCTATGTACAAGAATATAACTACTATAATACTGCTCCTATGTACAAGAATATAAGTACTATAATACTGCCCCCTATGTACAAGAATATAACTACTATAATAATTCCCCCTATGTACAAGAATATAACTACTATAATACTGCTCCTATGTACAAGAATATAACTACTATAATACTGCCACCTATGTACTGGAATATAACTACTATAATACTGCCCCTATGTAGAAGAATATAACTACTATAATACTACTCCTATGTACAAGAATATAACTACTATAATACTGCCCCTATATGCAAGAATATAACTACTATAATACTGCCCCCTATGTACAAGAATATAACTACTATAATACTACTCCTATGTACAAGAATATAACTAATATAATACTGGCCCCTATGTACAAGAATATAACTACTATAATACTGCTCCTATGGACAAGAATATAACTACTATAATACTGCTCCTATGTACAAGAATATAACTACTATAATATTCCTCCTATGTACAAGAATATAACTACTATAATAATTTCCCCTATGTACAAGAATATAACTACTATAATACTGCTCCTATGTACAAGAGTATAACTACTATAATACTGCCCCTATGTACAAGAATATAACTACTATAATACTGCTCCTATGTACAAGAATATAACTTCTATAATACTGCTCCTATGTACAAGAGTATAACTATTATAATACTGCTCCTATGTACAAGAATATAACTACTATAATACTGCTCCTATGTACAAGAATATACCTACTATAATACTGCTCTTATGTACATGAATATAACGACTATAATACTGTCCCTATGTACAAGAATATAACTATTATAATACTGCCCCTTTGTACAAGAATATAACTACTATAATACTGCCTCTATGTACAAGAATATAACTACTATAATATTGTCCCCTATGTACAAGAATATAACTATTATATTACTGCCCCTATGTACAAGAATATAACTACTATAATACTGCCCACTATGTACAAGACTATAACTACTACAATACTGCTCCTATATTTAAGAATATAACAACTTTAATACTTTCCCTATGTGCAAGAATATAACTACCATAATGCTGCTTCTATGTACAAGAATATAACTACTATAATACTGCTCCCTATGTACAACAATATAACTACCATAATACTGCCCACTATATACAAGAATATAACTACAAAAATACTGCCCCTATGTACAAGAATATAACTACTATAATACTGCCCCTATGTACAAGAATATAACTACTATAATACTGCCCCTGTGTACAAGAATATAACTACTATAATACTGCTCCATATGTACAAGAACATAACTACTATGATACTGCTCCTATGTGCAAAAATATAACTACTATAATACTGCGCCTATGTACAAGAATATAACTACTATAATACTGCCCCTCTGTACAAGAATATAACTACTATAATACTGCCCCTATGTACAAGAATATAACTACTATAATACAGTCCGTATGTACAAGAATATAACTACTATAATATTGATCCCTATGTGCAAGAATATAACTACTATAATACTGCTCCTATGTACAGGAATATAACTACTATAATATTGCCCCCTATGTACAAGAATATAACTACTATAATACTGCCCCTATGTACAAGAATATAACTACTATAATACTGCTCCCTATGTGCAAGAATATAACTACTATAAAATTGCTCCCTATGTACAAGAATATAACTACTACAATACTGCTCCCTATGTACAAAAATATAACTAGAATAATACTGCCCCTATGTACAAGAATATAACTACTATTATACTGCTCCTATGTATAAGACTATAACTACTATAATACTGCTTCTATGTGCAGGAATATAATTACTATAATATTGCCCCCTATGTTCAAGAATATAACTACTATAATACTGCACCTATGTACAAGAATATAACTACTATAATACTGCCCCTATGTACAAGAATATAACTACTACAATACTGCCCCTATGTTCAAGAATATAACTACTATAATACTTCCCCCTATGTACAAGAATATAACTACTATAAAACTGCTCCTATGTACAAGATTATAACTACTATAATACTGGCCCCTATGTACAAGAATATAACTACTATAATACTGCTCCTATGTACAAGAATATAAGTACTATAATACTGCCCCCTATGTACAAGAATATAACTACTATAATAATTCCCCCTATGTACAAGAATATAACTACTATAATACTGCTCCTATGTACAAGAATATAACTACTATAATACTGCCACCTATGTACTGGAATATAACTACTATAATACTGCCCCTATGTACAAGAATATAACTACTATAATACTACTCCTATGTACAAGAATATAACTACTATAATACTGCCCCTATGTACAAGATTATAACTACTATAATACTGCCCCCATGTACAAGAACATAACTACTATAATACTGCCTCTATGTACAAGAATATAACTACTATAATACTGCCCCCTATGTACAAGAATATAACTACTATAATACTGCCTCTATGTACAAGAATATAACTACTATAATATTGCCCCTATGTACAAGAATATAACTACTATAATACTGCCTCTATGTACAAGAATATAGCTACTATAATACTGCTCCTATGGACAAGATTATAACTACTATAATACTGCCCCCTATGTACTGGAATATAACTACTATAATACTGCTCCTATGTACAAGAATATAACTACTATAATACTGGCCCCTATGTACAAGAATATAACTACTATAATACTGAACCCCTATGTACTGGAATATAACTACTATAATACTGCCCACTATGTACAAGAATATAACTACTATAATACTGCTCCTATGTACAAGATTATAACTACTATAATACTGGCCTCTATGTACAAGAATATAACTACTATAATACTGCTCCTATGTACAAGAATATAAGTACTATAATACTGCCCCCTATGTACAAGAATATAACTACTATAATAATTCCCCCTATGTACAAGAATATAACTACTATAATACTGCTCCTATGTACAAGAATATAACTACTATAATACTGCCACCTATGTACTGGAATATAACTACTATAATACTGCCCCTATGTACAAGAATATAACTACTATAATACTACTCCTATGTACAAGAATATAACTACTATAATACTGCCCCTATATGCAAGAATATAACTACTATAATACTGCCCCCTATGTACAAGAATATAACTACTATAATACTACTCCTATGTACAAGAATATAACTAATATAATACTGGCCCCTATGTACAAGAATATAACTACTATAATACTGCTCCTATGGACAAGAATATAACTACTATAATACTGCTCTCTATGTACAAGAATATATCTACTATAATACTGCTCCCTATGTGCAAGAATATAACTACTATAATACTGCTCCTATGTACAGGAATATTACTACTATAATACTGCTCCTATGTACAAGAATATAACTACTATAAAATTGCTCCCTATGTACAAGAATATAACTACTATAATACTGCTCTCTATGTACAAGAATATAACTACTATAATACTGCTCCTATGTACAAGAATATAACTACTATAATACTGGCCCTGTGTACAAGAATATAACTACTATAATACTGCTCCTATGTACAAGAATATAACTACTATAAAATTGCTCCCTATGTACTGGAATATAACTACTATAATACTGCTCTCTATGTACAAGAATATAACTACTATAATACTGCTCCTATGTACAAGAATATAACTACTATAATACTGGCCCTGTGTACAAGAATATAACTACTATAATACTGCTCCTATGTAGAAGAATATAACCACTATAATACAGCTCCTATGTACAAGAATATATCTACTATAATACTGCCCCCTATGTACAAGAATATAACTACTATAATACTGCCCCTATGTACAAGACTATAACTACTATAATACTGCCCCCATGTACAAGAACATAAGTACTATAATACTGCCTCTATGTACAAGAATATAACTACTATAATACTGCCCCCTATGTACAAGAATATAACTACTATAATACTGCCTCTATGTACAAGAATATAACTACTATAATATTGCCCCTATGTACAAGAATATAACTACTATAATACTGCCTCTATGTACAAGAATATAGCTACTATAATACTGCTCCCATGGACAAGATTATAACTACTATAATACTGCCCCCTATGTACTGGAATATAACTACTATAATACTGCTCCTATGTACAAGAATATAACTACTATAATACTGGCCCCTATGTACAAGAATATAACTACTATAATACTGAACCCCTATGTACTGGAATATAACTACTATAATACTGCCCACTATGTACAAGAATATAACTACTATAATACTGCTCCTATGTACAAGATTATAACTACTATAATACTGGCCCCTATGTACAAGAATATAACTACTATAATACTGCTCCT
This sequence comes from Phyllobates terribilis, assembly GCF_046119375.1. NCBI lineage: Eukaryota > Metazoa > Chordata > Amphibia > Anura > Dendrobatidae > Phyllobates > Phyllobates terribilis. The sequence continues at coordinate 1,210,636,148 of NW_027362761.1, forward strand.
ATGTACAAGAATATGAGTACTATAATACTGCCCCCTATGTATAAGAATATAACTACTATAATAATTCCCCCTATGTACAAGAATATAACTACTATAATACTGCTCCTATGTACAAGAATATAACTACTATAATACTGCCACCTATGTACTGGAATATAACTACTATAATACTGCCCCTATGTACAAGAATATAACTACTATAATACTACTCCTATGTACAAGAATATAACTACTATAATACTGCCCCTATATGCAAGAATATAACTACTATAATACTGCCCCCTATGTACAAGAATATAACTACTATAATACTACTCCTATGTACAAGAATATAACTAATATAATACTGGCCCCTATGTACAAGAATATAACTACTATAATACTGCTCCTATGGACAAGAATATAACTACTATAATGCTGCTCCTATGTACAAGAATATAACTACTATAATATTCCTCCTATGTACAAGAATATAACTACTATAATAATTTCCCCTATGTACAAGAATATAACTACTATAATACTGCTCCTATGTACAAGAGTATAACTACTATAATACTGCCCCTATGTACAAGAATATAACTACTATAATACTGCTCCTATGTACAAGAATATAACTTCTATAATACTGCTCCTATGTACAAGAGTATAACTATTATAATACTGCTCCTATGTACGAGAATATAACTACTATAATACTGCTCCTATGTACAAGAATATACCTACTATAATACTGCTCTTATGTACATGAATATAACGACTATAATACTGTCCCTATGTACAAGAATATAACTATTATAATACTGCCCCTTTGTACAAGAATATAACTACTATAATACTGCCTCTATGTACAAGAATATAACTACTATAATATTGTCCCCTATGTACAAGAATATAACTATTATATTACTGCCCCTATGTACAAGAATATAACTACTACAATACTGCTTCTATATACAAGAATAAAACTACTATAATACTGCCCACTATGTACAAGACTATAACTACTACAATACTGCTCCTATATTTAAGAATATAACAACTTTAATACTGTCCCTATGTGCAAGAATATAACTACCATAATGCTGCTTCTATGTACAAGAATATAACTACTATAATACTGCTCCCTATGTACAACAATATAACTACCATAATACTGCCCACTATATACAAGAATATAACTACAAAAATACTGCCCCTATGTACAAGAATATAACTACTATAATACTGCCCCTATGTACAAGAATATAACTACTATAATACTGCCCCTGTGTACAAGAATATAACTACTATAATACTGCTCCCTATGTACAAGAACATAACTACTATGATACTGCTCCTATGTGCAAAAATATAACTACTATAATACTGCGCCTATGTACAAGAATATAACTACTATAAAATTGCTCCCTATTTACAAGAATATAACTACTATAATACTGCTCTCTATGTACAAGAATATATCTACTATAATACTGCTCCCTATGTGCAAGAATATAACTACTATAATACTGCTCCTATGTACAGGAATATTACTACTATAATACTGCTCCTATGTACAAGAATATAACTACTATAAAATTGCTCCCTATGTACAAGAATATAACTACTATAATACTGCTCTCTATGTACAAGAATATAACTACTATAATACTGCTCCTATGTACAAGAATATAACTACTATAATACTGGCCCTGTGTACAAGAATATAACTACTATAATACTGCTCCTATGTACAAGGATATAACTACTATAAAATTGCTCCCTATGTACAAGAATATAACTACTATAATACTGCTCTCTATGTACAAGAATATAACTACTATAATACTGCTCCTATGTACAAGAATATAACTACTATAATACTGGCCCTGTGTACAAGAATATAACTACTATAATACTGCTCCTACGTACAAGAATATAACCACTATAATACTGCTCCTATGTACAAGAATATATCTACTATAATACTGCCCCCTATGTACAAGAATATAACTACTATAATACTGCCCCTATGTACAAGAATATAACTACTATAGTACTGCTCCTGTGTACAGGAATATAACTACTATAATACTGCCCCCAGTACAAGAATATAACTGCTATAATACTGCTCCTATGTGCAAGAATATAACTACGATAAAATTGCTCCCTATGTACAAGAATATAACTACTACAATACTGCTCCATATGTACAAAAATATAACTACTATAATACTGCCCCTATGTACAAGAATATAACTACTATAAAATTGCTCCCTATGTACAAGAATATAACTACTATAATCCTGTCCCTCTGTACAAGAATATAACTACTACAATACTGCCCCTATGTACAAAAATATAAGTGCTATAATACTGTCTCTATGTACAAGAATATAAGTACTATAATATTGCTCCCTATGTGCAAGAATATAACTACTATAATACGGCTCCTATGTACAAGAATATAACTGCTATAATACTGCCCCTATGTACAAGAATATAACTACTATAATACTGCCCCTATATATAAGAATATTACTGCTATAATACTGCCCCTATGTACAAGAATATAACTACTATAATACTGCCCCTTTGTACAAGAATATAACTACTATAATACTGCCCCTATGTACAAGAATATAACTACTATAATACTGCCCCTATGTACAAGAATATAACTACTATAATACTGCTCCTATGTACAAGAATATAACTGCTATAATACTGCTCCTATGTACAGAAATATAACTACTATAATATTGCCCCCTATGTACAAGAATATAACTACTATAATACTTCCCCTTTGTACAAGAATATAACTACTATAACACTGCCCCTATGTACAAGAATATAACTACCATAATACTGCCCCTATGTACAAGAATATAACTACTATAATACTTCCCCCTATGTACAAGAATATAACTACTATAATATTGCCCCCTATGTACAAGAATATATCTACTATAATACTGCCCCTATGTGCAAGAATATAACTACTATAATACTGCCCCTCTGTACAAGAATATAACTACTATAATACTGCCCCTATGTACAAGAATATAACTACTATAATACAGTCCGTATGTACAAGAATATAACTACTATAATATTGATCCCTATGTGCAAGAATATAACTACTATAATACTGCTCCTATGTACAGGAATATAACTACTATAATATTGCCCCCTATGTACAAGAATATAACTACTATAATACTGCCCCTATGTACAAGAATTTAACTACTATAATACTGCCCCTATATACAAGAATATAACTACTATAATACTGCTCCTATGTACAAGAATATAACTACTATAATACTGCTCCCTATGTGCAAGAATATAACTACTATAATACTGCTCCCTATGTACAAGAATATAACTACTATTATACTGCTCCTATGTATAAGACTATAACTACTATAATACTGCTCCTATGTGCAGGAATATAATTACTATAATATTGCCCAATATGTTCAAGAATATAACTACTATAATACTGCACCTATGTACAAGAATATAACTACTATAATGCTGCCCCTATGTACAAGAATATAACTACTACAATACTGCTCCTATGTTCAAGAATATAACTACTATAAAACTTCCCCCTATGTACAAGAATATAACTACTATAATATTGCCCCCTATGTACAAGAATATAACTACTATAATACTGCACCTATGTACAAGATTATAACTACTATAATACTGCCCCTCTGTGCAAGAATATAACTACTATAATACTGCCCCTATGTACAAGAATATAACTACTATAATACTGTCCCTATGTACAAGAATATAACTACTATAATATTGCTCCCTATGTGCAAGAATATAACTACTATAATACTGCTCCTATGTACAAGAATATAACTACTATAATATTGCCCCCTATGTACAAGAATATGACTGCTATAATACTGCCCCTATGTACAAGAATATAACTACTATAATACTGCCCCTATGTACAAGAATATAACTTCTATAATACTGCTCCTATGTACAAGAATATAACTACTATAATACTGCTCCCTATGTGCAAGAATATAACTACTATAATACTGCCTCTATGTACAAGAATATAACTACTATAATACTGCTCCTATGTACAAGAATATAACTACTATAATACTGCCTCTATGTACAAGAATATAACTACTATAATACTGCTCCTATGTACAAGATTATAACTACTATAATACTGCTCCTATGTACAAGATTATAACTACTATAATACTGCCCCCATGTACAAGAACATAACTACTATAATACTGCGTCTATGTAAAAGAATATAACTACTATAATACTGCCCCCTATGTACAAGAATATAACTACTACAATACTGCTTCTATATACAAGAATAAAACTACTATAATACTGCCCACTATATACAAGAATATAACTACTACAATACTGCTCCTATATTTAAGAATATAACAACTTTAATACTGTCCCTATGTGCAAGAATATAACTACCATAATGCTGCTTCTATGTACAAGAATATAACTACTATAATACTGCTCCCTATGTACAACAATATAACTACCATAATACTGCCCACTATATACAAGAATATAACTACAAAAATACTGCCCCTATGTACAAGAATATAACTACTATAATACTGCCCCTATGTACAAGAATATAACTACTATAATACTGCCCCTGTGTACAAGAATATAACTACTATAATACTGCTCCCTATGTACAAGAACATAACTACTATGATACTGCTCCTATGTGCAAAAATATAACTACTATAATACTGCCCCTATGTACAAGAATATAACTACTATAAAATTGCTCCCTATTTACAAGAATATAACTACTATAATACTGCCTCTATGTACAAGAATATAACTACTATAATACTGCTCCCTATGTGCAAGAATATAACTACTATAATACTGCTCCCTATGTACAAGAATATAACTACTATTATACTGCTCCTATGTATAAGACTATAACTACTATAATACTGCTCCTATGTGCAGGAATATAATTACTATAATATTGCCCAATATGTTCAAGAATATAACTACTATAATACTGCACCTATGTACAAGAATATAACTACTATAATGCTGCCCCTATGTACAAGAATATAACTACTACAATACTGCTCCTATGTTCAAGAATATAACTACTATAATACTTCCCCCTATGTACAAGAATATAACTACTATAATATTGCCCCCTATGTACAAGAATATAACTACTATAATACTGCACCTATGTACAAGATTATAACTACTATAATACTGCCCCTCTGTGCAAGAATATAACTACTATAATACTGCCCCTATGTACAAGAATATAACTACTATAATACTGTCCCTATGTACAAGAATATAACTACTATAATATTGCTCCCTATGTGCAAGAATATAACTACTATAATACTGCTCCTATGTACAAGAATATAACTACTATAATATTGCCCCCTATGTACAAGAATATGACTGCTATAATACTGCCCCTATGTACAAGAATATAACTACTATAATACTGCCCCTATGTACAAGAATATAACTTCTATAATACTGCTCCTATGTACAAGAATATAACTACTATAATACTGCTCCCTATGTGCAAGAATATAACTACTATAATACTGCCTCTATGTACAAGAATATAACTACTATAATACTGCTCCTATGTACAAGAATATAACTACTATAATACTGCCTCTATGTACAAGAATATAACTACTATAATACTGCTCCTATGTACAAGATTATAACTACTATAATACTGCTCCTATGTACAAGATTATAACTACTATAATACTGCCCCCATGTACAAGAACATAACTACTATAATACTGCGTCTATGTAAAAGAATATAACTACTATAATACTGCCCCCTATGTACAAGAATATAACTACTACAATACTGCTTCTATATACAAGAATAAAACTACTATAATACTGCCCACTATATACAAGAATATAACTACTACAATACTGCTCCTATATTTAAGAATATAACAACTTTAATACTGTCCCTATGTGCAAGAATATAACTACCATAATGCTGCTTCTATGTACAAGAATATAACTACTATAATACTGCTCCCTATGTACAACAATATAACTACCATAATACTGCCCACTATATACAAGAATATAACTACAAAAATACTGCCCCTATGTACAAGAATATAACTACTATAATACTGCCCCTATGTACAAGAATATAACTACTATAATACTGCCCCTGTGTACAAGAATATAACTACTATAATACTGCTCCCTATGTACAAGAACATAACTACTATGATACTGCTCCTATGTGCAAAAATATAACTACTATAATACTGCCCCTATGTACAAGAATATAACTACTATAAAATTGCTCCCTATTTACAAGAATATAACTACTATAATACTGCTCTCTATGTACAAGAATATATCTACTATAATACTGCTCCCTATGTACAAGAATATAACTACTATAATACTGCTCCTATGTACAGGAATATTACTACTATAATACTGCTCCTATGTACAAGAATATAACTACTATAAAATTGCTCCCTATGTACAAGAATATAACTACTATAATACTGCTCTCTATGTACAAGAATATAACTACTATAATACTGCTCCTATGTACAAGAATATAACTACTATAATACTGGCCCTGTGTACATGAATATAACTACTATAATACTGCTCCTATGTACAAGAATATAACTACTATAAAATTGCTCCCTATGTACAAGAATATAACTACTATAATACTGCTCTCTATGTACAAGAATATAACTACTATAATACTGCTCCTATGTACAAGAATATAACTACTATAATACTGGCCCTGTGTACAAGAATATAACTACTATAATACTGCTCCTATGTACAAGAATATAACCACTATAATACTGCTCCTATGTACAAGAATATATCTACTATAATACTGCCCCCTATGTACAAGAATATAACTACTATAATACTGCCCCTATGTACAAGAATATAACTACTATAGTACTGCTCCTGTGTACAGGAATATAACTACTATAATACTGCCCCTATGTACAAGAATATAACTACTATAATACTGCTCCTATGTACAAGAATATAACTACTATGAAATTGCTCCCTATGTACAAGAATATAACTACTACAATACTGCTCCATATGTACAAAAATATAACTACTATAATACTGCCCCTATGTACAAGAATATAACTACTATAAAATTGCTCCCTATGTACAAGAATATAACTTCTATAATACTGCCCCTCTGTACAAGAATATAACTACTACAATACTGCCCCTATGTACAAAAATATAAGTGCTATAATACTGTCTCTATGTACAAGAATATAAGTACTATAATATTGCTCCCTATGTGCAAGAATATAACTACTATAATACGGCTCCTATGTACAAGAATATAACTGCTATAATACTGCCCCTATGTACAAGAATATAACTACTATAATACTGCCCCTATATATAAGAATATTACTGCTATAATACTGCCCCTATGTACAAGAATATAACTACTATAATACTGCCCCTTTGTACAAGAATATAACTACTATAATACTGCCCCTATGTACAAGAATATAACTACTATAATACTGCCCCTATGTACAAGAATATAACTACTATAATACTGCTCCTATGTACAAGAATATAACTGCTATAATACTGCTCCTATGTACAGAAATATAACTACTATAATATTGCCCCCTATGTACAAGAATATAACTACTATAATACTGCCCCTTTGTACAAGAATATAACTACTATAACACTGCCCCTATGTAAAAGAATATAACTACTATAATACTGCCCCTATGTACAAGAATATAACTACTATAATACTTCCCCCTATGTACAAGAATATAACTACTATAATATTGCAACCTATGTACAAGAATATATCTACTATAATACTGCCCCTATGTGCAAGAATATAACTACTATAATACTGCCCCTCTGTACAAGAATATAACTACTATAATACTGCCCCTATGTACAAGAATATAACTACTATAATACAGTCCGTATGTACAAGAATATAACTACTATAATATTGATCCCTATGTGCAAGAATATAACTACTATAATACTGCTCCTATGTACAGGAATATAACTACTATAATATTGCCCCCTATGTACAAGAATATAACTACTATAATACTGCCCCTATGTACAAGAATATAACTACTATAATACTGCCGCTATATATAAGAATATAACTACTATAATACTGCTCCTATGTACAAGAATATAACTACTATAATACTGCTCCCTATGTGCAAGAATATAACTACTATAATACTGCTCCCTATGTACAAGAATATAACTACTATAATACTGCTCCTATGTACAAGACTATAACTACTATAATACTGCTCCTATGTGCAGGAATATAATTACTATAATATTGCCCCCTATGTTCAAGCATATAACTACTATAATACTGCACCTATGTACAAGAATATAACTACTATAATACTGCCCCTATGTACAAGAATATAACTACTACAATACTGCCCCTATGTTCAAGAATATAACTACTATAATACTTCCCCCTATGTACAAGAATATAACTACTATAATATTGCCCCCTATGTACAAGAATATAACTACTATAATACTGCACCTATGTACAAGATTATAACTACTATAATACTGCCCCTCTGTGCAAGAATATAACTACTATAATACTGCCCCTATGTACAAGAATATAACTACTATAATACTGTCCCTATGTACAAGAATATAACTACTATAATATTGCTCCCTATGTGCAAGAATATAACTACTATAATACTGCTCCTATGTACAAGAATATAACTACTATAATATTGCCCCCTATGTACAAGAATATGACTGCTATAATACTGCCCCTATGTACAAGAATATAACTACTATAATACTGCCCCTATGTACAAGAATATAACTTCTATAATACTGCTCCTATGTACAAGAATATAACTACTATAATACTGCTCCCTATGTGCAATAATATAACTACTATAATACTGCCTCTATGTACAAGAATATAACTAATATAATACTGCTCCTATGTAAAAGAATATAACTACTATAATACTGCCTCTATGTACAAGAATATAACTACTATAATACTGCTCCTATGTACAAGATTATCAATACTATAACACTGCTCCTATGTACAAGATTATAACTACTATAATACTGCCCCCATGTACAAGAACATAACTACTATAATACTGCCTCTATGTAAAAGAATATAACTACTATAATACTTTCGCTATGTACAAGAATATAACTACTATAATACTGCTCCTATGGACAAGATTATAACTACTATAATACTGCCCCCTATGTACTGGAATATAACTACTATAATACTGCTCCTATGTACAAGAATATAACTACTATAATACTGGCCCCTATGTACAAGAATATAACTACTATAATACTGCCACCTATGTACTGGAATATAACTACTATAATACTGCCCACTATTTACAAGAATATAACTACTATAATACTGCTCCTATGTAGAAGAATATAACTACTATAATACTGGCCCCTATGTACAAGAATATAACTACTATAATACTGGTCCTATGTACAAAAATATAAGTACTATAATACTGCCCCCTATGTACTGGAATATAACTACTATAATAATTCCCCCTATGTACAAGAATATAACTACTATAATACTGCTCCTATGTACAAGAATATAACTACTATAATACTGCCACCTATGTACTGGAATATAACTACTATAATACTGCCCCTATGTACAAGAATATAACTACTATAATACTACTCCTATGTACAAGAATATAACTACTATAATACTGCCCCTATGTGCAAGAATATAACTATTATAATACTGCCAACTATGTACAAGAATATAACTACTATAATACTGCCCCCTATATGCAAGAATATAACTACTATAATACTGCTCCTATGTACAAGAATATAACTACTATAATACTGGCCCCTATGTACAAGAATATAACTACTATAATACAGCTCCTATGGACAAGAATATTACTGCTATAATACTGCCCCTATGTACAAGAATATAACTACTATAATGCTCCTCCTATGTACAAGAATATAACTACTATAATAATTCAACCTATGTACAAGAATATAACTACTATAATACTGCTCCTATGTACAAGAGCATAACTACTATAATAATGCCCCTATGTACAAGAATATAACTACTATAATACTGCTCCTATGTACAAGAATATAACTAATATAATACTGCTCCTATGTACAAGAATATAACTACTATAATACTGCTCCTATGTACAAGAATATACCTACTATAATACTGCTCTTATGTACATGAATATAACTACTATAATACTGTCCCTATGTACAGTAATATAACTATTATAATACTGCCCCTTTGTACAAGAATATAACTACTATAATACTGCCTCTATGTACAAGAATATAACTACTATAATACTGTCCCCTATGTACAAGAATATAACTATTATATTACTGCCCCTATGTACAAGAATATAACTACTATAATACTGCTTCTATATACAAGAATAAAACTACTATAATACTGCCCACTATGTACAAGAATATAACTACTATAATACTGCTCCTATATTTAAGAATATAACTACTTTAATACTGTCCCTATGTGCAAGAATATAACTACCATAATGCTGCTTCTATGTACAAGAATATAACTACTATAATACTGCTCCCTATGTACAACAATATAACTACCATAATACTGCCCACTATATACAAGAATATAACTACAATAATACTTCCCCTATGTACAAGAATATAACTACTATAATACTGCCCCTATGTACAAGAATATAACTACTATAATACTGCCCCTGTGTACAAGAATATAACTACTATAATACTGCTCCCTATGTACAAGAATATAACCACTATGATACTGCTCCTATGTGCAAAAATATAACTACTATAATACTGCCCCTATGTACAAGAATATAACTACTATAAAATTGCTCCCTACTTACAAGAATATAACTACTATAATACTGCTCCCTATGTACAAGAATATATCTACTATAATACTGCTCCTATGTACAGGAATATTACTACTATAATACTGCTCCAACGTACAAGAATATAACTACTATAAAATTGCTCCCTATGTACAAGAAAATAACTACTATAATACTGCTCTCTATGTACAAGAATCTAACTACTATAATACTGCTCCTATGTACAAGAATATAACTACTATAATACTGGCCCTGTGTACAAGAATATAACTACTATAATACTGCTCCTATGTACAAGAATATAACCAATATAATACTGCTCCTATGTACAAGAATATATCTACTATAATACTGCCCCCTATGTGCAAGAATATAACTACTATAATACTGCCCCTATGCACAAGAATATAACTACTATAGTACTGTTCCCTATGTGCAAGAATATAACTACTATAATACTGCTCCCTATGTACAAGAATATAACTACTATAATACTGCTCCTATGTACAAGACTATAACTACTATAATACTGCTCCTATGTGCAGGAATATAATTACTATAATATTGCCCCCTATGTTCAAGAATATAACTACTATAATACTGCACCTATGTACAAGAATATAACTACTATAATACTGCCCCTATGTACAAGAATATAACTACTACAATACTGCCCCTATGTTCAAGAATATAACTACTATAATACTTCCCCCTATGTACAAGAATATAACTACTATAATATTGCCCCCTATGTACAAGAATATAACTACTATAATACTGCACCTATGTACAAGATTATAACTACTATAATACTGCCCCTCTGTGCAAGAATATAACTACTATAATACTGCCCCTATGTACAAGAATATAACTACTATAATACTGTCCCTATGTACAAGAATATAACTACTATAATATTGCTCCCTATGTGCAAGAATATAACTACTATAATACTGCTCCTATGTACAAGAATATAACTACTATAATATTGCCCCCTATGTACAAGAATATGACTGCTATAATACTGCCCCTATGTACAAGAATATAACTACTATAATACTGCCCCTATGTACAAGAATATAACTACTATAATACTGCTCCTATGTACAAGAATATAACTACTATAATACTGCTCCCTATGTGCAAGAATATAACTACTATAATACTGCCTCTATGTACAAGAATATAACTAATATAATACTGCTCCTATGTACAAGAATATAACTACTATAATACTGCCTCTATGTACAAGAATATAACTACTATAATACTGCTCCTATGTACAAGATTATCAATACTATAATACTGCTCCTATGTACAAGATTATAACTACTATAATACTGCCCCCATGTACAAGAACATAACTACTATAATACTGCCTCTATGTAAAAGAATATAACTACTATAATACTGCCCCCTATGTACAAGAATATAACTACTATAATACTTTCGCTATGTACAAGAATATAACTACTATAATACTGCTCCTATGGACAAGATTATAACTACTATAATACTGCCCCCTATGTACTGGAATATAACTACTATAATACTGCTCCTATGTACAAGAATATAACTACTATAATACTGGCCCCTATGTACAAGAATATAACTACTATAATACTGCCCCCTATGTACTGGAATATAACTACTATAATACTGCCCACTATTTACAAGAATATAACTACTATAATACTGCTCCTATGTAGAAGAATATAACTACTATAATACTGGCCCCTATGTACAAGAATATAACTACTATAATACTGGTCCTATGTACAAAAATATAAGTACTATAATACTGCCCCCTATGTACTGGAATATAACTACTATAATAATTCCCCCTATGTACAAGAATATAACTACTATAATACTGCTCTATGTACAAGAATATAACTACTATAATACTGCTCCTATGTACAAGAGCATAACTACTATAATAATGCCCCTATGTACAAGAATATAACTACTATAATACTGCTCCTATGTACAAGAATGTAACTAATATAATACTGCTCCTATGTACAAGAATATAACTACTATAATACTGCTCCTATGTACAAGAATATACCTACTATAATACTGCTCTTATGTACATGAATATAACTACTATAATACTGTCCCTATGTACAGTAATATAACTATTATAATACTGCCCCTTTGTACAAGAATATAACTACTATAATACTGCCTCTATGTACAAGAATATAACTACTATAATACTGTCCCCTATGTACAAGAATATAACTATTATATTACTGCCCCTATGTACAAGAATATAACTACTATAATACTGCTTCTATATACAAGAATAAAACTACTATAATACTGCCCACTATGTACAAGAATATAACTACTATAATACTGCTCCTATATTTAAGAATATAACTGCTTTAATACTGTCCCTATGTGCAAGAATATAACTACCATAATGCTACTTCTATGTACAAGAATATAACTACTATAATACTGCTCCCTATGTACAACAATATAACTACCATAATACTGCCCACTATATACAAGAATATAACTACAATAATACTTCCCCTATGTACAAGAATATAACTACTATAATACTGCCCCTATGTACAAGAATATAACTACTATAATACTGCCCCTGTGTACAAGAATATAACTTCTATAATACTGCTCCTATGTACAAGAATATAACTACTATAATACTGCTCCCTATGTGCAAGAATATAACTACTATAATACTGCCTCTATGTACAAGAATATAACTAATATAATACTGCTCGTATGTACAAGAATATAACTACTATAATACTGCCTCTATGTACAAGAATATAACTACTATAATACTGCTCCTATGTACAAGATTATCAATACTATAATACTGCTCCTATGTACAAGATTATAACTACTATAATACTGCCCCCATGTACAAGAACATAACTACTATAATACTGCCTCTATGTAAAAGAATATAACTACTATAATACTGCCCCCTATGTACAAGAATATAACTACTATAATACTTTCGCTATGTACAAGAATATAACTACTATAATACTGCTCCTATGGACAAGATTATAACTACTTTAATACTGCCCCCTATGTACTGGAATATAACTACTATAATACTGCTCCTATGTACAAGAATATAACTACTATAATACTGGCCCCTATGTACAAGAATATAACTACTATAATACTGCCCCCTATGTACTGGAATATAACTACTATAATACTGCCCACTATTTACAAGAATATAACTACTATAATACTGCTCCTATGTAGAAGAATATATCTACTATAATACTGGCCCCTATGTACAAGAATATAACTACTATAATACTGGTCCTATGTACAAAAATATAAGTACTATAATACTGCCCCCTATGTACTGGAATATAACTACTATAATAATTCCCCCTATGTACAAGAATATAACTACTATAATACTGCTCCTATGTACAAGAATATAACTACTATAATACTGCCACCTATGTACTGGAATATAACTACTATAATACTGCCCCTATGTACAAGAATATAACTACTATAATACTACTCCTATGTACAAGAATATAACTACTATAATACTGCCCCTATGTGCAAGAATATAACTACTATAATACTGCCAACTATGTACAAGAATATAACTACTATAATACTGCCCCCTATATGCAAGAATATAACTACTATAATACTGCTCCTATGTACAAGAATATAACTACTATAATACTGGCCCCTATGTACAAGAATATAACTACTATAATACAGCTCCTATGGACAAGAATATTACTGCTATAATACTGCCCCTATGTACAAGAATATAACTACTATAATACTCCTCCTATGTACAAGAATATAACTACTATAATAATTCAACCTATGTACAAGAATATAACTACTATAATTCTGCTCCTATGTACAAGAGCATAACTACTATAATAATGCCCCTATGTACAAGAATATAACTACTATAATACTGCTCCTATGTACAAGAATATAACTAATATAATACTGCTCCTATGTACAAGAATATAACTACTATAATACTGCTCCTATGTACAAGAATATACCTACTATAATACTGCTCTTATGTACATGAATATAACTACTATAATACTGTCCCTATGTACAGTAATATAACTATTATAATACTGCCCCTTTGTACAAGAATATAACTACTATAATACTGCCTCTATGTACAAGAATATAACTACTATAATACTGTCCCCTATGTACAAGAATATAACTATTATATTACTGCCCCTATGTACAAGAATATAACTACTATAATACTGCTTCTATATACAAGAATAAAACTACTATAATACTGCCCACTATGTACAAGAATATAACTACTATAATACTGCTCCTATATTTAAGAATATAACTACTTTAATACTGTCCCTATGTGCAAGAATATAACTACCATAATGCTGCTTCTATGTACAAGAATATAACTACTATAATACTGCTCCCTATGTACAACAATATAACTACCATAATACTGCCCACTATATACAAGAACATAACTACAATAATACTTCCCCTATGTACAAGAATATAACTACTATAATACTGCCCCTATGTACAAGAATATAACTACTATAATACTGCCCCTGTGTACAAGAATATAACTACTATAATACTGCTCCCTATGTACAAGAATATAACCACTATGATACTGCTCCTATGTGCAAAAATATAACTACTATAATACTGCCCCTATGTACAAGAATATAACTACTATAAAATTGCTCCCTACTTACAAGAATATAACTACTATAATACTGCTCCCTGTGTACAAGAATATATCTACTATAATACTGCTCCTATGTACAGGAATATTTCTACTATAATACTGCTCCAACGTACAAGAATATAACTACTATAAAATTGCTCCCTATGTACAAGAAAATAACTACTATAATACTGCTCTCTATGTACAAGAATCTAACTACTATAATACTGCTCCTATGTACAAGAATATAACTACTATAATACTGGCCCTGTGTACAAGAATATAACTACTATAATACTGCTCCTATGTACAAGAATATAACCAATATAATACTGCTCCTATGTACAAGAATATATCTACTATAATACTGCCCCCTATGTGCAAGAATATAACTACTATAATACTGCCCCTATGTACAAGAATATAACTACTATAGTACTGTTCCTATTTACAGGAATATAACTACTATAATACTGCCCCTATGTACAAGAATATAACTACTATAATACTGCTCCTATGTACAAGAATATAACTACTATAAAATTGCTCCCTATGTACAAGAATATAACTACTACAATACTGCTCCCTATGTACAAAAATATAACTAGAATAATACTGCCCCTATGTACAAGTATATAGCTACTATAAAATTGCTCCCTATGTACAAGAATATAACTACTATAATACTGCTCCCTATGTACAAGAATATAACCACTACAATACTGCCCCTCTGTACAAGAATATAACTACTATAATACTGCCCCTATGTACAAAAATATAAGTGCTATAATACTGTCTCTATGTACAAGAATACAACTACTATAATATTGCTATCTATGTGCAAGAATATAACTACTATAATACTGCTCCCTATGTACAAGAATATAGCTACTATAATATTGCTCCTATGTACAAGAATATAACTGCTATAATACTGCTCCTATGTACAGAAATATAACTACTATAATATTGCCCCCTATGTACAAGAATATAACTAATATAATACTGCCCCTATGTACAAGAATATAACTACTATAATACTGCCCCTATGTACAAGAATATAACTACTATAATACTGCCCCTATGTACAAGAATATAACTACTATAATACTGTCCCTATGTACAAGAATATAACTACTATAATATTGATCCCTATGTGCAAGAATATAACTACTATAATACTGCTCCTATGTACAAGAATATAACTACTATAATACTGCTCCTATGTACAGGAATATAGCTACTATAATATTGCCCCCTATGTACTAGAATATAACTACTATAATACTGCCCCTATGTACAAGAATATAACTACTATAATACTGCCCCTATGTACAAGAATATAACTTCTATAATACTGCTCCTATGTACAAGAATATAACTACTATAATACTGCTCCCTATGTGCAAGAATATAACTACTATAATACTGCCTCTATGTACAAGAATATAACTACTATAATACTGCTCCTATGTACAAGAATATAACTACTATAAAACTGCCTCTATGTACAAGAATATAACTACTATAATACTGCTCCTATGTACAAGATTATAACTACTATAATACTGCTCCTATGTACAAGATTATAACTACTATAATACTGCCCCCATGTACAAGAACATAACTACTATAATACTGCCTCTATGTAAAAGAATATAACTACTATAATACTGCCCCCTATGTACAAGAATATAACTACTATAATACTGCCTCTATGTACAAGAATATAACTACTATAATACTGCCCCTATGTACAAGAATATAACTACTATAATACTGCCTCTATGTACAAGAATATAACTACTATAATACTGCTCCTATGGACAAGATTATAACTACTATAATACTGCCCCCTATGTACTGGAATATAACTACTATAATACTGCTCCTATGTACAAGAATATAACTACTATAATACTGGCCCCTATGTACAAGAAAATAACTACTATAATACTGCCCCCTATGTACTGGAATATAACTACTATAATACTGCCCACTATGTACAAGAATATAACTACTATAATACTGCTCCTATGTAGAAGAATATATCTACTATAATACTGGCCCCTATGTACAAGAATATAACTACTATAATACTGGTCCTATGTACAAAAATATAAGTACTATAATACTGCCCCCTATGTACTGGAATATAAGTACTATAATAATTCCACCTATGTACAAGAATATAACTACTATAATACTGCTCCTATGTACAAGAATATAACTACTATAATACTGCCACCTATGTACTGGAATATAACTACTATAATACTGCCCCTATGTACAAGAATATAACTACTATAATACTACTCCTATGTACAAGAATATAACTACTATAATACTGCCCCTATGTGCAAGAATATAACTACTATAATACTGCTCCTATGTACAAGAATATAACTACTATAATACTGGCCCCTATGTACAAGAATATAACTACTATAATACTGCTCCCTATGTACAAGAATATAACCACTACAATACTGCCCCTCTGTACAAGAATATAACTACTATAATACTGCCCCTATGTACAAAAATATAAGTGCTATAATACTGTCTCTATGTACAAGAATACAACTACTATAATATTGCTATCTATGTGCAAGAATATAACTACTATAATACTGCTCCCTATGTACAAGAATATAGCTACTATAATACTGCTCCTATGTACAAGAATATAACTGCTATAATACTGCTCCTATGTACAGAAATATAACTACTATAATATTGCCCCCTATGTACAAGAATATAACTAATATAATACTGCCCCTATGTACAAGAATATAACTACTATAATACTGCCCCTATGTACAAGAATATAACTACTATAATACTGCCCCTATGTACAAGAATATAACTACTATAATACTGTCCCTATGTACAAGAATATAACTACTATAATATTGATCCCTATGTGCAAGAATATAACTACTATAATACTGCTCCTATGTACAAGAATATAACTACTATAATACTGCTCCTATGTACAGGAATACAGCTACTATAATATTGCCCCCTATGTACTAGAATATAACTACTATAATACTGCCCCTATGTACAAGAATATAACTACTATAATACTGCCCCTATGTACAAGAATATAACTTCTATAATACTGCTCCTATGTACAAGAATATAACTACTATAATACTGCTCCCTATGTGCAAGAATATAACTACTATAATACTGCCTCTATGTACAAGACTATAACTACTATAATACTGCTCCTATGTACAAGAATATAACTACTATAAAACTGCCTCTATGTACAAGAATATAACTACTATAATACTGCTCCTATGTACAAGATTATAACTACTATAATACTGCTCCTATGTACAAGATTATAACTACTATAATACTGCCCCCATGTACAAGAACATAACTACTATAATACTGCCTCTATGTAAAAGAATATAACTACTATAATACTGCCCCCTATGTACAAGAATATAACTACTATAATACTGCCTCTATGTACAAGAATATAACTACTATAATACTGCCCCTATGTACAAGAATATAACTACTATAATACTGCCTCTATGTACAAGAATATAACTACTATAATACTGCTCCTATGGACAAGATTATAACTACTATAATACTGCCCCCTATGTACTGGAATATAACTACTATAATACTGCTCCTATGTACAAGAATATAACTACTATAATACTGGCCCCTATGTACAAGAAAATAACTACTATAATACTGCCCCCTATGTACTGGAATATAACTACTATAATACTGCCCACTATGTACAAGAATATAACTACTATAATACTGCTCCTATGTAGAAGAATATATCTACTATAATACTGGCCCCTATGTACAAGAATATAACTACTATAATACTGGTCCTATGTACAAAAATATAAGTACTATAATACTGCCCCCTATGTACTGGAATATAAGTACTATAATAATTCCACCTATGTACAAGAATATAACTACTATAATACTGCTCCTATGTACAAGAATATAACTACTATAATACTGCCACCTATGTACTGGAATATAACTACTATAATACTGCCCCTATGTACAAGAATATAACTACTATAATACTACTCCTATGTACAAGAATATAACTACTATAATACTGCCCCTATGTGCAAGAATATAACTACTATAATACTGCTCCTATGTACAAGAATATAACTACTATAATACTGGCCCCTATGTACAAGAATATAACTACTATAATACTGCTCCTATGGACAAGAATATAACTACTATAATACTGCTCCTATGTACAAGAATATAACTACTATATTACTCCTCCTATGTACAAGAATATAACTACTATAATAATTCCCCCTATGTACAAGAATATAACTACTATAATACTGCTCCTATGTACAAGAGTATAACTACTATAATAATGCCCCTATGTACAAGAATATAACTACTATAATACTGCTCCTATGTACAAGAATATAACTACTATAATACTGCTCCTATGTACAAGGGTATAACTACTATAATACTGCTCCTATGTACAAGAATATAACTACTATAATACTGCTCCTATGTACAAGAATATACCTACTATAATACTGCTCTTATGTACATGAATATAACTACTATAATACTGTCCCTATGTACAGTAATATAACTATTATAATACTGCCCCTTTGTGCAAGAATATAACTACTATAATACTGCCTCTATGTACAAGAATATAACTACTATAATACTGTCCCCTATGTACAAGAATATAAGTATTATATTACTGCCCCTATGTACAAGAATATAACTACTATAATAATGCTTCTATATACAAGAATAACACTACTATAATACTGTCCCCTATGTACAAGAATATAAGTATTATATTACTGCCCCTATGTACAAGAATATAACTACTATAATAATGCTTCTATATACAAGAATATAACTACTATAATACTGCTCCTATATTTAAGAATATTACTACTTTAATACTGTCCCTATGTGCAAGAATATAACTACCATAATGCTGCTTCTATGTACAAGAATATAACTACTATAATACTGCTCCCTATGTACAACAATATAACTACCATAATACTGCCCACTATATACAAGAATATAACTACAATAATACTTCCCCTATGTACAAGAATATAACTACTATAACACTGCCCCATGTACAAGAATATAACTACTATAATACTGCCCCTGTGTACAAGAATATAACTACTATAATACTGCTCCCTATGTACAAGAATATAACTACTATGATACTGCTCCTATGTGCAAAAATATAACTACTATAATACTGCCCCTATGTACAAGAATATAACTACTATAAAATTGCTCCCTACTTACAAGAATATAACTACTATAATACTGCTCCCTATGTACAAGAATATATCTACTATAATACTGCTCCTATGTACAGGAATATTACTACTATAATACTGCTCCAACGTAAAAGAATATAACTACTATAAAATTGCTCCCTATGTACAAGAAAATAACTACTATAATACTGCTCTCTATGTACAAGAATCTAACTACTATAATACTGCTCCTATGTACAAGAATATAACTACCATAATACTGGCCCTGTGTACAAGAATATAACTACTATAATACTGCTCCTATGTACAAGAATATAACCACTATAATACTGCTCCTATGTACAAGAATTTATCTACTATAATACTGCCCCCTATGTGCAAGAATATAACTACTATAATACTGCCCCTATGTAGAAGAATATAACTACTATAGTACTGCTCCTATGTACAGGAATATAACTACTATAATACTGCCCCTATGTACAAGAATATAACTACTATAATACTGCTCCTATGTACAAGAATATAACTACTATAAAATTGCTCCCTATGTACAAGAATATAACTACTACAATACTGCTCCCTATGTACAAAAATATAGCTACTATAATACTGCCCCTATGTACAAGAATATAACTACTATAAAATTGCTCCCTATGTACAAGAATATAACCACTATAATACTGCTCCCTGTGTACAAGAATATAACTACTATAATACTGCCCCTCTGTACAAGAATATAACTACTACAATACTGCTCCTATGTACAAAAATATAAGTGCTATAATACTGTCTCTATGTACAAGAATATAACTACTATAATACTGCCCCTATGTAAAAGAATATAACTACTATAATACTGCCCCTATGTACAAGAATATGACTACTATAATACTGCCCCTGTGTACAAGAATATAACTACTATAATACTGCTCCCTATGTACAAGAATATAACTACTATGATACTGCTCCTATGTGCAAAAATATAACTACTATAATACTGCCCCTATGTACAAGAATATAACTACTATAAAATTGCTCCCTATTTACAAGAATATAACTACTATAATACTGCTCCCTATGTACAAGAATATATCTACTATAATACTGCTCCCTATGTACAAGAATATAACTACTATAATACTGCTCCAATGTACAAGAATATAACTACTATAAAATTGCTCCCTATGTACAAGAATATAACTACTACAATACTGCTCTCTATGTACAAGAATATAACTACTATAATACTGCCCCTATGTACAAGAATATAACTACTATAATACTGCCCCTATGGACAAGAATATAACTACTATAATACTGCTCCTATGTACAAGAATATAACTGCTATAATACTGCTCCTATGTACAGAAATATAACTACTATAATATTGCCCCCTATGTACAAGAATATAACTACTATAATACTGCTCCTATGTACAAGAATATAACTACTATAAAATTGCTCCCTACGTACAAGAATATATCTACTACAATACTGCTCCCTATGTACAAAAATATAACTACTATAATACTGCCCCTATGTACAAGAATATATCTACTATAAAATTGCTCCCTATGTACAAGAATATAACTACTATAATATTGCTCCCTATGTACAAGAATATAACTACTATAATACTGCCCCTCTGTACAAGAATATAACTACTACAATACTGCCCCTATGTACAAAAATATAAGTGCTATAATACTGTCTCTATGT
Source organism: Phyllobates terribilis (assembly GCF_046119375.1). NCBI lineage: Eukaryota > Metazoa > Chordata > Amphibia > Anura > Dendrobatidae > Phyllobates > Phyllobates terribilis. The sequence goes on from NW_027362761.1 coordinate 1,210,658,863, forward strand.
AGAAGAATATAAGTACTATAATATTGCTCCCTATGTACAAGAATATAACTACTATAATACGGCTCCTATGTACAAGAATATAATTGCTATAATACTGCTCCTATGTACAGAAGTATAACTACTATAATATTGCCCCCATGTACAAGAATATAACTACTATAATACTGACCCTATGTACAAGAATATAACTACTATAATACTGCCCCTATGTACAAGAATATAACTACTATAATACTGCCCCTATGGACAAGAATATAACTACTATAATACTGCTCCTATGTACAAGAATATAACTGCTATAATACTGCTCCTATGTACAGAAATATAACTACTATAATATTGCCCCCTATGTAAAAGAATATACCTACTATAATATTGCCCCTTTGTACAAGAATATAACTACTATAATACTGCCCCTATGTACAAGAATATAACTACTATAATAGTGCCCCTATGTACAAGAATATAACTACTATAATACTTCCCCCTATGTGCAAGAATATAACTACTATAATATTGCCCCCTATGTACAAGAATATAACTACTATAATACTGCCCCTATGTGCAAGAATATAACTACTATAATACTGCCCCTATGTACAAGAATATAACTACTATAATACTGTCCCTATGTACAAGAATATAACTACTATAATATTGATCGCTATGTGCAAGAATATAACTACTATAATACTGCCCCTTTGTACAAGAATATAACTACTATAATACTGCCCCTATGTACAAGAATATAACTACTATAATACTGTCCCTATGTCCAAGAATATAACTACTATAATATTGATCCCTATGTGCAAGAATATAACCACTATAATACTGCTCCTATGTACAGGAATATAACTACTATAATATTGCCCCCTATGTACAAGAATATAACTACTATAATACTGCCCCTATGTACAAGAATATAACTACTATAATACTGCTCCTATGTACAAGAATATAACTACTATAATACTGCTCCCTATGTGCAAGAATATAACTACTATAATACTGCTCCCTATGTACAAGAATATAACTACTATAATACTGCCCCTATGTACAAGAATATAACTACTATAGTACTGCTCCTATGTACAGGAATATAACTACTATAATACTGCTCCTATGTACACGAGTATAACTAATATAATACTGCCCCTATGTACAAGAATATAACTACTATAATACTGCCCCTATGTACAAGAATATAACTACTGTAATACTGCCCCTATGTACAAGAATATAACTACTATAATATTGCCCTTATGTACAAGAATATAACCACTATAATACTGCCCCCTATGTATAAGAATATAACTACTATAATACTGCTCCTATGTACAAGAATATAACTACTATAAAATTGCTCCCTATGTACAAGAATATAACTACTATAATACTGCCCCCTATGTACAAGAATATAACTACTATAATACTGCCCCTATGTACAAGAATATAACTACTATAATACTGCCCCTATGTACAAGAATATAACTACTATAATACTGCCCCTATGTACAAGAATATAACTACTATAATACTGCTCCTATGTACAAGAATATAACTACGATAAAATTGCTCCCTATGTACAAGAATATAACTACTACAATACTGCTCCCTATGTACAAAAATATAACTACTATAATACTGCCCCTATGTACAAGAATATAACTACTATAAAATTGCTCCCTATGTACAAGAATATAACTACTATAATACTGCTCCCTATGTACAAGAATATAACTACTATAATACTGCCCCTCTGTACAAGAATATAACTTCTACAATACTGCCCCTATGTACAAAAATATAAGTGCTATAATACTGTCTCTATGTACAAGAATATAAGTACTATAATATTGCTCCCTATGTGCAAGAATATAACTACTATAATACGGCTCCTATGTACAAGAATATAACTGTTATAATACTGCTCCTATGTACAGAAGTATAACTACTATAATATTGCCCCCCATGTACAAGAATATAACTACTATAATACTGCCCCTATGTACAAGAATATAACTACTATAATACTGCCCCTATGAACAAGAATATAACTACTATAATACTGCTCCTATGTACAAGAATATAACTGCTATAATACTGCTCCTATGTATAGAAATATAACTACTATAATATTGCCCCCTATGTAAAAGAATATAACTACTATAATACTGCCCCTTTGTACAAGAATATAACTACTATAATACTGCCCCTCTGTACAAGAATATAACTGCTATAATACTGCCCCTATGTACAAGAATATAACTACTATAATACTGTCCCTATGTACAAGAATATAACTACTATAATATTGATCCCTATGTGCAAGAATATAACTACTATAATACTGCTCCTATGTACAGGAATATAACTACTATAATATTGCCGCCTATGTACAAGAATATAACTACTATCATACTGCCCCTATGTACAAGAATATAACTACTATAATACTGCCCCTATGTACAAGAATATAACTACTATAATACTGCTCCTATGTACAAGAATATAACTACTTTAATACTGCTCCCTATGTGCAAGAATATAACTACTATAATACTGCTAGCTATGTACAATATTATTACTACTATAATACTGCTCCTATGTACAAGACTATAACTACTATAATACTGCTCCTATGTACAGGAATATAATTACTTTAATATTGCCCCCTATGTACAAGAATATAACTACTATAATACTGCCCCTTTGTACAAGAATATAACTACTATAATACTGCCCCTATGTACAAGAATATAACTACTATAATACTGTCCCTATGTCCAAGAATATAACTACTATAATATTGATCCCTATGTGCAAGAATATAACTACTATAATACTGCTCCTATGTACAGGAATATAACTACTATAATATTGCCCCCTATGTACAAGAATATAACTACTATAATACTGCCCCTATGTACAAGAATATAACTACTATAATACTGCCCCTATGTACAAGAATATAACTACTATAATACTGCCCCCTATGTACAAGAATATAACTACTATAATACTGCCCCCTATGTACAAGAATATAACTACTATAATACTGCCCCCTATGTACAAGAATATAACTACTATAATACTGCCCGTATGTACAAGAATATAACCACTATAATACTGCTCCTATGTACAAGAATATATCTACAATAATACTGGCCCCTATGTACAAGAATATAACTACTATAATACTGCCCCTATGTACAAGAATATGACTACTATAGTACTGCTCCTATGTACAGGAATATAACTACTATAATACTGCTCCTATGTACACGAGTATAACTAATATAATACTGCCCCTATGTACAAGAATATAACTACTATAATACTGCCCCTATGTACAAGAATATAACTACTATAATACTGCCCCTATGTACAAGAATATAACTACTATAATATTGCCCTTATGTACAAGAATATAACCAATATAATACTGCCCCCTATGTATAAGAATATAACTACTATAATACTGCTCCTATGTACAAGAATATAACTACTATAAAATTGCTCCCTATGTACAAGAATATAACTACTATAATACTGCCCCTATGTACAAGAATATAACTACTATAATACTGCCCCCTATGTACAAGAATATAACTACTATAATACTGCCCCTATGTACAAGAATATAACTACTATAATACTGCCCCTATGTACAAGAATATAACTACTATAATACTGCCCCCTATGTACAAGAATATAACTACTATAATACTGCTCCTATGTACAAGAATATAACTACTATAAAATTGCTCCCTATGTACAAGAATATAACTACTACAATACTGCTCCCTATGTACAAAAATATAACTACTATAATACTGCCCCTATGTACAAGAATATAACTACTATAAAATTGCTCCCTATGTACAAGAATATAACTACTATAATACTGCTCCCTATGTACAAGAATATAACTACTATAATACTGCCCCTCTGTACAAGAATATAACTTCTACAATACTGCCCCTATGTACAAAAATATAAGTGCTATAATACTGTCTCTATGTACAGTACAGACCAAAAGTTTGGACACACCTTCTCATTTAAAGATTTTTCTGTATTTTCATGACTATAAAAATTGTACATTCACACTGAAGGCATGAAAACTATGAATTAACACATGTAAAATTATATACTTAACAAAAAAGTGTGAAACAACTGAAAATATGTCTTATATTCTAGGTTCTTCAAAGTAGCCACCTTTTGCTTTGATGACTGCTTTGCACACTCTTGGCATTCTCTTGATGAGCTTCTAGAGGTAGTCATCGGAAATGGTTTTCACTTCACAGGTGTGCCTTGTCAGGTTTAATAAGTGGGATTTCTTGCCTTATAAATGGGGTTGGGACCATCAGTTGTGTTGTGCAGAAGTCAGGTGGATACACAGCTGATAGTCCTACTGAATAGACTGTTAGAATTTGTATTATGGCAAGAAAAAAGCAGCTAAGTAAAGAAAAATGAGTGGCCATCATTACTTTAAGAAATGAAGGTCAGTCAGTCCGAAAAATTGGGCAAACTTTGAAAGTGTCCCCAAGTGCAGTTGCAAAAACCATCAAACACTACAAAGAAACTGGCTCACATGAGGACCGCCCCAGGAAAGGAAGACCAAGAGTCAGCTCTGCTTCTGAGGATAAGTTTATCCGAGTCACCAGCCTCAGAAATCGCAGGTTAACAGCAGCTCAGATTAGAGACCAGGTCAATGCCACACAGAGTTCTAGCAGCAGACACATCTCTTCAACAACTGTTAAGAGGAGACTTTGTGCAGCAGGCCTTCATGGTAAAATAGCTGCTAGGAAACCACTGCTAAGGACAGGCAACAAGCAGAAGAGACTTGTTTGGGCTAAAGATCACAAGGAATGGACATTAGACCAGTGGAAATCTGTGCTTTGGTCTGATGAGTACAAATTTGAAATCTTTGGTTCAAATCACCGTGTCTTTGTGCGACGCAGAAAAGGTGAACTGATGTACTCTACATGCCTGGTTCCCACCGTGAAGCATGGAGGAGGAGGTGTGATGGTGTGGGGGTGCTTTGCTGGTGACTCTGTTTGGGATTTATTCAAAATTGATGGCATACTGAACCAGCATGGCTACCACAGCATCTTGCAGCGGCATGCTATTCCATACGGATTGCGTTTAGTTGGACCAGCATTTATTTTTCAACAGGACAATGACCCCAAACACCTCCAGGCTGTGTAAGGGCTATTTGACCAAGAAGGAGAGTGATAGGGTGCTATGCCAGATGATCTGGCCTCCACAGTCACCAGACCTGAACCCAATCGAGATGGTTTGGGGTGAGCTGGACCGCAGAGTGAAGGCAAAAAGGCAGACAAGTGCTAAGCATCTCTGGGAACTCCTTCAAGGTTGTTGGAAGACCATTTCCAGTGACTACCTCTTGAAGCTCATCAAGAGAATGCCAAAAGTGTGCAAAGCAGTCATCAAAGCAAAAGGTGGCTACATTGAAGAACCTAGAATATAAGACATATTTTCAGTTGTTTCACACTTTTTTGTTAAGTATATAATTCCACATGTGTTAATTCATAGTTGTGATGCCTTCAGTGTGAATGTACAATTTTCATAGTCAAGAAAATACAGAAAAATCTTTAAATGAGGTTTGTCCAAACTTTTGGTCTGTACTGTACAAGAATATAAGTACTATAATATTGCTCCCTATGTGCAAGAATATAACTACTATAATACGGCTCCTATGTACAAGAATATAACTGTTATAATACTGCTCCTATGTACAGAAGTATAACTACTATAATATTGCCCCCCATGTACAAGAATATAACTACTATAATACTGCCCCTATGTACAAGAATATAACTACTATAATACTGCCCCTATGAACAAGAATATAACTACTATAATACTGCTCCTATGTACAAGAATATAACTGCTATAATACTGCTCCTATGTATAGAAATATAACTACTATAATATTGCCCCCTATGTAAAAGAATATAACTACTATAATACTGCCCCTTTGTACAAGAATATAACTACTATAATACTGCCCCTATGTACAAGAATATAACTACTATAAAATTGCTCCCTATTTACAAGAATATAACTACTATAATACTGCTCCCTATGTACAAGAATATATCTACTATAATACTGCTCCCTATGTACAAGAATATAACTACTATAATACTGCTCCTATGTACAGGAATATTACTACTATAATAGTGCTCCAATGTACAAGAATATAACTAGTATAAAATTGCTCCCTATGTACAAGAATATAACTACTACAATACTGCTCTCTATGTACAAGAATATAACTACTATAATACTGCTCCTATGTACAAGAATATAACTACTATAATATTGGCCCTGTGTACAAGAATATAACTACCATAATACTGCTCCTATGTACAAGAATATAACCACTATAATACTGCTCCTATGTACAAGAATATATCTACTATAATACTGGCCCCTATGTACAAGAATATAACTACTATAATACTGCCCCTATGTACAAGGATATAACTACTATAGTACTGCTCCTATGTACAGGAATATAACTACTATAATACTGCCCCTATGTACAAGAATATAACTACTATAATACTGCTCCTATGTACAAGAATATAACTACTATAAAATTGCTCCCTATGTACAAGAATATATCTACTACAATACTGCTCCCTATGTACAAAAATATAACTACTATAATACTGCCCCTATGTACAAGAATATAACTACTATAAAATTGCTCCCTATGTACAAGAACATAACTACTATAATACTGCTCCCTATGTACAAGAATATAACTACTATAATACTGCCCCTCTGTACAAGAATATAACTACTACAATACTGCCCCTATGTACAAAAATATAAGTGCTATAATACTGTCTCTATGTAGAAGAATATAAGTACTATAATATTGCTCCCTATGTGCAAGAATATAACTACTATAATACGGCTCCTATGTACAAGAATATAACTGCTATAATACTGCTCCTATGTACAGAAGTATAACTACTATAATATTGCCCCCATGTACAAGAATATAACTACTATAATACTGCCCCTATGTACAAGAATATAACTACTATAATACTGCCCCTATGTACAAGAATATAACTACTATAATACTGCCCCTATGGACAAGAATATAACTACTATAATACTGCTCCTATGTACAAGTATATAACTGCTATAATACTGCTCCTATGTACAGAAATATAACTACTATAATATTGCCCCCTATGTAAAAGAATATACCTACTATAATACTGCCCCTTTGTACAAGAATATAACTACTATAATACTGCCCCTATGTACAAGAATATAACTACTATAATAGTGCCCCTATGTACAAGAATATAACTACTATAATACTTCCCCCTATGTGCAAGAATATAACTACTATAATATTGCCCCCTATGTACAAGAATATAACTACTATAATACTGCCCCTATGTGCAAGAATATAACTACTATAATACTGCCCCTATGTACAAGAATATAACTACTATAATACTGTCCCTATGTACAAGAATATAACTACTATAATATTGATCCCTATGTGCAAGAATATAACTACTATAATACTGCCCCTTTGTACAAGAATATAACTACTATAATACTGCCCCTATGTACAAGAATATAACTACTATAATACTGTCCCTATGTCCAAGAATATAACTACTATAATATTGATCCCTATGTGCAAGAATATAACCACTATAATACTGCTCCTATGTACAGGAATATAACTACTATAATATTGCCCCCTATGTACAAGAATATAACTACTATAATACTGCCCCTATGTACAAGAATATAACTACTATAATACTGCCCCTATGTACAAGAATATAACTACTATAATACTGCTCCTATGTACAAGAGTATAACTACTATAATACTGCTCCCTATGTGCAAGAATATAACTACTATAATACTGCTCCCTATGTACAAGAATATAACTACTATAATACTGCCCCCTATGTACAATAATATAAGTACTATAATACTGCCCCCTATGTACAAGAATATAACTACTATAATACTGCTCCTATGTACAAGACTATAACTACTATAATACTGCTCCTATGTACAAGAATATAATTACTATAATATTGCCCCCTATGTACAAGAATATAACTACTATAATACTGCTCCCTATGTACAAGAATATAACTACTATAATACTGACCCCTATGTACAAGAATATAATTACTATAATATTGCCCCCTATGTACAAGAATATAACTACTATAATACTGCACCTATGTACAAGAATATAACTACTATAATACTGCCCCTATGTACAAGAATATAACTACTACAATACTGCCCCTATGTTCAAGAATATAACTACTGTAATACTTCCCCCTATGTACATGAATATAACTACTATAATATTGCCCCCTATGTACAAGAATATAGCTACTATAATACTGCCCCTATGTACAAGATTAAAACTACTATAATACTGCCCCTCTGTGCAAGAATATAACTACTATAATACTGCCCCTATGTACAAGAATATAACTACTATAATACTGTCCCTATGTAAAAGAATATAACTACTATAATACTGCCCTTATGTACAAGAATATAACTACTATAATACTGCCCCTATGTACAAGAATATAACTACTATAATACTGTCCCTATGTACAAGAATATAACTACTATAATACTGCTACTATATACAAGAATATAACTACTAAAATGGCCCTTCTGTACAAGAATATAACTTCTACAATACTGCCCCTATGTACAAAAATATAAGTGCTATAATACTGTCTCTATGTACATGAATATAACTACTATAATATTGCCCCCTATGTACAAGAATATAGCTACTATAATACTGCCCCTATGTACAAGATTAAAACTACTATAATACTGCCCTTATGTACAAGAATATAACTACTATAATACTGCCCCTATGTACAAGAATATAACTACTATAATACTGTCCCTATGTACAAGAATATAACTACTATAATACTGCTACTATATACAAGAATATAACTACTATAATATTGCCCCCCATGTACAAGAATATAACTACTATAATACTGCCCCTATGTACAAGAATATAACTACTATAATACTGCCCCTATTTACAAGAATATAACTACTATAATACTGCTCCTATGTACAAGAATATAACTGCTATAATACTGCTCCTATGTACAGAAATATAACTACTATAATATTGCCCCCTATGTAAAAGAATATAACTACTATTATACTGCCCCTTTGTACAAGAATATAACTACTATAATACTGCCCCTATGTACAAGAATATAACTACTATAATAGTGCCCCTATGTACAAGAATATAACTACTATAATACTTCCCCCTATGTGCAAGAATATAACTACTATAATATTGCCCCCTATGTACAAGAATATAACTACTATAATACTGCCCCTATGTGCAAGAATATAACTACTATAATACTGCCCCTATGTACAAGAATATAACTACTATAATACTGTCCCTATGTACAAGAATATAACTACTATAATATTGATCCCTATGTGCAAGAATATAACTACTATAATACTGCCCCTTTGTACAAGAATATAACTACTATAATACTGCCCCTATGTACAAGAATATAACTACTATAATACTGTCCCTATGTCCAAGAATATAACTACTATAATATTGATCCCTATGTGCAAGAATATAACACTATAATACTGCTCCTATGTACAGGAATATAACTACTATAATATTGCCCCCTATGTACAAGAATATAACTACTATAATACTGCCCCTATGTACAAGAATATAACTACTATAATACTGCCCCTATGTACAAGAATATAACTACTATAATACTGCTCCTATGTACAAGAATATAACTACTATAATACTGCTCCCTATGTGCAAGAATATAACTACTATAATACTGCTCCCTATGTACAAGAATATAACTACTATAATACTGACCCCTATGTACAATAATATAACTACTATAATACTGCCCTGTATGTACAAGAATATAACTACTATAATACTGCTCCTATGTACAAGACTATAACTACTATAATACTGCTCCTATGTACAAGAATATAATTACTATAATATTGCCCCCTATGTACAAGAATATAACTACTATAATACTGCTCCCTATGTACAAGAATATAACTACTATAATACTGCCCCCTATGTACAAGAATATAATTACTATAATATTGCCCCCTATGTACAAGAATATAACTACTATAATACTGCACCTATGTACAAGAATATAACTACTATAATACTGCCCCTATGTACAAGAATATAACTACTACAATACTGCCCCTATGTTCAAGAATATAACTACTATAATACTTCCCCCTATGTACATGAATATAACTACTATAATATTGCCCCCTATGTACAAGAATATAGCTACTATAATACTGCCCCTATGTACAAGATTAAAACTACTATAATACTGCCCCTCTGTGCAAGAATATAACTACTATAATACTGCCCCTATGTACAAGAATATAACTACTATAATACTGTCCCTATGTAAAAGAATATAACTACTATAATACTGCCCTTATGTACAAGAATATAACTACTATAATACTGCCCCTATGTACAAGAATATAACTACTATAATACTGTCCCTATGTACAAGAATATAACTACTATAATACTGCTACTATATACAAGAATATAACTACTAAAATGGCCCTTCTGTACAAGAATATAACTTCTACAATACTGCCCCTATGTACAAAAATATAAGTGCTATAATACTGTCTCTATGTACAAGAATATAAGTACTATAATATTGCTCCCTATGTGCAAGAATATAACTACTATAATACGGCTCCGATGTACAAGAATATAACTGCTATAATACTGCTCCTAGGTACAGAAGTATAACTACTATAATATTGCCCCCCATGTACAAGAATATAACTACTATAATACTGCCCCTATGTACAAGAATATAACTACTATAATACTGCCCCTATGTACAAGAATATAACTACTATAATACTGCTCCTATGTACAAGAATATAACTGCTATAATACTGCTCCTATGTACAGAAATATAACTACTATAATATTGCCCCCTATGTAAAAGAATATAACTACTATTATACTGCCCCTTTGTACAAGAATATAACTACTATAATACTGCCCCTATGTACAAGAATATAACTACTATAATAGTGCCCCTATGTACAAGAATATAACTACTATAATACTTCCCCCTATGTGCAAGAATATAACTACTATAATATTGCCCCCTATGTACAAGAATATTACTACTATAATACTGCCCCTATGTGCAAGAATATAACTACTATAATACTGCCCCTATGTACAAGAATATAACTACTATAATACTGTCCCTATGTACAAGAATATAACTACTATAATATTGATCCCTATGTGCAAGAATATAACTACTATAATACTGCTCCCTATGTGCAAGAATATAACTACTATAATACTGCCCCTTTGTACAAGAATATAACTACTATAATACTGCCCCTATGTACAAGAATATAACTACTATAATACTGTCCCTATGTCCAAGAATATAACTACTATAATATTGATCCCTATGTGCAAGAATATAACACTATAATACTGCTCCTATGTACAGGAATATAACTACTATAATATTGCCCCCTATGTACAAGAATATAACTACTATAATACTGCCCCTATGTACAAGAATATAACTACTATAATACTGCCCCTATGTACAAGAATATAACTACTATAATACTGCTCCTATGTACAAGAATATAACTACTATAATACTGCTCCCTATGTGCAAGAATATAACTACTATAATACTGCTCCCTATGTACAAGAATATAACTACTATAATACTGACCCCTATGTACAATAATATAACTACTACAATACTGCCCTGTATGTACAAGAATATAACTACTATAATACTGCTCCTATGTACAAGACTATAACTACTATAATACTGCTCCTATGTACAAGAATATAATTACTATAATATTGCCCCCTATGTACAAGAATATAACTACTATAATACTGCTCCCTATGTACAAGAATATAACTACTATAATACTGCCCCCTATGTACAAGAATATAATTACTATAATATTGCCCCCTATGTACAAGAATATAACTACTATAATACTGCACCTATGTACAAGAATATAACTACTATAATACTGCCCCTATGTACAAGAATATAACTACTACAATACTGCCCCTATGTTCAAGAATATAACTACTATAATACTTCCCCCTATGTACATGAATATAACTACTATAATATTGCCCCCTATGTACAGGAATATAGCTACTATAATACTGCCCCTATGTACAAGATTAAAACTACTATAATACTGCCCCTCTGTGCAAGAATATAACTACTATAATACTGCCCCTATGTACAAGAATATAACTACTATAATACTGTCCCTATGTAAAAGAATATAACTACTATAATACTGCCTCTATGTACAAGAATATAACTACTATAATACTGCTACTATATACAAGAATATAACTACTAAAATGGCCCTTCTGTACAAGAATATAACTTCTACAATACTGCCCCTATGTACAAAAATATAAGTGCTATAATACTGTCTCTATGTACAAGAATATAAGTACTATAATATTGCTCCCTATGTGCAAGAATATAACTACTATAATACGGCTCCTATGTACAAGAATATAACTGCTATAATATTGCTCCTAGGTACAGAAGTATAACTACTATAATATTGCCCCCCATGTACAAGAATATAACTACTATAATACTGCCCCTATGTACAAGAATATAACTACTATAATACTGCCCCTATGTACAAGAATATAACTACTATAATACTGCTCCTATGTACAAGAATATAACTGCTATAATACTGCTCCTATGTACAGAAATATAACTACTATGATATTGCCCCCTATGTAAAAGAATATAACTACTATTATACTGCCCCTTTGTACAAGAATATAACTACTATAATAGTGCCCCTATGTACAAGAATATAACTACTATAATAGTGCCCCTATGTACAAGAATATAACTACTATAATACTTCCCCTATGTACAAGAATATAACTACTATAATACTGTCCCTATGTACAAGAATATAACTACTATAATATTGATCCCTATGTGCAAGAATATAACTACTATAATACTGCCCCTTTGTACAAGAATATAACTACTATAATACTGCCCCTATGTACAAGAATATAACTACTATAATACTGTCCCTATGTCCAAGAATATAACTACTATAATATTGATCCCTATGTGCAAGAATATAACCACTATAATACTGCTCCTATGTACAGGAATATAACTACTATAATATTGCCCCCTATGTACAAGAATATAACTACTATAATACTGCCCCTATGTACAAGAATATAACTACTATAATACTGCCCCTATGTACAAGAATATAACTACTATAATACTGCTCCTATGTACAAGAGTATAACTACTATAATACTGCTCCCTATGTGCAAGAATATAACTACTATAATACTGCTCCCTATGTACAAGAATATAACTACTATAATACTGCCCCCTATGTACAATAATATAAGTACTATAATACTGCCCCCTATGTACAAGAATATAACTACTATAATACTGCTCCTATGTACAAGACTATAACTACTATAATACTGCTCCTATGTACAAGAATATAATTACTATAATATTGCCCCCTATGTACAAGAATATAACTACTATAATACTGCTCCCTATGTACAAGAATATAACTACTATAATACTGACCCCTATGTACAAGAATATAATTACTATAATATTGCCCCCTATGTACAAGAATATAACTACTATAATACTGCACCTATGTACAAGAATATAACTACTATAATACTGCCCCTATGTACAAGAATATAACTACTACAATACTGCCCCTATGTTCAAGAATATAACTACTGTAATACTTCCCCCTATGTACATGAATATAACTACTATAATATTGCCCCCTATGTACAAGAATATAGCTACTATAATACTGCCCCTATGTACAAGATTAAAACTACTATAATACTGCCCCTCTGTGCAAGAATATAACTACTATAATACTGCCCCTATGTACAAGAATATAACTACTATAATACTGTCCCTATGTAAAAGAATATAACTACTATAATACTGCCCTTATGTACAAGAATATAACTACTATAATACTGCCCCTATGTACAAGAATATAACTACTATAATACTGTCCCTATGTACAAGAATATAACTACTATAATACTGCTACTATATACAAGAATATAACTACTAAAATGGCCCTTCTGTACAAGAATATAACTTCTACAATACTGCCCCTATGTACAAAAATATAAGTGCTATAATACTGTCTCTATGTACATGAATATAACTACTATAATATTGCCCCCTATGTACAAGAATATAGCTACTATAATACTGCCCCTATGTACAAGATTAAAACTACTATAATACTGCCCTTATGTACAAGAATATAACTACTATAATACTGCCCCTATGTACAAGAATATAACTACTATAATACTGTCCCTATGTACAAGAATATAACTACTATAATACTGCTACTATATACAAGAATATAACTACTATAATATTGCCCCCCATGTACAAGAATATAACTACTATAATACTGCCCCTATGTACAAGAATATAACTACTATAATACTGCCCCTATTTACAAGAATATAACTACTATAATACTGCTCCTATGTACAAGAATATAACTGCTATAATACTGCTCCTATGTACAGAAATATAACTACTATAATATTGCCCCCTATGTAAAAGAATATAACTACTATTATACTGCCCCTTTGTACAAGAATATAACTACTATAATACTGCCCCTATGTACAAGAATATAACTACTATAATAGTGCCCCTATGTACAAGAATATAACTACTATAATACTTCCCCCTATGTGCAAGAATATAACTACTATAATATTGCCCCCTATGTACAAGAATATAACTACTATAATACTGCCCCTATGTGCAAGAATATAACTACTATAATACTGCCCCTATGTACAAGAATATAACTACTATAATACTGTCCCTATGTACAAGAATATAACTACTATAATATTGATCCCTATGTGCAAGAATATAACTACTATAATACTGCCCCTTTGTACAAGAATATAACTACTATAATACTGCCCCTATGTACAAGAATATAACTACTATAATACTGTCCCTATGTCCAAGAATATAACTACTATAATATTGATCCCTATGTGCAAGAATATAACACTATAATACTGCTCCTATGTACAGGAATATAACTACTATAATATTGCCCCCTATGTACAAGAATATAACTACTATAATACTGCCCCTATGTACAAGAATATAACTACTATAATACTGCCCCTATGTACAAGAATATAACTACTATAATACTGCTCCTATGTACAAGAATATAACTACTATAATACTGCTCCCTATGTGCAAGAATATAACTACTATAATACTGCTCCCTATGTACAAGAATATAACTACTATAATACTGACCCCTATGTACAATAATATAACTACTATAATACTGCCCTGTATGTACAAGAATATAACTACTATAATACTGCTCCTATGTACAAGACTATAACTACTATAATACTGCTCCTATGTACAAGAATATAATTACTATAATATTGCCCCCTATGTACAAGAATATAACTACTATAATACTGCTCCCTATGTACAAGAATATAACTACTATAATACTGCCCCCTATGTACAAGAATATAATTACTATAATATTGCCCCCTATGTACAAGAATATAACTACTATAATACTGCACCTATGTACAAGAATATAACTACTATAATACTGCCCCTATGTACAAGAATATAACTACTACAATACTGCCCCTATGTTCAAGAATATAACTACTATAATACTTCCCCCTATGTACATGAATATAACTACTATAATATTGCCCCCTATGTACAAGAATATAGCTACTATAATACTGCCCCTATGTACAAGATTAAAACTACTATAATACTGCCCCTCTGTGCAAGAATATAACTACTATAATACTGCCCCTATGTACAAGAATATAACTACTATAATACTGTCCCTATGTAAAAGAATATAACTACTATAATACTGCCCTTATGTACAAGAATATAACTACTATAATACTGCCCCTATGTACAAGAATATAACTACTATAATACTGTCCCTATGTACAAGAATATAACTACTATAATACTGCTACTATATACAAGAATATAACTACTAAAATGGCCCTTCTGTACAAGAATATAACTTCTACAATACTGCCCCTATGTACAAAAATATAAGTGCTATAATACTGTCTCTATGTACAAGAATATAAGTACTATAATATTGCTCCCTATGTGCAAGAATATAACTACTATAATACGGCTCCGATGTACAAGAATATAACTGCTATAATACTGCTCCTAGGTACAGAAGTATAACTACTATAATATTGCCCCCCATGTACAAGAATATAACTACTATAATACTGCCCCTATGTACAAGAATATAACTACTATAATACTGCCCCTATGTACAAGAATATAACTACTATAATACTGCTCCTATGTACAAGAATATAACTGCTATAATACTGCTCCTATGTACAGAAATATAACTACTATAATATTGCCCCCTATGTAAAAGAATATAACTACTATTATACTGCCCCTTTGTACAAGAATATAACTACTATAATACTGCCCCTATGTACAAGAATATAACTACTATAATAGTGCCCCTATGTACAAGAATATAACTACTATAATACTTCCCCCTATGTGCAAGAATATAACTACTATAATATTGCCCCCTATGTACAAGAATATTACTACTATAATACTGCCCCTATGTGCAAGAATATAACTACTATAATACTGCCCCTATGTACAAGAATATAACTACTATAATACTGTCCCTATGTACAAGAATATAACTACTATAATATTGATCCCTATGTGCAAGAATATAACTACTATAATACTGCTCCCTATGTGCAAGAATATAACTACTATAATACTGCCCCTTTGTACAAGAATATAACTACTATAATACTGCCCCTATGTACAAGAATATAACTACTATAATACTGTCCCTATGTCCAAGAATATAACTACTATAATATTGATCCCTATGTGCAAGAATATAACACTATAATACTGCTCCTATGTACAGGAATATAACTACTATAATATTGCCCCCTATGTACAAGAATATAACTACTATAATACTGCCCCTATGTACAAGAATATAACTACTATAATACTGCCCCTATGTACAAGAATATAACTACTATAATACTGCTCCTATGTACAAGAATATAACTACTATAATACTGCTCCCTATGTGCAAGAATATAACTACTATAATACTGCTCCCTATGTACAAGAATATAACTACTATAATACTGACCCCTATGTACAATAATATAACTACTACAATACTGCCCTGTATGTACAAGAATATAACTACTATAATACTGCTCCTATGTACAAGACTATAACTACTATAATACTGCTCCTATGTACAAGAATATAATTACTATAATATTGCCCCCTATGTACAAGAATATAACTACTATAATACTGCTCCCTATGTACAAGAATATAACTACTATAATACTGCCCCCTATGTACAAGAATATAATTACTATAATATTGCCCCCTATGTACAAGAATATAACTACTATAATACTGCACCTATGTACAAGAATATAACTACTATAATACTGCCCCTATGTACAAGAATATAACTACTACAATACTGCCCCTATGTTCAAGAATATAACTACTATAATACTTCCCCCTATGTACATGAATATAACTACTATAATATTGCCCCCTATGTACAGGAATATAGCTACTATAATACTGCCCCTATGTACAAGATTAAAACTACTATAATACTGCCCCTCTGTGCAAGAATATAACTACTATAATACTGCCCCTATGTACAAGAATATAACTACTATAATACTGTCCCTATGTAAAAGAATATAACTACTATAATACTGCCTCTATGTACAAGAATATAACTACTATAATACTGCTACTATATACAAGAATATAACTACTAAAATGGCCCTTCTGTACAAGAATATAACTTCTACAATACTGCCCCTATGTACAAAAATATAAGTGCTATAATACTGTCTCTATGTACAAGAATATAAGTACTATAATATTGCTCCCTATGTGCAAGAATATAACTACTATAATACGGCTCCTATGTACAAGAATATAACTGCTATAATATTGCTCCTAGGTACAGAAGTATAACTACTATAATATTGCCCCCCATGTACAAGAATATAACTACTATAATACTGCCCCTATGTACAAGAATATAACTACTATAATACTGCCCCTATGTACAAGAATATAACTACTATAATACTGCTCCTATGTACAAGAATATAACTGCTATAATACTGCTCCTATGTACAGAAATATAACTACTATGATATTGCCCCCTATGTAAAAGAATATAACTACTATTATACTGCCCCTTTGTACAAGAATATAACTACTATAATAGTGCCCCTATGTACAAGAATATAACTACTATAATAGTGCCCCTATGTACAAGAATATAACTACTATAATACTTCCACCTATGTACAAGAATATAACT
This sequence comes from Phyllobates terribilis, assembly GCF_046119375.1. Classification (NCBI taxonomy): domain Eukaryota; kingdom Metazoa; phylum Chordata; class Amphibia; order Anura; family Dendrobatidae; genus Phyllobates; species Phyllobates terribilis. The sequence continues at coordinate 1,210,677,520 of NW_027362761.1, forward strand.
ACTATAATATTGCCCCCTATGTATAAGAATATAACTACTATAATACTGCCCCTATGTGCAAGAATATAACTACTATAATACTGCCCCTATGTACAAGAATATAACTACTATAATACTGCCCCTATGTACAAGAATATAACTACTATAATACTGCTCCTATGTACAAGAATATAACTGCTATAATACTGCACCTATGTACAGAAATATAACTACTATAATATTGCCCCCTATGTAGAAGAATATAACTACTATAATACTGCCCCTCTGTACAAGAATATAACTGCTATAATACTGCCCCTATGTACAAGAATATAACTACTATAATACTGTCCCTATGTACAAGAATATAACTACTATAATATTGATCCCTATGTGCAAGAATATAACTACTATAATACTGCTCCTATGTACAGGAATATAACTACTATAATATTGCCGCCTATGTACAAGAATATAACTACTATAATACTGCCCCTATGTACAAGAATATAACTACTATAATACTGCCCCTATGTACAAGAATATAACTACTATAATACTGCTCCTATGTACAAGAATATAACTACTTTAATACTGCTCCCTATGTGCAAGAATATAACTACTATAATACTGCTCCCTATGTACAAGATTATAACTACTATAATACTGCTCCTATGTACAAGACTATAACTACTATAATACTGCTCCTATGTACAGGAATATAATTACTTTAATATTGCCCCCTATGTACAAGAATATAACTACTATAATACTGCCCCTTTGTACAAGAATATAACTACTATAATACTGCCCCTATGTACAAGAATATAACTACTATAATACTGTCCCTATGTCCAAGAATATAACTACTATAATATTGTTCCCTATGTGCAAGAATATAACTACTATAATACTGCTCCTATGTACAGGAATATAACTACTATAATATTGCCCCCTATGTACAAGAATATAACTACTATTATACTGCCCCTATGTACAAGAATATAACTACTATAATACTGCCCCTATGTACAAGAATATAACTACTATAATACTGCCCCCTATGTACAAGAATATAACTACTATAATACTGCTCCTATGTACAAGAATATAACTACTATAATACTGCCCCCTATGTACAAGAATATAACTACTATAATACTGCCCCCTATGTACAAGAATATAACTACTATAATACTGCCCCCTATGTACAAGAATATAACTACTATAATACTGCCCGTATGTACAAGAATATAACCACTATAATACTGCTCCTATGTACCAGAATATATCTACAATAATACTGGCCCCTATGTACAAGAATATAACTACTATAATACTGCCCCTATGTACAAGAATATAACTACTATAGTACTGCTCCTATGTACAGGAATATAACTACTATAATACTGCTCCTATGTACACGAGTATAACTAATATAATACTGCCCCTATGTACAAGAATATAACTACTATAATACTGCCCCTATGTACAAGAATATAACTACTATAATACTGCCCCTATGTACAAGAATATAACTACTATAATATTGCCCATATGTACAAGAATATAACCACTATAATACTGCCCCCTATGTATAAGAATATAACTACTATAATACTGCTCCTATGTACAAGAATATAACTACTATAAAATTGCTCCCTATGTACAAGAATATAACTACTATAATACTGCCCCCTATGTACAAGAATATAACTACTATAATACTGCCCCTATGTACAAGAATATAACTACTATAATACTGCCCCTATGTACAAGAATATAACTACTATAATACTGCCCCCTATGTACAAGAATATAACTACTATAACACTGCTCCTATGTACAAGAATATAACTACTATAAAATTGCTCCCTATGTACAAGAATATAACTACTACAATACTGCTCCCTATGTACAAAAATATAACTACTATAATACTGCCCCTATGTACAAGAATATAACTACTATAAAATTGCTCCCTATGTACAAGAATATAACTACTATAATACTGCTCCCTATGTACAAGAATATAACTACTATAATACTGCCCCTCTGTACAAGAATATAACTTCTACAATACTGCCCCTATGTACAAAAATATAAGTGCTATAATACTGTCTCTATGTACAAGAATATAAGTACTATAATATTGCTCCCTATGTGCAAGAATATAACTACTATAATACGGCTCCTATGTACAAGAATATAACTGTTATAATACTGCTCCTATGTACAGAAGTATGACTACTATAATATTGCCCCCCATGTACAAGAATATAACTACTATAATACTGCCCCTATGTACAAGAATATAACTACTATAATACTGCCCTTTTGAACAAGAATATAACTACTATAATACTGCTCCTATGTACAAGAATATAACTGCTATAATACTGCTCCTATGTATAGAAATATAACTACTATAATATTGCCCCCTATGTAAAAGAATATAACTACTATAATACTACCCCTTTGTACAAGAATATAACTACTATAATACTGCCCCTAAGTACAAGAATATAACTACTATAATACTGTCCCTATGTAAAAGAATATATCTACTATAATAGTGCCCCTATGTACAAGAAAATAACTACTATAATACTTCCACCTATGTACAAGAATATAACTACTATAATATTGCCCCCTATGTATAAGAATATAACTACTATAATACTGCCCCTATGTGCAAGAATATAACTACTATAATACTGCCCCTCTGTACAAGAATATAACTGCTATAATACTGCCCCTATGTACAAGAATATAACTACTATAATACTGCCCCTATGTACAAGAATATAACTACTATAATACTGCCCCCTATGTACAAGAATATAACTACTATAATACTGCTCCTATGTACAAGAATATTTCTACTATAAAATTGCTCCCTATGTACAAGAATATAACTACTACAATACTGCTCCCTATGTACAAAAATATAACTACTATAATACTACCCCTATGTACAAGAATATAACTACTATAAAATTGCTCCCTATGTACAAGAATATAACTACTATAATACTGCTCCCTATGTACAAGAATATAACTACTATAATACTGCCCCTCTGCACAAGAATATAACTTTTACAATACTGCCCCTATGTACAAAAATATAAGTGCTATAATACTGTCTCTATGTACAAGAATATAAGTACTATAATATTGCTCCCTATGTGCAAGAATATAACTACTATAATACGGCTCCTATGTACAAGAATATAACTGCTATAATACTGCTCCTATGTACAGAAGTATAACTACTATAATATTGCCCCCCATGTACAAGAATATAACTACTATAATACTGCCCCTATGTACAAGAATATTACTACTATAATACTGCCCCTATGTACAAGAATATAACTACTATAATACTGCTCCTATGTACAAGAATATAACTGCTATAATACTGCTCCTATGTACAGAAATATAACTACTATAATATTGCCCCCTATGTAAAAGAATATAACTACTATAATACTGCCCCTTTGTACAAGAATAAAACTACTATAATACTGCCCCTATGTACAAGAATATAACTACTATAATAGTGCCCCTATGTACAAGAATATAACTACTATAATACTTCCACCTATGTACAAGAATATAACTACTATAATATTGCCCCCTATGTATAAGAATATAACTACTATAATACTGCCCCTATGTGCAAGAATATAACTACTATAATACTGCCCCTCTGTACAAGAATATAACTGCTATAATACTGCCCCTATGTACAAGAATATAACTACTATAATACTGTCCCTATGTACAAGAATATAACTACTATAATACTGATCCCTATGTGCAAGAATATAACTACTATAATACTGCTCCTATGTACAGGAATATAACTACTATAATACTGCCCCTATGTACAAGAATATAACTACTATAATACTGCTCCTATGTACAAGAATATAACTACTTTAATACTGCTGCCTATGTGCAAGAATATAACTACTATAATACTGCTCCCTATGTACAAGATTATAATTACTATAATACTGCTCCTATGTACAAGACTATAACTACTATAATACTGCTCCTATGTACAGGAATATAATTACTTTAATATTGCCCCCTATGTACAAGAATATAACTACTATAATACTGCCCCTTTGTACAAGAATATAACTACTATAATACTGCCCCTATGTACAAGAATATAACTACTATAATACTGTCCCTATGTCCAAGAATATAAGTACTATAATATTGATCCCTATGTGCAAGAATATAACTACTATAATACTGCTCCTATGTACAGGAATATAACTACTATAATATTGCCCCCTATGTACAAGAATATAACTACTATAATACTGCCCCTATGTACAAGAATATAACTACTATAATACTGACCCTATGTACAAGAATATAACTACTGTAATACTGCCCCCTATGTACAAGAATATAACTACTATAATACTGCTCCTATGTACAAGAATATAACTAATATAATACTGCCCCCTATGTACAAGAATATAACTACTATAATACTGCATCCTATGTACAAGAATATAACTACTATAATACTGCCCCCTATGTACAAGAATATAACTACTATAATACTGCCCGTATGTACAAGAATATAAATACTATAATACTGCTCCTATGTACAAGAATATAACTACTATAATACTGCTCCCTATGTGGAAGAATATAACTACTATAATACTGCTCCCTATGTACAAGAATATAACTACTATAATACTGCCCCCTATGTACAAGAATATAACTACTATAATACTGCCCCCTATGTACAAGAATATAACTACTATAATACTGCTTCTATGTACAAGACTATAACTACTATAAGACTGCTCCTATGTACAAGAATATAATTACTAAAATATTGCCCCCTATGTACAAGAATATAACTACTATAATACTGCCCCTATGTACAAGAATATAACTACTATAATACTGCCCCTATGTACAAGAATATAACTACTATAATACTGCTCGTATGTACAAGAATATAACTACTATAATATTGCTCCCTATGTGCAAGAATATAACTACTATAATAGTGCTCCATATGTACAAGAATATAACTACTATAATACTGCCCCCTATGTACAAGAATATAACTACTATAATACTGCCCCCTATGTACAAGAATATAACTACTATAATACTGCTCCTATGTACAAGACTATAACTACTATAATACTGCTCCTATGTACAAGAATATAATTACTATAATATTGCCCCCTATGTACAAGAATATAACTACTATAATACTGCTCCCTATGTACAAGAATATAACTACTATAATACTGCCCCCTATGTACAAGAATATAATTACTATAATATTGCCCCTATGTACAAGAATATAACTACTATAATACTGCACCTATGTACAAGAATATAACTACTATAATACTGCCCCTATGTACAAGAATATAACTACTACAATACTGCCCCTATGTTCAAGAATATAACTACTATAATACTTCCCCCTATGTACAAGAATATAACTATTATAATATTGCCCCCTATGTACAAGAATATAGCTACTATACTACTGCCCCTATGTACAAGATTATAACTACTATAATACTGCCCCTCTGTGCAAAAATATAACTACTATAATACTGCCCCTATGTACAAGAATATAACTACTATAATACTGTCCCTATGTAAAAGAATATAACTACTATAATACTGCCTCTATGTACAAGAATATAACTACTATAATACTGCTACTATGTACAAGAATATAACTACTATAATACTGCCCCTATGTACAAGAATATAACTACTATAATACTGTCCCTATGTAAAAGAATATAACTACTATAATACTGCCTCTATGTACAAGAATATAACTACTATAATACTGCTACTATGTACAAGAATATAACTACTATAATACTGCCCCTATGTAAAGGAATATAACTACTATAATACTGCCTCTATGTACAAGAATATAACTACTATAATACTGCTCCTATGTACAAGAATATAACTACTATAAATTGCTCCCTATGTACAAGAATATAACTACTATAATACTGCTCCTATGTACAAGAATATAAATACTATAATACTGGCCCTGTGTACAAGAATATAACTACCATAATACTGCTCATATGTACAAGAATATAACCACTATAATACTGCTACTATGTACAAGAATATATCTACTATAATAGTGGCCCCTATGTACAAGAATATAACTACTATAATACTGCCCCTATGTACAAGAATATAACTACTATAGTACTGCTCCTATGTACAGGAATATAACTACTATAATACTGCCCCTATGTACAAGAATATAACTACTATAATACTGCTCCTATGTACAAGAATATAACTACTATAAAATTGCTCCCTATGTACAAGAATTTAACTACTACAATACTGCTCCCTATGTACAAAAATATATCTACTATAATACTGCCCCTATGTACAAGAATATAACTACTATAAAATTGCTCCCTATGTACAAGAATATAACTACTATAATACTGCTCCCTATGTACAAGAATATAACTACTATAATACTGCCCTTCTGTACAAGAATATAACTACTACAATACTGCCCCTATGTACAAAAATATAAGTGCTATAATACTGTCTCTATGTACAAGAATATAAGTGCTATAATATTGCTCCCTATGTGCAAGAATATAACTACTATAATACGGCTCCTATGTACAAGAATATAACTGCTATAATACTACTCCTATGTACAGAAGTATAACTACTATAATATTGCCCCCCATGTACAAGAATATAACTACTATAAAACTGCCCCTATGTACAAGAATATAACTACTATAATACTGCCCCTATGTAAAAGAATATAACGACTATAATACTGCCCCTATGTACAAGAATATAACTGCTATAATACTGCTCCTATGTACAAGAATATAACTGCTATAATACTGCTCCTATGTAGAGAAATATAACTACTATAATATTGCCCTCTATGTAAAAGAATATAACTACTATAATACTGCCCCTTTGTACAAGAATATAACTACTATAATACTGCCCCTATGTACAAGAATATAACTACTATAATAGTGCCCCTATGTACAAGAATATACCTACTATAATACTTCCACCTATGTACAAGAATATAACTACTATAATATTGCCCCCTATATATAAGAATATAACTACTATAATACTGCCCCTATATGCAAGAATATAACTACTATAATACTGCCCCTCTGTATAAGAATATAACTACTATAATACTGCCCCTATGTACAAGAATATAACTACTATAATACTGTCCCTATGTACAAGAATATAACTACTATAATATTGATCCCTATGTGCAAGAATATAACTACTATAATACTGCTCCTATGTACAGGAATATAACTACTATAATATTGCCCCCTATGTACAAGAATATAACTACTATAATACTGCCCCTATGTACAAGAATATAGCTACTATAATACTGCCCCTATGTACAAGAATATAACTACTATAATACTGCTCCTATGTACAAGAATATAACTACTTAAATACTGCTTCCTATGTGCAAGAATATAACTACTATAATACTGCTCCCTATGTACAAGATTATAACTACTATAATACTGCTCCTATGTACAAGACTATAACTACTATAATACTGCTCCTATGTACAGGAATATAATTACTATAATATTGCCCCCTATGTACAAGAATATAACTACTATAATACTGCCCCTTTGTACAAGAATATAACTACTATAATACTGCCCCTATGTACAAGAATATAACTACTATAATACTGTCCCTATGTCCAAGAATATAACTACTATAATATTGATCCCTATGTGCAAGAATATAACTATTATAATACTGCTCCTATGTACAGGAATATAACTACTATAATATTGCCCCCTATGTACAAGAATATAACTACTATAATACTGCCCCTATGTACAAGAATATAACTACTATAATACTGCCCCTATGTACAAGAATATAACTACTATAATACTGCTCCTATGTACAAGAATATAACTACTATAATACTGCTCCCTATGTGCAAGAATATAACTACTATAATACTGCTCCCTATGTACAAGAATATAACTACTATAATACTGCCCCCTATGTACAAGAATATAACTACTATAATACTGCCCCCTAAGTACAAGAATATAGCTACTATAATACTGCTCCTATGTACAAGACTATAACTACTATAATACTGCTCCTATGTACAAGAATATAATTACAATAATATTGCCCCCTATGTACAAGAATATAACTACTATAATACTGCTTCCTATGTACAAGAATATAACTACTATAATACTGCCCCCTATGTACAAGAATATAATTACTATAATATTGCCCCCTATGTACAAGAATATAACTATTATAATACTGCACCTATGTACAAGAATATAACTACTATAATACTGCCCCTATGTACAAGAATATAACTACTACAATACTGCCCCTATGTTCAAGAATATAACTACTATAATACTTCCCCCTATGTACAAGAATATAACTACTATAATATTGCCCCCTATGTACAAGAATATAGCTACTATAATACTGCCCCTATGTACAAGATTATAACTACTATAATACTGCCCCTCTGTGCAAGAATATAACTACTATAATACTGCCCCTATGTACAAGAATATAACTACTATAATACTGTCCCTATGTAAAAGAATATAACTACTATAATAGTGCCTCTATGTACAAGAATATAACTACTATAATACTGCTACTATGTACAAGAATATAACTACTATAATACTGCCCCTATGTAAAAGAATATAACTACTATAATACTGCCTCTATGTACAAGAATAAAACTACTATAATACTGCTCCTATGTACAAGAATATAACTACTATAAAATTGCTCCCTATGTACAAGAATATAACTACTACAATACTGCTCTCTATGTACAAGAATATAACTACTCTAATACTGCTCCTATGTACAAGAATATAACTACTATAATACTGGCCCTGTGTACAAGAATATAACTACCATAATACTGCTGCTATGTACAAGAATATAACCACTATAATACTGCTCCTATGTACAAGAATATATCTACTATAATGCTGGCCCCCATGTACAAGAATATAACTACTATAATACTGCCCCTATGTACAAGAATATAACTACTATAGTACTGCTCCTATGTACAGGAATATAACTACTATAATACTGCCCCTATGTACAAGAATATAACTACTATAATACTGCTCCTATGTACAAGAATATAACTACTATAAAATTGCTCCCTATGTACAAGAATATAACTACTACAATACTGCTCCCTATGTACAAAAATATAACTACTATAATACTGCCCCTATGTACAAGAATATAACTACTATAAAATTGCTCCTTATGTACAAGAATATAACTACTATAATACTGCTCCCTATGTACAAGAATATAACTACTATAATACTGCCCCTCTGTACAAGAATATAACTACTACAATACTGCCCCTATGTACAAAAATATAAGTGCTATAATACTGTCTCTATGTACAAGAATATAAGTACTATAATATTGCTCCCTATGTGCAAGAATATAACTACTATAATACTGCTCCTATGTACAGAAGTATAACTACTATAATATTGCCCCCCATGTACAAGAATATAACTACTATAATACTGCCCCTATGTACAAGAATATAACTACTATAATACTGCCCCTATGTACAAGAATATAACTACTATAATACTGCCTCTATGTACAAGAATATAACTACTATAATACTGCTCCTATGTACAAGAATATAACTGCTATAATACTGCTCCTATGTACAGAAATATAACTACTATAATATTGCCCACTATGTAAAAGAATATAACTACTATAATACTGCCCCTTTGTACAAGAATATAACTACTATAATACTGCCCCTATGTACAAGAATATAACTACTATAATAGTGCCCCTATGTACAAGAATATAACTACTATAATACTTCCCCCTATGTACAAGAATATAACTACTATAATATTGCCCCCTATGTACAAGAATATAACTACTATAATACTGCCCCTATGTGCAAGAATATAACTACTATAATACTGCCCCTCTGTACAAGAATATAACTACTATAATACTGCCCCTATGTACAAGAATATAACTATAATACTGTCCCTATGTACAAGAATATAACTACTATAATATTGATCCCTATGTGTAAGAATATAACTACTATAGTACTGCTCCTATGTACATGAATATAACTACTATAATATTGCCCCCTATGTACAAGAATATAACTACTATAATACTGCCCCTATGTACAAGAATATAACTACTATAATACTGCCCCTATGTACAAGAATATAACTACTATAATTCTGCTCCTATGTACAAGAATATAACTACTTTAATACTGCTCCCTATGTCCAAGAATATAACTACTATAATACTGCTCCCTATGTACAAGATTATAACTACTATAATACTGCTCCTATGTACAAGACTATAACTACTATAATACCGCTAATATGTACAGGAATATAATTACTATAATATTGCCCCCTATGTACAAGAACATAACTACTATAATACTGCCCCTTTGTACAAGAATATAACTACTATAATACTGCCCCTATGTACAAGAATATAACTACTATAATACTGTCCCTATGTCCAAGAATATAACTACTATAATATTGATCCCTATGTGCAAGAATATAACTACTATAATACTGCTCCTATGTACAGGAATATAACTACTATAATATTGCCCCCTATGTACAAGAATATAACTACTATAATACTGCCCCTATGTACAAGAATATAACTACTATAATACTGCCCCTATGTACAAGAATATAACTACTATAATACTGCTCCTATGTACAAGAATATAACTACTATAATACTCCTCCCTATGTGCAAGAATATAACTACTATAATACTGCTCCCTATGTACAAGAATATAACTACTATAATACTGCCCCCTATGTACAAGAATATAACTACTATAATACTGCCCCCTATGTACAAGAATATAACTACTATAATACTGCTCCTATGTACAAGACTATAACTACTATAATACTGCTCCTATGTACAAGAATATAATTACTATAATATTGCCCCCTATGTACAAGAATATAACTACTATAATACTGCTCCCTATGTACAAGAATATAACTACTATTATACTGCCCCCTATGTACAAGAATATAATTACTATAATATTGCCCCCTATGTACAAGAATATAACTACTATAATAGTGCACCTATGTACAAGAATATAACTACTATAATACTGCCCCTATGTACAAGAATATAACTACTACAATACTGCCCCTATGTTCAAGAATATAACTACTATAATACTTCCCCCTATGTACAAGAATATAACTACTATAATATTGCCCCCTATGTACAAGAATATAACTACTATATTACTGCCCCTATGTACAAGATTATAACTGCTATAATACTGCCCCTCTGTGCAAGAATATAACTACTATAATACTGCCCCTATGTACAAGAATATAACTACTATAATACTGTCCCTATGTAAAAGAATATAACTACTATAATACTGCCTCTATGTACAAGAATATAACTACTATAATACTGCTACTATGTACAAGAATATAACTTCTATAATACTGCCCCTATGTAAAAGAATATAACTACTATAATACTGCCTCTATGTACAAGAATATAACTACTATAATACTGCTCCTATGTACAAGAATATAACTACTATAATACTGCCCCTATGTACAAGAATATAACTACTGTAATACTGCTCCTATGTACAAGAATATAACTAGTATAATACTGCTCCCTATGTACAAGAATATAACTACTATAATACTACTCCTATGTACAAGAATATAACTACTATAATACTGCCCCTATGTAAAAGAATATAACTACTATAATACTGCCTCTATGTACAAGAATATAACTACTATAATACTGCTCCTATGTACAAGAATATAACTACTATAATACTGCCCCCTATGTACAAGAATATAACTACTATAATACTGCCCCTATGTACAAGAATATAACTAGTATAATACTGTTCCCTATGTACAAGAATATAACTACTATAATACTACTCCTATGTACAAGAATATAACTACTATAATACTGCCCCTATGTAATAGAATATAACTACTATAATACTGCTCCTATGTACCATGTAACATACCTGGCTGCATTCTTGCAAAGGGCTCCATCTCCCACTATGCAAGAACGCAAACTTGATCATCAGTCCAGTCTGCTAGCCTGGCTTCTTTCCATGCTGTCTGCTTGCCTTTGTTCTGGCTGCTTAGTGCGGCGGCCCGGTCACTTCCTGTTTCTTGTCGCTGCTGTGGGCACACCCCTAATGAGTCCTCAGCCCATTGCTGTCAGTCACTGAATATTTAAACCAGCTTCACCTGGAAGCTGATGCCTGAGCAACTTTATCATTCAGTATGCTCCTTGACTCTGAATGTGCCAGGTCCTGTTCTGTTTCTCCTACCTGTCTGCCTTCCTGGAGGCTGTATTTCCAGGCCTGTCTGAACACGCTCCTAGCCTGTTCGTCCCACCTTCTAGGGGCCGCATACCTAGATCTGTTATCTGTGTTTCTTGCCTGTCTGTCCAACAGTCTGAACACGCTCCTAGCCTGTTCGTTTCTGTCTCTGGGGGCCGTATACCCAGGCTCTTTCCTGTATTTCGCTGCAGTAACAGTACCTGTCTGAGCTGTCTCCTAACCTGTTACTTGTTGTGTTTCTATGTCCGTTTCCTCCCTTTTGCTGCAGTGTCTGAACCAGCACTTGGCTTTACCTAGGCCCATTCCTGTATTTCGTTGCAGTACAGTTCCTGTCTGAACTGTCTCCTAACTTGTTACCTGTTTTGTCTCTTTGTCCGTTTCATCTTTTTTTCTGTAGAGTCTGTACCTGCACCTAACTCCTACTCGTTGTCGCTGTACTTCTGTTTGTGAGTTTGGAGTCCACTCGCTACTTCTTTGCAAGTACCATGTGTGTATCTTGTTCTGCCTTTCCCTTCCAGTCTGTTCCGTGTGAACAGAGCACTGTCCCCTCTGCTCTGTCTTTGCTCTGTGCTTTGGCGGTTTATCTCTGCTCTGTCTTACTTACCGCTCTGGCGGTTTCTGCCCGCTCTGCTTTGTCTACTGCACTTGCGGTTTCGCTCTGCTCAGCCTTGTCCACCGCACCTGCGGTTTCGCTCTGCTCAGCCTTGTCCACTGCACCTGCGGTTTCGCTCTGCTCAGCCTTGTCCACCGCACCTGCGGTTTCGCTCTGGTCAGCCTTGTCCACCGCACCTGCGGTTTCGCTTTACTCTGCTTGATTACCGCATCTGCGGCTCTGAACCCGTCTCCTAGTCTGTACTGGACCCTACCCAGCCTGTGCTGTAACCTGCCTGTTCCTGTATTCCCCGGTGTGGGTCAACAGCCGTGTCCGGGGTCTGACCTGGAGTCGCACCTGGTCCCTCTGCTCGGTTCCTCTCTGGTGCACAGGCGTCGTTAGCCGTCGTGCGACCTTGGTCGGATCGGGTAGATACTTAGTTACGCCCCTCCAGGCACTCTCCGGTTCATGGTCCAGTGGGATCACTAAACATGCAGACGCCAGTCAGTCCGGGCGTGTGCATAACAGTTTGCTCAGCCCATGGTTCCCGTTGAGCCCCACGGCCCTTCGCTCTCTGAGACATTTTGAATCCGTTTCCAGCGAATACGTGCATTAAAAATAAATAAATAAAATTATTATTTTTTTTTTCTCTACCTATTGCCCAGGCGATGTATGCACCAGTTAAAATGGAGCTTTCTGCACTCGTTCCTGCGGATCCGCCACGGTACTATGGGGATCCTAAACAAAGCCGTGCGTTTGTGGAGCAATGCATGCTGAATTTCAAGCTCTACCCTCTCTATTTTTCTGCTGATTTTTCTAAAGTTGCATTTATGTTATTCTACCTAGCGGGTGATGCCTTGAAATGGGTCACCCCCCTATGGGAAGCATGGGATCCTATCGTCCTTGACCTGCAGGCCTTCCTGGTGGCCTTTCTAATGGTCTTCGACGACCCTAATCCTGGGGACTCTGCTGAAGCTGCCCTTCACAGTGTCCCGGAGCAGCCCCGATGGGTGATGTGTGTGGGTAGCGCACCAGTTCTCCTGCCCGAAGAGACTGCTGCCCACCCAGAAACCAGACTGAAGAAGGTCCCTAAGCAGGGACTCTCCATCTTTAATGAATCTGGCGATACGTCCATCGAGGCAGAGGATACTCCCAAGTCTCTGCACCCCTCTAACCTGGCGGAGGACCTCCAGTTGCCTCCTGAATCCTCCGGGGTGCTACCTGTTAACGAATGGAGAGAGACTTTCTTACACCCTGTACCGGATACCTCGCCCACTTCATCCAGTGAGCTTGACCAAGTGTACTCCGAAACAGTGGTTACCCCCGAGTCTCTGCACCCCTCCAACCAGGCGGAGGACATCCAGTTGCCTCCTGAATCCTCCGGGGTGCTGCCTGTTAACGAATGGAGAGAGACTTTCCTGCACCCTGTATCGGATACCTCGCCTACTTCTTCCAGTGAGTTTGACCAAGTGTACTCCGAAGCAGTGGTTACCCCTGAGTCCCTGCACCCCTCCGGCCAGGCGGAGGACCTCTAGTTGTCTCCTGTATTCCCCGGGGTGCTACCTGGTAACAATTGCAGTGAGACTTTCTTACACCCTGTACCTGGTACTGCGCCTACTTCATCTAGTAAGCTTGGCAAAATGTACTTCGAAGCACTAATGACCCCCGAGTCTCCGCACCGCTCCAACCAGACGGAGGACCTCCAGTTGTCTCCAGAATCCACCGGGGTGTTATCTGATAACAAATGGACAGAGACTTTCTTACACCCTGTACCTGGTACTTCACCTACTTCATCCGTTGCTAAGGATGGCTTGATGGGAGGAAGCATCCTAGTTACCAAGATGATGAGACCAGTTTCGTTTCCTCTAGTGGACAGAAGAGGTAATCCTCTTGAAGAGAAGGATTGGCCTCCCAATTCTCTGCGGAACACTCTTGCAGGCTTGAAGAAGAGGGGGCGAAAAGGGGGGGGTACTGTAACATAACTGGCGGCGTTCTTGCATAGGGCACCATCTCCCACTATGCAAGATCGCAAACTTGATCATCAGTCCAGTCTGCTAGCCTGACTTCTTTCCATGCTGTCTGCTTGCCTCTGTTCTGGCTGCTTAGGGCGGCGGCCCGGTCACTTCCTGTTTCTTGTAGCTGCTGTGGGCACACCCCTAATGTCTCCTCAGCCTATTGCTGTCAGTCACTGGATATTTAAACCAGCTTCACCTGGAAGCTGATGCCTGAGCAACTTTATCATTCAGTGTGCTCCTTGACTCTGAATGTGCCAGGTCCTGTTCTGTTTCTCCTACCTGTCTGCCTTCCTGCAGGCTGTATTTCCAGGCCTGTCTGAACACGCTCCTAGCCTGTTTGTCCCGCCTTCTAGGGGCCGCATACCTAGATCTATTATCTGTGTTTGTTGCCAGTCTGTCCACCTTCCTGGAGGCTGTATTTCCAGGCCAGTCTGAACACGCTCCTAGCCTGTTCGTTTCTGCCTCTGGGGGCCGTATACCCAGGCTCGTTCCTGTATTTCGCTGCAGTAACAGTTCCGTCTGAACTGTCTCCTAACCTGTTACTTGTTTTGTTTCTATGTCCGTTTCCTCCCTTTTGCTGCAGTGTCTGAACCAGCTCTTGGCTATACCTAGGCTCGTTCCTGTGTTTCTTTGCAGTACAATTCCTGTCTGTACTGTTTCCTAACCTGTTACCTGTTTGGTCCCTATGTCCGTTTCCTCCCTTTTGCTGCAGTGTCTGAACCAGCACTTGGCTTTACCTAGGCTCATTCCTGTATTTCGTTGCAGTACAGTTCCTGTCTGAACTGTCTCCTAACTTGTTACCTGTTTTGTCTCTTTGTCCGTTTCATCTCTTTTTCTGTAGAGTCTGAACCTGCACCTAACTCCTACTCGTTGTCGCTGTACTTCTGTTTGTGAGTTTGGAGTCCACTAGCTACTTCTTTGCAAGTACCTTGTGTGTATCTGGTTCTGCCTTTCCCTTCCAGTCTGTTCCGTGTGAACAGAGCCCTGTCCCCTCTGCTATGTCTTTGCTCAGCGCTTTGGCAGTTTATCTCTGCTCTGTCTTACTTACTGCTCTGGCGGTTTCTGCCCGCTCTGCTTTGTCTACCGCACTTGCGGTTTCGCTCTGCTCAGCCTTGT
This sequence comes from Phyllobates terribilis, assembly GCF_046119375.1. Taxonomy (NCBI): domain Eukaryota; kingdom Metazoa; phylum Chordata; class Amphibia; order Anura; family Dendrobatidae; genus Phyllobates; species Phyllobates terribilis. The sequence goes on from NW_027362761.1 coordinate 1,210,693,724, forward strand.
CCACCGCGCCTGCGGTTTCGCTCTGCTCTGCCTTGTCCACCGCATCTGCGGTTTCGTTCTGCTCTGCTTTGTCCACCGCATCTGCGGTTTCGCTCTGCTCAGCCCTGTCCACCGCACTTGCGGTTTCGCTCTGCTCTGCCTTGTCCACCGCACCTGCGGTTTCACTCTGCTCTGCCTTGTCCACCGCATCTGCGGTTTCGTTCTGCTCTGCTTTGTCCACCGCATCTGCGGTTTCGCTCTGCTCAGCCCTGTCCACCGCACTTGCGGTTTCGCTCTGCTCTGCCTTGTCCACAGCATCTGCAGTTTCGCTCTGCTCAGCCTTGTCCACCGCATCTGCGGTTTCGCTCTGCTCAGCCTTGTCCACCGCACTTGCGGTTTCGCTCTGCTCAGCCTTGTCCACCGCACCTGTGGTTTTGCTCAGCTCAGGCTTGTCCACCGCACCTGCGGTTTCGCTCTGCTCATCCTTGTCCACCGCACCTGCGGTTTCGCTCTGCTCAGCCTTGTCCACCGCACCTGCGGTTTCGCTCTGCTCAGCCTTGTCCACTGCACCTGAGGTTTCGCTCTGCTCAGCCTTGTCCACCGCACCTGCGGGTTCGCTTTACTCTGCTTGATTACCGCATCTGCGGCTCTGAACCCGTCTGCTAGTCTGTACTGGACCCTACCCAGCCTGTGCTCTAACCTGCCTGTTCCTGTATTCTCTGGTGTGGGTCAACAGCCGTGTCTGGGGTCTGACCTAGAGTCACACCTGGTCCCTCTGCTCGGTTCCTCCCTGGTGCACAGGCGTCGTTAGCCATCGTGCGACCTTGGTCGGCTCGGGTAGATACTTACTTACGCCCCTCCAGGCACTCTCCGGTTCATGGTCGAGTGGGACACGCACACGCCAGTCAGTCCGGGCATGTGCATAACATGCAAGAATATAACTACTATAATACTGCTCCTATGTACAATAATATAACTACTATAATACTGCCCCTATGTACAAGAATATAACTACTATAAAATTGCTCCTAAGTGCAAGAATATAACTACTATAATACTGCTACTATGTACAGGAATATAACTAATGTAATACTGCTCCTATGTACATGAATATAACTACTATAATACTGCTCCAATGTACAAGAATATAACTACTATAATACTGTCCCTATGTAAAAGAATATAACTACTATAATACTGCCTCTATGTACAAGAATATAACTACTATAATACTGCTACTATGTACAAGAATATAACTACTATAATACTGCCCCTATGTATAAGAATATAACTACTATAATACTGCCCCTATGTACAAGAATATAACTACTATAATACTGCCTCTATGTACAAGAATATAACTACTATAATACTGTCCCTATGTAAAAGAATATAACTACTCTAATACTGCCTCTATGTACAAGAATATAACTACTATAACACTTCTACTATGTACAAGAATATAACTACTATAATACTGCCCCTATGTATAAGAATATATCTACTATAACACTGCCCCTATGTACAAGAATATAACTACTATAATACTGCCCCTATGTACAAGAATATAAATACTATAATACTGCTCCTATGTACAAGAATATAACTACTATAATACTGCTCCCTATGTACAAGAATATAACTACTATAATACTGCTCCTATGTACAAGAATATAACTACTATAATACTGCTACTATGTACAGGAATATAACTAATATAATACTGCTCCTATGTACAAGAATATAACTGCTATAATACTGCTCCTATGTACAAGAATATAACTACTATAATACTGCCCCTTTGTACAAGAATATAACTACTATAATACTGCCCCTATGTACAAGAATGTAACTACTATAATACTGCCCCTATGTACAAGAATATAACTACTATAATACTGCCCCCTATGTACAAGAATATAACTACTATAATACTGCTCCCTATGTACAAGAATTTAACTACTATAATACTGCCCACTATGTACAAGAATATAACTACTATAATATTGCTCCCTATGTACAAGAATATAACTAATATAACACTGCTCCCTATGTACAAGAATATAACTACTATAATACTGCCCCTATGTACAAGAATATAACTACTATAATATTGCTCCCCATGTAGATGAATATAAGTACTATAATACTGCTCCCTATGTACAAGAATATAACTACTATAACACTGCTCCAATGTACAAGAATATAACTACTATAATACTGCTCCCTATGTACAACAATATAACTACCATAATACTGCCCTATATACAAGAAAATAACTACTATAATACTGAACCTATGTACAAGAATATAACTACTATAATAATGCCCCCTATGTACAAGAATATAACTACTATAATACTGCTTCTATGTACAAGAATATAACTACTATAATACTGCTACCATGTACAGGAATATAACTAATATAATACTGCTCCTATGTACAAGAATATAGCTGCTATAATACTGCTCCTATGTACAAGAATATAACTACTATAATACTGCCCCTATGTACAAGAATATAACTACTATAATACTGCCCCTATGTACAAGAATATAACTACTATAATACTGCCCCTATGTACAAGAATATAACTACTATAATACTGCTCCCTATGTACAAGAATTTAACTACTATAATACTGCCCACTATGTACAAGAATATAACTACTATAATATTGCTCCCTATGTACAAGAATATAACTAATATAATACTGCTCCCCATGTACAAGAATATAACTACTATAATACTGCCCCTATGTACAAGAATATAACTACAATAATATTGCTCCCCATGTAGAAGAATATAAGTACTATAATACTGCTCCCTATGTACAAGAATATAACTACTATAATACTGCTCCTATGTACAAGAATATAACTACTATAATACTGCTCCCTATGTACAACAATATAACTACCATAATACTGCCCTATATACAAGAAAATAACTACTATAATACTGAACCTAAGTACAAGAATAAAACTACTATAATAATTCCCCCTATGTACAAGAATATAACTACTATAATACTGCTCCTATGTACAAGAATATAACTACTATAATACTGCCCCCTATGTACAAGAATATAACTACTATAATACTGCTTCTATGTACAAGAATATAACTACTATAATACTGCTACTATGTACAGGAATATAACTAATATAATACTGCTCATATGTACAAGAATATAACTACTATAATACTGTTCCTATGTACAAGAATATAACTACTATAATACTGCCCCATATGTACAAGAATATAAATACCATAATACTGCCCTATATACAAGAAAATAACTACTATAATACTGAACCTATGTACAAGAATATAACTACTATAATAATTCCCCCTATGTACAAGAATATAACTACTATAATACTGCGCCTATGTACAAGAATATAACTACTATAATACTGCTCCTATGTACAAGAATATAACTACTATAATACTGCCACTATGTACAATAATATAACTACTATAATACTGCCCCCTATGTACAAGAATATAACTACTATAATTCTGCCCCCTATGTACAAGAATATAACTAATATAATACTGCCCCTATGTAGAAGAATATAACTACTATAATACTGCCCCCTATGTAGAAGAATATAACTACTATAATACTGCCCCCTATGTACAAGAATATAACTACTATAATACTGCCCCCTATGTACAAGAATATAACTACTATAATACTGCCCCTATGTAGAAGAATATAACTACTATAATACTGCTCCTATGTACAAGAATATAAATACTATAATACTGCCCCTATGTACAAGAATATAACTACTATAATACTGCTCCTATGTACAAGAATATAACTACTATAATACTGCCCCCTATGTACAAGAATATAACTACTATAATACTGCTCCTATGTACAAGAATATAACTACTATAATACTCCCCTATGTACAAGAATATAACTACTATAATACTGCCCCTATGTACAAGAATATAACTACTATAATACTGCCCTCTATGTACAAGAATATAACTACTATAATACTGCTCCTATGTACAAGAATATAACTACTATAATACTGCTCCTATGCACTAGAATATAACTACAATAATACTGCTCCCTATGTACAAGAATATAACTACTATAATACTGCTCTATGTACACGAGTATAACTAATATAATACTGCTCACTATGTACACGAGTATAACTAATATAATACTGCTCCTATGTACAAGAATATAACTACTATAATACTGCCTCTATGTACAAGAATATAACTACTATAATACTGCCCCTATGTACAAGAATATAACTACTATAATACTGCTCCCTATGTACAAGAATATAACTACTATAATACTGCTCTATGTACATGAGTATAACTAATATAATACTGCTCCCTATGTACACGAGTATAACTAATATAATACTGCCCCTATGTACAAGAATATAACTACTATAATACTTCCCCTATGTACAAGAATATAACTACTATAATACTGCTCCTATGTACAAGAATATAACTACTATAATACTGCCTATATGTACAAGAATATAACTACTATAATACTGCCCCTATGTACAAGAATATAACTACTAAAATACTGCTCCTATGTACAAGAATATAACTACTATAGTACTGCTCCTATGTACAAGAATATAACTACTATAATACTGCTCCCTATGTACACGAGTATAACTAATATGATACTGCCCCTATGTACAAGAATATAACTACTATAATACTTCCCCTATGTACAAGAATATAACTACTATAATACTGCCCCTGTGTACAAGAATATAACTACTATAATACTGCCCCTATGTGCAAGAATATAACTACTATAAAACTGCTCCTATGTACAAGAATATAACTACTATAACACTGCCCCTATGTACAGGAATATAACTACTATAATACTGCCCCTATGTACAAGAATATAACTACTATAATACTGCCCCCTATGTACAAGAATATAACTGCTATAATCTGCCCCCTATGTACAAGAATATAACTACTATAAAACTGCTCCTATGTACAAGAATATAACTGCTATAATACTGCCCCTATGTACAAGAACATAACTACTATAATACTGCCCCTATGTACAAGAATATAACTACTATAATACTGCCCCCTATGTACAAGAATATAACTACTATAATGCTGCCCCTATGTACAAGAATATAACTACTATAAAACTGCTCCTATGTACAAGAATATAACTACTATAATACTGCCCCCTATGTACAAGAATATAACTACTATAATACTGCTCCCTATGTACAACAATATAACTACCATAATACTGCCTTATATACAAGAAAATAACTATAATAATACTGAACCTATGTACAAGAATATAACTACTATAATACTGCCCCCTATGTACAAGAATATAACTACTATAATACTGCTCCTAAGTACAAGAATATAACTACTATAATACTGCTCCTATGTACAAGAATATAACTACTATAATACTGCCCCTATGTACAAGAATATAACTACTATAATACTGCCCCCATGTACAAGAATATAACTACTATAATACTGCCCCCTATGTACAAGAATATAACTACCATAATACTGCCCCTATGTAGAAGAATATAACTACTATAATACTGCCCCCTATGTACAAGAATATAACTACTATAGTACTGCCCCCTATGTACAAGTATATAACTACTATAATACTGCCCCCTATGTACAAGAATATAACTACTATAATACTGCTCCTGTGTACAAGAATATAAATACTATAATACTGCCCTCTATGCACAAGAATATAACTACTATAATACTGCCTCTATGTACAAGAATATAACTACCATAATACTGCCCCTATGTAGAAGAATATAACTACTATAATACTGCCCCCTATGTACAAGAATATAACAACTATAATACTGCCCCCTATGTACAAGTATATAACTACTATAATACTTCCCCCTATGTAGAAGAATATAACTACTATAATACTGCTCCTGTGTACAAGAATATAAATACTATAATACTGCCCTCTATGCACAAGAATATAGCTACTATAATACTGCCTCTATGTACAAGAATATAACTACTATAATACTGCCCCTATGTACAAGTATATAACTACTATAATACTGATCCCTAAGTACAAGAATATAACTACTATAATACTGCTCTATGTACAAGAGTATAACTAATATAATACTGCCCCTATGTACAAGAATATAACTACTATAATACTGCCCCTATGCACAAGAATATAACTACTATAATACTGCCCCTATGTAGAAGAATATAACTACTATAATACTGCCCCCTATGTACAAGAATATAACTACTATAATACTGCCCCCTATGTACAAGAATATAACTACTATAAAACTGCTCCTATGTACAAGAATATAACTACTATAATACTGCTCCTATGTACAAGAATATAACTACTATAATACTGTTCCTATGTACAAGAATATAACTACTATAATACTGCCCCCTATGTACAAGAATATAACTACTATAATACTGCTCCCTATGTACAAGAATATAACTACTATAATACTGCTCCTATGTACAAGAATATAATTACTATAATACTGCTCCCTATGTACAAGAATATAACTACTATAATACTGCTCCTATGTACAAGAATATAACTACTATAATACTGCTCCCTATGTACAAGAAAATAACTAATATAATACTGCTCCCTATGTACAAGAATATAACTACTATAATACTGCCCCCTATGTACAAGAACATAACTACTATAATACTGCCCCCTATGTACAAGAATATAACTACTATAATACTGCTCCTATGTACAAGAATATAAATACTATAATACTGCCCTCTATGCACAAGAATATAACTACTATAATACTGCCTCTATGTACAAGAATATAACTACTATAATACTGCCCCTATGTACAAGAATATAACTACTATAATACTGCTCCCTAAGTAAAAGAATATAACTACTATAATAGTGCTCCTATGTACAAGAATATAACTACTATAATACTGCTCCTATGTACAAGAATATAACTACTATAATACTGCTCCTATGTACAAGAATATAACTACTATAATACTGCCCCTATGTACAAGAATATAACTACTATAATACTGCCCCTGTGTACAAGAATATAACTACTATAATACTGCTCCTATGTACAAGAATATAACTACTTTAATACTGCCCCTATGTACAAGAATATAACTAGTATAATACTGCCCCTGTGTAAAAGAATATAACTAATATAATACTGCCCCTATGTACAAGAATATAACTACTATAAAACTGCTCCTATGTACAAGAATATAACTACTATAATACTGCCCCTATGTACAGGAATATAACTACTATAATACTGCCCCTATGTACAAGAATATAACTACTATAATACTGCCCAATATGTACAAGAATATAACTACTATAATACTGCCCCCTATGTACAAGAATATAACTACTATAATACTGTTCCTATGTACAAGAATATAACTACTATAATACTGCCCCCTATGTACAAGAATATAACTACTATAGTACTGCTCCCTATGTACAAGAGTATAACTACTATAATACTGCTCCTATGTACAAGAATATAATTACTATAATACTGCTCCCTATGTACAAGAATATAACTACTATAATACTGCTCCTATGTACAAGAATATAACTACTATAATACTGCTCCCTTTATACAAGAAAATAACTACTATAATACTGCTATCTATGTACAAGAATATAACTACTATAATACTGCCCCCTATGTACAAGAATATAACTACTATAATACTGCCCCCTATGTAAAAGAATATAACTACTCTAATACTGCCCCTATGTAGAAGAATATAACTACTATAATACTGCTCCTATGTACAAGAATATAAATACTATAATACTGCCCCTATGTACAAGAATATAACTACTATAATACTGCCCCTATGTACAAGAATATAACTACTATAATATTGCCCCTATGTACAAGAATATAACTACTATAATACTGCTCCCTATGTACAAGAATATAACTACTATAATACTGCTCTATGTATATGAGTATAACTAATATAATACTGCCCCTATGTACAAGAATATAACTACTATAATACTGCTCCTATGTGCAAGAATATAACTACTATAATACTGCTACTATGTACAGGAATATAACTAATATAATACTGCTCCTATGTACATGAATATAACTACTATAATACTGCTCCAATATACAAGAATATAACTACTATAATACTGCCCCTATGTACAAGAATATAACTACTATAATACTGCTCCTATGTACAAGAATATAACTACTATAATACTGCTCCCTATGTACAAGAATATAACTACTATAATACTGCTCCTATGTACAAGAATATAACTACTATAATACTGCTACTATGTACAGGAACATAACTAATATAATACTGCTCCTATGTACAAGAATATAACTGCTATAATACTGCTCCTATGTACAAGAATATAACTACTATAATACTGCCCCTATGTACAAGAATATAACTACTATAATACTGCCCCTATGTACAAGAATGGAACTACTATAATACTGCCCCTATGTACAAGAAAATAACTACTATAATACTGCCCCTATGTAAAAGAATATAACTACTATAATACTGCTCCCTATGTACAAGAATTTAACTACTATAATACAGCCCACTATGTACAAGAATATAACTACTATAATATTGGTCCCTATGTACAAGAATATAACTAATATAATACTGCTCCCTATGTACAAGAATATAACTACTATAATACTGCCCCTATGTACAAGAATATAACTACTATAATATTGCTCCCCATGTAGAAGAATATAAGTACTATAATACTGCTCCCTATGTACAAGAATATAACTACTATAACACTGCTCCAATGTTCAAGAATATAACTACTATAATACTGCTCCCTATGTACAACAATATAACTACCATAATACTGCCCTATATACAAAAAAATAACTACTATAATACTGAACCTATGTACAAGAATATAACTACTATAAAAATGCCCCCTATGTACAAGAATATAACTACTATAATACTGCTTCTATGTACAAGAACAAAACTACTATAATACTGCTACTATGTACAGGAATATAACTAATATAATACTGCTCCTATGTACAAGAATATAACTGCTATAATACTGCTGCTATGTACAAGAATATAACTACTATAATACTGCCCCTATGTACAAGAATATAACTACTATAATACTGCCCCTATGTACAGGAATATAACTACTATAATACTGCTCCCTATGTACAAGAATTTAACTACTGTAATACTGCCCACTATGTACAAGAATATAACTAGTATAATATTGCTCCCTATGTACAAGAATATAACTAATATAATACTGCTCCCCATGTACAAGAATATAACTACTATAATACTGCCCCTATGTACAAGAATATAACTACTATAATATTGCTCCCCATGTAGAAGAATATAAGTACTATAATACTGCTCCCTATGTACAAGAATATAACTACTATAATACTGCTCCTATGTACAAGAATATAACTACTATAATACTGCTCCTATGTACAAGAATATAACTACTATAATACTGCTCCCTATGTACAAGAATATAACTACTATAATACTGCTCCTATGTACAAGAATATAACTACTATAATACTGCTCCCTACGTACAAGAAAATAACTACTATAATACTGCTAACTATGTACAAGAATATAACTACTATAATACTGCCCCCTATGTACAAGAATATAACTAATATAATACTGCCCCCTATGTACAAGAATATAATAACTATAATACTGCCCCTATGTACAAGAATATAACTACTATAATATTGCCCCTATGTACAGGAATATAACTGCTATAATACTGCTCCCTTTGTACAAGAATATAACTACTATAATACTGCTCTATGTACACGAGTATAACTAATATAATACTGCCCCTATGTACAAGAATATAACTACTATAATACTGCTCCTATGTGCAAGAATATAACTACTATAATACTGCTACTATGTACAGGAATATAACTAATATAATACTGCTCCTATGTACATGAATATAACTACTATAATACTGCTCCAATGTACAAGAATAAAACTACTATAATACTGCCCCTATGTACAAGAATATAACTACTATAATACTGCTCCTATGTACAAGAATATAACTACTATAATACTGCTCCCTATGTACAAGAATATAACTACTATAATACTACTGTAATACTGCTACTATGTACAGGAATATAACTAATATAAAACTGCTCCTATGTACAAGAATATAACTGCTATAATACTGCCCCTATGTACAAGAATATAACTACTATAATACTGCTCCTATGTACAAGAATATAACTACTATAATACTGCTCCTATGTACAAGAATATAACTACTATAATACTGCTCCTATGTACAAGAATATAACTACTATAATACTGCCCCTATGTACAAGAATATAACTACTATAATACTGCCCCTGTGTACAAGAATATAACTACTATAATACTGCTCCTATGTACAAGAATATAACTATTATAATACTGCCCCTATGTACAAGAATATAACTACTATAATACTGCCCCTGTGTACAAGAATATAACTACTATAATACTGCCCCTATGTACAAGAATATAAATACTATGAAACTGCTCCTATGTACAAGAATATAACTACTATAATACTGCCCCTATGTACAGGAATATAACTACTATAATACTGCCCCTATGTACAAGAATATAACTACTATAATACTGCCCCCTATGTACAAGAATATAACTACTATAATACTGCCCCCTATGTACAAGAATATAACTACTATAACACTGGTCCTATGTACAAGAATATAACTACTATAATACTGCTCCTATGTACAAGAATATAACTACTATAATACTGTTCCTATGTACAAGAATATAACTACTATAATACTGCCCCCTATGTACAAGAATATAACTACTATAATACTGCTCCCTATGTACAAGAATATAACTACTATAATACTGCTCCTATATAGAAGAATATAATTACTATAATACTGCTCCCTATGTACAAGAATATAACTACTATAATACTGCTCCTATGTACAAGAATATAACTACTATAATAATGCTCCCTTTATACAAGAAAATAACTACTATAATACTGCTCCCTATGTACAAGAATATAACTACTATAATACTGCCCCCTATGTACAAGAATATAACTACTATAATACTGCCCCCTATGTAAAAGAATATAACTACTATAATACTGCCCCTATGTAGAAGAATATAACTACTATAATACTGCTCCTATGTACAAGAATATAAATACTATAATACTGCCCCCTATGTACAAGAATATAACTACTATAATACTGCCCCTATGTACAAGAATATAACTACTATAATATTGCCCCTATGTACAAGAATATAACTACTATAATACTGCTCCCTATGTACAAGAATATAACTACTATAATACTGCCCCTATGTACAAGAATATAACTACTATAATACTGCTCCTATGTGCAAGAATATAACTACTATAATACTGCTACTATGTACAGGAATATAACTAATATAATACTGCTCCTATGTACATGAATATAACTACTATAATACTGCTCCAATGTACAAGAATATAACTACTATAATACTGCCCCTATGTACAAGAATATAACTACTATAATACTGCTCCTATGTACAAGAATATAACTACTATAATACTGCTCCCTATGTACAAGAATATAACTACTATAATACTGCTCCTATGTACAAGAATATAACTACTATAATACTGCTACTATGTACAGGAATATAACTAATATAATACTGCTCCTATGTACAAGAATATAACTGCTATAATACTGCTCCTATGTACAAGAATATAACTACTATAATACTGCCCCTATGTACAAGAATATAACTACTATAATACTGCCCCTATGTACAAGAATATAACTACTATAATACTGCCCCTATGTAAAAGAATATAACTACTATAATACTGCTCCCTATGTACAAGAATTTAACTACTATAATACAGCCCACTATGTACAAGAATATAACTACTATAATATTGCTCCCTATGTACAAGAATATAACTAATATAATACTGCTCCCTATGTACAAGAATATAACTACTATAATACTGCCCCTATGTACAAGAATATAACTACTATAATATTGCTCCCCATGTAGAAGAATATAAGTACTATAATACTGCTCCCTATGTACAAGAATATAACTACTATAACACTGCTCCAATGTACAAGAATATAACTACTATAATACTGCTCCCTATGTACAACATTATAACTACCATAATACTGCCCTATATACAAGAAAATAACTACTATAATACTGAACCTATGTACAAGAATATAACTATTATAATAATGCCCCCTATGTACAAGAATATAACTACTATAATACTGCTTCTATGTACAAGAACAAAACTATTATAATACTGCTACTATGTACAGGAATATAACTAATATAATACTGCTCCTATGTACAAGAATATAACTGCTATAATACTGCTCCTATGTACAAGAATATAACTACTATAATACTGCCCCTATGTACAAGAATATAACTACTATAATACTGCCCCTATGTACAAGAATATAACTACTATAATACTGCTCCCTATGTACAAGAATTTAACTACTATAATACTGCCCACTATGTACAAGAATATAACTACTATAATATTGCTCAATATGTACAAGAATATAACTAATATAATACTGCTCCCCATGTACAAGAATATAACTACTATAATACTACCCCTATGTACAAGAATATAACTACTATAATATTGCTCCCCATGTAGAAGAATATAAGTACTATAATACTGCTCCCTATGTACAAGAATATAACTACTATAATACTGCTCCTATGTACAAGAATATAACTACTAGAATACTGCTCCTATGTACAAGAATATAACTACTATAATACTGCTCCCTATGTACAAGAATATAACTACTATAATACTGCTCCTATGTACAAGAATATAACTACAATAATACTGCTCCCTATGTAAAAGAAAATAACTACTATAATACTGCTAACTATGTACAAGAATATAACTACTATAATACTGCCCCCTATGTACAAGAATATAACTAATATAATACTGCCCCCTATGTACAAGAATATAACTACTATAATACTGCCCCTATGTAGAAGAATATAACTACTATAATACTGCTCCTATGTACAAGAATATAAATACTATAATACTGCCCCCTATGTACAAGAATACAACTACTATAATACTGCCCCTATGTACAAGAATATAACTACTATAATATTGCCCCTATGTACAAGAATATAACTACTATAATACTGCTCCCTTTGTTCAAGAATATAACTACTATAATACTGCTCTATGTACACGAGTATAACTAATATAATACTGCCCCTATGTACAAGAATATAACTACTATAATACTGCTCCTATGTGCAAGAATATAACTACTATAATACTGCTACTATGTACAGGAATATAACTAATATAATACTGCTCCTATGTACATGAATATAACTACTATAATACTGCTCCAATGTACAAGAATATAACTACTATAATACTGCCCCTATGTACAAGAATATAACTACTATAATACTGCTCCTATGTACAAGAATATAACTACTATAATACTGCTCCCTATGTACAAGAATATAACTACTATAATACTACTATAATACTGCTACTATGTACAGGAATATAACTAATATTATACTGCTCCTATGTACAAGAATATAACTGCTATAATACTGCTCCTATGTACAAGAATATAACTACTATAATACTGCCCCTATGTACAAGAATATAACTACTATAATACTGCCCCTATGTAAAAGAATATAACTACTATAATACTGCTCCCTATGTACAAGAATTTAACTACTATAATACAGCCCACTATGTACAAGAATATAACTACTATAATATTGCTCCCTATGTACAAGAATATAACTACTATAATACTGCCCCTATGTACAAGAATATAACTAGTATAATATTGCTCCCCATGTAGAAGAATATAAGTACTGTAATACTGCTCACTATGTTCAAGAAAATAACTACTATAACACTGCTCCAATGTACAAGAATATAACTACTATAATACTGCTCCCTATGTACAACAATATAACTACCATAATACTGCCCTATATACAAGAAAATAACTACTATAATACTGAACCTATGTACAAAAATATAACTACTATAATAATGCCCCCTATGTACAAGAATATAACTACTATAATACTGCTTCTATGTACAAGAATATAACTATTATAATACTGCTACTATGAACAGGAATATAACTAATATAATACTGCTCCTATGTTCAAGAATATAACTGCTATAATACTGCTACTATGTACAAGAATATAACTACTATAATACTGCCCCTATGTACAAGAATATAACTACTATAATACTGCCCCTATGTACAAGAATATAACTACTATAATACTGCCCCTATGTATAAGAATATAACTACTATAATACTGCTCCCTATGTACAAGAATTTAACTACTATAATACTGCCCACTATGTACAAGAATATAACTACTATAATATTGCTCCCTATGTACAAGAATATAACTAATATAATACTGCTCCCCATGTACAAGAATATAACTGCTATAATACTGCCCCTATGTACAAGAATATAACTACTATAATATTGCTCCCCATGTAGAAGAATATAAGTACTATAATACTGCTCCCTATGTACAAGAATATAACTACTATAATACTGCTCCTATGTACAAGAATATAACTACTATAATACTGCTCCCTATGTACAACAATATAACTACCATAATACTGCCCTATATACAAGAAAATAACTACTATAATACTGAACCTATGTACAAGAATATAACTACTATAATAATTCCCCCTATGTACAAGAATATAACTACTATAATTCTGCTCCTATGTACAAGAATATAACTACTATAATACTGCCCCCTATGTACAAGAATATAACTACTATAATACTGCTTCTATGTACAAGAATATAACTACTATAATACTGCTACTATGTACAGGAATATAACTAATATAATACTGCTCCTATGTACAAGAATATAACTACTATAATACTGTTCCTATGTACAAGAATATAACTACTATAATACTGCCCCTATGTACAACAATATAACTACCATAATACTGCCCTATATACAAGAAAATAACTACTATAATACTGAACCTATGTACAAGAATATAACTACTATAATAATTCCCCCTATGTACAAGAATATAACTACTATAATACTGCTACTATGTACAAGAATATAACTACTACAATACTGCTCCTATGTACAAGACTATAACTACTATAATACTGCCCCTATGTACAAGAATATAACTAGTATAATACTGCCCCCTATGTACAAGAATGTAACTACTATAATACTGCCCCCTATGTACAAGAATATAACTACTATAATACTGCCCCTATGTAGAAGAACATACTACTATAATACTGCCCCCTATGTACAAGAATATAACTACTATAATACTGCCCCCTATGTAGAAGAATATAACTACTATAATACTGCCCCCTATGTAGAAGAATATAACTACTATAATACTGCCCCTATGTAGAAGAATATAACTACTATAATACTGCTCCTATGTACAAGAATATAAATACTACAATACTGCCCCTATGTAGAAGAATATAAGTACTATAATACTGCTCCCTATGTACAAGAATATAACTACTATAATACTGCTCCTATGTACAAGAATATAACTACTATAATACTGCTCCCTATGTACAACAATATAACTACCATAATACTGCCCTATATACAAGAAAATAACTACTATAATACTGAACCTATGTACAAGAATATAACTACTATAATACTGCCCCCTATGTAGAAGAATATAACTACTATAATACTGCCCCTATGTAGAAGAATATAACTACTATAATACTGCTCCTATGTACAAGAATATAACTACTATTATACTGCTCCTATGTACAAGAATATAAATACTATAATACTGCCCCTATGTACAAGAATATAAATACTATAATACTGCACCTATGTACAAGAATATAACTACTATAAAACTGCACCCTATGTACAAGAATATAACTACTATAATACTGCTCCTATGTACAAGAATATAACTACTATAATACTGCCCTCTATGTACAAGAATATCACTACTATAATACTGCTCCTATGTACAAGAATATAACTACTATAATACTGCCCCTATGTACAAGAATATAACTACTATAATACTGCTCCTATGTACAAGAATATAACTACTATAATACTGCCCCTATGTACAAGAATATAACTACTATAATACTGCTCCCTATGTACAAGAATGTAACTACTATAATACTGCTCTATGCACACGAGTATAACTAATATAATACTGCCCCTATGTACAAGAATATAACTACTATAATACTGCCCCTATGTGCAAGAATATAACTACTATAATACTGCTCCTATGTACAAGAATATAACTACTGTAATACTGCTCCCTATGTACACGAGTATAACTAATATAATACTGCCCCTATGTACAAGAATATAACTACTATAATACTGCCCCTGTGTACAAGAATATAACTACTATAATACTGCCCCTATGTACAAGAATATAACTACTATAAAACTGCTCCTATGTACAAGAATATAACTACTATAACACTGCCCCTATGTACAGGAATATAACTACTATAATACTGCCCCTATGTACAAGAATATAACTACTATAATACTGCCCCCTATGTACAAGAATATAACTCCTATATTACTGCCCCCTATGTACAAGAATATAACTACTATAAAACTGCTCCTATGTACAAGAATATAACTGCTATAATACTGCCCCTATGTACAAGAATATAACTACTATAATACTGCCCATATGTACAAGAATATAACTACTATAATACTGCCCCCTATGTACAAGAATATAACTACTATAATACTGCCCCTATGTACAAGAATATAACTACTATAAAACTTCTCCTATGTACAAGAATATAACTACTATAATACTGCCCACTATGTACAAGAATATAACTACTATAATACTGCTCCCTATGTACAACAATATAACTACCATAATACTGCCCTATATACAAGAAAATAACTACTATAATACTGAAAATATGTACAAGAATATAACTACTATAATAATTCCCCCTATGTACAAGAATATAACTACTATAATACTGCTCCTATGTACAAGAATATAACTACTATAATACTGCTCCTATGTACAAGAATATAACTACTATAATACTGCCCCTATGTACAAGAATATAACTACTATAATACTGCCCCCTATGTACAAGAATATAGCTACTATAATATTGCCCCTATGTAGAAGAATATAACTACTATAATACTGCCCCCTATGTACAAGAATATAACTACTATAATACTGCCTCCTATGTACAAGAATATAACTACTATAAAAGGGCCCCCTATGTACAAGAATATAACTACTATAATACTGAACCTATGTAGAAGAATATAACTACTATAATACTGCTCCTATGTACAAGAATATAACTACTATAATACTGCACCCTATGTACAAGAATATAACTACTATAATACTGCTCCTATGTACAAGAATATAACTACTATAATACTGCCCCTATGTACAAGAATATAACTACTATAAAACTTCCCCTATGTACAAGAATATAACTACTATAATGCTGCAATCTATGTACAAGAATATCACTACTATAATACTGCTCCTATGTACAAGAATATAACTACTATAATACTGCCCCTATGTACAAGAATATAACTACTATAATACTGCTCCTATGTACAAGAATATAACTACTATAATACTGCCCTCTATGTACAAGAATATAACTACTATAATACTGCCTCTGTGTAGAAGAATATAACTATTATAATACTGCCCCTATGTACAAGAATATAACTACTATAATACTGCTCCCTATGTACAAGAATATAACTACTATAATACTGCTCTATGTACACGAGTATAACTAATATAATACTGCCCCCATGTACAAGAACATAACTACTATAATACTGCCCCTATGTACAAGAATATAACTACTATAATACTGCTCCTATGTACAAGAATATAACGACTATAGTACTGCTCCTATGTACAAGAATATAACTACTATAATACTGCTCCCTATGTACACGAGTATAACTAATATAATACTGCCCCTATGTACAAGAATATAACTATTATAATACTGCCCCTGTGTACAAGAATATAACTACTATAATACTGCCCCTATGTACAAGAATATAACTACTATAAAACTGCTCCTATGTACAAGAATATAACTACTATAACACTGCCCCTATGTACAGGAATATAACTACTATAATACTGCCGCTATGTACAAGAATATAACTACTATAATACTGCCCCCTATGTACAAGAATATAACTCCTATAATACTGCCCCTATGTACAAGAATATAACTACTATAAAACTGCTCCTATGTACAAGAATATAACTGCTATAATACTGCCCCTATGTACAAGAATATAACTACTATAATACTGCCCCTATGTAGAAGAATATAACTACTATAATACTGCACCCTATGTACAAGAATATAACTACTATAATACTGCCCCTATGTACAAGAATATAACTACTATAAAACAGCTCCTATGTACAAGAATATAACTACTATAATACTTCCCCCTATGTACAAGAATATAACTACTAGAATACTGCTCCCTATGTACAACAATATAACTACCATAATACTGCCCTATATACAAGAAAATAACTACTATAATACTGTACCTATGTACAAGAATATAACTACTATAATAATTCCCCCTATGTACAAGAATATAACTACTATAATACTGCTCCTATGTACAAGAATATAACTACTATAATACTGCTCCTATGTACAAGAATATAACTACTATAATACTGCCCCTATGTACAAGAATATAACTACTATAATACTGCCCCCTATGAACAAGAATATAACTACTATAATACTGCCCCCTATGTACAAGAATATAACTACTATAATACTGCCCCTATGTAGAAGAATATAACTACTATAATACTGCCCCTATGTACAAGAATATAACTACTATAATAATGCCCCCTATGTACAAGAATATGACTACTATAATACTGCCCCCTATGTACAAGAATATAACTACTATAATACTGTCCCTATGTAGAAGAATATAACTACTATAATACTGCTCCTATGTACAAGAATATAAATACTATAATACTGCCCTCTATGTACAAGAATATAACTACTATAATACTGCCTCTATGTACAAGAATATAACTACTATAATACTGCCCCTATGTACAAGAATATAACTACTATAATACTGCTCCCTATGTACAAGAATATAACTACTATAATACTGCTCTATGTACACGAGTATAACTAATATAATACTGCCCCTATGTACAAGAATATAACTACTATAATACTGCCCCTATGTACAAGAATATAACTACTATAATACTGCTCCTATGTACAAGAATATAACTACTATAATACTGCTCCTATGTACAAGAATATAACTACTATAATACTGCTCCTATGTACAAGAATATACCTACTATAATACTGCCCCTATGTACAAGAATATAACTACTATAATACTGCCCCTGTGTACAAGAATATAACTACTATAATACTGCTCCTATGTACAAGAATATAACTATTATAATACTGCCCCTATGTACAAGAATATAACTACTATAATACTGC
Organism: Phyllobates terribilis; assembly: GCF_046119375.1. Taxonomy (NCBI): domain Eukaryota; kingdom Metazoa; phylum Chordata; class Amphibia; order Anura; family Dendrobatidae; genus Phyllobates; species Phyllobates terribilis. The sequence goes on from NW_027362761.1 coordinate 1,210,713,458, forward strand.
CCCTGTGTACAAGAATATAACTACTATAATACTGCCCCTATGTACAAGAATATAAATACTATGAAACTGCTCCTATGTACAAGAATAAAACTACTATAATACTGCCCCTATGTACAGGAATATAACTACTATAATACTGCCCCTATGTACAAGAATATAACTACTATAATACTGCCCCCTATGTACAAGAATATAACTACTATAATACTGCCCCCTATGTACAAGAATATAACTACTATAACACTGGTCCTATGTACAAGAATATAACTACTATAATACTGCTCCTATGTACAAGAATATAACTACTATAATACTGTTCCTATGTACAAGAATATAACTACTATAATACTGCCCCCTATGTACAAGAATATAACTACTATAATACTGCTCCCTATGTACAAGAATATAACTACTATAATACTGCTCCTATATACAAGAATATAATTACTATAATACTGCTCCCTATGTACAAGAATATAACTACTATAATACTGCTCCTATGTACAAGAATATAACTACTATAATAATGCTCCCTTTATACAAGAAAATAACTACTATAATACTGCTCCCTATGTACAAGAATATAACTACTATAATACTGCCCCCTATCTACAAGAATATAACTACTATAATACTGCCCCCTATGTAAAAGAATATAACTACTATAATACTGCCCCTATGTAGAAGAATATAACTACTATAATACTGCTCCTATGTACAAGAATATAAATACTATAATACTGCCCCCTATGTACAAGAATATAACTACTATAATACTGCCCCTATGTACAAGAATATAACTACTATAATATTGCCCCTATGTACAAGAATATAACTACTATAATACTGCTCCCTATGTACAAGAATATAACTACTATAATACTGCCCCTATGTACAAGAATATAACTACTATAATACTGCTCCTATGTGCAAGAATATAACTACTATAATACTGCTACTATGTACAGGAATATAACTAATATAATACTGCTCCTATGTACATGAATATAACTACTATAATACTGCTCCAATGTACAAGAATATAACTACTATAATACTGCCCCTATGTACAAGAATATAACTACTATAATACTGCTCCTATGTACAAGAATATAACTACTATAATACTGCTCCCTATGTACAAGAATATAACTACTATAATACTGCTCCTATGTACAAGAATATAACTACTATAATACTGCTACTATGTACAGGAATATAACTAATATAATTCTGCTCCTATGTACAAGAATATAACTGCTATAATACTGCTCCTATGTACAAGAATATAACTACTATAATACTGCCCCTATGTACAAGAATATAACTACTATAATACTGCCCCTATGTACAAGAATATAACTACTATAATACTGCCCCTATGTAAAAGAATATAACTACTATAATACTGCTCCCTATGTACAAGAATTTAACTACTATAATACAGCCCACTATGTACAAGAATATAACTACTATAATATTGCTCCCTATGTACAAGAATATAACTAATATAATACTGCTCCCTATGTACAAGAATATAACTACTATAATACTGCCCCTATGTACAAGAATATAACTACCATAATATTGCTCCCCATGTAGAAGAATATAAGTACTATAATACTGCTCCCTATGTACAAGAATATAACTACTATAACACTGCTCCAATGTACAAGAATATAACTACTATAATACTGCTCCCTATGTACAACAATATAACTACCATAATACTGCCCTATATACAAGAAAATAACTACTATAATACTGAACCTATGTACAAGAATATAACTATTATAATAATGCCCCCTATGTACAAGAATATAACTACTATAATACTGCTTCTATGTACAAGAACAAAACTATTATAATACTGCTACTATGTACAGGAATATAACTAATATAATACTGCTCCTATGTACAAGAATATAACTGCTATAATACTGCTCCTATGTACAAGAATATAACTACTATAATACTGCCCCTATGTACAAGAATATAACTACTATAATACTGCCCCTATGTACAAGAATATAACTACTATAATACTGCTCCCTATGTACAAGAATTTAACTACTATAATACTGCCCACTATGTACAAGAATATAACTACTATAATATTGCTCAATATGTACAAGAATATAACTAATATAATACTGCTCCCCATGTACAAGAATATAACTACTATAATTCTGCCCCTATGTACAAGAATATAACTACTATAATATTGCTCCCCATGTAGAAGAATATAAGTACTATAATACTGCTGCCTATGTACAAGAATATAACTACTATAATACTGCTCCTATGTACAAGAATATAACTACTATAATACTGCTCCTATGTACAAGAATATAACTACTATAATACTGCTCCCTATGTACAAGAATATAACTACTATAATACTGCTCCTATGTACAAGAATATAACTACAATAATACTGCTCCCTATGTAAAAGAAAATAACTACTATAATACTGCTAACTATGTACAATAATATAACTACTATAATACTGCCCCCTATGTACAAGAATATAACTAATATAATACTGCCCCCTATGTACAAGAATATAACTACTATAATACTGCCCCTATGTAGAAGAATATAACTACTATAATACTGCTCCTATGTACAAGAATATAAATACTATAATACTGCCCCCTATGTACAAGAATACAACTACTATAATACTGCCCCTATGTACAAGAATATAACTACTATAATATTGCCCCTATGTACAAGAATATAACTACTATAATACTGCTCCCTTTGTACAAGAATATAACTACTATAATACTGCTCTATGTACACGAGTATAACTAATATAATACTGCCCCTATGTACAAGAATATAACTACTATAATACTGCTCCTATGTGCAAGAATATAACTACTATAATACTGCTACTATGTACAGGAATATAACTAATATAATACTGCTCCTATGTACATGAATATAACTACTATAATACTGCTCCAATGTACAAGAATATAACTACTATAATTCTGCCCCTATGTACAAGAATATAACTACTATAATACTGCTCCTATGTACAAGAATATAACTACTATAATACTGCTCCCTATGTACAAGAATATAACTACTATAATACTACTATAATACTGCTACTATGTACAGGAATATAACTAATATTATACTGCTCCTATGTACAAGAATATAACTGCTATAATACTGCTCCTATGTACAAGAATATAACTACTATAATACTGCCCCTATGTACAAGAATATAACTACTATAATACTGCCCCTATGTAAAAGAATATAACTACTATAATACTGCTCCCTATGTACAAGAATTTAACTACTATAATACAGCCCACTATGTACAAGAATATAACTACTATAATATTGCTCCCTATGTACAAGAATATAACTACTATAATACTGCCCCTATGTACAAGAATATAACTAGTATAATATTGCTCCCCATGTAGAAGAATATAAGTACTGTAATACTGCTCACTATGTTCAAGAAAATAACTACTATAACACTGCTCCAATGTACAAGAATATAACTACTATAATACTGCTCCCTATGTACAACAATATAACTACCATAATACTGCCCTATATACAAGAAAATAACTGCTATAATACTGAACCTATGTACAAGAATATAACTACTATAATAATGCCCCCTATGTACAAGAATATAACTACTATAATACTGCTTCTATGTACAAGAATATAACTATTATAATACTGCTACTATGAACAGGAATATAACTAATATAATACTGCTCCTATATACAAGAATATAACTGCTATAATACTGCTACTATGTACAAGAATATAACTACTATAATACTGCCCCTATGTACAAGAATATAACTACTATAATACTGCCCCTATGTACAAGAATATAACTACTATAATACTGCCCCTATGTATAAGAATATAACTACTATAATACTGCTCCCTATGTACAAGAATTTAACTACTATAATACTGCCCACTATGTACAAGAATATAACTACTATAATATTGCTCCCTATGTACAAGAATATAACTAATATAATACTGCTCCCCATGTACAAGAATATAACTGCTATAATACTGCCCCTATGTACAAGAATATAACTACTATAATATTGCTCCCCATGTAGAAGAATATAAGTACTATAATACTGCTCCCTATGTACAAGAATATAACTACTATAATACTGCTCCTATGTACAAGAATATAACTACTATAATACTGCTCCCTATGTACAACAATATAACTACCATAATACTGCCCTATATACAAGAAAATAACTACTATAATACTGAACCTATGTACAAGAATATAACTACTATAATAATTCCCCCTATGTACAAGAATATAACTACTATAATACTGCTCCTATGTACAAGAATATAACTACTATAATACTGCCCTCTATGTACAAGAATATAACTACTATAATACTGCTTCTATGTACAAGAATATAACTACTATAATACTGCTCCTATGTACAAGAATATAACTACTATAATACTGTTCCTATGTACAAGAATATAACTACTATAATACTGCCCCTATGTACAACAATATAACTACCATAATACTGCCCTATATACAAGAAAATAACTACTATAATACTGAACCTATGTACAAGAATATAACTACTATAATAATTCCCCCTATGTACAAGAATATAACTACTATAATACTGCTACTATGTACAAGAATATAACTACTACAATACTGCTCCTATGTACAAGACTATAACTACTATAATACTGCCCCTATGTACAAGAATATAACTAGTATAATACTGCCCCCTATGTACAAGAATGTAACTACTATAATACTGCCCCCTATGTACAAGAATATAACTACTATAATACTGCCCCTATGTAGAAGAACATACTACTATAATACTTCCCCCTATGTACAAGAATATAACTACTATAATACTGCCCCCTATGTAGAAGAATATAACTACTATAATACTGCCCCCTATGTAGAAGAATATAACTACTATAATACTGCCCCTATGTAGAAGAATATAACTACTATAATACTGCTCCTATGTACAAGAATATAAATACTACAATACTGCCCCTATGTAGAAGAATATAAGTACTATAATACTGCTCCCTATGTACAAGAATATAACTACTATAATACTGCTCCTATGTACAAGAATATAACTACTATAATACTGCTCCCTATGTACAACAATATAACTACCATAATACTGCCCTATATACAAGAAAATAACTACTATAATACTGAACCTATGTACAAGAATATAACTACTATAATACTGCCCCCTATGTAGAAGAATATAACTACTATAATACTGCCCCTATGTAGAAGAATATAACTACTATAATACTGCTCCTATGTACAAGAATATAACTACTATTATACTGCTCCTATGTACAAGAATATAAATACTATAATACTGCCCCTATGTACAAGAATATAAATACTATAATACTGCACCTATGTACAAGAATATAACTACTATAAAACTGCACCCTATGTACAAGAATATAACTACTATAATACTGCTCCTATGTACAAGAATATAACTACTATAATACTGCCCTCTATGTACAAGAATATCACTACTATAATACTGCTCCTATGTACAAGAATATAACTACTATAATACTGCCCCTATGTACAAGAATATAACTACTATAATACTGCTCCTATGTACAAGAATATAACTACTATAATACTGCCCTCTATGTACAAGAATATAACTACTATAATACTGCCTCTATGTACAAGAATATAACTACTATAATACTGCTCCCTATGTACAAGAATGTAACTACTATAATACTGCTCTATGTACACGAGTATAACTAATATAATACTGCCCCTATGTACAAGAATATAACTACTATAATTCTGCCCCTATGTGCAAGAATATAACTACTATAATACTGCTCCTATGTACAAGAATATAACTACTATAATACTGCTCCCTATGTACACGAGTATAACTAATATAATACTGCCCCTATGTACAAGAATATAACTACTATAATACTGCCCCTGTGTACAAGAATATAACTACTATAATACTGCCCCTATGTACAAGAATATAACTACTATAATACTGCTCCCTATGTACAACAATATAACTACCATAATACTGCCCTATATACAAGAAAATAACTACTATAATACTGAACCTATGTACAAGAATATAACTACTATAATAATTCCCCCTATGTACAAGAATATAACTACTATAATACTGCTACTATGTACAAGAATATAACTACTACAATACTGCTCCTATGTACAAGACTATAACTACTATAATACTGCCCCTATGTACAAGAATATAACTAGTATAATACTGCCCCCTATGTACAAGAATGTAACTACTATAATATTGCTCCCCATGTAGAAGAATATAAGTACTATAATACTGCTCCCTATGTACAAGAATATAACTACTATAATACTGCTCCTATGTACAAGAATATAACTACTATAATACTGCTCCCTATGTACAACAATATAACTACCATAATACTGCCCTATATACAAGAAAATAACTACTATAATACTGAACCTATGTACAAGAATATAACTACTATAATAATTCCCCCTATGTACAAGAATATAACTACTATAATACTGCTCCTATGTACAAGAATATAACTACTATAATACTGCCCCCTATGTACAAGAATATAACTACTATAATACTGCTTCTATGTACAAGAATATAACTACTATAATACTGCTCCTATGTACAAGAATATAACTACTATAATACTGTTCCTATGTACAAGAATATAACTACTATAATACTGCCCCTATGTACAACAATATAACTACCATAATACTGCCCTATATACAAGAAAATAACTACTATAATACTGAACCTATGTACAAGAATATAACTACTATAATAATTCCCCCTATGTACAAGAATATAACTACTATAATACTGCTACTATGTACAAGAATATAACTACTACAATACTGCTCCTATGTACAAGACTATAACTACTATAATACTGCCCCTATGTACAAGAATATAACTAGTATAATACTGCCCCCTATGTACAAGAATGTAACTACTATAATACTGCCCCCTATGTACAAGAATATAACTACTATAATACTGCCCCTATGTAGAAGAACATACTACTATAATACTTCCCCCTATGTACAAGAATATAACTACTATAATACTGCCCCCTATGTAGAAGAATATAACTACTATAATACTGCCCCCTATGTAGAAGAATATAACTACTATAATACTGCCCCTATGTAGAAGAATATAACTACTATAATACTGCTCCTATGTACAAGAATATAAATACTACAATACTGCCCCTATGTAGAAGAATATAAGTACTATAATACTGCTCCCTATGTACAAGAATATAACTACTATAATACTGCTCCTATGTACAAGAATATAACTACTATAATACTGCTCCCTATGTACAACAATATAACTACCATAATACTGCCCTATATACAAGAAAATAACTACTATAATACTGAACCTATGTACAAGAATATAACTACTATAATACTGCCCCCTATGTAGAAGAATATAACTACTATAATACTGCCCCTATGTAGAAGAATATAACTACTATAATACTGCTCCTATGTACAAGAATATAACTACTATTATACTGCTCCTATGTACAAGAATATAAATACTATAATACTGCCCCTATGTACAAGAATATAAATACTATAATACTGCACCTATGTACAAGAATATAACTACTATAAAACTGCACCCTATGTACAAGAATATAACTACTATAATACTGCTCCTATGTACAAGAATATAACTACTATAATACTGCCCTCTATGTACAAGAATATCACTACTATAATACTGCTCCTATGTACAAGAATATAACTACTATAATACTGCCCCTATGTACAAGAATATAACTACTATAATACTGCTCCTATGTACAAGAATATAACTACTATAATACTGCCCTCTATGTACAAGAATATAACTACTATAATACTGCCTCTATGTACAAGAATATAACTACTATAATACTGCTCCCTATGTACAAGAATGTAACTACTATAATACTGCTCTATGTACACGAGTATAACTAATATAATACTGCCCCTATGTACAAGAATATAACTACTATAATACTGCCCCTATGTGCAAGAATATAACTACTATAATACTGCTCCTATGTAGAAGAATATAACTACTATAATACTGCTCCCTATGTACACGAGTATAACTAATATAATACTGCCCCTATGTACAAGAATATAACTACTATAATACTGCCCCTGTGTACAAGAATATAACTACTATAATACTGCCCCTATGTACAAGAATATAACTACTATAAAACTGCTCCTATGTACAAGAATATAACTACTATACCACTGCCCCAATGTACAGGAATATAACTACTATAATACTGCCCCTATGTACAAGAATATAACTACTATAATACTGCCCCCTATGTACAAGAATATAACTCCTATATTACTGCCCCCTATGTACAAGAATATAACTACTATAAAACTGCTCCTATGTACAAGAATATAACTACTATAATACTGCCCATATGTACAAGAATATAACTACTATAATACTGCCCCCTATGTACAAGAATATAACTACTATAATACTGCCCCTATGTACAAGAATATAACTACTATAAAACTGCTCCTATGTACAAGAATATAACTACTATAATACTGCCCACTATGTACAAGAATATAACTACTATAATACTGCTCCCTATGTACAACAATATAACTACCATAATACTGCCCTATATACAAGAAAATAACTACTATAATACTGAAAATATGTACAAGAATATAACTACTATAATAATTCCCCCTATGTACAAGAATATAACTACTATAATACTGCTCCTATGTACAAGAATATAACTACTATAATACTGCTCCTATGTACAAGAATATAACTACTATAATACTGCCCCTATGTACAAGAATATAACTATTATAATACTGCCCCCATGTACAAGAATATAACTACTATAATACTGCCCCCTATGTACAAGAATATAACTACTATAATATTGCCCCTATGTAGAAGAATATAACTACTATAATACTGCCCCCTATGTACAAGAATATAACTACTATAATACTGCCTCCTATGTACAAGAATATAACTACTATAATAGTGCCCCCTATGTACAAGAATATAACTACTATAATACTGAACCTATGTAGAAGAATATAACTACTATAATACTGCTCCTATGTACAAGAATATAACTACTATAATACTGCACCCTATGTACAAGAATATAACTACTATAGTACTGCTCCTATGTACAAGAATATAACTACTATAATACTGCCCCTATGTACAAGAATATAACTACTATAAAACTTCCCCTATGTACAAGAATATAACTACTATAATACTGCAATCTATGTACAAGAATATCACTACTATAATACTGCTCCTATGTACAAGAATATAACTACTATAATACTGCCCCTATGTACAAGAATATAACTACTATAATACTGCTCCTATGTACAAGAATATAACTACTATAATACTGCCCTCTATGTACAAGAATATAACTACTATAATACTGCCTCTGTGTAGAAGAATATAACTATTATAAAACTGCCCCTATGTACAAGAATATAACTACTATAATACTGCTCCCTATGTACAAGAATATAACTACTATAATACTGCTCTATGTACACGAGTATAACTAATATAATACTGCCCCTATGTACAAGAACATAACTACTATAATACTGCCCCTATGTACAAGAATATAACTACTATAATACTGCTCCTATGTACAAGAATATAACTACTATAGTACTGCTCCTATGTACAAGAATATAACTACTATAATACTGCTCCCTATGTACACGAGTATAACTAATATAATACTGCCCCTATGTACAAGAATATAACTACTATAATACTGCCCCTGTGTACAAGAATATAACTACTATAATACTGCATCTATGTACAAGAATATAACTACTATAAAACTGCTCCTATGTACAAGAATATAACTACTATAACACTGCCCCTATGTACAGGAATATAACTACTATAATACTGCCGCTATGTACAAGAATATAACTACTATAATACTGCCCCCTATGTACAAGAATATAACTCCTATAATACTGCCCCTATGTACAAGAATATAACTACTATAAAACTGCTCCTATGTACAAGAATATAACTGCTATAATACTGCCCCTATGTACAAGAATATAACTACTATAATACTGCCCCTATGTAGAAGAATATAACTACTATAATACTGCACCCTATGTACAAGAATATAACTACTATAATACTGCCCCTATGTACAAGAATATAACTACTATAAAACAGCTCCTATGTACAAGAATATAACTACTATAATACTTCCCCCTATGTACAAGAATATAACTACTAGAATACTGCTCCCTATGTACAACAATATAACTATCATAATACTGCCCTATATACAAGAAAATAACTACTATAATACTGAACCTATGTACAAGAATATAACTACTATAATAATTCCCCCTATGTACAAGAATATAACTACTATAATACTGCTCCTATGTACAAGAATATAACTACTATAATACTGCTCCTATGTACAAGAATATAACTACTATAATACTGCCCCTATGTACAAGAATATAACTACTATAATACTGCCCCCTATGAACAAGAATATAACTACTATAATACTGCCCCCTATGTACAAGAATATAACTACTATAATACTGCCCCTATGTAGAAGAATATAACTACTATAATACTGCCCCTATGTACAAGAATATAACTACTATAATAATGCCCCCTATGTACAAGAATATAACTACTATAATACTGCCCCCTATGTACAAGAATATAACTACTATAATACTGTCCCTATGTAGAAGAATATAACTACTATAATACTGCTCCTATGTACAAGAATATAAATACTATAATACTGCCCTCTATGTACAAGAATATAACTGCTATAATACTGCCTCTATGTACAAGAATATAACTACTATAATACTGCCCCTATGTACAAGAATATAACTACTATAATACTGCTCCCTATGTACAAGAATATAACTACTATAATACTGCTCTATGTACACGAGTATAACTAATATAATACTGCCCCTATGTACAAGAATATAACTACTATAATACTGCCCCTATGTACAAGAATATAACTACTATAATACTGCTCCTATGTACAAGAATATAACTACTATAATACTGCCCCTATGTACAAGAATATAACTACTATAATACTGCTCCCTATGTACAAGAGTATAACTACTATAATACTGCTCCTATGTACAAGAATATAACTACTATAATACTGCCCCTATGTACAAGAATATAACTACTATAATACTGCCCCTGTGTACAAGAATATAACTGCTACAATACTGCCCCTATGTACAAGAATATAACTACTATAAAACTGCTCCTATGTACAAGAATATAACTACTATAATACTGCCCCTATGTACAGGAATATAACTGCTCTAATACTGCCCCTATATAGAAGAATATAACTACTATAATACTGCCCCCAATGTACAAGAATATAAATACTATAATACTGCCCCTATGTACAGGAATATAAATACTATAATACTGCTCCCTATGTACAAGAATATAACTACTATAATACTGCTCCTATGTACAAGAATATAACTACTATAATACTGCTCCCTATGTACAAGAATATAACTACTATAATACTGCTCCTATGTATAAGAATATAACTACTATAATACTGCTCCCTATGTACAAGAAAATAACTACTATAATACTGCTCCCTATGTACAAGAATATAACTACTATAATACTGCCCCCTATGTACAAGAATATAACTACTATAATACTGCCCCCTATGTACAAAAATATAACTACTATAATACTGCCCCTATGTAGAAGAATATAACTACTATAATACTGCTCCTATGTACAAGAATATAAATACTATAATACTGCCCCCTATGTACAAGAATATAACTACTATAATACTGCTCCTATGTACAAGAATATAACTACTACAATATTGCCCCTTTGTACAAGAATATAACTACTATAACACTGCTCTCTATGTACAAGAGTATAACTACTATCATACTGCTCCATATGTACAAGAATATAACTACTATAATACTGCTCTATGTACACGAGTATAACTAATATATTACTGCCCCTATGTACAAGAATATAACTACTATAATACTGCCCCTGTGTACAAGAATATAACTACTATAATACTGCCCCTATGTACAAGAATATAACTACTATAAAACTGCTCCTATGTACAAGAATATAACTACTATAATACTGCACCTATGTACAAGAATATAACTACTATAATACTGCCCATATGTACAAAAATATAATTACTATAATACTGCCCCTATGTACAAGAATATAACTACTATAATACTGCCCCTTATGTACAAGAATATAACTACTATAATACTGCCCCTATGTACAAGAATATAACTACCATAATACTGCCCCTATTTACAAGAATATAACTACTATAATACTGCCCCCTATGTACAAGAATATAACTACTATAATACTGCCCCCTATGTACAAGATTATAACTACTATAAAACTGCTCCTATGTACAAGAATATAACTACTATAATACTGCCCCTATGTACAAGAATATAACTACTATAATACTGCCCCCTGTGTACAAGAATATAACTACTATAATACTGCCCCTATGTACAAGAATATAACTACTATAATACTGCTCCTATGTACAAGAATATAAATACTACAATACTGCCCCTATGTAGAAGAATATAATTACTATAATACTGCTCCCTATGTACAAGAATATAACTACTATAATACTGCTCCTATGTACAAGAATATAACTACTATAATACTGCTCCCTATGTACAACAATATAACTACCATAATACTGCCCTATATACAAGAAAATAACTACTATAATACTGCCCTCTATGTACAAGAATATAACTACTATAATACTGCCTCTATGTACAAGAATATAACTACTATAATACTGCTCCCTATGTACAAGAATGTAATTACTATAATACTGCTCTATGTACACGAGTATAACTAATATAATTCTGCCCCTATGTACAAGAATATAACTACTATAATACTGCCCCTATGTGCAAGAATATAACTACTATAATACTGCTCCTATGTACAAGAATATAACTACTATAATACTGCTCCCTATGTACACGAGTATAAATAATATAATACTGCCCCTATGTACAAGAATATAACTACTATAATACTGCCCCTGTGTACAAGAATATAACTACTATAATACTGCCCCTATGTACAAGAATATAACTACTATAAAACTGCTCCTATGTACAAGAATATAACTACTATAACACTGCCCCTATGTACAGGAATATAACTACTATAATACTGCCCCTATGTACAAGAATATAACTACTATAATACTGCCCCCTATGTACAAGAATATAACTCCTATATTACTGCCCCCTATGTACAAGAATATAACTACTATAAAACTGCTCCTATGTACAAGAATATAACTGCTATAATACTGCCCCTATGTACAAGAATATAACTACTATAATACTGCCCATATGTACAAGAATATAACTACTATAATACTGCCCCCTATGTACAAGAATATAACTACTATAATACTGCCCCTATGTACAAGAATATAACTACTATCAAACTGCTCCTATGTACAAGAATATAACTACTATAATACTGCCCACTATGTACAAGAATATAACTACTATAATACTGCTCCCTATGTACAACAATATAACTACCATAATACTGCCCTATATACAAGAAAATAACTACTATAATACTGAAAATATGTACAAGAATATAACTACTATAATAATTCCCCCTATGTACAAGAATATAACTACTATAATACTGCTCCTATGTACAAGAATATAACTACTATAATACTGCTCCTATGTACAAGAATATAACTACTATAATACTGCCCCTATGTACAAGAATATAACTACTATAATACTGCCCCCATGTACAAGAATATAACTGCTATAATACTGCCCCCTATGTACAAGAATATAACTACTATAATATTGCCCCTATGTAGAAGAATATAACTACTATAATACTGCCCCCTATGTACAAGAATATTACTACTATAATACTGCCCCCTATGTACAAGAATATAACTACTATAATAGTGCCCCCTATGTACAAGAATATAACTACTATAATACTGCCCCTATGTAGAAGCATATAACTACTATAATACTGCTCCTATGTACAAGAATATAAATACTATAATACTGCCCCTATGTACAAGAATATAACTACCATAATACTGCACCTATGTACAAGAATATAACTACTATAATACTGCACCCTATGTACAAGAATATAACTACTATAATACTGCTCCTATGTACAAGAATATAACTACTATAATACTGCCCCTATGTACAAGAATATAACTACTATAAAACTGCCCCTATGTACAAGAATATAACTACTATAAAACTGCTCCTATGTACAAGAATATAACTACTATAATACTGCCCCTATGTACAGGAATATAACTGCTCTAATACTGCCCCTATATACAAGAATATAACTACTATAATACTGCCCCCAATGTACAAGAATATAAATACTATAATACTGCCCCTATGTACAGGAATATAAATACTATAATACTGCTCCCTATGTACAAGAATATAACTACTATAATACTGCTCCTATGTACAAGAATATAACTACTATAATACTGCTCCCTATGTACAAGAATATAACTACTATAATACTGCTCCTATGTACAAGAATATAACTACTATAATACTGCTCCCTATGTACAAGAAAATGACTACTATAATACTGCTCCCTATGTACAAGAATATAACTACTATAATACTGCCCCTATGTACAAAAATATAATTACTATAATACTGCCCCTATGTACAAGAATATAACTACTATAATACTGCCCCTTATGTACAAGAATATAACTACTATAATACTGCCCCTATGTACAAGAATATAACTACTATAATACTGCCCCTATTTACAAGAATATAACTACTATAATACTGCCCCCTATGTACAAGAATATAACTACTATAATACTGCCCCCTATGTACAAGATTATAACTACTATAAAACTGCTCCTATGTACAAGAATATAACTACTATAATACTGCCCCTATGTACAAGAATATAACTACTATAATACTGCCCCCTGTGTACAAGAATATAACTACTATAATACTGCCCCTATGTACAAGAATATAACTACTATAATACTGCTCCTATGTACAAGAATATAAATACTACAATACTGCCCCTATGTAGAAGAATATAAGTACTATAATACTGCTCCCTATGTACAAGAATATAACTACTATAATACTGCTCCTATGTACAAGAATATAACTACTATAATACTGCTCCCTATGTACAACAATATAACTACCATAATACTGCCCTATATACAAGAAAATAACTACTATAATACTGAACCTATGTACAAGAATATAACTACTATAATACTGCCCCCTATGTAGAAGAATATAACTACTATAATACTGCCCCTATGTAGAAGAATATAACTACTATAATACTGCTCCTATGTACAAGAATATAAATACTATAACACTGCCCCTATGTACAAGAATATAACTACTATAATACTGCACCTATGTACAAGAATATAACTACTATAATACTGCACCCTATGTACAAGAATATAACTACTATAATACTGCTCCTATGTACAAGAATATAACTACTATAATACTGCCCCTATGTACAAGAATATAATTACTATAATACTGCCCCTATGTACAAGAATATAACTACTATAATACTGCCCTCTATGTACATGAATATCACTACTATAATACTGCTCCTATGTACAAGAATATAACTACTATAATACTGCCCCTATGTACAAGAATATAACTACTATAATACTGCTCCTATGTACAAGAATATAACTACTATAATACTGCCCTCTATGTACAAGAATATAACTACTATAATACTGCCTCTATGTACAAGAATATAACTACTATAATACTGCTCCCTATGTACAAGAATGTAACTACTATAATACTGCTCTATGTACACGAGTATAACTAATATAATACTGCCCCTATGTACAAGAATATAACTACTATAATACTGCCCCTATGTGCAAGAATATAACTACTATAATACTGCTCCTATGTACAAGAATATAACTACTATAATACTGCTCCCTATGTACACGAGTATAACTAATATAATACTGCCCCTATGTACAAGAACATAACTACTATAATACTGCACCTGTGTACAAGAATATAGCTACTATAATACTGCCCCTATGTACAAGAATATAACTACTATAAAACTGCTCCTATGTACAAGAATATAACTACTATAACACTGCCCCTATGTACAGGAATATAACTACTATAATACTGCCCCTATGTACAAGAATATCACTACTATAATACTGCCCCCTATGTACAAGAATATAACTCCTATATTACTGCCCCCTATGTACAAGAATATAACTACTATAAAACTGCTCCTATGTACAAGAATATAACTGCTATAATACTGCCCCTATGTACAAGAATATAACTACTATAATACTGCCCATATGTACAAGAATATAACTACTATAATACTGCCCCCTATGTACAAGAATATAACTACTATAATACTGCCCCTATGTACAAGAATATAACTACTATAAAACTGCTCCTATGTACAAGAATATAACTACTATAATACTGCCCACTATGTACAAGAATATAACTACTATAATACTGCTCCCTATGTACAACAATATAACTACCATAATACTGCCCTATATACAAGAAAATAACTACTATAATACTGAAAATATGTACAAGAATATAACTACTATAATAATTCCCCCTATGTACAAGAATATAACTACTATAATACTGCTCCTATGTACAAGAATATAACTACTATAATACTGCTCCTATGTACAAGAATATAACTACTATAATACTGCCCCTATGTACAAGAATATAACTACTATAATACTGCCCCCATGTACAAGAATATAACTGCTATAATACTGCCCCCTATGTACAAGAATATAACTACTATAATATTGCCCCTATGTAGAAGAATATAACTACTATAATACTGCCCCCTATGTACAAGAATATAACTACTATAATACTGCCCCCTATGTACAAGAATATAACTACTATAATAGTGCCCCCTATGTACAAGAATATAACTACTATAATACTGCCCCTATGTAGAAGCATATAACTACTATAATACTGCTCCTATGTACAAGAATATAAATACTATAATACTGCCCCTATGTACAAGAATATAACTACCATAATAGTGCACCTATGTACAAGAATATAACTACTATAATACTGCACCCTATGTAGAAGAATATAACTACTATAATACTGCTCCTATGTACAAGAATATAACTACTATAATACTGCCCCTATGTACAAGAATATAACTACTATAAAACTGCCCCTATGTACAAGAATATAACTACTATAATACTGCCCTCTATGTACAAGAATATCACTACTATAATACTGCTCCTATGTACAAGAATATAACTACTATAATACTGCCCCTATGTACAAGAATATAACTACTATAATACTGCTCCTATGTACAAGAATATAACTACTATAATACTGCCCTCTATGTACAAGAATATAACTACTATAATACTGCCTCTGTGTAGAAGAATATAACTATTATAATACTGCCCCTATGTACAAGAATATAACTACTATAATACTGCTCCCTATGTACAAGAATATAACTACTATAATACTGCTCTATGTACACGAGCATAACTAATATAATACTGCCCCTATGTACAAGAACATAACTACTATAATACTGCCCCAATGTACAAGAATATAACTACTATAATACTGCTCCTATGTACAAGAATATAACTACTATAGTACTGCTCCTATGTACAAGAATATAACTACTATAATACTGCTCCCTATGTACACGAGTATAACTAATATAATACTGCCCCTATGTACAAGAATATAACTACTATAATACTGCCCCTGTGTACAAGAATATAACTACTATAATACTGCCCCTATGTACAAGAATATAACTACTATAAAACTGCTCCTATGTACAAGAATATAACTACTATAATACTGCCCCTATGTACAGGAATATAACTGCTATAATACTGCCCCTATATACAAGAATATAACTACTATAATACTGCCCCCAATGTACAAGAATATAAATACTATAATACTGCCCCTATGTACAGGAATATAAATACTATAATACTGCTCCCTATGTACAAGAATATAACTACTATAATACTGCTCCTATGTACAAGAATATAACTACTATAATACTGCTCCTATGTACAAGAATATAACTACTATAATACTGCTCCTATGTACAAGAATATAACTACTATAATACTGCTCCCTATGTACAAGAATATAACTACTATAATACTGCCCCTATGTAGAAGAATATAACTACTATAATACTGCTCCTATGTACAAGAATATAAATACTATAATACTGCCCCATATGTACAAGAATATAACTACTATAATACTGCTCCTATGTACAAGAATATAACTACTACAATATTGCCCCTATGTACAAGAATATAACTACTATAACACTGCTCTCTATGTACAAGAGTATAACTACTATAATACTGCTCTATGTACACGAGTATAACTAATATAATACTGCCCCTATGTACAAGAATATAACTACTATAATACTGCCCCTATGTACAAGAATATAACTACTATAATACTGCCCCTATGTACAAGAATATAACTACTATAATACTGCTCCCTATGTACAGGAATATAACTACTATTATACTGCTCCCTATGTACAAGAATATAACTACTATAATACTGCTCCTATGTACAAGAATATAACTACTATAATACTGCTCCCTATGTACAAGAATATATCTACTACAATACTGCTCCCTATGTACAAGAATATAGCTGCTATAATACTGCCCCCTATGTACAAGAATATAACTACTATAATACTGCCCCCTATGTACAAGAATATAACTACTATAATGCTGCCCCCTATGTACAAGAATATAACTACTATAATACTGCCCCCTATGTACAAGAATATAAGTACTATAATACTGCCCCTATGTACAAGAATATAACTACTATAATACTGCCCCTATGTACAAGAATATAACTACTATAATACTGCTCCCTATGTACAAGAATATAACTACTATAATACTGCTCTATGTACACGAGTATAACTAATATAATACTGTCCCTATGTACAAGAATATAACTACTATAATACTGCTCCTATGTACAAGAATATAACTACTATAATACTGCCCCCTATGTACAAGAATATAACTACTATAATACTGCCCCTATGTACAAGAATATAACTACTATAATACTGCCCCTGTGTACAAGAATATAACTACTATAATACTGCTCCTATGTACAAGAATATAACTACTATAATACTGCCCCTATGTAGAAGAATATAACTACTATAATACTGCTCCTATGTACAAGAATATAAATACTATAATACTGCCCCCTATGTACAAGAATATAACTACTATAATACTCCCCCTATGTACAAGAATATAACTACTATAATATTGCCCCTATGTACAAGAATATAACTACTATAATACTGCTCCCTATGTACAAGAATATAACTACTATAATACTGCTCTATGTACACGAGTATAACTAATATATTACTGCCCCTATGTACAAGAATATAACTACTATAATACTGCCCCTGTGTACAAGAATATAACTACTATAATACTGCCCCTATGTACAAGAATATAACTACTATAAAACTGCTCCTATGTACAAGAATATAACTACTATAATACTGCCCCTATGTACAAGAATATAACTACTATAATACTGCCCCTTATGTACAAGAATATAACTACTATAATACTGCCCCTATGTACAAGAATATAACTACTATAATACTGCCCCTATTTACAAGAATATAACTACTATAATACTGCCCCCAATGTACAAGAATATAACTACTATAATACTGCCCCCTATGTACAAGATTATAATTACTATAAAACTGCTCCTATGTACAAGAATATAACTACTATAATACTGCCCCTATGTACAAGAATATAACTACTATAATACTGCCCCCTGTGTACAAGAATATAACTACTATAATACTGCCCCTATGTACAAGAATATAACTACTATAAAACTGCTCCTATGTACAAGAATATAACTACTATAATACTGCCCCTATGTACAGGAATATAACTACTATAATACTGCCCCTATGTACAAGAATATAACTACTATTATACTGCCCCCTATGTACAAGAATATAACTACTATAATACTGCCCCCTATGTACAAGAATATAACTACTATAAAACTGCTCCTATGTACAAGAATATAACTACTATAATAGAGCCCTTATGTACAAGAATATAACTAGTATAATACTGTTCCTATGTACAAGAATATAACTACTATAATACTGCCCCCTATGTACAAGAATATAACTACTATAATACTGCTCCCTATGTACAAGAATATAACTACTATAATACTGCTCCTATGTACAAGAATATAACTACTATTATACTGCTCCCTATGTACAAGAATATATCTACTATAATACTGCTCCTATGTACAAGAATATAACTACTTTAATACTGCTCCCTATGTACAAGAAAATAACTGCTATAATACTGCTCCCTATGTACAAGAATATAACTACTATAATACTGCCCCCTATGTACAAGAATATAACTACTATAATACTGCCCCCTATGTACAAGAATATAACTACTATAATACTGCCCCTATGTAGAAGAATATAACTAGTATAATACTGCTCCTATGTACAAGAATATAAATAGTATAATACTGCCCCCTATGTACAATAATATAACTACTATAATACTGCCCCTATGTACAAGAATATAACTACTATAATATTGCCCCTATGTACAAGAATATAACTACTATAATACTGCTCCCTATGTACAAGAATATAACTACTGTAATACTGCTCTATGTACACGAGTATAACTAATATAATACTGCCCCTATGTACAAGAATATAACTGCTATAATACTGCCCTTATGTACAAGAATATAACTACTATAATACTGCCCCTGTGTACAAGAATATAACTACTATAATACTGCCCCTATGTACAAGAACATAACTACTATAAAACTGCTCCTATGTACAAGAATATAACTACTATAATACTGCTAATATGTACAGGAATATAACTACTATAATACTGCCCCTATTTACAAGAATATAACTACTATAATACTGCCCCCTATGTACAAGAATATAACTACTATAATACTGCCCCCTATGTACAAGAATATAACTACTATAAAACTGCTCCTATGTACAAGAATATAACTACTATAATACTGCCCCTATGTACAAGAATATAACTACTATAATACTGCCCCCTATGTACAAGAATATAACTACTATAATACTGCTCCCTATGTGCAAGAATATAACTACTATAATACTGCCCCCTATGTACAAGAATATAACTACTATAATGCTGCTCCCTATGTACAAGAATATAACTACTATAATACTGCTCCTATGTACAAGAATATAACTACTATAATACTGCCCCTATGTACAAGAATATAACTACTATAATACTGCTCCCTATGTACAGGAATATAACTACTATTATACTGCTCCCTATGTACAAGAATATAACTACTATAATACTGCTCCTATGTACAAGAATATAACTACTATAATACTGCTCCCTATGTACAAGAATATATCTACTACAATACTGCTCCCTATGTACAAGAATATAGCTGCTATAATACTGCCCCCTATGTACAAGAATATAACTACTATAATACTGCCCCCTATGTACAAGAATATAACTACTATAATGCTGCCCCCTATGTACAAGAATATAACTACTATAATACTGCCCCTATGTACAAGAATATAACTACTATAAAACTGCTCCTATGTACAAGAATATAACTACTATAATACTGCCCCTATGTACAGGAATATAACTACTATAATACTGCCCCTATGTACAAGAATATAACTACTATTATACTGCCCCCTATGTACAAGAATATAACTACTATAATACTGCCCCCTATGTACAAGAATATAACTACTATAAAACTGCTCCTATGTACAAGAATATAACTACTATAATAGAGCCCTTATGTACAAGAATATAACTAGTATAATACTGTTCCTATGTACAAGAATATAACTACTATAATACTGCCCCCTATGTACAAGAATATAACTACTATAATACTGCTCCCTATGTACAAGAATATAACTACTATAATACTGCTCCTATGTACAAGAATATAACTACTATTATACTGCTCCCTATGTACAAGAATATATCTACTATAATACTGCTCCTATGTACAAGAATATAACTACTTTAATACTGCTCCCTATGTACAAGAAAATAACTGCTATAATACTGCTCCCTATGTACAAGAATATAACTACTATAATACTGCCCCCTATGTACAAGAATATAACTACTATAATACTGCCCCCTATGTACAAGAATATAACTACTATAATACTGCCCCTATGTAGAAGAATATAACTAGTATAATACTGCTCCTATGTACAAGAATATAAATAGTATAATACTGCCCCCTATGTACAAGAATATAACTACTATAATACTGCCCCTATGTACAAGAATATAACTACTATAATATTGCCCCTATGTACAAGAATATAACTACTATAATACTGCTCCCTATGTACAAGAATATAACTACTGTAATACTGCTCTATGTACACGAGTATAACTAATATAATACTGCCCCTATGTACAAGAATATAACTGCTATAATACTGCCCTTATGTACAAGAATATAACTACTATAATACTGCCCCTGTGTACAAGAATATAACTACTATAATACTGCCCCTATGTACAAGAACATAACTACTATAAAACTGCTCCTATGTACAAGAATATAACTACTATAATACTGCTAATATGTACAGGAATATAACTACTATAATACTGCCCCTATTTACAAGAATATAACTACTATAATACTGCCCCCTATGTACAAGAATATAACTACTATAATACTGCCCCCTATGTACAAGAATATAACTACTATAAAACTGCTCCTATGTACAAGAATATAACTACTATAATACTGCCCCTATGTACAAGAATATAACTACTATAATACTGCCCCCTATGTACAAGAATATAACTACTATAATACTGCTCCCTATGTGCAAGAATATAACTACTATAATACTGCCCCCTATGTACAAGAATATAACTACTATAATGCTGCTCCCTATGTACAAGAATATAACTACTATAATACTGCTCCTATGTACAAGAATATAACTACTATAATACTGCCCCTATGTACAAGAATATAACTACTATAATACTGCTCCCTATGTACAGGAATATAACTACTATTATACTGCTCCCTATGTACAAGAATATAACTACTATAATACTGCTCCTATGTACAAGAATATAACTACTATAATACTGCTCCCTATGTACAAGAATATATCTACTACAATACTGCTCCCTATGTACAAGAATATAGCTGCTATAATACTGCCCCCTATGTACAAGAATATAACTACTATAATACTGCCCCCTATGTACAAGAATATAACTACTATAATGCTGCCCCCTATGTACAAGAATATAACTACTATAATACTGCCCCCTATGTACAAGAATATAAGTACTATAATACTGCCCCTATGTACAAGAATATAACTACTATAATACTGCCCCTATGTACAAGAATATAACTACTATAATACTGCTCCCTATGTACAAGAATATAACTACTATAATACTGCTCTATGTACACGAGTATAACTAATATAATACTGTCCCTATGTACAAGAATATAACTACTATAATACTGCTCCTATGTACAAGAATATAACTACTATAATACTGCCCCCTATGTACAAGAATATAACTACTATAATACTGCCCCTATGTACAAGAATATAACTACTATAAAACTGCTCCTATGTACAAGAATATAACTACTATAATACTGCCCCTATGTACAGGAATATAACTACTATAATACTGCCCCTATGTACAAGAATATAACTACTATTATACTGCCCCCTATGTACAAGAATATAACTACTATAATACTGCCCCCTATGTACAAGAATATAACTACTATAAAACTGCTCCTATGTACAAGAATATAACTACTATAATAGAGCCCTTATGTACAAGAATATAACTAGTATAATACTGTTCCTATGTACAAGAATATAACTACTATAATACTGCCCCCTATGTACAAGAATATAACTACTATAATACTGCTCCCTATGTACAAGAATATAACTACTATAATACTGCTCCTATGTACAAGAATATAACTACTATTATACTGCTCCCTATGTACAAGAATATATCTACTATAATACTGCTCCTATGTACAAGAATATAACTACTTTAATACTGCTCCCTATGTACAAGAAAATAACTGCTATAATACTGCTCCCTATGTACAAGAATATAACTACTATAATACTGCCCCCTATGTACAAGAATATAACTACTATAATACTGCCCCCTATGTACAAGAATATAACTACTATAATACTGCCCCTATGTAGAAGAATATAACTAGTATAATACTGCTCCTATGTACAAGAATATAAATAGTATAATACTGCCCCCTATGTACAAGAATATAACTACTATAATACTGCCCCTATGTACAAGAATATAACTACTATAATATTGCCCCTATGTACAAGAATATAACTACTATAATACTGCTCCCTATGTACAAGAATATAACTACTGTAATACTGCTCTATGTACACGAGTATAACTAATATAATACTGCCCCTATGTACAAGAATATAACTGCTATAATACTGCCCTTATGTACAAGAATATAACTACTATAATACTGCCCCTGTGTACAAGAATATAACTACTATAATACTGCCCCTATGTACAAGAACATAACTACTATAAAACTGCTCCTATGTACAAGAATATAACTACTATAATACTGCTAATATGTACAGGAATATAACTACTATAATACTGCCCCTATTTACAAGAATATAACTACTATAATACTGCCCCCTATGTACAAGAATATAACTACTATAATACTGCCCCCTATGTACAAGAATATAACTACTATAAAACTGCTCCTATGTACAAGAATATAACTACTATAATACTGCCCCTATGTACAAGAATATAACTACTATAATACTGCCCCCTATGTACAAGAATATAACTACTATAATACTGCTCCCTATGTGCAAGAATATAACTACTATAATACTGCCCCCTATGTACAAGAATATAACTACTATAATGCTGCTCCCTATGTACAAGAATATAACTACTATAATACTGCTCCTATGTACAAGAATATAACTACTATAATACTGCCCCTATGTACAAGAATATAACTACTATAATACTGCTCCCTATGTACAGGAATATAACTACTATTATACTGCTCCCTATGTACAAGAATATAACTACTATAATACTGCTCCTATGTACAAGAATATAACTACTATAATACTGCTCCCTATGTACAAGAATATATCTACTACAATACTGCTCCCTATGTACAAGAATATAGCTGCTATAATACTGCCCCCTATGTACAAGAATATAACTACTATAATACTGCCCCCTATGTACAAGAATATAACTACTATAATGCTGCCCCCTATGTACAAGAATATAACTACTATAATACTGCCCCCTATGTACAAGAATATAAGTACTATAATACTGCCCCTATGTACAAGAATATAACTACTATAATACTGCCCCTATGTACAAGAATATAACTACTATAATACTGCTCCCTATGTACAAGAATATAACTACTATAATACTGCTCTATGTACACGAGTATAACTAATATAATACTGTCCCTATGTACAAGAATATAACTACTATAATACTGCTCCTATGTACAAGAATATAACTACTATAATACTGCCCCCTATGTACAAGAATATAACTACTATAATACTGCCCCTATGTACAAGAATATAACTACTATAATACTGCTCCCTATGTACAAGAATATAACTACTATAATACTGCTCTATGTACACAAGTATAACTAATTTAATACTATCCCTATGTAGAAGAATATAACTACTATAATACTGCTCCCTATGTACAATAATATAACTTCTATAATACTGCTCCTATGTAGAAGAATATAACTACTATAATACTGCCCCCTATGTACAAGAATATAACTACTATAATAATGCCCCTATGTACAAGAATATAACTACTATAATACTGCTCCCTATGTACAAGAATATAACTACTATAATACTGCTCTATGTACATGAGTTTAACTAATATAATACTGTCCCTATGTAGAAGAATATAACTACTATAATACTGCTCCCTATGTACAAGAATATAACTACTATAATACTGCTCCTATGTACAAGAATATAACTACTATAATACTGCCCCTATGTACAAGAATATAACTACTATAATTCTGCTCCTATGTACACGAATATAACTACTATAATACTGCTCCTATGTACAAGAATATAACTACTATAATACTGCCCCTATGTACAAGAATATAACTACTATAATGCTGCTCCTATGTACACGAATATAACTACTATAATACTGCCCCTATGTACAAGAATATAACTACTATAATACTGCCCCTATGTACAAGAATATAACTACTATAATACTGCTCCTATGTACAAGAATATAACTACTATAATACTGCTCCTATGTACAAGAATATAACTACTATAATACTGCTCCCTATGTACAAGAGTATAACTACTATAATACTGCTCCTATGTACAAGAATATAACTACTATAATACTACCCCCTATGTACAAGAATATAACTACTATAATACTACCCCCTATGTACAAGAATATAACTACTATAATACTGCCCCCTATGTACAAGAATATAAGTACTATAATACTACCCCCTATGTACAAGAATATAACTACTATAGTACTGCTCCTATTTATAAGAATATAACTACTATAATACTGCCCCTATGTGCAAGAATATAACTACTATAATACTGCTCCTATGTACAAGAATATAACTACTATAATACTGCCCCTATGTACAAGAATATAACTACTATAATACTGCCCCCTATGTACAAGAATATAACTACTATAATACTGCTCCTATGTACAAGAATATAACTAATAAGTTATGTAATATTGCAATATATAAACAATACAGCTGCTACTTTAATATATAGATGACCTTTATTATTTTATGATTCCTAGTACGTGTTATACCTATTATGTGGCAGTGATGCTGATATGGTTCTTACGATGCGATGGACACTACCAGAGTTTTATTCTTTTTTTGCTGTAGTGAATGTGGATATGGAAACATTTTATATATTCTGGAAAAACTATAAATTTCTGAAAATCATAGATAATGAGATTCTAAAACTGTGGGATCTGTAAAAACCAACAGATGTTCTTGTTCTGGGTACATTGTGTCTTTGACTTTTACTAGTCCTTTAATCAGATCAGGATCCCAACGTTTTAATGTACACGGAAGCGTGAACGGCGCAGATGCTGCTGCTACAGTTTTTTTCCAAGTGCACAGACATAAAAGTCAGTGTAATCCGGGTATTATAGAGAAAGGGAAAGGGCACTGTGTGTGGAGTTCTTTGCATTGGAGGAGCGGTTGGGGGATGATGGTAGGAAACTTGTGTCTGTCCCATCACCCGTTCTTCATTAGGGAAATTCCATACCTGAATACTTAATAGTCCTGGCTCAAAGTGATTGGAAAAAAGTTAAAAAAAAAACCCAAAACTGCATTCCACTTTAAAAAGAATTATTTTTGGCATTTGCGTTTGAGGAAGGATTTTAGATTATTGGCCATAAAGCTGAATCCAAAAGGTACATTATGGAAAAATTAATAGGAAATGTGAGGCTAACACGTTTCACTTAATTTCTGAAAAATAAACTTTAATTAAGCCTGACCTTTCAGAAACGTGATATGGGGCTACTGTATTTTACTCAGTGATTGCTCTTCCTTGGCCATGGTCTTGCTTGGCTTAGGTCTTCCTTGGCCTTGGTCTTCCTTGGCCCTGATCTTCCTTGGTCATTGTCTTGCTTGGCCTAGGTCTTCCTTGGCCTTAGTCTTCCTTGGCCATCGTCTTCCTTGGCCTTGGTCTTCCCTGGCCATCGTCTTCCTTGGCCTTGGTATTCCTTGGCCATCGTCTTCCTTGGCCTTGGTCTTCCTTGGCCGTGATCTTCCTTGGCCATGGTCTTCCTTGGCCTAGGTCTTCCTTGGCCATGGTCTTCCTTGGCCTAGGTCTTCCTTGGCCGTGGTCTTCTTTGGCCGTGTTCTTCCTTGGCTTCTGCTTGGTACCATTTCTGAGGCTTCAGATTATGGGAATATTGTCATCACTTTTATTATTTGAATTATTGCTGTAAGGAAGGGTGAAGCGCGTGATTGGGCTAATTACACAGATTTACCTTGCGGTTTACCCTGTCCAGGTGTCAATCACATGACAGCCGAAAAATTAAAAAGAAGATGTGCCAGGAGCCACGTACAACACCTTCCAGAAATAGTTGTGATTGGGCTTTCGGCTGCGTTTTATCTATATTATTATTGGCAAAATCTCCTTTGTAAATTCCCTGAACTTGATCTCAGGCAGGGAGGAACCTAATAATAACAACCTGGACGTCCATCATGGATCTTGGTGCGGTCTAATGCTGAAATAATGACACTGTATAGTAGATACATTATACTGTCTTACAGTGCTCACATTATACCACCATACAGTATGATAATAACTTTACAGAGTTAAAAGGTATATCTCCCATTCAATTCATTTAAATTTATTAATTAGAATTTATACCATGATATATTGCTGAAATAATACCATATAGTACATTTAATATAATGTCTACAGGTATCTCATTATATCACCATACAGTGCAATGATATTTATACTCTACAGGGCTAACATGTTACCAGTAAGTAATACTGCCATATAGAGCTTAAATAATAACAGTATATAGTACATACAATATACCGTCATGTAGCGCTCGCAATATAAAGTGCAGTAACAATTCTATTGTACAGAGCTGAAATATCATCATACAATTAATAATTTATACCGTTGTATAGTGCTTAAATAAACCGCACAGTACATACATTATACTACCATACAGTGCTCCCGTTATAACACCATGCAGCAAAAAAGTAATTCTATACAACAATGCTAAAATATCATTACCATACAATTTATAACATATACCACCATATAGTGCTTAAATAATATCGCTACATACCTTGTACTCTCATGATATAGTGCTTACATTATTGCATCATATAGCGCATAAACTCTTACCCCATACTGCAAAGAGCAATAATAATTCAGAGCTAATACAGAGCTAAAATAATGTTACCATATGGTCTATAATTTATACTGCCACATCGTGCTGAAATAATACATTATATACAACAAAAATTATACTATCATATAGTGCTAACTTTATAGTTAGTGACCACTCAAAGGCTACATCCATTTAGAGAAAGGTCAAATAAAAGGTAGTTACATTGGCGGCTCAATAGTTTCCTTAAATGCAAATTTCTTGTATGGAGCAATTTGTTAGGTTGACATGGGGAGAAAAAAGGTAATAATAACTGTCAAAACTAAAAAAAAAACACAGGAGGATGATGGAGGCAGAAGAGTAGGAAAGGAGATACACAGGAGGACGATGGAGGAAGAAGAGTAGAAAAGGAGATACATGGGAGGACAATGGAGGCAGAAGAGTAGGAAAGGAGATACATGGGAGGACAATGGAGGCAGAAGAGTAGGAAAGGAGATACATGGGAGGACAATGGAGGCAGAAGAGTAGGAAAGGAGATACATGGGAGGACAATGGAGGCAGAAGAGTAGGAAAGGAGACACATGGGAGGACAATGGAGGCAGAAGAGTAGGAAAGGAGATGCATGGGAGGACAATGGAGGCAGAAGAGTAGGAAAGGAGATACATGGGAGGACAATGGAGGCAGAAGAGTAGGAAAGGAGATACATGGGAGGACGATGGAGGCAGAAGAGTAGGAAAGGAGATACATGGGAGGACAATGGAGGCAGAAGAGTAGGAAAGGAGATACATGGGAGGACAATGGAGGCAGAAGAGTAGGAAAGGAGATACATGGGAGGACAATGGAGGCAGAAGAGTAGGAAAGGAGATACATGGGAGGACAATGGAGGCAGAAGAGTAGGAAAGGAGACACATGGGAGGACAATGGAGGCAGAAGAGTAGGAAAGGAGATGCATGGGAGGACAATGGAGGCAGAAGAGTAGGAAAGGAGATACATGGGAGGACAATGGAGGCAGAAGAGTAGGAAAGGAGATACATGGGAGGACGATGGAGGCAGAAGAGTAGGAAAGGAGATACATGGGAGGACAATGGAGGCAGAAGAGTAGGAAAGGAGATACATGGGAGGACAATGGAGGCAGAAGAGTAGGAAAGGAGATACATGGGAGGACAATGGAGGCAGAAGAGTAGGGAAGGAGATACATGGGAGGAAAATGGAGGCAGAAGAGTAGGAAAGGAGATACATGGGAGGATGATGGAGGCAGAAGAGTAGGAAAGGAGATACATGGGAGGACGATGGAGGCAGAAGAGTAGGAAAGGAGATACATGGGAGGACAATGGAGGCAGAAGAGTAGGAAAGGAGATACATGGGAGGACGATGGAGGCAGAAGAGTAGGAAAGGAGATACATGGGAGGACAATGGAGACAGAGGACTAGGTAAGGAGATACATGGGAGGACGATAGAGGCAGGAGAGTTGGAAAGGAGACACATGGGAGGACGATGGTGGCAGAAGTGTGGGAAAGGAGATACATGGGAGGACGATGGAGGCTGAAGAGTAGGAAAGGAGATACATGGGAGGACGATGGAGACAGAAGAGTAGGAAAGGAGATACACGGGAGGATGATGGAAGCAGAAGTTGGAAAGGAGATTCAAGGGAGGACGATGGAGGCAGAAGAGTAGGAAAGGAGATGCAATCTTTGGTGAGATGATAAACCTAGATGAAGCAACCAGAAAACGTCTAGGGGCTTAGTCAGCGACAGTTTCTGGCACATGTATATTCGCTAAAGGGAATGGCGGAGTGAATGATTAATCTCTTCGAGACAGATCAGTTTTGCCTCCAATTTCTCAAAAATTCCATTTTGGGAGAATCTGAATTTTTGCACTTCGATTCATAAGAATCCAGCATTTTGTTAGATTGTAAATGGTCATGAAGAAGTGAGAAAAAAATACTTCACTGTCTCCAGCCATCAGTATGGCTGCAAATCTCCCCACACAGGCTGCCGGTTTTCTTCACGACACAGGTCACATCTGGTCTTTGGTACCACCAGTGTTCATTAGTCCTCACGATGTTATGACCTTGTAGCCTGACACACCTCAAGACTTCTCATGCAGCATAGTCTGACCAAGTCTCATGCAATGTCATGCCCTAGTGGGTGCCAAAAGCGCCAAAGACCCAACAAGGCCTGTTATGTGAAGACTGGCAACTTTCAAATGAAGTCTGGACTGTAATTACCAAGGTGGGAGATAGAAGAAAGACCTGAGGAGAGAGAAGTATTCATTTTTGAAGTTACAAACTCCTCATCAGGCTGTCATAATGGTGCAACATTTTTAACAAAACCCAATTGCAAAAAGGATTTTAGCCCCAATTTCATGCATTTTATTCAGAAAAGAAAAAACCTTGTCACTAAAGTTGGAAAAACCCTTTAGTAAGACAGAAATTACTGTAAGCAATAATTCATAATTCATAATTACCAGGATTGCAGCAAATTTTACTCTGGGTAAAGAATACAGAAGCTGAGGGACACTACACTTGTTCGAGTACCGTAACCCAAGTCTTCTATTTTAGTTTTGGCTCATAGACCACGATCAGTATTGTCTAAATAATTTGTTTGAAGAGATCGAAAGATGAACATACCGTTTAATGTCTGATAAAAGATAAGTTATTTGTACCTTTTGACATTTATTCTTTAGCATGCTACCGGATAACATCTATGCTCCCATCCGCCAGCATGCTATCGGATAACATCTATGCTCCCATCCACCAGCTGTTGATTCCTTCTTCACCTCTTATTGCCTAATTCATTTTCATTTTTATAGGGAACAGTTATGGTTTTAATAAGAATGCTCAGCCGTCTAATGACGAGCACCGTGACTTTGCCTTTGGCTATTGACAGCTAATTACTAACATAAAGCTGTACAGATATACAGGTGTGCTGACAAATATGGCGTCCATCATGCCAAACTATTTCACGGCCACGCCTGATGGCTACACCTTCACATCATAGGTTCGGGATCACCCTAAAGCCTAAGGATATTTAGCATACAATGGTTGGCAGAGACGTACATGACTTTCTATCTCGAAAATAGCAGCGCATTCCTCCCGACTGGCTTCTGAGCACTTCCCATCCCCATAATGACAGGACACATGTAGCAACTAACACCCGAAACCTTCCAGGGCATAAATTGCTTTCCCACAACTTCTGTATATAAGTTTTTAATTGTAGTATTTAATTAACAGCCCAGTTGCAATGAGGGAACTCCTTTTACTTTGCGACACAGGTCAAAGCAAAAAGATTCCTGCTGTCAGGAGGTCCTGACACCCGGAGGCGTGGGCTCGTATCCTGTTTATCTCTATGATATATAAAGATCAGAGGTGACAGTTATTAGGTTCTCAGTGTAGAAGGAAGCTACTCTGATATGTCACAGTCCCACCTAGTTTTATAGGTCTGTTGACAGTGCTGTGGTTTACTGTTGTTGTTGTCGTCTACGCTTTTGCTAGATGAATGTCAAGTGGGTATAAAAAAAATGATATGGAACGTGCTTTATATACAGCAGCCATATTTCACAGCCTTACAAAAGAAAAACTCAGGAGCAACACATAAAAAGAGTAAACTTTGCAAAAACAATGGATTAATGGCTGGACAGAATAGAAGGAGCAAGGCAAGGAGGAAAACCAGTAATTCGATGGCTCGATACTAAGAAAATAACGGAAGAGAAGACCCTGGTGGACCTATCTAGGTTTGCAAAAGATCGATCTACATACAGATCATTGTACCACCAAGTCGCCATGTCTCGAGATCGAGCCGAAGGCCGTTAATGATGATTAATGATGGTTGGACCATCAGACAGTCCCTGGAGGTAGACTAGCCTGATGAAGGTTAGATGTGTACAGAGGGGGAAAAGAAGAAAGTCTGAACATCCTTTTGTAGGTAAAGGCAAGAGGACTACATCTACATTGTGGTTCCATAAACAATAGGAAGTCCCAACAATTTCTTGAAGCCCCCTCATCAGCTCACCCAGTTGAAGCTGGTGGTCCTAAGATCTACTTAAAATCAAATCCCAGACACTGCCCATACGCCATCCTTCCTTTGGCATTTCACTAAATGACAACCTCACCGGAAATAATAATTTCAGTTGTCTTTTGCCTTCAACAAGGTGAAAGAGTAAGAACAATCCTTAGATTGAGTGCAGGGTACAGACATCCATAGTTTACTCTACACACTGACACTGGGCGTTAATTTGCCTCTATGCTCTGTGTATCCATGTTCATACTTTTACCCAGAAATCAATCGTAATCAATATTTATTGGGGGTGCTGCAGTGTAATTGTGATGTGCTACCAACATGTCATATAAACCGTACTCATTTTATGCATATATGATGTGGAGATATTACTTTACACTCTTTGGGTACATTAGTGCCAACTTTTGGATATTATTATAACATATAGGTGGGAACTTTGGGTACTTGTTGGCTCTCTGCTGCCCAAAGCTGCAAAACTGGTGCAAGTTCTCTGTCCATGGTGCTGAACGTAAAAAAAAACCTCATTATTGCGTTACATTTATGTGACTAATTGTTCTACTGGTGCAAATTTGTAAAAATTCCAATATGACCTCACCAACATATTTGGTCAAACCCAAGTGTGAAATATAAAACATCAGTTTGTGTAAAAATCCTTCTAGGTTTATAGTTTTCTACACTTGAATTTTCAGATTTGAGAAGGACAGGTTGAAGAAATAAAATTGTCGTTCTTGTGCCCTGTTAGCGCTGCTGTGGCTACTGGTGGTGCAGATGATGGAAGCTCCGCAGTTGGATGACTATTCAAGTCAGTGACATGAGGCTAATGAGCAACAAATCGCGGGTACAGAAAATGAAGTCCGTTCCCAATCTTCTCCGCCATCTTCCTTGGAGTCCCAGCCATATCTGTAACAATGGTTGGTGGTGACACCATCATGGCTGTTTCAGTGGATCGATTCTGCTGGAGCGGCTGAGTTGGGACATCCAAAAATGCCACAAGGCCATGTCTGTTTTTAACATCTCTGGAAGTGATGGTGTGGATTTTTGCCTTCAGTCACTATTTTATGAATAGGATCTGGAAAAAAAATAAAAGTACAAGATTTATCACAGTTGGTCGTGCTGAATTATAAATGTGGCTCATCTTTAAAGATTTTTGCCAAACTTTTTTCCATGTTTGACTTACATTTAGACCAATTTTATGAGCTCATTTACCTCTTTTCTGCTAAGCTACTCAGTCTTCATGAAGGGAATAGTCTCCGGACTGTCACAATTACTGCATGTGATGTCTGAAAACTTGTTTGGCGCAAACCAAAGACATCCTGATGCTGAACAATCAAGGCACAAATAAGTTTCCATTGGAGGAGCAGAAATAAAAGGACTAATTCTTCTGTCAACACAATACAAAACTCGACGCCTCTTGACAAAGCCAATCCCACGAAACGCGCGTCGAGGCTTGCAGGTCCCACACTTGCCCGCTCCTGCCCTGTTCGCCCACCCCCTCCACTCCTTCCTACCTTTCCCTTCCCCTTCCTGAGCAATCGTTGATGACTATATCGGTGAGTCATTGATATTTGACAATATATATACTCTGGATATTTCTAAACGTTTTATGCCTGACACTTTTTGACCATTTTGAACTGTCTATATATTTACATATATATTATCCATGCTGCCATCAGTTTTTATTATCATTCATTGATTGCTCTTATTCTTGTCTACTTCTTTACTATATATATAGGCCATTTTGGTCCTGTGTCTTATGAGGACCCACGTATTTGCAGCTTATACTAGGGCGTTGTTCCGGCTATTTACTACTATGGGTATTCCCTATTTTTTGCTGCAGTGTGACCATGGCCATTCTTTTATCTATCCCTGTATACTAATTTGCTCTGCAACCTGCACGTATTTGGAATATGTACTTTTTATTTTTATTTTTCTACTTTCAATAAAGCTTTTTCTATATATATATGCCTTGTACTTAGCTTTCTCCAGTGTTTGTACAATACAAAACTAGTTGGAACTGTAAGTCAATTGGATCTGTTGACCGCCATTTGGATCTACTGTACAGCACATCTGGCACATCGTCAAGACTTCTTACATAAATTTCACAGATGTGAACAGTTACCTGTTCCACTAATGTATGGTCTCCCAACACCTTGAACATTGTTTCAGAATAACCCCATCCCCTGACTGCTCTTTGATTTAAGAAAAACAAACTCTGTCCAGCGCTGTGCCTCTACTGCTGCTCCGGATGTCTGTTATTGTCTGCAGTAGTAATGTCAGGTCGACAGCGCTGCAGCCAATCAGTGAACTTGGCGGCTCATGCCATCAACTGGGGCAGAGCTTCAGCTCTTTGGACCTGTCGTAAAGCTATCTCCACATAATACAGTTCCTCCACCAATAGCATTTCTGATGTCTATGAAGCCAACTCGTCCTCTAAACTGAGTCTGGACTCATACATACAGTATATATATACCTTAACGCCTTAATGATCACCAATACGCCTTTTTACTGACCTGAGATGTAAGAGAATAGCATGCTCATGGGTTAAAATGCTGCAGCTGTGAGCTGTACACTATAGCGGACACCCGGATAACCACAATCCGTTTTGGCACCAATCATGGCAGTTTAACCCCCTGAGATGCTACTGTCAATATCAACAGTTGCATCTAGATGGCTAACTGAGCATGAGGGCTCCCTCTTTAACCCCATGAACACCATGAGATAGCCATTGTGTTGCCCTGACGTGCTCCATGGCAATCCAAGGCCAAGTAATGGCCATATAGTCTGCCGGCTATAGTGCTCTGTTCAGAAGTCAGCAACATTTTTAGTGGTAAATATATAATTTTTCATTTCTGTCATTCCACTTTGCGTTAATTCCTGAAAAGCACCTGAAGGGTTAATACACTACCTGATAGCAGTTTTAAATATGTTGAGGGGTGATGTTTTTAAAATTGTATCACTTTTGTTTTTTTTTTTAATATATAGGTCCCCAAAAGTCACTTCAAAATTGAATAAGTCCCTAAAAAACTAAGTTTTGTAAATGTCCTTTAAAAACTGAAAAATTACTCCAACAATTTCAAACCTTGTAACATTCTAACAAAATAAAGGACATTCGACAAATGCCATTGATGAAAGGTAAACATAAGGTAAAATATCATTTATTAATTATTTTGTGTGTTATGTCTGGATTAAAGGAATAATCATTAAAAGTTTGAAAATTGAATTTTTTTTTACAATTTTTGTCATCTTTCTGATATTTTCATAAATAAACGCAAAACAAATCAACCTAAATTTACCACTAACATAAAGTACAATGTGTCAAGAAAAAAAAGTTGTCAAGATCACTGGGATATAGTAAAGCATTCCAGCATTCCAATTGGTCAGAATTGAAAAATTTTGCCCGGTTAAATCGTTAGTGCAACAAATGGATCTGTTCTTATTTTATCCCCCTTTTCCTTCACGTTTACCTGTAATTTATTGTACCACACTGCACTTTCTACATATAATCGTTGTAACTTTTTTACTTGTGGTCCCTAATCATGACTTTTCTCAAGGAAGTTCTTTTCACAGTCCCCAATATTTGCAAACTCTAAAAAGTTTTATATTTCTAAACTAACTGGGAAAGGGGAGAAAGTAAATTGATGCTGATGGGTGCAGGGTGTGACTGAGGTATTGAAGAAAACAAAAAGATCAGACTGCAGTGAGCGGGAACCTGTCAGGAGGTGCTCAATTTCCCTGCAGCGCCTCTACAGGCAAAATGGAGCATTACACAATGACATTTACATCATGGGTTGTCCATGTAATACAGGACAGGGTGGGTGCTCCAGAGAGAGGAGATGAGGATCCTGAGCAGAGGACGCCTCCCATTAAGTCAGAATTCTTTTTTTTCCAGACTTTTACTTATTACTGGACAATCCCTTTAAGGCATCCACCCCTCTAAGACTCATTATCTCTACAGAATATTCTGATGAACTTTCCCAGGGACCATTTCTGTAGTTCAATCACATACATGCAGTTTATTGCACAGCACAGGCGTGGGTTAATTATCCAGCGATTGTCCTTCCTTTGATACCGTACGACACTCACACAAAGTTGTCAAGCAAGTTTCTAAGTTTTATGTCATGAGAGATAATTACAGACAACACTTGAAAATTAATGAACATTTAGACATTCCGCTTGTGGAAATAAATGAGAAAAACTTTATTGGTTCATTTACATCTCATTATATTATAATAATGCAGGAGCATGAGACATCTCATTAACCTGTTCAGTGCTGTGATCCAACATGATCTCAACATTGCACAAGGGAACGAGTCTCCTTGTAATGGTACTGGGACTTTACAATTGATGGCCTATCCTTAGGAAAGGTCATCTATGTCTAATTGTAGGGGGTGCAACACCAGGCACCCCCCCGCCAATAAGCTGTTCCCGCTGTTGGCAACAGCCGAACTACTCAGTTGCAAAGCTGCACAGCGCAGCTTTATTGACAGTGTAGTGGCCGTGGCTGGGTACTGCACATTCGTCACCTATTGAAATCAATAGAGGGTGGATGTGCAGTATCCGACCGTGACCACTATTCCATCGATGTAACTGTGTAGCTCCACAACTGAGAAGTTCCAGCCACTGCCGACAGTGGGAACAGCAGATCGGCGGGGGTGCCTCGTGTCGCACCCGCACTGATAAGGCATAGATGACCTATCCTACAGATAGACATCAATGTTAAAATTCCGGACAACCCCTTTAAGATCCCCATATATGAGATCGATCAATCGACAAACAGCTTCCAACACACAGAAGCGCTCGGACTGGAACAAAAGGAGCAGTAGTCAAAATTTGGACATGACGGATCCTTCTCTGTCCCTTTACATCATCTGTCAGGGAGAGTTGGGAGGCTCCCATGCATACTAGACTTTTGTCCGATCCCGATTATACCGGCATGTTCGCTTGTCTAATGTGTACGGGGACCTTTAGTCACTGGGTAAGTGTCACCATGATCTGAGAAATATTCCCGAGGCTATTTCATGTATAAGCTTATTAGGCTGTAGTAGGTAATAATATTTCGATGTATAGGATTGGTAAGCCAGCATGCAGAAATATGGCAGAATATACACTAGGTGTTAAAGAATGTTAACGCATATGAAGCCCAGATTTGGTACAAATAGAAAGCCAAGCGTGTACCACCTTGTTATTGGCCACAGGATCGGCTGATATTATCATCCTAAAGAAAATGTCCAGTACGTCCCACCAATGTATTTCACCATTATTTCATAGCTGAACACACTGAAAAGTTGTAGCACACAAAAGGTTCCTAAGAATGTTTTTTTATGCTGTCTTACCTTCAATATAACAGATGCAGACCAAATTAGATAACTAAAAGAAGATTTTGCTTTTTCTTCTACAGAACATAGTGGTACGACACACTGGTTGGTTACAGACCTCATGTAAGGCACAGGAGCTTGGTGGTTGCAGTTCACTGTAGGTTGTTGCTTGCCGACCTTATGTGAGGCGCAGGAGCTTGGTGGTTGCAGTTCACTGTAGGTTGTTGCTTGCCAACTTCATGTGTGATGCAGGAGCTTGGTGGTTATAGTTCACTATAGGTTGTTGCTTGCCGACCTCATGTGTGACGCAGGAGCTTGGTGGTTGCAGTTCACTGTAGGTTGTTGCTTGCCGACCTTATGTGTGACGCAGGAGCTTGGTGGTTGCAGTTCACTGTAGGTTGTTGCTTGCCGACCTTATGTGTGACGCAGGAGCTTGGTGGCTGCAGTTCACTGTAGGTTGTTGCTTGCCGACCTTATGTGTGATGCAGGAGCTTGGTGGTTGCAGTTCACTGTAAGTTGTTGCTTGCCGACCTCATGTGTGACGCAGGAGCTTGGTGGTTGCAGTTCACTGTAGGTTGTGCAGGTTGTTGCTTGTCGACCTTATGTGAGGCGCAGGAGCTTGGTGATTGTAGTTCACTGTAGGTTGTTGCTTGCCGACCTTATGTGTGACGCAGGAGCTTGGTGGTTGCAGTTCACTGTAGGTTGTTGCTTGCCGACCTTATGTGAGGCGCAGGAGTTTGGTGGTTGTAGTTCACTGTAGGTTGTTGCTTGCTGACCTCATGTGAGGTGCAGGAGCTTGGTGGTTGTAGTTCACTGTAGGTTGTTGCTTGCTGACCTCATGTGAGGCACAGGAGCTTGGTGGTTGCAATTCATTGTAGGTCGTGTTGTTACTTGAACATTCCAGAACTTGAAACGACATAGTCTTCAACATTTGAAAGCTCCCACACACAGGTCACTGGTGATTTCACAGGCACCTGGCACTAAAATCTTCAAACAAAGTAGTGAACAATTGTTGACTTCACTCTACTTCTCAGTACTTGCCACAAATTATCTATAAGTCAAGTTTAACTTTTCAATAGAACTGGAAGAGCATACACAGGAGGAGGGCCCGTACTACTCAGGTTCTTTAATTAGTAGTTGCTTCTCCATCAGACACCTCCTAGCACAATCTCATTCAGCTTACTATTAGGCTGGACTGATTTCTCACACAACCCCTTCTCATTACACCCTTAGCCCTCTTGGCCACTGAACCCCTCTTGACTCCCTTTTTTTTGGAACCTCAGCAGATTCCTCAGTAGCTGGATGAAAGCTGCGCTCTTCTGCCATAGCCTAACCAAGACTGTTACTCTGATTTCTCAGATCACCCCACAGTTTGCAATGTGACTCTCAAGGCAACGCTCACTAATGTCACCATGGCAGCTCTTGCCTGTGGTATTCCTAAAATGAGGCAACCCACTTCGCAGGATGTCCACAAGCCACATGTCATACAATTTGCCTCCTCTACAATGGAATATCTGCTTCAGCCGCTTAATCCACCTACGCTCCCCAGCAAACCAGTCCACCCTGTACTCCAACTCACCGATTCTCATAGAATGGACATCTCACAATTCTCACCGGCCAACGACACGTGAATTTAATTCCACTTTCAAGTTCTCCACACTTTGCTCGAAAACACTTCTCTCTGCTCTCACTTTCAGCACTGAGCCACAAGGTTCCCGGAATGAAGGGACAGCAAACTCTGTTCTTGAGCTGCATTCCCTTCTGAAAGTTTCCTGCACAGTCATGACCCTGACCACCAGGCTTTTAAGAAAACAGCAGACAAGCGATATGCCATCACTTTATAAGAAGGAGATTATACTTAAATTGTCCTTTACTTCTACAAGCTAAAAAATATTTTTAAAGGTTTCACTTACATGGATTCACCATTGCTCCCTTTTTGATGCCTAAGTAGTCGCCTCTGGCTGAAGCAGCGGCAGCAATGAGTACGGGCCGGTACGGCATTAGAATGGGAGCCGCAGGGGATCAGGGAGGATAAATATACCTCTTTTAAATCAGCTTGTGCCCATTTTAAATAAAATTTATATTCACTGGACTTCCCCTTTTAGGGACAATTTACTTTTTCTTTTTAAATGATATTGTACAGACAGTAGTGATGAGCGAGCACTAAAATGCTCGGGTTCTCGTTGCTCGGGTCGAGCACATTGGAATACTCGGGTGCTCGACCCGAGCAACGAGCCCAATGTAAGTCTATGGGAAACTCGAGCATTTATCCAGCGACTCCCCCCGGCGGTCTGCAGAGGGCCTAAAAATTGCCCAAATCGATTGGAACAGTGCCCAAATGACATGGGAACAGCATGGAGAAGACCCCTGGAAGCATCTCTGACTCCCAGGTCACTGCTGTCAACAACGTTGTCAGAGTATTACGCCACTTTTACAGACTCACAATAAAACATACCAAAACTAAACCAAAATGGGTTTTCCTGGGAAAAATGTTAATGAACATCCTTTCCAGGATAATGACTTGTATATAAGGCAAAATAAATAACCAAAAACAAAAATGCTCCTCCACACCTTGGGCTATGTTCACACGTAGCGTTTTTGATGAGTTTTTGCACTTTTGCATTGCTTTCAACCAAGACAAATGCATTCACTGGGAAATGTCATTTTAACATTTTGCAACCTTATCTGGCCATGTGGTGTGTGACACATGCATACAGTGCTGAAAAAACATGGGAACAGCATGGGAAAGACCCCTGGAAGCATCTCTGACTCCCAGGTCACTGCCTAAAAGTGTGCCCATCATAAGTGATCCTTGGCGCATGCGAAGATGCCTCCCGCCATGCACCTGTCGTTGCAGACTTACAACAATCACCGTCCACGTCCTTGTCCAAGTGCAGCGTTCAGTTGTCCCTACCCCATTCCTTGGAATGCAAGCGCAAGTATGCAGCCAGCCACCCACCCACCCACAGGCTGCAATACTATACTGCCAAATTTTTGGACAGCTGCTTGCACTTAAAATGTGGGCTTTTAGGCTCGTGGAAGGGGAAGCTGTCCACAACCTTATGGCGGCGGTGGCCAGGTGTCCATGCTCGGTCCCCAGCCGCCACTATTTCTCCCGCTATCGTCTCCGCCTTTTACAAGCAAGGGTCCCACAACATTAACCGTGCCCTCCCCAGTGCACTTACTGGGAAGGACCGCCTAACCACAAACACGTGGACAGGTGAATGTGGCCAGGGACGGTATGGAGCCAGTCCACAGCTTTTTTTTGCTGAGAGTTGTATTTCGCCACAATCATAATATTCTTTAGCTTGGTGAAAGGACTTGGGAATCCATATCTACCCAGCTGTCATTTCTCCCAGGAAGTCCTCTAAAACTGCTTGCACTTGAAATTTGGCCTGTTAGGCTCGTGGAGGCGGAAGCTGTCCACAACCTCATGCCGGCGGCGGCCGGTTGTCCATACTCAGTCCCCAGCCGCCACTATTTCTCCCTGTATTGTCTCTGCTTTCCACAAGCACGGGTCCCTGTACATTACTGCTGGTACTTTTCTGTGGGAATCTGCTTGCCTCCTACCAGCCTGGAATATTTCCAGTAAACTATGGTACGGCGCCATGGTATTAGCACTGCCCCCAGTACCAGTAGTGAAGCAATCCCCAATTTCCTTCTCTCAGGAATTCTATTTGGTAAACTGAGTGGCTGCCCAAATAAATTCATTTCTCACAAAGGAGCTGAAGATAGAGTGGAGGTAGGTGCAAGCTTCTCCAGCCTGTTAGATATTAGAGGGTGAACGGCAGCACATTGGATCGGTGGTTAGCACTGAAGCCTTGCAGCAATGGGATCCTGGGTTCAAATCCCAGCAAGGACAACATCTGCAAGGATTTTCTCCCCGTGTTTGCGTGGGTTTTCACTTCAGTAAAAAAAGATGCCATAGAGTGTCCAGGAACCTTCCCACACACTTTTCTTAGCCAGGACTGCTTCTCGGCAGGGTTGGACAGTCCTACCAGAGAATCCTCGGGTGTGCCCTGGCTTCTACATCAGGAGAGTTCATGATAGCACAAACTTTGCAGCAGCTACGGGGCTCTTGAGTGGGGGAGAGAGGTGAGCCCTCAGAATCAAATCCTTTGGTGGGCCCAATGTTTTTCAGTCTGAAACTGCTTCTCAGTGGTAGTTGTATTTCACCACAGCCATATTCTTTAGCTCGTTGAAAGGACTGGCATAGAGGGAAACCGTATCTACCCCGACTGTCATTTCTCCGTCGCCAGGTTCCACCCATTGTCACACACGACCATGCCTGGCTGTATGTTCAGCAGTGAGAGCCACAGATCAGGCTGCTTTGTTACAGCTTTCAACAATTCTGCAGTGCTGGGCGGTTTCTCACCAAAGCATTAACCATGTTATCTTCAGCATAGCCTGTTGCCACTTGGCCAAGGCAGTGCTGCAGTGCTGTCAGCTTGTGACTGATGTGGTCATTTCGGAGATGGAGGAGGTGGTGCAGGAGCTGAACAATGTGATTACATTGAGGTTACATTGGCGACTCTGTTTTTTTTCTACTAAAGAAAGATCCTACTGGTTTTTTTTTTACGCTATTTTTTAAGACAAATGCATTCACCGGGAAATGTCATTTAAACATTTTACAACCTTATCTGGCCATGTGGTGTGTGACACATCATCAGACACATCCTGTTTCATTTATAATGGAGGGACTCTGAAAGTCACAAAGCCTATTTTTATAGGCTCATACTATTCTTAAAGGGCCAGCAGTCGGCCCTCGCTATTGTTAGAGAGCCATCCGCCGGCTATGCTTTGTTGTTCCCATTATTTACGAGTGGGTCTCCTATACTGTTATTCCGTATGCACTGACTGCAAGGGCTGCCAAAAATTTGGATGCAACCCAATACCCCTTTGAAGAGACATAGAGGAGGGTCTCATTAAAAAAATGTTCCATTATAAAGGAGCGGGTCTCCTATAGTGGTAATGCCCATGCGGTGACTGCAAGGGCTGACAAAATTTAGGAAAAACCTCACTAACAATTTAAAGACACATAGAGCAGGGCCACAGTAATGACATATTCCAATTAGAAAGGAGAGGGTCTCCCATACTGTTTGCCTATGCAGTGACTGCAATGGTTGTCAAAAATTTGGAGGCACTCCACTGCCCCTTGCAAGACGTAGAGGTCGGAGAGCCTCCTAAAAATAATGTTCCCATTATTAGGAAGTGGGTCTCCCATAGTGTTTGCCTATGCAGTGAAGCTACAACTGCCAAATATTTGGAGGAACTCCAATGCGTGTGACGCGCCCCCTGGGCCATGCTGTTAGGGATACCCGGAGCCGGATCAGATGGGGGTTGTAGTCTCCGAGTGGCTGTGACCCGGTCCGTGCCCAGGGTGTCAAACTCAGTGTGCGGCAGTCCTTGCAGATGTTCTTAGTATCGACTACGCCACCCGTTGATTTGCGGTCAAAAGGCCGCCGCTGCAGGATGGTCCGCTGAGGCTGGTGGTGTGTGTGCAGCTGTGGTAGTATAACCCCCAACGGGAGGGGTATAGCCTCAGGGGGTCAGACGTGGAGGATGGTGGTTGTGAAGGTGCAGCAAGGAGACTCAGAGGCATGAAATGCAGTTTCAGGGTTTTTACTCACTGGTGTTGCTCGGGTCACTCTGTACAGCAGTGACCACCCAAGCCGTGCTGCGTCCACCAGGTGCGGGACTCGGTCAACTCCCGGGCAATTCTGGAGCGTGGTCCTGAGCTCCTTTCTGACTCTCCCCTCCTCTGGCCGTTCCCACCAGGGATCCACTTATGTCCGGCTCCCTCGGGTCTCTTGTTGGTCAAGCCTCCTCTGGGCTCCCTGACCCTATGCTCGGTGTGCCTTTCTAGTGGATTTGGTGAGGGTCGTGGCAGATCCTGCCCACAACCTCCGGTTCCTGGTTAAGGTTCGTTTTGGCCTCTGCCAGCTTGGGATCCGGTACCCTTTTGCCGACCCTTCACCCTTTTGTCCTTATTCTGGGATCTTGGGGTTCCTTCTTGTTTCCTCTCTGAG
Source organism: Phyllobates terribilis (assembly GCF_046119375.1). Lineage (NCBI taxonomy): Eukaryota > Metazoa > Chordata > Amphibia > Anura > Dendrobatidae > Phyllobates > Phyllobates terribilis. The sequence goes on from NW_027362761.1 coordinate 1,210,758,278, forward strand.
TCCTTCTCACTCCTCTCTCTCTCTCTCAGCAGGCTCTGTTCTGGAGCTGGGCCCAGCCGGAGCCACAGCTCCCTGTCAGCCCTCCTGGCTGAGCTCCTCTGCTCTGCTCCTCAGGCTAAACTCTCACTGACTGACCCTGTCCTAAGATGGTGCCCACCTTATATACTCCCTCTATGTGTGAGCTCAGGTGACCAGCACCCAATGAGCTCCTAGCTTTACCCAGACTACTCCCCCTATCTGCCCCTACACTACTGGGATGCTCCACCCCCCTCCCACTCCAGCCAGGGACAGACGCTGTCGTACCTGCACATATACTGGTGGGAGTACCGTAGTTCTGTCCCCCGGAAATGGGATGTATGTAGTGCATGCAGCCTACTGAGCTCAGTTCCACACTCCATCCTTACCCGGGAGTGGAATACCACACCTCTGGCTTGAGGTGTAATACCCCTGTAGCAGCCGAGTCCTCAGGGTGCTACATTCCCCCCTGGTAAATCACAGCACGTCCTCGGGCTGTAAAAGAATAAAATATCCAAAAACATACAAAATTTTTTTCAAAACATCATAAACATATAAAACATTATATATATCATAAAATTTTTCATATGAAACATTCTTGTTCTCTGGCCACTTGTGCAAATTGTGACCAGGTAGGTGCCACAGTCTCTGGTAGAAAAAACAACAGTTTCCTATAAAACCGGTAGGGGGCGCCTTAGAAAGCGCAACTATATACAAGGGGAATATGGCCGCTCTCAGTCCTCGGCCAGTGGGGAAAAAGGAATGGCTGTTCACAGTCCTCAGCCTGTGGGGAGATGGGACACACTGTAACAGTTCACTGGTCCCAACGGGGACTACACTTTTGTAGCAACAGTTTTTGTACCCACACGGGTAACTATTTACATTTTCTATTTACAGTTCATCAGTGGCGGTGTGCTCTTGGCTGAGGGTAATCTTTAGACCCGTCCGGGTCCTCTTGATCCTCCTCACCCCGTAGCTCCTTCTCAGTAAGTCTATGCACGTGCAGGGCATACGGGCCCTTGGCGCACTGATGCCGGGTGAAGGTGACCTCATCACCCAGGTATAGGTCACGACCTCTGTGTCCCTCCGGCAGATGACTTTCAACGTCTCTGCGGGTGACAAAGACGTCGCCGGGGGTCTTGTGGTCCCGGATGAAACCCCACCCGTGCTCCAACTGGAATTTTATTACAGTCCCGCTGGCACGGGGACCGTGGGCAGCACGGGGGTTTCTGCGGGCTCGGCTCTTCTGCTCGGCGCTCTTCACTTGGAGCCGCTCCTCGCGGACCCGCCTCTCTCGTCGCTCTCTAGCAAAAACCTCCAATTGTTGCCGGCAGCACTCCGCACGCTGGGCTGCGGCTGCCCGGGTCTCCTCGGTGAACCCGATGAGGTCTTCTCCGGTGGGGTCCCACGCAAACTGTGCTTCCTCCAACGAGAGTGGGGTGGTCTTGGCGGGCGCCGGAGCCGGGATCAGGGGCTCATCCAGGGGTCTTTCCTTCCGGAGTCGGGGATGGTGGAACTCCGGTGGCCACACAAAGGGCTGCCCATCCGGGCATGTGTGCTGGGCAAATAGGTCTTCACCCAGGTGTGGCGCTGCGGACGTTGAGGGCGCTGTTTTGGTGGCGGCGCCCGGGTTCACCAGGCCTTGCGACCAGGCCTGGGGCACCCTGAATGTAAAGGGCACCGTGAAGACGGCGGCGCCCGGGGTTACTTGGCCCAGTGACCAGGCCGGTGGCTCAGTGGAGGTAGAGGGCGCTGTTGGTACTGCGGCGCCCGGGGGCACTCGGCCTTGCGACCAGGCCGGTGGCGTCTCCTGCTTGGCCGTGCTCTGGATCGAGGCGCGTGACGTCACAGGGGGCGTGGCCGCGGCTCCGGCCGCTTGAGGCCTAGCTTGGAGCGATGACGCAGCGGCTACGGGAACGGTGAGTGGGGCTTCGGGCTCTGCGACGGGGAGCTGGGGCAGGTTTACGGCTTCTGGGCACAGGATATTGTCGTCCCCATTACCTGCCTTCATTTCTTCGGCTCCCTCCGCGGCGTCGTCTCCGGCCGTCGTCCCTCCTTCGCCGTCCTCAGAGGTGGACTTGCTCCTTGCTGCGGGTGACATGCTTCGCTGGCAGGCTCCAGCCTGCAGGGCCATCTCTCGGGTCCACTCCGCCAGTGTTTCCTGCTGCACCCGGGCCATCCTTCGTGCGAGGCCCTCCAGCGCGGTCTGTGCACGCTCCCGGTCTCGGGGGAGCTGTGCCAGGATCTCCAGCAGGCCTTCTGGAGTGGCGGCCTGCAACAGGCTCCTGACCACAGGGTCGGTGCTGCCTGACTCTCCCTCCATCTCCGGGTGTGTTCTCTCTGGACTCCTCTCCAGACTCCTCATCTCCGGGTGCGCTCTCTCCAGACTCCTCCAGGCTGCACCCATCTTCGCTCTTTTGTTTTGTATCCGCCCACATTGAGGGTGGTCCTGGGGCAATTTTGTGATTGCCAGTTCCAGGGGCAGTTCCCTCACGCTGATGGACATATCAATCATCACAGTCTCTGCTGGTGGGGGCGGTTTCCACTTTTGGCGCCATTTCCGATCCTGGCCTACGATGGGAGGTGGCCTCTTGCCATCCTCTGGCACGCCCATAATGGCGTCCGCTCTGCCAAGGCGGGAAATCTTCTCAGATGGCGGGAACCGCTTCCCAGTGGCGGGAAACACTGCAGATGGCGGGAAAAGACTGCAGATGACGGGCAAATGGCGGGAACTGATCCGAGATGGCGTCCGATGGCGGGGACCCTCTGGAATTGGCGGGAGACTTCGTTTTGAGGTAAATGCGAATTTTTCTTCAGGCACGCAGTACCCAGTGGTTGCGGGCACGTTATCCTGCCGACTACGCCAAAGTTGACGCGCCCCCTGGGCCATGCTGTTAGGGATACCCGGAGCCGGATCAGATGGGGGTTGTAGTCTCCGAGTGGCTGTGACCCGGTCCGTGCCCAGGGTGTCAAACTCAGTGTGCGGCAGTCCTTGCAGATGTTCTTAGTATCGACTACGCCACCCGTTGATTTGCGGTCAAAAGGCCGCCGCTGCAGAATGGTCCGCTGAGGCTGGTGGTGTGTGTGCAGCTGTGGTAGTATAACCCCCAACGGGAGGGGTATAGCCTCAGGGGGTCAGACGTGGAGGATGGTGGTTGTGAAGGTGCAGCAAGGACACTCGGAGGCATGAAATGCAGTTTCAGGGTTTTTACTCACTGGTGTTGCTCGGGTCACTCTGTACAGCAGTGACCACCCAAGCCGTGCTGCGTCCACCAGGTGCGGGACTCGGTCAACTCCCGGGCAATTCTGCAGCGTGGTCCTGAGCTCCTTTCTGACTCTCCCCTCCTCTGGCCGTTCCCACCAGGGATCCACTTATGTCCGGCTCCCTCGGGTCTCTTGTTGGTCAAGCCTCCTCTGGGCTCCCTGACCCTATGCTCGGTGTGCCTTTCTAGTGGATTTGGTGAGGGTCGTGGCAGATCCTGCCCACAACCTCCGGTTCCTGGTTAAGGTTCGTTTTGGCCTCTGCCAGCTTGGGATCCGGTACCCTTTTGCCGACCCTTCACCCTTTTGTCCTTATTCTGGGATCTTGGGGTTCCTTCTTGTTTCCTCTCTGAGTCCTTCTCACTCCTCTCTCTCTCAGCAGGCTCTGTTCTGGAGCTGGGCCCAGCCGGAGCCACAGCTCCCTGTCAGCCCTCCTGGCTGAGCTCCTCTGCTCTGCTCCTCAGGCTAAACTCTCACTGCCTGACCCTGTCCTAAGATGGTGCCCACCTTATATACTCCCTCTATGTGTGAGCTCAGGTGACCAGCACCCAATGAGCTCCTAGCTTTACCCAGACTACTCCCCCTATCTGCCCCTACACTACTGGGATGTTCCACCCCCCTCCCACTCCAGCCAGGGACAGACGCTGTCGTACCTGCACATATACTGGTGGGAGTACCGTAGTTCTGTCCCCCGGAAATGGGATGTATGTAGTGCATGCAGCCTACTGAGCTCAGTTCCACACTCCATCCTTACCCGGGAGTGGAATACCACACCTCTGGCTTGAGGTGTAATACCCCTGTAGCAGCCGAGTCCTCAGGGTGCTACACGTGTTCACCAGCACACTGCAACAAAATTTACATGGAGGCCAGAAATGGCTGAATTTGGAGCGAACTTATATGTGATACATGTGACGGAAAACCACAGTTTTAAATGGCTGGCCTGTAGGCTACTATTTTTCACAGCGACCTGGTGTCAATAACACACTGCAACAAAATATAAATTGAGTCCAATATTTTCCACGTTCACTACAAATTTCTGGATTTTTAGCGCTGTAATATGAAAAGGATCTGGTTGTATTCTGCAGTGGCAACAAGCAAATGGAGCAGAAAAACAGTGTTCTCTAGATTGCTTTTTAAGCAAATAATTAGGATTAAGATAAAAAAAAAATAATCCCTGGCCCCTGATACCTGGGGATATTTCTAGAAATATCTGAAACAGCAGTAGCAGACAGAACTGGAATGGAGCCTCTTGTGCTATATGCACTGCAGTCTGCCACATATACTGCCTGAGTAACTCCTGCTGTCACCACTGAATAGATGCAGCTGGATTAGTCCTCAGAAGGACTGTTAGTTCAGATGGACATATATAGATGTTGTGGTATACCTACACTAACTAATAAACAAGCAAATCTCTCCCTCTCCTTGCCATTCCCATCAGCTGTCACTAGACCACAGATGGTTTATTTCTAGAGAAAAGCTTAGTCTTACTGTGTAACACAAGTCTTTTTCTTGGGCTGTTTCTAATGTCATCAGAGTCTACCATTTCAAGTCAGGTCATTCACTCATTGCCTGAGCATCAGTTCCTAACGGTTAGTGCCTCCAGCTTGTATTAGTCCACATTGACTCCCGTGTTCTCATTTTGCTCTGGATGTGCCTCTATCAAGTTTGTCTCTCCAGTTTTTGACTCTCCCTTCTTTTTCTCTTTCTGTATTATTTCACCCATTTGATCTTCTGGTTCTGACCAAAGGCTCCTTCTGACTATTCTCTGGCTGTATCCTCACTATAGTGGATACGGAAAGTATTCATTCCCCTTTAAATTTTTCACTCTTTGTTTCATTGCAGCCATTTGGTAAATTCTAAATATGGCCATGATCATGTGATATTTCTTATGACCACGTGATATTTCAGTTTTTCTTTATTAATAAATTTGCAAAAATTTCTACATTTCTGTTTTTTTCAGCCAAGATGGGGTGCAGAGTGTTATAAAATGTACTTTTTAGAATTTACCAAATGGCTGCAATGAAACAAAGAGTGAAAAATTTAAAGGGGTCTGAAGACTTTCCGTACCCACTGTACTCTGAGAGCCACGACCTAAGAATCAGTTGAATTCGTGCCTCTCAGAGTAGTTAATATGATCTGCATTTTGAACATTTGCAGAATGAAGATCTTCATTGCCTGATATACACCAGGACTTGTCTCTTCCATCTTATACCGATCCTGTAGGAGATGGGGCAGGAGAAGAATCCAAGAGATTTTTGTTGGACGTGCTAAAAATGTTGTGTAGATGGAACTGTGCCATTTATTTGGTTACAACTAAAACCTCGTTATGGCAGTTGCTGGTAAAGACAAGAGAACCTCTTGGAGTCTGCACTTCACAATAGTCAGTTCCAGACCTGTTGCAATGTAAGGCTCAATTGATATATCGGCATAATAGGGTTATTCCCAGAAAAAAGTGTGTATCCGAAACAGCTAAAAACACTTAGTGTGTGAAAAGCACAGAAAAAGCACACAATCAAAAATTCCACCATTCAGAATAGAACATTTGTAGAGAACTGTATCACAAAATTGCACAATATTCTGCATTCACAGAAGTTACTGGAATCAAAATGACGATACAATGGATCATGAACCAGCATGGGAAATCGCTTATTCCCCCAGGACATATGATTTTTTTTACTCAAAATTTTAAATACAGACAGAGTTGAAAGTTCAAGCTATCATTATAACGGGAACCAAGATGAAGACAGGGCATGATGTGGGAATCATTGTGTTCTGATGAAGATGGAAAACTCCTTCTAGAGGAGCCGAGAAGCTCTCGATGTAAAACAGATGTCTTCTATGTTTCTCAACTGTTTGGGCAGTTTTCAATTACGCCAAAATTAGAGCAATAATGAGAAACAAAACGGGATTATATTCTAAAGCATGTGGATCAGTAGCTTATCTGTCGGTGACATCTCTGATTGCTTTCCCAAACAAGTCTAATCATGTTATACATACGGACTGATTACAATCTCGTAATGTGACCTGGTCACTCGGAAGAGGTGTTTCCTACCCACCTTCAAACAACTGATTTGTTCTACTCATTTTCTGCCTGTTAAGAGCAATATTTCTTACAAATTGATGGAGTCGCTGTTTGTTTTATGACCCAAACCATGGAAAAGAGCCAGAAAACTTAAGAATGGCTCATTGACCTGCAATGGAAGGAAATCACAGCTGTAAGATGTCATGAATTGAGGAGCATTTGTCTCCTAAAGTCAAGTAATGACCTGGAAATAGAACTTCTCGACTTGTTCTCTTTTGTCAAATTGCTCTTTAGTCTCATTTTTTTGTGAAACAGAAACTGACAACAACCAATGAGAATTAATTGACCGCTTAACTAATATTTTTTTCACTGCTTTTTTCTCAACCACCAATTATGTAAGGGTCTACAACTAGGGCCATACACTTGAATGGTAGAGCCGCTGTGCAGTAGAAACAGAAGAAGTCAACTGTATCCCAGATAGTTCATTTAGGGTCTATGCAAAACCTGTAATTGTGCAATTGTGCATTTGTCGCCAAGCTTTTCCTATGTTGAAGCCCTATGCTATTTGTCTCATGTCTTCTTGAGTTGCAAAAGTGGAGATTCATTTTATGGGGCTCCCAAATCTGTTGGATCATCGGTGTCCATTATAAGTAACAAATAACCATTGATTTTTAGGAAAACTGAGTACACTTTTCTGCAGTGGTGCTTTAAAGGAAATTAGCTCTTCCTCATTTATGCCCCTGGTGAATGCGAACTGCAGGGCTTCCTAGGAGCTTCTCCAACCTTGGACCATGAGAAGAAGCAGAACCTTCTTGTGGCAGCATGGTCATGTTTAAAGCTTCCAATAAAGGAGATTTTGTTCTTTATTTCTTGCAGTTTTGTTAATTTCAACATATAGTATAATATTTATCCATCGCCGTCTGTTACAGCCGACCCTTGAGTTTATGTGACACGGAGAAGGATACGCTTCATTGACCAGAAGATGACAGTTTACAATCAACACTGAACTGACGTACAGGAATGTCTACAGAGCTGAAGGATCACGATTCACAGATCGAAGGCTAAGATAAACCCCAAGAAGTAATTCGAGAATAAAATTATACTGGATCTGAAAAGATAGGTCTACGAGGCGAGAGCCAAATACCATTCTTACCACGACATGGCTGATCGTGAGATTGAGAAGAAGATAAAAGGACTTGATGTGAGATGTGATATTGGGATATAGGACTTAACGGTTTATAACAATGAATTTTAAGAAGCGGCGCTGCATCCTGGTTGGCTTCAGTTCACTTACAAGTACAAAAGACTGAAGAAATGGAAGGTTTTGAGAAAAAAAAATTGGAAAAAAAATCCCAATTTTGCGCCACAGTAATTAGTTTATCTCACCTAACGCGTGAGAAACCTCCAAATAGTCTTGCTTGTTCAGTGTCTGCACATGGTAAGTGACGCACCCCTGGGCCTGTGTCGCGCAGCGTTGCGCACGCGGGAGCTTACCCGGAGCCGGATCTGTTGAGGGTTGTAGTCTCGTGGCGGTGACCCGGTCCGTGCCCAGGGAGTCAGACTAAGTGGCGCTGTATTAGCGGTAGATGTTGGACGACTATGCCACCCGTTGAGTACAGCTAAGGAGCTGCTGCTGCAGGGCAGACCGCTGAGGCCGGTGGTAGGATTGTGCAGCGTGATAGTATAACCCCCAACGGGAGGGGTATGGCCTCAGGGCAGCCGACGTGGATGATGGGGGTAGCAGGAACCACTCAGAGACGGTACGGTGTAGTTCAGGGTCTTTACTGGTGACAACGATAGACCCTCCCGGAGTACTGGCTAGCGATTGGGGCCTGGTCAGTCCTTCAGCAGATGGGATCTCCCCTGGCCAGGCGGAGTTGTAGGCCTCCCAAACTAACAATACTCTTCTGGCTACCTTGCTAGAGGCGGGTATAAGTAGCCCACGTCCCTGAGTGTACCGTGTGGTGCTCACCCGTATGGCCGGTGACTCGGGGCCTTCTAGTAGCTTCCGCTCCACGACGGCGGTGCTGGTCCCACGCGTGTGACCGAGCCTTCGGGTTTCTGGGCCAGAGGACCTGCAATCCCCTGCCGGTCGGTTTCTGCTGCTGGATAGGAGTTAGTCCCCACAGCCTCGGACTCCGGGTCCGGTGATAACTTCTCAGTCAGGGCGAGCTCTGCAGCTGCCAGCCCCTGACTCCTTGTAGCACTGCTCCCACAGAGCTCCTGATGTTCTTTCCTATATCTGCTTCTCTTCTCTGTCTCTACTTCTTCTCTACTCACTAACCCTGCCTCAGCCCTAGGGAAGTTCTTCCCCTCCCAGGACTGGGCAGGAGGTGTGGCATGCACAGGATCCCTGACCAAGAGACCTCCCACCTGCTCTCAGACATAACATTGCCGTTACTGTGGAAACCAGACCCCTGGGGTGCCACAGTAAGCTTTTTGGGAACTATTGTTTTAACCTCAGCCACAGCACACTGGTTAGATGAAGAAAATAATATCTGCCCTCCCATCACAGTATAAGAGCTCAGCTATGAGGGTCATATCTGTTGATTCCTCCTGGTTTTCATTGGCCAGGAATAGTATAGAAACTTCTGCTGCTCCACAAATCGATGTGCCAAGAAAAGATCCTCCACTATTGTGTACTACGTCAATGTGTTTTGGAAATGTTAGATTGAAACTCAATTGTTGGTGTAGCATCGGCGTCTCTGCCTCCTGCCCGGCAGAGACGCCGTCCCGCTTACCGCCGTGGTCCTGCTCCGGCGTCTTCTGGCCTCCCTGCAGCTGCTGCTGGTGCACGCAGCTTCCCCGGCTCTGTGCTTAGGGCGCGAGCTCCCTCCCTCTTAAAGGGGCCGCGCGCGTCGTCCTAAAAAGTCCCCGGCCAATGGCCGGAGGACTTCCCCTGTAAATGGCACCTCCTCCAATATGGAGGTGTCCGTGCAAGGTTGTTGCTCTGTATGCTAAACTCTGCTTCAGCCCACAGGTCCTGCTGCCTGTCTGACTACCTGTCCAGTCCATCTGACTATCAGTCCAGTCTGCCAGCCTGATTACCAGTCCAGCCCGACAGTCTGCTTACAGCCCAGTCCGCTAGTCTGTCTATGGGCTTGGCCAGTCCGCTTATCCCGAGCCTTCTCCTGCTACCTGTCTCCGCCTGCCAAGGACACTCTCCAGCCCGACAGTCTGCCTATGGTCAAACCCGCCAGTCCGTCTATGGGCTAGGCTAGCCTGCCTACCTGGAGAACTTGCCTGTTACCTGGAGGCTCCTGCCTGCACCTGCCGTGTATACAAAGGAGAAGCAGAAGGAGGGCACCATTAATTCTATCAAGGCTTTGGCTCAACCCGTCACATACCCAAATTGGAACCAATGACATGCAAACAAGAAGAAGTGGTATGTATAAAAAGACTGGGAGCACTAAGAATACGACACCATAATTTTATTCATTTGAAAAGGACCAGACAAAAACATGAAGAGTTAAAAACATTTAAAAAAGCATTGTGCTTCAATACATCATTACCACATTACAGTATAAATTGACAATGGTCATAGGGCCCCCTAAATGCATGAGAACATCACCAATAAATGTATATCATCACTGTTTGCACACAAGTCATTGCAATAGACCCATACAGGATTCTATAATCAGACAATGTAGGATAGCACTTGATCCTTATCCAAAAGGAGAAAATAGCTCCCAGCAAACATTCAATTGACTAGGATAGAGAGACAGAGGTCTTAATATAAATATTTAACAGCTCTTAGAATACAACCTGTGGGCGAGAGATGAAAGTACATCCAAGTGCAACAAACACGGAGGTCAATAGGACCACAACCCCACGCGTATCGCCACTAACGTTGTGGCTTCATCAGGGAAGAGTGTGGTGTAAAGATGTTTCCATCGGTCCTATATATATATGGAAATGCAAGTCCAAATAATTACCCAAGTTGGCCCCAGGTGTGGGGATCGTCATCCACCATCGCAGACATACAATGCCGGCGCCTGCGCGCTGGAGTCAGAGATGTGTCACCGGAAGCAGAGCGATATATATTTACGGGGTGCGCGCTCCCTGCGTCTGAGCTATGCGCATGCGCGGGAGCGCGCGTTCCATGTTGCAGCATCTCCAGCATATGTATAGAAACAGGGTAACACTCAGCGCCCTCCCACGTACCGATCCAACAGGTGGTGCATAGCAATGGATCAGTGCCTGGGACAGAACAGAGATAAAGTCCCATGATGCTGGACACCGGTTCGCCATGTGAAAATGCCAGCAGAAAATAATAAAGGTTAACAATGCTGGTACAAAGAGGCAAGAACGGGTGGCCACATCCCAATGTATCCACACAAAAAATAGAACACATGTCACAAGGGAAAAGATGGTAAATTTCCCCTGACATCCGCCCAAAACACAGATCCCTATTATATTTTCTTAATAATTCCTTATGTGGTGACATGGTCAATCCCCAGTCCCACATAGACGGTGACATGGAACAAGAATGACAAAAAGACAAAAAGACAAAAAACATGTGCGGCCGCACCATTCATACAGACATGTACATGGATCACTCCCATGTCATAGGCACCCAGGTGAATCGTTTGTCCAATAAACCACATATCAATGCATACACATTGACCCTGTCTAGGGGCGCAACATGGATTCACCACAGGAATTAGGTAATTCAGTAGTGGATAGGAGGAACACAGAAAAAAAAATCAAATCAAATAAAAAAAAAATAAAGATAATGAAAAGGAAGGAATTATATAGATACAGACAGATATAGGGACAAGGGAAAAGGCCCAATTTGAACATGTCCATTCAGCGTGGTTTGTAAAAACCAGTGAAGAGAAGTTCTTCATTTAGCTCGATAGGGGCCAAACTGTTTAATTTATAGATCCATCTTGATTCCTGTCGCAATAATTCAGGGACAATATCCCTATTGCGAATGTTCCTTTCGATCGTCTGTAGGCCGATTACACATATCCCATTGGTTTTACTATTGTGAAAATTCAAAAAATGTGCAGCAACCGATGAGAGGGTCTTTCCCTTGTCCCGATCCTTCCTAGCCGTATTAATGGTGGACAAATGCTGCTGGAATCTCCGTCTCAATTCTTGCATGGTCAGTCCCACATAGATTTTTGGGCAGTCACACACAATTGCATAGATGAGATTCCGTGTTTTGCAGTTCACATAATTCTTAAGGCGGATCTGTGTGGGGAAGATAGTATTAGGAACATGATCATTTGCCAACGTAAAGGGACAAGTTGTGCATTCACCACATGGAAAAGTCCCCTTTGGTCTAATACCTCTATTCAGGGGTTGTTTAGGTCGTATAAAGTGGCTGTTGACCAAATGGTCTTTCATATTACGAGCCCTCCTAGCAATCACCCTTGGTTTGTCAGAGATTAAATCATTTAGTTTAGGCTCACTACGTAAGATCCCTCAATTTTTTGACAATATTTGATAAACATCCTGCGATTGATTATGATAAGTAGTTATCAGATTGACTCCTTCCCAATTTTTTCGATCTTTGGGCACAAAAGTTGCCCTACGGTCCATGTCTCTACAATGTTGATATGCACGTGACACCAATTTACGAGGATAACCCCTGGACGAGAACCTCTGTGTGAAGTCCGTTGACTGGGCTTTGAAATCCTCCTATGAGCTGCAGTTCCTTTTCAGTCTTAGAAATTGTCCCTTTGGGATCCCTCTTCTAATATATGCCGGATGGAAACTTGTAAAATGAAGTAAACTATTGGAAGCCGTTGGTTTCCTAAACAAAGATGTTGTAAGGGATGATCCTTCCAAAGAGATTCTTAAGTCAAGGAATTCTACAACAGAGTAAGAATGATTGGAGGTTAGAACAATATTCCATGGGTTATTGTTCAACATATCAATGAACTGTAGGCAAACCTCCCGGGGACCAGATCATAACATAAAAATATCGTCAATGCAGCGGTACCAACCAACTACATGATCATGAAATGTGGCCATTTGTCGTACTCTAAGCTCCTCCCACCACCCCAAGAAAAGGTTGGCATACGCAGAGGCACATCTGGCCCCCATAGCTGTGTTTTGGGTGGATGTCAGGGGAAATTTACCATCTTTTCCCTTGTGACATGTGTTCTATTTTTTGTGTGGATACATTGGGATGTGGCCACCCGTTCTTGCCTCTTTGTACCAGCATTGTTAACCTTTATTATTTTCTGCTGGCATTTTGACATGGCGAACCGGTGTCCAGCATCATGGGACTTTATCTCTGTTCTGTCCCAGGCACTGATCCATTGCTATGCACCACCTGTTGGATCGGTACGTGGGAGGGCGCTGAGTGTTACCCTGTTTCTATACATATGCTGGAGATGCTGCAGGGACGCGCTTTGCGTACACCAACATGGAACGCGCGCTCCCGCGCATGCGCATAGCTCAGACGCAGGGAGCGCGCACCCCGTAAATATATATCGCTCTGCTTCCGGTGACACATCTCTGACTCCAGCGCGCAGGCGCCGGCATTGTATGTCGGCGATGGTGGATGACGATCCCCACACCTGGGGCCAACTTGGGTAATTATTTGGACTTGCATTTCCATATATATATAGGACCGATGGAAACATCTTTACACCAGACTCTTCCCTGATGAAGCCACAACGTTAGTGGCGATACGCGTGGGGTTGTGGTCCTATTCACCTCCGTGTTTGTTGCACTTGGATGTACTTTCATCTCTCGCCCACAGGTTGTATTCTAAGAGCTCTTAAATATTTATATTAAGACCTCTGTCTCTCTATCCTAGTCAATTGAATGTTTGCTGGGAGCTATTTTCTCCTTTTGGATAAGGATAAGTGTAACATACCTGGCGGCGTCCTTGCATGGTGGTCCATCTCCCACTGTGCAAGAGCGCGCACTTGATCTCCAATCCAGAATGTCTCTCTGGCTTCCCTCCATGCTGTCTGTTTGTGTCTGTTTCTGCTGCTTAAGGGCGGCGCCCGATCACTTCCTGCTTTTTGTACCTGCTGTGGGTCACACCCCTTGTGCGTCCTCAGCCTATTGCTGTCTGTCACCTGGTATATAGCTCAGCTGCTCCCATCTATCCCTGCCTGAGCATAGTGTTTCATTCAGTGTGTGCTTTCACTCTGAAGGTGCCAGGTCCCGTTCTATGTCTCCTGCCTTGCGGTATCAGTTCCCGTGTCTGAACTGAGTCCTGTCTATGTCTCCTGTCTTGCGGTATCAGTTCCCGTGTCTGAACTGAGTCCTGTCTATGTCTCCTGCCTTGCGGTATCAGTTCCCGTGTCTGAACTGAGTCCTGTCTATGTCTCCTGCCTTGCGGTATCAGTTCCCGTGTCTGAGCTGAGTCCTGTCTTTGTCTCCTGCCTTGCGGTATCAGTTCCCGTGTCTGAACTGAGTCCTGTCTGTGTACTCTTGCCTGCTGCCTTTCCTGGAGGCTGTATTTCCAGGCCTGTCTGAACACGCTCCTAGCCTGTTCCTCCCGCCTTCTAGGGGCCGATTACCTAGATCCGTTCCTGTATCTTGTCTGTCCTGTCTGTACACGCTTCTTGCCTGTTCGTCCCGCCTCTCTGGGGGCCGATTACCCAGACCTGCTCCTGTATCTTGTCTGTCCTGTCTGTACACGCTCCTTGCCTGTTCATCCTGCCTCTCTGGGGGCCGTATTCCCAGACCCGCTCCTGTATTCCGCTGCAGTGTCGGTCTCCTCCGTACACTCAGTTCCAGTCTGAACTCTCTCCTATCCTTTACCTGTTTTGCCTCTATGTCCGTTCCCTTCCTTTTTCTGCAGAGTCTGAACTCGTACCTAACTCCTGCTTGTTGTCTCTGTACTCCCGTTTGTGAGTTTGTGGTCCACTCGCTACTTCACTGCAAGTACCCTGTGGGTATCTGGCTCTGCCTTTCCCTTCCTGTCTGTTCCGTGTGAACAGAGCCCTGTCCCCCCTGCTCAGCCTTGCCTGCTCTGACTCCTTTGCTCACCGCTCCGGCGGTTCTAGCCTGCTCTGACTCCTTTGCTCACCGCTCCGGCGGTTCTAGCCTGCTCTGACTCCTTTGCTTACCGCTCCGGCGGTTCTAGCCTGCTCTGACTCCTTTGCTCGCTGCTCCGGCAGCCTTGCTCCGCTCTGACCCTTTTGCTCACTGCTCCGGCAGTCTCGCTCCGCTCTTATCCTTTTGCTCACTGCTCCGGCAGTCTTGCTCCACTCTTGCTCACCGCTCCAGGCGGTCTCGTCCTGCTTTACTCTTGCTCACTGCTCCGGCAGTCTCGCTCAGCTCTGTCCCTTTGCTCACCGCTCTTGGCGGCCTTGTCCTGCTCTACTCTTGCTCACCGCTCCAGGCGGCCTCGTCCTGCCCTGCTCTCGCTCACCTCTCTGGGCGGCCTCACTCTGCTGTGTTTGTCCGCCACATCTGTGGTTCTGTTCCTGAGTCCCAGTGTGTACTGGGTCCTATCCCGCCAGTGTCCCTACCTGCTAGTGCCTCCCTGTCTGCACTCTAGCTGTGCTTGCCTGTCCCCCTCTGCCTGTATTGTTCCTGAGTCCCAGTGTGTACTGGGTCCTATCCCGCCTGTGTTCCTACCTGCTAGTGCCTCCCTGTCTGCACTCTAGCTGTGCTTGCCTGTACCCCCCTGCCTGCATACCCGCCTGCCTGCATACCAGTCGTGCCTGCCTATACCCACCAGTCTGTGTGCCAGCCTACCAGTCTGTTCCTGTATTCCCCTGTGTGGGTCAACAGCCGTGTCCGGGGTCTGTCCTGGAGTAGCACCTGGTCCCTCTGCTCGGTTCCTCCTTGGTGCACTGGCGTCGTATGCCGTCGTGCGACCCTGGTCGGATCGGGTGAATACCTAGTTAAGCCCCTCCAGGCATTCACTCTCCGGCACGGTCCAGTGGAATAACTACAATCACACGCACACGCCGCTCAGCCCGGGCGTGTGCATTACAATAAGGATCAAGTGCTATCCTACATTGTCTGATTATAGAATCCTGTATGGGTCTATTGCAATGACTTGTGTGCAAACAGTGATGATATACATTTATTGGTGATGTTCTCATGCATTTAGGGGGCCCTATGACCATTGTCAATTTATACTGTAATGTGGTAATGATGTATTGAAGCACAATGCTTTTTTAAATGTTTTTAACTCTTCATGTTTTTGTCTGGTCCTTTTCAAATGAATAAAATTATGGTGTCGTATTCTTAGTGCTCCCAGTCTTTTTATACATACCACTTCTTCTTGTTTGCATGTTATTATCACCTGCCATGTATACCTGACAGCCTACCTAGAGGCTCCTTCCCATCACTTGCCGTGACCATCTGACAGCCTACCTAGAGGCTCCTGCCCGTCACTTGCCGTGACCATCTGACAGCCTACCTAGAGGCTCCTGCCCGTCTTCAGCCGTGCCTGCCTGACAGCCTACCTAGAGGCTCCTGCCCGTCACTTGCCGTGACCACCTGACAGCCTACCTAGAGGCTCCTGCCTGTCACTTGCCGTACCTGCCTGACAGCCTACCTAGAGGCTCCTGCCTGTTACCTGCCGTGCCTACCTGTCAGCCTACCTGGAGGCTCCTGCTTGTTACCTGCCGTGCCTGCCAGTCCGTCTGCCCGGATCACCCGTCAGCCTGCCTGCCGTGCTCATCCGCTGTACCGGTCAGTCCCTGCCTTCTGACCCGTGGGAGTCACCTGCTCTCATACAAGGTTGGTCTCCAGAGTAGCACCTGGTCCCTCTGCTCGGTCCTTCCCTGGTCACGGAGTCGATTGAGCCGCCGTACGGCCTTGGTCAGTCCTAGTTGATACCTAGTTATGCCCCTCTGGTCCCTCCTTGCACCGCAGCACAGAGGTTCCACCACCTGGATCCGTAACAGTTGGATTCATGGATCTTGAATTATTATTCAATTTTTGGGCACATGGTTTTTCTATGTCAGACTTTCTATATATATGGCTTAAAGGTTCAGAATACTATGAATGATTAATCAATGTGGAGACAACCACTCACCTATAGACTTTAATGAGAACTAAACCCTTGGGTGGCTTCTTTCCCCCTTGGAATTGGGACTTGTTTGAGAGGTCAGGCCCCAGTGATTGAATATTTATGGTTTATGCACACAGTATGACATTAATATTTGTCATAGGTCCCTGTACTCGCCTATCATGATAAATGAAGCATTAGTAATAGACACAATTATAATGTATCTGACTTTACTGAAGACCAACGAATCCGGTTTCCAGTGGAATATTTTTTCCAGATAATTTTGTATTCAATTTTGTACTTTTATATTTAATTAAGCTTTTCTATATTGATGTATTGATGAGTTGAAATATCCTCAATCCTTATGTAAGGCGTAGATATAATGAGATCAGTCAACATCAGATCAGTAAGAAGCCTGGCTCTCCTTAAAGGATTGTTCTCTTCCTGTACCTTCAAGAGTGTGCTCTCCTGCCTTGCTCAGTGGCTTCCTGCTTGCATGGGGGTGGTACGCTATGAATTGATTGACAGTTTGGACCCACAGCATAGAACCATATACGCTCTCCCATGTTGTAAACTCAGATAGCTTTGTCTCTGTATCATTGAAAAAGTGCAGGGACACTGAAGCTGGCATGATCAGCGATCAGTGATCCTTGCCTAGGAGACTGACCACAACTCATACCAAAGTGGCCGGTAACCTAAGCAATGAGAATAGGGAGGATTTTAAATAAAAGTTAAATTACAAAGTTGCTTGTTCTTTCACGTACTTTGCAATTTTACTCATTTCTGAAGATAAGACAACCCCCCCTTTAAAGAGACCACTTGAACATGGGAAAATTATTGACAATGCTCCATGGGAAAGAAGTATGTAAATTAGATCTCCATCAGAGAAAGAATACTGTGCAGTGCCATCTACAAAACAAAAAAATACTCCAAAAATGAAGTAAATATTGGTAAACATGAGTACGGTTCAATTCGTGTGACTCCGGTCCATTGGTCAAGTTTGTGGTCTCTGGCTTCTGGAATGGAGACTAAAGAATCTCTTAGCTTCAAGGATCTCCAGTGGGGTTTTTGATTGGCTGGGCTGGCGCTACATCACCAGTGGGTCACATCTCAATGATGATATCACACCAGTCCGGCTAATCAAAAGCCACCGGAAGGTAAGAAATTTGAGAGCCTCCCATCCAGTGGCCAGAAACTAATGACGTGGACAATGGACCGGAGTACCCCAAATCGATCTGCCCAATCTGTAGTGAACAGGTTTTACTCATTATGCACTAAGTTCAGATCGCATGTGTGACACCCCAGGGGTCTGGTTGCCACAGTAATAGAGATATTATGTCTGAGAGCAAGTGGGAGGTTTCTCTGGTCAGGAGCCCTAAGCATGCAACACTGCCCACCCAGACCTGGGAGGGGAGGAATCTGCACTTATAAACTGGGTCTGGGGCGGGATTAGGTTAGACAGAGCCTGCAGAACAAGCAGAGCAGTCAGAGCCTGGAAAGGAAAAGATACATCAGGAGCTCTGTAGGAGCAGAGGCAGAAGGCCAGGGGCTGTGAGCAGAGATATAGCTCGCCCTGGCTGAAGTTACTAAAACCAGACACAGGAGTCCGAGGCTGTGGGGACTGATATATACCAAGCAGCAGAAACCAACCGGCAGGGGATTCCAGGTCCTCTGGCCATAGAAGCCCGGAGGCTCAGTCACAAAGAAAGGACCAGCGCCGCCATCCAGGAGCGGAGGCTAACAGAAGGCCCCAAGTCACCAGCCATACGGGTGAGCACCACACGGTATACTCAGGGACGTGGGCTACTTGTAACCGCTGACAGCAAGGTAGCCAGGAAGAGTGCAGATAAATGGGGAGGCCTACAACTCCACCTGGCCAGGGGAACTCCTGCTTGCTCGCAGACTGACCAGGCCCCTTATACTAGCCAGTACTCCCGGGAGGGTCTGCCTTGTACCATCAGTAAAGACCCTGAACTGCACCTCACGTCTCTGTGATTCCTTGCCGCACCAGCACCATTAGCACTGGGACCCTCACACCATCACTCCCATCATCTCTCACATTAGCTGCCCTGGGGCAATACTTCTCCCGTGGGGAGTTATCCCATACTCGGCTGCGCAAACAACATCAGCCTCAGCGGTCGGCAGCGCAGCGGCGGTCCCCACTGACCGCAATCCACGGGTGGCGTAGTCGGACATTTGCTATACATTAAGACTGCCACTGGTTTGACCACCCTGGGCACGGACCGGGTCACCACCACACGGAGACTACAACCCCCAGCATTCTACAACAGGCCCGGTTCCGGGTTCCCCTGCACAACACAGGCCCAGGAAGGCGCTTCACATGTACTTCAGATCATACATGTTGTAGGACCACCGTGAAACCATGAATGTGGCTCGTAATTGACCGCCATATTTACAAAATCATGTTGTATCACTTCAGAATTGAATAATCTCCAAGGTGCGATTAGAACTAAAGTGACTTTTTCATTCTTTGATCCTGAAGCCCAGGGACATAATTCTGTATTTCTAGAAAATTTGGTTGCTGGTTTCCTGCCAGTTGTATTATTTTACAGTATAAAGTCTATCCATGATTAGCTGTGATCCTGTGCTTTTATTATTACAGTGGTATCGGTCACTGTTATTTATAATATGGTTCTCCAGCCAAACCAACCAACATCGTCAGTCTAAGAAGAGCTGAACTGTATGTCCAGATGTGATGTTAAGGGAAGGGGACTCGTGGAGATGGTCCTCGTGCTTTTCCAATGTCTGAGGTCTGCAAATGATGACTGATTGCAGACATAATCAAGTCCATGATTTGGAAAACACATTTGAAAAACTTTTTCTAATAGTTCAGACAATTTATTCTTCGGAGCTGTCTTTATTTTATTACCCTTCCTTGGCCAATCCGACAATTACAGAAGATAGAAAAACACAACCTTGCAAGCAATTCTGGACATCGATGGGACCAAAAAGTAAAAAAAAAAAAATGTTACTGGCCAAAATATAGCAGATAAAACGCAAAGTTATTTTCTTGGCTCGGAGTTCAGACCTAACTAGTCAATTTGGCAAATGAAGAAAATTGGAGAAGAAAAAAATGGCTGCGTTCACCGTCCAATAACAGAACTGGACACATGGCAGGGATTAAGGAGAGGTTGTGTTTAATGGGACTTGAGGGTTTTTCTTTTCTATGAAAACACATGAAATGAGAAACAAATTATAACCATCCAAGTTTAGAAAGAATGATTTTCAGACACAAAGACGATTTAGAGAACATTGTGCAATGAGCAGATGGGACTTTATAACTTCCTGCCCGACACTGGAGGCTGACCGTCGCTCTGTGTCTTTAACAAGAGTCCTCTCAGGTCTCTGATAACTTTGCCAACACCAATATGACCTTAAGTCAAAGGCTCAACCTTTGGAAATATGTTGGCAGTGCTTTTCATTTTCACAGTTCCCTTGGAAGCATGAACATCCTGGCATGTCTTTTCTCAGATTAGATGAAGGAATTTACGAAGGCTGTCCCAGGAGGCCATGAAAAACAGAAAAAAAAGGTCTCAAGTCAGAATATCTGGGGTGGTCTTACAATTCGACAGACTTAAGCAATTATCTTAGGCAGAATATATTATTATGTGTAGATTTCCCTGGCAGCAGGTTGATCCGCTTTTTTTTTTTAACTTTTGCAAAAAAAAATGGCAAGTTTACAGATAATTGTGACTATTTTGCATATTTTTCAGAGGACTTTACAGTAGTCATGGTGCAAATCGATTTAGAGGACTTGGTCCAGCAGCCAGGGTGTCAATTTGTGACCATCGGATGGGATCTGTTCGAACCAACTTCTACCATCTAACGTCCACAGCTCTTCTGTCAATAAGCCGGCTCGGTGCGACGTCACATGGACATCATACCGTTATCATGTCCTTGTACCAGGCTAACTATTTAAAATAGGTGTCAAGAATGCCACATGTAAGCGGCAGTTCGTAGAGCTCCTATCCAGTGGCTTCAGATTACCGACCATATCTACAGTACATTAATGTGGGCTCATTTTAGCACCTGTATCATGGCCGCAATAACCCAACTTCCAGGGGACCTACTGAATGAAGCCTAGATTGATATAGATAACTCTGCATGGAGATCTGAAGACAGATGGCAGAAAAAAATGTGAAACATATATTACTCACATATATAGTGTTCCTGAGGATCATTTCTTCTATTCAAATTCAAAATATAGTTAAAAATACACCCCTAAAAAATGAAATTTTTGGAAAATCTCCTTCACATTTTCTCAAGTGTAAAAGGGAGCCAGAACATAAGTATAAATGGACAACGTAACAGAGTTGACTCCATCCAGGAGGTTGGTGTGTTGTACCTGTGACCCTAGTCACTGCTCATGGATAAGCTGTGCGGCTGGGTAGTCAAGAGGTTCGAGGTCAGATACAAAGAGATCTCATCATAAGCAAAAGGGGAAATGCAAAGGCGTATTCCAGGAAGGTAGTGGATCAAGACAAAGGGGCTAGGCAAACGGATGGTCAGAGGCAAGATCCAAGGACAGGCAGCAATAGATCAGAGACAGAACAGTGAAAAATAAGGCAAATATGCACCATTGAGCTAAGGCTACAACTGACAGTAATCAGAGGCATTAAGTCAGCTAAATAGCCAGGGAATCACTCAGAACAGGAGACACCTGTAGGAAGACAAGCAAGCCCTGGCCCTGATTGGGCAACTGGACTGTCATTCACAACCCTGACAGCTGAGCATGCTCAAGCCTCAGACTGGACAACTGAGCTGTCTATCACAATACTGAGAGCACAGCACGCCCCTGTCCCAGATTGGACCGCTGAGCTGCCACTCACCACACCGAGTGGAGTAAACGTGACAGTACCTTACTAAGAACCAGCAATGTAGCAAGTAGTGTGGGTCTGGATTTCTTTTCAAGTTCTATGTTCTTATGCACTCACAATGTCCTTCAATCCTTAAGGTCTTTCCCTTTTAATAGCAGTGTCATAGTACTGCTATCTCCCATATATCTTACTCAACTACATGGATTGAAGCTTTCTGTGTGAGGTTGAAACATCTCCTAATTAAAAACTTTAAAAAAATGTACCAGTGTTTAGGTGTCTGCTGACGCGCCCCCTGGGCCGCGTGGGGAACCCGGAACCGGGCCCTTTGTGGGATGCTGTGGGTTGTAGTCACCGTGGCGGTGACCCGGTCCCGTGGCTCAGGGTGGTCAAACCAGTGGCAGTCTATTATGGGGTTTTTATGGTTTAATGTCCGACTACGCCACCCGTGGATTGCGGTCAGGGTGTACCGCCGCTGCAAGGCAGTCCGCTGAGGCCGGTGTGGTGTGTTCAGCTAAATATTGGATAACTCCCCACGGGAAGAGTATGGCCTCAGGGCAGGGAATGTGGATGATGGGAGTGGTGGTGCACGGGGGTCCCAGCACTAGTAGTGCTGGTGCGGCGATGAAGCACAGAGACGTGGGGTTGCAGTTCAAGTTCTTTACTCACAGTTCTTTATATTCCCAGTCACTCCGCCGACAAAGACTGCCCAAGCCGTGCTGCGTCCACCAGGTGCGGGGGCTTGGTCAACCCCCAGGCAATTCCAGAGTGTGGCACAGGTCTCCCTTCTATTCCTTTCTCTGGCCGTGCCCCACCAGTGACACTACGTCTGTCCAGCTCCCGCGGGCCTTGTCTTGGGAGCGCTTCGTGCTCACCTCCCTGACCCTATGTGGTATGCCTTTCTAGTAGGTGTAGTGAGGGGTCGCACCAAGATATGATCACGACCGCCGGTCCTTGGCTGAGGATTAGTCGCCTCCACCAACTTGGGATCCGGTACCCTGTTCTGCCAACCCGTCACCCGTAATCTCCTGGGTCCTTAGGGTTCCTTCTGCCTTCGTGTCTCTGGGCCTCTCTTGGTGTTCTGTTCCTTCTCACTTTCCTTTCTGTTTCTTTCTGTTTCCGTTCTTCTCCTCTGGCTCGTGGAGCTGGGCCCAGACTGAGCCACAGCTCCCTGTCAGCCCTCCTGGCTGAACTCCTTCTCCCCTCCTCCTCACTGTCTGAACTCACATCTTCTACTCTACTGACTGAACTAAGATGGTGCCCACCTTTTATACCTCCCTCTCTGTGTATGAGCCCAGGTGACCAGCAACCAATGGGCTCCTACCTACGCTCAGGAACCGTCCCCTTCTGCTTCTACATCACTGGGTATTCCTCCCCCTTCCCCACTCCAGACAGGGACATAGTCGGTCGTGCCTGCACTTCTGTCTAGTGGGAGCACCGTTGAGCTTTCCCTCGGAAATGGGGTGAGTGTGATGCATGCAGCTAACTGAGCCCTGGTCCACACTCCATCCTTACCCGGGAGTGGGATATCACACCTCTAGCAGAGGTGCAGTACCCCTGTAGCGGCCGAACCCTCGGGGCACTACATCTGCCATCTAGGAAAATACAATTGTACCGACCCTTACTTTTTGGTAAATTAAGGACTCTAATTTGCAAAGAAACAAATTCAATAAAAAATCCACATCTAAATCACTGGACAGTCGTGGAAACAAACATTCAGCATGTACATCTCCCGGGAAAGTATCCATAAATCATGCTTTTTTTCCCTAGCTGGCCATCTTGCACCTCACAGGATTTGTGTGTTCAAAAAAAGGAAGAACATATCTGTATACATTATTATCTTGTGATTAGAGCTTATTCGCTTATTCGCTAAGCTCAGCCCAAGTTCACATGATAGAAGTAGTGCAGGTGCTGTACCACCATACTCCACTAATAAGTATTTGTTTCAAAGATGATGCATCACTTCTCTATGTCACGTTGTAGGTAAAAAAGTTGCTTCTACATATAAATTGACGGACCTCACTGGAGATCTTCGAAGGTATAGATGTAGATTGGTTAGTTCAAGCTTGGCCAATGATTGTAGCCGTTACCACCATTTAGCCTGGTCAGAGTACATACAGTATAGTAGTCATCGTTGTCTCTACAAAAGTAGATGTTGAGACCCGGCCAACAATGGTGCCAGCTTATATAGCACATTAGTTGTTAATTACTGACTCTTAGCTTTATGGGTTGTATCTACAATCTTAGAGTTCATTAAAAAAAAAATCAGAAATAAGACATGAAATAACAGGAACAGTGGCCTCATGATAATAAGTATCTACGGTCATAATCTTGTCTGGCCGGAGCATTGTGCTGAAGATAGGACTATCTTTTCAAGGCTTTTGGTCATGGTAATGTTTAGTTTTTTTCCTAGAGACAATTGAATCGATCTACTGTATGGAGAATCAACGTTGAGTCAAATTTCCTGAAATTCACAGGTCCACATGAATTTGAACAGTTTGTGATTCGATTAACACCTAGAAGAATTTCACACACTGCTGAAATGTCACAGGATGGGCTAATGACATCAGGCGTGGCCTTTCCATAATGCTCTGCGGCTGTTACATCACATGGGCAAGTGTGGAATCAACTAATCAGGGGGACTATCACATTCAGTATAAAAGATGAGTGCTGGCCAAGAAGAGCCATTTTATGTTTTTACAGGGATGGGGTAGGGAGTCAGAACATCTCATTCTACATAGGGATAGGAAAATGGCCAAAACAGGATTATTCTGTAATACTGCAGTGCCGAAGAACATTGAAAATGGGAGTGGAAGTCTCAGTCATCCAAAGATTCAAATGAGATAGGGAGGTGCTGGACTTGCATAGTTATATGACTGTGAATAGGGAGGTGCTGGACCTGCATAGTTATATGACTGTGAATAGGGAGGTGCTGGACCTGCATAGTTATATGGCTGTGAATAGGGAGGTGCTGGACGTGCATAGTTATATGACTGTGAATAGGGAGGTGCTGGACCTGCATAGTTATATGACTGTGAATAGGGAGGTGCTGGACCGGCATAGTTATATGGCTGTGAATAGGGAGGTGCTGGACGTGCCTAGTTATATGACTGTGAATAGGGAGGTGCTGGACGTGCATAGTTATATGACTGTAAATAGGGAGGTGCTGGACCTGCATAGTTACGTGACTGTAAATTTATTGATCTGTGATATACTGTAGTAACCTGAATAAAATATATCTTTTTCTAATCTTCACACACAACAAATGAAAACCAGAAGGGTAGTTTAATACTCAGTGTCCAATTCTTGTTAGTGAAGAAGACTCTTGAAACCTAGGCTTGTGTGTCACAGACATGGAAGATTTATATATTTTTAATTTTTTAAATACAAATCACGACTATCCAGAATTCAGAAATTTAAAATCAACTGTCTACCTCCTAAAGCATATTTATAGATAAAAATGTTCATTTTTTCAGACAATTCTTTGTTGTAGTAGTCCAATATTAGAACAGTACACGTCATCAAAATACAGTTCTGATTGCAGATGCTTACCTATGGGAAACTAACAAGATTTTCTTGTCCTGGTCTTTTTGAAGACTATCAGTTGTGCAAATTCTTTTTTTTTTTACATCACCTGTTCATTTGGGAAAAGCAAGGAGACCAGCAATCAGAGCAAGCCTCAAGTTGTTCTACTCTCCCTTCTTATCATGTTCATCTTTCTGTCAGCCAGGCTGCATCCGTGTGTAGTACCTGGTTGGTGTTATCATCACCATCATCAACGTCATCCTTCTGTACTGCAGGTTGTAATAATAGCATGCCTCAGCCTCCTTCTCCATTGCACCTGCAAATATTCATCCCTGATTGTGTGTTGAGGACACCGGTGTACACTCCTAGTCATCCTCTAGTTTGCAAAGTAAACTCTCACCTGGTCAAGTTGCTGGTGGTGTAGTTGCTGTCGTGTCACCAGTATCGGACTGAAGTGCCAAGGGTGCACCAGTAACAATGACTCTGGGGGTCCACTGTTCAGCTACATGCAAACCTTACTTTATCTACATTCACAAACTTACCTCTGCCTCTATACAGTATGATAATAAACTGTGTAGTTTGTTGAATAGATTATGAGATGCTGGCTTGGCTGTACAAATTGGATCAAGTGTTTAATGCTTGTCCTTCAAACCTCACATCCAAGCTCTCGCCACCTCCTGTCACTTCCAGCTCAAAAATATTTCCAGAATCTGTCCTTTCCTCAAACCTCAATCTACTAAACTGCTTGTGCATCCCCTCATCATCTCCCACCTCGACTACTGCAACATCCTCCTCTGTGGCCTACCTGCTAACACTCTCGCACCCCTCCAGTCCATCCTTAACTCTGCTGCTCAACTGGTCCATTTCTCGCCTCGCTACTCCTCTGTTACCCCCCTTTGAAAATCCCTTCACTGGCTCCCAATTGCCCAGTGTATCCAGTTCAAACTACTAACACTGACCTACAAAGCCATCCATAACCTCTCTCCTCCGTACATCTCTGACGTAATCTCCCGATATATTCCCTTATGTAATCTCCGGTCCTCCCAAGACCTCCGTCTCTCCTCCACACTTATTCGTTCCTCGCCCAATCGCCTCCAAGATTTCTCCAGAATATCTCTCATCCTCTGGAATTCTGCGCCTCGTCCGATTATCCGCCACACTTGGATTCTTCAGCTGGAACCTGAAAACCCATCTCTTCAAACAAGCTTACAGGCTGCCATGACCTTGCTTGCTGCCACCTCAACAACACCGGAGCTACTGCAACCCTCAACCTACTGTCTTCTTCCCCATTCCTGTAGAATGTAAACCCCTAAGGGCAGGGTCCTCTTCCCCCTGTACCAGTCTATCATTGTTAGTTTGTTTACTGTAAGTGATATCTGTATTTGGTATGTAACCCCTTCTTATGTACAGCACCATGGAATCAATAGCGCTATATAAATAAATAATAATAATAATATGATAATGATGATGCCAACTACTGATCATATAGAGGATAGGGAGCCCAATCCTGCACAGGGGCACACTGGAGGATTCACGTATTCCCCTGTGCGCCAGTCCAAGTCCAAGTCTGCGTACCACCTTATGTTGGCTGCCTTTCGACAAATGATAGCGCCATTATTTTTCCCAAAGAAGGATTGCCTGCTATCTGCTCTCTGCAGGAGAACGCAGGTCGCTCTCTCGACTTGTTCTTGACGTTCAAAGTGCACTGCACCACAGACATCTGATGAACAACCATGGCCAGGGACAATACAAGAGTTTCCCAGCTCACCGGGTGAATGTTTTCAGCAGCAGTAATACACCACCATAACCTGGGCAGGTGATGAAGCCTCCTCGACTGGTCAACTGGAAGATACATTTCCACCGCAAGGCAATGATTATTATCTGTCTACTCGAACACCTCCTATGGATCCTACTCAACAGAAGTTACTCCATCCCCAACAGTCACAAGAAAAATTGTTGATTCCAAAGACCAACCTCACTCATTTCGCTCGTTCGAGGTAAAGCACTGCCAAGTTTTTTTTATGTCTTGAAAGTCTGGGGGACAAAAACCATACAGTGGCAAGTTGCTGCTGTGCATCAAATTGCAATTGGCAGGCTGGCTGGATCCCATCAACTGTAACTAGGAATTGTCATAAGCAACATTCTGGCTGCCTTATGGTTGGGCAAAGTTCCTAAAGCTCCTTTTATAGCTGATGCCCTGAAAAGTGCAACATTTCTTTAAGAATACACTCACTTGAAGAGGGCAGTGGCTCTGGCCAGGAAAGTGTCATCTCATTTCAACTATTTTCATGTGGCGACACATGCCCTCTTGGCTTAACAAAGCAAAACATTCTGCTAGAGTCACACCTGATTTGAGACTTTGCAACCCACTGGAATATGACTCTGTATATGTTGGAGCGTTTCTTTGAGCCCCATGAAGCAGCGATGGACTATCATGCAGCAGCAAAACTGTAGCGAGGGTTACTTTGAAATCAGCCATTGCCAAGTGATGAGGGATTCAACAATGTCAACCCCCTCATACGTATCCTGGAAAAAAGAGGAGTAGCAGCAGCAGGTGCATGTGGAGGGAAACATAGAGTAAGAACAGGCAGGCAACAAGGTAGACAATCAGATTGAAGATTACAACATTAATGCTGGTTGCGACAATCAACCGTTGCAGTGTGGT
This sequence comes from Phyllobates terribilis, assembly GCF_046119375.1. Taxonomy (NCBI): domain Eukaryota; kingdom Metazoa; phylum Chordata; class Amphibia; order Anura; family Dendrobatidae; genus Phyllobates; species Phyllobates terribilis. The sequence goes on from NW_027362761.1 coordinate 1,210,785,547, forward strand.
GATGAAAATGAACCAACAGGTGCCTCGGTCATACTCATCCTCCACCTCCCTCTCCAATGCACGTTTTGCTAACGCGTGCAGTCCAGTACATGCCCTAATTGCCAGACACGGGTGGATGATGCCGCCGAGGTCACATCAGAGCAGGAGTCAATGAAGCTGCTCTGAGAGACGTCAGCTAAGCCACCCATCGGGAGGCGGGTGCACACAAAGTAGGACAGGGTTTGCTGCCTCATATTTACATGGCGCATGCAGTTTGGTGAGCGCCATGATCCCTGGATACAGGTAAATCACGCAGCCGAGGTCACATCAGAGCAGCGCCAATTACACTGCTCTAAGTGACTTCAGCTGAGCTGCCCGCCCACCCCACCGGAAGACAGGAACACACTGCATATGCACATGATGCAGTTGTGGCCATATTGAAAAGGCGTTCAGTTGTCCCTACCCCATTCCTTGGAATGCAAGCACAAATATGCAGGCAGCCACCCACCCACAGGCTGCAATACAAATTGACAAATTTTTGACAGCTTCTTGCACTTGAAATGTGGCCTTTTAGGCTCGTGGAGGCGGAAGCTGTCCACAATCTTATGGCGGCGGCCGGGTGTCCATACTCGGTCCCCAGCCGCCACTATTTTTCCCGATATCGTCTCCGCCTTCCATAAGCATGGGTCCCACAACATTACTCATGCCCTCCCAAGTGCACTGACTGGAAAGGACCGCCTAACCACAAACACGTGGACAGGTGAATGTGGCCAGGGACGGTACGGAGCCAGTCCACAGCTTTTTTTGCTGAGTTGTATTGCACCACAGCCATATTCTTTAGCTTGGTGAAAGTGACGCACCCCCTGGGCCGTGTGTGTGTGGGGATACCTGGAACTGGACCCGTTGTGGATGCTGGGGGTTGTAGTCCTTACGTGGCGGGGACCCGTTCCGTGCCCAGGGCGGTCAAACCAAATGGCAGTCTATATGCTGAATGTCCAACTACGCCACCCGTGGATTGCGGTCAGAGTGAACCGCCGCTGCAGGGCAGACCGCTGAGGCTGGTGTTGTGGGTGGAGCTGAGGGTAGTATAACTCCCCACGGGAGGAGCATAGCCTCAGGGCAGAAAATAGGAATGTTGGTGGTGATGGTGCGCGGGAGCAGCAGTAACCACACGGAGTCTGTCATGCGATTCAGGGTCTTTACTGTTGGTGGTATTAAGGGACCCGTCCGGAATACAGGTTAACAATGGAGGCCTGGTCAGTCTGAGAGCAACTAGGAAATCCAGCTGGTCAGGGGGAGTTTGTAGGCCTACCGTGCTGACTTCACTCTTTCTTGGCTATCCCAATGTAGTGTGGTGGTAGCCCACGTCCCTGAGTGTACCGTGTTGTTCTCACACGTATGACTGGCAACTCGGGCCTTCCGTACCTCTCACCCCTCTGGGGCAGTAGTGGTCCCTCTCGTGTGGCTGAGCCTCTGGGCTTCCTTGGGCCAGATGACTTGAAGTCCCCTGCGTGGTGGTTTTCTGCTGCTGGGCTTATAACCCTCACAGCCTCGGACTCCAGTGTCCGGCTCTGTAAGTCTCTAGCCAGGATGAGCTCTGCTAGCTCCCCTCCTGGCCTGGTGTTCCTCCTCTGCCTACAGGGACTCCTCAGCCTGCTGCTGACCTGTCCCTATCTGCAACTTGTCTGGAACTTCTCTGGAACTTTACCCTAACTGGTCTGTCTAACCCTGCCCCAGATCCAGTTTATAAACGGCAGGTTTCTCCCCTCCCTGGACTGAGGCAGGAGGTGCTGCATGCTAATTGTCCCCAACCAGGGAACCTCCCACCTGCTCTCAGACATGACATTGCTGCCACTGTGGTGACCAGACCTGGGGTGCCACATTCCCCTCTAGTGAAATTTAGTACTCCGGGACTAAACACATTTTGCAAAAACACAACAGGTAATAACAATACAGTAACATATATACAAGAAATTTAGTCTTTTTAGGTCACGGCGCTTCCGTAACCAGGTGTCCATGTCACCCAAGAAGTATTTTGAGGGACCCATCCCAAACCCTCCACGTAGGCCCTGGGGTGGCTACAGGGCTTTGATAATCCAGAGTTGGATCACGTCTTCAGCCACCTCCACGGGTTTTGTGTTCTGTGGTCGTCTTCAAAAGAGGGCATCTTACCAGGTGCAACTATGTACAAGGTACAGTCCCGGTTATTCATTGTCCATAACCTGTTAGTCCATGAACCCTGTCGGGTAACTAGAAAAACATAATTAGTATGCAAGCAACAAACATTTTAACAGTTGCAATTTACAGGTATATATACATTGCATTTAGATTCTCCAGCGAGCGGGTACCTGACCTTTAGTGCTCCTGTTGGACTTACGTAACCCACTGTCTGGTGGTACTCTATTTGGGTCCCCTGTTTCCACCCCCTGTGTACTGGGAGTGCTCGTGTCTGCACTAGAGGTGTTTGCAGATGTCACGGGTAGGTTGGGCAGCTTTCTGGGTACTCTTTGGCTCACCACGGGCATGGCAGGTTCACTACTAGCAGAGGGTTGATTCCCCTGAGCTGCTGGTATGGAATCTTCTGCCTCCGGGGCGGTTGCTCTCCCAACTCTACTTGCTCTTCTGTAGGCTCTTGAGGGGCTGGCTGGAGAAAGGTAAGGACGGGTACCACTATAGGGTTGTTGATTTGTGTCCAGGACCGGGGAAATTCTCCGAGCACTGTACTGACCATTTCTTCCCTTTCCTCTGCGGGTTGAGGGCTATCTTGGTCTTCATCAGCACTTTGAAGCTGCTCGGGACACTTCTTCAGGTGGTCTCTGGAGACAGTGGCTGTGGTCTCTCCTCCATCCTTACTGATAACACACACCTTTGGGTTTTCATGGCTTGAGGGCAGTATGGTGTACGGGTCTTTCTCCCACTCGTCATCCAACTTGTGGAGCCATCTCTTCCTCTTCAAGACCTGCTCTCCAGGTGCCAGGGGAGCAGCAGGAGCATGCTGGTTGTAATTCCTCTCTTGCCTCTCTCTTGCTTTAGACAGACTTCGCTCCACACTCTCCTGTACTTTCCGGTACTGCTGCTGTCGTTCTGTGTCCCAGTCTGCTTCTGATGAGGTGTCCTCGGGTGTCAGGACTCCCATCTCCAGGTCAATTGGCAGATTACCAGGCCTTGCTCTCATTAGGTAAGCCAGGGTGCAGTTGGTAGAACCCACTGGGATATGGTTATACAAGTCCACCAGATCCGGCAGTTTCTCAGGCCACAGGCTGCGTTCCTCCAGGGGCAACGTCTTGAGCAGGTCTATTACTACCTGGTTCATTTTCTCACACATCCCGTTGGTTTGGGGGTGGTAAGGCGTTGTCCTTATCTTCTTGCAGCCATACAGGTTGCAGAATTCCTGGAAGACTTCAGCCTCGAACGCTGGACCTTGATCAGTCAACACTTGCTCTGGATACCCGTGTGGACAGCAGAAATGCTGCTGAAAGGCTCTGGCGGCCGTCTGAGCTGTTAAATGTTTGACAGGGACCACCACTAGGAACTGGGAGTAGTGATCTACGATTGTGAGGGCGTAGACGTATCCCGATCTGCTTGGAGCCAGCTTTACGTGGTCCAGGGCCACCAGCTCAAGGGGCTGCTTTGTGATGATGGGCTTCAGGGGAGTCTTCTGGCTGGCGCGGTCCTTCCTCCTTAGGTTGCACGGGCCACAGTCTCTGCACCATCTCTCTATAGCCCCTCTCATGCCTACCCAGAAGAACCGCTCATGCAACAGGTACTCCAGCTTCTTCCATCCAAAGTGCCCTGCTCCGTCATGGTATGCTTCTAGGACCATAGCCGCATCCCGCCTTGGGACCACTACCTGCCAGGTCAGCTTGTGTGTTCGAGAGTTGACGGTCCTGCGGCACAGCCTCCTCTCGTAGAAAAACAGCTTGCTCATCTCCTTCCACAGCTGTTTGGTCTCTTCTGGAGCATCCGGATCAAGGTGGGCATCAGCCTGGGTCAGCATCTCTTTTACCAGGCGGACTGCGGGGTCACTATCTTGTGTCTCTGCCCAGCCGTGGTGGGGTAAGGGATTGAACGTAGCGGTGGCAAAGCACCTCTCCTTTACACAGTGGGAACACTGGGTGATCCCATGACGGTGGAATGCAGGGAGTTCAATTTCTTCCAGTTCTTCTGGATCCTCTTCCCCGTCCTGCAAGTGAGGCATTCTGGATAATGCATCTGCAGTGGCATTTGCGCGCCCTGTCCGGTATTTGATGGTAAATTCATAATTGGTCAGCTGGGCCATCCATCTCTGCTCTAGGGCACCAAGTCTTGCAGTGCCCAGGTGTGTCAACGGGTTGTTGTCCATGTACACAGTGAACTTAGAAGAAGCCAGGTAATGCTTGAAGTGTTCGGTGATCACCCACACCACTGCCAGGAACTCTAGCTTGAAGGAGCTATAATTCTCAGGGTTTCTCTCTGTGGGTTTCAGCTTTCTGCTAGCATAAGCAATTACCCGTTCTCTGCCCTGCTGGATCTGGTACAGTACGTCTCCTAGCCCCAGGTTACTGGCGTCTGTGTGGAGGATAAAAGGCTGGCCGTAATCAGGGTAGGCTACGATCTCATACCCCGTGAGGGCCATCTTCAGCTGGCGGAAAGACTCCTCCTCCAGCTTGTCCCACTTAAAGGGCGGCTTCTGACTTTTAGTCCTTGACTGACCTAACAGGAGGTCCTGCATAGGGGCTGCCATTTTGGTGAACCCAGAGATGAATCTTCGGTAGTAGCCTACCAACCCGAGGAACTGCCGCACTTCCTTTATGCTGGAGGGTCTTGGCCATTCCTTAATCACCATGATCTTGTCAGGGTCTGGGGCTACTCTGTCAGCACTCACCACATGTCCCAGGTACTGTACTTTTGGCTTCAGTAGATGACACTTGGAGGGTTTCACCTTTAGGCCGAAGCCTGCCAGGGCATCGAACACCTCTGCCAGGTGCTTTAGATGGTCCTCATAGGTCTTGGAATACACGATGACATCGTCCAGGTAGAGTAGGACCGTCTCAAAATTTTTGTGCCCCAGACAGCACTCCATCAGCCTCTGGAAGGTCCCTGGTGCGTTGCAGAGTCCGAACAGCATACAGTTGAATTCACTGAGACCCATCGGGGTGGTGAAGGCGGTCTTCTCCTTGTCTGACTCTGCTACAGGAACCTGCCAGCACCCGCTAGTGAGATCCAAAGTAGAGAAGAAGTTAGCAGATTTTAATGCAGTCAAAGACTCCTCTATCCTAGGTAACGGGTACGCACCTTTGTGTGTTATTCTGTTGACCTTTCTATAATCTACACACATCCTCATCGTGCCATCTTTATTTTTTACAAGAACTAGAGGAGCTGCCCAGGGGCTACAGCTGTCCCTGATCACACCAGCCTCCTTCATTTCTCACAACATACCCTTGGCATTTTGATAGTGTGCAGGGGGTACAGGCCGGTATTTCTCTTTTATGGGTGGATGGTCTCCTGTGGGGATTTGGTGTTCCACCTCCTTTACTTGCCCAAAGTCTAGCGGATGTTTGCTAAAGACTCTTTCGTACTCCTGCACCACCCGGTAGACTCCCTGTTTTTGGTGTGAGGGAGTGGAGTCGGTGCCCACATGCAGTTTCTGACACCAGTCCTCCATTTGTTTCTTGGAGCCGTTACCCTCCTCTGGTTGAGATAGAGGCAAGGGTTCCACGGTCTTTACAGAGTTTTGGTTAATGATGAACAATTTGGCTAGAGTGGCATACCGGGGCAAGTGTACTTCTCTTTCCCCAATATTTAGGATGCGGACTGGTACCCTCCAATGGTGGACATCAACCACCCTCCGTGCTGTCAAAATGGTGGGCCTACTGTCTGAGTAAACGGGTTCTACCATAGCTTGGTAGTCTCTACCTCTCAACCCGATTGCAGTCCGGCACCAGATCATCATTTCACTTTTTGGGGGCATGGCGATAGGGAACGGGTCACTCATCCTAACGCTACCAATCTCACCACCAGACAGTTCCACCTGTTGCCGCTTCATCAGGGCTCTAATCTCTTTTTGTAAGACACGCTGCTGGCTGGAGCTGGCATTCATTGCAACTTGCCGTAATATATCAATTATCTCTGAAAGACAATTTTCAATAACGTTAGTACCCAAGGTTATTTTAGGTTGACTTTCACGACGGTCAATGTCCACAATAATCAGTCCTTGCGCCGGCAGTTTGACTTTACCAATTTTGATGGTCACCTCCTTGAACCCCAGTTGCGTCACGGGCTGACCATTGCTGGCGATGATGCTCAAGTCATTATCTGGGTAGCGGGTAATATCCGTGTCATCCCAGTACCGCTTGAAAAGTATATAGGGGATGGTGGATACCTGTGACCCGGTGTCCAACAGTGCACTCATGGGAATGCCATCCAGTACCACAGGCAAGACCTGTCGTCCCCCCACATACTTGTCACGCCAGTTTGACGGGCCTGATGATCTTACGCCTGGGGGTTGGCCCTCTGCCCCAGGTTGGGCTCGTTTAAATTACAGTACCTCGCAATATGTCCTGGCTGGCTGCAGAGGTGGCAGATGGGTTGTCCATCCTGGTCGTAGCGGTCCGTTGGCTTCCCTCTGGACGATGGGATCCTCTTCTGTCGGCGCCACGGGACGTCCTCCGGACTGGTAGCCAGCTGGATCTTTCCTGGAGAGGATACGTGTAACGACTGCACAGTCCTAGTTAGTGCGGCAACGCTTTTGGTCAGTTCTTGGACCTGATGGTGCAGGTCTGTAGACGGGGTACTATTCATAGTCTGTGCATTGGCTCCTGCAGGTTCTGTAGACTGGGGCGCCGCCTCCTGGTGACAGGTGATAGCAGGGCGCCTATGGGTTACAGCGCCACCTGGTGCCAGTTCCCGGAGCACCCGGATGGCCCTGTCTTTGAACTGTGCAAAGTCTAACTCAGGGTTCTGCAGGGCCATTAGGCGTAACTGGGTTTGGTGGGCGCTGGACAGCAGACCCTCAATGAATTGTTCAGTCAGCAGTTTATCTGCATTCCGCACACTGTCAGGGTCTGCCTGCTTAATGGCTCTCAGGGCCTCTTGAAAATTCAAAGCATAGTCTCTTATACTGTCTTGGGCCCGCTGATTGCACCCATAAAATCTCATTTTGATCTCTGCTGAGGTGGGGGTATCAAAAGTGTCCTTTAGACAGGCTAGAATCTCCTTCACGGTCCCCTTGTCCCTGACTGACCAGGACTTTACTTCTCAACTAGGAAATCCCGCTGGTCAGGGGGAGTTTGTAGGCCTACCGTGCTGACTTCACTCTTTCTTAGCTATCCCGCTGTAGTGTGGTGGTAGCCCACGTCCCTGAGTGTACCGTGTTGTTCTCACCCGTATGACTGGCGACTCGGGCCTTCCGTACCTCTCACCCCTCCGGGGCAGTAGTGGTCCCTCTCGTGTGGCTGAGCCTCCGGGCTTCCTTGGGCCAGAGGACTTGAAGTCCCCTGCATGGTGGTTTTCTGCTGCTGGGCTTATAACCCTCACAGCCTCGGACTCCAGTGTCCGGCTCTGTAAGTCTCTAGCCAGGATGAGCTCTGCTAGTTCCCCTCCTGGCCTGGTGTTCCTCCTCTGCCTACAGGGACTCCCCAGCCTGCTGCTGACCTGTCCCTATCTGCAACTTGTTTGGAATTTCTCTGGAACTTCACCTTAACTGGTCTGCCTAACCCTGCCCCAGATCCAGTTTATAAAGGGCAGGTTTCTCCCCTCCCAGGACTGAGGCACGAGGTGCTGCATGCTAATTGTCCCCAACCAGGGAACCTCAGACATGATATTGCTGCCACTGTGGCGACCAGACCTGGGGTGCCACAAAAGCACTTGGGAAACCATATCTACCCAGCTGTCATTTCTCCCAGGAAGTCCTCTAAAGCTGCTTTCACTTGAAATGTGGCCTTTTGGGCTCGTGGAGGCGGAAGCTTTTTATAACCTCATGCCGGCAGCGGCCGGGTGTCCATACTCGGTCCCCAGCCGCCACTATTTCTCCCAGGATCGTCTCCGCCTTCCACAAGCAAGGGTCCCACAACATTTCCTGTGCCCTCCCCAGTGCACTTACTGGGAAGGACCGCCTAATCACAAACATGTGGACAGGTGATTTTGGCCAGGGACGGTACGGAGCCAGTCCACAGGAGAGTTCATGATAGCGCTAACTTTACAGCTGCTATGGGGCTATTGAGTTGGGAAGAAAGGTTAGCCCTCAGAATCAAATCCTCTGGTGGGCACAATGTTTTTCAATCTGAAACAGCTTATCAGTGGGAGTTGTATTTCACCACAGCCATATTCTTTAGCTCGGTGAAAGGACTGGCATAGAGGGAAACCGTATCTACTCCGGCTGTCATTTCTCCGTCACCAGGTTCCACCCATTGTCACACACGACCATGCCTGGCTGTATGTTCAGCAGTGAGAGCCACAGATCAGGTTGCTGTGTTACAGCTTTCAACAACTCTGCAGCGCTGGGCGGTTTGTCACCTAAGCATTAAGCATGTTATCTTTTTGCACAGCCTGTTGCTGCTTGGTCAAGGCAGTGCTGCACTGCTGTCAGCTTGTGACTGATGTGGTCATTTCGGAGATGGAGGAGGAGGTGCAGGAGCTGAACAATGTATTTACATTGAGGTTAAATTGGTGACGCTGTTTTTTATACTAAAGAAAGATCCTATTGTTTTATTTTTTTTTACACTATTTTTTAAGACAAATGCATTCACCGGGAAATGTCATTTTAACATTTTACAACCTTATCTGGCAATGTGGTGTGTGACACATCATCAGACACATCCAGTTTTATTTATGATGGAGGGACCCTGAAAGTCATAAAGCCTATTTTTATAGGGCCATCAGACGGCCCTTACTATTCTTAAAAGGCCATTATTAACAAGTGGGTCTCCTATACTGTTATTGCGTATCCAGTGACTGCAAGGGCTTACAAAAATTTGGATGCAACCCAATACCCCTTTGAAGAGACATAGAGGAGGGTCTCAGTAAAAAAAATGTTCCCATTATAACTGAGTGGGTCTCCTATAGTGGTAATGCCCATGCTGTGACTGCAAGGGCTGCCAAAATTTGGGAAAACCCCACTAAGAATTTAAAGACAAATAGAGCAGGGCCACAGTAACAACAAATTCCCATTAGAAAAGAAAGGGTCTGCTATACAGTTATAGGGCATGCAGTGAGTCCAACAGCTGACCAATTTTAGGAAAAACCCCACTAAGAATTTAAAGACACATAGAGCAGGGCCACAGTAATGACAAATTCCCATTAGAAAGGAGAGAGTCTGCTATATAGTTATAGGGTATGCAGCAATTCCAACGGTTGACCAATTTTAGGAAAAACCCCACTAAGAAATTAAAGACACATAGAGCAGGGCCACATATTCCAATTAGAAAGGAGAGGGTCTCCCATAGTGTTGGCCTATGCAGTGAATGCAAGGGCTGCCAAAAATTGGGAGGCACTCCAATGCCCCTTGGAAGAGACTTAGATGGCCTCATAAAAAAATGTTCCCATTAGAAAGGAGCGGGCCTCCTATACTTGTAATGCCCATGCACTAAGTGTATGGGCTGACAAACATTTACCCCTGGGGGGTATACATGAACATACTGTAGAATTTTTTTTTTTTACGGGCATCATAAATACCCTTTAAAAAAATTATGTGGGTGTTGCATCACGGACCACGGTCACCCTGGTGATATTGTGGTGGATGATGAGGATGAGGAGAAAGAGGAGGACAAGAGCAAATAGCCAAAATCAGGAAGCGTATACCCATGTGTGGGTGTGAAAAGGTGCATGGGAATACACCTCCCAAAAAAAGACAATGGATTTGAGTTTATGTTACGCTGCTATCATTTGGTGGTGTTGAGAAGTCAGGCCCAATCCAGCCCTGGTTCATTTTTATAAGAGTCAGCCTGTCAGCATTTTCAGTTGACAGGCGGATGCGTTTATCAGTTATAATTCCACCAGCGGCACTAAAAACCCGCTCTGATAAAACGCTGGCGGCAGGGCAGGTCAGGACCTCCAAGGCATAGAGAGCCAGTTCATTCCACGTATCCAGCTTGGATACCCAATAATTATAAGGCACAGAGGAATCATGGAGGACGTTGGTACGGTCGGCAAGGTACTCTCTCAGCATCTTCCCAAACTTTGCACTCCTTGTGAGAATACGCTGCACCTCAGGGCCTGTGCGATGGGAGGGTCTGAGAAAACTGTCCCAGAACTTTGACAATGTTCCCCTGCCTCTGCTGGATTGAAGTTGTGTCTCTCTCGCCTTTACTTCTTGGTTGTCCAACGAACTGTGACCTCTGCTGCCAGCGTTTTCAGATGGGAATTTTTTTAATAGTTCCGCAACAAGGGCCTTCTGGTACAGCGCCATTTTTTTAGACCTGTCCACCTCAGGAATAAGAGATATAAAGTTCTCATTGTAGCATGGGTCTAGAAGTGTCACCAACCAGTAATGACTGTCACCAAAATTTTGAGAACGCAAGGGTCATGGGAAAAGCAGCGTAACATAAACTCAGCCATGCGTGCCAGACTGCTAACAGGCAAGACTTCTGTGTCCTCTTGGTGAGGCTAGACTTCCGTGTCCTCACCAAGAGGATCATTGACCATGCTCTCCTCCTCCTCCTCTCTGTCTTCTGGCCACCCACGCTGAACAGAGGGTATGACAGTTGTGGAGGTAGTACCGTCTATAGCGCATGAAACTAGCTCCTGTTCTTCTTCCTTCTCCTCCTCTTCCTCATTGTCACCCAGTCCACGTTGGGATGAGATGAGGCTGGGCTGTGTGTAATCACCCTGTATGGTTCCTTGCTCCATCTCATCGTGCTCCGCCTTCAATGCATCCTCTTTGATTGTGAGGAGAGAGCGCTTCAGAAGACAGAGAAGCGGGATGGTGACGCTAATTATGGTGTCATCGCCGCTCACCATCTTGGTGGAGTACTCAAAGTTTTGGAGGATGGTACATATGTCTGACATCCATGTCCACTCCTGAGGTCTTTTGTGTGGAGTCTGAACTGAATACCGATGGCCTTGTTGAAGCTCGTACTCAACAACTGCCGTCTTCTGCTCACAAATCCTTCCCAACATCTGCAGTGTAGAGTTACAATGCGTGGGGACATCACATATCAGTCTGTGAGCCAGAAGCTGCAAACGCTGCTGAAACACGGCAAGGGCGATGGAAGCTATAGGTGACTTTCTAAAATGGGCACACAGGCGGCATACTTTAGCAAGCAGATCCGGCAGCTCCGGGTAGGATTTGAGAAACCACTGAACTACGAGGTTAAGCACATGGGCCAGGCATGGTACATGTGAGCTTGACTCGCCTCAGAGCCGCCCATAGGTTCCGGCCATTATCACACACGACCAAGCCTGGCTGTAGGTTCAGCGGTGTGAGCCACAGATTTGCCTGCTCTTTCAGAGCTGTCCACAACTCTTCAGCATTGTGCGGTTTGTCACCTAAGCATATTAGCTTCAGCACAGCCTGTTGCTGCTTGGCCGAGGCAGTGCTGCAGTGCGTCCAGCTTGTGACTGATGTGGTCATTTCGGAGATGGAGGCTGAAGAGGAGTAGGAGGATGAGGTGCAGGAGCTGTAGACTGTGGGGGCAACCCTGACTGACCTAGGGCCCGCAATCCTTGGCGTCGGGAGGACGTGTTCCATCCCAAGATCCGACTGGGTCCCGGCTTCCACTATGTTAACCCAGTGTGTTGTCAGCGAGCTGTACCATCCCTGGCCACAAGCACTTGTCCACGTGTCCGTGGTTAGGTGGACTTTCCCGACAACTGCATTGTTGAGGGCACGGCTAATGTTTTGGGACATGTGCTTGTGTAATGCAGGGACAGCACACCGGGATAAATAGTGGCGACTGGGGACCAAGTACTGAGGGACGGCCGCCGCCATCAGGTTCTGGAATGCTTCAGCCTCCATGAGCCTAAAATGGCAACATTTCGAGAGCAAGCAGTCGGGAAATGTGGGAATTTAGTAGTGTGGCCTGTGGGGCATTGGCTGCTTGCATTCCAAGGACTGGGGTATGGACAACTGAACGCTGCGCTGGGACAAGGACGTGGACATGCTTCCCGATGCTGCTACTTGAGAGTGTGCAACGACAGGTGTAGGGCAGGAGGCATCTTCTCATGCACCATGGAAAGGGGATTGGCTTGCATACACAGCAGCGGAAGAAGCAATGGTGCCACCCGCAGACATTGTTCCTGGACCCTGGGGTTTGGCCCACAAAGTCGGGTGCTTTGCTGCCATGTGCCTGATCATGCTGGTGGTGGTCAGGCTGGTCATTTTGCCACCTCTGCGGATGCTTTCCTGGCAGGTGGTGCAAATGGCCTTTTTGGGGTTATGGGCAGAGTCTTTGAAAAACAACCAGACTCGGGAAGACCAAACAGTTGTACTGGCAACTTCCTTTGTGTTGGTGTTACGGGGAAAGGTTGCCTGCCTTCTGTCTGCGGCTACCACACTGCTTCTTCCTGACCGTTGGGGTGCTCTGCCTCCCTCCCCCTATGTACTGCTGTCCTCGCTCTGCATGTCCTCCTGCCAGGTTGGGTCAGTTACTATATCATCCACCACCTCGTCTTCCACTTCCACACTCTGGTCCTCCTCCTGACTTTCTGGCAATTGTGTCTCATCATCATCCACCTCTTGTGACACTTTCCCACCGTCGCCTTCGTGTGACCGTGGCTGCTCAAATATTTGGGCATCGCTACATGCGATCTCCTCTTGCCCCGCTTCAAGTGGACTGGGCAAGAGGTCCGAATCTATGAATGGGAAAGTGAACAGCTCTTCGGAGTGTCCAAGTGTGGGATCAGTTGTCTCTGGGCACTCGGCATGGTGGGAGGAAGGAGGTTCAGGATGAGGAATATGCGGTTCAGACTCACAGCTACTGAGACTTGACAGTGTGGAAGACAAGGTGGTGGTGGTGGCTAAGTGACTGGAAGCATTATGTGCTATCCAACCAATAACCTTTTCACACTGCTGTGTGTTCAATAGTGGTGATCTGCCGTCTCCTATTAATTTGGACAGGAAAATTGAGCGAGAAGATGTGGGTGTCTGTTGTGGCACAATTTCAGCTTGCCCACGGCCTCGGCCTCTGCATGCACCATCATCAGCATCACTTCCAGTTCCCCGTCCCTTGCCATGTCCCTTGCCCATTTTAAATGGAGGACAATATCTTCCATGGTCACTACGAATGACTGAATTGGGAGCGAACTGATATATGATCCGTGTGACGGACAAACCACAGTTTTAAATACCTGGCCTGTAGGTAACTATTTTAAACAGCAAACCAGTGTCATCTGCTTCATTGACACACTGAAACAAATTTTAACGGAGGCCAGAAATGGCAGTGTTTTCAGCGCAATTATATGTGATCCGTGTGACGGACAAAGCACAGTTTTAAATAGCTGGATTTTTAGCGCTGTAATATGGAGAGGACCTGGCTGTATTCTGCAGTGCCAACAAGCAAATGGCGCAGAAAAACGGTGTTCTCTGGATTGCTTTTTAAGCAAATAATGAGGATTAAGATCCAAAAAAAAATTATTCCTGAGACCTGGGCCTATTTCTAGAAATATCTAACAGAAGCAGAAGGCAGAACTGGAATGGAGCCTCTTGTGCTATGTGCACTGCAGTCTGCTATATACCCTGCCTGCCTGCCTATAAACACTGCCTGCCTGATATCTCTGCAGATGGATTAGTCCTCAGAAGGACTGTTAGTTGAGATGGATAGGTGTCTCTAATATAGTTTGATACACCTACACTAACTAGAAACAAGCAAATCTCTCCCTGACAAAGCAGCAGCTCTCCCTACATTGTGATTCTGGAGTGACTGTGATGAGCATGGCGGCGCCAGGTCTGATATAGACCTGATGACGCTGTGCTGCCAGCCAATCACTGTAATGCCACAACCAACATGGCTACGGCATTACAGTGAGTGGCAGATAATCCCTGCATGCTGTTTGGCGCTCTAAAGAGCGCCAAACATGCAAGGAGGGGACCCAAGTTTCCGCCCGAGCAACCCCAGAAATACTTGGCGAGCACCGAGCATCTCGATCAGTGAGATACACGGGCGATCACCGAGCAGTAGCGAGCATGCTCGCTCATCACTACTTCATACCCATTCTTTACAATCATTTTTGTGCACTCTGCTTCTTATTGATAAATACTCACTAATTCTAATTATGTTCTAGTCTTTTGGTCATTCCTCTTGATTTTTACCTTGCTATATAGTGTCAATTATTGTGAGCCGCAATCCTCTACCTCCCCAAAAGATTTTTTTTTAAATTAATTGTTTGTCTTATTTTTTATGATTTTATTTGCTTGTCTTATCCGCTTTATATCTAATAAAGAATATGTTATCAAAATATATATTTTTTGGTTGTATATTTGCATAAAAGAGCCCAATAAAGGCTTGATAAAATCCTAGGAGACCTCCGAGCATTATACATCTATTTTCACGGCAATTAGAGGCTTTGCAGTATTGCAATTAAATTTGATACAAATCTAATATTTTGGACAAATTCGAATTTCAAATGATTCGATCATTTCTATTTCTTACTCTTTATTGGTCCTGGCTTCCACCTTAGGAACACTCATTTGTTTTCTCTGAGCATGGCCACCAAGTTTTCTCCACTTTGAAGAAGCATGTTAAAACCCAAACCTTCTGCAGTTCAACTTATGAAGATCGTTAAGAGCAGGACTTTCTATTTTCATATACTTCGGATGGACTGGTGGGGTGAATGTTCCACCAGAAGCTCCATTTAATTCCTCCTCCTCATATTCTTACTTTAGGGGAAAAGCAGGAAAGGGCACACAAACCTCCAACTCTGGCAACTGGGAAGGTCCCAGCAGTGCAACTCACACATATACACTGCTCAAAAAAATATAGGGAGCACTCAAATAACACATCCTAGATCTGAATGAATGAAATCTTCTCATTGAATACTTTGTTCTGTACAAAGTTGAATGTGCTGACAACAAAATCACACAAAAATCATCAATGGAAATCACATTTATTAACCAATGGAGACCTGGATTTGGAGTCACCCCCAAAATTAAAGTGGAAAAACACACTACAGGCTGATCCAACTTTGATGTAATGTCCTTAAAACAAGTCACAATGAGGCTCAGTATTGTGTGTGGCCTCCACGTGCCTGTATGACCTCCCTACAACGCCTGGGCATGCTCCTGATGAGGCTGAGTATTGTGTGTGGCCTCCACGTGCCTGTATGACCTCTCTACAACGCCTGGGCATGCTCCTGATGAGGCTGAGTTATGTGTGTGGCCTCCACGTGCCTGTATGACCTCCCTACAACGCCTGGGCATGCTCCTGATGAGGCTGAGTATTGTGTGTGGCCTCCACGTGCCTGTATGACCTTCCTACAACGCCTGGGCATGCTCCTGATGAGGCTGAGCATTGTGTGTGGCCTCCACATGCCTGTATAACCTCCCTTCAACGCCTGGGCATGCTCCTGATGAGGTTGCAGATGGTGTCCTGTGGGATCTCCTCCCAGACCTGGACTAAAGCATCCGCCAACTCCTGGACAGTCTGTGGTGCAATGTGACTTTGGTGGATGGAGTGAGACATGACGTCCCAGATGTGCTCAATCGGATTCAGGTCTGGGGAACGGGCGGGCCAGTCCATAGCTTCAATGCCTTCGTCTTGCAGAAACTGCTGACGCACTCCAGCCACATGAGGTCTGGCATTGTCCTGCATTAGGAGGATCCCAGGGCCACCTGCACCAGCATATGGTCTCACAAGGGTTCTGAGGATCTCATCTCGGTACCTAATGGCAGTCAGGCTACCTCTGGCGAGCACATGGAGGGCTGTGCGGCCCTGCAAAGAAATGCCACCCCACACCATTACTGATCCACTGCCAAACCAGTCATGCTGAAGGATGTTGCAGGCAGCAGATCACTCTCCACGGCGTCTCCAGACTCTGTCACGTCTGTCACATGTGCTCAGTGTGAACCTGCTTTTATCTGTGAAGAGCACAGGGCGCCAGTGGTGACTTTGCCAATCCTGGTGTTCTGTAGCAAATGCCAAAAACTGTGAGCACAACCCCCATCTGTGGATGTCGGGCCGTCATACCACCCTCATGGAGTCAGTTTCTAACCGTTTGTGCAGACACATGCACATTTGTGGCCTGCTGGAGGTCATTTTGCAGGGCTCTGGCAGTGCTCCTCCTGTTCCTCCTTGCACAAAGGCGGAGATAGCGGTCCTGCTGCTGGCTTGTTGCCCTCCTACGGCCCCCTCCACGTCTCCTGGTGTACTGACCTGTCTCCTAGTAGCGCCTCCAGCCTCTGGACACTACGATGACAAACACAGCAAACCTTCTTGCCACAGCTCGGATTGATGTGCCATCCTGGATGAGCTGCACTACCTGAGCAACTTCTGTGGGTTGTAGAGTCCGTCTCATGGTACCACGAGTGTGAAAGCGCAACCAACATTCAAAAGTGACCAAAACATCAGCCAGAAAGCATTGGTACTGAGATGTGGTCTGTGGTCCCCGCCTGCAGAACCACTCCTTTATTGAGGGGGTCTTGATAATTGCCAATAATTTCCATCTATTGTCTATTCCATTTGCACAACAGCATGTGAAATTGATTGTCAATCTGTGTTGCTTCCTAAGTGGACAGTTTGATTTCTCAGAAGTTTAATTTACTTGACGTTATATTCTGTTGTTTAAGTGTTCCCTTTATTTTTTTGAGCAGTGTATAACAATTATTCCTTAAAATTGTAGAAGTGAATGTTTTTATATAAGGGAATGGTGGATCAAACACAGCTAGAGTTGAATGAATCTTCCAAAAGTAATTTTGGGCAGATTTGCTAAGTTCAGGGGAACAATTTGATTGGCATAAAAAAATTGGATGTGAATTCAATCGCCTGGGAACGGATTAAAAAATATACTATACTAACCTCTCCTTTGCCTTCTTCATACATGTCTCGCCACTGCCAGTTCCGCACTCAACTCCTCTATTTTCTGTCTTCTTTATTCTGAGATGACAAAATATACAAGAGCCAATCAGAGGACTGGCAGTAGCGGGATCGGTATGCGAAAGGCCATGGAGATGTGATTTTTTTTTTCAATCCCTTCTCGCCCGATATAATTTGCATGAAATTTCTTCGATGCAAATCGAATTTTCCACCTGAACTGAGCGAACCTGACCAAATGGAATTTGGCGAGATTTGCTTAATTCTATATAGATAGAAAAAAGCAAAAAAAAATAAATAAAATGAGCCGGAGTATAAGTTGGTATGCATTCAACGTATAGGAGCATGTTCCCACTGGCCATTAAATAGACAAAACCTAAGATAGAAACAAAATGAGCAAAAACCGTGCTGTAAGTAAGGAAAAAGTAATAGTACATATAAAAAACATAGTGTACTTAGTAAACACAGTTTTTGATTAAAAAAAAGCGTAAAAGCCATCCCACCATGTCAAGGTGTATCCAATCAGAGAGCTCCTATTCTGTCTCTAAAATGAAAACCTTACCATGGACATCTAGCCATGGGAATCTATATAAATGCAATGCCCAACTCCAAAAAGGAGTCCACACCCTGGTATGTACTTAGGACAAGAGCAAAACCAGAAAACAAACAAACAAATGAGCCAGAGTATAAGTTGGTATATATGCAACACATAGGAGCATTGTCACAGTGCCCATTATACAGACAAAACCTAGTATAGAAACAAAATGAGCAAAGTACCCTATGTTATTTATATATACTATTACTTATTACTAGTGTTGAGCGAGCACTAAAATGCTCAGGTGCTCGAAGCTCGGGCCAAGCTCGCCGTGATACTCGGGTGCTCGACCCGAGCAACGAGCCCAATGTTAGTCCATGGGAGACTCGAGCATTTTTGCAGCGGCACCCCCGGCAGTTTTTTAAAAGCCTAACAAGTGCCCAAAACGATAGTGACAGTGCTCAAATGACATGGGGACAGCATGCGGATCGCCCCAGGAAGCATTTCTGACCCCCAGCTCACTGCGGTCAACAACGTGGTCAGAGGTATTAAGCCACTTTTAAGGGCTCTCAAGAAAACGTTCAAAAACTAAACTGAAACTGCTTTCCTGCGAAATATGTTAAGGAAGTTCCTTTCCAGGGTAAAGACTTGTGTATAAGGTAAAATAAATAACCCCAAAAATATACTCCTCCACACCTTGGGCTATGTTCACAAGTAGCATTTTTTATGCGTTTTTGCACTTTTGTATTGCTTTCAACTGTGACAAATGCATTCACCGGGAAATGTCATTTTAACATTTTACAACCTTATCTGGCCATGTGCTGTGTGACACATGCATACAATGCTGAAAAGACATGGGAACAGCATGGGGAAGACCCCAGGAAGCATCTCTGACACCCAGGTCACTGCCTAAAAGTGTGCCCATCAGAAGTCATCCTTGCCGCATCAGAAGATGCAGACTTGCAACTATCCCCGTGCAAGTCCTTGTCCCAGGGCAGTGTTCAATTGTACCTCCCCCATTCCTTGCAATGCAAGCGCAAATATGCAGCCAACCACCCACCCACAGGCTGCAATACCATACTGCTTGCTTGCACTTGAAATTGGGCCTTTTAGGCATGTGGAGGCGGAATCTGGCCACCACGTCATGGCTGCGTTGGCAGCCTGGAATCCATACTCAGTCCCCAGCCGCCCGGCGGCCGGGTGTCCACACTCGGTCCCTAGCCGCCAGGGGGCGGCCAGGTGTCCATATTCGGTCCCCAGCCGCCCCACGCCCGGGTGTCCACACTCGGTCCCCAGCCGTCAGGGGGCAGCTGGGTGTCCAAAAACGGTCCCCAGCCGCCCCTATTTCTTCTTGGAACATCCCCCCCACACACTTTTCTTAGCCCGGCTTGCTTTAGGGCAGCATTGGACGAGCCCACCAGAGAACCAGACTCCTCCGATGGGCCCTGGCTTCTCCATCAGGGGAGATGAGAGTGCCAAGGTGAGGACCATGATGATGATAGAAGTTAGCATCGGCTTTGTTTTCTTGGAATGCAAGCGCATGTATGTAGTAGTGGCTATGCCTGAGGTTGTCAGCGTTTTGGCGCATATCCTTCCTCCTCCGAGGATTGCTGGATGTTTTCCTGCTACTATCCCAGTTCTAGGATATGTTTCTGTAACAAAAGGAGCGGTTCGGCTACACAGTTATAGGGCATACAGTGAGTGCAATGCCTACCAAAAATTTTGAGGCACTTCAATGCCCCTTGGAAATGACATGGAGGTCAGAGGGCCTTAACTAAACCATTTTTTCCATTTATAGCAACTGGGTCTCCTGTGCACTGTTGGCCTAAGCAGTGAATGGAAGGCTTTCCAAAAATTATGAGGAACTGCAAAGCCCCTTGAAACAGACATGGATTACAGCGTACTAAAAGCCTTCTACCCATTATTGGGGAGTGGGTCTCCCTTAGTTTTCGCCTTTGCATTGAAAAGCAAAAGCTGACTAAAATTAGGAGGAAATGCAAAGCCCGTTGGAAGAGTCGTGGAGGTTAGAGGTAATTATAAACAACATTTCAATGCCCCTTGGAAGAGCTGTGGAGTTCAGAATGGTTTAAGAAGACGCTTTTAATGCCCCTTTGAAGAGACGTGGAGGTCCCAGTAGCTTAACAAGATGGTTTGAATGCCCCTTGGAAGAGACGTGGAGGTCACAGTAGCTTAACAAGACGCTTTTAATGCCCTTTCCAAGAGCCATACAGTAGAGCATATTACAAACATTATTCCCATGATTGGGGCGTGGGTCTCCCATAGTCTTTGCTCATGCCTTCAAAGCAAAAGCTGACAAAAATTAGGACGGAGGAACTTGCAGTGCCCCTTACAAGAGCCATGCAGTACAGCATATTACAAACATTATTCCCATTATTGGGGAGTGGATCTCCCATAGTCTTTGCTTATGCCTTCAAAGCAAAAGCTGACAAAAATTAGGACGGAGGAACTTGCAGTGCCCCTTACAAGAGCCATGCAGTACAGCATATTACAAACATTATTCCCATTATTGGGGAGTGGGTCTCCCATAGTATTTGCTTATGCCTTCCAAGCAAAAGTTGCCAAAAATTAGGACGGAGGAACTTGCAATGCCCCTTCCAAGAGCCATGCATTACAGCATATTGCAAACATTATTCCCATTATTGGGGAGTGGGTCTCCCATAGTATTTGCTTATGCCTTCCAAGCAAAAGCTGCCAAAAATTAGGACGGAGGAACTTGCAATGCCCCTTCCAAGAGCCATGCAGTACAGCATATTACAAACATTATTCCCATTATTGGGGAGTGGGTCTCCCATAGTCTTTGCTTATGCCTTCCAAGCAAAAGCTGCCAAAAATTAGGATGGAGGAACTTGCAATGCCCCTTACAAGAGCCGTGCAAGTACAGCATATTACAAACATTATTCCCATTATTGGGGAGTGGGTCTCCCATAGTATTTGCTTATGCCTTCCAAGCAAAAGCTGGCAAAAATTAGGATGGAGGAACTTGCAATGCCCCTTACAAGAGCCGTGCAAGTACACCATATTACAAACATTATTCCCATTATTGGGGAGTGGGTCTCCCATAGTCTTTGCTTATGCCTTCCAAGCAAAAGCTGCCAAAAATTAGGATGGAGGAACTTGCAATGCCCCTTACAAGAGCCGTGCAAGTACAGCATATTACAAACATTATTCCCATTATTGGGGAGTGGGTCTCCCATAGTATTTGCTTATGCCTTCCAAGCAAAAGCTGCCAAAAATTAGGATGGAGGAATTTGCAAAGCCCCTTACAAGAGCCATGCAGTACAACATATTACAAACATTATTCCCATTATTGGGGAGCGTGTCTCTCATAGTCTTTGCTTATGCCTTCCAAGCAAAAGCTGCCAAAAATTAGGACGGAAGAACATGCAATGCCCCTTACAAGAGCCATGCAGTACAGCATATTAAAAAACATTATTCCCATTATTGGGGAGTGGGTCTCCCATAGTCTTTGCTTATGCCTTCCAAGCAAAATATGCCAAAAATTAGGACGGAGGAACTTGCAATGCCCCTTACAAGAGCCATGCAGTACAGCATATTACAAACATTATTCCCATTATTGGGGAGTGGGTCTCCCATAGTCTTTGCTTATGCCTTCCAAGCAAAAGCTGCCAAAAATTAGGATGGAGGAACTTGCAATGCCCCTTACAAGAGCCATGCAGTACAGCATATTACAAACATTATTCCCATTATTGGGGAGTGGGTCTCCCACAGTATTTGCTTATGCCTTCCAAGCAAAAGCTGCCAAAAATTAGGACGGAGGAACTTTCAATAATGGCAACATGGACCACGGTCACCCTGGTGGTATAGTGGTGGTGGAGGCTGAGGATAAGGAGAAGAACATAAAACAGCCGAAATGAGGAAGCGTATACCCATGTGTGGGTGTGAAGCGGTGCATGTGACTACACCTCCCGAAATAACACAGTGGATTTGACTTTATGTTACTCTGCTGTCATTTGGTGGTGATGAGAAGTCTGGCCCAATCCAGCCCTTTTTCATTTTGATAAGGGTCAGCTTGTCAGCATTGTCAGTTTTAATTCCCCCAGCGGCACTAAAAACAAGCTTCGATAACACGCTAGCGGCAGGGCAGGCCAGGACCTCCAAGGCATACAGAGCGAGTTCATTCCAAGTGTCCAGCTTGGATACCCAATAATTAAAAGGCACAGAGGAATCACGGAGGACGCTGGTACGGTCGGCAAGGTACTCCCTCACCATCTTTTGTAACTTTCCACTCCTTGTGAGAGTATCCCGCGCCTCAGGGCCTGTAAGCTGGGCGGGTCTGAGAAAACTGTCCCAGAACGTTGACAGTGTTCCCCTGCCTCTGCTGGATTGGAGTTGCCGCTCTCTTTCTTGTACGCCTTGGTTGGTCAACTAACTGTGACCTCTGCCGCTAGCGTGTTCAGATGGGAATTTTTTTAACAGTTCTGCAGCAAATGCCTTCTGGTACTGCCCCATTTTTGTAGACCTCTCCACCTCAGGAATAAGAGAATGAAAGTTCTCCTTGTAGCGGGGGTCTAAAAGTGTCACCAACCAGTAATGACTGTCACCAAACCTTTTGACAACGCGAGGGTCACGGTTAAGGTAGCGTAACATAAAGTCAGCCATGCGTGCCAGACTGGTAATGGGCAAGACTTCCGTGTCCTCACCAAGATGACGACTGACCATGTTCTTCTCCTCCTCCTCCTCCTCCTCCTCCCTGTCCTTAGGCCACCCACGCTGAACCGAAGGTATGACAGTTGTACAGGTACTACCGTCTACAGCGCATGATACAAGCTCCTGCTCTTCCTCCTCCTCCTCCTCTCCCTCATTGTCCCCCAATGCACGTTGGGATGAGATGAAGCTGGGCTGTGTGTAATCGCCCGCTACGGCTTCTTCATCCATCTCATCATACTCTGGCTGCAATGCCTCCTCTTTAATTCTCTGCAGAGAGCGTTGCAAAATACAGACAAGTGGAATGCTGATGCTAATGATGGCGTCATCGCCACTCACCATCTTGGTGGACTCCTCAAAGTTTGTCAAGATGGTACATATGTCAGACATCTAGGTCCACTCCTGAGGTCTTATGTGTGGAGTCTGACCTGAATATCGACGGCCTTGTTGCAGCTGGTACTCCACAACTGCTCTCTTCTGCTCACAAATCCTTTGCAACATGTGGAGGGTAGAAAATAGGGGAGGGGACATCACACACCAGTCGGTGTGACGGACGCTGGAAACGCTGCTGCAACACAGCAAGGGCGGCTGAAGCTGTAGCCGACTTGTGAAAATGAGCTGACAGGCAACGTACTTTGACAAGCAGATCTGGAAACTTGGGGTACGATTTAAGAAACCGCTGAACCACGAGGTTAAGCACATGGGCCAGGCATGGTACGTGTGTGATCTCGCCTCGCCTCAGAGCCGCCACCAGGTTACGGCCATTGTCACACACGACCATGCCTGGATGTAGGTTCAGCAGTCTCAGCCACAGATCTGCCTGCTCTTTCACAGCTGTTCACAACTCACAAGCAGTGTGAGGTTTATCACCTAAGCTTATGAGTTTCAGCACAGCCTGTTGCCGCTTGGCGGAGGCAGTACTGCAGTGCTTCCAGCTTGTAACTGATGTGGTGATATCTGAGATGGAGGCTGAACATGAGGAGGAGGATGATGCGCAGGAGCTGTACACTGTGGGGGCAACTCTGACAGACATAGGGCCAGCAATCCTTGGTGTGGGGAGGATGTGTTCTGTCCCAAGGTCTGACTGGGTCCCGGCTTCCACTATGTTTACCCAGTGTGCCGTCAGGGAGATTTACCGTCCCTGGCCACAAGCACTTCTCCACGTGTCCGTTGTCAGGTGGACTCTCCCAGTAACTGCGTTGTTGAGGGCACGGCAGATGTTTTGGGACACGTGCTTGTGCAGTGCGGGGATGGCACACCGGGCAAAATAGTGTCGGCTGGGGACCGAGTACCGAGGGACGGCCACCGCCATAAGGTTGCAGAAGGATTCCATCTCCACCAGCCTAAAAGGCATCATTTCCAATGCAAGCAGTCGTGAAATGTGTGAATTTAGGACTGTGGCCTGTGGGGCGTTAGCTGCGAATTTGCGCTTTCATTCAAAGGTCTGGGATATGGACAATTGAATGCTGCGGTGGGACCTGGACGTTGGTGCTGTTTCTTGAGAAACTGCCATAACAAGTGAAGACTGAGAGGAGGGGGCATCTTTACATGCAGTATGGACAGGGGATTGCCTTGCACACACAACAGGGGGTTCTATTGCACGCACAACAGTGGAAGAAGCAGTGGTGACACCCGCTGACACTGGTTGTGGACCCTGGGGTTTGCCCCACAAAGTCGGGTGCTTTGCTGCCATGTGCCTGATCATGCTGGTGGTGGTCAGGCTGGTAGTTTTGTCACCCCTGCTGATGCTGGCATGGCAGGTGGTACAAATGGCCTTTTTGGGGTTATCAGCAGAGTCTTTAAAAAAATTCCAGACTCTGGAAGACCTACAGGTTGTACTGGCAACGACCCTCGTGTTGGTGTTACGGGGAACTGTTGCCCGCCTTCTGTGTGCGGCCACCACACTGCTTCTTCCTGTCTGTTGGGGTACTCTGCCTCCCTCACCCTGTGTGCTGCTGGCCTCGCTCTTCATGTCCTCCTGCCACGTTGGGTCAGTTACTAGATCATCCACCACCTCCTCCTCTTCCACTTGCGCACCACGATCCTCCTCCTCAATTCCTGGCAATTGTGTCTCGTTATCGTCCACCTCTTGTGACAAATTGCCAGCGTCGACTTCCTGTGGTCGTGGCTGTTCAAATATTTGGGCATCGCTACATGGGATCTCCTCTTCCACCACTTCAAGCGGAGCAGGCGAGGGGCACAAATCTTTAAATGGATCAATGAACAGCTCTTCAGAGTGTCCCAGTGTGGAATCTGTTGCTGTCTGACGATACTCTGCATGGTGGGAGGAAGGAGCATCAGGGTGAGGAGGAGTATGCGGTCGAGACTCACGGCTACTAAGAGTTGACCGTGTGGAAGACAGACCGGAGGTGGTGGTGCCCAGGTAGCTGGAAGTATTATCTGCTATCCAATTAATAACCTGTTCACACTGATCAGTTCGCAATAGTGGTGCTGTTGTGTGCTTCCCTAGTAATTCAGTCAAGAAGTGGGAGCAAGAAGATGTGGCTGTTGGTTGTGGAACATTTTCACCTAGGCCATGGCCCCGTCCTCTGCATGCACCATCACCAGAACGTCCAGTTCCACGTCCCTTGCCACGCGCCTTGCCCATTGTAAAGGAAGTAAAATAGCTTACACTCGCACTATCAATGGAAAAAGGGTAATAAAAAGTAGATTAGAACCGTGGAAGAGGAAAACCACAGTTCTATTTCTCTGGCCTACACCCGACTCTTTTAAACAATCTGAACAATCAGGGAGAAACTATTACTGTTTTTCTTTACGGAAAAAATACCAAAAGCTGAATAATAGAGAATTTTTACCGTGGAATGGCAAAACCACAGTTATTGTTTACTGGGGTATACCAGAAAATTTTAAATAGATATATTTGCGGCTGAACAGTGAGCGACACACTCAAACATTTTTTTTTTTGGTAAAAATGACCCAAAAGTGGATAATACAGAGATTTGACCCGTGGAACTGCAAAACCACACTTGTATTTCTCGGACCTACACCAGACTATTTTCAACAGATATATTTGTGTCTGAACAATCAGGAGACACTATTACTGTTTTTCTTTATGGCAAAAAATGCCAAAAGCAGGATAATATAGAGATTTGACCCGTGGAACTGCAAAACCTCACTTGTATTTCTTGGGCCTACACCAGACTATTTTCAACAGATATATTTGTGTCTGAACAATCAGGAGACACTACTGTTTTTCTTTACAGCAAAAAATACAAAAAAGAAGGATAATGCAGAGATTTGACCCGTGGAACTGCAAAACCACACTTGTATTTCTCGGGCCTACACCAGACTATTTTCAACAGATATATTTGTGTCTGAACAATCAGCAGACACTACTGTTTTTCTTTACGGCAAAAAACACAAAAAAGCAGGATAATACCGAGATTTGACCTGTGGAACTGCAAAACCACACTTGTATTTCTCGGGCCTACACCAGACTATTTTCAACAGATATATTTGTTTCTCGACAATCAGGAGACACTATTATTGTTTTTTTACGGCAAAAAATGCCAAAAGCAGGATAATAGAGATGTTTTACCATGGAACAGCAAAACCACAGTTATAATTTACTGGTGTATACCAGACTATTTTCAACAGACATATTTGTGTCTGAACAATCAGGAGACACTACTGCTTTTATTTACGGCAAAAAATGCAAAAAAAGCAGGATAATGCAGAGATTTGACCCGTGGAACTGAAAAACCACACTTGCATTTCTCGGGCCTACACCAGACTATTTTCAACAGATATATTTGTGTCTGAACAATCAGGAGACTCTACTGTTTTTCTTTACAGCAAAAAATGCAAAAAAGCAGGATAATACAGAGATTTGACCCGTGGAGCTGCAAAACCACACTTGTATTTCTCGGGCCTACACCAGACTATTTTCAACAGATATATTTGTGTCTGAACAATCAGGAGACACTACTGTTTTACTTTACAGCAAAAAATGCAAAAAAGCAGGATAATACAGAGATTTGACCCGTGGAACTGCAAAACCACACTTGTATTTCTCGGGCCTACCCCAGACTATTTTCAACAGATATATTTGTGTCTGAACTGTTAGAACTCTCCTGTTAGTTTTTTTCTATTTTGGTCACGTGACCTGCTGCCTATTTATTCCATCTCCGCCCTTCTGGCTTTGCTGGACTTTAGTGTTATTTGACTCTCTATCTAACCAGTTGCTTTTGTACCTATCTCTCTAGTTCGTTTAGTCGTTTGGACATCTAAGTACTTTTTGTCTGTTTGTCTTTTTGCTCCGCTACAACATCTGCTAGGAGGTGTCCAATTTTGTCCCAGTCCTTAGTTCTTTTAGGGACCCCTCCCTTTATTCTATAGGTCTGTGCTCAGACTAGCTGAGGACGTAGGCGGGTCTGTTCACAAGGAGCAGGTCGCCCGCTGCAACGTAGGGAATCAGCTTAGTCTATTGTAGGGACAGATTCCCTTTCTTTCCTTAGTTCTTGTAGCAGATCATAACATGAACAATCAGGAGACACTATTATTTTTTTTTTTACGGCAAAAAATGCCAAAAAGCAGGATAATAAGAGATTTTTTACCGTGGAACAGCAAAACCACAGTTATAATTTACTGGTGTATACCAGACTATTTTCAACAGATATATTTGTGTCTGAACAATCAGGAGACACTACTACTGTTTTTCTTTATGGCAAAAAATGCCAAAAGCAGGATAATAGAGATTTTTTACCATGGAACAGCAAAACCACAGTTATAATTTACTGGTGTATACCAGACTATTTTCAACAGATATATTTGTGTCTGAACAATCAGGAGACACGATTATTTTTTTTTTATGGCAAAAAATGCCAAAAAGCAGGATAATAGAGATTTTTTACCGTGGAATAGCAAAACCACAGTTATAATTTACTGGTGTATACCAGACTATTTTCAACAGATATATTTGTGTCTGAACAATCAGGAGACACTACTACTGTTTTTCTTTATGGCAAAAAATGCCAAAAGCAGGATAATAGAGATTTTTTACCATGGAACAGCAAAACCACAGTTATAATTTACTGGTGTATACCAGACTATTTTCAACAGATATATTTGTGTCTGAACAATCAGGAGACACTATTAATTTTTTTTACGGCAAAAAATGCCAAAAGCAGGATAATAGAGATTTTTTACCGTGGAACAGCAAAACCACAGTTATAATTTACTGGTGTATTCCAGACTATTTTCAACAGATATATTTGTGTCTGAACAATCAGGAGACACTACTACTGTTTTTCTTTACAGCAAAAAATGCAAAAAAGCAGGATAATACAGAGATTTGACCCGTGGAACTGCAAAACCACACTTGTATTTCTCGGGCCTACACCAGACTATTTTCAGCGGATATATTTGTGTCTGAACAATCAGGAGACACTAATGTTTTTCTTTACAGCAAAAAATGCAAAAAAGCAGGATAATGCAGAGATTTGACCCGTGGAGCTGCAAAACCACACTTGTATTTCTCGGGCCTACACCAGACTATTTTCAGCAGATATATTTGTGTCTGAACAATCAGGAGACACTAATGTTTTTCTTTACAGCAAAAAATGCAAAAAAGCAGGATAATACAGAGATTTGACCCATGGAACTGAAAAACCACACTTGTATTTCTCGGGCCTACACCAGACTATTTTCAACAGATATATTTGTGTCTGAACCATCAGAAGACACTATTATTTTTTTTTACGGCAAAAAATGCCAAAAGCAGGATAATAGAGATTTTTTTACCATGGAACAGCAAAACCACAGTTATAATTTACTGGTGTATACCAGACTATTTTCAACAGATATACTTGTTTCTGAACAATCAGGAGACACTACTGTTTTTATTTACGGCAAAAAATGCAAAAAAAGCAGGATAATACAGAGATTTGACCCGTGGAACTGCAAAACCACACTTGTATTTCTCGTGCCTACACCAGACTATTTTCAACAGATATATTTGTGTCTGAACAATCAGGAGACACTACTACTGTTTTTCTTTACAGCAAAAATGCCAAAAGCAGGATAATAGAGATTTTTTACCGTGGAACAGCAAAACCACAGTTATAATTTACTGGTGTATACCAGACTATGTTCAACAGATATATTTGTGTCTGAACAATCAGGAGACACTATAATTTTTTTTTAATGCAAAAAATGCCAAAAGCAGGATAACAGAGATTTTTTACCGTGGAACAGCAAAACCACAGTTATCATTTACTAGTGTATATCAGACTATTTTCAACAGATATATTTGTTTCTGAAAAATCAGAGACACACTTTTTTGGGGGGGGCACCAAAAGGTTAATAAGACGGGTATTTGTACAGTGTGAAGGAGGAAAAAAAAAAGAGGATTTAGATGAACAAAAAAAAGATTTTTCCTGGCCCCCGCGACCTGGAGCTAAGTCCAGCAATTTCAGCAACAGGAGCAGCACACAGGACTGTAATGCAGCGTTTGCTGGTATAACCACTGCGTCTCCTATACAGCCTGCCTGCCTGATATCTGGGATGGATATTAGTCCTGAAAAGGACTGTTTGTTTGATCTGGCAGCCTTTACAGACCCTACACTAAAGGCTGAGTTATATCTCTCCCTAACTCAGCAGCGCTGTCCCTACACTGTCTGATCTGGAGTGACAAAGTCCAAGATGGCGGCGCCCGGTTTTAAATACTCGAGGTGACGCTGTGCGGCCAGCCAATCACTGTAATGCCCACAACCAACATGGCTGCGGCATTACAGTGACTGGCTGGCAATCCCTGCATGTTCATTGGCTCTGTAAAGAGCGCCAAACATGCAGGGCGGAGACCCGAGCTCCCGCCCGAGTAACCCGGAAATGCTCGGTGCTCGCCGAACATCCCGAGTAGCGTGATGCTCGGGCGAGTACCGAGCAGTGTCGAGCATGCTCACTCAACACTACTTATTACTTTCTTGCAGCAGGGTTTTTGCACATCTGGTTTCTATCTTAGGTTTTGTCTGTTAATGGCCAGTGTGAACATGCTCCTATGCTCTGCATGCATACCAACTTATACTCCGGCTCATCTTCTTTTCTGGTTTTGCTTTAGGTTTTTGTACTCAGTACAAACAAGGGTGAAGCCTCCCTTTCTTTGAGATTGGCGTTGTATTTATTTAGTTTCCCATGGCTGGGTGTCCACA
The DNA here is from genome assembly GCF_046119375.1 of Phyllobates terribilis. Taxonomy (NCBI): domain Eukaryota; kingdom Metazoa; phylum Chordata; class Amphibia; order Anura; family Dendrobatidae; genus Phyllobates; species Phyllobates terribilis. The sequence continues at coordinate 1,210,814,856 of NW_027362761.1, forward strand.
GTTGGGCTCTGGTCCTGCTTTGCCCTTAGGGTGCTTTCACACTGCATTTTGGCGCTCGTTCGTTGGTCCCGTAGGGATTCAGGTGTTTGCCCCGATGGGTGCCAAAAGGCAGTGTGAAAACACTCTTATTCACATTGAGGTCATTTTTGACATATGGGAAAGTTTTAATATTAGACATAGTATAGACCATCTCGATTGGGTACACCTTGTCATGGTGGGATGACTTTTACATTTTTTTTAATCAAAAATAGTGTTTACTAAGTCCCCTATATTATTTATATGTACTATTATTTTTTACTTACATCAGGTTTTTTGCTCATTTCATAAATCTAGAGACCCAGGTCTGGCTGACCGTGGTCTGGCTCTGAAGGGTCGCGCTTAAGGATCTAGCAGAAATATGCCAGAAATAGGCCAGAATTGACCAGAAGGTAACTATTTACTAATTGTACTTAGTTTCTCTCTCTCATTCACACTTAAACTTTCATTATGCTTTCATATGCCCTTACTGTGTTTGCACCCATAATATTTACTCTCCTTCGCTATCCCCAAACCCCAGCATCCTCTAACCAAATCATCATCTCTCCTTCCCTCTTACCTCCCCACCTGACCTCATCTGCTGACCTGCTCCTCAACCTCAGATCTATCCTACCAAAACATAAAACAAGCCGGACACTCTCCTTCTCCCACCTGCTGTCCCTCTCTCTGCTTCTCCTCACTGCTGACGTATCTCCCAATCCTGGACCCCCACCGCTTACACCTCCCACCAATTCCCCCTCCTATAGCTTCCAACCAACTGCAAACTACCGCACTCTCTCCTACATAAAACCCGTGCCCCAGACAACCACCCCCCTGCTCCCTCTCTCTGGAGCACTCTGGAACGCCCACTCTCTCTGCAACAAGCTCCATGTTATTCACAACCTCTTTACCTCTTGTAATTTCTTCTTCCAGGGCATCACAGAGACAGGGTTGACACCCATCGACACTGCCTCCCCTGCTGCGCTGTGTTACGGTGGCCTCCACTTCACCCACACTCCTCGCACTGGTAACAGACATGGTGTAGAAGTGGGTCTTCTCCTTTCTACCAACTGCACCTTTAGCCCTATTCCACCTCTACCCTCTCCTATTCTCCCTTATTTTGAAGTCCACTTTGTCTGCATCTACTCTCCCTCCAATCTCCAAGTGGCCGTCATATACCAACCTCCAGGCCCAACCACTGCTTTTATTGACCAATTCTCCACCTGGCTTCTTTACTGTCTTTCTGCTGACATTCCCACAATAATCATGGGCAATTTCAAGATCCCCACTGGCACTCGCCAGTCAGCAGCATCCAAACTCCTGTTGCTCACTTCATCTTTTTTGACTTACTCAGTGGTCCTCCTCAGCCACCCACACAGACGGACACACACTAGACCTCATCTTCACCTGACTCTGCTACCTATCTAACCTCACAACCTCCCTCCTACCCCTACCTGACCACCATCTACTCACATTCTCATCCCTGTCCTCCTCACCTGTCACCCATGTCCAGCAACTAGCACACCCCAGCAGAAACCTTGCACATCTAGACACTCACACACTCTCTGACTCTATTCTACCACTGACATCCATAGCTTCACTCCACGACACAGACAGCACCATCGCTTTCTACAATGCCTACAATACATAATAATAATAATAATAATCTTTATTTTTATATAGCGCTAACATATTCCGCAGAGCTTTACATACATTATTGTCTCTGTCCCCATCGGGGCTCACAATCTAGATTCCCTATCAGTATGTCTTTTGAGTGTGGGAGGAAACCAGAGAACCCAGAGGAAACCCATGCAAACACGGGGAGAACATACAAACTCCTGGCAGATGTTGTCCTTGGTGGGATGTGAACCCAGGACCCCAGCGCCGCAAGGCTGCAGTGCTAACCACTGAGCCACCGTGCCGCCCCATCAGCTATTTACTCGGTCGCCCCTCTTGTGCATGGCAGAGCGCGACGAGTTAATAGGCAACCCTGGCACAACAACCTCACTGAACAGCTTCGGCAAGCATTCAGGGTCGCAGAGTGGCATTGGAAGAAAACACATTTGCAAGATGACTTCACTGCATTCAAACAAGCAACACTCACATTCAAATCAGTCCTCACCTTTGTTAAACAGGCCTACTTCACAACCCTCATATCTTCCTTATCCTACAACTCTAAACAGTTAGTCAACACTTTTAACTCTCTCCTTCACCCTCCACTGTCCCCTCCGACCTCCATCATCTCCGCTGAGGAGTTTGCCACACACTTCAAAAACAAGATTGACCAAACAAGGCAAGTCTTTACTGTCCGATCACCACAACCCATTTGTTTTCCAGACCACTGCCCTTCCCCCACAATCTCCCTTTCCAACATCACTGAAGGAGACCTTATTCCTCTCCTCTCCAAATCACACCTCACCACTTGTGCACTCGACCCCATCCCACCTTCTCCCCAACCTCACCCCCACACTCATCCCATGCCTAACCCATCTCTTCTACCAATCAATTTCTGGTACCTTCCGCTCTGCCTTCAAACATGCCAGAATCAGGCCCATCCTCAAAAATTCATCCCTTGACCCAATCGCCTTGTCCAGCTACCGCCCCATATCGCTTCTCCCATTTGCCTCAAAACGTCTTGAGCAACACGTTCACGCTGAACTTTCCTCTCACTTCTCATCTAACTCTCACTTCGACAACCGACAATCTGGCTTCCTCCCCCACAATTCCACCTAATCTGCCATTACCAAAATTACTAATGACTTAGCTTTGGCTGTAAGTAACAGACAATTCTCTGTACTCCTTCTTGACCTGTCCTCTGCCTTCTACACAGTTGATCACTGCCTCCTACTACAGGTCCTCTCTTTCTTTGCTGTCAATAACCTTGCCCTATCCTTGATCTCCTCATACCCTTCTAACTGCACATTTACCGTCTCTCACTCCCATGCTACCTCCTCATCCCGCCCTCTCTCTGTTTGAGTCCCTAAAGGCTCTGTCCTAGGACACCTACTCTTCTCAATCTACTCCCTTGGCCTGAGATAGCTCATAAAATCCCATGGCTTCCAGTACCATCTGTACGCTGATGACCCAGATCTACCTCTCTGGCCCAGATCTCACATCTATGCTGTCCAGAATCCCAGCATGTCTATCAGCCATATCCTCCTTGTTCTCCTTTCGCTTCCTCAAGCTCAATGTGGACAAAACTGAACTCATCATTTTTCCTCCATCTCTCATATCTTCCCCATCTGATCTTTCTATCACAATAAATGACATCACGCTTTCCTCTGTACCAGCAATCCGCTGCCTCGGAGTAACTCTTGACTCTGCCCTGTCTCACATCCAAGCTCTCGCCACCTCCTGTCGCCTCCAGCTCAAAAATATTTCCAGAATCCATCCATTCCTCAAACCTCTATCTGCTAAACTGCTTGTGTATGCCCTCATCATCTCCCGCCTCGACTACTGCAACATCCTCCTCTATAGCCTACCTGCTAACACTCTCGCACCCCTCTAGTCCATCTTTAACTCTGCTGCGTGACTAGTTCATTTCTCGCCTTGAACTCCTCTGCTACCCCCCTTTGAAAATCCCTTCACTGGCTCCCAATTGCCCAGCGTATCAAGTTCAAACTGCTAACACTGACCTACAAAGCCATCCATAACCTTTCTTCTCCTAACATCTCTGAAGAAATCTCCCGATATATTCCCTTACGTAATCTCCGGTCCTCCCAAGACCTCCTTCTCTCCTCCACACTTATTCGTTCCTCACGCAATTGCCTCCAAGATTTCTCCCGAATATCCCCCATCCTCTGGAATTCTGCGCCTCAACAAGTCCGATTATACATTTGGATCCTTCAGACGGAACCTGAAAACCCATCTCTTCAAACAAGCCGACAGCCTGCCCTGACCTTGCACCATGGAATCAATGGCGCTATATAAATAAATAATAATAATTTTGTTTCTATCATAGGTTTTATAGATAGAAAGAAGAAGACAGAAGAGTCGATAAAAGGACTGGTGGTGGTGAGTCAGGTACATTGAGGACCTAGCCAGGACAGATGAGTGTAAGAATTTTTTTAATCCATTCCCGGCCTTCTATCACTCTGCAAAAAAATTAAAATTCAGGCAATTTACTCATCTCTAAACGTAACACAAGATGGATCTGAAAGAAAGATGAAAGGGATGCAGCGACTTCATTCTTCTACATTTTCATCTTCCGCAGACTGAACGCCCCAAAGAGTCAAAGACAAAAGCTGACCAAGTACGAATCTTTATTTTCTGTGATGACGGGGTCCTTGCTCCGACAAGGTTGTTGCCTTTGAATATTTTGTTATGTCTCTTTTCCACCACTTCAGCATTTTTGATAAGCTTTTCCAAGAACGAAAGTTCAACTTTTAAACCGATAAACACCACGTCCATCATTCAAGATAAACAGACTTAATATGTGGAGCATTTCATGTCTTTAGCTTTCATACCGTTGATGCTGACATTGGTCGTCTCGCAGGATAAATGCCATCTTTTAAGCGATTTACGGAAAAAAAAAAAAAAGAAAATTTGTAGAACCGACACAAAGTCATCATCATCATCATGCAGAAGGATTACACCTGCCCTCTCTCCCGCTTAAGTAAACATTCCTCTGATTGCCTTGTGTCTGAACTGCACGCAAGTCAAGCAATGATTATACAATAATAAATGAACCCTGCTGTAACAAGGGAGCAATTCAGTGGATGGTCTCCGGTGACACCGGTAACTAACAGGAATAATCCAAGCCAGTTCTTCGAGGACTAGACACATCGACTGCTGAATGAGGCTTTTGAAGCTCCTGGACATCTGCTGCATATTTAAACTTTGCCCAGACTTTAAGTTATGAAAATAACGTTCACCAGTACAAATGGATGTAAGAAAGCGGGGCATGAAACAACACGGATAACCTCATACATATTCACCCAACGTGTGTTTATATCAAGGATGTCAAGGAAATCTAGAACATGTAATCATATGTAAAATGATTATACCACTCCAGACAGACATTCTTGTACATAGGAACAGTATTATAGTAGTTATATTCTTGTACATAGGAGCAGTATTATAGTAGTTATATTCTTGTACATTGGGGGCAGTATTATAGTAGTTATATTCTTGTACATAGGGTGCAGTATTATAGTAGTTATATTTTTGTACATAGGGGCAGTATTATAGTAGTTATATTCTTGTACATAGGAGCAGTATTATAGTAGTTATATTCTTGTACATAGGGGCAGTATTATAGTAGTAATATTCTTGTACATAGGAGCAGTATTATAGTAGTTATATTCTTGTACATAGGGGCAGTATTATAGTAGTTATATTCTTGTACATAGGGGCAGTATTATAGTAGTTATATTCTTGTACATAGGGGGCAGTATTATAGTAGTTATATTCTTGTACATAGGGGCAGTATTATAGTAGTTATATTCTTGTACATAGGAGGCAGTATTATAATAGGTATGTTCTTGTACATAGGAGCAGTATTATAGTAGTTATATTCTTGTACATAGGGGCAGTATTATAGTAGTTATATTCTTGTACAAAGGGGCAGTATTATAGTAGTTATATTCTTGTACATAGAGGCAGTATTATAGTAGTTATATTCATGTACATAGGAGCAGTATTATAGTAGTTATATTCTTGTACATAGGAGCAGTATTATAGTAGTTATATTCTTGTACATAGGGGCAGTATTATAGCAGTTATATTCTTGTACATAGGGGGCAGTATTATAGTAGTTATATTCTTGTACATAGTAGCAGTATTATAGTAGTTATATTCTTGTACATAGGGGCAGTATTATAGCAGTTATATTCTTGTACATAGGGGGCAGTATTATAGTAGTTATATTCATGTACATAGGAGCAGTATTATAGTAGTTATATTCTTGTACATAGGAGCAGTATTATAGTAGTTATATTCTTGTACATAGGGGCAGTATTATAGTAGTTATATTCTTGTACATAGGGGGCAGTATTAGAGTAGTTATATTCTTGTACATAGGAGCAGTATTATAGTAGTTATATTCTTGTACATAGGGGGCAGTATTAGAGTAGTTATATTCTTGTACATAGGAGCAGTATTATAGTAGTTATATTCTTGTACTCAGGAGCAGTATTATAGTAGTTATATTGCTGTACATAGGAGCAGTATTATAGTAGATATATTATTGTACACAGGAGCAGTATAATAGTAGTTATATTCTTGTACACAGTGGCAGTAGTATAGTAGTTATTTTCTTTTACATGGGAGCAGTATTCTAGTAGTTATATTCTTGTACATAGGAGCAGTATTATAGTAGATATATTCTTGTACACAGGAGCAGTATTATAGTAGTTATATTCTTGTACATAGCAGCAGTATTATAGTAGTTATATTCTTGTACATAGGGGCAGTATTATAGTAGTTATATTCTTGTACACAGTGGCAGTATTATAGTAGCTATATTCTTGTACATAGGAGCAGTATTATAGTAGTTATATTGACGCACCCCTGGGCCTGTGTCGCACAGCGTTGCGCATGCAGGAGCTTACCCGGAGCCAGATCTGTTGAGGGTTGTAGTCTCGTGGCGGTGACCCGGTCCGTGCCCAGGGAGTCAGACTAAGTGGCGTTGTATTAGCGGTAGATGTATGACGACTACGCCACCCGTTGAATGCAGCGTGATAGTATCACCCCCAACGGGAGGGGTATGGCCTCAGGGCAGCCGACGTGGATGATGGGGGTAGCAGGAATCACTCAGAGACGATGCGGTGTAGTTCAGGGTCTTTACTGGTGATAAAGATAGACCCTCCCGGAGTACTGGCTAGCGATCGGGGCCTGGTCAGTCCTTGAGCAGATGGGATCTCCCCTGGCCAGGCGGAGTTGTAGGCCTCCCAAGCTGACTGTACTCTTCTGGCTACCTTGCTAGAGGCGGGTATAAGTAGCCCACGTCCCTGAGTGTACCGTGTGGTGCTCACCCGTATGGCCGGTGACTCGGGGCCTTCTAGTGGCGTCCGCTCCACGACGGCGGTGCTGGTCCCACGCGTGTGACCGTGCCTTCGGGTTTCTTGGCCAGAGGACCTGGAATCCCCTGCCGGGCGGTTTCTGCTGCTGGGTAAAGATTAGTCCCCACAGCCTCGGACTCCGGGTCCGGTGATGGCTTCTCAGTCAGGGCGAGCTCTGCAGCTGCCAGCCCCTGACTCCTTATAGCACTGCTCCCACAGAGCTCCTGATGTTCTTCTCCTATATCTGCTTCTCTTCTCTGTCTCTACTTCTTCTCTACTCACTAACCCTGCCTCAGCCCTAGGTTTATATAGGGGAAGTTCTTCCCCTCCCAGGACTGGGCAGGAAGTGTGGCATGCATAGGATCCCTAACCAAGAGACCTCCCACCTGCTCTCAGACATAACATTGCTGTTACTGTGGGAACCAGACCCCTGGGGTGCCACATTCCCCCCTAGTGAAATTTAGTACTCCGGGACTAAACATATTTTTACAAAAACATAACAAGGTATAAACAATAATAATACAATAAGAAAAACACATAAAGATGGTTACAGCGTGTCCGCAACCGGGTGCAGTTTTGAAGAAAAGCAAGGTGTCCATTTCACCAAAACAGGGAGACGTAACCAGGTAGGGGTCTGTCCTGCCCCGAGTCCTTAACAGTCTTTAGTCCATTCCTAGGTTACGCTCCAACCAATTGTACAAGGATTCCCGGTAAATCCACCAAGGACTCCTAAAAATAACTAGAAACACATAATTATTTACAAGTAACAGACAGGTGACCACAAATAAAACAATTTAAACACTTCAAATCCTCCAACGTGCGGGTAACTGGCCTCTAGTGGCCCTAGTGGACCTACGGAGTTGACTGTCTGGCCCTGAACTACAGGGTGTAGGAGCTGTCAAGGGTAAACTGGGCAGCTGTCTACGGGCTCTTTGGCTCACTAGGGGTACGGCAGGCTCACTATGAGCAGAGGGTTGATCCTCCTGTTCTGCTTGTGTGGAGTCTGCTGCCTCCTGGACCGGCTGGTCTTCCAGCTCTACCTGTTGCTCCGTAGGCACTTGGGATGCTGGTTGGAGGAACGTGAGGACGGGTACCACAACTGCACCATTGACTTGAGTCCAGGACCGAGGGAAGTCTCCGAGCACAGTACTAACCATATCTTCCCTTTCCTCTACGGGTCGAGGGTCTTCTTGCTCTCCTTCTGGGTTCCGTAGCTGTTCGGGACACTTCTTCAGGTGATCCCGGGATACAATGGCTGTGGTTTCCCCTCCGACTTTACTGATGGTACAGACCTTTGGGTTGTCGTGGCTTGAGGGCAGTACGGTGTACGGGTCCTTCTCCCACTGGTCGTCCAACTTGTGGAGCCGTCTCTTCCTCTTCAAGACCTGCTCTCCGGGTACCAGGGGAACAGCGGGAGCATACTGGTTGTAAGTTTTCTCTTGTCTTTCCCTAGCGAGACAGAGACTTCGCTCCACGCTCTCCTGTACTTTCCGGTACTGCTGCTGCCTCTCTGTGTCCCAATCTGCTTCCGGTGAAGTGTCCTCGGGTGTCAGGACTCCCATCTCCAGGTCAACAGGTAGCTTACCAGGCCTTGCCCTCATTAGGTAAGCCGGGGTACAGTTGGTGGAACCTACAGGGATGTAGTTGTATAGGTCCACCAGGTCAGGCAGCTTCTCAGGCCACAGACTGCGTTCTTCCAGGGGCAACGTTTTCAGAAGATACATTACCACCTGGTTCATTTTCTCACAAAGTCCATTAGTTTGCGGATGATAGGGTGTCGTCCTTATCTTCCGGCAGCCATACAGATTGCAGAATTCCTGGAAGACCTCCGCTTCAAAGGCAGGTCCCTGGTCCGTCAGCACTTGGTCCGGGTACCCGTGTGGACGGCAGAAGTGCTGCTGGAAGGCTCTAGCTGCTGTTTGAGCTGTTAAATCCTTAACGGGGACGACAACCAAGAACCGGGAGTAGTGATCCACAATGGTTAACGCGTAGACGTAGCCACTTCTGCTTGGGGTCAGTTTTACATGATCCAAGGCTACCAGTTCCAATGGCTGCTTGGTGACGATGGACTGAAGGGGGGTCTTCTGGCTGGCACGGTCCTTCCTTCTTAGGTTGCACGGGCCACAGTCTCTGCACCACCTCTCGATGGTTCCCCTCATGCCTACCCAGTGGAACCGCCCGCGCAGCAGGAACTCCAGCTTCTTCCATCCGAAGTGTCCAGCCCCGTCGTGGTATGCCTCCATCACCATGGCTGCGTCTCTTCGTGGCACCACTACTTGCCAGATTAGTTCATGCGTCCGGGAGTTAACCATTCTGCGGCACAACTTCCCCTTGTAAAGGAACAGTCGACTCTTCTCAGCCCACAGTTGTTTGGCTTCCTCCGGAGCGTCTGGGTCAAGGCGAGCCTCTGGCCGAGTCAGCATCTCCTTCACCAGTCGGACGGCAGGGTCACTGTCTTGCGTTTCCTCCCAGTTGTAGTGAGGCAAGGGGTTAAACATAGCGGCTTGCTTACTCCTTACCCGATGGGAATACTGGATAGTCCCATGACGGTGGAACGCGGGGAGTTCGACTTCTTCCAGTCCCTCTGGATCTTCTCCTACGTCCGGTAGGTTTGGCATCCTGGACAGGGCGTCCGGGTTGGTATTGGAGCGTCCTGCCCGGTATTTGATTGTGAACTCGTAGTTGGACAGACGGGCCATCCATCTCTGCTCTAGGGCACCGAGTCTTGCCGTGTCCAGGTGTGTCAACGGGTTGTTATCCGTGTACACGATGAACCGGGAAGAAGCGAGGTAGTGCTTAAAGCGTTCGGTGACTGCCCACACCACTGCCAGGAACTCTAGCTTAAATGAGCTGTAATTCTCAGGGTTTCTTTCGGTGGGTCGCAGTTTTCGACTGGCGTAAGCGATTACTCGTTCTTTACCCTGCTGGATCTGGGACAGTACGGCTCCTAGCCTGATGTTACTTGCGTCGGTGTAGAGGATAAAGGGCTGGCTGTAATCAGGGTACGCCAGGATTTCATCCCCCGTGAGGGCCATCTTCAGCTGGCGGAAGGACTCTTCTTCTAACTTCTCCCATTTGAAGGGCGGCTTCTGGTTCTTGGCCTTTCGGGACTGGCCTATCAGGAGGTCCTGCATAGGAGCTGCCTTTTTGGTGAAACCGGGGATGAATCTGCGGTAATAGCCTACCAACCCGAGGAACTGCCGCACTTCCTTTACACTGGAGGGACTTGGCCATTCCTTAATTGCGGTGATCTTATCAGGGTCGGGAGCCACTCCGTCAGCACTCACCACGTGTCCCAGGTACTGCACCTTTGGTTTTAGGAGGTGACACTTGGAGGGTTTTACCTTTAGGCCGTAGTTTGCCAGAGCTTCGAACACTTCCGCCAGGTGTTTCAGGTGGTCCTCATAAGTCTTGGAATATACGATGACATCGTCCAGGTACAACAGGACCGTCTCGAAGTTTTTGTGGCCCAGACAGCACTCCATTAATCGTTGAAAGGTTCCTGGTGCGTTACAGAGTCCGAACGGCATGCAGGTAAACTCGCTAAGTCCCATCGGGGTGGTGAATGCGGTCTTCTCCCGGTCCGCCTCTGCTACAGGAACCTGCCAGTACCCGCTAGTGAGATCCAAGGTAGAGAAGAAGTTAGCAGATCTTAAAGCAGCCAAAGACTCCTCTATCCTTGGTAAGGGGTACGCATCTTTGTGTGTGATACGGTTGATTTTCCGGTAATCTACACACATCCTCATGGTGTTGTCTTTCTTTTTGACTAAGACTAGTGGAGCTGCCCAGGGGCTACAGCTATCCCTGATCACCCCAGCCTCCTTCATGTCCCTAAGCATCCCCTTGGCGTGTTGGTAGTGTGCAGGGGGTACGGGTCGATACCTCTCTTTTATGGGAAGATGGTCTCCCGTGGGGATGTGGTGTTCTACCCCCTTGACTCGCCCGAAGTCTAACGGGTGTTTACTAAACACTCTCTCGTACTCTTGAACCACCCGATAGACTCCCTGTCTCTGGTGTGAGGGAGTGGAGTCAGTACCCAAATGTAGTTGCTGACACCAGTCCTCCATTGTTTCCTTAGAGCCGTTACCTTCCTCCGGGGAAGATGGAGGCAAGGGTTCTACGGACTGTATGGAATTTTGATTGATGGTATACAATTTGGCTAGCGTGGCATACCGGGGCAGGTACACTTCCCTCTTCCCGATATTTATTATGCGAACGGGCACCCTCCCATGGCGTACATTGACCACCCCCCGTGCTGTCAAAATGGTGGGCTACTGTCTGAGTAAACTGGTTCTACCATTGCCTGGTAATCTCTACCTCTCAGACCAATAGCTGCCCGGCACCAAATCATCATTTCACTTTTTGGGGGCATGGCAATAGGAAAAGGGTCACACATTCTTACGCTACCAATCTCACCACCGGAGAGTTCCATCTGTTGCCGTCGCATCAGTGCCCGGATCTCTTTCTGGAGCACTCGCTGCTGGCCGGAGCTGGCGTTCTTGGCAACCTGCTGTAAAAGGAAAATCACCTCTGCAAGACAATTTTCAATCACATTAGTTCCTAGAGTTATCTTTGGGTGACTCTCGTGCTTGTCAATGTCTACAATGATCAGTCCCTGTGCCGCCAGTTCAACTCTACCGATTTTAATGGTCACCTCTTTAAATCCAATCTGTGGCACGGGCTGACCATTGCTGGCGATGATACTCAAATCGTCGTCAGGGTAGCGGGTGATATCCGAGTCATTCCAATACTGCTTGAAGAGCACGTACGGGATAGTGGTAACCTGTGATCCGGTATCCAGTAGGGCACTCATAGGGATGCCATCCAGTACCACAGGCAAGACTGGACGTCCTCCCACATATTTGTCGCGCCAGTTCGATGGGCCTGATGATCTTTTTCCTGGGGTTTGGCCCTCTACCCCAGGTTGTGCCAGTTTAAAGGACAGTACCTTGCCATATGTCCGGGTTGATTGCAGCGGCGGCAGATGGGTTGTCCGTCCTCGTTGTATCGGTCGCTGGGTCTTCCTCTGGCCGGTGGGGTCCTCCTTGGTCGACGCCACGGGATGTCCTCCGGTCCGGATGCCAGCTGGATCTTCCCTGGAGTGGAAACCTGTAAAGACTGCACAGTTCGGGTTAGCGCGGCAACGCTTTTAGCTAGCTCTTGGACCTGATGGTGCAGGTCTGGAGCCGGGTCATTGTTCAAAGCCTGCGCATCAGCTCCCACAGGCCCTGCCGACAAGGGCGCCGCCTCCTGGTGGTAAGTGGTAGTGGGGCGTCTGTGGGTCACAACGCCACCTGGTGCCGGTTCTCGGAGCACCCGGATGGCTCTGTCCTTGAACTGTGCAAATCCCAGATGAGGGTCCTGTAAGGCCATTGCCCGCAACTGGGTTCGGTGGGCATTGCAATATAAACCCTCTATAAATTGTCCAGTCAACAGCCTGTCCTCGTCTCCCACGCCGTCAGGGTCGGTCTGCTTAATGGCTCTCAGGGCCTCTTGTAGGTTCAGGGCATAGTCCCTTATACTCTCGTGTGCTCGCTGCTTGCACCCGTAGAATCTAAGCTTGATCTCGGCTGAGGTGCGGGTATCAAAGGTGTCCCTCAGCCGGGTTAGTATCCCTGCAACAGTCCTCCCCCCAGGTGGCCAGGACTTTACCTCCCTTTGGGCTGCCCCGGTTAATTGGGCCACCAGGATGCTCACTTTTTGCTCTTCTGTGAGGGGATACACCTGGAAGAGGCTATCCAGCTTTTCTCTAAAGTCATGCAGGGTATGGGACTCCCCTGAGTACTGGGGTAGCCAGGCCGCTCCCGGGATATAGGGCATGGTGAAAGGCATGACTGCAGCAGCGGTGGCGCTGGCGGGGGTTGAGGCAGTGAAGCTCTCCTCCGTATCCGACATCTTCCTCCCCCCTAGTGGACCGTGGCCTACCTTGCGATGATCCTCTTCCGTAGGCCGCGGCTCCGCAGTGGATCGTCAGGGTTGAGGACCTTCCGTCGCGCTCCTGTGACGTCGGCGTCTGCTGGGCTCCTTCCAGGACCTTACGCAACGTCCGGACGTGAGGCGGGGCTTCAGTTCTCGCGCGCTTTCGGAGTCCACGCCCCTCTTCTTCCCGCGCGGCGTCTTCAAGATGGCGTCCAACGGCGGGAAAACTCCACGGATGGCGGGAAGAAGGCAGAAGATGGCGCCGGATGGCGGGAAAACTTCGCGGATGGCGGGAAGAAGGTGGAAGATGGCGCCGGATGGCGGGAAACCTCCACGGATGGCGGGAATCTTCACCACTGGTAAGTTTGAACAGTCTTTTTCAGGCACGCAGTACCCGGTGGTTGCGGGCACAAAATCCTGCCGACTACGTCAAAAGTTGACGCACCCCTGGGCCTGTGTCGCACAGCGTTGCGCATGCAGGAGCTTACCCGGAGCCAGATCTGTTGAGGGTTGTAGTCTCGTGGCGGTGACCCGGTCCGTGCCCAGGGAGTCAGACTAAGTGGCGTTGTATTAGCGGTAGATGTTGGATGACTACGCCACCCGTTGAATGCAGCGTGATAGTATCACCCCCAACGGGAGGGGTATGGCCTCAGGGCAGCCGATGTGGATGATGGGGGTAGCAGGAATCACTCAGAAACGATGCGGTGTAGTTCAGGGTCTTTACTGGTGATAAAGATAGACCCTCCCGGAGTACTGGCTAGCGATCGGGGCCTGGTCAGTCCTTGAGCAGATGGGATCTCCCCTGGCCAGGCGGAGTTGTAGGCCTCCCAAACTGACTGTACTCTTCTGGCTACCTTGCTAGAGGCGGGTATAAGTAGCCCACGTCCCTGAGTGTACCGTGTGGTGCTCACCCGTATGGCCGGTGACTCGGGGCCTTCTAGTGGCGTCCGCTCCACGACGGCGGTGCTGGTCCCACGCGTGTGACCGTGCCTTCGGGTTTCTTGGCCAGAGGACCTGGAATCCCCTGCCGGGCGGTTTCTGCTGCTGGGTAAAGATTAGTCCCCACAGCCTCGGACTCCGGGTCCGGTGATGGCTTCTCAGTCAGGGCGAGCTCTGCAGCTGCCAGCCCCTGACTCCTTATAGCACTGCTCCCACAGAGCTCCTGATGTTCTTCTCCTATATCTGCTTCTCTTCTCTGTCTCTACTTCTTCTCTACTCACTAACCCTGCCTCAGCCCTAGGTTTATATAGGGGAAGTTCTTCCCCCCCCAGGACTGGGCAGGAGGTGTGGCATGCATAGGATCCCTAACCAAGAGACCTCCCACCTGCTCTCAGACATAACATTGCTGTTACTGTGGGAACCAGACCCCTGGGGTGCCACAATATTCTTGTACATAGGAGCAGTATTATAGTAGTTATATTCTTGCACATGGGAGCAGTATTATAGTAGTTATATTCTTGTACATAGGAGCAGTATTATAGTAGTTATATTCTTGTACATAGGAGCAGTATTATTGTACTTATATTCTTGCACATAGGAGCGGTATTATAGTAGTTATATTCTTGTACATAGGGGGCAGCATTATAGTAGTTATATTCTTGCATATAGGAGCAGTATTATACAACCCCTGGCAAAAATTATGGAATCACCGGGCTCGGAGGATGTTCATTTAGTTGTTTAATGTTGTTGAAAAAAAGCAGATCACAGACATGGCACAAAACTAAAGTAATTTCAAATGGCAACTTTAGGGCTTTAAGAAACACTAAAAGAAATCAAGATTAAAAATGTGGTACTCTGTAATGGTAATTTTTTTCAGACCAAGCAGAGGGAAAAAATTATGGAATCACTCAATTCTGAAGAAAAAATTATGAAATCATGAAAAACAAACACACAAATGAACACTCCAATACATCACTAGTATTTTGTTGCACCACCTCTGGCTTTAATAACAGCTTGCAGTCTCTGAGGCATGGACTTAATGAGTGATAAACAGTACTCTTCATCAATCTGGCTCCAACTTTCTCTGATTGCTGTTGCCAGATCAGCTTTGCAGGTTGGAGCCTTGTCATGGACCATTTTCTTCAACTTCCACCAAAGATTTTCAATTGGATTGAGATCCGGACTATTTTCAGGCCATGACATTGACCTTATGTGTCTTCTTTCAAGGAATGTTTTCACAGTTTTTGCTCCATGGCAGGATGCATTATCATCTTGAAAAATGATGTCATCATCCCCAAACATCCTTTCAATTGATGGGATAAGAAAACTGTCCAAAATATCAATGTAAACTTGGGCATTTATTGAAGATGTAATGGCAGCCATCTCCCCAGTGCCTTTACCTGATATGCAGCCCCATATCATCAATGCCTGTGGGAATTTGCATGTTCTCTTCATGCAGTCATCTTTATAAATCTCATTGGAACGGCACCAAACAAAAGTTCCAGCATCATCACCTTGTCCAATGCAGATTCCCGATTCATCACTGAATATGACTTTCATCCAGTCATCCACAGTCCACGATTGCTTTTCCTTAGCCCATTGTAACCTTGTTTTTTTCTGTTTAGGTGTTAATGATGGCTTTTGTTTAGCTTTTCTGTATGTAAATCCCATTCCCTTTAGGCGGTTTCTTACAATTCAGTCACGGACATTGACTTTAGTTTCCTCCCATTCGTTCCTCATTTGTTTTGTTGTGCATTTCCTGTTTTGGAGACATATTGCTTTAAGTTTCCGGTCTTGACGCTTTGATGTCTTCCTTGGTCTACCAGTATGTTTGTCTTTAACAACCTTCCCATGCTGTTTGTATTTGGTCCAGATTTAGACACAGCTGACTGTGAACAACCAACATCTTTTGCAACATTGCGTGATGATTTACCTTCTTTTAAGAGTTTGATAATCCTCTCTTTTGTTTCAATTGACATCTCTCATGTTGGAAATATGATTTATGTCAGTCCACTTGGTGCAACAGCTTTCCAAGGTGTGATCACTCCTTTTTAGATGCAGACTAACGAGCTGATCTAATTTGATGCATGTGTTAGTTCTGGAAATGAAAATTTACAGGGTGATTCCATAATTTTTTCCCTTTGCTTGGTCTGAAAAAAATTACCCTTACTGAGTAGCACATTTTTAATCTTGACTTCTTTTAGTGTTTCTTAAAGCCCTAAAGTTGCCATTTGAAATGATTTTAGTTTTGTGCCATGTCTGTGATCTGCTTTTTTTCAACAACATTAAACAACTAAATGAACATCCTCCAATCCCAGCGATTCCATAATGTTTGCCAGGGGTTGAAGTAGCTATATTTTTGAACATACGGCGCAGTATTATAGAAGTTATATACTTATACATAGGAGTAGTATTATAGTCGTTATATTCTTGTACATAGGGGCAGTATTATAGTAGTTATATTCTTGTACATAGGAGCAGTATTATAGTAGTTATATTCTTGTACATAAGAGAAGTATTATAGTAGTTATATTCTTGTACATAGGGAGCAGTATTATAATAGTTATATTCTTGTACATAGGGGGCAGTATTATAGTAGTTCTATTCTTGTACATAGGAGCAGTATTATAGTAGTTATATTCTTGTACATAGGAGCAGTATTATAGTAGTTATATTCTAACACATAAAAGAAGTATTATAGTAGTTATATTCTTGTACATAGGAGCAGTATTATAGTAGTTATATTCTTGGACATAGGAGCGGTATTATAGTAGTTATATTCTTGTACATAAGAGCGGTATTATAGTAGTTCTATTCTTGTACATAAGAGAAGTATTATAGTAGCTATATTCTTGTACATAGGAGCAGTATTATAGTAGTTATATTTCTGTACATAGGGAACAGTATTATAGCAGTTATATTCTTGTACATAGAGGGCAGTTTTATAGTAGTTATATTCTTGTACATAGGAGCAGTATTATAGTAGTTATATTCTTGTACATAGGAGCAGTGTTATAGTAGTTATATTCTTGTACATAGGAGCAGTATTATAGTAGTTATATTCTTGTACATAGGGGCAGTATTATAGTAGTTATATTCTTGTACGTAGGGGGCAGTATTAAAGTAGGTATATTCTTGTACATAGCGGCAGTATTATAGTAGTTATATTCCTGTACATAGGGGGCAGTATTATAGTAGTTACATTCTGTACATAGGAGCAGTATTATAGTAGTTTTATTCTTGTACATAGGAGCAGTATTATAGTAGTTATATTCTTGCACATAGGAGCAGTATTATAGTAGTTATATTCTTGTACATAGGGAACAGTATTATAGTAGTTATATTCTTGTACATAGGGAACAGTATTATAGTAGTTATATTCTTGTACATAGGAGGCAGTATTATAGTAGTTATATTCTTGTACATAGGAGCAGTATTATAGTAGTTATATTCTTGTACATAGGGAACAGTATTATAGCAGTATTATAGTAGTTATATTCTTGTACATAGCGGGCAGTATTATAGTAGTTATATTCTTGTACGTGGGGCAGTATTATAGTAGTTATATTCTTGTACATAGGGGTAGTATTATAGTAGTTATATTCTTGTACATAGGAGCAGTATTATAGTAGTTATATTCCTGTACATAGGAGCAGTATTATAGTAGTTATATTCTTGCACATAGGGAGCAGTATTATAGTAATTATATTCTTCTACATAGGGGGCAGTATTGTAGTAGTTGCATTCTTGTACATAGGAGTAGTGTTATAGTAGTTATATTCTTATACATAGGAGCAGTATTATAGTAGTTATATTCTTGTACATAGGGGCAGTATTATAGTAGTTATATTCTTGTACATAGGAGCAGTATTACAGTAGTTATATTCTTGCACACAGGGGCAGTATTATAGTAGTTATATTCCTGTATATAGGGGGCAGTATTATAGTAGTTATATTCTTGTACATAGGAGCAGTATTATAGTAGTTATATTCTTGTACAAATGAACAGTATTATAGTAGTTATATTCTTGTACATAGGGGCAGTATTATAGTAGTTATATTCTTGTACATAGGGGCAGTATTATAGTAGTTATATTCTTGTACATAGGGGGCAGTATTATAGTAGTTATATTCTTGTACATAGGGGGCAGTATTATAGTAGTTACATTCTTGTACATAGGAGCAGTGTTATATTAGTTATATTCTTGTACATAGGAGCAGTATTATAGTAGTTATATTCTTGAACATAGTGGCAGTATTATAGTAGTTATATTCTTGTACATAGGGGGCAGTATTATAGTAGTTATATTCTTGCACATAGGGAGCAGTATTATAGTAGTTATATTCTTCAACATAGGGGGCAGTATTATAGTAGTTACATTCTTGTACATAGGAGTAGTGTTATAGTAGTTATATTCTTGTACATAGGAGCAGTATTATAGTAGTTATATTCTTGTACATAGGGGCAGTATTATAGTAGTTATATTCTTGTACATAGGGGCAGTATTATAGTAGTTATATTCTTGTACATAGGAGCAGTATTATAGTAGTTATATTCCTGTACATATGGGGCAGTATTATAGTAGTTATATTCTGTACATAGGAGCAGTATTATAGTAGTTATATTCTTGTACATAGGAGCAGTATTATAGTAGTTATATTCTTGTACATAGGAATAGTATTATATTAGTTATATACTTGTACATAGGGAACAGTATTATAGTAGTTATATTCTTGTACATAGGAGGCAGTATTATAGTAGTTATATTCTTGTACATAGGAGGCAGTATTATAGTAGTTATATTCTTGTACATAGGGGTCAGTATTATAGTAGTTATATTCTTGTACATAGGAGCAGTATTATAGTAGTTATATTTCTGTACATAGGGAACAGTATTATAGTAGCTATATTCTTGTACATAGAGGGCAGTTTTATAGTAGTTATATTCTTGTACATAGGGGGCAGTATTATAGTAGTTATATTCTTATACATAGGAGCATTATTATAGTAGTTATATTCTTGTACATAGTGGCAGTATTATAGTAGATGTATTCTTGTACATAGGAGGCAGTATTATACTAGTTATATTCTTGTACATTGGATCAGTTTTATAGTAGTTATATTATTGTATATAGGAGAAGTATTATAGTAGTTATATTCTTGTATATAGGGGGCAGTATTATAGTAGTTATATTCTTGTACATAGGGGCAGTATTATAGTAGTTATATTCTTGTACATAGGAGCAGTATTATAGTAGTTATATTCTTGTACATAGGAGGCAGTATTATAGTAGTTATATTCTTGTACATAGGGGGCAGTATTATAGTAGTTATATTCTTGTACATAGGGGCAGTATTATAGTAGTTATATTCTTGCACACAGGGACAGTATTATAGTAGTTATATTCTTGTACATAGGAGCAGTATTATAGTAGTTATATTCTTGCACACAGAGGCAGTATTATAGTAGTTATATTCTTGTACATAGGGGGCAGTATTATAGTAGTTATATTCTTGTACATAGGGGCAGTATTATAGTAGTTATATTCTTGCACACAGGGGCAGTATTATAGTAGTTATATTCCTGTACATAGGGGGCAGTATTATAGTAGTTATATTCTTGTACATAGTTGCAGCATTATAGTAGTTATATTCTTGTACATAGGAGCAGTATTATAGTAGTTATATTCTTGTACATAGGGGCAGTATTATAGTAGTTATATTCTTGTACATAGGGGGCAGTATTATAGCATTTATATTCTTGTACATAGGGGGCAGTATTATAGTAGTTACATTCTGTACATAGGAGCAGTATTATAGTAGTTTTATTCTTGTACATAGGAGCAGTATTATAGTAGTTATATTCTTGCACATAGGAGCAGTATTATAGTAGTTATATTCTTGTACATAGGGAACAGTATTATAGTAGTTATATTCTTGTACATAGGGAACAGTATTATAGTAGTTATATTCTTGTACATAGGAGGCAGTATTATAGTAGTTATATTCTTGTACATAGGAGCAGTATTATAGTAGTTATATTCTTGTACATAGGGAACAGTATTATAGCAGTATTATAGTAGTTATATTCTTGTACATAGCGGGCAGTATTATAGTAGTTATATTCTTGTACGTGGGGCAGTATTATAGTAGTTATATTCTTGTACATAGGGGTAGTATTATAGTAGTTATATTCTTGTACATAGGAGCAGTATTATAGTAGTTATATTCCTGTACATAGGAGCAGTATTATAGTATTTATATTCTTGTACATAGGAGCAGTATTATAGTAGTTATATTTCTGTACATAGGGAACAGTATTATAGTAGCTATATTCTTGTACATAGAGGGCAGTTTTATAGTAGTTATATTCTTGTACATAGGGGGCAGTATTATAGTAGTTATATTCTTATACATAGGAGCATTATTATAGTAGTTATATTCTTGTACATAGTGGCAGTATTATAGTAGATGTATTCTTGTACATAGGAGGCAGTATTATACTAGTTATATTCTTGTACATTGGATCAGTTTTATAGTAGTTATATTATTGTACATAGGAGAAGTATTATAGTAGTTATATTCTTGTATATAGGGGGCAGTATTATAGTAGTTATAATCTTGTACATAGGGGCAGTATTATAGTAGTTATATTCTTGTACATAGGAGCAGTATTATAGTAGTTATATTCTTGTACATAGGAGGCAGTATTATAGTAGTTATATTCTTGTACATAGGGGGCAGTATTATAGTAGTTATATTCTTGTACATAGGGGCAGTATTATAGTAGTTATATTCTTGCACACAGGGACAGTATTATAGTAGTTATATTCTTGTACATAGGAGCAGTATTATAGTAGTTATATTCTTGCACACAGAGGCAGTATTATAGTAGTTATATTCTTGTACATAGGGGGCAGTATTATAGTAGTTATATTCTTGTACATAGGGGCAGTATTATAGTAGTTATATTCTTGCACACAGGGGCAGTATTATAGTAGTTATATTCCTGTACATAGGGGGCAGTATTATAGTAGTTATATTCTTGTACATAGTTGCAGCATTATAGTAGTTATATTCTTGTACATAGGAGCAGTATTATAGTAGTTATATTCTTGTACATAGGGGCAGTATTATAGTAGTTATATTCTTGTACATAGGGGGCAGTATTATAGTATTTATATTCTTGTACATAGGGGGCAGTATTATAGTAGTTACATTCTGTACATAGGAGCAGTATTATAGTAGTTTTATTCTTGTACATAGGAGCAGTATTATAGTAGTTATATTCTTGCACATAGGAGCAGTATTATAGTAGTTATATTCTTGTACATAGGGAACAGTATTATAGTAGTTATATTCTTGTACATAGGGAACAGTATTATAGTAGTTATATTCTTGTACATAGGAGGCAGTATTATAGTAGTTATATTCTTGTACATAGGAGCAGTATTATAGTAGTTATATTCTTGTACATAGGGAACAGTATTATAGCAGTATTATAGTAGTTATATTCTTGTACATAGCGGGCAGTATTATAGTAGTTATATTCTTGTACGTGGGGCAGTATTATAGTAGTTATATTCTTGTACATAGGGGTAGTATTATAGTAGTTATATTCTTGTACATAGGAGCAGTATTATAGTAGTTATATTCCTGTACATAGGAGCAGTATTATAGTAGTTATATTCTTGTACATAGGGGCAGTTTCATAGTAGTTATATACTTGTAGGAGCAGTATTATAGTAGTTATATTCTTGTACATAGGAGCAGTATTATAGTAGTTATATTCTTGTACATGGGGCAGTATTATAGTCGTTATATTCTTGTACATGGGGCAGTATTATAGTAGTTATATTCTTGTACATAGGGGCAGTATTATAGTAGTTCTATTCTTGTACATAGGAGCAGTATTATAGTAGTTATATTCTAACACATAAAAGAAGTATTATAGTAGTTATATTCTTGTACATAGGGGCAGTATTATACTAGTTATATTCTTGTACATAGGAGCAGTATTATAGTAGTTATATTCTTGTACATAGGGGGCAGTATTATAGTAGTTATATTCTTGTACATAGGGGGCAGTATTATAGTAGTTATATTCTTGTCCATAGGGGCAGTATTATAGTAGTTATATTCTTGAACACAGGGGCAGCATTATAGTAGTTATATTCTTGTACACAGGAGCAGTATTATAGTAATTATATTCTTGCACACAGAGGCAGTATTATAGTAGTTATATTCTTGTACATAGGGGGCAGTATTATAGTAGTTATATTCTTGTACATAGGGGCAGTATTATAGTAGTTATATTCTTGCACACAGGGGCAGTATTATAGTATTTATATTCTTGTACATAGGGGTCAGTATTATAGTAGTTATATTCTTGTACATAGGAGCAGTATTATAGTAGTTATATTCTTGTACATAGGAGCAGTATTATAGTAGTTACATTCTTGTACATAGGAGCAGTGTTATATTAGTTATATTCTTGTACATAGGAGCAGTATTATAGTAGTTTTATTCTTGTACATAGGGGCAGTATTATAGTAGTTATATTCTTGTACATAGGGGGCAGTATTATAGTAGTTATATTCTTGCACATAGGGAGCAGTATTATTGTAATTATATTCTTGTACATAGGGGGCAGTATTGTAGTAGTTGCATTCTTGTACATAGGAGTAGTGTTATAGTAGTTATATTCTTATACATAGGAGCAGTATTATAGTAGTTATATTCTTGTACATAGGGGCAGTATTATAGTAGTTATATTCTTGTACATAGGGGCAGTATTACAGTAGTTATATTCTTGCACACAGGGGCAGTATTATAGTAGTTATATTCCTGTATATAGGGGGCAGTATTATAGTAGTTATATTCTTGTACATAGGAGCAGTATTATAGTAGTTATATTCTTGTACAAATGAACAGTATTATAGTAGTTATATTCTTGTACATAGGGGCAGTATTATAGTAGTTATATTCTTGTACATAGGGGCAGTATTATAGTAGTTATATTCTTGTACATAGGGGGCAGTATTATAGTAGTTATATTCTTGTACATAGGGGGCAGTATTATAGTAGTTACATTCTTGTACATAGGAGCAGTGTTATATTAGTTATATTCTTGTACATAGGAGCAGTATTATAGTAGTTATATTCTTGAACATAGTGGCAGTATTATAGTAGTTATATTCTTGTACATAGGGGGCAGTATTATAGTAGTTATATTCTTGCACATAGGGAGCAGTATTATAGTAGTTATATTCTTCAACATAGGGGGCAGTATTATAGTAGTTACATTCTTGTACATAGGAGTAGTGTTATAGTAGTTATATTCTTGTACATAGGAGCAGTATTATAGTAGTTATATTCTTGTACATAGGGGCAGTATTATAGTAGTTATATTCTTGTACATAGGAGCAGTATTATAGTAGTTATATTCCTGTACATATGGGGCAGTATTATAGTAGTTATATTCTGTACATAGGAGCAGTATTATAGTAGTTATATTCTTGTACATAGGAGCAGTATTATAGTAGTTATATTCTTGTACATAGGAGCAGTATTATAGTAGTTATATACTTGTACATAGGGAACAGTATTATAGTAGTTATATTCTTGTACATAGGAGGCAGTATTATAGTAGTTATATTCTTGTACATAGGAGGCAGTATTATAGTAGTTATATTCTTGTACATAGGGGTCAGTATTATAGTAGTTATATTCTTGTACATAGGAGCAGTATTATAGTAGTTATATTTCTGTACATAGGGAACAGTATTATAGTAGCTATATTCTTGTACATAGAGGGCAGTTTTATAGTAGTTATATTCTTGTACATAGGGGGCAGTATTATAGTAGTTATATTCTTATACATAGGAGCATTATTATAGTAGTTATATTCTTGTACATAGTGGCAGTATTATAGTAGATGTATTCTTGTACATAGGAGGCAGTATTATACTAGTTATATTCTTGTACATTGGATCAGTTTTATAGTAGTTATATTATTGTATATAGGAGAAGTATTATAGTAGTTATATTCTTGTATATAGGGGGCAGTATTATAGTAGTTATATTCTTGTACATAGGGGCAGTATTATAGTAGTTATATTCTTGTACATAGGAGCAGTATTATAGTAGTTATATTCTTGTACATAGGAGGCAGTATTATAGTAGTTATATTCTTGTACATAGGGGCAGTATTATAGTAGTTATATTCTTGCACACAGGGACAGTATTATAGTAGTTATATTCTTGTACATAGGAGCAGTATTATAGTAGTTATATTCTTGTACATAGGGGGCAGTATTATAGTAGTTATATTCTTGTACATAGGGGCAGTATTATAGTAGTTATATTCTTGCACACAGGGACAGTATTATAGTAGTTATATTCTTGTACATAGGAGCAGTATTATAGTAGTTATATTCTTGCACACAGAGGCAGTATTATAGTAGTTATATTCTTGTACATAGGGGGCAGTATTATAGTAGTTATATTCTTGTACATAGGGGCAGTATTATAGTAGTTATATTCTTGCACACAGGGGCAGTATTATAGTAGTTATATTCCTGTACATAGGGGGCAGTATTATAGTAGTTATATTCTTGTACATAGTTGCAGCATTATAGTAGTTATATTCTTGTACATAGGAGCAGTATTATAGTAGTTATATTCTTGTACATAGGGGCAGTATTATAGTAGTTATATTCTTGTACATAGGGGGCAGTATTATAGTATTTATATTCTTGTACATAGGGGGCAGTATTATAGTAGTTACATTCTTGTACATAGGAGCAGTGTTATAGTACTTATATTCTTGTACATAGGGGGCAGTATTATAGTAGTTATATTCTTGTACATAGGGCCAGTATTATAGTAGTTATATTCTTGTACATAGGGGGCAGTATTATAGTAGTTATATTCTTGTACATAGGGGCAGTATTATAGTAGTTATATTCTTGAACACAGGGGCAGCATTATAGTAGTTATATTCTTGTACACAGGAGCAGTATTATAGTAATTATATTCTTGCACACAGAGGCAGTATTATAGTAGTTATATTCTTGTACATAGGGGGCAGTATTATAGTAATTATATTCTTGTACATAGGGGCAGTATTATAGTAGTTATATTCTTGCACACAGGGGCAGTAGTATAGTAGTTATATTCTTGTACATAGGGGGCAGTATTATAGTAGTTATATTCTTGTACATAGGAGCAGTATTATAGTAGTTATATTCTTGTACATAGGAGCAGTATTATAGTAGTTACATTCTTGTACATAGGAGCAGTGTTATATTAGTTATATTCTTGTACATAGGAGCAGTATTATAGTAGTTTTATTCTTGTACATAGGGGCAGTATTATAGTAGTTATATTCTTGTACATAGGGGGCAGTATTATAGTAGTTATATTCTTGCACATAGGGAGCAGTATTATAGTAATTATATTCTTGTACATAGGGGGCAGTATTGTAGTAGTTGCATTCTTGTACATAGGAGTAGTGTTATAGTAGTTATATTCTTGTACATAGGAGCAGTATTATAGTAGTTATATTCTTGTACATAGGGGCAGTATTATAGTAGTTATATTCTTGTACATAGGGGCAGTATTACAGTAGTTATATTCTTGCACAAAGGGGCAGTATTATAGTAGTTATATTCTTGTATATAGGGGGCAGTATTATAGTAGTTATATTCTTGTACATAGGAGCAGTATTATAGTAGTTATATTCTTGTACATATGAACAGTATTATAGTAGTTATATTCTTGTACATAGGGGCAGTATTATAGTAGTTATATTCTTGTACATAGGGGCAGTATTATAGTAGTTATATTCTTGTACATATGGGGCAGTATTATAGTAGTTATATTCTTGTACATAGGGGGCAGTATTATAGTAGTTACATTCTTGTACATAGGAGCAGTGTTATATTAGTTATATTCTTGTACATAGGAGCAGTATTATAGTAGTTATATTCTTGTACATAGTGGCAGTATTATAGTAGTTATATTCTTGTACATAGGGGGCAGTATTATAGTAGTTATATTCTTGCACATAGGGAGCAGTATTATAGTAGTTATATTCTTCAACATAGGGGGCAGTATTATAGTAGTTACATTCTTGTACATAGGAGTAGTGTTATAGTAGTTATATTCTTGTACATAGGAGCAGTATTATAGTAGTTATATTCTTGTACATAGGGGCTGTATTATAGTAGTTATATTCTTGTACATAGGAGCGGTATTATAGTAGTTATATTCCTGTACATATGGGGCAGTATTATAGTAGTTATATTCTGTACATAGGAGCAGTATTATAGTAGTTATATTCTTGTACATAGGAGCAGTATTATAGTAGTTATATTCTTGTACATAGGAGCAGTATCATAGTAGTTATATACTTGTACATAGGGAACAGTATTATAGTAGTTATATTCTTGTACATAGGAGGCAGTATTATAGTAGTTATATTCTTGTACATAGGAGGCAGTATTATAGTAGTTATATTCTTGTACATAGGGGTCAGTATTATAGTAGTTATATTCTTGTACATAGGAGCAGTATTATAGTAGTTATATTTCTGTACATAGGGAACAGTATTATAGTAGCTATATTCTTGTACATAGAGGGCAGTTTTATAGTAGTTATATTCTTGTACATAGGGGGCAGTATTATAGTAGTTATATTCTTATACATAGGAGCATTATTATAGTAGTTATATTCTTGTACATAGTGGCAGTATTATAGTAGATGTATTCTTGTACATAGGAGGCAGTATTATACTATTTATATTCTTGTACATTGGATCAGTTTTATAGTAGTTATATTCTTGTATATAGGAGCAGTATTATAGTAGTTATATTCTTGTATATAGGGGGCAGTATTATAGTAGTTATATTCTTGTACATAGGGGCAGTATTATAGTAGTTATATTCTTGTACATAGGAGCAGTATTATAGTAGTTATATTCTTGTACATAGGAGGCAGTATTATAGTAGTTATATTCTTGTACATAGGGGGCAGTATTATAGTAGTTATATTCTTGTACATAGGGGCAGTATTATAGTAGTTATATTCTTGCACACAGGGACAGTATTATAGTAGTTATATTCTTGTACATAGGAGCAGTATTATAGTAGTTATATTCTTGCACACAGAGGCAGTATTATAGTAGTTATATTCTTGTACATAGGGGGCAGTATTATAGTAGTTATATTCTTGTACATAGGGGCAGTATTATAGTAGTTATATTCTTGCACACAGGGGCAGTATTATAGTAGTTATATTCCTGTACATAGGGGGCAGTATTATAGTAGTTATATTCTTGTACATAGGAGCAGCATTATAGTAGTTATATTCTTGTACATAGGAGCAGTATTATAGTAGTTATATTCTTGTACATAGGGGCAGTATTATAGTAGTTATATTCTTGTACATAGCTGGCAGTATTATAGTAGTTATATTCTTGTTCATAGGGGGCAGTATTATAGTAGTTACATTCTTGTACATAGGAGCAGTGTTATAGTAGTTATATTCTTGTACATAGGGGGCAGTATTATAGTAGTTATATTCTTGTACATAGGGCCAGTATTATAGTAGTTATATTCTTGTACATAGGGGGCAGTATTATAGTAGTTATATTCTTGCACATAGGGAGCAGTATTATAGTAGTTATATTGTTGTACATAGGGGGCAGTATTATAGTAGTTACATTCTTGTACATAGGAGCAGTGTTATAGTAGTTATATTCTTGTACATAGGAGCAGTATTATAGTAGTTATATTCTTGTACATAGGGGCAGTATTATAGTAGTTATATTCTTGTACATAGGGGGCAGTATTATAGTAGTTATATTCTTGTACATAGGGGGCAGTATTATAGTAGTTATATTCTTGTACATAGGGGCAGTATTATAGTAGTTATATTCTTGTACATAGGAGCAGTATTTTAGCAGTTATATTCCTGTACATAGGGGGCAGTATTATAGTAGTTATATTCTGTACATAGGAGCAGTATTATAGTAGTTATATTCATGTACATAGGGGCAGTATTATAGTAGTTATATTCTTGTACATAGGAGCAGTATTATAGTAGTTATATTCTTTTACATAGGGAACAGTATTATAGTAGTTATATTCTTGTACATAGGAGGCAGTTTTATAGTAGTTATATTCTTGTACATAGGGAACAGTATTATAGTAGTTATATTCTTGTACATAGGAGGCAGTATTATAGTAGTTATATTCTTGTACATAGGGGCAGTATTATAGTAGTTATATTCTTGTACATAGGGGCAGTATTATAGTAGTTATATTCTTGTACATAGGAGCAGTATTATAGTAGTTATATTCCTGTACATAGGAGCAGTATTATAGTAGTTATATTCTTGTACATAGGGGCAGTATAATAGTAGTTATATTTTTGTAGGAGCAGTATTATAGTAGTTATATTCTTGTACATAGGAGCAGTATTATAGTAGTTATATTCTTGTACATAGGGGCAGTATTATAGTCGTTATATTCTTGTACATGGGGCAGTATTATAGTAGTTATATTCTTGTACATAGGGGCAGTATTATATTAGTTCTATTCTTGTACATAGGAGGAGTATTATAGTAGTTATATTCTAACACATAAAAGAAGTATTATAGTAGTTATATTCTTGTACATAGGGGCAGTATTATAGTATTTATATTCTTGTACATAGGAGCAGTTTTATAGTAGTTATATTTCTGTACATAGGGAACAGTATTATATTAGTTATATTCTTGTACATAAGAGCGGTATTATAGTAGTTCTATTCTTGTACATAAGAGAAGTATTATAGTAGCTATATTCTTGTACATAGGAGCAGTATTATAGTAGTTGTATTCTTGTACATAGGAGCAGTTTTATAGTAGTTATATTTCTGTACATAGGGAACAGTATTATAGCAGTTCTATTCTTGTACATAGGAGGCAGTTTTATAGTAGTTTTATTCTTGTACATAGGGGGCAGTATTATAGTAGTTATATTCTTGTACATAGGGAGCAGTGTTATAGTAGTTATATTCTTGTACATAGGGGCAGTATGATAGTAGTTAAATTCTTGTACATAGGGAGCAGTATTATAGTAGTTATATTCTTGTACATAGGAGCAGTATTATAGTAGTTATATTCTTGTACATAGGGAGCAGTATTATAGTAGTTATATTCTTGTACATAGGAGCAGTATTATAGTAGTAATATTCTTGTACATAGGGGGCAGTTTTATAGTAGTTATATTCTTGTACATAGGGGCAGTATTATAGTAGTTATATTCTTGTAAATAGGGGCCGTATTATAGTAGTTATATTCTTGTACATAGGGAGCAGTATTATAGTAGTTATATTCTTGTATATAGGAGGCAGTATTATAGTAGTTATATTCTTGTACATAGGGGGCAGTATTATAGTAGTTATATTCTTGTACATAGGGGCAGTATTATAGTAGTTATATTCTTGCACACAGGGACAGTATTATAGTAGTTATATTCTTGTACATAGGAGCAGTATTATAGTAGTTATATTCTTGCACACAGAGGCAGTATTATAGTAGTTATATTCTTGTACATAGGGGGCAGTATTATAGTAGTTATATTCTTGTACATAGGGGCAGTATTATAGTAGTTATATTCTTGCACACAGGGGCAGTATTATAGTAGTTATATTCCTGTACATAGGGGGCAGTATTATAGTAGTTATATTCTTGTACATAGGAGCAGCATTATAGTAGTTATATTCTTGTACATAGGAGCAGTATTATAGTAGTTATATTCTTGCACATAGGGAGCAGTATTATAGTAGTTATATTCTTGTACAGAGGGGGCAGTATTATAATAGTTACATTCTTGTACATAGGAGCAGTGTTATAGTAGTTATATTCTTGTACATAGGAGCAGTATTATAGTAGTTATGTTCTTGTACATAGGGGCAGTATTATAGTAGTTATATTCTTGTACATAGGGGGCAGTATTATAGTAGTTATATTCTTGTACATAGGGGGCAGTATTATAGTAGTTATATTCTTGTACATAGGGGCAGTATTATAGTAGTTATATTCTTGTACATAGGAGCAGTATTATAGCAGTTATATTCCTGTACATAGGGGGCAGTATTATAGTAGTTATATTCTGTACATAGGAGCAGTATTACAGTAGTTATATTCATGTACATAGGAGCAGTATTATAGTAGTTATATTCTTGTACATAGGAGCAGTATTATAGTAGTTATATTCTTGTACATAGGGAACAGTATTATAGTAGTTATATTCTTGTACATAGGAGGCAGTATTATAGTAGTTGTATTCTTGTACATAGGAGCAGTTTTATAGTAGTTATATTTCTGTACATAGGGAACAGTATTATAGTAGTTCTATTCTTGTACATAGGAGGCAGTTTTATAGTAGTTATATTCTTGTACATAGGAGCAGTATTATAGTAGTTATATTCTTGTACATAGGGGCAGTATTATAGTAGTTATATTCTTGTACATAGGGCAGTATTATAGTAGTTATATTCTTGTACATAGGAGCAGTATTATAGTAGTTATATTCTTATACATAGGAGCATTATTATAGTAGTTATATTTTTGTACATAGGGGCAGTATTATAGTAGATGTATTCTTGTACATAGGGGCAGTATTATAGTAGTTATATTCTTGTACATAGGGGCAGTATTATAGTCGTTATATTCTTGTACATGGGGCAGTATTATAGTAGTTATATACTTGTACATAGGGGCAGTATCATATTAGTTCTATTCTTGTACATAGGAGCAGTATTATAGTAGTTATATTCTAACACATAAAATAAATATTATAGTAGTTATATTCCTGTACATAGGGGCAGTATTATAGTAGTTATATTCTTGTACATAGGAGCAGTTTTATCGTAGTTATATTTCTGTACATAGGGAACAGTATTATATTAGTTAAATTCTTGTACATTAGAGCGGTATTATAGTAGTTCTATTCTTGTACATAAGAGAAGTATTATAGTAGCTATATTCTTGTACATAGGAGCAGTATTATAGTAGTTGTATTCTTGTACATAGGAGCAGTTTTATAGTAGTTATATTTCTGTACATAGGGAACAGTATTATAGTAGTTCTATTCTTGTACATAGGAGGCAGTTTTATAGTAGTTATATTCTTGTACATAGGGGGCAGTATTATAGTAGTTATATTCTTGTACATAGGGAGCAGTGTTATAGTAGTTATATTCTTGTACATAAGGGCAGTATGATAGTAGTTATATTCTTGTACATAGGGAGCAGTATTATAGTAGTTATATTCTTGTACATAGGAGCAGTATTATAGTAGTTATATTCTTGTACATAGGGAGCAGTATTATAGTAGTTATATTCTTGTACATAGGGAACAGTATTATAGTAGTTATATTCTTGTACATAGGAGGCAGTATTATAGTAGTTATATTCTTGTACATAGGGAACAGTATTATAGTAGTTATATTCTTGTACATAGGAGGCAGTATTATAGTAGTTATATTCTTGTACATAGGGGCAGTATTATAGTAGTTATATTCTTGTACATAGGGGCAGTATTATAGTAGTTATATTCTTGTACATAGGAGCAGTATTATAGTAGTTATATTCCTGTACATAGGAGCAGTATTATAGTAGTTATATTCTTGTACATAGGGGCAGTATAATAGTAGTTATATTCTTGTAGGAGCAGTATTATAGTAGTTATATTCTTGTACATAGGAGCAGTATTATAGTAGTTATATTCTTGTACATAGGGGCAGTATTATAGTCGTTATATTCTTGTACATGGGGCAGTATTATAGTAGTTATATTCTTGTACATAGGGGCAGTATTATATTAGTTATATTCTTGTACATAGGAGCAGTATTATAGTAGTTATATTCTTGTACATAGGAGGCAGTATTATAGTAGATATATTCTTGTACATAGGGGCAGTATTATAGTATTTATATTCTTGTACATAGGAGCAGTTTTATAGTAGTTATATTTCTGTACATAGGGAACAGTATTATATTAGTTATATTCTTGTACATAAGAGCGGTATTATAGTAGTTCTATTCTTGTACATAAGAGAAGTATTATAGTAGCTATATTCTTGTACATAGGAGCAGTATTATAGTAGTTGTATTCTTGTACATAGGAGCAGTTTTATAGTAGTTATATTTCTGTACATAGGGAACAGTATTATAGTAGTTCTATTCTTGTACATAGGAGGCAGTTTTATAGTAGTTTTATTCTTGTACATAGGGGGCAGTATTATAGTAGTTATATTCTTGTACATAGGGAGCAGTGTTATAGTAGTTATATTCTTGTACATAGGGGCAGTATGATAGTAGTTATATTCTTGTACATAGGGAGCAGTATTATAGTAGTTATATTCTTGTACATAGGAGCAGTATTATAGTAGTTATATTCTTGTACTTAGGGAGCAGTATTATAGTAGTTATATTCTTGTACATAGGAGCAGTATTATAGTAGTAATATTCTTGTACATAGGGGGCAGTTTTATAGTAGTTATATTCTTGTACATAGGGGCAGTATTATAGTAGTTATATTCTTGTACATAGGGGCCGTATTATAGTAGTTATATTCTTGTACATAGGGAGCAGTATTATAGTAGTTATATTCTTGTATATAGGAGGCAGTATTATAGTAGTTATATTCTTGTACATAGGGGGCAGTATTATAGTAGTTATATTCTTGTACATAGGGGCAGTATTATAGTAGTTATATTCTTGCACACAGGGACAGTATTATAGTAGTTATATTCTTGTACATAGGAGCAGTATTATAGTAGTTATATTCTTGCACACAGAGGCAGTATTATAGTAGTTATATTCTTGTACATAGGGGGCAGTATTATAGTAGTTATATTCTTGTACATAGGGGCAGTATTATAGTAGTTATATTCTTGCACACAGGGGCAGTATTATAGTAGTTATATTCCTGTACATAGGGGGCAGTATTATAGTAGTTATATTCTTGTACATAGGAGCAGCATTATAGTAGTTATATTCTTGTACATAGGAGCAGTATTATAGTAGTTATATTCTTGCACATAGGGAGCAGTATTATAGTAGTTATATTCTTGTACATAGGGGGCAGTATTATAATAGTTACATTCTTGTACATAGGAGCAGTGTTATAGTAGTTATATTCTTGTACATAGGAGCAGTATTATAGTAGTTATATTCTTGTACATAGGGGCAGTATTATAGTAGTTATATTCTTGTACATAGGGGGCAGTATTATAGTAGTTATATTCTTGTACATAGGGGGCAGTATTATAGTAGTTATATTCTTGTACATAGGGGCAGTATTATAGTAGTTATATTCTTGTACATAGGAGCAGTATTATAGCAGTTATATTCCTGTACATAGGGGGCAGTATTATAGTAGTTATATTCTGTACATAGGAGCAGTATTACAGTAGTTATATTC
The DNA here is from genome assembly GCF_046119375.1 of Phyllobates terribilis. Taxonomy (NCBI): domain Eukaryota; kingdom Metazoa; phylum Chordata; class Amphibia; order Anura; family Dendrobatidae; genus Phyllobates; species Phyllobates terribilis. Next base: position 1,210,848,210 of record NW_027362761.1, read on the forward strand.
ATGTACATAGGAGCAGTATTATAGTAGTTATATTCTTGTACATAGGAGCAGTATTATAGTAGTTATATTCTTGTACATAGGGAACAGTATTATAGTAGTTATATTCTTGTACATAGGAGGCAGTATTATAGTAGTTGTATTCTTGTACATAGGAGCAGTTTTATAGTAGTTATATTTCTGTACATAGGGAACAGTATTATAGTAGTTCTATTCTTCTACATAGGAGGCAGTTTTATAGTAGTTATATTCTTGTACATAGGAGCAGTATTATAGTAGTTATATTCTTGTACATAGGGGCAGTATTATAGTAGTTATATTCTTGTACATAGGGCAGTATTATAGTAGTTATATTCTTGTACATAGGAGCAGTATTATCGTAGTTATATTCTTATACATAGGAGCATTATTATAGTAGTTATATTTTTGTACATAGGGGCAGTATTATAGTAGATGTATTCTTGTACATAGGGGCAGTATTATAGTAGTTATATTCTTGTACATAGGGGCAGTATTATAGTCGTTATATTCTTGTACATGGGGCAGTATTATAGTAGTTATATACTTGTACATAGGGGCAGTATCATATTAGTTCTATTCTTGTACATAGGAGCAGTATTATAGTAGTTATATTCTAACACATAAAATAAATATTATAGTAGTTATATTCTTGTACATAGGGGCAGTATTATAGTAGTTATATTCTTGTACATAGGAGCAGTTTTATAGTAGTTATATTTCTGTACATAGGGAACAGTATTATATTAGTTAAATTCTTGTACATAAGAGCGGTATTATAGTAGTTCTATTCTTGTACATAAGAGAAGTATTATAGTAGCTATATTCTTGTACATAGGAGCAGTATTATAGTAGTTGTATTCTTGTACATAGGAGCAGTTTTATAGTAGTTATATTTCTGTACATAGGGAACAGTATTATAGTAGTTCTATTCTTGTACATAGGAGGCAGTTTTATAGTAGTTATATTCTTGTACATAGGGGGCAGTATTATAGTAGTTATATTCTTGTACATAGGGAGCAGTGTTATAGTAGTTATATTCTTGTACATAGGGGCAGTATGATAGTAGTCATATTCTTGTACATAGGGAGCAGTATTATAGTAGTTATATTCTTGTACATAGGAGCAGTATTATAGTAGTTATATTCTTGTACATAGGGAGCAGTATTATAGTAGTTATATTCTTGTACATAGGAGCAGTATTATAGTAGTAATATTCTTGTACATAGGGGGCAGTTTTATAGTAGTTATATTCTTGTACATAGGGGCAGTATTATAGTAGTTATATTCTTGTACAAAGGGGCCGTATTATAGTAGTTATATTCTTGTACATAGGGAGCAGTATTATAGTAGTTATATTCTTGTACATAGGAGCAGTATTATAGTAGTTATATTCTTGTACATAGGGGCAGTATTATAGTATTTATATTCTTGTACATAGGGCAGTATTATAGTAGTTATATTCTTGTACATAGGAGCAGTATTATAGTAATTATATTCTTATACATAGGAGCATTATTATAGTAGTTATATTCTTGTACATAGGGGCAGTATTATAGTAGATGTATTCTTGTACATAGGAGGCAGTATTATAGTAGTTATATTCTTGTACATTGGATCAGTTTTATAGTAGTTATATTCTTGTACATAGGAGCAGTATTATAGTAGTTATATTCTTGTACATAGGGGGCAGTATTATAGTAGTTATATTCTTGTACATAGGGGCAGTATTATAGTAGTTATATTCTTGTACATAGGAGCAGTATTATAGTAGTTATATTCATGCACATAGGGATCAGTATTATAGTAGTTATATTCTTATACATAGGGGCAGTATTATAGTAGTTATATTCTTGTACATAGGGGCAGTATTATAGTAGATATATTCTTGCACACAGGGGCAGTATTATAGTAGTTATATTCTTTTACATAGGAGCAGTATTATAGTAGTTATATACTTGCACACAGAGGCAGTATTATAGTAGTTCTATTCTTGTACATAGGGGGCAGTATTATAGTAGTTATATTCTTGTACATAGGGGCAGTATTATAGTAGTTATATTCTTGTACATAGGAGCAGTATTATAGCAGTTATATTCCTGTACATAGGGGGCAGTATTATAGTAGTTATATTCTGTACATAGGAGCAGTATTACAGTAGTTATATTCATGTACATAGGAGCAGTATTATAGTAGTTATATTCTTGTACATAGGAGCAGTATTATAGTAGTTATATTCTTGTACATAGGGAACAGTATTATAGTAGTTATATTCTTGTACATAGGAGGCAGTATTATAGTAGTTGTATTCTTGTACATAGGAGCAGTTTTATAGTAGTTATATTTCTGTACATAGGGAACAGTATTATAGTAGTTCTATTCTTGTACATAGGAGGCAGTTTTATAGTAGTTATATTCTTGTACATAGGAGCAGTATTATAGTAGTTATATTCTTGTACATAGGGGCAGTATTATAGTAGTTATATTCTTGTACATAGGGCAGTATTATAGTAGTTATATTCTTGTACATAGGAGCAGTATTATAGTAGTTATATTCTTATACATAGGAGCATTATTATAGTAGTTATATTTTTGTACATAGGGGCAGTATTATAGTAGATGTATTCTTGTACATAGGGGCAGTATTATAGTAGTTATATTCTTGTACATAGGGGCAGTATTATAGTCGTTATATTCTTGTACATGGGGCAGTATTATAGTAGTTATATACTTGTACATAGGGGCAGTATCATATTAGTTCTATTCTTGTACATAGGAGCAGTATTATAGTAGTTATATTCTAACACATAAAATAAATATTATAGTAGTTATATTCCTGTACATAGGGGCAGTATTATAGTAGTTCTATTCTTCTACATAGGAGGCAGTTTTATAGTAGTTATATTCTTGTACATAGGAGCAGTATTATAGTAGTTATATTCTTGTACATAGGGGCAGTATTATAGTAGTTATATTCTTGTACATAGGGCAGTATTATAGTAGTTATATTCTTGTACATAGGAGCAGTATTATAGTAGTTATATTCTTATACATAGGAGCATTATTATAGTAGTTATATTTTTGTACATAGGGGCAGTATTATAGTAGATGTATTCTTGTACATAGGGGCAGTATTATAGTAGTTATATTCTTGTACATAGGGGCAGTATTATAGTCGTTATATTCTTGTACATGGGGCAGTATTATAGTAGTTATATACTTGTACATAGGGGCAGTATCATATTAGTTCTATTCTTGTACATAGGAGCAGTATTATAGTAGTTATATTCTAACACATAAAATAAATATTATAGTAGTTATATTCTTGTACATAGGGGCAGTATTATAGTAGTTATATTCTTGTACATAGGAGCAGTTTTATAGTAGTTATATTTCTGTACATAGGGAACAGTATTATATTAGTTAAATTCTTGTACATAAGAGCGGTATTATAGTAGTTCTATTCTTGTACATAAGAGAAGTATTATAGTAGCTATATTCTTGTACATAGGAGCAGTATTATAGTAGTTGTATTCTTGTACATAGGAGCAGTTTTATAGTAGTTATATTTCTGTACATAGGGAACAGTATTATAGTAGTTCTATTCTTGTACATAGGAGGCAGTTTTATAGTAGTTATATTCTTGTACATAGGGGGCAGTATTATAGTAGTTATATTCTTGTACATAGGGAGCAGTGTTATAGTAGTTATATTCTTGTACATAGGGGCAGTATGATAGTAGTCATATTCTTGTACATAGGGAGCAGTATTATAGTAGTTATATTCTTGTACATAGGAGCAGTATTATAGTAGTTATATTCTTGTACATAGGGAGCAGTATTATAGTAGTTATATTCTTGTACATAGGAGCAGTATTATAGTAGTAATATTCTTGTACATAGGGGGCAGTTTTATAGTAGTTATATTCTTGTACATAGGGGCAGTATTATAGTAGTTATATTCTTGTACATAGGGGCCGTATTATAGTAGTTATATTCTTGTACATAGGGAGCAGTATTATAGTAGTTATATTCTTGCACATAGGAGCAGTATTATAGTAGTTATATTCTTGTACATAGGGGCAGTATTATAGTATTTATATTCTTGTACATAGGGCAGTATTATAGTAGTTATATTCTTGTACATAGGAGCAGTATTATAGTAATTATATTCTTATACATAGGAGCATTATTATAGTAGTTATATTCTTGTACATAGGGGCAGTATTATAGTAGATGTATTCTTGTACATAGGAGGCAGTATTATAGTAGTTATATTCTTGTACATTGGATCAGTTTTATAGTAGTTATATTCTTGTACATAGGAGCAGTATTATAGTAGTTATATTCTTGTACATAGGGGGCAGTATTATAGTAGTTATATTCTTGTACATAGGGGCAGTATTATAGTAGTTATATTCTTGTACATAGGAGCAGTATTATAGTAGTTATATTCATGCACATAGGGATCAGTATTATAGTAGTTATATTCTTATACATAGGGGCAGTATTATAGTAGTTATATTCTTGTACATAGGGGCAGTATTATAGTAGATATATTCTTGCACACAGGGGCAGTATTATAGTAGTTATATTCTTTTACATAGGAGCAGTATTATAGTAGGTATATACTTGCACACAGAGGCAGTATTATAGTAGTTCTATTCTTGTACATAGGGGGCAGTATTATAGTAGTTATATTCTTGTACATAGGGGCAGTATTATAGTAGTTATATTCTTGTACATAGGAGCAGTATTATAGCAGTTATATTCCTGTACATAGGGGGCAGTATTATAGTAGTTATATTCTGTACATAGGAGCAGTATTACAGTAGTTATATTCATGTACATAGGAGCAGTATTATAGTAGTTATATTCTTGTACATAGGAGCAGTATTATAGTAGTTATATTCTTGTACATAGGGAACAGTATTATAGTAGTTATATTCTTGTACATAGGAGGCAGTATTATAGTAGTTGTATTCTTGTACATAGGAGCAGTTTTATAGTAGTTATATTTCTGTACATAGGGAACAGTATTATAGTAGTTCTATTCTTGTACATAGGAGGCAGTTTTATAGTAGTTATATTCTTGTACATAGGAGCAGTATTATAGTAGTTATATTCTTGTACATAGGGGCAGTATTATAGTAGTTATATTCTTGTACATAGGGCAGTATTATAGTAGTTATATTCTTGTACATAGGAGCAGTATTATAGTAGTTATATTCTTATACATAGGAGCATTATTATAGTAGTTATATTTTTGTACATAGGGGCAGTATTATAGTAGATGTATTCTTGTACATAGGGGCAGTATTATAGTAGTTATATTCTTGTACATAGGGGCAGTATTATAGTCGTTATATTCTTGTACATGGGGCAGTATTATAGTAGTTATATACTTGTACATAGGGGCAGTATCATATTAGTTCTATTCTTGTACATAGGAGCAGTATTATAGTAGTTATATTCTAACACATAAAATAAATATTATAGTAGTTATATTCCTGTACATAGGGGCAGTATTATAGTAGTTATATTCTTGTACATAGGAGCAGTTTTATAGTAGTTATATTTCTGTACATAGGGAACAGTATTATATTAGTTAAATTCTTGTACATTAGAGCGGTATTATAGTAGTTCTATTCTTGTACATAAGAGAAGTATTATAGTAGCTATATTCTTGTACATAGGAGCAGTATTATAGTAGTTGTATTCTTGTACATAGGAGCAGTTTTATAGTAGTTATATTTCTGTACATAGGGAACAGTATTATAGTAGTTCTATTCTTGTACATAGGAGGCAGTTTTATAGTAGTTATATTCTTGTACATAGGGGGCAGTATTATAGTAGTTATATTCTTGTACATAGGGAGCAGTGTTATAGTAGTTATATTCTTGTACATAAGGGCAGTATGATAGTAGTTATATTCTTGTACATAGGGAGCAGTATTATAGTAGTTATATTCTTGTACATAGGAGCAGTATTATAGTAGTTATATTCTTGTACATAGGGAGCAGTATTATAGTAGTTATATTCTTGTACATAGGGAACAGTATTATAGTAGTTATATTCTTGTACATAGGAGGCAGTATTATAGTAGTTATATTCTTGTACATAGGGAACAGTATTATAGTAGTTATATTCTTGTACATAGGAGGCAGTATTATAGTAGTTATATTCTTGTACATAGGGGCAGTATTATAGTAGTTATATTCTTGTACATAGGGGCAGTATTATAGTAGTTATATTCTTGTACATAGGAGCAGTATTATAGTAGTTATATTCCTGTACATAGGAGCAGTATTATAGTAGTTATATTCTTGTACATAGGGGCAGTATAATAGTAGTTATATTCTTGTAGGAGCAGTATTATAGTAGTTATATTCTTGTACATAGGAGCAGTAATATAGTAGTTATATTCTTGTACATAGGGGCAGTATTATAGTCGTTATATTCTTGTACATGGGGCAGTATTATAGTAGTTATATTCTTGTACATAGGGGCAGTATTATATTAGTTCTATTCTTGTACATAGGAGGAGTATTATAGTAGTTATATTCTAACACATAAAAGAAGTATTATAGTAGTTATATTCTTGTACATAGGGGCAGTATTATAGTATTTATATTCTTGTACATAGGAGCAGTTTTATAGTAGTTATATTTCTGTACATAGGGAACAGTATTATATTAGTTATATTCTTGTACATAAGAGCGGTATTATAGTAGTTCTATTCTTGTACATAAGAGAAGTATTATAGTAGCTATATTCTTGTACATAGGAGCAGTATTATAGTAGTTGTATTCTTGTACATAGGAGCAGTTTTATAGTAGTTATATTTCTGTACATAGGGAACAGTATTATAGTAGTTCTATTCTTGTACATAGGAGGCAGTTTTATAGTAGTTTTATTCTTGTACATAGGGGGCAGTATTATAGTAGTTATATTCTTGTACATAGGGAGCAGTGTTATAGTAGTTATATTCTTGTACATAGGGGCAGTATGATAGTAGTTATATTCTTGTACATAGGGAGCAGTATTATAGTAGTTATATTCTTGTACATAGGAGCAGTATTATAGTAGTTATATTCTTGTACTTAGGGAGCAGTATTATAGTAGTTATATTCTTGTACATAGGAGCAGTATTATAGTAGTAATATTCTTGTACATAGGGGGCAGTTTTATAGTAGTTATATTCTTGTACATAGGGGCAGTATTATAGTAGTTATATTCTTGTACATAGGGGCCGTATTATAGTAGTTATATTCTTGTACATAGGGAGCAGTATTATAGTAGTTATATTCTTGTATATAGGAGGCAGTATTATAGTAGTTATATTCTTGTACATAGGGGGCAGTATTATAGTAGTTATATTCTTGTACATAGGGGCAGTATTATAGTAGTTATATTCTTGCACACAGGGACAGTATTATAGTAGTTATATTCTTGTACATAGGAGCAGTATTATAGTAGTTATATTCTTGCACACAGAGGCAGTATTATAGTAGTTATATTCTTGTACATAGGGGGCAGTATTATAGTAGTTATATTCTTGTACATAGGGGCAGTATTATAGTAGTTATATTCTTGCACACAGGGGCAGTATTATAGTAGTTATATTCCTGTACATAGGGGGCAGTATTATAGTAGTTATATTCTTGTACATAGGAGCAGCATTATAGTAGTTATATTCTTGTACATAGGAGCAGTATTATAGTAGTTATATTCTTGCACATAGGGAGCAGTATTATAGTAGTTATATTCTTGTACATAGGGGGCAGTATTATAATAGTTACATTCTTGTACATAGGAGCAGTGTTATAGTAGTTATATTCTTGTACATAGGAGCAGTATTATAGTAGTTATATTCTTGTACATAGGGGCAGTATTATAGTAGTTATATTCTTGTACATAGGGGGCAGTATTATAGTAGTTATATTCTTGTACATAGGGGGCAGTATTATAGTAGTTATATTCTTGTACATAGGGGCAGTATTATAGTAGTTATATTCTTGTACATAGGAGCAGTATTATAGCAGTTATATTCCTGTACATAGGGGGCAGTATTATAGTAGTTATATTCTGTACATAGGAGCAGTATTACAGTAGTTATATTCATGTACATAGGAGCAGTATTATAGTAGTTATATTCTTGTACATAGGAGCAGTATTATAGTAGTTATATTCTTGTACATAGGGAACAGTATTATAGTAGTTATATTCTTGTACATAGGAGGCAGTATTATAGTAGTTGTATTCTTGTACATAGGAGCAGTTTTATAGTAGTTATATTTCTGTACATAGGGAACAGTATTATAGTAGTTCTATTCTTCTACATAGGAGGCAGTTTTATAGTAGTTATATTCTTGTACATAGGAGCAGTATTATAGTAGTTATATTCTTGTACATAGGGGCAGTATTATAGTAGTTATATTCTTGTACATAGGGCAGTATTATAGTAGTTATATTCTTGTACATAGGAGCAGTATTATAGTAGTTATATTCTTATACATAGGAGCATTATTATAGTAGTTATATTTTTGTACATAGGGGCAGTATTATAGTAGATGTATTCTTGTACATAGGGGCAGTATTATAGTAGTTATATTCTTGTACATAGGGGCAGTATTATAGTCGTTATATTCTTGTACATGGGGCAGTATTATAGTAGTTATATACTTGTACATAGGGGCAGTATCATATTAGTTCTATTCTTGTACATAGGAGCAGTATTATAGTAGTTATATTCTAACACATAAAATAAATATTATAGTAGTTATATTCTTGTACATAGGGGCAGTATTATAGTAGTTATATTCTTGTACATAGGAGCAGTTTTATAGTAGTTATATTTCTGTACATAGGGAACAGTATTATATTAGTTAAATTCTTGTACATAAGAGCGGTATTATAGTAGTTCTATTCTTGTACATAAGAGAAGTATTATAGTAGCTATATTCTTGTACATAGGAGCAGTATTATAGTAGTTGTATTCTTGTACATAGGAGCAGTTTTATAGTAGTTATATTTCTGTACATAGGGAACAGTATTATAGTAGTTCTATTCTTGTACATAGGAGGCAGTTTTATAGTAGTTATATTCTTGTACATAGGGGGCAGTATTATAGTAGTTATATTCTTGTACATAGGGAGCAGTGTTATAGTAGTTATATTCTTGTACATAGGGGCAGTATGATAGTAGTTATATTCTTGTACATAGGGAGCAGTATTATAGTAGTTATATTCTTGTACATAGGAGCAGTATTATAGTAGTTATATTCTTGTACATAGGGAGCAGTATTATAGTAGTTATATTCTTGTACATAGGAGCAGTATTATAGTAGTAATATTCTTGTACATAGGGGGCAGTTTTATAGTAGTTATATTCTTGTACATAGGGGCAGTATTATAGTAGTTATATTCTTGTACATAGGGGCCGTATTATAGTAGTTATATTCTTGTACATAGGGAGCAGTATTATAGTAGTTATATTCTTGTACATAGGAGCAGTATTATAGTAGTTATATTCTTGTACATAGGGGCAGTATTATAGTATTTATATTCTTGTACATAGGGCAGTATTATAGTAGTTATATTCTTGTACATAGGAGCAGTATTATAGTAATTATATTCTTATACATAGGAGCATTATTATAGTAGTTATATTCTTGTACATAGGGGCAGTATTATAGTAGATGTATTCTTGTACATAGGAGGCAGTATTATAGTAGTTATATTCTTGTACATTGGATCAGTTTTATAGTAGTTATATTCTTGTACATAGGAGCAGTATTATAGTAGTTATATTCTTGTACATAGGGGGCAGTATTATAGTAGTTATATTCTTGTACATAGGGGCAGTATTATAGTAGTTATATTCTTGTACATAGGAGCAGTATTATAGTAGTTATATTCATGCACATAGGGATCAGTATTATAGTAGTTATATTCTTATACATAGGGGCAGTATTATAGTAGTTATATTCTTGTACATAGGGGCAGTATTATAGTAGATATATTCTTGCACACAGGGGCAGTATTATAGTAGTTATATTCTTTTACATAGGAGCAGTATTATAGTAGTTATATACTTGCACACAGAGGCAGTATTATAGTAGTTCTATTCTTGTACATAGGGGGCAGTATTATAGTAGTTATATTCTTGTACATAGGGGCAGTATTATAGTAGTTATATTCTTGCACACAGGGGCAGTATTATAGTAGTTATATTCTTGTACATAGGGGGCAGTATTATAATAGTTATATTATTGTACATAGGAGCAGTGTTATAGTAGTTATATTCTTGTACATAGGGGTCAGTATTATAGTCGCTATATTCTTGTACATAGGGAGCAGTATTATAGTAGTTATTTTCTTGTACATAGGGGCAGTATTATAGTAGTTATATTCTTGTACATAGGGAGCAGTATTATAATAGTTATATTCTTGTACATAGGGGCAGTATTATAGTAGTTATATTCTTTTACATAGGAGGAGTATTATAGTAGTTATATTCTTGTACATAGGGAGCAGTATTATAGTAGTTATATTCTTGTACATAGGAGCAGTATTATAGTAGTTATATTCTTGTACATAGGGGGCAGTATTATAGTAGTTATATTCTTGTACATAGGGGCAGTATTATAGTAGTTATATTCTTGTACATAGGAGGCAGTATTATAGTAGTTATATTCTTGTACATAGGAGGCAGTATTATAGTAGTTATATTCTTGTACATAGGAGTAGTGTTATAGTAGTTATATTCTTGTACATAGGAGGCAGTATTATAGTAGTTACATTCTTGTACATAGGAGCAGTGTTATAGTAGTTATATTCTTGTACATAGGGGCAGTATTATAGTAGTTACATTCTTGTACATAGGAGCAGTATTATAGTAGTTATATTCTTGTACATAGGAGCAGTATTATAGTAGTTATATTCTTATACATAGGAGCAGTATTATAGTAGTTATATTCTTGTATATAGGGGCAGTATTATAGTAAATATATTCTTGTACATAGGATCAGTATTATAGTAGTTATATTCTTGTACATAGGGGCAGTATTATAGTAGTTATATTCTTGTATATAGGAGCAGTATTATAGTAGTTATATTCTTGTACATAGGAGCAGTATTATAGTAGTTATATTCTTGTACATAGGGGTAGTATTATAGTAGTTATATTCTTGTACATAGGAGCAGTATTATAGTAGTTATATTCCTGTACATAGGAGCAGTATTATAGTAGTTATATTCTTGTACATAGGGGCAGTTTCATAGTAGTTATATACTTGTTGGAGCAGTATTATAGTAGTTATATTCTTGTACATAGGAGCAGTATTATAGTAGATATATTCTTGTACATAGGGGCAGTATTATAGTCGTTATATTCTTGTACATGGGCCAGTATTATAGTAGTTATATTCTTGTACATAGGGGCAGTATTATAGTAGTTCTATTCTTGTACATAGGAGCAGTATTATAGTAGTTATATTCTAACACATAAAAGAAGTATTATAGTAGTTATATTCTTGTACATAGGGGCAGTATTATAGTAGTCATGTTCTTGTACATAGGAGCAGTATTATAGTAGTTATATTCTTGTACATAGGGGGCAGTATTATAGTAGTTATATTCTTGTACATAGGGGGCAGAATTATAGTAGTTATATTCTTGTACATAGGGGCTGTATTATAGTAGTTATATTCTTGCACACAGGGGCAGCATTATAGTAGTTATATTCTTGCACACAGAGGCAGTATTATAGTAGTTATATTCTTGTACATAGGGGGCAGTATTATAGTAGTTATATTCTTGTACATAGGGGGCAGTATTATAGTAGTTATATTCTTGTACATAGGGGCAGTATTATAGTAGTTATATTCTTGTACACAGGGGCAGTATTGTAGTAGTTATATTCTTGTACATAGGGGGCAGTATTATAGTAGTTATATTCTTGTACATAGGAGCAGTATTATAGTAGTTATATTCTTGTACATAGGGGGCAGTATTATAGTAGTTATATTCTTGTACATAGGGGGCAGTATTATAGTAGCTACATTCTTGTACATAGGAGCAGTGTTATATTAGTTATATTCTTGTACATAGGAGCAGTATTATAGTAGTTATATTCTTGTACATAGGGGCAGTATTATAGTAGTTATATTCTTGTACATAGGGGGCAGTATTATAGTAGTTATATTCTTGCACATAGGGAGCAGTATTATAGTATTTATATACTTCCACATAGGGGGCAGTATTATAGTAGTTACATTCTTGTACATAGGAGTAGTGTTATAGTAGTTATATTCTTGTACATAGGAGCAGTATTATAGTAGTTATATTCTTGTACATAGGGGCAGTATTATAGTAGTTATATTCTTGTACATAGGAGCAGTATTATAGTAGTTATATTCCTGTACATATGGGGCAGTATTATAGTAGTTATATTCTGTACATAGGAGCAGTATTATAGTAGTTATATTCTTGTACATGGGAGCAGTATTATAGTAGTTATATTCTTGTACATAGGAGCAGTATTATAGTAGTTATATTCTTGTACATAGGGAACAGTATTATAGTAGTTATATTCTTGTACATAGGAGGCAGTATTATAGTAGTTATATTCTTGTACATAGGAGGCAGTATTATAGTAGTTATATTCTTGTACAAAGGGGTCAGTATTATAGTTGTTATATTCTTGTACATAGGAGCAGTATTATAGTAGTTATATTTCTGTACATAGGGAACAGGATTATAGTAGCTATATTTTTGTACATAGAGGGCAGTTTTATAGTAGTTATATTCTTGTACATAGGGGGCAGTATTATAGTAGTTATATTCTTATACATAGGAGCATTATTATAGTAGTTATATTCTTGTACATAGTGGCAGTATTATAGTAGATGTATTCTTGTACATAGGAGGCAGTATTATACTAGTTATATTCTTGTACATTGGATCAGTTTTATAGTAGTTATATTCTTGTACATAGGAGCAGTATTATAGTAGTTATATTCTTGTACATAGGGGGCAGTATTATAGTAGTTATATTCTTGTACATAGGGACAGTATTATAGTAGTTATATTCTTGTACATAGGAGCAGTATTATAGTAGTTATATTCTTGTACATAGGAGGCAGTATTATAGTAGTTATATTCTTGCACATAGGGGGCAGTATTATAGTAGTTATATTCTTGTACATAGGGGCAGTATTATAGTAGTTATATTCTTGCACACAGGGACAGTATTATAGTAGTTATATTCTTGTACATTGGAGCAGTATTATAGTAGTTATATTCTTGCACACAGAGGCAGTATTATAGTAGTTATATTCCTGTACATAGGGGCAGTATTATAGTAGTTATATTCTTGCACACAGGGGCAGTATTATAGTAGTTATATTCCTGTACATAGGGGGCAGTATTATAGTAGTTATATTCTTGTACATAGGAGCAGCATTATAGTAGTTATATTCTTGTACATAGGAGCAGTATTATAGTAGTTATATTCATGTACATAGGGGCAGTATTATAGTAGTTATATTCTTGTACATAGGGGGCAGTATTATAGTAGTTATATTCTTATACATAGGGGGCAGTATTATAGTAGTTACATTCTTGTACATAGGAGCAGTGTTATAGTAGTTATATTCTTGAACATAGGGGGCAGTATTATAGTAGTTATATTCTTGTACATAGGGCCAGTATTTTTAGTAGTTATATTCTTGTACATAGGGGGCAGTATTATAGTAGTTATATTCTTGCACATAGGGAGCAGTATTATAGTAGTTATATTCTTGTACATAGGGGGCAGTATAATAGTAGTTACATTCTTGTACATAGGAGCAGTGTTATAGTAGTTATATTCTTGTACATAGGAGCAGTATTATAGTAGTTATATTCTTGTACATAGGGGCAGTATTGTAGTAGTTATATTCTTGTACATAGGGGGCAGTATTATAGTAGCTACATTCTTGTACATAGGAGCAGTGTTATATTAGTTATATTCTTGTACATAGGAGCAGTATTATAGTAGTTACATTCTTGCACATAGGGGCAGTATTATAGTAGTTATATTCTTGTACATAGGGGGCAGTATTATAGTAGTTATATTCTTGCACATAGGGAGCAGTATTATAGTAGTTATATTCTTCCACATAGGGGGCAGTATTATAGTAGTTACATTCTTGTACATAGGAGTAGTGTTATAGTAGTTATATTCTTGTACATAGGAGGCAGTATTATAGTAGTTATATTCTTGTACATAGGGACAGTATTATAGTAGTTATATTCTTGTACATAGGAGCAGTATTATAGTAGTTATATTCTTGTACATAGGAGGCAGTATTATAGTAGTTATATTCTTGTACATAGGGGGCAGTATTATAGTAGTTATATTCTTGTACATTGGATCAGTTTTATAGTAGTTATATTCTTGTACATAGGAGCAGTATTATAGTAGTTATATTCTTGTACATAGGAGCAGTATTATAGTAGTTATATTCTTGTACATAGGAGGCAGTATTATAGTAGTTATATTCTTGTACATAGGGGGCAGTATTATACTAGTTATATTCTTGTACATTGGATCAGTTTTATAGTAGTTATATTCTTGTACATAGGAGCAGTATTATAGTAGTTATATTCTTGTACATAGGGGGCAGTATTATAGTAGTTATATTCTTGTACATAGGGACAGTATTATAGTAGTTATATTCTTGTACATAGGAGCAGTATTATAGTAGTTATATTCTTGTACATAGGAGGCAGTATTATAGTAGTTATATTCTTGTACATAGGGGGCAGTATTATAGTAGTTATATTCTTGTACATAGGGGCAGTATTATAGTAGTTATATTCTTGCACACAGGGACAGAATTATAGTAGTTATATTCTTGTACATATGAGCAGTATTATAGTAGTTATATTCTTGCACACAGAGGCAGTATTATAGTAGTTATATTCTTGTACATAGGGGGCAGTATTATAGTAGTTATATTCTTGTACATAGGGGCAGTATTATAGTAGTTATATTCTTGCACACAGGGGCAGTATTATAGTAGTTATATTCCTGTACATAGCGGGCAGTATTATAGTAGTTATATTCTTGTACATAGGAGCAGCATTATAGTAGTTATATTCTTGTACATAGGAGCAGTATTATAGTAGTTATATTCTTGTACATAGGGGCAGTATTATAGTAGTTATATTCTTGTACATAGGGGGCAGTATTATAGTAGTTATATTCTTGTACATAGGGGTCAGTATTATAGTAGTTACATTCTTGTACATAGGAGCAGTGTTATAGTAGTTATATTCTTGTACATAGGGGGCAGTGTTATAGTAGTTATATTCTTGTACATAGGGCCAGTATTATAGTAGTTATATTCTTGTACATAGGGGGCAGTATTATAGTAGTTATATTCTTGCACATAGGGAGCAGTATTATAGTAGTTATATTCTTGTACATAGGGGGCAGTATTATAGTAGTTACATTCTTGTACATAGGAGCAGTGTTATAGTAGTTATATTCTTGTACATAGGAGCAGTATTATAGTAGTTATATTCTTGTACATAGGGGCAGTATTATAGTAGTTATATTCTTGTACATAGGGGGCAGTATTATAGTAGTTATATTCTTGTACATAGGGGGCAGTATTATAGTAGTTATATTCTTGTACATAGGGGCAGTATTATAGTAGTTATATTCTTGTACATAGGAGCAGTATTATAGCAGTTATATTCCTGTACATAGGGGGCAGTATTATAGTAGTTATATTCTGTACATAGGAGCAGTATTATAGTAGTTATATTCATGTACATAGGAGCAGTATTATAGTAGTTATATTCTTGTACATAGGAGCAGTATTATAGTAGTTATATTCTTGTACATAGGGAACAGTATTATAGTAGTTATATTCTTTTACATAGGAGGCAGTATTATAGTAGTTATATTCTTGTACATAGGGAACAGTATTATAGTAGTTATAGTCTTGTACATAGCAGGCAGTATTATAGTAGTTATATTCTTGTACATAGGGGCAGTATTATAGTAGTTATATTCTTGTACTTAGGGGCAGTATTATAGTAGTTATATTCTTGTACATAGGAGCAGTATTATAGTAGTTATATTCCTGTACATAGGAGCAGTATTATAGTAGTTATATTCTTGTACATAGGGGCAGTATTATAGTAGTTATATTCTTGTAGGAGCAGTATTATAGTAGTTATATTCTTGTACATAGGAGCAGTATTATAGTAGTTATATTCTTGTACATAGGGGCAGTATTATAGTCGTTATGTTCTTGTACATGGGGCAGTATTATAGTAGTTATATTCTTGTACATATGGGCAGTATTATATTAGTTCTCTTCTTGTACATAGGAGCAGTATTATAGTAGTTATATTCTAACACATAAAAGAAGTATTATAGTAGTTATATTCTTGCACACAGGCGCAGTATTATAGTAGTTATATTCTTGTACATAGGGGGCAGTATTATAGTAGTTATATTCTTGTACATTGGAGCAGTATTATAGTAGTTATATTCTTGTACATAGGAGCAGTATTATAGTAGTTACATTCTTGTACATAGGAGCAGTGTTATATTAGTTATATTCTTGTACATAGGAGCAGTATTATAGTAGTTTTATTCTTGTACATAGGGGCAGTATTATAGTAGTTATATTCTTGTACATAGGGGGCAGTATTATAGTAGTTATATTCTTGCACATAGGGAGCAGTATTATAGTACTTATATTCTTGTACATAGGGGGCAGTATTGTAGTAGTTGCATTCTTGTACATAGGAGTAGTGTTATAGTAGTTATATTCTTGTACATAGGAGCAGTATTATAGTAGTTATATTCTTGTACATAGGGGCAGTATTATAGTAGTTATATTCTTGTACACAGGGGCAGTATTATAGTAGTTATATTCCTGTACATATTGGGCAGTATTATAGTAGTTATATTCTTGTACATAGGAGCAGCATTATAGTAGTTATATTCTTGTACATAGGAGCAGTATTATAGTAGTTATATTCTTGTACATAGGGGCAGTATTATAGTAGTTATATTCTTGTACATAGGGGGCAGTATTATAGTAGTTATATTCTTGTACATAGGGGCAGTATTATAGTAGTTACATTCTTGTACATAGGAGCAGTGTTATAGTAGTTATATTCTTGTACATAGGGGGCAGTATTATAGTAGTTATATTCTTGTACATAGGGCCAGTATTATAGTAGTTATATTCTTGTACATAGGGGGCAGTATTATAGTAGTTATATTCTTGCACATAGGGAGCAGTATTATAGTAGTTATATTCTTGTACATAGGGGGCAGTATTATAGTAGTTACATTCTTGTACATAGGAGCAGTGTTATAGTAGTTATATTCTTGTACATAGGAGCAGTATTATAGTAGTTATATTCTTGTACATAGGGGCAGTATTATAGTAGTTATATTCTTGTACATAGGGGGCAGTATTATAGTAGTTATATTCTTGTACATAGGGGGCAGTATTATAGTAGCTACATTCTTGTACATAGGAGCAGTGTTATATTAGTTATATTCTTGTACATAGGAGCAGTATTATAGTAGTTATATTCTTGCACATAGGGGCAGTATTATAGTAGTTATATTCTTGTACATAGGGGCAGTATTATAGTAGTTATATTCTTGCACATAGGGAGCAGTATTATAGTAGTTATATTCTTCCACATAGGGGGCAGTATTATAGTAGTTACATTCTTGTACATAGGAGTAGTGTTATAGTAGTTATATTCTTGTACATAGGAGCAGTATTATATTAGTTATATTCTTGTACATAGGGGCAGTATTATAGTAGTTATATTCTTGTACATAGGAGCAGTATTATAGTAGTTATATTCCTGTACATATGGGGCAGTATTAAAGTAGTTATATTCTGTACATAGGAGCAGTATTATAGTACTTATATTCTTGTACATGGGAGCAGTATTATAGTAGTTATATTCTTGTACATAGGAGCAGTATTATAGTAGTTATATTCTTGTACATAGGGAACAGTATTATAGTAGTTATATTCTTGTACATAGGAGGCAGTATTATAGTAGTTATATTCTTGTACATAGGAGGCAGTATTATAGTAGTTATATTCTTGTACAAAGGGGTCAGTATTATAGTAGTTATATTCTTGTACATAGGAGCAGTATTATAGTAGTTATATTTCTGTACATAGGGAACAGTATTATAGTAGCTATATTTTTGTACATAGAGGGCAGTTTTATAGTAGTTATATTCTTGTACATAGGGGGCAGTATTATAGTAGTTATATTCTTATACATAGGAGCATTATTATAGTAGTTATATTCTTGTACATAGTGGCAGTATTATAGTAGATTTATTCTTGTACATAGGAGGCAGTATTATACTAGTTATATTCTTGTACATTGGATCAGTTTTATAGTAGTTATATTCTTGTACATAGGAGCAGTATTATAGTAGTTATATTCTTGTACATAGGGGGCAGTATTATAGTAGTTATATTCTTGTACATAGGGACAGTATTATAGTAGTTATATTCTTGTACATAGGAGCAGTATTATAGTAGTTATATTCTTGTACATAGGAGGCAGTATTATAGTAGTTATATTCTTGTACATAGGGGGCAGTATTATAGTAGTTATATTCTTGTACATAGGGGCAGTATTATAGTAGTTATATTCTTGCACACAGGGACAGTATTATAGTAGTTATATTCTTGTACATAGGAGCAGTATTATAGTAGTTATATTCTTGCACACAGAGGCAGTATTATAGTAGTTATATTCTTGTACATAGGGGGCAGTATTATAGTAGTTATATTCTTGTACATAGGAGCAGCATTATAGTAGTTATATTCTTGTACTTAGGAGCAGTATTATAGTAGTTATATTCTTGTACATAGGTGCAGTATTATAGTAGTTATATTCTTGTACATAGGGGGCAGTATTATAGTAGTTATATTCTTGTACATAGGGGTCAGTATTATAGTAGTTACATTCTTGTACATAGGAGCAGTGTTATAGTAGTTATATTCTTGTACATAGGGGGCAGTATTATAGTAGTTATATTCTTGAACATAGGGCCAGTATTATAGTACTTATATTCTTGTACATAGGGGGCCGTATTATAGTAGTTATATTCTTGTACATAGGGGGCAGTATTATAGTAGTTACATTCTTGTACACAGGAGCAGTGTTATAGTAGTTATATTCTTGTACATAGGAGCAGTATTAAAGTAGTTATATTCTTGTACATAGGGGCAGTATTATAGTAGTTATATTCTTGTACATAGGGGGCAGTATTATAGTAGTTATATTCTTGTACATAGGGGGCAGTATTATAGTAGTTATATTCTTGTACATAGGGGCAGTATTATAGTAGTTATATTCTTGTACATAGGAGCAGTATTATAGCAGTTATATTCCTGTACATAGGGGGCAGTATTATAGTAGTTATATTCTGTACATAGGAGCAGTATTATAGTAGTTATATTCATGTACATAGGAGCAGTATTATAGTAGTTATATTCTTGTACATAGGAGCAGTATTATAGTAGTTATATTCTTGTACATAGGGAACAGTATTATAGTAGTTATATTCTTGTACATAGGAGGCAGTATTATAGTAGTTATATTCTTGTACATAGGGAACAGTATTATAGTAGTTATAGTCTTGTACATAGGAGGCAGTATTATAGTAGTTATATTCTTGTACATAGGGGCAGTATTATAGTAGTTATATTCTTGTACATAGGGGCAGTATTATAGTAGTTATATTCTTGTACATAGGAGCAGTATTATAGTAGTTATATTCCTGTACATAGGAGCAGTGTTATAGTAGTTATATTCTTGTACATAGGGGGCAGTATTATAGTAGTTATATTCTTGTACATAGGGCCAGTATTATAGTAGTTATATTCTTGTACATAGGGGGCAGTATTATAGTAGTTATATTCTTGCACATAGGGAGCAGTATTATAGTAGTTATATTCTTGTACATAGGGGGCAGTATTATAGTAGTTATATTCTTGTACATAGGGGCAGTATTATAGTAGTTACATTCTTGTACATAGGAGCAGTGTTATAGTAGTTATATTCTTGTACATAGGGGGCAGTATTATAGTAGTTATATTCTTGTACATAGGGCCAGTATTATAGTAGTTATATTCTTGTACATAGGGGGCAGTATTATAGTAGTTATATTCTTGCACATAGGGAGCAGTATTATAGTAGTTATATTCTTGTACATAGGGGGCAGTATTATAGTAGTTACATTCTTGTACATAGGAGCAGTGTTATAGTAGTTATATTCTTGTACATAGGAGCAGTATTATAGTAGTTATATTCTTGTACATAGGGGCAGTATTATAGTAGTTATATTCTTGTACATAGGGGGCAGTATTATAGTAGTTATATTCTTGTACATAGGGGGCAGTATTATAGTAGCTACATTCTTGTACATAGGAGCAGTGTTATATTAGTTATATTCTTGTACATAGGAGCAGTATTATAGTAGTTATATTCTTGCACATAGGGGCAGTATTATAGTAGTTATATTCTTGTACATAGGGGCAGTATTATAGTAGTTATATTCTTGCACATAGGGAGCAGTATTATAGTAGTTATATTCTTCCACATAGGGGGCAGTATTATAGTAGTTACATTCTTGTACATAGGAGTAGTGTTATAGTAGTTATATTCTTGTACATAGGAGCAGTATTATAGTAGTTATATTCTTGTACATAGGGGCAGTATTATAGTAGTTATATTCTTGTACATAGGAGCAGTATTATAGTAGTTATATTCCTGTACATATGGGGCAGTATTATAGTAGTTATATTCTGTACATAGGAGCAGTATTATAGTACTTATATTCTTGTACATGGGAGCAGTATTATAGTAGTTATATTCTTGTACATAGGAGCAGTATTATAGAAGTTATATTCTTGTACATAGGGAACAGTATTATAGTAGTTATATTCTTGTACATAGGAGGCAGTATTATAGTAGTTATATTCTTGTACATAGGAGGCAGTATTATAGTAGTTATATTCTTGTACAAAGGGGTCAGTATTATAGTAGTTATATTCTTGTACATAGGAGCAGTATTATAGTAGTTATATTTCTGTACATAGGGAACAGTATTATAGTAGCTATATTTTTGTACATAGAGGGCAGTTTTATAGTAGTTATATTCTTGTACATAGGGGGCAGTATTATAGTAGTTATATTCTTATACATAGGAGCATTATTATAGTAGTTATATTCTTGTACATAGTGGCAGTATTATAGTAGATTTATTCTTGTACATAGGAGGCAGTATTATACTAGTTATATTCTTGTACATTGGATCAGTTTTATAGTAGTTATATTCTTGTACATAGGAGCAGTATTATAGTAGTTATATTCTTGTACATAGGGGGCAGTATTATAGTAGTTATATTCTTGTACATAGGGACAGTATTATAGTAGTTATATTCTTGTACATAGGAGCAGTATTATAGTAGTTATATTCTTGTACATAGGAGGCAGTATTATAGTAGTTATATTCTTGTACATAGGGGGCAGTATTATAGTAGTTATATTCTTGTACATAGGGGCAGTATTATAGTAGTTATATTCTTGCACACAGGGACAGTATTATAGTAGTTATATTCTTGTACATAGGAGCAGTATTATAGTAGTTATATTCTTGCACACAGAGGCAGTATTATAGTAGTTATATTCTTGTACATAGGGGGCAGTATTATAGTAGTTATATTCTTGTACATAGGAGCAGCATTATAGTAGTTATATTCTTGTACATAGGAGCAGTATTATAGTAGTTATATTCTTGTACATAGGTGCAGTATTATAGTAGTTATATTCTTGTACATAGGGGGCAGTATTATAGTAGTTATATTCTTGTACATAGGGGTCAGTATTATAGTAGTTACATTCTTGTACATAGGAGCAGTGTTATAGTAGTTATATTCTTGTACATAGGGGGCAGTATTATAGTAGTTATATTCTTGAACATAGGGCCAGTATTATAGTAGTTATATTCTTGTACATAGGGGGCAGTATTATAGTAGTTATATTCTTGTACATAGGGGGCAGTATTATAGTAGTTACATTCTTGTACACAGGAGCAGTGTTATAGTAGTTATATTCTTGTACATAGGAGCAGAATTAAAGTAGTTATATTCTTGTACATAGGGGCAGTATTATAGTAGTTATATTCTTGTACATAGGGGGCAGTATTATAGTAGTTATATTCTTGTACATAGGGGGCAGTATTATAGTAGTTATATTCTTGTACATAGGGGCAGTATTATAGTAGTTATATTCTTGTACATAGGAGCAGTATTATAGCAGTTATATTCCTGTACATAGGGGGCAGTATTATAGTAGTTATATTCTGTACATAGGAGCAGTATTATAGTAGTTATATTCATGTACATAGGAGCAGTATTATAGTAGTTATATTCTTGTACATAGGAGCAGTATTATAGTAGTTATATTCTTGTACATAGGGAACAGTATTATAGTAGTTATATTCTTGTACATAGGAGGCAGTATTATAGTAGTTATATTCTTGTACATAGGGAACAGTATTATAGTAGTTATAGTCTTGTACATAGGAGGCAGTATTATAGTAGTTATATTCTTGTACATAGGGGCAGTATTATAGTAGTTATATTCTTGTACATAGGGGCAGTATTATAGTAGTTATATTCTTGTACATAGGAGCAGTATTATAGTAGTTATATTCCTGTACATAGGAGCAGTGTTATAGTAGTTATATTCTTGTACATAGGGGGCAGTATTATAGTAGTTATATTCTTGTACATAGGGCCAGTATTATAGTAGTTATATTCTTGTACATAGGGGGCAGTATTATAGTAGTTATATTCTTGCACATAGGGAGCAGTATTATAGTAGTTATATTCTTGTACATAGGGGGCAGTATTATAGTAGTTATATTCTTGTACATAGGGGCAGTATTATAGTAGTTACATTCTTGTACATAGGAGCAGTGTTATAGTAGTTATATTCTTGTACATAGGGGGCAGTATTATAGTAGTGATATTCTTGTACATAGGGCCAGTATTATAGTAGTTATATTCTTGTACATAGGGGGCAGTATTATAGTAGTTATATTCTTGCACATAGGGAGCAGTATTATAGTAGTTATATTCTTGTACATAGGGGGCAGTATTATAGTAGTTACATTCTTGTACATAGGAGCAGTGTTATAGTAGTTATATTCTTGTACATAGGAGCAGTATTATAGTAGTTATATTCTTGTACATAGGGGCAGTATTATAGTAGTTATATTCTTGTACATAGGGGGCAGTATTATAGTAGTTATATTCTTGTACATAGGGGGCAGTATTATAGTAGCTACATTCTTGTACATAGGAGCAGTGTTATATTAGTTATATTCTTGTACATAGGAGCAGTATTATAGTAGTTATATTCTTGCACATAGGGGCAGTATTATAGTAGTTATATTCTTGTACATAGGGGCAGTATTATAGTAGTTATATTCTTGCACATAGGGAGCAGTATTATAGTAGTTATATTCTTCCACATAGGGGGCAGTATTATAGTAGTTACATTCTTGTACATAGGAGTAGTGTTATAGTAGTTATATTCTTGTACATAGGAGCAGTATTATAGTAGTTATATTCTTGTACATAGGGGCAGTATTATAGTAGTTATATTCTTGTACATAGGAGCAGTATTATAGTAGTTATATTCCTGTACATATGGGGCAGTATTATAGTAGTTATATTCTGTACATAGGAGCAGTATTATAGTACTTATATTCTTGTACATGGGAGCAGTATTATAGTAGTTATATTCTTGTACATAGGAGCAGTATTATAGAAGTTATATTCTTGTACATAGGGAACAGTATTATAGTAGTTATATTCTTGTACATAGGAGGCAGTATTATAGTAGTTATATTCTTGTACATAGGAGGCAGTATTATAGTAGTTATATTCTTGTACAAAGGGGTCAGTATTATAGTAGTTATATTCTTGTACATAGGAGCAGTATTATAGTAGTTATATTTCTGTACATAGGGAACAGTATTATAGTAGCTATATTTTTGTACATAGAGGGCAGTTTTATAGTAGTTATATTCTTGTACATAGGGGGCAGTATTATAGTAGTTATATTCTTATACATAGGAGCATTATTATAGTAGTTATATTCTTGTACATAGTGGCAGTATTATAGTAGATTTATTCTTGTACATAGGAGGCAGTATTATACTAGTTATATTCTTGTACATTGGATCAGTTTTATAGTAGTTATATTCTTGTACATAGGAGCAGTATTATAGTAGTTATATTCTTGTACATAGGGGGCAGTATTATAGTAGTTATATTCTTGTACATAGGGACAGTATTATAGTAGTTATATTCTTGTACATAGGAGCAGTATTATAGTAGTTATATTCTTGTACATAGGAGGCAGTATTATAGTAGTTATATTCTTGTACATAGGGGGCAGTATTATAGTAGTTATATTCTTGTACATAGGGGCAGTATTATAGTAGTTATATTCTTGCACACAGGGACAGTATTATAGTAGTTATATTCTTGTACATAGGAGCAGTATTATAGTAGTTATATTCTTGCACACAGAGGCAGTATTATAGTAGTTATATTCTTGTACATAGGGGGCAGTATTATAGTAGTTATATTCTTGTACATAGGAGCAGCATTATAGTAGTTATATTCTTGTACATAGGAGCAGTATTATAGTAGTTATATTCTTGTACATAGGTGCAGTATTATAGTAGTTATATTCTTGTACATAGGGGGCAGTATTATAGTAGTTATATTCTTGTACATAGGGGTCAGTATTATAGTAGTTACATTCTTGTACATAGGAGCAGTGTTATAGTAGTTATATTCTTGTACATAGGGGGCAGTATTATAGTAGTTATATTCTTGAACATAGGGCCAGTATTATAGTAGTTATATTCTTGTACATAGGGGGCAGTATTATAGTAGTTATATTCTTGTACATAGGGGGCAGTATTATAGTAGTTACATTCTTGTACACAGGAGCAGTGTTATAGTAGTTATATTCTTGTACATAGGAGCAGAATTAAAGTAGTTATATTCTTGTACATAGGGGCAGTATTATAGTAGTTATATTCTTGTACATAGGGGGCAGTATTATAGTAGTTATATTCTTGTACATAGGGGGCAGTATTATAGTAGTTATATTCTTGTACATAGGGGCAGTATTATAGTAGTTATATTCTTGTACATAGGAGCAGTATTATAGCAGTTATATTCCTGTACATAGGGGGCAGTATTATAGTAGTTATATTCTGTACATAGGAGCAGTATTATAGTAGTTATATTCATGTACATAGGAGCAGTATTATAGTAGTTATATTCTTGTACATAGGAGCAGTATTATAGTAGTTATATTCTTGTACATAGGGAACAGTATTATAGTAGTTATATTCTTGTACATAGGAGGCAGTATTATAGTAGTTATATTCTTGTACATAGGGAACAGTATTATAGTAGTTATAGTCTTGTACATAGGAGGCAGTATTATAGTAGTTATATTCTTGTACATAGGGGCAGTATTATAGTAGTTATATTCTTGTACATAGGGGCAGTATTATAGTAGTTATATTCTTGTACATAGGAGCAGTATTATAGTAGTTATATTCCTGTACATAGGAGCAGTATTATAGTAGTTATATTCTTGTACATAGGGGCAGTATTATAGTAGTTATATTCTTGTAGGAGCAGTATTATAGTAGTTATATTCTTGTACATAGGAGCAGTATTATAGTAGTTATATTCTTGTACATAGGGGCAGTATTATAGTCGTTATGTTCTTGTACATGGGGCAGTATTATAGTAGTTATATTCTTGTACATAGGGGCAGTATTATATTAGTTCTCTTCTTGTACATAGGAGCAGTATTATAGTAGTTATATTCTAACACATAAAAGAAGTATTATAGTAGTTATATTTTTGCACACAGGGGCAGTATTATAGTAGTTATATTCTTGTACATAGGGGGCAGTATTATAGTAGTTATATTCTTGTACATAGGAGCAGTATTATAGTAGTTATATTCTTGTACATAGGAGCAGTATTATAGTAGTTACATTCTTGTACATAGGAGCAGTGTTATATTATTTATATTCTTGTACATAGGAGCAGTATTATAGTAGTTTTATTCTTGTACATAGGAGCAGTATTATAGTAGTTATATTCTTGTACATAGGGGGCAGTATTATAGTAGTTATATTCTTGTACATAGGGGGCAGTATTATAGTAGTTATATTCTTGTACATAGGGGCAGTATTATAGTAGTTATATTCTTGTACATAGGAGCAGTATTATAGCAGTTATATTCCTGTACATAGGGGGCAGTATTATAGTAGTTATATTCTGTACATAGGAGCAGTATTATAGTAGTTATATTCATGTACATAGGAGCAGTATTATAGTAGTTATATTCTTGTACATAGGAGCAGTATTATAGTAGTTATATTCTTGTACATAGGGAACAGTATTATAGTAGTTATATTCTTGTACATAGGAGGCAGTATTATAGTAGTTATATTCTTGTACATAGGGAACAGTATTATAGTAGTTATAGTCTTGTACATAGGAGGCAGTATTATAGTAGTTATATTCTTGTACATAGGGGCAGTATTATAGTAGTTATATTCTTGTACATAGGGGCAGTATTATAGTAGTTATATTCTTGTACATAGGAGCAGTATTATAGTAGTTATATTCCTGTACATAGGAGCAGTATTATAGTAGTTATATTCTTGTACATAGGGGCAGTATTATAGTAGTTATATTCTTGTAGGAGCAGTATTATAGTAGTTATATTCTTGTACATAGGAGCAGTATTATAGTAGTTATATTCTTGTACATAGGGGCAGTATTATAGTCGTTATGTTCTTGTACATGGGGCAGTATTATAGTAGTTATATTCTTGTACATAGGGGCAGTATTATATTAGTTCTCTTCTTGTACATAGGAGCAGTATTATAGTAGTTATATTCTAACACATAAAAGAAGTATTATAGTAGTTATATTTTTGCACACAGGGGCAGTATTATAGTAGTTATATTCTTGTACATAGGGGGCAGTATTATAGTAGTTATATTCTTGTACATAGGAGCAGTATTATAGTAGTTATATTCTTGTACATAGGAGCAGTATTATAGTAGTTACATTCTTGTACATAGGAGCAGTGTTATATTATTTATATTCTTGTACATAGGAGCAGTATTATAGTAGTTTTATTCTTGTACATAGGGGCAGTATTATAGTAGTTATATTCTTGTACATAGGGGGCAGTATTATAGTAGTTATATTCTTGCACATAGGGCGCAGTATTATAGTACTTATATTCTTGTACATAGGGGGCAGTATTGTAGTAGTTGCATTCTTGTACATAGGAGTAGTGTTATAGTAGTTATATTCTTGTACATAGGAGCAGTATTATAGTAGTTATATTCTTGTACATAGGGGCAGTATTATAGTAGTTATATTCTTGTACATAGGGGCAGTATTATAGTAGTTATATTCTTGCACAAAGGGGCAGTATTATAGTAGTTATATTCTCGTACATAGGGGGCAGTATTAGAGTAGTTATATTCTTGTACATAGGAGCAGTATTATAGTAGTTATATTCTTGTACATAGGAACAGTATTATAGTAGTTATATTCTTGTACATAGGGCCAGTATTATAGTAGTTATATTCTTGTACATAGGGGCAGTATTATAGTAGTTATATTCTTGTACATAGGGGGCAGTATTATAGTAGTTATATTCTTGTACATAGGGGGCAGTATTATAGTAGCTACATTCTTGTACATAGGAGCAGTGTTATATTAGTTATATTCTTGTACATAGGAGCAGTATTATAGTAGTTATATTCTTGTACATAGGGGCAGTATTATAGTAGTTATATTCTTGTACATAGGGGGCAGTATTATAGTAGTTATATTCTTGCACATAGGGAGCAGTATTATAGTAGTTATATTCTTCCACATAGGGGGCAGTATTATAGTAGTTACATTCTTGTACATAGGAGTAGTGTTATAGTAGTTATATTCTTGTACATAGGAGCAGTATTATAGTAGTTGTATTCTTGTACATAGGGGCAGTATTATAGTAGTTATATTCTTGTACATAGGAGCAGTATTATAGTAGTTATATTCCTGTACATATGGGGCAGTATTATAGTAGTTATATTCTATACGTAGGAGCAGTATTATAGTAGTTATATTCTTGTACATGGGAGCAGTATTATAGTAGTTATATTCTTGTACATAGGAGCAGTATTATAGTAGTTATATTCTTGTACATAGGGAACAGTATTATAGTAGTTATATTCTTGTACATAGGAGGCAGTATTATAGTAGTTATATTCTTGTACATAGGGGTCAGTATTATAGTAGTTATATTCTTGTACATAGGAGCAGTATTATAGTAGTTATATTTCTGTACATAGGGAACAGTATTATAGTTGCTATATTCTTGTACATAGAGGGCAGTTTTATAGTAGTTATATTCTTGTACATAGGGGGCAGTATTATAGTAGTTATATTCTTATACATAGGAGCATTATTATAGTAGTTATATTCTTGTACATAGTGGCAGTATTATAGTAGATGTATTCTTGTACATAGGAGGCAGTATTATACTAGTTATATTCTTGTACATTGGATCAGTTTTATAGTAGTTATATTCTTGTACATAGGAGCAGTATTATAGTAGTTATATTCTTGTACATAGGGGGTAGTATTATAGTAGTTATATTCTTGTACATAGGGACAGTATTATAGTAGTTATATTCTTGTGCATAGGAGCAGTATTATAGTAGTTATATTCTTGTACATAGGAGTAAGTATTATAGTAGTTATATTCTTGTACATAGGGGGCAGTATTATAGTAGTTATATTCTTGTACATAGGGGCAGTATTATAGTAGTTATATTCTTGCACACAGGGACAGTATTATAGTAGTTATATTCTTGTACATAGGAGCAGTATTATAGTAGTTATATTCTTGCACACAGAGGCAGTATTATAGTAGTTATATTCTTGTACATAGGGGGCAGTATTATAGTAGTTATATTCTTGTACATAGGGGCAGTATTATAGTAGTTATATTCTTGTACATAGGGGCAGTATTACAGTAGTTATATTCTTGCACACAGGGGCAGTATTATAGTAGTTATATTCCTGTACATAGGGGGCAGTATTATAGTAGTTATATTCTTGTACATAGGAGCAGCATTATAGTAGTTATATTCTTGTACATAGGAGCAGTATTATAGTAGTTATATTCTTGTACATAGGGGCAGTATTATAGTAGTTATATTCTTGTACATAGGGGGCAGTATTATAGTAGTTATATTCTTGTACATAGGGGGCAGTATTATAGTAGTTACATTCTTGTACATAGGAGCAGTGTTATAGTAGTTATATTCTTGTACATAGAGGGCAGTATTATTGTAGTTATATTCTTGTACATAGGGCCAGTATTATAGTAGTTATATTCTTGTACATAGGGGGCAGTATTATAGTAGTTATATTCTTGCACATAGTGAGCAGTATTATAGTAGTTACATTCTTGTACATAGGGGGCAGTATTATAGTAGTTACATTCTTGTACATAGGAGCAGTGTTATAGTAGTTATATTCTTGTACATAGGAGCAGTATTATAGTAGTTATATTCTTGTACATAGCGGCAGTATTATAGTAGTTATATTCTTGTACATAGGGGGCAGTATTATAGTAGTTATATTCTTGTACATAGGGGGCAGTATTATAGTAGTTATATTCTTGTACATAGGGGCAGTATTATAGTAGTTATATTCTTGTACATAGGAGCAGTATTATAGCAGTTATATTCCTGTACATAGGGGGCAGTATTATAGTAGTTATATTCTGTATATAGGAGCAGTATTATAGTAGTTATATTCATGTACATAGGAGCAGTATTATAGTAGTTATATTCTTGTACATAGGAGCAGTATTATAGTAGTTATATTCTTGTACATAGGGAACAGTATTATAGTAGTTATATTCTTGTACATAGGAGGCAGTATTATAGTAGTTATATTCTTGTACATAGGGAACAGTATTATAGTAGTTATATTCTTGTACATAGGAGGCAGTATTATAGTAGTTATATTCTTGTACATAGGGGCAGTATTATAGTAGTTATATTCTTGTACATAGGGGCAGTATTATAGTAGTTATATTCTTGTACATAGGAGCAGTATTATAGTAGTTATATTCTTGTACATAGGGGCAGTATTATAGTCGTTATGTTCTTGTACATGGGGCAGTATTATAGTAGTTATATTCTTGTACATAGGGGCAGTATTATAGTAGTTATATTCTTGTACATAGGAGCAGTATTATAGTAGTTATATTTCTGTACATAGGGAACAGTATTATAGTAGTTATATTCTTGTACATAAGAGCGGTATTATAGTAGTTCTATTCTTGTAAATAAGAGAAGTATTATAGTAGCTATATTCTTGTACATAGGAGCAGTATTATAGTAGTTGTATTCTTGTACATAGGAGAAGTTTTATAGTAGTTATATTTCTGTACATAGGGAACAGTATTATAGTAGTTCTATTCTTGTACATAGGAGGCAGTTTTATAGTAGTTATATTCTTGTACATAGGGGGCAGTATTATAGTAGTTATATTCTTGTACATAGGGAGCAGTGTTATAGTAGTTATATTCTTGTACATAGGGGCAGTATGATAGTAGTTATATTCTTGTACATAGGGAGCAGTATTATAGTAGTTATATTCTTGTACATAGGAGCAGTATTATAGTAGTTATATTCTTGTACATAGGGAGCAGTATTATAGTAGTTATATTCTTGTACATAGGAGCAGTATTATAGTAGTTATATTCTCGTACATAGGGGGCAGTATTATAGTAGTTATATTCTTGTACATAGGGGCAGTATTATAGTAGTTATATTCTTATACATAGGGGCCGTAATATAGTAGTTATATTCTTGTACATAGGGAGCAGTATTATAGTAGTTATATTCTTGTACATAGGAGCAGTATTATAGTAGTTATATTCTTGTACATAGGGGCAGTATTATAGTAGTTATATTCTTGTACATAGGGCAGTATTATAGTAGTTATATTCATGTACATAGGAGCAGTATTATAGTAGTTATATTCTTATACATAGGAGCATTATTATAGTAGTTATATTCTTGTACATAGGGGCAGTATTATAGTAGATGTATTCTTGTACATAGGAGGCAGTATTATAGTAGTTATATTCTTGTACATTGGATCAGTTTTATAGTAGTTATATTCTTGTACATAGGAGCAGTATTATAGTAGTTATATTCTTGTACATAGGGGGCAGTATTATAGTAGTTATATTCTTGTACATAGGGGCAGTATTATAGTAGTTATATTCTTGTACATAGGAGCAGTATTATAGTAGTTATATTCTTGTACATAGGGATCAGTATTATAGTAGTTATATTCTTGTACATAGGGGGCAGTATTATAGTAGTTATATTCTTGTACATAGGGGCAGTATTATAGTAGATATATTCTTGCACACAGGGGCAGTATTATAGTAGTTATATTCTTGTACATAGGAGCAGTATTATAGTAGTTATATTCTTGCACACAGAATCAGTATTATAGTAGTTCTATTCTTGTACATAGGGGGCAGTATTATAGTAGTTATATTCTTGTACATAGGGGCAGTATTATAGTAGTTATATTCTTGCACACAGGGGCAGTATTATAGTAGTTATATTCTTGTACATAGGGGGCAGTATTATAGTAGTTATATTATTGTACATAGGTGCAGTGTTATAGTATTTATATTCTTGTACATAGGGGGCAGTATTATAGTAGCTATATTCTTTTACATAGGGAGCAGTATTATAGTAGTTATATTCTTGTACATAGGGGCAGTATTATAGTAGTTATATTCTTGTACATAGGGAGCAGTATTATAGTAGTTATATTCTTGTACATAGGAGCAGTAATATAGTAGTTATATTCTTGTACATAGGGGGCAGTATTATAGTAGTTATATTCTTGTACATAGGAGCAGTATTATAGTAGTTATATTTCTGTACATAGGGAACAGTATTATAGTAGCTATATTCTTGTACATAGAGGGCAGTTTTATAGTAGTTATATTCTTGTACATAGGGGGCAGTATTATAGTAGTTATATTCTTATGCATAGGAGCATTATTATAGTAGTTATATTCTTGTACATAGTGGCAGTATTATAGTAGATGTATTCTTGTACATAGGAGGCAGTATTATACTAGTTATATTCTTGTACATTGGATCAGTTTTATAGTAGTTATATTCTTGTACATAGGAGCAGTATTATAGTAGTTATGTTCTTGTACATAGGGGGCAGTATTATAGTAGTTACATTCTTGTACATAGGGGCAGTATTATAGTAGTTATATTCTTGTATATAGGAGCAGTATTATAGTAGTTATATTCTTGTACATAGGAGGCAGTATTATAGTAGTTATATTCTTGTACATAGGGGGCAGTATTATAGTAGTTATATTCTTGTACATAGGGGCAGTATTATAGTAGTTATATTCTTGCACACAGGGACAGTATTATAGTAGTTATATTCCTGTACATAGGAGCAGTATTATAGTAGTTATATTCTTGCACACAGAGGCAGTATTATAGTAGTTATAATCTTGTACATAGGGGGCAGTATTATAGTAGTTATATTCTTGTACATAGGGGCAGTATTATAGTAGTTATATTCTTGCACACAGGGGCAGTATTATAGTAGTTATATTCTAACACATAAAAGAAGTATTATAGTAGTTATATTCTTGTACATAGGGGCAGTATTATAGTAGTTATATTCTTGTACATAGGAGCAGTATTATAGTAGTTATATTCTTGTACATAGGGGGCAGTATTATAGTAGTTATATTCTTGTACATAGGGACAGTATTATAGTAGTTATATTCTTGTACATAGGAGCAGTATTATAGTAGTTATATTCTTGTACATAGGAGGCAGTATTATAGTAGTTATATTCTTGCACATAGGGGGCAGTATTATAGTAGTTATATTCTTGTACATAGGGGCAGTATTATAGTAGTTATATTCTTGCACACAGGGACAGTATTATAGTAGTTATATTCTTGTACATTGGAGCAGTATTATAGTAGTTATATTCTTGCACACAGAGGCAGTATTATAGTAGTTATATTCCTGTACATAGGGGCAGTATTATAGTAGTTATATTCTTGCACACAGGGGCAGTATTATAGTAGTTATATTCCTGTACATAGGGGGCAGTATTATAGTAGTTATATTCTTGTACATAGGAGCAGCATTATAGTAGTTATATTCTTGTACATAGGAGCAGTATTATAGTAGTTATATTCATGTACATAGGGGCAGTATTATAGTAGTTATATTCTTGTACATAGGGGGCAGTATTATAGTAGCTATATTCTTGTACATAGGGGGCAGTATTATAGTAGTTACATTCTTGTACATAGGAGCAGTGTTATAGTAGTTATATTCTTGAACATAGGGGGCAGTATTATAGTAGTTATATTCTTGTACATAGGGCCAGTATTATAGTAGTTATATTCTTGTACATAGGGGGCAGTATTATAGTAGTTATATTCTTGCACATAGGGAGCAGTATTATAGTAGTTATATTCTTGTACATAGGGGGCAGTATAATAGTAGTTACATTCTTGTACATAGGAGCAGTGTTATTGTAGTTATATTCTTGTACATAGGAGCAGTATTATAGTAGTTATATTCTTGTACATAGGGGCAGTATTGTAGTAGTTATATTCTTGTACATAGGGGGCAGTATTATAGTAGCTACATTCTTGTACATAGGAGCAGTGTTATATTAGTTATATTCTTGTACATAGGAGCAGTATTATAGTAGTTACATTCTTGCACATAGGGGCAGTATTATAGTAGTTATATTCTTGTACATAGGGGGCAGTATTATAGTAGTTATATTCTTGCACATAGGGAGCAGTATTATAGTAGTTATATTCTTCCACATAGGGGGCAGTATTATAGTAGTTACATTCTTGTACATAGGAGTAGTGTTATAGTAGTTATATTCTTGTACATAGGAGCAGTATTATAGTAGTTATATTCTTGTACATAGGGGCAGTATTATAGTAGTTATATTCTTGTACATAGGAGCAGTATTATAGTAGTTATATTCCTGTACATATGGGGCAGTATTATAGTAGTTATATTCTGTACATAGGAGCAGTATTATAGTAGTTATATTCTTGTACATGGGAGCAGTATTATAGTAGTTATATTCTTGTACATAGGAGCAGTATTATAGTAGTTATATTCTTGTACGTAGGGAACAGTATTATAGTAGTTATATTCTTGTACATAGGAGGCAGTATTATAGTAGTTATATTCTTGTACATAGGAGGCAGTATTATAGTAGTTATATTCTTGTACAAAGGGGTCAGTATTATAGTAGTTATATTCTTGTACATAGGAGCAGTATTATAGTAGTTATATTTCTGTACATAGGGAACAGTATTATAGTAGCTATATTTTTGTACATAGAGGGCAGTTTTATAGTAGTTATATTCTTGTACATAGGGGGCAGTATTATAGTAGTTATATTCTTATACATAGGAGCATTATTATAGTAGTTATATTCTTGTACATAGTGGCAGTATTATAGTAAATGTATTCTTGTACATAGGAGGCAGTATTATACTAGTTATATTCTTGTACATTGGATCAGTTTTATAGTAGTTATATTCTTGTACATAGGAACAGTATTATAGTAGTTATATTCTTGTACATAGGGGGCAGTATTATAGTAGTTATATTCTTGTACATTGGATCAGTTTTATAGTAGTTATATTCTTGTACATAGGAGCAGTATTATAGTAGTTATATTCTTGTACATAGGGGGCAGTATTATAGTAGTTATATTCTTGTACATAGGGACAGTATTATAGTAGTTATATTCTTGTACATAGGAGCAGTATTATAGTAGTTATATTCTTGTACATAGGGGGCAGTATTATAATAGTTATATTCTTGTACATTGGATCAGTTTTATAGTAGTTATATTCTTGTACATAGGAGCAGTATTATAGTAGTTATATTCTTGTACATAGGGGGCAGTATTATAGTAGTTATATTCTTGTACATAGGGACAGTATTATAGTAGTTATATTCTTGTACATAGGAGCAGTATTATAGTAGTTATATTCTTGTACATAGGAGGCAGTATTATAGTAGTTATATTCTTGTACATAGGGGGCAGTATTATAGTAGTTATATTCTTGTACATAGGGGCAGTATTATAGTAGTTATATTCTTGTACATAGGAGGCAGTATTATAGTAGTTATATTCTTATACATAGGGGGCAGTATTATAGTAGTTATATTCTTGTACATAGGGACAGTATTATAGTAGTTATATTCTTGTACATAGGAGCAGTATTATAGTAGTTATATTCTTGTACATAGGAGGCAGTATTATAGTAGTTATATTCTTGTACATAGGGGGCAGTATTATAGTAGTTATATTCTTGTACATTGTATCAGTTTTATAGTAGTTATATTCTTGTACATAGGAGCAGTATTATAGTAGTTATATTCTTGTACATAGGAGCAGTATTATAGTAGTTATATTCTTGTACATAAGAGGCAGTATTATAGTAGTTATATTCTTGTACATAGGGGGCAGTATTATACTAGTTATATTCTTGTACATTGGATCAGTTTTATAGTAGTTATATTCTTGTACATAGGAGCAGTATTATAGTAGTTATATTCTTGTACATAGGGGGCAGTATTATAGTAGTTATATTCTTGTACATAGGGACAGTATTATAGTAGTTATATTCTTGTACATAGGAGCAGTATTATAGTAGTTATATTCTTGTACATAGGAGGCAGTATTATAGTAGTTATATTCTTGTACATAGGGGGCAGTATTATAGTAGTTATATTCTTGTACATAGGGGCAGTATTATAGTAGTTATATTCTTGCACACAGGGACAGTATTATAGTAGTTATATTCTTGTACATAGGAGCAGTATTATAGTAGTTATATTCTTGCACACAGAGGCAGTATTATAGTAGTTATATTCTTGTACATAGGGGGCAGTATTATAGTAGTTATATACTTGTACATAGGGGCAGTATTATAGTAGTTATATTCTTGCACACAGGGGCAGTATTATAGTAGTTATATTCCTGTACATAGCGGGCAGTATTATAGTAGTTATATTCTTGTACATAGGAGCAGCATTATAGTAGTTATATTCTTGTACATAGGAGCAGTATTATAGTAGTTATATTCTTGTACATAGGGGCAGTATTATAGTAGTTATATTCTTGTACATAGGGGGCAGTATTATAGTAGTTATATTCTTGTACATAGGGGTCAGTATTATAGTAGTTACATTCTTGTACATAGGAGCAGTGTTATAGTAGTTATATTCTTGTACATAGGGGGCAGTGTTATAGTAGTTATATTCTTGTACATAGGGCCAGTATTATAGTAGTTATATTCTTGTACATAGGGGGCAGTATTATAGTAGTTATATTCTTGCACATAGGGAGCAGTATTATAGTAGTTATATTCTTGTACATAGGGGGCAGTATTATAGTAGTTACATTCTTGTACATAGGAGCAGTGTTATAGTAGTTATATTCTTGTACATAGGAGCAGTATTATAGTAGTTATATTCTTGTACATAGGGGCAGTATTATAGTAGTTATATTCTTGTACATAGGGGGCAGTATTATAGTAGTTATATTCTTGTACATAGGGGGCAGTATTATAGTAGTTATATTCTTGTACATAGGGGCAGTATTATAGTAGTTATATTCTTGTACATAGGAGCAGTATTATAGCAGTTATATTCCTGTACATAGGGGGCAGTATTATAGTAGTTATATTCTGTACATAGGAGCAGTATTATAGTAGTTATATTCATGTACATAGGAGCAGTATTATAGTAGTTATATTCTTGTACATAGGAGCAGTATTATAGTAGTTATATTCTTGTACATAGGGAACAGTATTATAGTAGTTATATTCTTTTACATAGGAGGCAGTATTATAGTAGTTATATTCTTGTACATAGGGAACAGTATTATAGTAGTTATAGTCTTGTACATAGCAGGCAGTATTATAGTAGTTATATTCTTGTACATAGGGGCAGTATTATAGTAGTTATATTCTTGTACTTAGGGGCAGTATTATAGTAGTTATATTCTTGTACATAGGAGCAGTATTATAGTAGTTATATTCCTGTACATAGGAGCAGTATTATAGTAGTTATATTCTTGTACATAGGGGCAGTATTATAGTAGTTATATTCTTGTAGGAGCAGTATTATAGTAGTTATATTCTTGTACATAGGAGCAGTATTATAGTAGTTATATTCTTGTACATAGGTGCAGTATTATAGTCGTTATGTTCTTGTACATGGGGCAGTATTACAGTAGTTATATTCTTGTACATATGGGCAGTATTATATTAGTTCTCTTCTTGTACATAGGAGCAGTATTATAGTAGTTATATTCTAACACATAAAAGAAGTATTATAGTAGTTATATTCTTGCACACAGGCGCAGTATTATAGTAGTTATATTCTTGTACATAGGGGGCAATATTATAGTAGTTATATTCTTGTACATTGGAGCAGTATTATAGTAGTTATATTCTTGTACATAGGAGCAGTATTATAGTAGTTACATTCTTGTACATAGGAGCAGTGTTATATTAGTTATATTCTTGTACATAGGAGCAGTATTATAGTAGTTTTATTCTTGTACATAGGGGCAGTATTATAGTAGTTATATTCTTGTACATAGGGGGCAGTATTATAGTAGTTATATTCTTGCACATAGGGAGCAGTATTATAGTACTTATATTCTTGTACATAGGGGGCAGTATTGTAGTAGTTGCATTCTTGTACATGGGAGTAGTGTTATAGTAGTTATATTCTTGTACATAGTATTATAGTAGTTATATTCTTGTACATATGGGCAGTATTATAGTAGTTATATTCTTGTACACAGGGGCAGTATTATAGTAGTTATATTCCTGTACATATTGGGCAGTATTATAGTAGTTATATTCTTGTACATAGGAGCAGCATTATAGTAGTTATATTCTTGTACATAGGATCAGTATTATAGTAGTTATATTCTTGTACATAGGGGCAGTATTATAGTAGTTATATTCTTGTACATAGGGGGCAGTATTATAGTAGTTATATTCTTGTACATAGGGGGCAGTATTATAGTAGTTACATTCTTGTACATAGGAGCAGTGTTATAGTAGTTATATTCTTGTACATAGGGGGCAGTATTATAGTAGTTATATTCTTGTACATAGGGCTAGTATTATAGTAGTTATATTCTTGTACATAGGGGGCAGTATTATAGTAGTTATATTCTTGCACATAGGGAGCAGTATTATAGTAGTTATATTCTTGTACATAGGGGGCAGTATTATAGTAGTTACATTCTTGTACATAGGAGCAGTGTTATAGTAGTTATATTCTTGTACATAGGAGCAGTATTATAGTAGTTATATTCTTGTACATAGGGGCAGTATTATAGTAGTTATATTCTTGTACATAGGGGGCAGTATTATAGTAGTTATATTCTTGTACATAGGGGCAGTATTATAGTAGCTACATTCTTGTACATAGGAGCAGTGTTATATTAGTTATATTCTTGTACATAGGAGCAGTATTATAGTAGTTATATTCTTGCACATAGGGGCAGTATTATAGTAGTTATATTCTTGTACATAGGGGCAGTATTATAGTAGTTATATTCTTGCACATAGGGAGCAGTATTATAGTAGTTATATTCTTCCACATAGGGGGCAGTATTATAGTAGTTACATTCTTGTACATAGGAGTAGTGTTATAGTAGTTATATTCTTGTACATAGGAGCAGTATTATAGTAGTTATATTCTTGTACATAGGGGCAGTATTATAGTAGTTATATTCTTGTACATAGGAGCAGTATTATAGTAGTTATATTCCTGTACATATGGGGCAGTATTATAGTAGTTATATTCTGTACATAGGAGCAGTATTATAGTACTTATATTCTTGTACATGGGAGCAGTATTATAGTAGTTATATTCTTGTACATAGGAGCAGTATTATAGTAGTTATATTCTTGTACATAGGGAACAGTATTATAGTAGTTATATTCTTGTACATAGGAGGCAGTATTATAGTAGTTATATTCTTGTACATAGGAGGCAGTATTATAGTAGTTATATTCTTGTACAAAGGGGTCAGTATTATAGTAGTTATATTCTTGTACATAGGAGCAGTATTATAGTAGTTATATTTCTGTACATAGGGAACAGTATTATAGTAGCTATATTTTTGTACATAGAGGGCAGTTTTATAGTAGTTATATTCTTGTACATAGGGGGCAGTATTATAGTAGTTATATTCTTATACATAGGAGCATTATTATAGTAGTTATATTCTTGTACATAGTGGCAGTATTATAGTAGATGTATTCTTGTACATAGGAGGCAGTATTATACTAGTTATATTCTTGTACATTGGATCAGTTTTATAGTAGTTATATTCTTGTACATAGGAGCAGTATTATAGTAGTTATATTCTTGTACATAGGGGGCAGTATTATAGTAGTTATATTCTTGTACATAGGGACAGTATTACAGTAGTTATATTCTTGTACATAGGAGCAGTATTATAGTAGTTATATTCTTGTACATAGGAGGCAGTATTATAGTAGTTATATTCTTGTACATAGGGGGCAGTATTATAGTAGTTATATTCTTGTACATAGGGGCAGTATTATAGTAGTTATATTCTTGAACACAGGGACAGTATTATAGTAGTTATATTCTTGTACATAGGAGCAGTATTATAGTAGTTATATTCTTGCACACAGAGGCAGTATTATAGTAGTTTTATTCTTGTACATAGGGGGCAGTATTATAGTAGTTATATTCTTGTACATAGGAGCAGCATTATAGTAGTTATATTCTTGTACATAGGAGCAGTATTATAGTAGTTATATTCTTGTACATAGGTGCAGTATTATAGTAGTTATATTCTTGTACATAGGGGGCAGTATTATAGTAGTTATATTCTTGTACATAGGGGTCAGTATTATAGTAGTTACATTCTTGTACATAGGAGCAGTGTTATAGTAGTTATATTCTTGTACATAGGGGGCAGTATTATAGTAGTTATATTCTTGAACATAGGGCCAGTATTATAGTAGTTATATTCTTGTACATAGGGGGCAGTATTATAGTAGTTATATTCTTGTACATAGGGGGCAGTATTATAGTAGTTACATTCTTGTACACAGGAGCAGTGTTATAGTAGTTATATTCTTGTACATAGGAGCAGTATTAAAGTAGTTATATTCTTGTACATAGGGGCAGTATTATAGTAGTTATATTCTTGTACATAGGGGGCAGTATTATAGTAGTTATATTCTTGTACATAGGGGGCAGTATTATAGTAGTTATATTCTTGTACATAGGGGCAGTATTATAGTAGTTATATTCTTGTACATAAGAGCAGTATTATAGCAGTTATATTCCTGTACATAGGGGGCAGTATTATAGTAGTTATATTCTGTACATA
Organism: Phyllobates terribilis; assembly: GCF_046119375.1. Taxonomy (NCBI): domain Eukaryota; kingdom Metazoa; phylum Chordata; class Amphibia; order Anura; family Dendrobatidae; genus Phyllobates; species Phyllobates terribilis. The sequence goes on from NW_027362761.1 coordinate 1,210,888,965, forward strand.
GGAGCAGTATTATAGTAGTTATATTCATGTACATAGGAGCAGTATTATAGTAGTTATATTCTTGTACATAGGAGCAGTATTATAGTAGTTATATTCTTGTACATAGGGAACAGTATTATAGTAGTTATATTCTTGTACATAGGAGGCAGTATTATAGTAGTTATATTCTTGTACATAGGGAACAGTATTATAGTAGTTATAGTCTTGTACATAGGAGGCAGTATTATAGTAGTTATATTCTTGTACATAGGGGCAGTATTAGAGTAGTTATATTCTTGTACATAGGGGCAGTATTATAGTAGTTATATTCTTTTACATAGGAGCAGTATTATAGTAGTTATATTCCTGTACATAGGAGCAGTATTATAGTAGTTATATTCTTGTACATAGGGGCAGTATTATAGTAGTTATATTCTTGTAGGAGCAGTATTATAGTAGTTATATTCTTGTACATAGGAGCAGTATTATAGTAGTTATATTCTTGTACATAGGGGCAGTATTATAGTCGTTATGTTCTTGTACATGGGGCAGTATTATAGTAGTTATATTCTTGTACATAGGGGCAGTATTATATTAGTTCTCTTCTTGTACATAGGAGCAGTATTATAGTAGTTATATTCTAACACATAAAAGAAGTATTATAGTAGTTATATTTTTGCACACAGGGGCAGTATTAAAGTAGTTATATTCTTGTACATAGGGGGCAGTATTATAGTAGTTATATTCTTGTACATAGGAGCAGTATTATAGTAGTTATATTCTTGTACATAGGAGCAGTATTATAGTAGTTACATTCTTGTACATAGGAGCAGTGTTATATTAGTTATATTCTTGTACATAGGAGCAGTATTATAGTAGTTTTATTCTTGTACATAGGGGCAGTATTATAGTAGTTATATTCTTGTACATAGGGGGCAGTATTATAGTAGTTATATTCTTGCACATAGGGCGCAGTATTATAGTACTTATATTCTTGTACATAGGGGGCAGTATTGTAGTAGTTGCATTCTTGTACATAGGAGTAGTGTTATAGTAGTTATATTCTTGTACATAGGAGCAGTATTATAGTAGTTATATTCTTGCACAAAGGGGCAGTATTATAGTAGTTATATTCTCGTACATAGGGGGCAGTATTAGAGTAGTTATATTCTTGTACATAGGAGCAGTATTATAGTAGTTATATTCTTGTACATAGGAACAGTATTATAGTAGTTATATTCTTGTACATAGGGGCAGTATTATAGTAGTTATATTCTTGCACAAAGGGGCAGTATTATAGTAGTTATATTCTCGTACATAGGGGGCAGTATTAGAGTAGTTATATTCTTGTACATAGGAGCAGTATTATAGTAGTTATATTCTTGTACATAGGAACAGTATTATAGTAGTTATATTCTTGTACATAGGGCCAGTATTATAGTAGTTATATTCTTGTACATAGGGGCAGTATTATAGTAGTTATATTCTTGTACATAGGGGGCAGTATTATAGTAGTTATATTCTTGTACATAGGGGGCAGTATTATAGTAGCTACATTCTTGTACATAGGAGCAGTGTTATATTAGTTATATTCTTGTACATAGGAGCAGTATTATAGTAGTTATATTCTTGTACATAGGGGCAGTATTATAGTAGTTATATTCTTGTACATAGGGGGCAGTATTATAGTAGTTATATTCTTGCACATAGGGAGCAGTATTATAGTAGTTATATTCTTCCACATAGGGGGCAGTATTATAGTAGTTACATTCTTGTACATAGGAGTAGTGTTATAGTAGTTATATTCTTGTACATAGGAGCAGTATTATAGTAGTTATATTCTTGTACATAGGGGCAGTATTATAGTAGTTATATTCCTGTACATAGGAGCAGTATTATAGTAGTTATATTCCTGTACATATGGGGCAGTATTATAGTAGTTATATTCTATACATAGGAGCAGTATTATAGTAGTTATATTCTTGTACATGGGAGCAGTATTATAGTAGTTATATTCTTGTACATAGGAGCAGTATTATAGTAGTTATATTCTTGTACATAGGGAACAGTATTATAGTAGTTATATTCTTGTACATAGGAGGCAGTATTATAGTAGTTATATTCTTGTACATAGGGGTCAGTATTATAGTAGTTATATTCTTGTACATAGGAGCAGTATTATAGTAGTTATATTTCTGTACATAGGGAACAGTATTATAGTTGCTATATTCTTGTACATAGAGGGCAGTTTTATAGTAGTTATATTCTTGTACATAGGGGGCAGTATTATAGTAGTTATATTCTTATACATAGGAGCATTATTATAGTAGTTATATTCTTGTACATAGTGGCAGTATTATAGTAGATGTATTCTTGTACATAGGAGGCAGTATTATACTAGTTATATTCTTGTACATTGGATCAGTTTTATAGTAGTTATATTCTTGTACATAGGAGCAGTATTATAGTAGTTATATTCTTGTACATAGGGGGTAGTATTATAGTAGTTATATTCTTGTACATAGGGACAGTATTATAGTAGTTATATTCTTGTGCATAGGAGCAGTATTATAGTAGTTATATTCTTGTACATAGGAGTAAGTATTATAGTAGTTATATTCTTGTACATAGGGGGCAGTATTATAGTAGTTATATTCTTGTACATAGGGGCAGTATTATAGTAGTTATATTCTTGCACACAGGGACAGTATTATAGTAGTTATATTCTTGTACATAGGAGCAGTATTATAGTAGTTATATTCTTGCACACAGAGGCAGTATTATAGTAGTTATATTCTTGTACATAGGGGGCAGTATTATAGTAGTTATATTCTTGTACATAGGGGCAGTGTTATAGTAGTTATATTCTTGTACATAGGGGCAGTATTATAGTAGTTATATTCTTGCACACAGGGGCAGTATTATAGTAGTTATATTCCTGTACATAGGGGGCAGTATTATAGTAGTTATATTCTTGTACATAGGAGCAGCATTATAGTAGTTATATTCTTGTACATAGGAGCAGTATTATAGTAGTTATATTCTTGTACATAGGGGCAGTATTATAGTAGTTATATTCTTGTACATAGGGGGCAGTATTATAGTAGTTATATTCTTGTACATAGGGGGCAGTATTATAGTAGTAACATTCTTGTACATAGGAGCAGTGTTATAGTAGTTATATTCTTGTACATAGAGGGCAGTATTATTGTAGTTATATTCTTGTACATAGGGCCAGTATTATAGTAGTTATATTCTTGTACATAGGGGCAGTATTATAGTAGTTATATTCTTGCACATAGGGAGCAGTATTATAGTAGTTACATTCTTGTACCTAGGGGGCAGTATTATAGTAGTTACATTCTTGTACATAGGAGCAGTGTTATAGTAGTTATATTCTTGTACATAGGAGCAGTATTATAGTAGTTATATTCTTTTACATAGCGGCAGTATTATAGTAGTTATATTCTTGTACATAGGGGGCAGTATTATAGTAGTTATATTCTTGTACATAGGGGGCAGTATTATAGTAGTTATATTCTTGTACATAGGGGCAGTATTATAGTAGTTATATTCTTGTACATAGGAGCAGTATTATAGCAGTTATATTCCTGTACATAGGGGGCAGTATTATAGTAGTTATATTCTGTACATAGGAGCAGTATTATAGTAGTTATATTCATGTACATAGGAGCAGTATTATAGTAGTTATATTCTTGTACATAGGAGCAGTATTATAGTAGTTATATTCTTGTACATAGGGAACAGTATTATAGTAGTTATATTCTTGTACATAGGAGGCAGTATTATAGTAGTTATATTCTTGTACATAGGGAACAGTATTATAGTAGTTATATTCTTGTACATAGGAGGCAGTATTATAGTAGTTATATTCTTGTACATAGGGGCAGTATTATAGTAGTTATATTCTTGTACATAGGGGCAGTAATATAGTAGTTATATTCTTGTACATAGGAGCAGTATTATAGTAGTTATATTCTTGTACATAGGGGCAGTATTATAGTCGTTATGTTCTTGTACATGGAGCAGTATTATAGTAGTTATATTCTTGTACATAGGGGCAGTATTATATTAGTTCTCTTCTTGTACATAGGAGCAGTATTATAGTAGTTATATTCTAACACATAAATGAAGTATTATAGTAGTTATATTCTTGTACATAGGGGCAGTATTATAGTAGTTATATTCTTGTACATAGGAGCAGTATTATAGTAGTTATATTTCTGTACATAGGGAACAGTATTATAGTAGTTATATTCTTGTACATAAGAGCGGTATTATAGTAGTTCTATTCTTGTAAATAAGAGAAGTATTATAGTAGCTATATTCTTGTACATAGGAGCAGTATTATAGTAGTTGTATTCTTGTACATAGGAGCAGTTTTATAGTAGTTATATTTCTGTACATAGGGAACAGTATTATAGTAGTTCTATTCTTGTACATAGGAGGCAGTTTTATAGTAGTTATATTCTTGTACATAGGGGGCAGTATTATAGTAGTTATATTCTTGTACATAGGGAGCAGTGTTATAGTAGTTATATTCTTGTACATAGGGGCAGTATGATAGTAGTTATATTCTTGTACATAGGGAGCAGTATTATAGTAGTTATATTCTTGTACATAGGAGCAGTATTATAGTAGTTATATTCTTGTACATAGGGAGCAGTATTATAGTAGTTATATTCTTGTACATAGGAGCAGTATTATAGTAGTTATATTCTCGTACATAGGGGGCAGTATTATAGTAGTTATATTCTTGTACATAGGGGCAGTATTATAGTAGTTATATTCTTATACATAGGGGCCGTAATATAGTAGTTATATTCTTGTACATAGGGAGCAGTATTATAGTAGTTATATTCTTGTACATAGGAGCAGTATTATAGTAGTTATATTCTTGTACAGAGGGGCAGTTTTATAGTAGTTATATTCTTGTACATAGGGCAGTATTATAGTAGTTATATTCTTGTACATAGGAGCAGTATTATAGTAGTTATATTCTTATACATAGGAGCATTATTATAGTAGTTATATTCTTGTACATAGGGGCAGTATTATAGTAGATGTATTCTTGTACATAGGAGGCAGTATTATAGTAGTTATATTCTTGTACATTGGATCAGTTTTATAGTAGTTATATTCTTGTACATAGGAGCAGTATTATAGTAGTTATATTCTTGTACATAGGGGGCAGTATTATAGTAGTTATATTCTTGTACATAGGGGCAGTATTATAGTAGTTATATTCTTGTACATAGGAGCAGTATTATAGTAGTTATATTCTTGTACATAGGGATCAGTATTATAGTAGTTATATTCTTGTACATAGGGGGCAGTATTATAGTAGTTATATTCTTGTACATAGGGGCAGTATTATAGTAGATATATTCTTGCACACAGGGGCAGTATTATAGTAGTTATATTCTTGTACATAGGAGCAGTATTATAGTAGTTATATTCTTGCACACAGAGTCAGTATTATAGTAGTTCTATTCTTGTACATAGGGGGCAGTATTATAGTAGTTATATTCTTGTACATAGCGGCAGTATTATAGTAGTTATATTCTTGCACACAGGGGCAGTATTATAGTAGTTATATTCTTGTACATAGGGGGCAGTATTATAGTAGTTATATTATTGTACATAGGTGCAGTGTTATAGTATTTATATTCTTGTACATAGGGGGCAGTATTATAGTAGCTATATTCTTTTACATAGGGAGCAGTATTATAGTAGTTATATTCTTGTACATAGGGGCAGTATTATAGTAGTTATATTCTTGTACATAGGGAGCAGTATTATAGTAGTTATATTCTTGTACATAGGAGCAGTAATATAGTAGTTATATTCTTGTACATAGGGGGCAGTATTATAGTAGTTATATTCTTGTACATAGGAGCAGTATTATAGTAGTTATATTTCTGTACATAGGGAACAGTATTATAGTAGATATATTCTTGTACATAGAGGGCAGTTTTATAGTAGTTATATTCTTGTACATAGGGGGCAGTATTATAGTAGTTATATTCTTATGCATAGGAGCATTATTATAGTAGTTATATTCTTGTACATAGTGGCAGTATTATAGTAGATGTATTCTTGTACATAGGAGGCAGTATTATACTAGTTATATTCTTGTACATTGGATCAGTTTTATAGTAGTTATATTCTTGTACATAGGAGCAGTATTATAGTAGTTATGTTCTTGTACATAGGGGGCAGTATTATAGTAGTTACATTCTTGTACATAGGGGCAGTATTATAGTAGTTATATTCTTGTACATAGGAGCAGTATTATAGTAGTTATATTCTTGTACATAGGAGGCAGTATTATAGTAGTTATATTCTTGTACATAGGGGGCAGTATTATAGTAGGTATATTCTTGTACATAGGGGCAGTATTATAGTAGTTATATTCTTGCACACAGGGACAGTATTATAGTAGTTATATTCCTGTACATAGGAGCAGTATTATAGTAGTTATATTCTTGCACACAGAGGCAGTATTATAGTAGTTATAATCTTGTACATAGGGGGCAGTATTATAGTAGTTATATTCTTGTACATAGGGGCAGTATTATAGTAGTTATATTCTTGCACATAGGGAGCAGTATTATAGTAGTTATATTCTTCCACATAGGGGGCAGTATTATAGTAGTTACATTCTTGTACATAGGAGTAGTGTTATAGTAGTTATATTCTTGTACATAGGAGCAGTATTATAGTAGTTATATTCTTGTACATAGGGGCAGTATTATAGTAGTTATATTCTTGTACATAGGAGCAGTATTATAGTAGTTATATTCCTGTACATATGGGGCAGTATTATAGTAGTTATATTCTATACATAGGAGCAGTATTATAGTAGTTATATTCTTGTACATGGGAGCAGTATTATAGTAGTTATATTCTTGTACATAGGAGCAGTATTATAGTAGTTATATTCTTGTACATAGGGAACAGTATTATAGTAGTTATATTCTTGTACATAGGAGGCAGTATTATAGTAGTTATATTCTTGTACATAGGGGTCAGTATTATAGTAGTTATATTCTTGTACATAGGAGCAGTATTATAGTAGTTATATTGCTGTACATAGGGAACAGTATTATAGTTGCTATATTCTTGTACATAGAGGGCAGTTTTATAGTAGTTATATTCTTGTACATAGGGGGCAGTATTATAGTAGTTATATTCTTATACATAGGAGCATTATTATAGTAGTTATATTCTTGTACATAGTGGCAGTATTATAGTAGATGTATTCTTGTACATAGGAGGCAGTATTATACTAGTTATATTCTTGTACATTGGATCAGTTTTATAGTAGTTATATTCTTGTACATAGGAGCAGTATTATAGTAGTTATATTCTTGTACATAGGGGGTAGTATTATAGTAGTTATATTCTTGTACATAGGGACAGTATTATAGTAGTTATATTCTTGTGCATAGGAGCAGTATTATAGTAGTTATATTCTTGTACATAGGAGTAAGTATTATAGTAGTTATATTCTTGTACATAGGGGGCAGTATTATAGTAGTTATATTCTTGTACATAGGGGCAGTATTATAGTAGTTATATTCTTGCACACAGGGACAGTATTATAGTAGTTATATTCTTGTACATAGGAGCAGTATTATAGTAGTTATATTCTTGCACACAGAGGCAGTATTATAGTAGTTATATTCTTGTACATAGGGGGCAGTATTATAGTAGTTATATTCTTGTACATAGGGGCAGTGTTATAGTAGTTATATTCTTGTACATAGGGGCAGTATTATAGTAGTTATATTCTTGCACACAGGGGCAGTATTATAGTAGTTATATTCCTGTGCATAGGGGGCAGTATTATAGTAGTTATATTCTTGTACATAGGAGCAGCATTATAGTAGTTATATTCTTGTACATAGGAGCAGTATTATAGTAGTTATATTCTTGTACATAGGGGCAGTATTATAGTAGTTATATTCTTGTACATAGGGGGCAGTATTATAGTAGTTATATTCTTGTACATAGGGGGCAGTATTATAGTAGTTACATTCTTGTACATAGGAGCAGTGTTATAGTAGTTATATTCTTGTACATAGAGGGCAGTATTATTGTAGTTATATTCTTGTACATAGGGCCAGTATTATAGTAGTTATATTCTTGTACATAGGGGCAGTATTATAGTAGTTATATTCTTGCACATAGGGAGCAGTATTATAGTAGTTACATTCTTGTACCTAGGGGGCAGTATTATAGTAGTTACATTCTTGTACATAGGAGCAGTGTTATAGTAGTTATATTCTTGTACATAGGAGCAGTATTATAGTAGTTATATTCTTGTACATAGCGGCAGTATTATAGTAGTTATATTCTTGTACATAGGGGGCAGTATTATAGTAGTTATATTCTTGTACATAGGGGGCATTATTATAGTAGTTATATTCTTGTACATAGGGGCAGTATTATAGTAGTTATATTCTTGTACATAGGAGCAGTATTATAGCAGTTATATTCCTGTACATAGGGGGCAGTATTATAGTAGTTATATTCTGTACATAGGAGCAGTATTATAGTAGTTATATTCATGTACATAGGAGCAGTATTATAGTAGTTATATTCTTGTACATAGGAGCAGTATTATAGTAGTTATATTCTTGTACATAGGGAACAGTATTATAGTAGTTATATTCTTGTACATAGGAGGCAGTATTATAGTAGTTATATTCTTGTACATAGGGAACAGTATTATAGTAGTTATATTCTTGTACATAGGAGGCAGTATTATAGTAGTTATATTCTTGTACATAGGGGCAGTATTATAGTAGTTATATTCTTGTACATAGGGGCAGTATTATAGTAGTTATATTCTTGTACATAGGAGCAGTATTATAGTAGTTATATTCTTGTACATAGGGGCAGTATTATAGTCGTTATGTTCTTGTACATGGAGCAGTATTATAGTAGTTATATTCTTGTACATAGGGGCAGTATTATATTAGTTCTCTTCTTGTACATAGGAGCAGTATTATAGTAGTTATATTCTAACACATAAATGAAGTATTATAGTAGTTATATTCTTGTACATAGGGGCAGTATTATAGTAGTTATATTCTTGTACATAGGAGCAGTATTATAGTAGTTATATTTCTGTACATAGGGAACAGTATTATAGTAGATATATTCTTGTACATAGAGGGCAGTTTTATAGTAGTTATATTCTTGTACATAGGGGGCAGTATTATAGTAGTTATATTCTTATGCATAGGAGCATTATTATAGTAGTTATATTCTTGTACATAGTGGCAGTATTATAGTAGATGTATTCTTGTACATAGGAGGCAGTATTATACTAGTTATATTCTTGTACATTGGATCAGTTTTATAGTAGTTATATTCTTGTACATAGGAGCAGTATTATAGTCGTTATGTTCTTGTACATAGGGGGCAGTATTATAGTAGTTACATTCTTGTACATAGGGGCAGTATTATAGTAGTTATATTCTTGTACATAGGAGCAGTATTATAGTAGTTATATTCTTGTACATAGGAGGCAGTATTATAGTAGTTATATTCTTGTACATAGGGGGCAGTATTATAGTAGTTATATTCTTGTACATAGGGGCAGTATTATAGTAGTTATATTCTTGCACACAGGGACAGTATTATAGTAGTTATATTCCTGTACATAGGAGCAGTATTATAGTAGTTATATTCTTGCACACAGAGGCAGTATTATAGTAGTTATAATCTTGTACATAGGGGGCAGTATTATAGTAGTTATACTCTTGTACATAGGGGCAGTATTATAGTAGTTATATTCTTGCACACAGGGGCAGTATTATAGTAGTTATATTCTAACACATAAAAGAAGTATTATAGTAGTTATATTCTTGTACATAGGGGCAGTATTATAGTAGTTATATTCTTGTACATAGGAGCAGTTTTATAGTATTTATATTTCTGTACATAGGGAACAGTATTATAGTAGTTATATTCTTGTACATAAGAGCGGTATTATAGTAGTTCTATTCTTGTACATAAGAGAAGTATTATAGTAGCTATATTCTTGTACATAGGAGCAGTATTATAGTAGTTGTATTCTTGTACATAGGAGCAGTTTTATAGAAGTTATATTTCTGTACATAGGGAATAGTATTATAGTAGTTCTATTCTTGTACATAGGAGGCAGTTTTATAGTAGTTATATTCTTGTACATAGGGGGCAGTATTATAGTAGTTATATTCTTGTACATAGGGAGCAGTGTTATAGTAGTTATATTCTTGTACATAGGGGCAGTATGATAGTAGTTATATTCTTGTACATAGGGAGCAGTATTATAGTAGTTATATTCTTGTACATAGGAGCAGTATTATAGTAGTTATATTCTTGTACATAGGGAGCAGTATTATAGTAGTTATATTCTTGTACATAGGAGCAGTATTATAGTAGTTATATTCTCGTACATGGGGGCAGTATTATAATAGTTATATTCTTGTACATAGGGGCAGTATTATAGTAGTTATATTCTTATACATAGGGGCCGTATTATAGTAGTTATTTTCTTGTACATAGGGAGCAGTATTATAGTAGTTATATTCTTGTACATAGGAGCAGTATTATAGTAGTTATATTCTTGTACATAGGGGCAGTATTATAGTAGTTATATTCTTGTACATAGGGCAGTATTATAGTAGTTATATTCTTGTACATAGGAGCAGTATTATAGTAGTTATATTCTTATACATAGGAGCATTATTATAGTAGTTATATTCTTGTACATAGGGGCAATATTATAGTAGATGTATTCTTGTACATAGGAGGCAGTATTATAGTAGTTATATTCTTGTACATTGGATCAGTTTTATAGTAGTTATATTCTTGTACATAGGAGCAGTATTATAGTAGTTATATTCTTGTACATAGGGGGCAGTATTATAGTAGTTATATTCTTGTACATAGGAGCAGTATTATAGTAGTTATATTTCTGTACATAGGGAACAGTATTATAGTAGCTATATTCTTGTACATAGAGGGCAGTTTTATAGTAGTTATATTCTTGTACATAGGGGGCAGTATTATAGTAGTTATATTCTTATGCATAGGAGCATTATTATAGTAGTTATATTCTTGTACATAGTGGCAGTATTATAGTAGATGTATTCTTGTACATAGGAGGCAGTATTATACTAGTTATATTCTTGTACATTGGATCAGTTTTATAGTAGTTATATTCTTGTACATAGGAGCAGTATTATAGTAGTTATGTTCTTGTACATAGGGGGCAGTATTATAGTAGTTACATTCTTGTACATAGGGGCAGTATTATAGTAGCTATATTCTTGTACATAGGAGCAGTATTATAGTAGTTATATTCTTGTACATAGGAGGCAGTATTATAGTAGTTATATTCTTGTACATAGGGGGCAGTATTATAGTAGTTATATTCTTGTACATAGGGGCAGTATTATAGTAGTTATATTCTTGCACACAGGGACAGTATTATAGTAGTTATATTCCTGTACATAGGAGCAGTATTATAGTAGTTATATTCTTGCACACAGAGGCAGTATTATAGTAGTTATAATCTTGTACATAGGGGGCAGTATTATAGTAGTTATATTCTTGTACATAGGGGCAGTATTATAGTAGTTATATTCTTGCACACAGGGGCAGTTTTATAGTAGTTATATTCTAACACATAAAATAAGTATTATAGTAGTTATATTCTTGTACATAGGGGCAGTATTATAGTAGTTATATTCTTGTACATAGGAGCAGTTTTATAGTATTTATATTTCTGTACATAGGGAACAGTATTATAGTAGTTATATTCTTGTACATAAGAGCGGTATTAAAGTAGTTCTATTCTTGTACATAAGAGAAGTATTATAGTAGCTATATTCTTGTACATAGGAGGAGTATTATAGTAGTTGTATTCTTGTACATAGGAGCAGTTTTATAGAAGTTATATTTCTGTACATAGGGAACAGTATTATAGTAGTTCTATTCTTGTACATAGGAGGCAGTTTTATAGTAGTTATATTCTTGTACATAGGGGGCAGTATTATAGTAGTTATATTCTTGTACATAGGGAGCAGTGTTATAGTAGTTATATTCTTGTACATAGGGGCAGTATGATAGTAGTTATATTCTTGTACATAGGGAGCAGTATTATAGTAGTTATATTCTTGTACATAGGAGCAGTATTATAGTAGTTATATTCTTGTACATAGGGAGCAGTATTATAGTAGTTATATTCTTGTACATAGGAGCAGTATTATAGTAGTTATATTCTCGTACATGGGGGCAGTATTATAATAGTTATATTCTTGTACATAGGGGCAGTATTATAGTAGTTATATTCTTATACATAGGGGCCGTATTATAGTAGTTATTTTCTTGTACATAGGGAGCAGTATTATAGTAGTTATATTCTTGTACATAGGAGCAGTATTATAGTAGTTATATTCTTGTACATAGGGGCAGTATTATAGTAGTTATATTCTTGTACATAGGGCAGTATTATAGTAGTTATATTCTTGTACATAGGAGCAGTATTATAGTAGTTATATTCTTATACATAGGAGCATTATTATAGTAGTTATATTCTTGTACATAGGGGCAATATTATAGTAGATGTATTCTTGTACATAGGAGGCAGTATTATAGTAGTTATATTCTTGTACATTGGATCAGTTTTATAGTAGTTATATTCTTGTACATAGGAGCAGTATTATAGTAGTTATATTCTTGTACATAGGGGGCAGTATTATAGTAGTTATATTCTTGTACATAGGGGCAGTATTATAGTAGTTATATTCTTGTACATAGGAGCAGTATTATAGTAGTTATATTCTTGTACATAGGGATCAGTATTATAGTAGTTATATTCTTGTACATAGGGGGCAGTATTATAGTAGTTATATTCTTGTACATAGCGGCAGTATTATAGTAGATATATTCTTGCACACAGGGGCAGTATTATAGTAGTTATATTCTTGTACATAGGAGCAGTATTATAGTAGTTATATTCTTGCACACAGAGGCAGTATTATAGTAGTTCTATTCTTGTACATAGGGGGCAGTATTATAGTAGTTATATTCTTGTACATAGGGGCAGTATTATAGTAGTTATATTCTTGCACACAGGGGCAGTATTATAGTAGTTATATTCTTGTACATAGGGGGCAGTATTATAGTAGTTATATTATTGTACATAGGAGCAGTGTTATAGTAGTTATATTCTTGTACATAGGGGGCAGTATTATAGTAGCTATATTCTTGTACATAGGGAGCAGTATTATAGTAGTTATATTCTTGTACATAGGGGCAGTATTATAGTAGTTATATTCTTGTACATAGGGAGCAGTATTATAGTAGTTATATTCTTGTACATAGGAGCAGTATTATAGTAGTTATATTCTTGTACATAGGGGGCAGTATTATAGTAGTTATATTCTTGTACATAGGGGCAGTATTATAGTAGTTATATTCTTGTACATAGGGGCAGTATTATAGTCGTTATAATCTTTTACATAGGAGCAGTATTATAGTAGTTATATTCTTGTACATAGGGAGCAGTATTATAGTAGTTATATTCTTGTACATAGGAGCAGTATTATAGTAGTTATATTCTTGTATATAGGGGGCAGTATTATAGTAGTTATATTCTTGTACATAGGGGCAGTATTATAGTAGTTATATTCTTGTACATAGGGGCAGTATTATAGTAGTTATATTCTTGTACATAGGAGGCAGTATTATAGTAGTTATATTCTTGTACATAGGAGCAGCATTATAGTAGTTATATTCTTGTACATAGGAGCAGTATTATAGTAGTTATATTCTTGTACATAGGGGCAGTATTATAGTAGTTATATTCTTGTACATAGGGGGCAGTATTATAGTAGTTATATTCTTGTACATAGGGGGCAGTATTATAGTAGTTACATTCTTGTACATAGGAGCAGTTTTATAGTAGTTATATTCTTGTACATAGGGGGCAGTATTATTGTAGTTATATTCTTGTACATAGGGCCAGTATTATAGTAGTTATATTCTTGTACATAGGGGGCAGTATTATAGTAGTTATATTCTTGCACATAGGGAGCAGTATTATAGTAGTTATATTCTTGTACATAGGGGGCAGTATTATAGTAGTTACATTCTTGTACATAGGAGCAGTGTTATAGTAGTTATATTCTTGTACATAGGAGCAGTATTATAGTAGTTATATTCTTGTACATAGCGGCAGTATTATAGTAGTTATATTCTTGTACATAGGGGGCAGTATTATAGTAGTTATATTCTTGTACATAGGGGGCAGTATTATAGTATTTATATTCTTGTACATAGGGGCAGTATTATAGTAGTTATATTCTTGTACATAGGAGCAGTATTATAGCAGTTATATTCCTGTACATAGGGGGCAGTATTATAGTAGTTATATTCTTATACATAGGGGCCGTATTATAGTAGTTATTTTCTTGTACATAGGGAGCAGTATTATAGTAGTTATATTCTTGTACATAGGAGCAGTATTATAGTAGTTATATTCTTGTACATAGGGAACAGTATTATAGTAGTTATATTCTTGTACATAGGAGGCAGTATTATAGTAGTTATATTCTTGTACATAGGGAACAGTATTATAGTAGTTATATTCTTGTACATAGGAGGCAGTATTATAGTAGTTATATTCTTGTACATAGGGGCAGTATTATAGTAGTTATATTCTTGTACATAGGGGCAGTATTATAGTAGTTATATTCTTGTACATAGGAGCAGTATTATAGTAGTTATATTCTTGTACATAGGGGCAGTATTATAGTCGTTATGTTCTTGTACATGGGGCAGTATTATAGTAGTTATATTCTTGTACATAGGGGCAGTTTTATAGTAGTTATATTTCTGTACATAGGGAACAGTATTATAGTAGTTATATTCTTGTACATAAGAGCGGTATTATAGTAGTTCTCTTCTTGAACATAGGAGCAGTATTATAGTAGTTATATTCTAACACATAAATGAAGTATTATAGTAGTTATATTCTTGTACATAGGGGCAGTATTATAGTAGTTATATTCTTGTACATAGGAGCAGTTTTATAGTAGTTATATTTCTGTACATAGGGAACAGTATTATAGTAGTTATATTCTTGTACATAAGAGCGGTATTATAGTAGTTCTATTCTTGTAAATAAGAGAAGTATTATAGTAGCTATATTCTTGTACATAGGAGCAGTATTATAGTAGTTGTATTCTTGTACATAGGAGCAGTTTTATAGTAGTTATATTTCTGTACATAGGGAACAGTATTATAGTAGTTCTATTCTTGTACATAGGAGGCAGATTTATAGTAGTTATATTCTTGTACATAGGGGGCAGTATTATAGTAGTTATATTCTTGTACATAGGGAGCAATGTTATAGTAGTTATATTCTTGTACATAGGGGCAGTATGATAGTAGTTATATTCTTGTACATAGGGAGCAGTATTATAGTAGTTATATTCTTGTACATAGGAGCAGTATTATAGTAGTTATATTCTTGTACATAGGGAGCAGTATTATAGTAGTTATATTCTTGTACATAGGAGCAGTATTATAGTAGTTATATTCTCGTACATAGGGGGCAGTATTATAGTAGTTATATTCTTGTACATAGGGGCAGTATTATAGTAGTTATATTCTTATACATAGGGGCCGTAATATAGTAGTTATATTCTTGTACATAGGGAGCAGTATTATAGTAGTTATATTCTTGTACATAGGAGCAGTATTATAGTAGTTATATTCTTGTACATAGGGGCAGTATTATAGTAGTTATATTCTTGTACATAGGGCAGTATTATAGTAGTTATATTCTTGTACATAGGAGCAGTATTATAGTAGTTATATTCTTATACATAGGAGCATTATTATAGTAGTTATATTCTTGTACATAGGGGCAGTATTATAGTAGATGTATTCTTGTACATAGGAGGCAGTATTATAGTAGTTATATTCTTGTACATTGGATCAGTTTTATAGTAGTTATATTCTTGTACATAGGAGCAGTATTATAGTAGTTATATTCTTGTACATAGGGGGCAGTATTATAGTAGTTATATTCTTGTACATAGGGGCAGTATTATAGTAGTTATATTCTTGTACATAGGAGCAGTATTATAGTAGTTATATTCTTGTACATAGGGATCAGTATTATAGTAGTTCTATTCTTGTACATAGGGGGCAGTATTATAGTAGTTATATTCTTGTACATAGGGGCAGTATTATAGTAGTTATATTCTTGCACACAGGGGCAGTATTATAGTAGTTATATTCTTGTACATAGGGGGCAGTATTATAGTAGTTATATTATTGTACATAGGTGCAGTGTTATAGTATTTATATTCTTGTACATAGGGGGCAGTATTATAGTAGCTATATTCTTTTACATAGGGAGCAGTATTATAGTAGTTATATTCTTGTACATAGGGGCAGTATTATAGTAGTTATATTCTTGTACATAGGGAGCAGTATTATAGTAGTTATATTCTTGTACATAGGAGTAGTAATATAGTAGTTATATTCTTGTACATAGGGGGCAGTATTATAGTAGTTATATTCTTGTACATAGGAGCAGTATTATAGTAGTTATATTTCTGTACATAGGGAACAGTATTATAGTAGCTATATTCTTGTACATAGAGGGCAGTTTTATAGTAGTTATATTCTTGTACATAGGGGGCAGTATTATATTAGTTATATTCTTATGCATAGGAGCATTATTATAGTAGTTATATTCTTGTACATAGTGGCAGTATTATAGTAGATGTATTCTTGTACATAGGAGGCAGTATTATACTAGTTATATTCTTGTACATTGGATCAGTTTTATAGTAGTTATATTCTTGTACATAGGAGCAGTATTATAGTAGTTATATTCTTGTACATAGGGGGCAGTATTATAGTAGTTACATTCTTGTACATAGGGGCAGTATTATAGTAGTTATATTCTTGTACATAGGAGCAGTATTATAGTAGTTATATTCTTGTACATAGGAGGCAGTATTATAGTAGTTATATTCTTGTACATAGGGGCAGTATTATAGTAGTTATATTCTTGCACACAGGGGCAGTATTATAGTAGTTACATTCTAACACATAAAAGAAGTATTATAGTAGTTATATTCTTGTACATAGGGGCAGTATTATAGTAGTTATATTCTTGTACATAGGAGCAGTTTTATAGTATTTATATTTCTGTACATAGGGAACAGTATTATAGTAGTTATATTCTTGTACATAAGAGCGGTATTATAGTAGTTCTATTCTTGTACATAAGAGAAGTATTATAGTAGCTATATTCTTGTACATAGGAGCAGTATTATAGTAGTTGTATTCTTGTACATAGGAGCAGTTTTATAGTAGTTATATTTCTGTACATAGGGAACAGTATTATAGTAGTTCTATTCTTGTACATAGGAGGCAGTTTTATAGTAGTTATATTCTTGTACATAGGGGGCAGTATTATAGTAGTTATATTCTTGTACATAGGGAGCAGTGTTATAGTAGTTATATTCTTGTACATAGGGGCAGTATGATAGTAGTTATATTCTTGTACATAGGGAGTAGTATTATAGTAGTTATATTCTTGTACATAGGAGCAGTATTATAGTAGTTATATTCTTGTACATAGGGAGCAGTATTATAGTAGTTATATTCTTGTACATAGGAGCAGTATTATAGTAGTTATATTCTCGTACATGGGGGCAGTATTATAATAGTTATATTCTTGTACATAGGGGCAGTATTATAGTAGTTATATTCTTATACATAGGGGCCGTATTATAGTAGTTATTTTCTTGTACATAGGGAGCAGTATTATAGTAGTTATATTCTTGTACATAGGAGCAGTATTATAGTAGTTATATTCTTGTACATAGGGGCAGTATTATAGTAGTTATATTCTTGTACATAGGGCAGTATTATAGTAGTTATATTCTTGTACATAGGAGCAGTATTATAGTAGTTATATTCTTATACATAGGAGCATTATTATAGTAGTTATATTCTTGTACATTGGGGCAATATTATAGTAGATGTATTCTTGTACATAGGAGGCAGTATTATAGTAGTTATATTCTTGTACATTGGATCAGTTTTATAGTAGTTATATTCTTGTACATAGGAGCAGTATTATAGTAGTTATATTCTTGTACATAGGGGGCAGTATTATAGTAGTTATATTCTTGTACATAGGGGCAGTATTATAGTAGTTATATTCTTGTACATAGGAGCAGTATTATAGTAGTTATATTCTTGTACATAGGGATCAGTATTATAGTAGTTATATTCTTGTACATAGGGGGCAGTATTATAGTAGTTATATTCTTGTACATAGCGGCAGTATTATAGTAGATATATTCTTGCACACAGGGGCAGTATTATAGTAGTTATATTCTTGTACATAGGAGCAGTATTATAGTAGTTATATTCTTGCACACAGAGGCAGTATTATAGTCGTTCTATTCTTGTACATAGCGGGCAGTATTATAGTAGTTATATTCTTGTACATAGGGGCAGTATTATAGTAGTTATATTCTTGCACACAGGGGCAGTATTATAGTAGTTATATTCTTGTACATAGGGGGCAGTATTATAGTAGTTATATTATTGTACATAGGAGCAGTGTTACAGTAGTTATATTCTTGTACATAGGGGGCAGTATTATAGTAGCTATATTCTTGTACATAGGGAGCAGTATTATAGTAGTTATATTCTTGTACATAGGGGCAGTATTATAGTAGTTATATTCTTGTACATAGGGAGCAGTATTATAGTAGTTATATTCTTGTACATAGGAGCAGTATTATAGTAGTTATATTCTTGTACATAGGGGGCAGTATTATAGTAGTTATATTCTTGTACATAGGGGCAGTATTATAGTAGTTATATTCTTGTACATAGGGGCAGTATTATAGTCGTTATATTCTTTTACATAGGAGCAGTATTATAGTAGTTATATTCTTGTACATAGGGAGCAGTATTATAGTAGTTATATTCTTGTACATAGGAGCAGTATTATAGTAGTTATATTCTTGTACATAGGGGGCAGTATTATAGTAGTTATATTCTGGTACATAGGGGCAGTATTATAGTAGTTATATTCTTGTACATAGGGGCAGTATTATAGTAGTTATATTCTTGTACATAGGAGGCAGTATTATAGTAGTTATATTCTTGTACATAGGAGGCAGTATTATAGTAGTTATATTCTTGTACATAGGAGTAGTGTTATAGTAGTTATATTCTTGTACATAGGAGGCAGTATTATAGTAGTTACATTCTTGTACATAGGAGCAGTGTTATAGTTGTTATATTCTTGTACATGGGGGCAGTATTATAGTAGTTACATTCTTGTACATAGGAGCAGTATTATAGTAGTTATATTCTTGTACATAGGAGCAGTATTATAGTAGTTATATTCTTGTACATAGGAGCAGTATTATAGTAGTTATATTCTTGTATATAGGGGCAGTATTATAGTAAATATATTCTTGTACATAGGATCAGTATTATAGTAGTTATATTCTTGTACATAGGGGCAGTATTATAGTAGTTATATTCTTGTATATAGGGGCAGTATTATAGTAAATATATTCTTGTACATAGGATCAGTATTATAGTAGTTATATTCTTGTACATAGGAGCAGTATTATAGTAGTTATACTCTGGTACATAGGGGCAGTATTATAGCAGTTATATTCTTGTACATAGGGGCAGTATTATAGTAGTTATATTCTTGTACATAGGGGCAGTATTATAGTAGTTATATTCTTGTACATAGGGGCAGTATTATAGTAGTTATATTGTTGTACATAGGGGCAGTATTATAGTAGTTATATTCTTGTACATAGGAGCAGTATTATAGTAGTTATATTCTTGTACATAGGAGCAGTATTATAGTAGTTATATTCTTGTACATAGGGAGCAGTATTATAGTAGTTATATTATTGTACATAGGGGGCAGTATTATAGTAGCTATATTCTTGTACATAGGGGCAGTATTATAGCAGTTATATTCTTGTACATAGGAGCAGTATTATAGCAGTTATATTCTTGTACATAGGAGCAGTATTATAGTAGTTATATTCTTGTACATAGTGGCAGTATTATAGTAGTTATATTCTTGTACATAGGAGCAGTATTATAGTAGTTATATTCTTGTACATAGTGGCAGTATTATAGTAGTTATATTCTTGTACATAGGAGCAGTATTATAGCAGTTATATTCTTGTACATAGGGGGCAGTATTATAGTAGTTATATTATTGTACATAGGAGCAGTATTAAAGTAGTTATATTATTGTACATAGGAGCAGTATTATAGTTTAGACCTTTGAATATCTTTTAGGCAATGTCTTTTCAGACATCAAAGAGCCTATAGGATTGGAAGAGACATGGAGCACGTTAGTAGCACAATTATTGGCGATAATGGCTACTATGATTTATCTAATGGAAAATACACAATTTCGTAATTCCAATCACCCCTAAGAATTTTTTTTCCCTCTTCGAAGCATAAAAAAATGAAAATTAGAGGGAGTGCGTGTGAATCACTCCCTCATTAATCTCTCAGATCATAAAAAGGCTCTGCTTAGACTGGAAACAGAAGTTGTGGAGTACCTGCCACTACCCCAGAGACCACTCACTTTCAAAACAAGTACATGGAATGTCATCCACACCGGGGGGATTGCATAGCGTAACTTTAGCAGAAACCTCAGTGTTCCCGTTGGCCGTGCCAGAACAGAGCAACAGCTTCATGCCACACCGTAAAGCCAACATTATTTATGCTTCTGCTGGATCAGCACGGACGCTACAAATTAAACCAAATTGAAAGTGGCTTCATGAGTTGTAAGCATCAAATTTAATTGCCATTAACTAAAGTTTCATTATTGATCTACTATACTCTGGGCTCGGTTATCTCTCCCCTGGGCCGTCACACTTTATACTGAATAGGAGCAAAGAGCGTACACCCAAGCTCTGAGCACCATGGCCCCTCTCAATGTATTAATCCCCATTCTGTGTTTTACGAGCAGGCCTGGATTAGTGGGGCATGAGGTTTTTACGAGTATGAGCTGAAATAGTTTCTTTACTGTTCCATTTTACCCTTTAATAAAGCCTTTCTCCATTTGTCCCTAGATGTAATGGCCAGAGATGTCAATCTGTAGATGTGAAAATCTCACTTATGGTGGAGGAGACACGGAATCTACCAGGGGTGTGATCAGGTGGCCTTCCATACTGGAAAGTGATTTGGAAAAATTGGAGTAAAATGGCAAGAAATGGTCATAAAAAATAGTCTAAAAATGTAATAAGATGGAATTCTTGTTACAATTTATTCATATCTTTGGGAGAAATAACTACATGAAACATGGTGTCCTCAACGAGAAGAAAATAATATTCCACATTTTGGATTTTTAACTTTCAAAGTTTAGGAGAATAATTATTTCTTTAAAAGAGCCCAAAATGGATCTCTACTCATTGCCCTTTGCCACCAGCCAACCATCATCCTGGAGCTTTCTTGCCCAAAACATTCCTTACTCTACAAAGGACATTAGAACCTTTGAGATGTCTTTATCTCTACCATGGTTGCAAACATGAATGCCTAAACGTGCTACCATGGCTGCTTCGTCTCTGGATTTGTCTCCCATCAAACACATTCCGGGATGTCATTTTTCAGAAATATCAGAGGGAGCAGCCAGCAGCGGATCTTGATGATTTGCCCAAGTACATTCAGCTTGGCAGAACAGTCTTCGAACAACCATTAAAGCTTGGCTCAGACGACCATAAGAAAACTCAGGCCAGTCATGTCCACAAATTGCGGACATGACTGGCTCCGAGTGCAGCTCCATGTTCTTGTCAAATATCAAACGAGTGCAGAAGCTGCCAGCCATTTGCATGCATTATTTTGCTCTGTAAATCACACCACACTAGTGCATGCAGCAATTTTTTTTCATACGGCCACTCAGTCGGGGATAAAAATCAATAGTCTGAACAGCCCCATTGACTAGCAAAGGTCGTGTGCTGTCCGCATGCGATTAAAAATTGGTTAGCAAATGTCATATACGTAATCTGATCAACTTCTAATAACTTCAGTGAAACATGTCGCCGCATGTACAGTAAGTGCAGGCATTTCTGAGCTTGGCCCTCATACTCGATACTTAACAAATCAAGATGTTTTTAACATCATCATTCCATGACTTTTCCTTCTTAGTTTTGCAATGTCAATGTTGAAGAATGAACATAGAAATATGTTTTTATTTTTTTTACCATCTAAAGACAAATCTAGAACATAGAACAGTGAATAGGAGTTATACAATTAGACACCATGTACCAGGTTAAAGTACTTAGATTTGAGAGTCCTCAGTGGTTGGTGCCTTTTAATGGCTAACTGAAAAGATGGTAACAAATTGCAAGCTTTCGAGACTACTCAGGTCTCTTCATCAGGCATAGTATACCACAAAATCTGAAGAGTCACATATTTATATTCATTGTGTATAAATATGTGACTCTTCAAATTTTGTGGTATACTATGCCTGATGAAGAGACCCGAGTAGTCTCGAAAGCTTGCAATTTGTTACCATCTTTTCAGTTAGCCATTAAAAGGCACCAACCACTGAGGACTCTCAAATCTAAATATTTTTCTATCTACTGGCTAATACGGAACAAGAATATATATTTTCCCTAGGTTAAAGTACTAAACTGCTCTTAATAAATCAAGCCTGATTCTTTAGGGTGAAGTTCAAAATACTTAAATAGCAAGACAAGAACCTTAATGTCAGAATCTGGGACCCTCGGCTGCTTTCAGCACGGCAGCTCTCAAATGGTCTTGTAATTACGACCCGGTCACATCTCGGCCAAATTACCTTCTGTAATAAAAGTCATCCAGATTGCTGGAGGTTGCTTCAATTTACCTGATTTATAGGGGGCAAGTAAAGAAAAAATTACAGTGAAAACCTAAAACTTCTAAAGAGGCCCGGTTTGTGATCAAACAACCAACATTCTGGAGTAAACAATAAAAGTAGGTTCTGGATTGTGCATCGAAAACTGATAATTTGCACTTGGTAAAGTTTCATATAGAAAGTTTGACAATGAGAATTATGAAGCGTTCTCTCACGATTATTGGAAATGTGTAACGTAATCTGGTATTCTGCGGAGTTTCATATAAACATTGGTGTCAGCTGCACCAACCAATCCCGGGAAGGGGTCTAAGCTTTGCTACAAAAATAGCTGAAATCAAAGGAAACAACTTTTCTCCAAAGTTAAATGGAATCTTTTGAAAGTTTCTCTATACATTTGTTGTCACAGTCTTCTTTTTGTTTCATTCTTCAACCTTTGTGAGCTTCACATGATGATGGTATTACGGACCGCCTCTTAATCTACTCTGGGTGCAGCAAATGTTAAGGTATGATGACTATTCCGGGGATGTGACTAAAGAAGGGCAGCTGGGGCATGTGACCCTGGGACAGATAGTAGGGGGCGCCATTGGGCCGTATCTACCACAAGGTGACATTAGCATCTCGCCTTTTGCAGTGGTCTGAGGTGTCTCCCAAGGGGTGATATTTTGTTACCATTACCTCCTTTGGAGTGAGATTCAGCAATTCTCTGAACCGAATGGTAAACTGACGGCCATCTCAGAGAGTCAGTACAATGCCAGTGCCATGCTATTAATTCTACATGTGTCTTTCAGAAGTGAATACAATTAAAGTTCTAAGCGATGGAACTTCCGGGGTACTGCTGCGCTATAGAAGACGCAAAGAAAGCAGGAAGGAAAGTGCTCCTTGGAGTCAAAAAAGAGAGTTTTGGAAGGAGGGAGAAATAATATAAGGGGACAGTATAGGGGAGAAAAGTGTGAGGAGGGGGCACATTATGGAAAAAGGGAAGTGTGGGGGACAAACAGAAGTCTTCAAACAGAGGCTGGACAGACGTCTGTCTGAGATGGTTTAGTGAATCCTGGATTGAGCAGGGGGTTGGACACGATGACCCTAAAGGTCCTCTCCAACTCCAACATTCTATGATTATATGAGGTGTGAGGGGCCTATAGAGAGGGGGTAGTGTGGGGGAGAGTGTGAGGGCACAGTATGGGGGAAAGTATGCATAAGGGGGAAAAGGGAGAGGAAGGTGCATAGTATTAAGACATTGCAGCTTTGGGGCATCATAGTGTTAGGAAGCAGAGACAGTATGGGGGACAGTAGAGAGTGGGGGGCAACATGAGGGCACAGTATGTGAGAAAGTATGCAAAAGGGGAAAGTGTGAGAAGGGGTAACTGTATAGAGACTGGAAAGCATGAGGGGACACAGTGTGAGGGGACTGTGTGAAGAGGGGGCTCAGTATGTAAAGGGGTCAAGGTTGGGGCGAGAGACATTTTGAGGGCATAGTGTAAATAGGGTGCCTAGAAAGGTAAAGGAGCAGCATGGGAGAAACTGAAGTGTGACAGTTGTAGTTCATATGGGAGGAACGTGTAGTGGTAATAACTTATAGCTAATAATGAGATCACACACTACAGGTGAGAGAGAGGACCATGCTGACCATAAAAGCTTACACTCTACAGGAGATACAGAGAAAGGACCCCTCTGACCTTAAGAGCTTACACTCTACAGAAGAGAGAGAGGACCTCACTGACCATAATAGTTTACACGCTATAGAAAAGAGAGAGAGGGAGAAAGGCCCCCTCTTACTATAAGAGCTCACACTCTACAGGAGAGAGAAGACCCCACTGACCATAAGAGCTTACACTCTGCAGGAGAGAGAGGACCCCGCTGGCCATAAGAGCTTACACTCTACAGGAGAGAGAGGACCCACTGACCATAAGAGCTTACACTCTACAGGAGAGAGAGGACCCCGCTGACCAAAAGAGCTTACACTCTACAGGAGAGAGAGGACCCACTGACCATAAGAGCTTACACTCTACAAAATAGAGAGAAGACCCTGCTGACCATAAGAGTTTACACTCTGCAGGACAGAGTGGACCCCGCTTACCATAAGAGCTTACATTCTACAGAAGAGAGAGAGGACCCTGCTGACCATAAGAGATTTCACTCTACAGGAGAGAGAAAGAACTAGGCTGTCTATAAAAGCTTACACTCTACAGGAGGGAGAGAGAGGACCCCACTGACCATAAGAGCTTACACTCTACAGGAGAGAAACCCAGTGGACTCTGGAGATGGAAAACAACTTTGCTGTACAGTATATGCTCCACTGGGAACAGGAGAAAGAGAGAGAGGACCCCGCTGACCATAAAAGCTTACACTTGTTACACGCACACCGCTAGGTTCAGATAGGGCGAGATGGGTTTCATGAATTATTTGGAATTCTGGGGGAACCGTTACTCAGGGCGACCATAGGCTGCAGCTTCTCTCATACACACGATAGATGCAATTGCTGACCAAACACATCTGACAAGTGTCTTTTTCAACAATTTAACAGTGGAATTTAATCTGAAGCACGGCCAGTGAAAATCAGGGATATTACAGCAACAATCTTCATTACAGTACAGTCTGAGTTTCTTGAGCAACCGGCTCCAGTAACAATACAGTCTCTTCTTCGCAAGGCACAGTATTAGAGTCTCTTCAGTAGAATAATTCAGCATAGATTAGATCTCTTAGCAGCACACTTCTATGCATACACAGCCACAGGCTCTTCCTTAACAAGGACACAATAGTACACAGCATTCTTTATCCTGAATGAAGATGGGGGGAGGGTTTGATGAGAGAGATGATCCCTGTGACACAATTCCTTCCAGTCCTTATCTTCCTGCCCAATAATACTCTACACTGTTAGTTCAGGGAGTTGATCTGACCTGTGTTTAGTTTCTTTCCTGATCTGAATTCTGTTCAGTTGCCTTCTGTCAGATCCAGATAACACACCACCACCTTTCTCTTCGGCTTCAGCCAGACTACAACAACAAGTTCCCCACAATCCCCCTGGGGCTCTACTAAAACACTCCCTGTCTCCTTTGACTGTGTTAACCCCTCTAGTTGCTGGATGCTTCTGAAGCACTACACTTCCTGTCTCCTGTGCTTGTGTTATTTGTAACAATTGCTGAATACTTTTGAAGCAACAGCACTACTTCTGCATGTCACACTCTTCCCTCCTTTTTGAATGTCGTCCTCAACATTCGTCTTAATTGGTCAATCTGATCAATTCTGAGACAGTGGTGAAAGTTGAGTAACTTTGTATACAAATTGGCATAACATTTATAAACATTTATAACAAACTATTCTACAACCTTTTTCTTGTAGTACTCCTGTGAGAAAAAAACAATTAACACAATTAACACAATCAGCGTCTCTTCAGCTGGAGCTTTTCGTACGTCTTCAACCAGCTCTCTCTCTCACTAGGCCTTAGCAGTTCTTTGTTTCTACAAAGTCTTTTAAGGAAAATTAAAGCATGAAAACAAGTCGTTCCACCAGGCAACATCTTCCATACTGCCTCTCGGTGGTGAATACCACTCCAGTGGGCTTACTTGGTCCGTAGGTAGAGATAACTGTTTCCAGTCAACAGTCCTTGGCACTTGACTCAGTTCACTATGTGTCTCATACGTCAGCATCACGGGCCTCCTCACTTCTCGAGTCGACATCCTCCTGGTGGGTTGTTCCTCAGATACCACGGGTTCTTTGGTCACAGGAGTTTCTTCCGCCACACTCATTTCCCGTGTTTCCTCAGATGCTCTTGGAGCTGCCTCTATAAGTTCCTGTACTTCTCCTGAATCGCCTTTTTCAGCACGGTCTGGTAATTCTGCTCCTCCTGAGTGTCGATCGGTCTCTTCAGGGACCGGTGTTTGATCATCAGATCTGAATTGGACTTCATCTGTGCTCCTTGGTACAAACTCTGGAGCCTCGGAACTTAGTTCACTCTCCTGAGGATGGTGCATCCCTCTCCTTGCTGGTCCGAGAAATACAACGATGTGTTCTTCATCGGAACTTTCAAGGTCACTATCCAACTCCGGAGCTTCAGTCTGTGGTGGTCCCTTAGTCGATCTCGGACAATGTCGGTCTTCTTCTGGGAAGTCTTGTCGTGGTGGGAGATAATCACAGGGTAGTAGTAAATTCCGATGGACTATTCTGGTTTTCTTGTCTCCCATTTCCAATCAGATTTCATACACTGGGCTGTCATCGGCTTTCCTCCTTACGACCACATACACCTTGCCTTCCAGTAAGAACAAAGTTTTCCTGGACCACCTTTCTCACGTATGTTCTTGACTAGCACCTGGTTTCCCAGTGCCAATTCTGCTCCATAACATTTTCGATCATAGTACTCCTAACTCTTGCTTTGTCCTTTCGTAAACACTTTGGGCGCTATGTTGTATGCCTCTGCCATCCGGTACTTCCATTTCCGAACGTACTCCGGATACATTCTGTAAGTCTCTGACACCGGAGTATCGAACATGATGTCGATTGGCAGTCTTGGCGATAGTCCATACAATAGGAAGAAGGGTGAGTAACCCGTTGCATCACTCTTTGTACAGTTATAGGCATGTACTACTTTTGACAGAGAACTCTTCCAGTCTTTCTTCTCGTCAACTGTTAAAGTGTGCAACATCGACAATAATGTCCGGTTAAAACGTTCCACTTGTCCACTACCCTCTGGGTGATAGGGAGTTGTGTGATATCTCTGAATTCTACAGTACTTTCCTAGCTTGGCAAAAAGCTGGTTCTCAAATTCTCTTCCTTGGTTGTGGTGTAACTTCGCAGGGAACCCAAACCTCAAAGCAAAATCATTGAAGATCTTCTCTGCCGCTGTTCAACAAGCTTTATTACTGGTGGCATATGCTTGGGCAAATCGAGTAAAATGGTCCATCACCACTAATATATATTCGTAACCACCATTGTATGTCTCGAGATGTAGAAAGTCTATTGAGACTGTGATGCTCGCAGCCCTGCCCTGGGAAGATGGGGTACTCGGAGCCGGGTCAGATGTTGAGGGGATGCAGCCGTGGCCTGGACCCGTCCCGCGCTCACGGCCGTCACATTAAAAAGGATGTAAGGGCTTTCAGGGATGAGTGGTATTTATCGACTACGCCACCTGTGGTGTCTGGTGATGCGCCACCAGCGCTGCTAGCTCTGAGGCTGGATGTTACGGAAGCTTGAGGTGTTATAACTCCCCACAGGCGGAGCAGGGCCTCAGGGCAGATGAGACAGGAAGATGGGGAGAGTGGTCCTGGGTCACTCAGGTGCTGTGTGGTGTGGTGCAGAAATGAAGGAACAGGAGGCCATAGGGATAGTCTTCCAGGTCTTTACTCACAGTTAGGTAAGCAGCGGCAAGGCTTCTCCCTGCTCCTCACGGATTAATGTGGTCACCAGTGATGAGGGCTCAGCGCACCCAAGATATTCAGGCACTTCGATCAGGACCCTCTGAGTGTTCCTAAACTGTCCCTTTCGACCTCTCCTGTCCGTGTACGTAGAAAGGCTGGGTCTCCCTCTGGACTATGCACAGATATAGGGTAAGGCGGCAATTCTGTTCCGCCCGTCACCCGACAGGATCCTCTTTAGCCTACCAGGCTTCTCTGACAGAGACGTGAAGTGGCAAAGTCAGATGTCGGAGGCCGGTACCCCTCTTGCAGCAGGAGTCCCATTGGCTGGGCCAGAATGGAGAGTACAGGTGGCGTACGCCGCTCCCTCCGTGCTTCCTGGGATCCTTTTGCTGGTGGAGCTGTCACTATAGCTCCCGACCTTCTTAAGCAAGGGAACTTGACCGTGGTAGAGACTCTGTTAACTCGTCCCAGCTCCTCGTGTCGAGGTCAGAGCACGAGGACCGTGCATCTTCAGCACCCTGCAGGCTCCTACACAAGGCCACTGTCAGCTGTGAAGACCACAATCAAACGTTGTGCTTAAGATGGCTGGCTATTATATATGAAATTATGTGTGTAAGCTAAAACTGTGTTCTACCCTTCACCCACTACATGGTTCCCCTAACTTTTGGTTCCCCCCACTCGTGATCCTGCTGAGGCAGCACTATGGTGCATACTTGCCCCCCATAGGTCAGGAGTGTGTAGTGTTGAATGTAGATTCAGGGTCCTGACCAGTGCACCATCCTTACCTGGGTGAGGAGACACTACACTGTGTTCCAAATTATTATGCAAATAATATTTTCTCAGATTTTCCCAAATTACCTATATAAATTGCAGTCATTGTAATTTTCCAGTCAAATAACTATTAGAGTACAATTGAAAGGTTTTTGTACAAACTGCCTATGATAACAGTATATTTTTAAAAAAATAAAACACTCAAACTGCACTCAAAATGCATGTTCCAAATTTTTATGCACAGCAGAGTTTTCAACCTTTTCATTTTAATAAAGAACAAAAAAATGGTCATTTTTGAAATTATAAGCATTAGCAGGTTATTACAAACTGAAATCAAACAGTTTTCAACTCAAAACTTTATTCTAGGTGATGTTACATTTGCACATAGGACCGCTTGTTCGAAAGGAGCTTCTGAACTCTCTCGTCCATTGAATTTGTCAGGTTTTGGATGGTTTCTGCTTCAATTGTTTTGCATGAGGACAGAATACCCTCCCAGAGCTGTTGCTTAGATGTGAACTGCCTCCCGCCATCATAGACACTCCTTTTGATGATGCTCCAGAGGTTCTCAATGGGGTTGAGGTCAGGGGAGCATGGGGGTCACACCATAAGTTTGTCCCCTTTTATGCCCATAGCAGCCAGAGATGCAGATGTGTTATGTGCAGCATGAGACGGGGCATTATCATGCATGAAAATGATCTTGCTGCAGAATGCACGGTTCTTCTTCTTGAACCATGGCAGGAAGTGCTGTTTGACAAACTCAACATACATTATGGAGTTCATCTTTACCCCTTCAGGGATCCTAAAGGGGCCGACAATCTCTCTACCCATGATTCCAGCCCAAAACATCACTACACCTCCTACTTGTTGGCTCTGTAGCCGTGTTTGCATGGGGTGTCCATCAACCAGCCATCCTCCACTCCATCCATCTGGACCATCGAGCGTTGCACGGCACTCATCGGTGCACAAAACAGTTTTGAAGTCAGGCTTCATGTATTGTTTGGCCCACTGGAGCCGTTTCTGCTTGTGTACAGTGGATAGAGGAGGTCGACAGGATGGCTTACGCACAGCTGCAAACCTCTGAAGGACCCTGCATCTTGTTGTTCGGGGGACGTTGGAGGCACCAGCCGCTTCAAAAACTTGTCTGCTGCTATGACAAGTCTTTTTTGCCGCTGGTCTTTTAACCTGACGTAATTGCCTGTAGGAAAGAGTTCTCAATTTTCCCTTATCAGCACGCAGACGTGTGTACTGTGAATCAGCTACATACTTCTTGATTGTGCGATGATCAGGATGAAGTGTCTTGGCAATGTTGATTGCAGTCATGCCTTGACCTAAACACTCCACAATTTGTTGCTTCTCAGCAGCCGACACATCCTTTTTCTTTCCCATTTTGGCAGAAAATGTAGGCTGCTTAATAATGTGGGACAGCCTTCTTAAGTAGTCTTGCCTTTCATTGGACACACCTGCCAAACTAATTAGCACAGGTGTCTGCAATTGCTTACAGTGATATAAAGAGCCCTGACACACATCACCATCAATGAGTTTAACTGCAAACAAACAAATTCTTCCCTTATCACTCCTAAACACTTTTTGCATAATAATTTGGAACACAGTGTACACCTGCTGACAGGCTGCAGTATCCCCCCTTGTGGCGACTGAACCCTCAGGGGCGCCACAAGACCATCTCAAATGGATACGTAGTTTGGATGTTGCCCATAGGTGCCCGGGTTGATGTGTTATGACGTTTATCTTTCAGACACCCACACTCCCTGGTCATGTACCTCTCAATATCTCTCTGCATGTACGGCCAGAAGAAACGTTCAAGGATCAAATTGGTTGTCCTTTCCACTCCCAGGTGTCCCATGTTTTCATGGAGTTCTTTGAATATCAACCTCTGGGTAGTATCAACTGCCGGTTTTGTCCTCCTTTACGATACAGGATACCATCTTCACTGAGGTAGAATTTCGTCCATTCTTTAACTAAAACAGATACTGCTGGTGACTCATTATCTCCTTCCTGTTTACTTGGAAACTGATTTTGGTCCACATAAAGTAGTATCCTACCAATTATCTGATCTTCTCGATGTGCTCTATGGATTTTTCCTTTTGGTTGTTGTTCAATGGACAGGGGGTGATCTTGTTCTCTTGCTTTTATGGTGCTTTCCACCGTCAACGGACACCACAATAGTGTGTCTTCCTCTTGATAAGCTTGCACTGCTTGGGTAGTGTTCTGAATTGCTTCCAGACTGACTTCCTCTGAGCATTCTTGCATGAATGCCTCAGGCTCTAGTGGCATTCTCGACAATCCGTCAGCATCCACAGTGCATTTTCCTGGCCTGTACTTGATGCTGAAACTGAAGTCAACTAGTTCAGCGACCCATCTCTGACCCGTTGCATTCAGCTTGGCTGTAGTGAGGACATAGGTGAAAGGGTTTTTGTCAGTGTATACCTCACACTCTTTGCTGTAGGAGAGATAATCTCTAAATCGTTCACAGATAGCCCATTTCAATAGCAGGAACTCCAATTTTCCGGAATGTAGATGGTAACTCTTCTGGGCGTCTGTCAACATTCTAGAACAGTATCTGATGACTCTCAATTTTCCATCTTAATGCTAATACAAGGCAGCTCCCAGTCCAACTTGAGAAGCGTCACAATGAAGAACAAATGGTAAGTTGAAATCAGGATATCCCAAGATGGGTGGTTTTACCAGGTAGTCTACTAGTTCTTCCAATAACTCCTGGTGGTCTGCTGTCCATAGAATGGGCTGTTGGGACGAAACAGCGTTTTTTCTTTTAAGCCCGGTCCTACCCATGTTCTTCTTTTCCTCCGTGGGTGTTGTTGATTCTGTCGTCCCCCCTAAGAGGAGGTATAGTGGGGCGGCAATCCTGGAGAAGTTCCGATCGTAAGTACGATAGTATGAGAGGAATCCTAAGATCTGCCTCAATTCCGCGACAGTAGAGGGCCGGTTGTCTTTAAAGTCCAGTAGCGGAGCGATTTCTGTTGGGTCCATTGTATATCCTCCGGACACAATTTTCCCTAGAAATCGGACTTGCCATTTGAACAGTTCACACTTCTTTGGGGTCAACTTAACTCCGTGATGTTGATACCGCTGTAATACGGTCCTCACTTGTTCAACGTGCTCCCGGAAGATTTTGCTGTGTACCACATTGTCATCCAAGTACGACTGGCCTCAATCCTTCCAAACAGGTCTCCATGCTCCTCTGAAATTCTGCTGGAGCTGAACTGATCCCAAGCGGTATGTGGATCCACTCATATAAATCCCACAGTGTGATGAATGCTGTCAAGGGTCTACTGGACTCTTCAACAAACCCTTGATGGTATGCCTTACCCTGATCGAGGACAGAGAACCAGGTACTTCCTGATAGGCTATCCAGCATATCTTGAATCTTTGGTATCGGGTGCCGATCAGGTACTGACTTTCAGTTTAGTTCCCGGTAATCAGAGCAGAGTCTCAACGTACCGTCCTTCTTCCTAACACAAACAATAGGAGAGGAATAATACGACTTTGACTTTTGAACCCAACCTCTGTTGATTAGATCTTGTAAATACTCTTTCACATCACGGTGTAATGGTTTTGGCACAGACATGTAACTTCTAGTTACTGGGGTCGTGTCTTTCAAATTGATTTTCAATTGCAATGACGGGATACAACCTATATCAGAGTCATCTTTAGAGAATGCATGACACTTCTCTCAGCATCTCTTTTGCTATCGCTATATCTTCAGCACACAAGTGTTACGGAGATACTGGGGGATCCCAGGACCCTGAGATGAGTCGTGCAATTTCCTCCCCTGGGCAATTTCTGTTCCTTGGTGGGGAGACTGAATTCACGGTAGACCCCTGGCCGGATATACCGTTTTAAAGGTTTCAGTGTCACCTAACACAGTCTTTGGATCCAGTCTAATTTCGTGTTTTGTAGTATTCATCACTGGTGCTGTCACTCGAGCAAACCCACCAGTAGGAATCGTAAGCCCAGTCTCACCTGGAACCAGACTTTCCGGAAGTTCTGAGAAGTCTTTTGGCACGAACAGTCTTTTCGGGACTTTTCTTCTCGGTTCTACCCGGACTCTACACCTCACCTCCACCATTTGGTTTGCAGGGATGATGGTTGGGCTCCAGCCTACCTTGACTTCTTTTAGGTCCATTGTAATCTGTGCTTTATTTACTCTATGAATCACATTTTCCGCCATGGCGTTGGGTATGGCAAGTGATGTGGCAATTGCATCTGCCACCAGCGTCCCTGACTTGTGTTTCGTGATAACCTCACTGATTACATTATAACCCAGGATAGGATCCTCTGCCACGTTCTGATCACTGGTCACGAGAAAAGGTACCAAAAGCTCAATGGTGTTGCTGTTCTTCGTGGCCCTCAGTGGCCCTCAGTTGGAAAGTCACTTCCACCCAGTCTATGAAAGGGATTTCAGTCTGGTTAACAGCTTTGCTGTGGAGTTCCACGGGTCCTAACAGTTCTTTTAGCGACCGAAGGCAGATATGTGGCAGGTAGCCCTTCTCCATTCTTCATTTAAAAGGCTCGCTTGTGCTCCTGTGTCCCACAGTGCTTTTACCAGGAGTCCATCTAGCTGGCACTGTATAAAGCACCTTTCACACATTAGGCTGATGAGGCTATCTTTACTGATCGAGGAATCCTCCTCCCAGGACTATATCGTTTGACCTCCGCACTGGGCATTAAGGAACTGATGCCCCTGTCTCTTTTGCAGCTGTTGTAGATGGAAACACACTTGGGGATAGTACTGAAGCAGCTGTTTTACCTCATGCGCCATTCTGGGGTTTGGTGAGATTTGTATTTGCTTCTGGGGCCTCCTCCGTGTTGCGGTTACCAGTTGCCCCACAGTGGCAACCTCCTGTCTTTTAACCCAAACCACCGTGACCATTGGCATTCCTTGGCATAATGTCCTTTCTCACAATATCTTAGACAGTGGACACACACCATACTCTGATTTTATGACTGGCACGCTTCACAAGCCGGGTACCTTCTGTTTTGGAACCCACTCCTGGGTCTGAGGGATACAGGTTCTGGCCTGGAATTAATCAACTTTTCCACCTCAATCAACTCGGCTTGCAGTTCTCCTATTGCTTCCCCCCAGTCAGCGCTGGCAGGCCTCTCTTTTGTTGGTGATTTAAGGTTCCTCTCGGAGGTGGCACTGGAGGGTCTCCATGATAATCTTCGGACTGGCCACCAGGGGTCTCCAACTTCAGCTGACTCATTTTGGTGATTTTAGGAGCAGAGCCTTTCTTCAACTTCTGTTCGCTCTCTGACTCCAAACTAGCTGCCTCGTTAATTTTTTTCAATCAGGACTTCGTCCAGAATGCCAGGATCTTCTAGGTACTGTTTCAGCTTCAAATTGATGTCTTTGCTGATTAACCCCGTTCCCAATGATCTGAAGAACTTCTTCTGGACTAGTCCAGCATCAAACTTCTCTTCCGCTTCTACATCTCTGGATGCAAACAACAGTCTATCCTTCAGTTCAATTGCTCTGAACAAGAAACTTTGTGGTGATTCATTAGTTTTCTGTGAGAGGTTAATGAGTCGGTGGAACAATTCTGAAGTACTCTCTTTTTTATAGTGCCCTTTTAAAATCATCTTCAGCTGTTGCAAGGTCAATAGATTCTTCATTTCTAGCATACAACGGAGGTTCAGTCCTGGGCTGATCGCTTTCACCACCCCCTCAACAATCTCATCTGGCTGGTAGCCTTTCTGTAAGCCAGCATCGATTTGGTGCAACAAGTTCTTATAAGACAGTTTCTCTTTCTGTTCACAGTCTCCCAGGATCTTGAATTCTTTCCTTACAGTGATTTGTGGTGTTAGAGAGGACTGTCTTTCTGATTTATCTAACCCGAGCAGGGTAAAGGTTTTGTCTGAGTTCAGAGGTTTTGGTTGATTCCTGAAGGGCTTTTGTTAGGGCTTTGAATTGTTCTTTCAATTCCTGTAGTTCTGTCTGCGGACGGAGATTCCCGCTGTTGGTAATTGGTGCCGCCCCTCCATCCTCCAACTTCAACCTGGTTAGAAACTGTGTTAGCTCCTGGAGGAACCTCCCCATGACGTATTCCGCTTCTTTCTCCCCCAGCTCATCCATTTTTGCATTAATGGCAGCCAACAGTTCCCTGCGGTTGTGTGGTTTAGAAATCTGTTCTTCTGACATCTTTATATGTTCTGCTACTGTTCTCAATTCTTCACAGGTTAACTCAAGAAGCAGCTCACTAATTCTGTCCATTTGTATTTCCACTTCCACTGCTGCTAGTCAGTTTTCTTTAAGGGCTGGTCCCCTTTAACTGGTGTAGCAGAGTTGAATTGAGGTGCTGTTGTGGCACCCTGCTGTTCACAGGTAGCACAGGACCCAGGGTGCATGGACGGACTTCTCCACAAGAGGCCCTCATTACATACAAACACCTCCACCCTTCCACCTCATACCACCAGAGGGAGCCCGTTAGGGATATATATATGGAGGGTGGAGCCAGGCTGTTCAGTTTAGAGCATGCTGCCACTGAGAGCAGTGAAGACGCAGTACGTCTGCTGCTGTGTTCTGAGGGCCCCGAGTGTGGCCGAAGGCGAGGAGGAGAAAAGAGTTGAGGGGGCAGAGGAGCATCTTGGTCTCACCCCGAATATACAAACCGGACACCGGGTCCATGCCTACAGGGTCCTTTATACCCAGTAGGGATCACTGGCATACCAGGAGGACTGCAAGACCCTGGCTGACCTGAAGCTAAACCCTTAACAGGATCAGGAACCACGAAGGCCCCAGCGTTCCCAGGGATAGTGGTTGCCAGCCGCAGGTCCTACTACCAAGCGACAGGTGAAGGAACAGCACGACACATAAGCTAGGCCCAGCTGCAGGCTGGCCAGGAGCTTAGAGAGAGGCAGACATGGACCAGGAGGCCTTATACCTGCTCACTGGGGAGAAGTCCTGAAGTGCACCCATCCTACTGAGTACCCTGGACCATACCTGACATCCGCACCAGTAAAAGTATTGAAGCGAATCCCCTGTCTCTGTCAGTTACTCCTGCTGCGCCATTCCGCCTGAACTACAGGTACCAGCATCACCACCCACCATCAAACTCCACACTGCCCCGGGGGCCCGCTCCGCCTGTGGGGAGCAGAAACATCCCAGCTGCCATCCCAACACCCCCGGAGGTCTGCATCAGCACTGGTAATCCTTACCAGATACCACAGGTGGCGTCACGAACTCTATAAATCCCATATAAATAATCCCCCCTTTTATTGACCGCCCTGGGTCGCGGACCGGGCCAGCCACTGTGACATATTCCCCCTGCATCTACCGGCCCGGCACCGGGTTCCCCACGGCCCAGGGGGCGCGTCACTGTGCTGCTGTGTTGTTCCAGACACTTTTCCTCTTCTCCCTCTACACGCTAATTCCTACTCATGATTCCCCATACGGGCCACCAATGTTACACCCACTCCGCTAGGTTCAGATAGGGCG
Organism: Phyllobates terribilis; assembly: GCF_046119375.1. Lineage (NCBI taxonomy): Eukaryota > Metazoa > Chordata > Amphibia > Anura > Dendrobatidae > Phyllobates > Phyllobates terribilis. The sequence continues at coordinate 1,210,925,494 of NW_027362761.1, forward strand.
AGAAGGGTTTCATGAATTATTTGGAATCCTGTGGGAACTGTTACTCAGGGCGACCATAGGCTGCAGCTTCTCTCATATACACGATAGATGCAATTGCTGACCAGACGCATCTGACAAGAGTCTTTTTCAACAGTTTAACAGTGGAATTTAATCTGAAGCACGGCCAGTGCAAATCAGGGATATTACAGCAACAATCTTCATTACAGTACAGTCTGAGTTTCATGAGCAACCGGCTCCAGTAACAATACAGTAGTTTCTTCGCAAGGCACAGTATTAGAGTCTCTTCAGTAGCATAATTCAGCATAGATTAGATCTCTTAGCAGCACACTTCTATGCATACACAACACAGGCTTTTCCTTCACAAGGACACAGTAGTACACAGCATTCTTTATCCTGCATGGAGATGGAGGGGGGGAAGATTGATGAGGGAGATGATCCCTGTGACACAATTTCTTCCAGTACTTATCTTCCTGCCCAATATTACTCTGCACTGTTAGTTCAGGGAGTTTATCTGACCTGTGTTTAATTTCTCTCCTGATCTGAATCCTGTTCAGCTGACTTCTGTCAGATCCAGATAACACACCACACCTTTCTCTTCGGCTTCAGCCAGACTACAATAACAAGTTCCCCACAATCCCCCTGGGGCTCTGCTAAAAAACTTTCCTGTCTCCTGTGACTGTGTTAACCCCTCTAGTTGCTGGATTCTTCTGAAGCACAACACTTCCTGTGCGCGTGTTATTTGTAACAGTTGCTGGATGCTTTTGAAGCAACAGCACTACTTCTGCATGTGACACACTCTACAGGAGAGAGAAGACCCAGCTGACATAAGAGCTTATACTCTACAGGAGAAAAAGAGAGAGGACCCCGCTGACCATAAGAGCTTACACTTGATAAGAGAGAGGACCACACTGACCATAAGAGCTTACACTCTACAGCAGAGAGAGAGGACCCCACTGATCATAAGAGCTTACACTCTACAGGAGAGAAAGAAACTTACCCAGTGACTCTGGAGATGTAAAACGACTCTGCTGTACAGTTTGTGCTCCAATGAGAACAGGAGAAAGAGAGATAGAGAGAGAGGACCCCACTGATCATCAGAGCTTACACTCTACAGGAGAGAAAGGACTCCACTGACCAAAAGAGCTTACACGCTACAGGAGAGAGAGGACCCCATTGATCGTGAGAGCTTACACTCTTCAGTAGTGAGAGCGAGGACCCCGCTGACCATAAGAGCTTACACTCTACAGGAGAGAGGACCCCACTGACCATAAGAGCTTACACTCTACAGCAGAGAGAGTGAGGACTTCACTGATCACAACAGCTTACACTAAACAGGAGAGAGAGAGACTTACCCAGTGACTCTGGAGATGGAAAACGACTCTGCTGTGTAGGCTGTGCTCCAATGGAAACAGGAGAATGAGAGAGAGAGGACACCATTGACCATAAGAGCTTACACTCTACAGGAGTGAGAGGACCCTGCTGATTGTGAGAGTTTACACTCTACAGGAGAGAGAGAGGATCCTGCTGACCATAAGAGCTTACACTCTACAGGAGTGAAAAGACCCTGCTGGTAGGGAGAGTTTACACTCTACAGGAGTGAGAGAGAGAGGATCCTGCTGACTATAAGAACTTTTTACACTCTACAAGAGAGAGAGGACCCAACTGAGCATAAAAGCTTACACTCTACAGGGGAGAGAGAGAGGACCCTGCTGACCAAAAGAGCTTACACTCTACAGGAGAGAGAGGACCCGCTGATCATATGAGCTTACACTCTACAGGGGAGAGAGAGAGGACCCCGCTGACCATAAGAGCTTACACTCTACAGGAGAGAGAGGACCCTGCTGATCATAAGAGCTTACACTCTACAGGAGAGAGAGGACCCCACTGACCATAAGAGCTTACACTCTACAGGAGAGAGAGGACCCACTGACTATATGAGCTTACACTCTACAGGGAAGAGAGACACCCAGTGACTCTGTAGATGAAAATTTACTCTGACATGCAAACTGTGCTCCGCTGGATCCGCTAATCTCTGATGACCCTAGTAATGACCACCACTGTACAAGTTATGGTTATCCGCTTGATGTCATAGCTCCAGGGCATTATCGGGAAGTGGCGCAGCAAAAATGAGTGGATTATTCTGCTCATCTCTAGTAAATTTTCACGGGCACTGTGTGTGGCACTATTTACTTTCAGGGAGCATTATGCTTTCGGAATTATTTTTTTTTGCAGTGGACATATTATTTTTGAGAAGTTATATGTCTGGCAACATTATTTTTGAAATGAGTACAGATACTGTATGTCAGTATTATTGCCGCCATACTGCATTTAAGGGCAGGGATAGTATTATGGGTTGTCATCTGTCCAGAAATTACAGGGCAGTCCAAAAAAATATGGCGTTAAAACAAATTTGAGGCATTCATGATTTTTTTGAAGCTCAAGAAACTTCTACGGATTATTTCGAGTGTAATCATCATTATTTTACAGTTTACAGAGAATTCAGCTGCTGTCTCATATCAGAATTATGGGCTGTGGACATTTATATCATAATGATAATAACTATGGTTTTCCAATGTATCCATTAAAAATGTTTGTCCGTGATTTTTGATAAGTCATCCAGAAAAAAATAAAACGTCAAGTTGACAACCTGATGGTATTAAGAGTAACAGTAGGATAACACTGGTAGTCCACCAGGTTGAGGAGTTGTGTGCAGAAGGTGGAAATGTGAGAAACTAACAATATCTGGACAGCAAATTCTGCTGAGGCTAGAAGAAGTTGTCATGGTGGTGTGGGCCGTATGGAGAAGATAAGGCAAGAGTCGAAAGAGTATATCTCACTCACCTGCTCAGTTACATATTCACCGGTATCTTCTGTAGAGAAGAATATAGATTAAAACGTAATATACATTCATTTTACAGACTCCTGATGGTCCTCAAGTCTTTCCAAAGTTACATCAGAAGATTTCCATCTCCCTAGGAATTCCGACCCTTTACTTCTAGAGATCGATACTGGTTACAGTGGTCCGACCCCTGCCGATCAGGCAAATGCAGGATATTCCACAAATATGTCTTTACTGGGATGACCCCTGTTGAAAATTTAGGGAAAAAAAATATGATTTAATTAAGAAGTTGGCTTAAAAAGTCATTAAATTTCATGGAAGTTAGGGAGCGGAAGCACAAAATCCGCTGACAAGTTTGGAATCTTACAGGATTTCATACACATGTAGAGCAAGAGAAGACTAATCCACGGGCAGAACTGCACCAATTACTGTTGGGAAAATAAGTATTTGATACACTGCCGATTCTGAACCTTTTTCCACCTACAAACAATGGAGAGGGCTGTAATTTTTATCGTAGGTCACTTCACCTGCGAGAGACAGAATCTAAAAAAAATCCAGAAAATCACATTGTATAATTTTTGCATAATTAAATTGCATTTTGTTGCATGAAATAAGTATTTGATCACCGACCGACCAACCAGCAAGAATTCTGCCTCTTACAGACCTGTTAGTTTTTCTTTAAGAAGCCCTCCTACTCTGCACTCATTACCTGTATTAATTGCACCTGTTTGAACTCGTTACCTGTATAAAAGACACCTGTCTACACAATCAATCATACTCCAACCTCTCCACCATGGCCAAGACCAAAGACCTGTCTAAGGACACCAGGGACAAAATTGTAGACCTGCACAAGGCTGGGATGGGCTACAGGATAATAGGCAAGCAGCTTGGTGAGAAGGCAACAACTTGTTGGTGCAATTATTAGAAAATGGTAGAAACACAAGATGACTGTCAATCTGTCTCAGTCTGGGGCTCCATGCAAGATCTTGCCTCGTGGTATAAGGATGAGTCTGAGAAAGGTCAGGAATCAGCCCAGAACTACACGGGATGACCTGGTCAATGACCTGAAGAGAGCGGGGACAAAAGTCTCAAACATTACAGTTAGTAACACACTATGCCGTCATGAATTAAAATCCTGCGCAGCACGCAAGGTTCCCCTGCTCACGCCGGCACCTGTCCAGGCCATTTGAAGTTTGTCAATGACCATCTGGATGATCCAGAGGAGGCATGGGAGAACGTCATGTGGTCAGATGAGACCAAAATAGAACTTTTTGGTATCATCTCCACTTGCCGTGTTTTGAGGAAGAAGAAGGATGAGTACAACCCCAAGAACACATTCTCAAATGTGAAGCATGATGGAGGAAACGTCGTACTTTGGGGGTGCTTTTCTGCAAATGGCACAGGACAACTGTACCCTATTGAAGGGAAGATGGATGGGGTCATGTATCGCAAGATTTTGGCAATCACCTTCTTCTCACAGTAAGAGCTTTGAAGATGGGTTGTGGCTGGGTCTTCCAGCATGACAATGACCTGAAACACACAGCCAGGGCAACTAAGGAGCGGCTCTGTAAGAAGCATTTCAAGGTCCTGGAGTGTCCTAGCCAGTCTCCAGACCTGAACCCAATAGACAATCTTTGGAGGGAGCTGAAACTCAATGTTGCTCAGTGACAGCCCCGAAACCTGAAAGATCTGGAGAAGCTCTGGATGGAGGAGGGGGCCAAAATCCCTGCTGCAGTGTGTGCAAACCTGGTCAAGAGCTACAGGGAACGTCTGACCTCTGTAATTGTAACAGAGGTTTTTGTAACAAATATTAAGTTCTGTTTTTCTATTGTATCAAATACTTACTTTATGCAAGAAAATGCAAATTAATTATGTAAAAATTGTACAATGTGATTTTCTGGTTTTTATTATTAGATTCTGTCTCTCACCGGTAAAGTGACCTACGATAAAAATGACAGACCTCTCTATTCTTTGTAGGTGGGAAAACTTGCAAAATCTGCATTGTACCTCTCTTCCCCACTGTATACTGTACATGACGGATTCTTGCCATTTCTCTTCTCCTGGCTGGATACACATACCATCCATGAATAAACTCCAGAAGTTCTCCTACCAGACCACTGCTATTTTTCACGTTGATTCTGAATGTACCTTCAACCTCCAGCTCCGCAGCTCCATCCAAAGCCGAGACAAAAGCCAACACCAACAAGAACCTAAGTAACGACGCAAGGCCGCTAATGAAGGTAATTACAGACAATTGAAAACTTCTTCTCAGGAAACAGAAAATTAACTTTTGAATTCTTCGAACCTAAAACAATGGAGGAAAGAGCGAAGGCGAGCAACGAAGGACGCCAAATATGTGTTTGTTTTGTATCTCAGACAACCAAGATCCTGAGATTGGAGGGAGCCTCAGCATCATCCCTCCAAGAGGGTTCAAGACATATCCATCCAGTAAATCTTCTCATATGCAGTGACATGGACCATGATAGGGAAAGGACCACCAAAAATAGTCCTTATTTTTAAGGAGGTTTTCCAGTCTCAAAAAACTTCTGTCCCCCCGGCTGCAGTTTGTTTTAATTTTTAAATAGCTGAATCTTCACTCACCCTCCCCGGGTCTAGCACTGAACCTCTGCTGCTGATCATAGCTTCTGTGGTTGTCTGCAGTGTGGACGGCACATCGATAGCTGTGCAGCCAATCAGTGAGCTCAGCAGCTCTGCACTGTTAGAGGGCATGATCGCTCACAGCCTCTGATCTCACTGATTGGCTGCAGTGTTATTGATGTGACATCAGCAATGCGGACAATTATAGACACCAGAAGCTGCAGCATAGACTTAGCACTGGACCCAAGGAGGGTGAGTAAAGCAAAGTTTGTTTATTTTTAAAATAAATTGCACCCGGGGACAAGGGTTTTCTGAAAATGGAAAGTCAATTAAAATAGTAGAGGCAAAGCTAAAATCTCATATAATTTATATATCTTCATATACAGCTGGTATAACCTGGGTATATTCTATGTAGATGTACAGCTGGTATCACCTGGGCATATACTCTATATAATTATATATGTCCAGCTGGTATAACCTGGGCATCTCCTGTATATAATTATATATGTACAGCCGGTATAACCTGGGCATCTCCTGTATATAATTATATATGTACAGCTGGTATAACCTGGGCATCTCCTGTATATAATTATATATGTACAGCCGGTATAACCTGGGCATCTCCTGTATATAATTATATATGTACAGCTGGTATAACCTGGGTATCTCCTGTATATAATTATATATGTACAGCTGGTATAACCTGGGCATCTCCTGTATATAATTATATATGTACAGCTGGTATAACCTGGGCATCTCCTGTATATAATTATATATGTACAGCTGGTATAACCTGGGCATCTCCTGTATATAATTATATATGTACAGCTGGTATAACCTGGGTATCTCCTGTATATAATTATATGTGTCCAGCTGGTATAACCTGGGCATCCTCTGTATATAATTATATATGTAAAGCTGGTATAACCTGGGCATCTCCTGTATATAATTATATATGTACAGCTGGTATAACCTGGGTATCTCCTGTATATAATTATATGTGTCCAGCTGGTATAACCTGGGCATCTCCTGTATATAATTATATATGTACAGCTGATATAACCTGGGCATCCTCTGTATATAATTATATATGTAAAGCTGGTATAACCTGGGCATCTCCTGTATATCATTATATATGTATAGCTGGTATAACCTCGGTATCTCCTGTATATAATTATATATGTACAGCTGGTATAACCTGGGCATCTCCTGTATATAATTATATATGTACATCTGGTATAACCTGGGTATCTCCTGTATATAATTATATATGTACAGCTGGTATAACCTGGGCATCACCTGTATATAATTATATATGTACAGCTGATATAACCTGGGCATCCTCTGTATATAATTATATATGTAAAGCTGGTATAACCTGGGCATCTCCTGTATATCATTATATATGTATAGCTGGTATAACCTCGGTATCTCCTGTATATAATTATATATGTACAGCTGGTATAACCTGGGCATCTCCTGTATATAATTATATATGTACATCTGGTATAACCTTGGCATCTCCTGTATGTAATTATATATGCACAGCTGGTATAACCTGGGCATCTCCTGTATATAATTATATATGTACAGCTGGTATAACCTGGGCATCTCCTGTATATAATTATATATGCACAGCTGGTATAACCTGGGCATCTCCTGTATATAATTATATATGTACATCTGGTATAACCTGGGCATCTCCTGTATATAATTATATATGTACAGCTGGTATAACCTCGGTATCTCCTGTATATAATTATATATGTACAGCTGGTATAACCTGGGCATCTCCTGTATATAATTATATATGTACATCTGGTATAACCTGGACATCTCCTGTATATAATTATATATGTACAGCTGGTATAACCTGGGTATCTCCTGTATATAATTATATATGTACATCTGGTATAACCTGGGCATCTCCTGTATATAATTATATATGCACAGCTGGTATAACCTGGGCATCTCCTTTATATAATTATATATGTACAGCTGGTATAACCTGGGCATCACCTGTATATAATTATATATGTACAGCTGGTATAACCTGGGCATCTCCTGTATATAATTATATATGTACAGCTGGTATAACCTGGACATCTCCTGTATATAATTATATATGTACAGCTGGTATAACCTGGGCCTCTACTGTATATAATTATATATGTACAGCTGGTATAACCTGGGCATCTCCTGTATATAATTATATATGTACAGCTGGTATAACCTGGGCCTCTACTGTATATAATTATATATGTACAGCTGGTATAACCTGGGCATCTCCTGTATATAATTATATATGTACAGCCGGTATAACCTGGGTATCTCCTGTATATAATTATATATGTACAACTGGTATAACCTGGGTATCTCCTGTATATAATTATATATGTACAGCTGGTATAACCTGGGCCTCTACTGTATATAATTATATATGTACAGCTGGTATAACCTGGGCCTCTACTGTATATAATTATATATGTACAGCTGGTATAACCTGGGCATCTCCTGTATATAATTATATATGTACAGCTGGTATAACCTCGGTATCTCCTATATATAATTATATATGTACAGCTGGTATAACCTGGGCATCTCCTGTATATAATTATATATGTACATCTGGTATAACCTGGGCATCTCCTGTATATAATTATATATGCACAGCTGGTATAACCTGGGCATCTCCTGTATATAATTATATATGTACAGCTGGTATAACCTGGGCATCACCTGTATATAATTATATATGTACAGCTGGTATAACCTGGGCATCTCCTGTATATAATTATATATGTACAGCTGGTATAACCTGGACATCTCCTGTATATAATTATATATGTACAGCTGGTATAACCTGGGCCTCTACTGTATATAATTATATATGTACAGCTGGTATAACCTGGGCATTTCCTGTATATAATTATATATGTACAGCTGGTATAACCTGGGCCTCTACTGTATATAATTATATATGTACAGCTGGTATAACCTGGACATCTCCTGTATATAATTATATATGTACAGCTGGTATAACCTGGGCCTCTACTGTATATAATTATATATGTACAGCTGGTATAACCTGGGCATCTCCTGTATATAATTATATATGTACAGCCGGTATAACCTGGGTATCTCCTGTATATAATTATATATGCACAGCTGGTATAACCTGGGCATCTCCTGTATATAATTATATATGTACATCTGGTATAACCTGGGCATCTTCTATATATAATTATATATGTACAGCTGGTATAACCTGGGTATCTTCTGTATATAATTATATATGCACAGCTGGTATAACCTGGGCATCTCCTGTATATAATTATATATGTACAGCTGGTATAACCTCGGTATCTCCTGTATATAATTATATATGTACAGCTGGTATAACCTGGGCATCTCCTGTATATAATTATATATGTACATCTGGTATAACCTGGGCATCTCCTGTATATAATTATATATGCACAGCTGGTATAACCTGGGCATCTCATGTATATAATTATATATGTACAGCTGGTATAACCTGGGCATCTCCTGTATATAATTATATATGTACAGCTGGTATAACCTGGGCATCACCTGTATATAATTATATATGTACAGCTGGTATAACCTGGGCATCTCCTGTATATAATTATATATGTACAGCTGGTATAACCTGGACATCTCCTGTATATAATTATATATGTACAGCTGGTATAACCTGGGCCTCTACTGTATATAATTATATATGTACAGCTGGTATAACCTGGGCATTTCCTGTATATAATTATATATGTACAGCTGGTATAACCTGGGCCTCTACTGTATATAATTATATATGTACAGCTGGTATAACCTGGACATCTCCTGTATATAATTATATATGTACAGCTGGTATAACCTGGGCCTCTACTGTATATAATTATATATGTACAGCTGGTATAACCTGGGCATCTCCTGTATATAATTATATATGTACAGCCGGTATAACCTGGGTATCTCCTGTATATAATTATATATGCACAGCTGGTATAACCTGGGCATCTCCTGTATATAATTATATATGTACATCTGGTATAACCTGGGCATCTTCTATATATAATTATATATGTACAGCTGGTATAACCTGGGTATCTTCTGTATATAATTATATATGCACAGCTGGTATAACCTGGGCAACTCCTGTGTATAATTAGAAAAATAGCCCAAATACTATAAATTGAGCGTAGGCAAGGGAAAATAATCCCCCCCAACACCCTCAAATACCGACTCCAAGGCAACATTTTTTTACTAAGAGAAAAACAGAGTCATCATGGTTTTTTAGAAAGAGACACATATTTTATTAACAATCAGTTAAGACAAATCTTATAATCAGAAAAACAAAAGAAAATTGATAAAGAACAAGTGAAAAGGCAAGGTGGACAATGAATTATCCACATAAGCCCAAACGGACCTGCCCCAATATTAGATGCTATAATCAGAAGTAAGCACAACTCTTGTAGCTAAAAATAAGAGGGGATTTCTCCACGAGAAAATGGAAAACCCGCTGCACCTAGAATTTCCAACCAATACGATTAAAATAGCATAAATGATGGACCAATAATTTATCTCAATGGAATAACAAGATTGAGGGACTGTCATTAAATTTAAACGCCTAGTGGCGCCCTATAGTATAATGAAAAACAGGCATCAAAGACAGACCCATCAATTAAGGTGCAGCGTGCATATTAATGTAAACTGTAGAGTTGGACAAATAGAAAAGCATCTCCACATATTTCCTCCCATCCCCCAAACGCCCACTCCTACAAAATAAAAGGAGGGGAGAGTGACCTCTTAGACATTTCAACATAAAGTGCCATAAAGGGCATGACACTCAAATAAACAATGGGGGAGATGTTACTCTTACCAGGGGTGGTGGTGGTGGTGGGCAGTCAAATGGGCTTTGGGACAAATAGTACGTCCCCCGACGCGCGTTTCGCGGCGATTACGGCCGCTTTCTCAAGGGGCAGTGTAGATAGAGAGGGACAAGCACCCTTTTTAAATCATTAGTGCCGGTCACGTGAGTGATCACGTGACCGGTCACATGTGTGATGGGGGCATGCACTGGTGCCCTAGCGACGCGACGCCGGCGCATGCGCCCGCCATAACCCGCGCCAGGCCACGCCCCCAAGCCGTCAAGACATCATCGCGCACGCGCGGGCGCTCATTTCCTGTATATAATTATATATGTACAGCTGGTATAACCTGGGTATCTCATGTATATAATTATATATGTACAGCTGGTATAACCTGGGCATCTCCTGTATATAATTATATATGTACAGCTGGTATAACCTGGTCATCTCCTGTATATAATTATATATGTACAGCTGGTATAACCTGGGCATCTCCTGTATATAATTATATATGCACAGCTGGTATAACCTGGGCATCTCCTGTATATAATTATATATGTACAGCTGGTATAACCTGGGCATCTCCTGTATATAATTATATATGTACAGCTGGTATAACCTGGTCATCTCCTGTATATAATTATATATGTACAGCTGGTATAACCTGGGCATCTCCTTTATATAATTATATATGTACAGCTGGTATAACCCGGGCATCTCCTGTATATAATTATATATGTACAGCTGGTATAACCTGGGCATCTCCTGTATATAATTATATATGTACAGCTGGTATAACCTGGGCATCTCCTGTATATAATTATATATGCACAGCTGTTATAACCCTGGCATCTCCTGTATATAATTATATATGTACAGCTGGTATAACCTGGTCATCTCCTGTATATAATTATATATGTACAGCTGGTATAACCTGGGCATCTCCTGTATATAATTATATATGCACAGCTGTTATAACCCAGCGTTTTATTGTTTTCTTCTTCCTACACTTATCATCTCCATCACTTCGGTGTAGAGAAATAGGACCCAGTTGCTGCGGCCGCCGCCGTCCAGGATCCTTATCTGTAGCTGCATGGTGAATACTTTCATAGTCTACTTCACGCCTGTCTCATTGGCCCTGTATCAGGTGATTAACTGAAATAACAAGCATTTAGGAAGTTCACCCTCTACTCTTACAACAAAGGGACTTGGAGAGTCTTTGTTCTCCACCATCTGGAGTCATCAGCCCCTGGTGTCAGTGGACCTAACACAACTTCACCAGAAGTCAGAAATTAGTGCATTTGAAGGCTGTCTAGAGCTCTCCGATACAATGCACTACAATCCGGACCACGAGGGAGAAAAACCAATGGTTAAACTGATGAGATTGCTGAAAGTCCATGCTTTGCTTTGGTCAGATGGTTTTGGGATCGTATGGAGAAAGGCGTTATGGGTTACTGCATCAATGTGACGTGGAGGGATCAGCCTGTGGTTCTGCTGAGGGGTTATGGAAGCCCAGGTGGCTTTGATAGCAGCCTTCAGCTCATCTGCGTTGTTGGGTCTGGGGTCTCTCATCTTCCTCTTCACAATACCCCATAGATCCTCTATAATAGGTTCTCTATGGGGTTAAGGTCAGGCGAGTTTGCTGCCAATCAAGCGCAGTGATACTGTTGTTTTTATTGGAGACCTTCACAGTGTCTCGAATAAAATGGTGCAGTAGTATGTTATGTGCGTGCGCTGACTCCCGGCTTTAGATAGAAGGACGCATCCAGCATTATATATAAGATTCTACAATATTTTTGGCATACAGTATTATTTACGCCTTATTTACCTCTTTGAAAGCCATAGTCCGGCTCTGTACAGCAAGGAGCCAAAATACAACAGTGAACGTGAGCCCTTACCACCATCCTTAGACATAGACCTTCATTTATGCTCATTTTCCCGGAAATTCGTTTTTAGCCATTGGTTCGATGGAAGCCATGTAATCATGATCAGAGTTAACTTTTTTGTTTTTTTTTTGCAATTTTTTCACTGATTATTTCATACTGGACAAAGGAAATTTGGAGAAAGAGAAACTTAATGCTATCTTCTTCTGTTTGACCCCATCTTGGAAGTCCATTACACCATGAGAATATTTACGACTTTAGAAACCCCCAAAAAAAAAGAAATAAGCATCAAAATCAAATAAATCTTCCGGAAAGGTTAAAACTCAACAAATGTCAGCGAAAGCGGAGTCAGGAAAGGCAAAACAAAACGGAGAAGGGAACGAAATATCATAAATGAAATTGATTGAGAAAAGGAAAGAGACTTATGAAGTCCCCGGCGATTCCTTGTCATTACCTAATAATTGAGATTTAGGAGTCCACGTCTACAAGACAGACATTACATCAGTGAGAACGGACCACTTCTCTCGAATGAACGCAAACAACGGGTGGAAGACGTCCTCCTGTTCTCTATCAATACTGGTAGGGTCCATCTTTCGAGAGTGCTACACCCCTACGTAACACAGCAGTAAATCTCCAGCCACCGACCATCATCAGAACATACCCTGGAAATATGGATAATAATGAGTCATTTGGCAGAATACCACGCTGGCGTCATAGGATGGAGCCCAAGAGACTAATGTATAAATTGCATTACAAAGTTCGGTTTTGTCATTAATATTTTGTCCCGTTCGCTGTAACCGGTCATCATTCTACACTCCCAGACAAACATGTAATGTATATGACTTATAAGGAGAACCTGGGGGAAAATCAAGCAGATCAGATGAATGACCTCGTCTGGGACCACCCACACTGCTAATAAGTAGACGGGTAAAGTCATTTAGCAGCATGAACTATGGAAGATACTCCAAAACCCGTCACAGAACGTTCCGTGAGATAATGGACATACATTGTTTATTCTTTATATACAGAGCAGGACTTAATTGAATCTCCAGTCATGTTGCAATGTGTTGGGTTTCGTCTCTGTCTTTATGGTTTTGCTGTAATGTTTCTAGTGTGAACATTGGGCAATATCATCCAGGGGAATTGATAGAATGGACAATAAGAGACTTAGCGTTACAGAGTGCTACTTTATTTGTTACTTATATATGGAGATGGCCACTCTTAGTAAGCACCTGTACACACCAGTTTTCTGTGTTGGATGTGACGATCAGTCTTTTTTGTTTATAAAAACAACTAAACCTTAAAGGGAGTCTGTCAGGACAAAATTCATAGACGCACTAAGTCCAGCGCCTCGTAAGGTATCGTGCTCTGAGACAAGTGGTATCTTTAGTATTAAAATCCATTGGTATTATTTTGAAGAAATCTTTCTTTATGCTAATATTCTAATGAGGTGTTCTATGCAGCCTTGGCATGGCCAAGAGGTTAAGGCCTCCTTCCCATCAACTTATCATTCTCGTATGTTCACCCCCATCTACCTGCAAAGCCAGGGCTTGTCTATCATGGAAGATGGGAGCTGAAGGTGTTTGGAGTGGACAGCAGAGTTCGCAGAGGGAAAATGTCTCTGAAGGGGACGAAGATATTTGAAGGAGGGATCAGAAGTTTCTACAGGAAAGACAGATGTGATTAGAGGAGGATGTGAGGAGCTGGCCTTGTTCTAAGACTATTAGACTTTTTCCAGCATGGAGCACTGGTTCCATTGATATTATTATTGTGTTTTATTAGTGATTTGCTTGCTGTATTTTATTAATGTTCTGCTTTCTCATCAGTATGTGCGCTAATTTCACTTGTAAAGTGTCCAGCATTCTTGTAATCTCATAAGTATCTCTGGAGCCTCCAGACATTGTTCTAATCAGCCCCTAGTCCAATTGTGTGGATGATCTACTAAGAGCTAGAGGGCAGAGCCGTCACCACAGGGGATCTCACATGCTGTCACAGGTGATGGGTTTGGCCTGAGAAAAAATACTTCCACTAATGCACACTTAGCTTTGGGGGGGGGGGGCCTGATCCCAGGGAGGGAGGAATAAGCCACATGTTTATTCCAGGAGTTGGTGGAATGATGTCAAAGGAATAGGATCTAGACTGAGAACCTGGATGAATGGATGGCCTATGGAGTGTTGCAGTTCAGTTACCGACTGGGCTGGATAAACGTGCTACAGTTGTGGGATCTGTCATTTGGATTTAACTTTCTTAAAGGACTGTTGCTACTGGTAACCTGTGCTTCTATCGATTTATCTGTCATCTTGAGGATCGTAGAATGTGAACACAGACTATACTGGCTGGAGATACGAAATCTATGGGCCAACTTAAAGTTGGGAGACATTGAGTATTGCTTTGTCCAAAAGCAGTGGAACTCTTGCCCCGGGGAGGGAATCTTGTGGACTGGGGGCAATGTATTTTGGCCATTTACCTGGAATTTCTGTATTACCATGAATGTAAGGAATAAAATATTGTTGCATCGTTAACCTGTTTAAGTGATTATTTACAACCCACAATCTCAGATCTTCACAGAGGAGATAGTGAATTCTGGTGGAGGAGACATAGGTGTCTGGGGGAGGAAAGAGGTGGGTATAGGTTACAGAGGTAACTGGAGGAGAGGACAGAGATGACTAGAGGGAGGACAGATGTGTTTAGACGAGAAAAGGAGGTGTTTGGAGGGTACAAAAGAGTCTAAAAGGGACACAGTTTCCCGAAAGAGAAAAAAGAGTAGACTGAAGGGTATGGATGAGTCTAGAGGGGACAGATGAGTCAGGAGGGGACAGAGGAGTCTAGAGGAGACAGAGGAGTCTAGAGTAGACAGAAGAGACTGAGGAGATGGAGGAGTCTGGAAGGGACACAGGAGTCAGGTGGGGACAGAGGAGTCTGGAGGGGACAGAAGCGTCTGGGGAGATGGAGGAGTCTGGGGAGATGGAGGAGTCTGTAGGGGACATAAGAGTAGGTGGGGACAGAGGAGTTTGGAAGGGACACAGCGGTTTGGAGGAGAACAGAGAAGTCTGGAAGAGACAGTGGAGACTAGAGGGGACAGAAGAGTCTGAGGAGATGGAGGAGTCTGGAGGGGACATAGGAGTCAGGTGGGGACAGAGGAGTCTGGAGGGGACAGAAGAGTCTGGGGAGATGGAGGAGTCAGGGGAGATGGGGGAGTCTGTAGGGGACATAGGAGTCAGGGGGGACAGAGGAGTCTAGAGCAGACAGTAGAGACTGAGGAGATGGAGGAGTCTGGAAGGGACACAGGAGTCAGGTGGGGACAGAGGAGTTTGGAGGGGACAGAAGAGTCTGGGAAGATCGAGGAGTCAGGGGGGACAGAGGAGTCTGGAGCAGGGGACAGAAATTACTGAAGGAGGGGAAAGAGGAATCTGATTGGAACAGATATGTCTGGAAGAATTAACATAAGAGGTTGTACGGAGCAGATATGTCTGGATGGGGAAATGGATCTCCATAAGGACAGAACTATCTGAGAAAGAGGACAATAGAGTTTGGAAGAGGAGACTGAGGAATCTGGATGGGACCGTGGTGTCAGGAGAGGACAGAGGTGCCTGGAGGAGACAGAGGTGTTTAGAGAAAAGGACAGAGATGTTTTGAGGAGGTGTCTAGAGGAAGTATAGATGTGACTAGAAGAGAAGTCATGTCTAAAGGAGAAGACAGAGGTGGCTGGAGGAGGACAGAGGAATTTTAATTTTAAAGGAACCTGTCATGTCTTATCTACTATGTAAACTACCCCCATAGCGTTGTTAATGATGCAATGTGCAATGTGCATCACTAACACGCTTTTTTCATTAAACTGGTGCTAATATAATGAGTATATAACATTTTATATACTTATAATCCTACCTGCTCGTTTAGTCATAGGGGTGTGATCCTCGCATTCAGTCGTGGGCGGGTGCCACATTCAGTCAGGGCTGGCGCAGCCCACGTATTTGAATTTTGCTCCCGGCAAGCGCTGATATTTGTGGGGCGCATGCGCTGAATGACATGGCCAGGCAGTAAAGCTTCCAGTGCTGGGAGCCGCACATGCGCTGCGAGGCTGTGTAGTTTCCAGCTTCACTGTGCATGCGCTATGTTGAGCTGCTCCCGGCGCGTGTGCAGTGAATTTCCCAGCTTCATTGTGTGTGGCCAAAGCCGCTCTTCACAGCGCATGCATAGTGAAGCTGGAAACTACACAGCCTCACAGCGCATGTGCGGCTCGCCGGAGGCAAAATTCAAATACGTGGGCGGCGCCTGCCCTGACTGAATGTGGCACCCGCCCACGACGGAATACGAGTATCACACCCCTATGACTGAATGAGCAGGTAGGATTATAAATATATAAAATGTTATATACTGTTACACGCACGCCGCTAGGTTCAGATAGGGGCGAAACAGGTTACATGAATTCTTTGGAATCCTGGGAAAAGGTTACTCGGGGCGACCATAGACCATGTGCTGCAGCTTCTCTCAGGCACACAGGGGTATTGACCCTCAGGCACAGACACGTAGGTTGTGTCACTTGCTGACCAGACACACTTGACAAGAGTCCTCTTAAACAGTAGAACAGTAGCATTTAATAAGCAGCCGCACAGCCAGTGCAAGTTAAGTCTTATGAGCAACAGGCTCCAGTGACAAACAGTACAGTTTCCTTAGCAGCACAGCAGTTCACAGTCTTCCCAGTAGTACAGGACAACACAGTTCTAATCCAAAGGCACTAATGAACACAGCATTCTTTACAGCACAGTGAGATGGAGGAGGGGTGGTTTGCTGAGTGAGATGATCCCTGTGACACCACTTCTTCCAGTCCTTATCTTTCTGCCTGACAATACTCTGCACTGCTAGTTCAGGAACACTACCTGACCTGTGCTTAGCTTCACTTCTGACTTGAATCCTTTTCACTTGCACGAACGCTTCTGTGAGATACAGAACACACACACCACCTTTCTATTTGGCTCCAGCCAGACAGTAAACAACTTCCCCACAACCCCCCTCCGGCTCTGTTAAAACACTCCCCTACCCCTGTGACTGTGTTACTTCTAATAGTTGCTGAATGCTTTTAAAGCAAAAGCACTACTTCTGCATGTCACAATACTCATTATGTTAGCACCAATTTTAATGAAAAAAGTATGTTAGTGATGCATCACTAACAACGCTATGGGGTCAGTTTACATAGTAGATAGGACATGACAGGTTCCCTTTAATCTCCAGTCATGTTGCAATGTCTTGGGCATCATCCCTGTCTTCATGGTTTTGTTTTACAGTTTCTGGTGTGAAAAAGGGGAGGAAGGCAAAGGAAGAAGAGGCAGAGATGTCAGGAGGAGAGGACCGAGGTGACTAAAGGTGAGGACAGGTGGAAGAGAATTAGAGAAGGAGAAAAAGAGGAGTCTAGAGAGGACGGAGGAGTCTGGAGGGAATTGGAGGTTCCTGTTGGGAATAGAAGAATCTGTAGAAGTCTGAACAGGAAGCAGGTGTCTGGAGAAGGGGGCAGCGGTGAATGAAGTAGGGGGTAGATGGATCTTCAGTGGACAGACCTGTCTGGAAGAAGGGAAAGAGGTGTATAGTTGTAATAGGAGGATGAGAAGTGAGGACAAAGGTTCTCTGGAGGTAAAAAAAATGGGTCTGCAGGGGGACAAAGGTATCTTGAGAAGGCACAAAGATGTCTGGAGGAAGACATCAGTGTCTGGAGAAGGGGACAGAGATGTCTTGTGGGGTGAGAGGTGTTTGGAGCAGAAGAGAAGACAAAGGTATATGGAGGGGGCAGAGATATCTGGAGGAGGAACAGAATTGTCTAAAGGGGTAAAAGGAGTCTGCAGGAGGGGACCTAGGTGCCTGAAGGAGGGACAGTGGTGTCTTAAAATGATGGACAGAGGGGTCTGAAAGGAACAGAGATATTTGGAGGCAAAGAAGCATCTGATGGATTTGGCGAATGACAGAGGTGTCTGAATGGGACAAAGGGAACAGAGGTGACTGAAGCAGGAGAGAGAAGACATTTGTTTATGTTAGGAAAAATATAACTTATTATTGTTTCTGATAAAAACATGGACACCAGGAAAAAGGAGGTTAAACGGAGTTCAAAGTTTCATACGTTGGACTCTGTTTGAATCATTGAAGTTAATGGCTTTGTCTGGAGGGGGTGACGCACCTGATTTCTGTTTCTCAAGTTTTTACAGTGAAGCTCACAAGAGTCCTTGAAGTTAAAGGGGTTGTCCAGGTTTGGCTTGAAAGTCTGCAGTCAAGCTATATGACTGCAGACTTGTGAATCCTCACAATGCAGGCAGTGACCGCAAGTATATGATATGCATACTTCCGGCCACATTCTGACTAGACATACGAGGCCGTGCACGTCTAGTTGGAATGTGGCAGGGAGTATACATATCACACACCTGCCGCCACGTGCTCATCTGCTCCCAACGCCAGCACCAGAAAATCCTCACAGCATGCACATAGAATGACCAAACCTGAACAACCCCTTTAAGGTTTTGTAGAAATATTTTGGTGTCAGATTACAATAGGAATTATTTTGATCTGCAATAAATTAATGATGTTAATGAACAGAACCTTTAGTCCTGACCTCATCCTTCTTTTGACTGTAACTCGTAGGGTAATTAATGAGGTTTACTTTTTACATTTCTTTTACTAGAACAGGATCTATCTGCTACCAATGACATCTGGTTTACTGCCATTACTGTGACATATGATGACAGCCATGACCTGCAGACACCATGTAACAGAAGTCTTGTCTGACATCATTACTGGGGCTCGTTGGGTCGTTGTCTGACTTCACTGGAGCCATGACATCAATCAGCTTTCTGAGATCTGGTTATTATAGTGTATTATTAAACTTGCTATGAGCTGCAATGATTTAGTCATTTTCAATATTAAACTTTAACCTTCACTACAATATTAGGAAGGAACCTTCTGAAAACTTATTATACAGCTCTAATTCCTCTATGTAAAAGTTTGTAGTCTACGAAAGATACAAAATAGTATGTACTAGAGGTGAGGGGACCGATCTGCAGAGGATCGAGTTCAAGCTGAATTTCCTGAAATTCGCGTTTTTACAAGAATTTGATCACTTTGAGATCTGATTCGCGGTTTGAAAACAATGAAAACTTACCCGGAACAATTTCCCACGCGGCTGAAGCATAAAAAAGCGGGAAAATATCTGTTTGCATGGTCACGCGGGCCTCCGTATAATGCCATATAATTACATCTAGCGGATTATCACACCATGTACAGTGGTGACCAATACCTGGGCCATCATAGATCAGCGGATCCCTGTGGAACAATGTTTGTATGGCAGAGTCATTTTACATCTCCAGAATCACTGGGTAAGTCTCTCTCCTGAAATATAAGCTCTTATGGTCAGTGGGGTCCTCTCTCTCCTGAAATATAAGCTCTTATGGTCAGTGGGGTCCTCTCTCTCCTGTAGAGTGTAAGCTCTTATGGTCAGTGGGGTCTTCTCTCTCCTGTAGAGTGTAAGCTCTTATGGTCAGTGGAGTCTTCTCTCTCCTGTAGAGTGTAAGCTCTTATGGTCAGTGGGGTCCTCTCTCTCCAGTAGAGTGTAAGCTTTCATGGTCAGTGGGGTCCTCTTTCTCCTGTAGTATAAGCTCTTATGGTCAGTGGGGTCCTCTCTCTCCTGAAATATAAGCTCTTATGGTCAATGGGGTCCTCTGTCTCTCCTGTAGAGTGTAAGCTCTTATGGTCAGTGGGGTCCTCTCTATCCTGTAGAGTGTAAGCTCTTATGGTCAGCGGGGTCCTCTGTCTCCTGTAGAGTGTAAGCTCTTATGGTCAGTGGGGTCCTCTCTATCCTGTAGAGTGTAAGCTCTTATGGTCAGCGGGGTCCTCTCTCTCCTGTAGAGTGTAAGCTCTTATGGTCAGTGGGTCCTCTCTCTCTCCTGTAGAGTGTAAGCTCTTATGGTCAGTGGGGTCCTCTCTCTCCTGTAGAGTGTAAGCTCTTATGGTCAGTGGGGTCCTCTCTCTCCTGTAGAGTGTAAGCTCTTATGGTCAGTGCGGTCCTCTCTCTCCTGTAGAGTGTAAGCTCTTATGGTCAGTGGGGTCCTCTCTCTCCTGAATTATAAGCTCTTATGGTCAGTGGGGTCTTCTCTCTCTTCTGTAGAGTGTAAGCTCTTATGGTCAGTGGGGTCCTCTCTCTCCTGTAGAGCGTAAGCTATTATGGTTAGTGGGGTCATCTCTCTCCTGTAGTATAAGCTCTTAAGGTCAGTGGGGTCCTCTGTCTCCTGAAATATAAGCTCTTATGGTCAGTGGGGTCCTCTCTCTCTCTCCTATAGAGTGTAAGCTCTTATGGTCAGCAGCGTCCTCTCTCTCCTGTAGTATAAGCTCTTATGGTCAGTGGGGTCCTCTCTCTCCTGTAGTATAAACTCTTATGGTCAGTGGGGTCCACTCATTCCTGTAGAGTGTAAGCTCTTATGGTCAGTGGGTCCTCTCTCTCCTGTAGTATAAGCTCTTATGGTCAGTGGGGTCCTCTCTCTCCTGAAATATAAGCTCTTATGGTCAGTGGGGTCCTCACTCTCTCCTGTACAGTGTAAGCTCTTATGGTCAGTGGGGTCCTCTCTCTCCTGTAGAGCGTAAGCTATTATGGTTAGTGGGGTCCTCTCTCTCCTGTAGTATAAGCTCTTATGGTCAGTGGGGTCCTCTCTCTCCTGAAATATAAGCTCTTATGGTCAGTGGGGTCCTCTCTCTCCTGTAGAGTGTAAGCTCTTATGGTCAGTGGGGTCCTCTCTCTCTCCTGTAGAGTGTAAGCTCTTATGGTCAGTGGGGTCCCCTCTCTCCTGTAGTAAAAGCTCTTATGGTCAGCGGGATCCTCTCTCTCCTGAAATATAAGCTCTTATGGTCAGCGGCATCCTCTCTCTCCTGTAGAGTGTAAGCTCTTATGGTCAGCGGGGTCCTCTCTCTCCTGAAATATAAGCTCTTATGGTCAGTGGGGTCCTCTTTCTCCTGTAGAGTGTAAGCTATTATGGTCAGCGGGATCCTCTCTCTCTCCTGTAGAGTGTAAGCTCTTATGGTCAGTGGGGTCCTCTCTCTCTCCTGTAGAGTGTAAGCTCTTATGGTCAGTGGGGTCTCCTGTAGAGTGTAATCTCTCATGGTCAGTGGGGTCCTCTCTCTCCTGTAGAGTGCAAGCTCTTATGGTCAGTGGGGTCCTCTCTCTCCTGTAGAGTGTAAGCTCTTATGGTCAATGGGGTCCTCTCTCTCCTGTACAGTGCAAGCTCTTATAGTTAGTGGGGTCCTCTCTCTCCTGTATAGTGTAAGCTCTTATGGACAGTGGGGTCCTCTCTCTCTCTTGTAGAGTGTAAGCTCTTATGATCAGTGGGGTCGTCTCTCTCCTGTAGAGTGTAAGCTCTTATGGTCAGTGGGGTCCTCTCTCTCTCCTGTAGAGTGTAAGCTCTTTTTGTCAGTGCGGTCCTCTCTCTCCTGTAGAGTGTAAGCTCTTATGATGGACAGTGGGGTCCTCTCCCCTGTAGAGTGTAAGCTCTTATGGTCAGCAGGGTCCTCTCTCTTTCTCCTGTAGAGTGCAAGCTCTTATGATCAGCAGGGTCCTCTCTCTCTTGTAGAGTGTAAGCTCTTATGGTCGGCGAGGTCATGTCTCTCTCCTGTAGAGTGTAAGCTCTTATGGTCAGTGGGGTCTTCTCTCTCCAGTAGAGTGTAAGCTCTTATGGTCAGTGGGGTCTTCTCTCTCCTATAGAGTGGAAGCTCTTATGGTCAGGGGGGTCCTCTCTCTCCTGTAGAGAGTCAACTCTTATGGTTAGTGGGGTCCTCTTTCTCCTGTAGAGTTTAAGCTCTTATAGTCATTGGAGTCCTCTCTTTCTCGTAGAGTGTAAGCTCTTATAGTCAGTGGGGTCTTCTCTCTCCTGTAGAGTGTAAGCACTTATGGTCAGTGGGGTCCTCACTCTCCTGTAGAGTGTTAGCTCTTATGATCAGCGGGGTCCTCTCTCTCCTGTAGAGTGTAAGCTCTTATGGTCAGTGGGGTCCTCTCTCTCCTGTAGCGTGTAAGCTGTTATGGTCAGCGGGGTCCTCTCTCTTTCTCCTGTAGAGTGTAAGCTCTTATGTTCAGTGGGGTCCTCTCTCTCTCCTGTAGAGTGTAAGCTCTTATGATCAGTGGGGTCCTCTCTCTCCTGTAGAGTGTAAGCTCTTATGGTCAGTGGGGTCCTCTCTCTTTCTCCTGTAGAGTGTAAGCTCTTATGGTCAGTGGGGTCCTCTCTCTCCTGTAGAGTGTAAGCTCTTATGGTCAGTGGGGTCCTCTCTCTTTCTCCTGTAGAGTATAAGCTCTTATGGTCGGTGGGGTCCTCTCTCTCTCCTGTAGAGTGTAAGCTCTTATGGTCAGTGGGGTCCCCTCTCTCCTGTAGTATAAGCTCTTATGGTCAGCGGGATCCTCTCTCTCCTGAAATATAAGCTCTTATGGTCAGCGGCATCCTCTCTCTCCTGTAGAGTGTAAGTTCTTATGGTCAGCGGGGTCCTCTCTCTCCTGAAATATAAGCTCTTATGGTCAGTGGGGTCCTCTTTCTCCTGTAGAGTGTAAGCTATTATGGTCAGCGGGATCCTCTCTCTCTCCTGTAGAGTGTAAGCTCTTATGGTCAGTGGGGTCCTCTCTCTTTCCTGTAGAGTGTAAGCTCTTATGGTCAGTGGGGTCTCCTGTAGAGTGTAATCTCTCATGGTCAGTGGGGTCCTCTCTCTCCTGTAGAGTGCAAGCTCTTATGGTCAGTGGGGTCCTCTCCCTCCTGTAGAGTGTAAGCTCTTATGGTCAATGGGGTCCTCTCTATCCTGTAGAGTGTAAGCTCTTATAGTCAGTGGGGTCCTCTCTCTCCTGTAGAGTGTAAGCTCTTATGGTCAGCGGGGTCCTCTCTCTCCTGTAGAGTGTAAGCTCTTATGGTCAGTGGGGTCCTCTCTTTCTCCTGTAGAGTATAAGCTCTTATGGTCGGTGGGGTCCTCTCTCTCTCCTGTAGAGTGTAAGCTCTTATGGTCAGTGGGGTCCCCTCTCTCCTGTAGTATAAGCTCTTATGGTCAGCGGGATCCTCTCTCACCTGAAATATAAGCTCTTATGGTCAGCGGCATCCTCTCTCTCCTGTAGAGTGTAAACTCTTATGGTCAGCGGGGTCCTCTCTCTCCCGAAATATAAGCTCTTATGGTCAGTGGTGTCCTCTTTCTCCTGTAGAGTGTAAGCTCTTATGATCAGCGGAATCCTCTCTCTCTCCTGTAGAGTGTAAGCTCTTATGGTCAGTGGGGTCCTCTCTCTCTCCTGTAGAGTGTAAGCTCTTATGGTCAGTGGGGTCTCCTGTAGAGTGTAATCTCTCATGGTCAGTGGGGTCCTCTCTCTCCTGTAGAGTGCAAGCTCTTATGGTCAGTGGGGTCCTCTCTCTCCTGTAGAGTGTATGCTCTTATGGTCAATGGGGTCCTCTCTCTCCTGTAGAGTGTAAGCTCTTATGGTCAATGGGGTCCTCTCTCTCCTGTAGAGTGTAAGCTCTTATGGTCAGTGGGGTCCTCTCTCTCTCCTGTAGCGTGTAAGCTGTTATGGTCAGCGGGGTCCTCTCTCTTTCTCCTGTAGAGTGTAAGCTCTTATGGTCAGTGGGGTCCTCTCTCTCTCCTGTAGAGTGTAAGCTCTTATGGTCAGTGGGGTCCTCTCTCTCTCCTGTAGAGTGTAAGCTCTTATGATCAGTGGGGTTCTCTCTCTCCTGTAGAGTGTAAGCTCTTATGGTCAGCGCGGTCCTCTCTCTTTCTCCTGTAGAGTGTAAGCTCTTATGGTCAGTGGGGTCCTCTCTCTCCTGTAGAGTGTAAGCTCTTATGGTCAGCGCGGTCCTCTCTCTCTCTCCTGCACAGTGTAAGCTCTCATGGTCAGTGGGGTCCTCTCTCTCTGTCCTGTTGAGTATAAGCTCTTATGGTCAGTGGAGTCTTCTCTCTCTCCTGTAGAGTGTAAGCTCTTATGGTCAGTGAGGTCCCCTCTCTCTCCTGTAGAGTGTAAGCTCTTATGGTCAGTGGGGTCCCCTCTCTCTCCTGCAGAGTGTAAGTGTGGCGCCCCTGCGGGTTCAGTCGCCACAGAGGTACTGCATCTCACCCAGAGGTGTGGTATCCCACTCTCAGGTAAGGATGGAGTACTGCTCGGGACCCTAACACCAGCATCCAACACTACACTACTCCAGACCAGCAGGAGGGGCAAGATGCGTCGCTTCCCTGCTGAGCCCTGTCCCTGGCTGGAATGGGGGGGAACCAAAGTAGGGGGAACCATGTAGTTGGTGTGGGTAGAGGAAGAGGTTCAGGGGAGCTCAGTAAGAAGTGATATAAAAAGAGGGTGGAACAATCTAGAAGTGGCTTCAGTGAGAGGAAGAGTTGGGAGCAGGAGCTCTGTAGGAGCTCTGCTCAGGAGGAGGGCCTAGCCAGAGAGGCGCAAGACTGAAGGGAGAGAGGAGCAGGAGAAAGGCTCCAGGAATGTGGAAGGGATCCCAGGGGTACGGGCAGTGCTGGAGGCCACACATACGCCCGAATCTGCCAGGCGGTGGAGGGATCAAGCCGCAGAGGGGACCGGCCCCTGACTAGTGAGAATTACAAAGTTCAACTAGAAACCGGAGGCTTCTGTACTTTCAGGGAGTAGTTGCCACATCCGCACTCATGTTGCCAAAAAGGTAACCACATAGGATCCAGGGAACTGCAGGCTGCCCAGAAAGATCTGAGGATACCGGCTTGGGACATTGTTTGGCGAGGCGCAGCGCAAGAAGGGTGAGGGCCAGCGCAGAAAGACGGCTGAGAAGGGCATATAGAACGGGGTCCTGTCAAGTACTCTTGAAACACCTGAGGGATTGCTGAACCCCTGCCTGGTGAACGCAACACTACGTGGGAGGTCGTAATCCGGAAAGTGTAACCTGAGGAACTTAACAACTGTGAGTAAACCCTGAAGACTGCACGCCACTGTCTCTGTGAATTATTCCGGCAGCGCCATCACCCCCTGCACTACAACTGCAACAGCAACATCCATAACATCTCAGCACAGCCCTGGAGCTAAGCTCTACCTGTGGAGAGCTAAACCAACTCTGCTGCATTAACAACAGCTCCAGAGGATCTGCTCCGCAGTGGTGGCTCCATATAGCCGCGTACCACAGGTGGCGTCACGAACCGTATATAAAAACTTTAAAGTTCCCTGTAATACCCCTTTTTACTGACCGCCCTGGGTCACGGACCGCCACTGTGACATCTCCCCTAGCAATGACCGGCCCGGCACCGAGTACCCCACGGCCCAGGGGGCGTGTCATAATCTCTTATGGTCAGCAGGGTCCTCTCTCTCCTGTAGAGTGTAAGCTCTTATAGTCAGTGGGAACCTCTCTCTCCTGTAGAGTGTAAGCTCTTATGGTCAGTGGGGTTCTCTCTCTCTCCTGTAGAGTGTAAGCTCTTATGGTCAGTGGGGTTCTCTCTCTCTCCTGTAGAGTGTAAGCTCTTATGGTCAGTGGGGTCCTCACTCTCTTGTAGAGTGTAAGCTCTTATGGTCAGTGGGGTCCTCACTCTCTTGTAGAGTGTAAGCTCTTATGATCAGTGGGGTCCTCTCACTCCTGTAAAGTGTAAGCTCTTATGATCAGTGGTGTCCTCTCACTCCTGTAGAGTGTAAGCTCTTATAGTCAGTGGGGTCCTCTCTCTCCTGTAGAGTGTAAGCTCTTATGGTCAGTGGGGTTCTCTCTCTCTCCTGTAGAGTGTAAGCTCTTATGGTCAGTGGGGTCCTCACTCTCTTGTAGAGTGTAAGCACTTATGATCAGTGGGGTCCTCTCACTCCTGTAAAGTGTAAGCTCTTATGATCAGTGGTGTCCTCTCACTCCTGTAGAGTGTAAGCTCTTATGGTCAGCGGGGTCCTCTTTCTCTCCTGTAGAGTGTAAGCTCTTATGATCAGCGGAGTACTCTCTCTCTCCTATAGAGTGTAAGCTCTTATGGTCAGTGGGGTCCTCTCTGTCTCCTGTAGAGTGTAATCTCTTATGGTCATCAGGGTCTTCTTTCTCCTGTAGAGTGTAAGCTCTTATGGTCAGTGGGGTCCTCTCTCTCTCCTGTAGAGTGTAATCTCTTATGGTCATCAGGGTCTTCTGTCCCCTGTAGAGTGTAAGCTCTTAGGATCAGTGGGGTCCTCTCTCTCTCCTGTAGAGTGTAATCTCTTATGGTCATCAGGGTCTTCTGTCTCTTGCAGAGTGTAAGCTCTTAGGATCAGTGGGGTGCTCTTTATCATATAAATTATTAGCTCTGATGGTCAAGGGGGTCCTTTCCTACTTTTTGCAATCTTGCCCAGCTTTTTACATGCACCCACACAGAAATATTCCTCTCAGTGAAGCCCACTAGTACTAGTACACTCTGCACTCCAAAAAGAGTATAATTCCCCCATAGCTCGCAGTGAACACAACATGATGCCCCACATCCACCCACACATTGTGTGATGCCTTCCACATTCCCTCCCCATCCCAACGTGATGCCCCCACAGCCCCTCACGCAGTATGATGCCCCCACAGCCCCTCACACAGTATGATGCCCCCACAGTCCCTCACACAGTATGATGCCCCCACAGCCCCACACACAGTATGATGCATCCACAGCCCCACATACAGTATGATGCCCCCACAGCCACACACACAGTATGATGCATCCACAGCCCCACACACAGTATGATGCCCCCACAGCCCCACACACAGTATGATTCCCCCACAGCCCCTCACACAGTATGATGCCCCCACAGCCCCACACACAGTATGATGCCCCCACAGCCCCACACACAGTATGATGCCCCCACAGCCCCACACACAGTATGATGCCCCCACAGCTCCACACACAGTATGATGCATCCACAGCCCCACACACAGTATGATGCATCCACAGCCCCACACACAGTATGATGCATCCACAGCCCCACACACAGTATGATGCATCCACAGCCCCACACACAGTATGATGCCCCCACAGCCCCACACACAGTATGATCCACAGCCCCACACACAGTATGATGCCCCCACAGCCCCACACACAGTATGATGCATCCACAGCCCCACACACAGTATGATGCATCCACAGCCCCACACACAGTATGATGCATCCACAGCCCCTCACACAGTATGATGCATCCACAGCCCCACACACAGTATGATGCCCCCACAGCCCCACACACAGTATGATGCCCCCACAGCCCCACACACAGTATGATGCATCCACAGCCCCACACACAGTATGATGCCCCCACAGCCCCACACACAGTATGATGCCCCCACAGCCCCTCACACAGTATGATGCCCCCACAGACCCCTACCACGGTATGATGCCCCAACAGCCCCACACACAGTATGATGCCCCCACAGCCCCACACACAGTATGATGCATCCACAGCCCCACACACAGTATGATGCATCCACAGCCCCTCACACAGTATGATGCCCCCACAGACCCCTACCACGGTATGATGCCCCAACAGCCACACACAGTATGATGCCCCCACAGCCCCACACACAGTATGATGCCCCCACAGCCCCTCACATAGTATAATGCCCCCACAGACCCCTACCACGGTATGATGCCCCCACAGCCCCACACACAGTATGATGCCCCCACAGCCCCACACACAGTATGATGCCCCCACAGACCCCTACCACGGTATGATGCCCCCACAGCGCCACACACAGTATGATGCCCCCTCACAAATATCTCTCTTGCCTATATGTCCTGTTTTATGCTGAGACGGTTACTGCTGCCAGTTGTGTGACCTGAGAATGTGCCATGACCTGAATGGATGGTTCCCTGCTCCACTATTGTAGTCATCTGTATTTGTGTCCTGATGATACAGATACTGAAAAGTATCTATCAATTTAAATGTTTTCTTCATGAAAGTCATAAAATCTATTAACAGCTAGATAGCAACTTGACAAAAGTCACATATTGTTTTCAAACAACTTTAGTTTGTTCTCCATAAAATGTTTGGTTGAAGATTAGCACAAATGTATCTATCAGATTACATGAGTATATTTGGTCCTTGAAACATAGGAGGGCCCCGAGAATGTTTCATGATCTTGATGTTCAAGGCAAGGGACTTGTACAACCTGCTTTCCGGTGGTAATAGTAGCAGCCAGTTGCCGAGGGAAGCTACTTGATGGAAGCCAAACAGCAGTGTTCTTCAATGCCAGTTCTCAAGAGCCCCCAATAGATCATGTTTTTAGAATTTCCTTAGTATTGCCCGGGTGATAATTCGTTCACCTGTGCAATACTAAGGAAAACAAAACCTGAAAACATGACCTGTTGGTGGCTTTTGAGGACTGGAGTTGAGGAGCACTGCCTTATAGGGTTCTCGGACCATCAGCTGAGAAACAATGCTTGCTTCATAAAAGTTACAAAAACTGCAACTAAAACACAAACCTCATGGATCTTATTAGTTACAGCAACCCAAAATCATTTTTAGAACTGATTTCAGGCTGCAATGGCCTCTTTTTTTAGGATGATGTGATTACAGACCATAAACCCTTGAGAAAGCTGGGAGGCGAAACAGTTCAGGCATTGTCTGTTAGAGATTAATGTTCATGTATTCCAAGTAACCAATTTTGGAAGTGCCATAAAAAGCGAGCTTAAGGCTCCTTTTTAATCTGAAGCCAAACAGTGATCTCTTGTCTATCCCTTTATCACAAATCTCCAGTCCTGCCTACAGAATGAGATCGCAAGCTTACTAAGTGAAAAGTAGGGATGAGCAGACCGAACTTTTTCCCAAAGTTCGGTTCAGGTACCAGAACTCTAGCTGAACTTGAACCCGAACCCAATAGAAGTCAATGGGGACCCGACGTTTGGTGTTGTAGTAATGGCTAGGATCTCTCTCTTCTACCGGAACTCTGAACACTAAAATGGACTTCCGGGAGAAGTCCACGTTCGAAGTTCAGCATCGAACACTAGGTATCCGGTGCAAACCCCAAACTTTACAGTTCAGGTTCGCTCATCTCTAGCGATGGCGTTTGATCTCTGTAGGCTTCCTGGGCAGGGAGGAGAGAGCACAGAACTGGTGGTCAGTGACAATGGAGAGGAGGTAGAGCAAGAGCACAGCAGGCAGAGGACGAACACCGTTGGAGTGCAGAAATCTTGCCGGTAGGGTAAAAGAAATAACTGTATGGCTACTGAGTAATGGAAGTTTTCATTATGATGTTAGAAAAATCAAGGAATGACTTTCAGTGAATTATGTTACGGACATTGCGGCATTATCTGCTGTAGACTTTAGCTTTTCCCTGTATTAGGATTTTTGTGAGAGTAGTTAGGAGGGACATTGATCTGTATAGTGTTTGTGTCTTTATATTTCCAGCCACAGAGTGTAAACTGGTAGGAGCCCCATCATAGTAGCTTCTAATCATCTCTGAGCTCCGTTCATAGAATTTGAACAATTTTATACAATTTTAACCCCAAATTATGGCTTGCTAATTCATTCATTTACTCTGTGATGATGACCCACAAGCCAGGGGATGTTAGCAGCTGAAATTCCATTAGTTTGGCCCCAAAGTCTTGGATGACATAAAAGTTGGAAAATGGAGCTGAAAAGAAAAACAAAGGTATCGACCAGATATAAGCGAATCTTTAGAAATTCGAATTGGACTGCTGCAATTTTTTTTTCACAAATATTCAATTCGGGGCAAACAGATTAACCATAAATTGAAAATAAGACTCTAACTGTCATGAAAAGAGGAGTGCAAGACTCTGTGCTCTCTTAAGATTGTATCCAACCACTTCCAAGCTCTTTAACGCAAACACAACCTTAATAATATCAAAGTGACCTCAATATATATGACTATGGGTAAATGGATGGTAGCCGGGGGTAGCCAACAGCATGTTCCTTATATACTAATCTTCTTCACTGCTGTGCTGTCACACAGTAACTGTAGCATTTTTTCAGTGTTTTATGGATTTATCTCCCTTTCTATAAGGCTAAGCTATGAGGTGTGACGTCCTGTCATTATCCAGATTCACCATAAATGGCTCCTGCATTCCCTGCCTCCGGCTTTTTTTTACAGACCATGATACTCCATACCACATAATATCATAGCTGAAAGACATTATGGGACCACGTCCGAGGTCATTGTAAACTTCTGCCATGTGTAAGATGGAACGAGCCATTTTAGGCAATTTGTTTGTTGAAAAATCCGAAATTGCCGGCTTCAGTAAATTCCTAAATATTTAATATGAATTTGATTCATATTAATTCAGTTTGCTTGTTTCTAGTATCTACCTAAGTGTACGTGTCCTGCTAGATCGTAGACCCTCAACATTGCGACTTCTGTAGTTGATTGGACGTTTCGATGCCTTCCACTCATCCAGTTGTAGTATCGAACTGAGAACAATATCCCCGTCAAGGCCAACGAGTGTTTACAACGGAATACCCCATATCAAAACAGCCTGATTATATCCCTCTTGGATACATTGACACTCAGCCCGTGTCAATATCATCGCGGGTATACAAGTACATCCTGCTTATAACATCCCATTTGGAGGTAATTCCATTTACAGTTTTCATTGTAAACAGCCCTCTGGATAAGAAAACGCTTATTGGAAACATTTGCTGCGAGGAATGTTGTTTAATGTGAACGCTGTTTGCGGGTGGACTTCTGATAACAGTTTTTGAAGAAACAGATCCTTTACGGTTTTACGGAATGTAAAAGTAAAGCCTCATGGAATTCTGCAACAAAGAACAAATGTAACGAAAGTGATGTATCTGCGTCTACATGGGAGGTGGTGTTTATAGTCCGGGGTTTGATGATGGAATGACATATAACTTGTGATGGTTGAATGAGCATCGAGAACTCTCCAAATAGCTTCAAATCTAAAATGACTGAACTTTCATCTTTGGTTATAGCTTCAGCACCACAACCCAAGGGAAAAAGAACAGAAGACGTTTTGTAAGCTTGCATACCAATTAGAAGATGGAACGTGTCAAAATTAATGTAGGTTTTACAGCGCAAAGCGAGACGAGAGTTTCCCAATAAAAGTGGTTATGAGTCACTTTATATATTGAGAATACTTACGACATCTATTGTTGAAAAGCCCTCACTGTACAGGACCAGCAGTGGACTCTATCAACAATGGTACAAAACCATCCCAATATGGAGAAGAAGTCATCTGAATCTCACGTCCATCTGCCATTAGATGGAAACTTCTCACCATGGAAGAATCTCACTCACTCACACCTAATGTCTGAGCCGCTACAACATGGGAGGAAAACTGCAGACCGCTCTGAGCCCAACTTCAGTGCTCAAAAAGGATCTTTTCTCTTCATTCTTATACTGACGTAAATACAGTGCCTACAAGTAGTATTCAACCCCCTGCAGATTTAGCTGGTTGACACATGCGGAATTAACTTGGCATTGTGACATTTGTACAGTAGATCAGCCTGGAAGTGGGAAATGCACTGCAGCAAATTTTGTTTTTGTTTTTTTGTTCTTTTAAAAACGTTAAAAGTTAATTCAGAGTGTCATTTATTATTCAACCCCTCAAACCACGAGAATTCTGTTTGGTCCCCCTAAAGTATTAAGAAGTAGTTCAGGCACCAAGAATAATGAACTTCACATGTGTGGATTAAAGATCTCTTTTGCCAGCCTTTTCTGAATATTTAAGACCCTCCCCAAACTTGTGAACAGCACTCAGACATGGTCAACATGGGAAAGACAAAGGAGCATTCCAAGGCCATCAGAGACAAGATCGTGGAGGGTCACAAGGCTGGCAAGGGGTACAAAACCCTTTCCAAGGAGTTGGGCCTACCTGTCTCCCCTGTTGGGAGCATCATCCGTAAGTGGAAGGCTTATGGAACTACTGTTAGCCTTCCACGGCCTGGACAGCCTTTGAAAGTGTCCTCCCGTGCCGAGGCCAGGCTTGTCCGAAGAGTCAAGGCTAACCCAAGACAACAAGGAAGAAGCTCCGGGAAGATCTCATGGCAGTGGGGACATTGGTTTCAGTCAATACCATAAGTAACGTACTCCACCGCAATGGTCTCCGTTCCAGACGAGCCTGTATGATACCTTTACTTTCAAAGCGTCATGTCAAGGCTCGTCTACAGTTTGCTCATGATCACTGGGAGGACTCTGAGACAGACTGGTTCAAGGTTCTATGGTCTGATGAGACCAAGATCGAGATCTTTGGTGCCAACCACACACGTGACGTTTGGAGACTGGATGGCACTGCATACGACCCCAAGAATACCATCCCTACAGTCAAGCATGGTGGTGGCAGCATCATGCTGTGGGGCTGTTTCTCAGCCAAGCGGCCTGGCCATCTGGTCCGCATCCATGGGAAGAAGGATAGCACGGCCTACCTGGAGATTTTGGCCAAGAACCTCCGCTCCTCCATCAAGGATCTTAAGATGGGTCGTAAGTTCATCTTCCAACAAGACAACGACCCAAAGCACACAGCCAAGAAAACCAAGGCCTGGTTCAAGAGGGAAAAAGTCAAGGTGTTGGAGTGGCCTAGTCAGTCTCCTGACCTTAACCCAATTGAAAACTTGTGGAAGGAGCTCAAGAATAAAGTCCACATGAGACACCCAAAGAACCTAGATAACTTGGAGAAGATCTGCATGGAGGAGTGGGCCAAGATAACTCCACAGACCTGTGCCGGCCTGATCAGGTCTTATAAAAGACGATTATTAGCTGTAATTGCAAACAAGGGTTATTCCACAAAATATTAAACATAGGGGTTGTATAATAATTGACCCACACTTTTATGTTTAAAATTTAATAAAATTCAACTGAGCAACATAATTTTTTGGTTTGTAAGATTTGTGCTTCTGTTCATAAAACCTACTCTCGAATGCAGTTTGAAGGCTCGAACTTATTTGCATCTTATCAAACCAGCTAAATCTGCAGGGGGGTGAATACTACTTGTAGGCACTGTAGATATGGTCACATAGCTAACATATCAGCACGGTATTAATGTAGGTGTTATAAAATAGCACATTAAAAGAATAATAAGACTACATAACATTCTTCTAAGTATTAAAATATAACACTGTTATAGACTATAATTCTGCTCCTATGTACAAGAATATCACTACTAAAATACTGCCTCTATGTACAAGAATATAACTACTATAATACTGCCCCCTATGTACAAGAATATAACTACTATAATACTGCCTCCTATGTACAAGAATATAACTACTATAATACTGCTCCTATGTACAAGTATATAACTACTATAATACTACCCCTATGTGCAAGAATATAACTACTATAATACTGCCCCCTATGAACAAGAATATAACTACTATAATACTGCTCCTATGTACAAGAATATAACTACTATAATACTGCCCCTATGTACAAGAATATAACTACTATAATACTGCTCCTATGTACAAGAATATAACTACTATAATACTGCCCCTATGTACAAGTATATAACTACTATAATACTGCTCCCTATGAACAAGAATATAACTACTATAATACTGCTCCTATGTACAAGAATATAACTACTATAATACTGCCCTCTATGTACAAGAATATAACTACTATAATACTGCCCCTATGTACAAGAATATAACTACTATAATAATGCTCCTATGTACAAGACTATAACTACTATAATACTGCCCCTATGTACAAGAATATAGCTACAATAATACTGCTCCTATGTACAAGAATATAACTATTATAATTCTGCTCCTATGTACAAGAATATAACTACTATAATACTGCCCCTATATACAAGTATATAACTACTATAATACTGCTCCCTATATACAAGAATATAACTACTATAATACTGCTCCCTATGTACAAGAATATAACTACTATAATACTGCTCCCTATGTACAAGAATATAACTACTATAATACTGCTCCTATGTACAAGAATATAACTATTATAATTCTGCTCCTATGTACAGGAATATAACTACTATAATACTGCCCCTATGTACAAGAATATAACTACTATAATACTGCCCCTATGTACAAGAATATAACTACTATAATACTGCCCCTATGTACAAGAATATAACTACTATAATACTGCTCCTATGTACAAGAATATAACTATTATAATACTACCCCCTATGTACAAGAATATAACTACTATAATACTGCCCCATGTACAAGAATATAACTACTATAATACTGCTCCTATGTACAAGAATATAACTACTATAATACTGCTCCTATGTACAAGAATATAACTAATATAATACTGCCCTCTATGTGCAAGAATATGACTACTATAATACTGTTCCTATATAGAAGAATATAACTACTATAATACTGCTCCTATGTACAAGAATATAACTACTATAATACTGCTCCTATGTACAAGAATATAAGTACTATAATACTGCCCCCTATGTACAAGAATATAACTACTATAATACTGCCCCTATGTACAAGAATATAAGTACTATAATACTGCCCCCATGTACAAGAATATAACTACTATAATACTGCCCCTATGTACAAGAATATAACTACTATAATACTGCCCCCTATGTACAAGAATATAACTATTATAATACTGCCCCCTATGTACAAGAATAAAACTACTATAATACTGCCCCCTATGTACAAGAATATAACTATTATAATACTGCCCCCTATGTACAAGAATATAACTACTATAATACTGCCCCTATGTACAAGAATATAAGTACTATAATACTGCCCCTATGTACAAGAATATAACTACTATAATACTGCCGCTATGTACAAGAATATAACTACTATAATACTGCTCCTATGTACAAGAATATAACTACTATAATACTGCCCCCTATGTACAATAATATTACTATAATACTGCTCCTATGTACAAGAATATAACTACTATAATACTGCCCTTATGTACAAGAATATAACTACTATAATACTGCCCCTATGTACCAGAATATAACTACTATAATACTGCCTCCTATGTACATGAATATAAGTACTATAATACTGCTCCTATGTACAAGAATATAACTACTATAATACTGCCCCTATGTACAAGAATATAAGTACTATAATACTGCCCCCATGTACAAGAATATAACTACTATAATACTGCCCCCTATGTACAAGAATATAACTACTATAATACTGCCCCTATGTACAAGAATATAACTACTATAATACTGCCTCCTATGTACATGAATATAACTACTATAATACTGCCCCCTATATACAAGAATATAACTACTATAATACTACCCCTATGTACAAGAATATAACTACTATAATACTGCTCCTATGTACAAGAATATAACTACTATAATACTGCCCCCTATATACAAGAATATAACTACTATAATACTACCCCTATGTACAAGAATATAACTACTATAATACTGCTCCTATGTACAAGAATATAACTACTATAATACTGCTCCTATGTACAAGAATATAACTAATATAATACTGCCCTCTATGTGCAAGAATATGACTACTATAATACTGCTCCTATATAGAAGAATATAACTACTATAATACTGCTCCTATGTACAAGAATATAACTACTATAATACTGCTCCTATGTACAAGAATATAAGTACTATAATACTGCCCCCTATGTACAAGAATATAACTACTATAATACTGCCCCTATGTACAAGAATATAACTACTATAATACTGCCGCTATGTACAAGAATATAACTACTATAATACTGCTCCTATGTACAATAATATTACTATAATACTGCTCCTATGTGCAAGAATATAAGTACTATAATACTGCCCTTATGTACAAGAATATAACTACTATAATACTGCCCCTATGTACCAGACTATAACTACTATAATACTGCCTCCTATGTACATGAATATAACTACTATAATACTGCTGCTATGTACAAGAATATAACTACTATAATACTGCCCCTATGTACAAGAATATAACTACTATAATACTGTCCCCATGTACAAGAATATATCTACTATAATACTGCCCCCTATGTACAAGAATATAACTACTATAATACTGCCCCTATGTACAAGAATATAACTACTATAATACTGCTCCTATGTACAAGAGTATAACTACTATACTACTGCTCCCTATGTGCAAGAATATAACTACTATAATACTGCCCCCATGTACAAGAATATAACTTCTATAATACTGCCTCCTATGTACATGAATATAACTACTATAATACTGCCCCTATATACAAGAATATAACTACTATAATACTACCCCTATGTACAAGAATATAACTACTATAATACTGCTCCCATGTACAAGAATATAACTACTATAATACTGCCCCTATGTACAAGAATATAACTACTATAATACTGCTCTTATGTACAAGAATATAACAACTATAATACTGCTCTTATGTACAAGAATAAAACTACTATAATACTTCCCCTATGTACAAGAATATAACTACTATAATACTGCTCCTATGTACAAGAATATAACTACTATAATACTGCCCCCTATGTATAAGAATATAACTACTATAATACTGCTCCTATGTACAAGAATATAACTACTATAATACTGCCCCCTATGTACAAGAATATAACTACTATAATACTGCCCCCTATGTACAAGAATATAACTACTATAATACTGCCCCTATGTACAAGAATATAACTACTATAATATACTGCTCCTATGTACAAGAATATAACTTTGCCTCATTCTTCAAGAAGAAGATTGACACCATCAGACAAAGCTTTTGCCTAAAGCCCCCACAGCCCCTCCCCACACCTACTCAACCCTCCTCCTCAAAAACTACATTCTCCACCATTTCTGAAGAGCAACTTTCCTCCTTACTCTCCAAATCACACCTCACCACCTGTAAACTTGACCCAATCCCGTCCCACCTCATCTCAAACCTTACCACCATCTTCATCCCAGCTCTAGCCCACCTCTTCAACCTGTCACTAACAACTGGCGTCTTCCCCTCATGCTTCAAACATGCCTCAATCACACCCATCCTCAAAAAACCCTCCCTTGACCCATCCTCTGTGTCTAGCTATCGCCCCATATCACTTCTCCCCTATGCCTCAAAACTACTGGAACAACACATCCATTCTGAGCTGTCCTCCCACCTCTCCTCCTGCTCCCTCTTTGACCGCCTACAATCTGGTTTCCGACCGCACCATTCTACTGAAACTGCACTGACTAAAGTCACCAACGACCTACTAACCGCCAAATCCAAGCGACACTACTCCATCCTCCTCCTTCTGGACCTGTCATCTGCCTTTGACACAGTGGACCATTCCCTCTTACTACAAACTCTCTCATCTATCGGCCACACAGACTTGGCCCTATCCTGGATCTCCTCATACCTAACAGACAGGACATTCAGTGTCTCCCACTCACACACCACCTCCTCATCTCACCCCTATGTGTCGGTGTTCCCCAAGGTTCAGTTCTAGGATCCCTCCTCTTCTCCATCTACACCTTAGGCCTGGGACAGCCCATAGAGTCTCATAGCTTTCATTATCACCTCTGTGCTGATGACACACAGATCTACCTCTCTGGACCTGATATCACCTCCTTACTAACCAAAATCCCACAATGTCTGTCCGCTATTTCATCCTTCTTCTCTGCCAGATTTCTAAAACTTAACATGGACAAAACAGAATTCATCATCTTTCCGCCATCTCATTCAACCCCCCCCAACTGACCTATCTATCAACGTCAATGGCTGCCCACTCTCCCCAGTCCCTCAAGCTCGCTGCCTTGGGGTAACCCTGGACTCGGAACTCTCCTTCAAACGACATATCCAAGCCCTTTCCACTTCCTGCCAACTCCAACTCAAAAATATCTCCCGAATCCGCACATTCCTCAACCATGAATCTGCAAAAACACTAGTCCATGCCCTCATCATCTCCCGCCTTGACTACAGCAACCTCCTGCTCTGTGGCCTCCCCTCTAACACTCTTGCACCCCTCCAATCTATCCTAAACTCTGCTGCCCGACTAATCCACCTGTCCCCCCGCTATTCCGCGGCCTCTCCTCTCTGTCAATCTCTTCACTGGCTCCCCATTGCTCAGAGACTCCAGTT
Organism: Phyllobates terribilis; assembly: GCF_046119375.1. Taxonomy (NCBI): domain Eukaryota; kingdom Metazoa; phylum Chordata; class Amphibia; order Anura; family Dendrobatidae; genus Phyllobates; species Phyllobates terribilis. The sequence continues at coordinate 1,210,963,694 of NW_027362761.1, forward strand.
CAAAACCCTCACCATGGCATACAAAACCATCCACAACTTGTGTCCTCCATATATCTCTGACCTAATCTCCCTGTACATACCTGCACACAACCACCGATCCTCACAAGATCTCCTTCTCTACTCCCCTCTTATCTCCTCCTTCCACAACCGTATACAAGATTTCTCCCGTGCTTCCCCCTACTCTGGAACTCTCTACCCCAACGTATCAGACTCTCGCCTACCGTGGAAACCTTCAAAAGAAACCTGAAGACCCACCTCTTCCGACAAGCCTACAACCTGCAGTTACCATCGCTCCACCATACTGCTGCACGACCAGCTCTACCCTCACCACTGTATCCTCCCCCATCCCCTGTAGACTGTGAGCCCTCACCAACTGTGTCCTCACCCATCCCTCGTAGATTGTGAGCCCTCGCGGGCAGGGTCCTCGCTCCTCCTGTACCAGTCGCTGTCACATTGTGTTCAAGATTATTGTAATTGTTCTTGTATTATACCCCTTTTTCACATGTAAAGCGCCATGGAATAAATGGCGCTATAATAATTAAATAATAATAATAATAATAATAATACTATAATACTGCTACTATGTACAAGAATATAACTACTATAATACTGCCCCTATGTACAAGAATATAACTACTATAATACTGCCCCCTATGTACAAGAATATAACTATTATAATACTGTTCCTATATACAAGAATATAGCTACTATAATACTATCCTTATGTACAAGAATAGAACTACTATAATACTGCCCCCTATATACAAGAAAATAACTATTATAATACTGTTCCTATATACAAGAATATAGCTACTATAATACTATCCTTATGTACAAGAATAGAACTACTATAATACTATCCCTATGCACAAGAATAGAACTACTATGATACTGCTCCTATGTACAAGAATATAACTGCTATAATACTGCCCCTATGAACAAGAATATAACTACTGTAATACTGCCCCTATGTACAAGAATATAACTACTATAATACTGCCCCTATGTACAAGAATATAACTATTATAATACTGCATCCTATGTACATGAATATAACTACTATAATACTGCTAAAATGTACAATAATATATCTACTATAATACTGCCCCCTATGTACAAGAATAGAACTACTATAATACTGCCCCCTATATACAAGAAAATAACTATTATAATACTGCCCCTTATGTACAAGAATATAACTACTATAATACTGCTCCTATGTGCAAGAATATAACTATTATAATTCTGCTCATATGTACAAGAATATCACTACTATAATACTGCCCCTATGTACAAGAATATAACTACTATAATACTGCCCCTATGTACAAGAATATAACAACTATAATACTGCCCCCATGAACAAGAATATAACTACTATAATACTGCTCCTATCTACAAGAATATAACTACTATAATACTGCTAGTATGTACAAGAATATAACTACTATAATACTGCCCCTATGTGCAAGAATATAACTACTATAATACTGCCCCCTATGTACAAGAATATAACTATTATAATACTGTTCCTATATACAAAAATATAGCTACTATAATACTATCCTTATGTGCAAGAATAGAACTACTATAATACTGCCCCTATATACAAGAAAATAACTATTATAATACTGTTCCTATATACAAGAATATAGCTACTATAATACTATCCTTATGTACAAGAATATAACTACTATAATACTGCCCCTATGTACAAGAATATAACTACTATAATACTATCCCTATGTACAAGAATAGAACTACTATAATACTGCCCCCTATATACAAGAAAATAACTATTATAATACTGTTCCTATATACAAGAATATAGCTACTATAATACTATCCTTATGTACAAGGATAGAACTAGTATAATACTGGCCCCTAAGTACAATAATATAACTGCTATAATACTGCTCCCTATGTGCAAGAATATAACTAATATAATACTATCCCTATGAACAAGAATAGAACTACTATAATACTGCCCCTATGTACAAGACTATAACTACTATAATACTGCTCCTAAGCACAAGAATATCACTACTATAATACTGCCCCTATGTACAAGAATATAACTACTATAATACTGCTCCCATGTACAAGATTATAACTACTATAATACTGCTCCTATGTACAAGAATATAACTACTATAATACTGCTCCTATGTACAAGAATATAACTACTATAATACTGCTCCTATGTACAAGAGTATAACTAATATAATACTGCCCCTATGTACAAGAATATAACTACTATAATACTACTTCTATGTACAAGAATATAACGACTATAATACTGCTCCTATGTACAAGAATATAACTACTATAATACTGCTCCTATGTACAAGAATATAACTACTATAATACTGCTCCCTATGTACAAGAATATAACTGTTATAGTACTGCTCCTATGTACAAGAATATAGCTACTATAATACTATCCTTAGTACAAGAATAGAACTACTATAATACTGCCCCCTATGTACAAGAATACTACTACTATAATACTGCCCCCTATGTACGAGAATATAACTACTATAATACTGCTCCCTATGTACAAGAATATAATTACTATAATACTGCCCCTATGTACAAGAATATAACTACTATAATACTGCCCCTGTGTACAAGAATATAACTACTATAATACTGCCCTTATGTACAAGACTATAACTACTATAATACGGCTCCTAAGTACAAGAATATCGCTACTATAATATTGCCCCTATGTACAAGACTATAACTATTATAATACTGCTCCTATGTACAAGAATATAACTACTATAATACTGCCCCTATGTACAAGAATATAACTATAATAATACTGTTCCTATATACAAGAATATAACTACTATAATACTGCTCCCTATGTACAAGAATATAACTACTAAAATACTGCCCCTATGTACAAGAATATAACTACTATAATACTATCCTTATGTACAAGAATAAAACTACTATAATACTGCTCCCTAAGTACAATAATATAACTGCAAAAGACAAAAAATATATCTCATACCCTACCATCATTATATATAAATGTAAAGCAAAGTTGCATATGAAATATAGGGTACTTAGTGAACTATTTTTGATCAAAAAAAGTATACAAGCCGTCCCACCAGCGACAAGGTGACCCTAAATTGGGACGGTACCTACTCTGTCTATATTAAAAACCTTACTGTATAACAAAGTCGAAGTAATGCATACAGTAAGGTTTTTAATATAGACAGAGTAGGTACCGTCCCAATTTAGGGTCACCTTGTCGCTGGTGGGACGGCTTGTATACTTTTTTTGATCAAAAATAGTTCACTAAGTACCCTATATTTCATATGCAACTTTGCTTTACATTTATATATAATGACGGTAGGGTATGAGATATCTTTTTTGTCTTTTGTAGGTTTTGCATCTTTTTGCTAGTGTGAAAATGCTCTTATTTCTTGCATGTGTACCATCTTAGACCTCAGTTCACATTGCTTAATAATATAACTGCTATAATACTGCTCCCTATGTACAAGAATATAACTAATATAATACTATCCCTATGTACAAGAATAGAATTACTATAATACTGCCCCCTATGTACAAGAATATTACTACTATAATACTGACCCTATGTACAAGACTATAACTACTATAATACTACTCCTATGTACAAGAATATAACTACTATAATACTGCCCCCTATGTACAAGAATATAACTACTATAATACTGCTCCTATGTACAAGGATATAACTACTATAATACTGCCCCTATGTACAAGAATATAACTACAATAATACTGCCCCCTATGTACAAGAATATAACTACTATAATACTGCCCCTATGTACAAGAATATAACTACTATAATACTGCCCCCTATGTACAAGAATATAACTACTATAATACTGCTCCTATGTACAAGAATATAACTACTATAATACTGCACCTATGTACAAAAATATAACTACTATAATACTGCTCCCATGTACAAGAATATAACTACTATAATACTGCCCCTATGTACAAGAATATAACTACTATAATACTGCCCCCTATGTACAAGAATATAACTACTATAATACTGCCCCCTATGTACAAGAATATAACTACTATAATGCTGCCCCTATGTACAAGAATATAACTACTAAAATACTGCTCCCATGTACAAGAATATAACTACTATAATACTGCCCCTATGTACAAGAAAATAACTATTATAATACTGCCCGCTATGTTCAAGAATATAACTACTATGATACTGCCCCTATGTACAAGAATATAACTACTATAATACTGCTCCTATGTGCAAGAATAGAACTACTATAATACTGCTTCTATGTACAAGAATATAATGACTATAATACTGCTCCCTATGTACAAGAATATAACTGCTATAATACTGCTCCTATGTACAAGAATATAGCTACTATAATACTATACTTATGTATAAGAATAGAACTACTATAATACTATCCCTATGTACAAGAATATAACTACTATAATACTGCCCCTATGTACAAGAATATAACTACTATAATACTGCCCCTATGTACAAGACTATAACTATTTTAATACTGCTCCTAAATACAAGAATATCACTACTATAATATTGCCCCTATGTACAAGACTATAAGTATTATAATACTGCTCCCTATGTACAAGAATATAACTACTATAATACTGCTCCTATGTGCAAGAATAGAGCTACTATAATACTGCCCCTATGAACAAGAATATAACTACTATAATACTGCTCCTATTTACAAGAACATAGCTACTATAATACTTCTACTATGTACAAGAATATAACTACTATAATACTGCCCCTATGTACAAGAATATAACTACTATAATACTTCTACTATGTACAAGAATATAACTACTATAATACTGCCCCTATGTACAGGAATATAGCTACTATAATACTGCTCCTATGTGCAAGAATAGAACTACTATAATACTGCCCCTATGAACAAGAATATAACTACTATAATACTTCTACTATGTAAAAGAATATAACTACTTTAATACTGCCCCTATGAACAAGAATATAACTACTATAATACTGCTCCTATTTACAAGAATATAATTACTATAATACTTCTACTCTGTACCAGAATATAACTATTATAATACTGTTCCTCTATACAAGAATATAGCTACTATAATACTATCCTTATGTACAAGAATAGAACTACTATAATACTTCCACCTACATATATGAAAATAACTATTATAATACTGTTCCTATATACAAGAGTATAGCTACTATAATACTGCCCCTAAGTACAATAATATAACTACTATAATACTGCTCCTATGTACAAGACTATAACTACTATAATACTGCTCCTAAGCACAAGAATATCACTACTATAATATGGCTCCCTATGTACAAGAATATAACTAATATAATACTATCCCTATGAACAAGAATAGAACAACTATAATACTGCCCCTATGTACAAGAATATAACTACTATAATACTGCCCCTATGTACAAGACTATAACTACTATAATACTGCTCCTAAGCACAAGAATATCACTACTATAATACTGCCCCTATGTACAAGAATATAACTACTATAATACTGCTCCTATGTGCAAGAATATAACTATTATAATTCTGCTCATATGTACAAGAATATCACTGCTATAATACTGCCCCTATGTACAAGAATATAACTACTATAATACTGCCCCTATGTACAAGAATATAACAACTATAATACTGCCCCCATGAACAAGAATATAACTACTATAATACTGCTCTTATCTACAAGAATATAACTACTATAATACTGCTACTATGTACAAGAATATAACTACTATAATACTGCCCCTATGTACAAAAATATAACTACTATAATACTGCCCCCTATGTACAAGAATATAACTATTATAATACTGTTCCTATATACAAGAATATAGCTACTATAATTCTATCCTTATGTACAAGAATAGAACTACTATAATACTGCCCCTATATACAAGAAAATAACTATTATAATACTGTTCCTATATACAAGAATATAGCTACTATAATACTGTCCTTATGTACAAGAATATAACTACTATAATACTGCCCCTATGGACAAGAATATAACTACTATAATACTGCCCCTATGTACAAGAATATAACTACTATAATACTGCCCCCTATGTACAAGAATATAACTACTATAATACTGCCCCCTATGTACAAGAATATAACTACTATAATACTGCCCCTATGTACAAGAATATAACTACTATAATACTGCTCCCATGTACAAGAATATAACTACTATAATACTGCCCCTATGTACAAGAATATAACTATTATAATACTGCCCCCTATGTACAAGAATATAACTACTATGATACTGCCCCTATGTACAAGAATATAACTACTATAATAATGCTCCTATGTGCAAGAATAGAACTACTATAATACTGCTTCTATGTACAAGAATATAACGACTATAATACTGCTCCCTATGTACAAGAATATAACTGCTATAGTACTGCTCCTATGTACAAGAATATAGCTACTATAATACTATCCCTATGTTCAAGAATAGTACTACTATAATACTGCCCCCTATGTACAAGAATATAACTACTATAATACGGCTCCTAAGTACAAGAATATCACTACTATAATATTGCCCCTATGTACAAGACTATAACTATTATAATACTGCTCCCTATGTACAAGAATATAACTACTATAATACTGCTCCTATGTGCAAGAATAGAACTACTATAATACTGCCCCTATGAACAAGAATATAACTACTATAATACTTCTACTATGTACAAGAATATAACTAATATAATACTGCCCCTATGTACAAGAATATAACTACTATAATACTTCTACTATGTACAAGAATATAACTACTATAATACTGCCCCTATGTACAAGAATATAGCTACTATAACACTGCTCCTATGTGCAAGAATAGAACTACTATAATACTGCCCTTATGAACAAGAATATAACTACTATAATACTGCTTCTATTTACAAGAATATAACTACTATAATACTTCTACTATGTACAAGAATATAACTATTATAATACTGTTCCTATATACAAGAATATAGCTACTATAATACTATCCTTATGTACAAGAATAGAACTACTATAATACTGCCCCCTATGTTCAAGAATAGAACTACTATAATACTGCCCCCTATATATATGAAAATAACTATTATAATACTGTTCCTATATACAAGAATATAGCTACTATAATACTATCCTTATGTACAAGAATAGAACTACTATAATACTGCCCCTTATGTACAAGAATAGAACTACTATAATACTATCCCTATGTACAAGAATATAACTACTATAATACTGCCCCTTTGTACAAGAATATAACTACTGTGATACTGCTCCTATGTGCAAGAATATAAATACTATAATACTGCCCCTATGTATAAGAATATAGCTAACATAATATTGCCCCCTATGTACAAGAATATTACTATTATAATAATGCTCATATGTACAAGAATATAACGACTATAATACTGCTCCTATGTACAAGATTATAGCCAATATAATACTGCCCCCTATGTACAAGAATATAACTGCTATAATACTGCCCCCTATGTACAAGAATATAACTACTATAATACTGCCCCCTATGTACAAGAATATAGCTACTATAATACTATCCTTATGTACAAGAATGTAACAACAATAATACTGTCCCCTAAGTACAAGAATATAACTACTATAATACTGCTCCTATGTAGAAGAACATAACTATTATAATACTGTCCCTATGTACAAGTATATAACTACTATAATACTGTCCCCTAAGTACAAGAATATAACTGCTATAATACTGCTCCTATGTAGAAGAACATAACTATTATAATACTGTCCCTATGTACAAGTATATAACTACTATAATACTGCCTCCTCTGTACAAGGATATAATTGCTATAATACTGCCCCCCATATACAAGAATATAACTACTATAATACTGCCCCCTATGTTCAAGAATATAACTACTACAAAACTAACCCCCATGTACAAGAATATAACTACTATAATACGGCCCCCTATGTACGGGAACAAAACTACTATAATACTGCCCTTATGTACCAGAATATAACTACTATAATACAGGCTCCTATGTACAAGAATATAATTACCAAAATACTGCTCCTTATGTAAAAGAATATAACTACTATAATGCTGCCCCTATGTACAAGAATATAAGTATATAATACTGCTCCTATGTTCAAGAATTTAACTACTATAATACTGCCCCCTATGTTGAAGAATTTAACTACTATAATACTGCTCCTATGTACAAGAATATAACTACTATAATACTGCTCCTATGTACAAGAATATAACTACTATAATACTGCTACTATGTACAAGAATATAACTACTATAATACTGCCCCCTATGTACAAGAATATAACTACTACAATACTGCCCCCTATGTACAAGAATATAACTGTTATAATACTGCCCCTTATGTACAAGAATAGAACTACTATATTACTGCCCCTATGTACAAGAATGTAACTACTATAATACTGCTCCTGTGTACAAGAATATAACTACTATAATACTGCTCCTATGCACAAGAAAATAACTACTATAATACTGCTCCTAGGTACAAGAATATAACTGCTATAATACTGCTCCTGTGTACAAGAATATAACTACTATAAAACTGGCCCTATGTACAAGAATATAACTACTATAATACTGCCCCTATGTACAAGAATGTTACTCTTGTAATACTGCTCCCTATGTACAAGAATATAACTACTATAATACTGCTCCTATATACAACAATATAACTACTATAATACTGCCCCTATGTACAAGAATATAACTACTATAATACTGCTCCTATGTACAAGAATATAACTACTATAATACTGCCCCCTATGTACAAGAATATAACTACTATAATACTGCCTCCTATGTACAAGAATATAACTACTATAATACTGCCCCTATGTACAAGAATATAACTACTATAATACTGCTCCTATGTACAAGAATATGACTAGTATAATACTGCCCTCTATGTACAAGAATATAACTACTATAATACTGCCCATATGTACAAGACTATAACTACTATAATACTGCTCCTATGTACAAGAATATGACCAGTATAATACTGCCCTCTGTGTACAAGAATATGACTACTATAATACTGCTCCTATGTACAAGAATATAACTACTATAATACTGCCCCCTATGTACAAGAATATAACTACTATAATACTGCCCATATGTACAAGACTATAACTACTATAAAACTGCTCCTATTTACAAGAATATAACTATTATAATTCTGCTTCTATGTACAAGAATATCTCTACTATAATACTGCCCCTATGTACAAGACTATTACTACTATAATATTGCTCCAATGTGCAAGAATAGAACTTCTATAATACTGCCCCTTCGTACACAAATATAACTACTTTAATGCTGCTCCTATGTACAAGAATAGAACTACTATAATAATGCCCCCTATGTACAAGAATATAACTACTATAATACTGCTCCTATATTCAAGAATATAACTACTATAATACTGCCCCTATGTACAAGAATATAACCACTATAATACTGCTCCTATGTACAAGAATATAACTACTATAATACTGCCCCCTATGTACAAGAATATAACTACTATAATACTGCCCCCTATGTACAAGAATATAACTACTATAATACTACTCCCATGTATAAGAATATAACTACTATAATACTGCTACTATGTACAAAAATATAAATACTATAATACTGCCTCTATGTATAAGAATATAGCTACTATAATACTGCCCCCTATGTACAAGAATATAACTACTATAATACTGCCCCCTATGTACAGGAATATAACTACTGTAATACTGCCCCCTATGTACAAGAATATAACTACAATAATACTGCTCCCTATGTACAAGAATATAACTACTATAATACTGCTCCTATATACAAGAATACAACTACTACAATACTGCTCCTATGTACAAGAATATTACTATTATAATACTGCTCCTATGTACAAGAATATGATTAGAATAATACTGTCCTCTGTGTACAAGAATATAACTACTATAATACTGCTCATATGTACAAGAATATAACTACTATAATACTGCCCCCTATGTACAAGAATATAACTACTATAATACTGCCCCTATGTACAAGACTATAACTACTATAATACTGCTCCTATGTACAAGAATATAACTACTATAATACTGCTCCTATGTACAAGAATATAACTACTATAATACTGCTCCTATGTACAAGAATATAACTACTAAAATACTGCTCCTATGTACAAGCATATAGCTACTATAATACTGCCCCCTTTGTACAAGAATATAACTACTATAATACTGCCTCCTATGTACAAGAATATAACTACTATAATACTGCTCCTATGTGCAAGAATATAACTTCTATAATACTGCTCCTATATACAAGAATATAACTACTATAATACTGCTACTATGTACAAAAATATAAATACTATAATACTGCCTCTATGTATAAGAATATAGCTACTATAATACTGCCCCCTATGTACAAGAATATAACTACTATAATACTGCCCCCTATGTACAGGAATATAACTACTGTAATACTGCCCCCCATGTACAAGAATATAACTACAATAATACTGCTCCCTATGTACAAGAATATAACTACTATAATACTGCTCCTATATACAAGAATACAACTACTACAATACTGCTCCTATGTACAAGAATATTACTATTATAATACTGCTCCTATGTACAAGAATATGACTAGAATAATACTGTCCTCTGTGTACAAGAATATAACTACTATAATACTGCTCATATGTACAAGAATATAACTACTATAATACTGCCCCCTTTGTACAAGAATATAACTACTATAATACTGCTCCTATGTACAAGAATATCTCTACTATAATACTGCCCCTATCTACAAGACTATAACTACTATAATACTGCTCCTATGTGCAAGAATAGAACTACTATAATACTGCCCCTATGTACAAGAATATAACTACTTTAATACTGCTCCTATGTACAAGAATAGAACTACTATAATACAGCCCCTATGTACAAGAATATAACTACTTTAATACTTCTCCTATGTACAAGAATATAACTGCTACAATACTGGTCCTATATACAAGAATATAACTACCATAATACTGCCTCTATGTAGAAGAATATAACTACTATAATACTGCTCTTACGTACAAGAATATAAATACTATAATACAGCCTCTATGTATAAGAATATAGCTACTGTAATACTATCCTTATGTACAAGAATATAACTACTATAATACTTTCACCTATGTTCAAGAATATAACAACTATAATACTGCCCCTATGTACAAGAATATAACTACTATAATACTGCCCCTATGTACAAGAATATAACTACTATAATACTGCCCCTATGTACAAGAATATAACTACTATAATACTGCCCCTATGTACAAGAATATAACTACTATAATACTGCCCCCTATGCACAAGAATAGAACTGCTATAATACTGCCTCTATGTGTAAGAATATAAATACTATAATACTGCTCCTAGGTACAAGAATATAACTACTATAATCCTGCCCGGTATGTACAAGAACATAACTACTATAATACTGCTTCTATGTACAAGAATATAACTACTATAATACTGCCTCTATGTACAAGAATATAACTGCTATAATACTGCTCCTATGTACAAGAATATAACTACTATAATACTGCCCTTATGTACAAGAATATAACTACTATAATACTGCCCCCTATGTACAGGAACATAACTACTATAATACTGCCCCCTATGTACAGGAACATAACTACCATAATACTGCCCCTATGTACAAGAATTTAACTACCAAAATACTGCCCCTTATGTTAAAGAATATAACTACTATATTACTGTCCCTATGTATAAGAATATATCTACTATAATACTGCTCCTATGTACAATAATATAACTACTGTAATACTGCTCCTATGTACAAGAATATAACTGCTATAATACTACTCCCATGTACAAGAATATAACTACTATAATACTGTCCCTATGTACAAGAATATAGCTACTATAATACTGCTCCTATGTACAAGAATATAACTACTATAATACTGCTCCTGTGTACAAGAATATAACTACTATAATACTGCCCCCTATGTACAAGAATATAACTACTATAATACTGTCCCTATGTACAAGAAAATAACTACTATAAAACTGCTCCTATGCACAAGAATATAACTACTATAATACTGCTCCTAAGTACAAGAATATAACTACTATAATACTGCCCCTATGTACAAGAATATAACTACTACAAAACTGACCCCCATGTACAAGAATATAAATACTATAATACTGCCCCCTATGTACAGGAACATAACTACCATAATACTGCCCCTATGTACCAGAATATAACTACTATAATACTGCTCCTTATGTAAAATTATATAACCACTATAATACTTCTCCTATGTACAAGAATATAACTACCAAAATACTGCTCCCTATGTTAAAGAATATAACTACTATAATACTGCCCCTATGTACAAGAATATAACTACTATAATACTGCCTCTATGAACAATGATATAACTACTATAATAATGCCCCCTATGTAAAAGAATATAACTACTATAATACTGCCGCTATGTACAAGAATATAACTACTATAATACTGCCCCTATGTACAAGAATATAACTACTATAATAATGCCCCCTATGTACAAGAATATAACTACTATAATCCTGCCCCCTATGTACAAGTATATAACTACTATAATACTGCTTCTATATACAAGAATATAACTACTATAATACTGCCCCCTAAGTACAATAATATAACTGCTTTAATTCTGCCCCCCACATACAAGAATATAACTACTATAATACTGCCCCTATGTACAAGAATATAACTACTATAATACTGCTCCTATGTACAAGAATATAACTACTATAATACTTCCCCTATGTACAAGAATGTAACTACTATAATACTGCCTCTATGTACGAGACTATAACTACTATAATACTGCTCCTATGTACAAGAATATAACTACTATAATACTGATCCTATGTACAATAATCTAACTACTATAATACTGCTTCTATGTGCAAGAATATGACTACTATAATACTGCCCCTATGTACAAGAATATAACTACTATAATACTGCTCCTATGTACAAGAATATAACTACTATAATACTGTTCCTCTGTACAAGAATATAACTACTATAATACTGCCCCTATGTACAAGAATATAACTACTATAATACTGCCCCCTGTGTACAAGAATATAACTACTATAATACTGCCCCTATGTACAAGAATATAACTACTATAATACTACCCCCTATGTACAAGAATATAACTACTATAATACTGCCCCTATGTACAAGAATATAACTACTATAATACTGCTCCTATGTACAAGAATATAACTACTATAATACTGTTCCTCTGTACAAGAATATAACTACTATAATACTGCCCCTATGTACAAGAGTATAACTACTATAATACTGCCCCCTGTGTACAAGAATATAACTACTATAATACTGCCCCTATGTACAAGAATATAACTACTATAATACTACCCCCTATGTACAAGAATATAACTACTATAATACTGCCCCTATGTACAAGAATATAACTACTATAATACTGCTCCTATGTCATGTACTTACATAACAGAGCAGGGTCAATGAGTGCTGAGGAGCAGAAGACAGAAAGTTCATCACCGCTCTGCCGACCTCATAACTGCAGAGTCCAAACCTTCTCTAGTACAAACACGGCTCCCCCGCCAGGATCTTCATGGCCGAGCAGCTGCATGTGACGCGCCCCTGGGCCTGCTGTGTCGCGCAGCGTCTCGCGCACAGGGGCTTACCCGGAACCGGATCAGATGAGGGTTGTAGTCTCCGAGTGGCGGGGACCCGGTCCGTGCCCAGGGAGTCAGACTCAGTGTGTGGCAGTCTTGATAGATGTTATTTGAGTGTCGACTACGCCACCCGTTGATTTGCAGCTATGGAGCTGCCGCTGCAGGGCAGACCGCTGAGGCCGGTGTAGAATTGTGCAGCGTGATAGTATAACCCCCAACGGGAGGGGTATGGCCTCAGGGCAGCCGACGTGGAAGATGGGGGTAGCAGGAACAACTCAGAGACGGTGCGGTGTAATTCAGGGTCTTTACTGGTAACAACGATAGACCCTCCCGGAGTACTTGCTAGCGAACGGGGCCTGGTCAGTCCTTGAGCAGATGGGATCTCCCCTGGCCAGGCGGAGTTGTAGGCCTCCCAAACTGACTGTACTCTTCTGGCTACCTTGCTAGAAGCGGATATAAGTAGCCCACGTCCCTGAGTGTACTGTGTGGTGCTCACCCGTATGGCCGGTGACTCGGGGCCTTCTATTGGCTTCCGCTCCACGATGGCGGTGCTGGTCCCACACGTGTGACCGTGCCTTCGGGTTTCTGGGCCTGAGGACCTGAAATCCCCTGCCGGTCGGCTTCTGCTGCTGGGTAAGAGTTAGTCCCCACAGCCTCGGACGCCGGGTCCGGTAAGAAAGCTTCTCAGTCAGGGCGAGCTCTGCAGCTGCCAGCCCCTGACTCGTAGTAGTATTGCTCCCACTGAGTTCCAGCTGTTTCTTCCTATGACTGTCTCTTGTCTCTACTCTCCTTGACTCCTAACCCTGCTTCAGCCCCGGGTTTATATAGGGGAAGTTCTTCCCCTCCCAAGACTGGGCAGGAGGTGTGGCATGCACAGGATCCCTGACCAAAGGACCTCCCACCTGCTCTCAGACATAACATCTCTATCACTGTGGCAACCAGACCCCTGGGGTGTCACATTCCCCCCTAGTGAAATTTAGTACTCCGGGACTAAACATATTTTAGAAAAACATAACAAGATAAAAACAATAATAATACAATAAGAAAAACATATAAAGATGGTTACGGCATGTCCGTAACCGGGTGCAGTCTTTGAAGAAAAGCAAGGTGTCCATTTCACCAAAACAGGGAGACGTAACCAGGTAGGGGTTTGTCCTACCCCGAGTCCTTAACAGTCTTTAGTCCGTCCTGGGTTACGCTCCAACTATGTACAAGGATTCCCGGTAAATCCACCAAGGACTCCTACAAATAACTAGAAACACAAAATTATACACAAGCAACAATACACAGGTAAACATAAATAAAACAATTTATACACTTCAAATCCTCCACCGTGCGGGTAACTGGCCTCTAGTGGCCCTAGTGGACCTACGGAGCTGACTGCCTAGCCCTGAACTACAGGGTGTAGGAGCTGTCAAGGGTAAACTGGGCAGCTGTCTACCGGCTCTTTGGCTCACTAGGGATATGGCAGGCTCACTGCAAGCAGAGGGTTGATCCTCCTGGTCTGCGGGTGTGGGGTCTTCTGCCTCCTGGACCGGCTGTTCTTCCAGCTCTACCTGTTGCTCCGTAGGTGCTTGGGATGCTGGTTGGAGGAAGGTGAGTACGGGTACCACAACTGCACCATTGACTTGAGTCCAAGACCGAGGGAAGTCCCCGAGCACAGTACTAACCATATCTTCCCTTTCCTCTACGGGTCGATGGTCTTCTTGTTCCTCTTCAGGGTTCCTCAGTTGTTCAGGACACTTCTTCAGGTGGTCCCGGGATACAATAGCTGTGGTTTCCCCTCCGTCTTTACTGATGGTACAAACCTTCGGGTTCTCGTGGCTTGAGGGCAGTACGGTGTACGGGTCCTTTTCCCACTGGTCGTCCAACTTGTGGAGCCGTCTCTTCCTCTTCAAGACCTGCTCTCCGGGTACCAGGGGAACAGCGGGAGCATACTGGTTGTAAGTTTTCTCTTGTCTTTCCCTAGCCTGACAGAGACTTCGCTCCACGCTCTCCTGTACTCTCCGGTACTGCTGCTGCCTCTCCATGTCCCAGTCTGTTTCTGGTGAAGTGTCCTCGGGTGTCAGGACTCCCATTTCCAGGTCAACAGGTAACTTACCAGGTCTTGCCCTCATTAGGTAAGCCGGGGTACAGTTGGTGGAACCTACCGGGATGTGGTTGTATAGGTCCACCAGATCGGGCAACTTCTCAGGCCACAGACTGCGTTCTTCCAGGGGCAACGTTTTTAAAAGATCCATTACCACCTGGTTCATTTTCTCACAAAGTCCATTAGTTTGCGCATGGTAGGGTGTCGTCCTTATCTTCCGGCAGCCATACAGATTGCAGAATTCCTGGAAGACCTCCGCTTCAAAGGCAGGTCCCTGGTCCGTCAGCACTTGGTCCGGGTACCCGTGTGGACGGCAAAAGTGCTGCTGGAAGGCTCTAGCTGCTGTTTGAGCCGTTAAGTCCTTGACGGGGACGACAACCAAGAACCGGGAGTAATGATCCACGATGGTTAACGCGTAGACGTAGCCACTTCTGCTTGGGGTCAGTTTTACATGATCCAAGGCTACCAGTTCCAACGGTTGCCGGGTGACGATGGACTGCAGGGGAGTCTTCTGGCTGGCACGGTCCTTCCTTCTCAGGTTGCACGGGCCACAGTCTCTGCACCACTTCTCAGTGGTTCCCCTCATGCCTACCCAGTGGAATCGCTCGCGCAGCAGGAACTCCAGCTTCTTCCACCCGAAGTGTCCAGCTCCGTCGTGGTATGCCTCCATCACCATGGCTGCGTCTCTTCGTGGCACCACTACTTGCCAGAGTAGTTCATGCGTCCGGGAGTTAACCATTCTGCGGCACAACTTCCCCTTGTAAAGGAACAGTCGACTCTTCTCTGCCCATAGTTGTTTGGCTTCCTCCGGAGCGTCTGGTTCAAGGCAAGCCTCCGGGCGAGTCAGCATCTCCTTCACCAGTCGGACGGCAGGGTCGCTGTCTTGCGTTTCCGCCCAGTTGTAGTGAGGTAAGGGGTTCAACGTAGCAGCCTGCTTACTCCTTACCCGGTGGGAATACTGGATAGTCCCATGACGGTGGAACGCAGGGAGTTCAACTTCTTCCAGTCCCTCCGGATCTTCTCCTTCGTCCGGCAGGTTGGGCATCCTGGACAGGGCATCCGCGTTGGTATTGGAGCGTCCGGCCCGGTATTTGATTGTGAACTCGTAGTTGGACAGACGGGCCATCCACCTCTGCTCCAGGGCACCGAGTCTTGCCGTGTCCAGGTGTGTCACCGGGTTGTTATCCGTGTACACGGTGAACCGGGAAGAAGCGAGGTAATGCTTAAAGCGCTCGGTGACTGACCATACTACGGCCAGGAACTCTAGCTTAAATGAGCTGTAATTCTCGGGGTTCCTTTCGGTGGGTCGCAGTTTTCGGCTGGCGTAGGCGATTACTCGTTCCTTCCCCTGCTGGATCTGGGACAGTACGGCTCCTAGCCCGATGTTACTGGCGTCGGTGTAGAGGATAAAGGGCTGGCTATAATCCGGGTACGCCAGGATTTCGTCCCCCGTGAGGGCCATCTTCAGCTGGCGGAAGGACTCTTCTTCCAGCTCCTCCCATTTGAAGGGCGGCTTCTGGTTCTTGGCCTTCCGGGACTGGCCTATCAGGAGGTCCTGCATAGGTGCTGCCTTTTTGGTGAAACCGGGAATAAACCTTCGGTAGTAGCCTACCAACCCGAGGAACTGCCGCACTTCTTTTACGCTGGAGGGGCTTGGCCATTCCTTAATTGCGGTGATCTTATCAGGGTCGGGAGCCACTCCGTCAGCGCTCACCACGTGTCCCAGGTACTGCACCTTTGGTTTCAGGAGGTGACACTTGGAGGGTTTCACCTTTAGGCCGTAACTCGCCAGAGCTTCGAACACTTCCGCCAGGTGTTTCAGGTGGTCCTCATACGTCTTGGAATATACGATGACATCGTCCAGGTACAACAAGACCGTCTCGAAGTTTCTGTGGCCCAGACAACACTCCATTAGTCGTTGGAAGGTTCCTGGTGCATTGCAGAGTCCGAACGGCATGCAGGTGAACTCGCTAAGTCCCATCGGGGTGGTGAATGCGGTCTTCTCCCGGTCCGCCTCTGCTACAGGAACCTGCCAGTACCCGCTAGTGAGATCCAAGGTAGAGAAGAAGTTAGCAGATCTTAAAGCAGCCAATGACTCCTCTATCCTTGGTAAGGGGTACGCATCCTTGTGTGTGATACGGTTGATTTTCCGGTAATCTACACACATCCTCATGGTGTTGTCTTTTTTTCTGACTAAGACTAGTGGAGCTGCCCAGGGGCTACAGCTATCCCTGATCACCCCAGCCTCCTTCATGTCTCTAAGCATCCCCTTGGCGTGTTGGTAGTGGGCAGGGGGTACGGGTCGATACCTCTCTTTTATAGGAGGATGGTCTCCCGTGGGGATGTGGTGTTCTACCCCCTTGACTCGCCCGAAGTCTAACGGGTGTTTACTGAACACTCTCTCGTACTCTTGAACCACCCGATAGACTCCTTGTTTCTGGTGTGCGGGAGTGGAGTCAGTACCCAGATGTAGTTGCTGACACCAGTCCTCCACGTTTTTCTTAGAGCCGTTACCTTCCTCCGGGTGAGATGGAGGCAAGGGTTCCACAGATTGTATAGAATTTTGGTTAATGGTATATAATTTAGCTAGCGTGGCATACCGGGGCAGATACACTTCCCTCTACCCGATATTTATTATGCGAACGGGCACCCTCCCATGGCGTACATCAACCACCCCCCGTGCTGTCAAAATGGTGGGCCTACTGTCTGAGTAAACTGGTTCTACCATTGCCTGGTAATCCCTACCTCTCAGACCAATAGCTGCCCGGCACCAAATCATCATTTCACTTTTTGGGGGCATGGCAATAGGAAAAGGGTCACACATTCTTACGCTACCAATCTCACCGCCGGAGAGTTCCACCTGTTGCCGTCGCATCAGTGCCCGGATCTCTTTCTGGAGCACCCGCTGCTCGCCGGAGCTGGCGTTCTTGGCAACCTGCTGTAAAAGGAAAATCACCTCTGCAAGACAATTTTCAATTACATTAGTTCCTAGAGTTATTTTTGGGTGACTCTCATGTTTGTCAATATCTACAATGATCAGTCCCTGTGCTGCCAGTTCGACTCTACCGATTTTGATGGTCACCTCTTTAAATCCGATCTGTGGCACGGGCTGGCCATTGCTGGCGATGATACTCAAGTCGTCGTCAGGGTAGCGGGTAATATCCGAGTCATTCCAGTACTGCTTAAAGAGCACGTACGGGATGGTGGTGACCTGTGACCCGGTGTCCAGTAGGGCACTCATGGGAATGCCATCCAGTACCACAGGCAAGACTGGACGTCCTCCCACATATCTGTCGTGCCAGTTCGATGGGCCTGGTGATCTTTTTCCTGGGGGTTGGCCCTCTACCCCAGGTTGTGCCCGTTTAAAGAACAGTACCTTGCCATATGTCCGGGATGATTGCAGCGGCGGCAGATGGGTCATCCGTCCTCGCTGTATCGGTCACTGGGTCTTCCTCTGGCCGGTGGGGTCCTCCTTGGTCGACGCCACGGGATGTCCTCCGGTCCGGATGCCAGCTGGATCTTCCCTGGGGTGGAAACCTGTAAAGACTGCACAGTTCGGGTTAGCGCAGCAACGCTCTTAGCTAGCTCTTGGACCTGATGGTGTAGGTCTGGAGCCGGGTCATTGTCCAAAGCCTGCGCATCAGCTCCCACAGGCCCTGCCGACAAGGGCGCCGCCTCCTGGTGGTAAATAATAGCTGGGCGCCTGTGGGTCATAAAGCCACCCGGTGCCGGTTCTCGGAGCACCCGGATGGCTCTGTCCTTGAACTGTGCAAAGCCCAGATGGGGATCCTGTAAGGCCATCGCCCGCAACTGAGTTCGGTGGGCATTACAATACAGTCCCTCTATAAATTGTTCGGTCAACAGCCTGTCCTCGTTTCCCACTCCATCAGGGTCGGTCTGCTTAATGGCCCTCAGGGCCTCTTGTAGGTTTAGTGCATAGTCCCTTATACTCTCATGCGCTCGCTGCTTGCACCCGTAGAATCTAAGCTTAATCTCGGCTGAGGTGCGGGTATCAAAGGTATCCTTCAGCCGGGTTAGTATCCCTGCGACAGTCTTCCTCCCAGGTGGCCAGGATTTTACTTCCCTTTTGGCTGCCCCGGTTAGTTGGGCCACCAGGATGCTCACTTTTTGCTCTTCTGTGAGGGGGTACACCTGGAAGAGGCTATCCAGCTTTTCTCTAAAGTCATGCAGGGTATGTGACTCCCCTGAGTACTGGGGTAGCCAAGCGGCTCCCGGGATATAGGGCATGGTGAAGGGCATAACTGCAGCAGCGGTGGCGCTGGCGGGGGTTGAGGCAGTGAAGCTCTCCTCCGTATCCGACATCTTCCTCCCCCCTAGTGGACCGTGGCCTACCTTGCGATGATCCTGTTCCGTAGGCCGCGGCTCCGCAGTAGATCGTCAGGGTTGAGGACCTTCCGTCGCGCTCCGGTGACGTCGGCGTCTGCTGGGCTCCTTCCAGGACCTTACGCAACGTCCGGACGTGAGGCGGGGCTTCAGTTCTCGCGCGCTTTCGAAGTCCACGCCCCTCTTCTTCCCGCGCGGCGTCCCCAAGATGGCGTCCAATGGCGGGAAAACTCCACGGATGGCGGGAAGAAGGCCGAAGATGGCGCCGGATGGCGGGAAAACTTCGCGGATGGCGGGAAGAAGGCAGAAGATGGCGCCGGATAGCGGGAAACCTCACCACTGGTAAGTTTTAACAGTCTTTGCTTTTCAGGCACGCAGTACCCGGTGGTTGCGGGCACGAAATCCTGCCGACTACGCCAAAGTTGACGCGCCCCTGGGCCTGCTGTGTCGCGCAGCGTCTCGCGCACGGGGGCTTACCCGGAACCGGATCAGATGAGGGTTGTAGTCTCCGAGTGGCGGGGACCCGGTCCGTGCCCAGGGAGTCAGACTCAGTGTGTGGCAGTCTTGATAGATGTTATTTGAGTGTCGACTACGCCACCCGTTGATTTGCAGCTATGGAGCTGCCGCTGCAGGGCAGACCGCTGAGGCCGGTGTAGAATTGTGCAGCGTGATAGTATAACCCCCAACGGGAGGGGTATGGCCTCAGGGCAGCCGACGTGGAAGATGGGGGTAGCAGGAACCACTCAGAGACGGTGCGGTGTAATTCAGGGTCTTTACTGGTAACAACGATAGACCCTCCCGGAGTACTTGCTAGCGAACGGGGCCTGGTCAGTCCTTGAGCAGATGGGATCTCCCCTGGCCAGGCGGAGTTGTAGGCCTCCCAAACTGACTGTACTCTTCTGGCTACCTTGCTAGAAGCGGATATAAGTAGCCCACGTCCCTGAGTGTACTGTGTGGTGCTCACCCGTATGGCCGGTGACTCGGGGCCTTCTATTGGCTTCCGCTCCACGATGGCGGTGCTGGTCCCACACGTGTGACCGTGCCTTCGGGTTTCTGGGCCTGAGGACCTGAAATCCCCTGCCGGTCGGCTTCTGCTGCTGGGTAAGAGTTAGTCCCCACAGCCTCGGACGCCGGGTCCGGTAAGAAAGCTTCTCAGTCAGGGCGAGCTCTGCAGCTGCCAGCCCCTGACTCGTAGTAGTATTGCTCCCACTGAGCTCCAGCTGTTTCTTCCTATGACTGTCTCTTGTCTCTACTCTCCTTGACTCCTAACCCTGCTTCAGCCCCGGGTTTATATAGGGGAAGTTCTTCCCCTCCCAAGACTATGCAGGAGGTGTGGCATGCACAGGATCCCTGACCAAAGGACCTCCCACCTGCTCTCAGACATAACATCTCTATCCCTGTGGCAACCAGACCCCTGGGGTGTCACACATGCAGCCGTACATCACCAAGCACAATGCAAAGCGTCGGATGGAGTGGTGTAAAGCCGCCACCACTGGCCTCTGGAGGAGACGTGTCCTGTGCAGTGACGGATCACACATCTCTATCTGCGTCTGATGGAGGGGTCTGGGTTTGGTGATTCCAGGAGGACGTTACCCCCTGACTGCATTGTGCCGCTGTACAGATGGTGGAGGAGGATAATGCTATGGGTTTGTCATCAGGGGGCGGCCGCGGCCCCTCAGCTCCAGAGATGGTAAATCTTAATGCTTCAGCACAAGACATTGTGGACAATTGTTTTCTGTCCCCCATGACTGTGCCCAGTGCACAAACTCCATGGAATGGAAGACCAGACCTCAACCCCATCCAACACCTATAATGGAGACTATAATGGAGACTGCGAGCCCGGCCTCCCCCAACATCGGGGTCTGACCTCACAAATGCTCTTTTGGATGAAGGGCAAAAATTCACTCAGTCACCTCCAAAATGTTGTTGAAATACTTCCTAGTAGAGCGGAGCCGTTATATCTCCAGACTCCATATTAATGTTTATGGATGTAGATGGGAGGTCAGAAAAGCTCCTGGAGGTGGAGTGTGGAGGTGTCTCCAACTCGTGCACATAAATGTTTGCACCATATAAGACTGAAACGTTTCTTCTACCACCCTATTATGATAGTCACTCATATTATATAAATCAGTATAAAAAGTATCTTTCACCGAACCTTGGGTCTTCCCTTGGTCACAAAGTGGGGGGATCTAGGAGATAATTGTATGCCCCAAAATGATTGTCGTGATTTACCCCATCTTCAGCTCTACATTAATTGCTTAATGTCTTTTTTGTTGTTCTTTTTCATCTTTTTATCTTTTGTGCTGGAATTTTCCAAAACCTTTTCTCCATATACCATTACCTGTGGGTTGTTAATGCATTTAATGTCGGAGACAAGATCAGTTTTCCTCGTTGTTCTTTGCTTGACTTGCTCCATGTTCTTGGAGATACTGTATAACTTGAGTATTGATATCATAGACTTGATTACGTTCTGTGGTTTCCATATTGCTTATAATACAGTATGTTTAGGTTCATGGATCACTGCTTTACGTCTTCTAAGAGGACATCTGTTCCTGTTTGTTCCATCTCCAACAAACAATAATCAACCTCACAGATCTAAAGCAGACATCAAGAAGAAGAAGAGGATCCCCTTTAGGCAAAGTCCTCTTAAGACAGAAATCCAAGCCAGTGGATACCAGTTAAATGAGACCATGGGGTCTTTGAAGAATGTTATGGCTTGTGGTTTCGATAAACCTTAACCACCGAGAATCTTAGACCCGAAGGGTCTGCAATCGCATCCTACTCTGTGATGACCTGCCAATGATGATCTGACCTGATCTTCTAAACATTCAACATTTCTGGTAAGAGGATGTGGTACAGACGTGAAACATTTACCAGCGTATCCACATTTAGACAATACACTTTCTTCTCGGATGGCCCATGATGGAAGAGCTTCGCTTGTGAAATGTTGGCATTAAATAAAGAAAAACAGCAGAATATCAACCCATTATGAAAAGCTGAAAACCCTGGGAATTGTCATTACGTTCATAAAGGATATTCATTAAGAAGGTCAGCTTGGTATGGAGTTTTATTGGCAGCTCTCCATGAGAAAAACTTGCGAATTATTTTTTTCTTTTTCTAAGGAAAGGAACAATTGAAGGTAGATGCTCTTAAGCCAATATCAATGACTAGAAATTAAAGTCACCCAAGAAACCCATCTAGGGACATATGTGTCTGGGTACTTCCCTTCATCAGAGCTGAATGTGGTGTGACTGTCTGAAAGAGATGCCCTTGATGATGACTTGAGAGGTGGTGGGGGTCCGGATCTCCTTAAGGAGGCCGGCTGAGGATGAAATGCTATTGGCAATGCTCTTTAACGAGAGCCAGTTTCGCCACCCCATATCCTATCATTCAGGGTACTATACACAGTTCGACACTGGAGGGGCAAGTACTTTGCAACAAGGATCAGTAAATGGGTGCCTGGCTTGTCTAATATCATGTTCAACATGGCATCGATGAACCCATCAAAACTGTCTACTATGGAAACATTGTAACATCAATTATCCCAAAGAAAAATACCCAAAACCCATTTAAAATTTCACAATAAATGAACCAAGAAATCATCCTGTGGCTGAGACTTCCATAACTGCTGTGTCATAGTCTAACTGGTACTCCAGAACTTTTAGCTTGGAAACTACGTGTGGTTCTCTGGACACCTGAATGTCTTATACTTGAAGAGCATTCCCTATACTACGAGGCTTTCCAGCTACGAATCACTGGAGTTAATGGTTTAGCCATTGTTACTGTTAAAAGTCCATTCTGGCACTTCTCTTTATTTCACCATCCGCTCTCTATTATTAATGTCTGTTCGGAATCTGCATTCAATACTTACCGGTCGCTGTCTTCTGCCATTTCTACCACTGCAATATTTTCTTGTCGGATCTCACCACGGATCATTACTTCCTCTCTTACAGTAAGTCTATGAGAGCTTTGACCGGAGTGCCGCAGACTTACATTGAGAAAGTAACGACTGGTCACACTGCAAACGCTGGAACTATCCGGACAGTCACGTGGTCCAGGAGACTATCGGAGTGTCACTGGAAATGACAGAAGACAGTGGCCGGTAAATATTTGATAAAGAGGTGGACATTGGTGCACAAGAACCGAAGAGGAAAGGGAGCCACTGTCACCTCCATAGGTGACATTGTGCATTATGACGAGCTATTGGACTGCACGGGGCCTATATATTCTTCTTGCACAGGGGCCCCTTCTGTCTGTGTGTCCTGATTTGAATACATTAATGATAGTAAATGCATAGTGAAATATAACAATGCCTGCGAGGACCTTAGATCTCTGTGCCTGCGCTCTGCTTCTGGTCCTCTGTATGCCTTCTCCTGCGCTCTGCTTCTGGTCCTCTGTATGCCTTCTCCTGCGCTCTGCTTCTGGTCCTCTGTATGCCTTCTCCTGCGCTCTGCTTCTGGTCCTCTGTATGCCTTCTCCTGCACTCTGCTTCTGGTCCTCTGTATGCCTTCTCCTGCGCTCTGCTTCTGGTCCTCTGTATGCCTTCTCCTGCACTCTGCTTCTGGTCCTCTGTATGCCTTCTCCTGCGCTCTGCTTCTGGTCCTCTGTATGCCTTCTCCTGCACTCTGCTTCTGGTCCTCTGTATGCCTTCTCCTGCACTCTGCTTCTGGTCCTCTGTATGCCTTCTCCTGCGCTCTGCTTCTGGTCCTCTGTATGCCTTCTCCTGCACTCTGCTTCTGGTCCTCTGTATGCCTTCTCCTGCGCTC
Organism: Phyllobates terribilis; assembly: GCF_046119375.1. Lineage (NCBI taxonomy): Eukaryota > Metazoa > Chordata > Amphibia > Anura > Dendrobatidae > Phyllobates > Phyllobates terribilis. The sequence goes on from NW_027362761.1 coordinate 1,210,988,803, forward strand.
TGCTTCTGGTCCTCTGTATGCCTTCTCCTGCGCTCTGCTTCTGGTCCTCTGTATGCCTTCTCCTGCGCTCTGCTTCTGGTCCTCTGTATGCCTTCTCCTGCGCTCTGCTTCTGGTCCTCTGTATGCCTTCTCCTGCACTCTGCTTCTGGTCCTCTGTATGCCTTCTCCTGCACTCTGCTTCTGGTCCTCTGTATGCCTTCTCCTGCGCTCTGCTTCTGGTCCTCTGTATGCCTTCTCCTGCACTCTGCTTCTGGTCCTCTGTATGCCTTCTCCTGCGCTCTGCTTCTGGTTCTCTGTATGCCTTCTCCTGCACTCTGCTTCTGGTCCTCTGTATGCCTTCTCCTGCGCTCTGCTTCTGGTCCTCTGTATGCCTTCTCCTGCGCTCTGCTTCTGGTCCTCTGTATGCCTTCTCCTGCACTCTGCTTCTGGTCCTCTGTATGCCTTCTCCTGCGCTCTGCTTCTGGTCCTCTGTATGCCTTCTCCTGCACTCTGCTTCTTGTCCTCTGTATGCCTTCTCCTGCGCTCTGCTTCTGGTCCTCTGTATGCATTCTCCTGCGCTCTGCTTCTGGTCCTCTGTATGCCTTCTCCTGCACTCTGCTTCTGGTCCTCTGTATGCCTTCTCCTGCGCTCTGCTTCTGGTCCTCTGTATGCCTTCTCCTGCACTCTGCTTCTGGTCCTCTGTATGCCTTCTCCTGCACTCTGCTTCTGGTCCTCTGTATGCCTTCTCCTGCGCTCTGCTTCTGGTCCTCTGTATGCCTTCTCCTGCACTCTGCTTCTGGTCCTCTGTATGCCTTCTCCTGCACTCTGCTTCTGGTCCTCTGTATGCCTTCTCCTGCGCTCTGCTTCTGGTCCTCTGTATGCCTTCTCCTGCACTCTGCTTCTGGTCCTCTGTATGCCTTCTCCTGCACTCTGCTTCTGGTCCTCTGTATGCCTTCTCCTGCACTCTGCTTCTGGTCCTCTGTATGCCTTCTCCTGCACTCTGCTTCTGGTCCTCTGTATGCCTTCTCCTGCACTCTGCTTCTGGTCCTCTGTATGCCTTCTCCTGCGCTCTGCTTCTGGTCCTCTGTATGCCTTCTCCTGCGCTCTGCTTCTGGTCCTCTGTATGCCTTCTCCTGCACTCTGCTTCTGGTCCTCTGTATGCCTTCTCCTGCGCTCTGCTTCTGGTCCTCTGTATGCCTTCTCCTGCGCTCTGCTTCTGGTCCTCTGTATGCCTTCTCCTGCACTCTGCTTCTGGTCCTCTGTATGCCTTCTCCTGCACTCTGCTTCTGGTCCTCTGTATGCCTTCTCCTGCGCTCTGCTTCTGGTCCTCTGTATGCCTTCTCCTGCGCTCTGCTTCTGGTCCTCTGTATGCCTTCTCCTGCACTCTGCTTCTGGTCCTCTGTATGCCTTCTCCTGCGCTCTGCTTCTGGTCCTCTGTATGCCTTCTCCTGCGCTCTGCTTCTGATCAGGTCACCAGCGTCTACTTTTTAAGCTCATCCAGTTCTTATTTACTGAGAATCTGTTTCCTTTCAAACATTACATCAAAATGAATCCATTAAATACTTATCTTGTCCGCCTGTCATTGCACTTTTGCACGGGATTCCTTAGATGTTGCCTATTGCCTTGACTGTAATCTTGCACTTTCGGTGTATGGTATTCGGTGAATAATTTTCCAAACTTTGAACCTGCCTTTTACCTCGATCGATGGCCCAGTTCTGACCCAGATCTGTGCTGATTTCTCACCGTTTCCTACCGGTGACTACGGTGAGGAACGCAAATTAGAAGCCCAATCAGTTGCGTCCAATCTTCTTTGTGGGGTCACCTGGTGAAGAACGGGACTCGGGAGGATGTTTTACACTCTGCACCCATCTTTAGTCTGAGGCAGACAGGTTGTAGCCTCACGGTTCCACTTCCAAGGTCTTTTTTCACAACCTGCATTTGATACCTGGATATAAAGTGACAGATTGAGCGATGGACGATTTTTTTCCATCATAAGTTGATGACACAGTTGTATCACTTCAGTCGCGAGTCGAGAGATTCTATCAGCTGATGTAGGTGTAGCACCCTGAGGATTCGGCTGCTACAGGGGTATTGCACCTCAGGCCAGAGGTGTGGTATTCCACTCCCGGGTAAGGATGGAGTGTGGAACTGAGCTCAGTTAGCTGCATGCACTACACACATCCCATTTCCGAGGAACAGACCAACGGTACTCCCACTTAGAAATGTGCAGGTACAACCGAGTCTGTCCTTGGCTGGAGTGGGAGGGGGGTGGTACATCCCAGTAGTGTAGGGGCAGATAGGGGGAGCAGCCTGGGTAAAGATAGGAGCTCATTGGGTGCTGGTCACCTGAGCTCACACATAGAGGGAGTATATAAGGTGGGCACCATCTAAGATCAGGGTCAGTCAGCCACAGTCAGTCTGTGAGAAGTCAGCCTGTTGTCTGTGAGTCTTTGCAGAGGAGTCTTTTGTAGAAGGCTGGTCAGTCTGTCAGTCTTTTGCAGAGCAGTGGAGGAAAGCAGAGGAGCAGAGCAGCCCCAAGGCCCAGAGAGAGAGAGGAGAAAGAAAGACCCAGAGGGGGAGAAAGAAGGAACTCCAAGAGCCCAAATTAGACCAGAGGGTGAAGAGTTGGCAACAGGGTACCGGATCCCAAACTGGTGGGGGCTACAGCATACCTCAGCCAGAGACCGGAGGCCGTGGGCAGCATCTGCCACGGCCACCCACCATATCCACCCAGAAGGCAGACCACGCATAGGGTCAGGGAACCCAGAGGCAAGGGTTCGCCAACAAGAGGCCCGAGGGAGCCGGACTTAGGTGGATCCCTGGTGGGGAAGGCCAGAGACGAGGACAGGACAGAACGGGAGCTCAGAACCACGCTCCAGAACTACTTGGGGGTTGGCCGAGTCCAGGACCTGGTGGACGCAGCACGGCTCGGGTGGTCACTCAAGGCCGGAGTGACCGGAACATCTGCAGTAAGTAAAGAACCCTGAACTGCACAACCCGACTCTGACTCTCATTACCATCTTCCCTGCACTTCCACAACCACCATCCTCTGCACCTGACCCCCTGAGGCTATACCCCTCCCGTTGGGGGTTATACTACCTAAGCTGCACAAACACCATCAGCCTCAGCGGACCCTGCTGCAGCGGCGGCCGAAGTTACCGCAATTCAACGGGTGGCGTAGTCGACATAAAGAACTTTAGTAACATCAGTAAGGACTGCCACACACTGAGCTTGACACCCTGGGCACGGACCGGGTCACAGCCACTCGGAGACTACAACCCCCATCTGATCCGGCTCCGGGTATTCCCCTAAAGAATATGGCCCAGGGGGTGCGTCAACTTTGGCGTAGTCGGCAGGATAACGTGCCCGCAACACCCGGGTACTGCGTGCCTGAAGAAAAGAACAAGTTTACCTCAAAAAGAAGTCTCCTGCCGGTTCCGGAGGGTCCCCGCCATCGGACTCCATCACAGGTCGATTCCCGCCGGTTGTCCGCCATTAACAGCTTTTTCCCGCCATCTGCAGAGTTTCCCGCCACTGGGAGACGATTCCCGCCATTTCCAAAGGTTTCCCGCCTTGGAAGAGCGGACGCCATTATGGGCGTGCCAGAGGGTGGCAAGAGGCCGCCTCCCATCGTGGGCCAGGACCGAAAATGGCGCCAAAAGTGGAAACCGCCCCCACCAACAGAGACTGTGATGCTAGAGGTGTCTGTCAGCGTGAAAGAACTGCCCCTGGAGCTGACAATCACCAAGTGGCCCCGGGACCGCCCTCGAAGTGGGAGGACTGAGAAAAAGAGAACAAAGATGGGTGTCGCCTGGAGCAGTCTGGAGAGAGCGCACCCGGAGACAAGACGTCTGGAGGGAGAGCCAGGCAGCACCGACCCAGCGGTCAGGAGCCTGATGCGGGCCGCCACTCCAGGCAGCACCGACCCAGTGGTCAGGAGCCTGTTGCCGGTCGCCACTCCAGAAGGCCTGCTGGAGACAACGGAAGGAGAGCAGAGCAGCACCGACCCGTTGGTCAGGAGCCTGCTAGAAGCAACGACCCCACTAGGCTTAGTGGAGGTCTTGGCACAGCTCCCCCGAGATCGGGAGTGTGCACAGACTGCGCTGGAGGGCCTCGCACGGAGGATGGCCCGGGTGCAACGAGAGACGTTGGCGGAGTGGAGCCGAGAGATGGCCCAGCGGACCGAGACTCGTCAGCGGAGCACGCCACCCGAGACGAGGAGACAGACCGCCTCTGAGGATGGCGCAGGAGGACTGAAGGCCGGAGACGGCGCCGAGAAGGGAGCCGAACGAAAGGAGGCAGGTAAAGGGGACGTTTCTACCCCAAACCGGGAAACCGCGTACCTGCCCCAGCTCCCCGTCGCAGAGCCCGAAGTACCCCCTGCCGTGCCCGTAACCGCAACGTCACTGCCACAGACTAGGCCTCAACCGGAAGCCGCAGCCGCGACCCCTGTGACGTCACACGCCTCGACCCCGAGCGTGACCAAGCAGGAAGTACCACCAGCCTGGTCGCAAGGCCTAGTACCCCCGGGCGCCGCAATACCAACAGCGCCCCCTACCTCCGCGGAGCCACCGGCCTGGTCGCAGGGCCAAGTAGCCCAGGGCGCCGCCGTACTTACGGTGCCCTTCACTTTCCAGGTGCCCCAGGCCTGGCCGCAAGGCCTGGGCAACCCGGGCGCCACCACCACCGCGCCCATAAAACCAAGAGTGCCGCATCTGGGTGAAGACCTGTTTGCCCAGCATACGTGCCCGAACGGGTCTGAAACTGAAACTGTCCACAAAGAAAGAGCAGGAGGACGCCGTCGTTGAGTACGGTAGTATAGAGACTGTATATAGTTGCCCGTCGGGGCACAGTGAACCGTTGCTGCTAATATAGTCCCCGTTGGGACCAGAGAACTGAACTGTTAACCCCGTGTGTCCCTATTCCCACTGACCGAGGACTGAGAGCGATCATCCCTTTCCTAATACCTGGCCGAGGACTGAGAGCGGCCATACCTTCCCTTTGTATATAGTTGCGCTTCCTAAAGCGCCCCCTACTGGTTTTATAGGAAACTGTTTTTCTTCAGGAGACTGTCGCACTTTACCCGGTCACAAGTTGCACCGTGACCGGAGGTACCAGAAGGCAAGAATATTTTTATGAAAAGTTTATATGAAAAGTTTATGCTGATATATATGATGTTTTATATGTTTTATATGTTTATGTTAATGGAAAAAATTGTATGTTTTGGATGTTGTTTATATCTTACAGCCCGAGGACGTGCTGTGATTTACCAGGGGGGAATGTAGCACCCTGAGGATTCGGCTGCTACAGGGGTATTGCACCTCAGGCCAGAGGTGTGATATTCCACTCCCGGGTAAGGATGGAGTGTGGAACTGAGCTCAGTTAGCTGCATGCACTACACACATCCCATTTCCGAGGAACAGACCAACGGTACTCCCACTTAGAAATGTGCAGGTACGACCGAGTCTGTCCTTGGCTGGAGTGGGAGGGGGGTGGTACATCCCAGTAGTGTAGGGGCAGATAGGGGGAGCAGCCTGGGTAAAGATAGGAGCTCATTGGGTGCTGGTCACCTGAGCTCACACATAGAGGGAGTATATAAGGTGGGCACCATCTAAGATCAGGGTCAGTCAGCCACAGTCAGTCTGTGAGAAGTCAGCCTGTTGTCTGTGAGTCTTTGCAGAGGAGTCTTTTGTAGAAGGCTGGTCAGTCTGTCAGTCTTTTGCAGAGCAGTGGAGGAAAGCAGAGGAGCAGAGCAGCCCCAAGGCCCAGAGAGAGAGAGGAGAAAGAAAGACCCAGAGGGGGAGAAAGAAGGAACTCCAAGAGCCCAAATTAGACCAGAGGGTGAAGAGTTGGCAACAGGGTACCGGATCCCAAACTGGTGGGGGCTACAGCATACCTCAGCCAGAGACCGGAGGCCGTGGGCAGCATCTGCCACGGCCACCCACCATATCCACCCAGAAGGCAGACCACGCATAGGGTCAGGGAACCCAGAGGCAAGGGTTCGCCAACAAGAGGCCCGAGGGAGCCGGACTTAGGTGGATCCCTGGTGGGGAAGGCCAGAGACGAGGACAGGACAGAACGGGAGCTCAGAACCACGCTCCAGAACTACTTGGGGGTTGGCCGAGTCCAGGACCTGGTGGACGCAGCACGGCTCGGGTGGTCACTCAAGGCCGGAGTGACCGGAACATCTGCAGTAAGTAAAGAACCCTGAACTGCACAACCCGACTCTGACTCTCATTACCATCTTCCCTGCACTTCCACAACCACCATCCTCTGCACCTGACCCCCTGAGGCTATACCCCTCCCGTTGGGGGTTATACTACCTAAGCTGCACAAACACCATCAGCCTCAGCGGACCCTGCTGCAGCGGCGGCCGAAGTGACCGCAATTCAACGGGTGGCGTAGTCGACATAAAGAACTTTAGTAACATCAGTAAGGACTGCCACACACTGAGCTTGACACCCTGGGCACGGACCGGGTCACAGCCACTCGGAGACTACAACCCCTATCTGATCCGGCTCCGGGTATTCCCCTAAAGAATATGGCCCAGGGGGTGCGTCATAGGGAGTTGTAAATGTGGTGGAAAGCAATCTACTCCACCGACCGGAAACTTTTGTGACTTGTTGCCTTTAGAAGACAGAATGTGGTTTTGTGACCAATCATTCAAGAACTACCCTATTGCCTGTCCACTTCACCGGTCAAAAATATAATAACAGGTTATTTCAATGTTTTAATTTTGTAAAAAAAAATTTGACTCTAAGCTACGTGAGAAGGGCACCGAAATTTCCATTCGGGATCTCGACACGCAGAAATAACTCATGGAAATGTTCATATCCACCTTTCGTGGAAGATCTAATCCTCAGAGACAAGAAGGGCTCCACATTTCTGTACAGAAGCTGCTCTTGTAGTTTTAAGCACAAAGACAGACATGGACGACCTTGGCCAATTCTTGTTTTAAAAGGCTTAGCACCTTCTTCCTTTTTTGAATTTTTTTTCTTACTTTTACATTACTTTTCCCAAGTTTAAAAATAATGTTTCCCTTTTTTTTTTTTTTTCCACTGGACGTCAAAAATCTCCGAAGAGCCGCGATGATGAAAGGGACTTAATGACTTTCACATGAACCAAACAACCACAAACAGCACAAGCAAAAGACGAGTTCAGACCTCCAGAGCTGGACTTCTCCTCTGTGCACCGATAATGAGGTCGGACATCTGGAAGCAGCAACATATATCCTGGACGTGCAGCTTGGACGTGTATAAATGAGTTGTGTAGAGGGGGTCTACAGAAGCACTTAATGTAAAATACATCTTGGCTCGTGCGAGGAGCTACTGATGTCATTCACAGTAAGAATAGAAAAGACCTATTTGAACTGTCATTCGAGAAGCTATCGGGGAGGGGGCTCAACTTCTTTTCTAGAAATCCCATTGACGCAAGGTTTTTTTTTTTGCCTTCCCCTGGATCAACGCTGCGGAATAGCTGCAGTGCACAAGAAATAGGATGAACTGGATGGACGCTTGTCTTTTTTCGGCCTTATAAACTATGTAACGGACCATCGCCTACCCAACTTTCGAAGCTGCTACTTTTGACCAATCTCTGTTCTCACCTTTACATCTTCACATCAAGAAATATTGTTTTTAGTTCTAGAAGTTTTTTTTCTATTAGACAAACTTTGGATTCTAAGATACACTAATACATTTACTGCAAGAAAAGCCGCTATTGTCTTATAAGTAGACGGTTTACCTCTAGGACCACCACCCATCATAAATATCGGCCGGTCTGTATTTGCCAGTCAGTTCTGTAGAGCTACAATGAGCGCCTTTCTTCTGTTCTTTTTTTTTTTAATTATTAATTTTTTTTTTTCATTTTTAGGAACAATTTGTTATTCTCAGATTATCACTGCTTGAAGGATCATCTCAGCCTCCCAGGACGTAAAGAGTAACCGTCAATTTAAGTTTTATTTCGTAAATCAATAGTGCCCATGAAAACAAGCAACTTTGTAATATATCTTATCTAAGGAATCCGTTTCTTTCTCCTCCTAGACTGATCGTTCATTCTCAATTCATGAATAAAATCTGTAAAATTTGCTTTTAGTGACGACAGATTTTCCCATTGCTGAGATGGGAGATGACAGTTGGTGCTTTTAAAATTCTATGGAGAGGGGAGGAGCTGGAGGAAGAAACAGACATTCTGCTGCAAGTTCTCCTAAAACGACAGTTACAGTTCTCCATAGAGCCTTATAAGCACCAATTGTCATCTCCTACCTCAGTAACATTGGAAACATTTCATTAACTCAATACGGATGTTACCTGTGAATTGAGAATTTTGAGAATGAAAGATTAATCCTTAGGAGAAAGAAGCAGATTTCTACGATAAGATACATTACAAAGTTGCTTGTTTTTATGTGTACTATTGATTTATGAAATAAAAAAAATTATGCTTTAAGTCTTTGGAGACCGAGATGATCCTTTCAAGAAATATTACAAAGTTTCCTATTTTCTTGTGTGCTGATTTAGGAAAAAAAAATAAAAATGACGGTTACTCTTTAAAAAGAACTTAAAGACTAGCTATCATTTTACTTTTTATTTCATTAATCAATTATACACGTGGAAATAAGAAACTTTGAAATATATCTTATCAGAGAAATCTGCTTATTTTTCTTCCTGAGCTGATCATTAAATCTCCAAGGTAAACGCTGTAAAATTTGTTTTTCGGGAAGACAGATTTTCACAATTCTGAGATGACAGTGCTTATAAGAGAGGGGAGGGAGGAGCTAGAGGCAGACACATACATTGGGGGAGGAGCTAGAGGCAGACACATATAGAGGGGGAGGAGCTAGAGGCAGACACAGACAGAGAAGGAGGAGCTAGAGGCAGACACAGACAGAGGGGGAGGAGCTGGAGGCAGACACAGACAGAGGGGGAGAAGCTAGAGTCAGACACAGACAGAGGGAGAGGAGCTAGAGGCAGACATAGTAGAGGGGGAGTAGCTAGAGGCAGGCAGAGGGGGAGGAGCTGGAGGCAGACACAGACAGAGGGGGAGAAGCTAAGCTAGAGGTAGACACAGTAGAGGGGGAGTAGCTGGAGGCAGGCAGAGGGGGAGGAGCTGGAGGCAGACACAGACAGAGGGGGAGAAGCTAAGCTAGAGGTAGACACAGTAGAGGGGGAGTAGCTGGAGGCAGACACCGGCAGAGAGGGAGAAGCTGGAGGCAGACACCGGCAGAGAGGGAGAAGCTGGAGGCAGACACAGACAGAGGGGAAGGAGCTGGAGGCATTTTCTTGCAGAGGGGGAGGAGCAGGAGGCAGACACAGAACAAGAGGGAGGAGCTACAGGCAGACACAGATAGAGGGGGAGAGATGGATCCAGACACCACAGAGGGGGAGGAGCTGGAGGCAGACATAGAGAGGGGGAGGAGCTGGAGGCATTTTCTTGCAGAGGGGGAGGAGCTAGAGGCAGACACAGTCAGAGGGGGAGGAGCTGGAGGCAGACACAGACAGAGGGGGAGGAGCTGGAGGCAGGCACAGACATAGGGGGAGGAGCTAGAGGCAGACACAGTCAGAGGGGGAGGAGCTGGAGGCAGACACAGAGGGGGAGGAGCTGGAGGCAGATACAGAAAGAGGGAGAGGCGCTGGAGGCAGACACAAGCAGAGGGGGAGAAGCTAGAGGCAGACACAGGGGGAGGAGCTGGAGGCAGACACAGACAGACGGGGAGGAGCTGGAGGCAGACAGAGGGGGAGGAGCTACAGGCAGACACAGATAGAGGGGGAGAGATGGATCCAGACACCGGCAGAGGGGGAGGTGCTGGAGGCAGCTACAGGGGGAGGAGCTGGAGGCAGACACAGACAGAGGGGGAGGAGCTAGAGGCAGACACAGACAGGGGGAGGAGCTGGAGGCAGACACAGACAGAGGGGGAGGAGCTGGAGGCAGACACAGACAGAGGGAGAGGAGCTGGAGGCTGACACAGGCAGAGAGGGAGAAGCTAGAAGCAGACACAGACAGAGTGGGAGGAGCTGGAGGCAGACACAGACAGAGGGGGAGGAGCTGGAGGCATTTTCTTGCAGAGGGGGAGGAGCAGGAGGCAGAAACAGACAGAGAGGGAGGAGCTGGAGGCAGACACAGATGGGGAGAGATGGATCCAGACACCAGCAGAGAGGGAGGAGCTGGAGGGAGACACAGACAGAGGGGGAGGAGCTGGAGGCAGACACAGACAGAGGGGGAGGAGCTGGAGGCAGACACAGACAGAGGGGGAAGAGCTGGAGGCAGACACAGACAGAGGGGGAGGAGCTGGAGGCATTTTCTTGCAGAGGGGGAGGAGCAGGAGGCAGAAACAGACAGAGAGGGAGGAGCTGGAGGCAGACACAGATGGGGAGAGATGGATCCAGACACCAGCAGAGAGGGAGGAGCTGGAGAGAGACACAGACAGAGGGGGAGGAGCTGGAGGCAGACACAGACAGAGGGGGAGGAGCTGGAGGCAGACACAGACAGAGGGAGAGGAGCTGGAGGCAGACACAGGCAGAGGGGGAGAAGCTAGAGGCAGACACAGACAGAGGGGGAAGAGCTGGAGGCAGACACAGACAGAGGGGGAGGAGTTGGAGGCAGACACAGGCAGAGTGGGAGAAGCTAGAGGCAGACACAGACAGAGGGGGAAGAGCTGGAGGCAGACACAGACAGAGGGAGAGGAGCTGGAGGCAGACACAGGCAGAGGGGGAGGAGCTGGAGGCAGACACAGACAGAGGGAGAGGAGCTAGAGGCAGACACAGGCAGAGTGGGAGAAGCTAGAGGCAGACACAGACAGAGGGAGAAGAGCTGGAGGCAGACACAGACAAAGGGAGAGGAGCTGGAGGCAGACACAGACAGAGGGGGAGGAGCTGGAGGCGACACAGACAGAGGGGGAGGAGCTGGAGGCAGACACAGACAGAGGGGGAGGAGCTGGAGGCAGACACAGACAGAGGGGGAAGAGCTAGAGGCAGACACAGGCAGAGTGGGAGAAGCTAGAGGCAGACACAGACAGAGGGAGAAGAGCTGGAGGCAGACACAGACAGAGGGAGAGGAGCTGGAGGCAGACACAGACAGAGGGAGAGGAGCTGGAGGCAGACACAGGCAGAGGGGGAGGAGCTGGAGGCAGACACAGACAGAGGGAGAGGAGCTAGAGGCAGACACAGGCAGAGTGGGAGAAGCTAGAGGCAGACACAGACAGAGGGAGAAGAGCTGGAGGCAGACACAGACAGAGGGGGAGGAGCTGGAGGCAGACACAGACAGAGGGGGAGGAGCTGGAGGCAGACACAGGCAGAGGGGGAGGAGCTGGAGGCAGACACAGACATGCTGTAAGTTTACTGGAAACAACAATTACAATTGTCATTTCAGGAGAACTTTCAGCAGAATGTCTGTGTCTGTGACGAACCCCCTGGGACATATTCCTTTTTGAGGGGAATACCCGGCACCGGATCAGATGTGGGGGGGGGTTGTAGTCTCCGAGCGGCTGTGACCCGGCCCCGTGCCCAGGGCGTCAAGCTCAGTGTTATGTGGCAGTCCTACAGATGTTATTAGTTCTTAATGTCGACTACGCCACCCGTTGTGTTGCGGTCACTATGGCCGCCGCTGCAGCAGGGTCCGCTGAGGCTGATGGTGTAAGTGCAGCTTGTGATGGTATAACCCCCAACGGGTGGGGTATAGCCTCAGGGGGTCAGGTGCAGAGGATGGGGGTTGTAGTGGTGCAGCATAGATGTTAAAGGAAGACAGAGTCGGGTTGTGCAGTTTAGGGTATTTACTCACTGCTGATGTTCCGGTCACTCCAGCTGCTAGTGACCACCCGAGCCGTGCTGCGTCCACCAGGTCCTGGATCCAGCCAACCCCCAAACAAGTCCGGAGCGTGGCCCTGAGCTCTCTTTCTGTCCCGTTCTCTGGCCGTCCCCACCAGTAATCCACCTAGGTCCAGCTTCCTCGGGCCTTCTGTTGGGACACCCTTGGCCCTGGGTTCCCTGACCCTTCATGTGGTGTGCCTTCGGGGTGGATGTGATGGGTGGCCGTGGCAGAAGCTGCCCACGGCCTCCGGTCTCTGGCTAGGGTGTGTTTTCTGCCCCCACCAGCTTGGGTTCCGGTACCCTGTGCCGACTCCTCACCCAGTGCTTTAACTTGGGTTCTTGGGTCCTCTCTGTTTTCCCCTCTGGGTACTCCTTCTTTGCTCCTCTCTCACTCAGGGTCTCTCTCTTGCTGCAGGCTGACTTCCTCTCTGCTTGCTGTCTGCTCCTCTGCAGCTGTCTTGCTGTCTGCTCCTCTGCAGCTGTCTTGTTCTCTGCATCTGACCCTGATCTTAGTTGGTGCCCACCTTATATACACCCTCTATGTGTGAGCTCAGGTGACCAGCACCCAATGAGCTCCTATCTTTACCCAGGCTGCTCCCCCTATCTGCCCCTACACTACTTGGGATGTACCACCCCCCTCCCACTCCAGCCAGGAACAGACTCGGTCGTACCTGCACATTTCCAAGTGGGAGTACCGTCGGCCTGTTCCTCGGAAATGGGATGTGTGTAGTGCATGCAGCTGACTGAGCTCAGTTCCACTCTCCATCCTTGCCCGGGAGTGGAATATCACACCTCTGGGTTGAGGTGCAATACTCCTGTAGCAGCCGAATCCTCAGGGTGCTACATTCCCCCCTGGTAAATCACAGCACGTCCTCGGGCTGTAAGACATAAAACACCAAACATACATTTTTTTTTATAAACATAAACATATAAAACATCATATAAAACTTTTCATATAAACATTCTCGTAGTCGTTTCTTGTTTCAGGTTCCTCCTCCGGACACTGTGCAACGTGTGTCCGGGAAAAGTGCGACAGTCTCTTTAGAAAAATTGGTTTTCCTATAAAACCGGTAGGGGGCGCTTTAGGAAGCGCAACTATATACAGGGGAAGTTGACCGCTCTCAGTCCTCGGCCAGGTATTGGGGAGGAATGACCGCTCTAAGTCCTCGGTCAGTGGGATTTAGGGGTTAAACGGGTAACAGTTCACACATGCTGGTCCCAACGGGGACTATATTAGCAGCAACAGTTTCAATTTTACGGTTTCAGTTTCAATTCACTGTGCCCCGACGGGCAACTATATACAGCTCCTGCTTCGCTGTCCTTAGCGACGGCGTCCTCCTGCTCTTGCTTTTTGGTTACCTTTGGCTCTAGTTTCAGACCCGTCCGGGTCCTCTTGCTCCTCCTCCCCGCACTGCAACTCCTCCTCCGTCAGGCGGTGCACGTGGAGGGCATAAGGTCCTTTGGCACACTTGTGCCGGGTGAAGGTGACCTCGTCCCCGATGTAAAGGTCACGACCTCTGTGCCCCTCCGGCAGATGGGATTCCACGTCTCTGCGCGTGACAAAGACGTCGCCGAGGGTGTTGTTGTCTCTGATGAAGCCCCACCCGTGCTGCTGGTTAAACTTGATTACAGTCCCGGTGGTACGGGGACTGTGCGCTGCACGGGGGTCCCTCCTGGTCCGGCTCTTTTGCTCGGCGCTCCTTATTTGGGCCTGTTGTTCCCGGACCCGCCTCTCTCTCCGCTCCCTCGCGAACTCTTCGAGCTGCTGTCGGCAACACTCAGCGCGCTCTGCTGCAGCTGCCCTAGTTTCCTGAGTGAACCCCATTAGATCTTCTCCGGTGGGGTCCCACTCAAACTGTGCTTCCGCTAGCGGGGGCGAGATCCGTGCCACGGGCTTCGGAGCCGGAATCAGGGGTTCATCCAGGGGTCTTAGTTTCTGCTGCCGTTCCAGCTCATGGTATCCTTCGGGCCAGACGAAGGGCCGCCCGTCCGGCCATGTGAGCTGGCCGAACAAGTCCTCCCCCAGGTGTGGCACCCTTGGTTTTACGGGCGCGGGCGCGGTGGTGGTGGCGCCCGGGTTGCCCAGGCCTTGCGGCCAGGCCTGGGGCACCTGGAAGGTGAAGGGCACCGTTAGGACGGCGGCACCCTGGGCTACCTGGCCTTGCGGCCAGGCCGGAGGCTCCGCGGAGGTAGGGGGCGCTGTTGGTGATGCGGCGCCCGGGGGTACTAGGCCTTGCGACCAGGCTGGTGGTATTTCCTGCTTTGTCACGCTCCGGGTCGAGGCGCGTGACGTCACAGGGGTCGCTGCGGCGGCTTCCGGTCGGGGCCTAGTCCATAGCGGTGACATGGCGGCTACGGGCACAGCAGGGGGACTTTCGGGCTCTGCGACGGGGAGCTGGGGCAGGTGGGCGGTTTCTCGGCTTGGGGTATAGGCGTCCCCTTTACCTGCCTCCATGCGTTCGGCTCCCTTCTCGGCGTCGTCTCCGGCCTTTGGTCCTCCCGCGCCATCCTCAGAGGCGGTCTGTTTCCTCTTCCAGGGTAGCGTGCTCCGTTGACTGGTCTCAGCTTGCTGGGTCATCTCCCGGCTCCACTCCGCCAGTATCTCGCGCTGTACCCGGGCCATCCTCCGTGCGAGGCCCTCCAGGGCAGTCTGTGCACACTCCCGGTCTCGGGGGAGCTGTGCAAGGACCTCCACTAGGCCTAGTGGGGTCGTGGTGTCTAGCAGGCTCCTGACCAACGGGTCGGTGCTGCTCTGCTCTTCTTCCAGCAGGCTCCTGGCCAGCGGGCCGGTGCTGCTCTGCTCTCCTTCCTCGGTCTTTAGCAGACTCCTGGCCAGCGGGCCGGTGCTGTTCTGCTTTCTCTCCATATCCGGGTAAACTTCTCCGCTACTCCTCGTTAGACTTCTTGCCTCCGGGTGCGCTCGCTCCAGACTCCTCCAGGCGGCACCCATCTTCGTTCTTTTCTCTCGTCTCCTCCCACTTCGAGGGCGGTCCCGGGGCAACTCGGTGACTGTCAGCTCCAGGGGCTGTTCTTTCACGCTGACAGACACCTCCAGCATCACAGTCTCTGTTGGTGGGGGCGGTTTCCACTTTTGGCGCCATTTTCTGTCCTGGCCCACGATGGGAGGTGGCCTCTTGCCCTCCTTTGGCACGCCCATAATGGCGTCCGCTGCTCTTCCAAGGCGGGAAATCTGCGGTTTTGGCGGGAAGCGTCGCCCAGTGGCGGGAAACTCTGCAGATGGCGGGAACAAGTTGGAAATGGCGGACAATCGGCGGGAAACGACTGGTGATGGAGTCCGATGGCGTGGACCCTCCGGAACCGGCGGGAGACTTCTTTCTGAGGTAAACTTGCACTTTTCTTCAGGCACGCAGTACCCGGGTGTTGCGGGCACGTAATCCTGCCGACTACGCCAAAGTTGACGCACCCCCTGGGACATATTCCTTTTTGAGGGGAATACCCGGCACCGGATCAGATGGGGGGGGGGGTTGTAGTCTCCGAGCGGCTGTGACCCGGCCCCGTGCCCAGGGCGTCAAGCTCAGTGTTATGTGGCAGTCCTACAGATGTTATTAGTTCTTAATGTCGACTACGCCACCCGTTGTGTTGCGGTCACTATGGCCGCCGCTGCAGCAGTGTCCGCTGAGGCTGATGGTGTAAGTGCAGCTTGTGATGGTATAACCCCCAACGGGTGGGGTATAGCCTCAGGGGGTCAGGTGCAGAGGATGGGGGTTGTAGTGGTGCAGCATAGATGTTAAAGGAAGACAGAGTCGGGTTGTGCAGTTTAGGGTATTTACTCACTGCTGATGTTCCGGTCACTCCAGCTGCTAGTGACCACCCGAGCCGTGCTGCGTCCACCAGGTCCTGGATCCAGCCAACCCCCAAACAAGTCCGGAGCGTGGCCCTGAGCTCTCTTTCTGTCCCGTTCTCTGGCCGTCCCCACCAGTAATCCACCTAGGTCCAGCTCCCTCGGGCCTTCTGTTGGGACACCCTTGACCCTGGGTTCCCTGACCCTTCATGTGGTGTGCCTTCGGGGTGGATGTGATGGGTGGCCGTGGCAGAAGCTGCCCACGGCCTCCGGTCTCTGGCTAGGGTGTGTTTTCTGCCCCCACCAGCTTGGGTTCCGGTACCCTGTGCCGACTCCTCACCCAGTGCTTTAACTTGGGTTCTTGGGTCCTCTCTGTTTTCCCCTCTGGGTACTCCTTCTTTGCTCCTCTCTCACTCAGGGTCTCTCTCTTGCTGCAGGCTGACTTCCTCTCTGCTTGCTGTCTGCTCCTCTGCAGCTGTCTTGCTGTCTGCTCCTCTGCAGCTGTCTTGTTCTCTGCATCTGACCCTGATCTTAGTTGGTGCCCACCTTATATACACCCTCTATGTGTGAGCTCAGGTGACCAGCACCCAATGAGCTCCTATCTTTACCCAGGCTGCTCCCCCTATCTGCCCCTACACTACTTGGGATGTACCACCCCCCTCCCACTCCAGCCAGGAACAGACTCGGTCGTACCTGCACATTTCCAAGTGGGAGTACCGTCGGCCTGTTCCTCGGAAATGGGATGTGTGTAGTGCATGCAGCTGACTGAGCTCAGTTCCACTCTCCATCCTTGCCCGGGAGTGGAATATCACACCTCTGGGTTGAGGTGCAATACTCCTGTAGCAGCCGAATCCTCAGGGTGCTACATCTGCATCTAGCTCCCCCTCCTCTGTATGTGTCTGCTTTTAGCTCCTCCCCTCTGTATGTGTCTGCCTCTAGCTCCTCCCCTCTCTCCATAGAATTTTATAAGCACCAACTGTCATCTCCTAACTCAGTAATGTGAAAATCTGCCTTCACTGTACACAGATTTTTTACATCTTCTCCCTAAATTGAGAGTGATTGCCCCTGCTCTATGGGACTGACTGGGAAATACAGTCCTGCCAACATTTATGATTAGACCAGGAGGATTGAGATTCAAAGTTATCTAATAAGATATATAGAGAAGCTTTTTTTCCATGTGTACTATTGGTTTATGAAATTGAGATTAAAATGATGGTTCCTCTATAAAACGGCTTTCTCCTACACTTGCAGTCACCTTCTTGCTTACCAATATTTTGCCCCCCCCCCGACCTTACTCTATGGTCGTCACAATTAATTTCTGCCGCAGGCCACTTATATGATGCAAACCAATTGAAATCTCCCCTCCATCTTCAGAAGGAATATCATCAAATTCTCAAAGCTCTTAATAGTTAGATGGTTGATAATCCCCTAGATCCTGGTCTTCAGCTCTTAGTGGGACTTTGTCACCTTTGTGATCCTGTTTTCCTATCGTGGACTCTGGGCCATCATGAGTGGAATTGCAACCTGCCCAATGGCAGAAAAATGACTAGAATCATCGTAGCCGACCGTCACACCAAATAAGGACTCCATTATATCCTCCAAGAAGCCAAAAATGCTTCTCCTAATAACCAATAGTGTAAACAATTAGAAAGGATTTTGTCTTTACAGCCCCCCAGCGAGATGCCTGTCGTTACCCTTCAAAGTGTTTTTTCTATCTCCCAAACAGACGAGCACTTTTCAGGTCTAAATAAAGGAGACATGTAATGCGCTTGAGAGCTTGGACAAGTGCTGCCACGTCCCGATCGTGTGGAGTTTAGGCTGATGGAAGGACTTTGTCTAAACTTGAGGATTACCGGCATTTGTAAACTATGTTCTGTATAAGTAGTTCTAATTAAAGATTAATTACAACAGTGTCAAATATGCATTACTCCCAGCAGTTAATGTCCTTCTCCGAGGGGTGAGGTCATCTCTAAGCTCTTCTAAGGCTTCCTTTTAAATAGTCTCCATAGGGACAGAAATGGAAATGTTGGTGTCTCCACACAAGCATCCAGAGCAATCTTGTCATTTTCCTTCATTTACTTCCCATGGCAGCTAAAAGCACAAAAGATGAAGAGGTTATTGAAAGCCTCTGAGGTTCATTTATCCTCCCGTAGCAGGGGGTCTGCTAAAAATATTGTTTAATGCATTTCTTCCAAATGAGAACTTTTATCCCACTGGATTATTGGAGGTGGCTAATGGCCAAGCACCTCAACCATGGGGAATTAAGATGATTCTCCTTTCCATGAATGGTAATATGCATAACACAACCTCCGGAGAGCCTACCCTTGGAGAAGTAAAGGCATTGCTTCATTGGGAAAAAAAGACTTCCGACTTAAAGGGTTTTGTCTAGAGATGAGCGAATCGATTTGCGGAACTCCGGTACAGTATCCAGGTCATAGTTCCTGGTGGTTAGACAGGATTCCTGCGAATCTCTTACCTTTTGGTGCCCCTGGAGCGACTTTTGATTTGTCAGGGTGGGCACAACATCATCAATGTGACATGACGTAGCACCAGCCCTAACGAGTCAAAAGTCAAGCCGGAAGGAAAGAGATTTGCGGTCCTCCCATCTAGCCGCCAGGGACCCCTGACCACCGGAGTCCCGCGAGTCAATCCGCTCACCTCTAGTTGTCTGACCCAGCCATGATTGTGATCAGCTGTGGGTTCACCCAATCAGTTAGGTAAAAGAAAGAGGACATTCACTTTACATGCAGATGAAAGGTTGGGTCCACCAGAACAAGATACACTCTTTGTTAGAGTTTCTCCACTTTGGCTCATAGAGGACGTGTCCTTTGAGAGCATTTGGAAAGAGGTTGCTATGATGGCATAACCTGCAGAAATACAGTCAAAATGATTGTATAATACATCATAGGAATGTCAGGGGTTGTAAGAGAAGTCTATGGGCATTGATCACCATTGGTTTCCATAGATAGAGACCCATAGTTGGTGCCCCTACCCCCGACTCTGCTCACAAATTGGCCTGGATACATTTATAAAATGTCTATGTCCAGCTTATAAATCTCAAAAGCTCATATAAATGTGGCCCTTATAGATTTAATAGTTTCCATTTACCAGCCTAGATGCCACTTGTGATCCATCAAATGTCTCTAGATAACACATCATGAAGACAATCCCTTTTCATATGATGACACATGGACATCTTAGAGAAGGTCCATGAGCCAGAACAGAGATGATCGGTGAAAGATAGGCTCCAGCTCTGGGATTACTTCCATGTCCATGCACTGCGTGATCGGATGTTCATCTGAGTGGTTGCCATATAATATTACATCTGACCCATCTCAGCTTTCCAGTATATGGCCAGGGGTTAGAGATGCAAGACCAGCATCATTAATCTAGTTATTTTCTGGTGGCTGGCTTTGGAAGATGTTCATGCTATATGTGTCTATCTATAGCAGACCAGTGGTTGTAGGGTAATTCGCATACAAACTGCCACCAGTAAGACCTCTACAAAGACATGGACACCCATTGTTGGCACATGTGGACATGACTACTGTTCATTCTGTTGCCTGGTATAATGCTGCCACAATATTCAATGTTCATAACCCGAAGAGTTGATAATTCGGCTTTCTAATCCCAGTAATGACTCTTTATTGACAGCAACACGTGTGTAATAATCATTAAGATGAGGAGTCGGAGGGTGTGGATTAACAGGATTACATGGTTTTGGGATTATTTGTTTGGATGGTGTCATTAGTTACCTTCCCGGGCGTGATCCCTCATGTGCCACGTCTTCTTTGTCTTCTGACACTTTCAGAGACTTTCCGTCATTCGCTTCCTCTCATCTTTAGTCTGTCACGTAGCCACAAATGTGTGTTCTGGGTAATGTTAACAAGGTGGCATCTTTCCAAATGGATCTAGTGCCAACACATTTCATGGTGCGGTGATGGATTGACTAAAGCCACCAAGCCTTCGCCTTTGTTCTCTGTGAATGCCTCTCAGATGATCACTTGTAGGACGGCCACTTCAGTATGTAATCTGTTGGTTTAGTATTAGCTGTACAGCATTCTTTCTACCTTTGCTAATGGGTCGTAACGCAGCAAAATCCTTGTAAGAGCAGCGATTCCTCCGAATCCTGATACAGTGACTCACTGCCAGAAATCAGAGATCATGAAATGTATCTCACGTCTCCAGTAATGAGAGTCAATGACACAATTTATGGTGGAATTTAATGTTTTATAGAATTGTGGATTAACAAACTATGTTATTTTAATGCCCATTTACACCGGCCAATAATTAGTCGGGAGTCTAATGGGAACGACCCTTCGCTCACGATAATTGTGTAATGTGAGTGGAATAGCAACTGAACGATGTGTCCAACATAGTGTACGAAATTGTGTAAGCAAGCGCAAAAATTCTTCTTCGTCATTTGAAGATTGCGTGATGTAAATCGAGATCGTTCAATGATGAGACCGACGAAAAAGGAAGAGTGGAACGATCGCTATCCAACACGATTTTCATCCTGTATAAACACTTGTCTGACATCCTCTACTCGTCATGAGTTGCGATCGTATTGTTCATACGCTTCGTACAATTATCTGCTCATGTAGACAAACCCTTTAAGGGCAGTTCCATGTCTTAATCCCTGTCCATATATTCTAGGTCTCCTTGAGTCAGGGGACTTTTTTATTCTTTACTCTTGGTGGAAGAGCTGCAACCACAGAGACCTCCAGCTGTGGCGCTATCTCAGTGACTTTTTCACTGTCTTGGAGGAACAGAAGCCATGCTATATAGATGGGTCAAACATCGCATGGCACCAGAGTCTTAAATGGAAGGATCACCCTCCTAAGCCATCTATACCGGCATGTAGGTGATAGGAAGCTGAATAATATGATACCAGATATCAGCAGTCTGATGTCTTATTCCTGAGAAATCCATGATTTTCTGCATATGTAAATGAGTTGTTAAGATCTATGGGCTGGACGTAGATCTCCCTGAGAATCTGCCCCCAGAGATTTTTTTTATGAAAGGTGGCGTTACCAGTGTGAGACATGTAATGACTGACAGTCCGATCTCCTTGATTTACATGTCTCACTCTGCCCCCTTTCATTTACAATAATTTCTGGAGGCAGATTCTCAGGGAGATCTATGTCCGACCCATAGATCTTAACAGCTCATTTACATATTAAGAAAAACTTGGATTTCTCTGGAATAAAACATCGCATCACAGATATCAAGGTATCATTTTATTCAGCTTCTCTTGACCTAAATGCCTATATAGATGGCTTAGGAGGGTTGATCCCACTGACAGACACCCTTTAAATAACTGGATTTAGACAAAAACATTACATTTTCTAGTTGAATCCTGATGGTTTTGACAAAAATGTCTATGAGGACTGACCTGCTCTTCCAAAACTCTTGCTGGAGATGGTACTGTAATTTCATCCAAAACCTGATCTCATCCTTCACACCAAGATAAAACTGCTTTTAGTGCACACACCAACCCAATATGCCTAAAAAGTGTACAAATTCTCCTGCTGTGGAACTTGCCAGTTACTCTTTTTCAGTGGGTGGGTCCTCTTTATTATAATTCTGCCAGAACTGTAGGAACTGGAAATTTCCCCCACTTCTCAGCATGCGTTGCTCCTTCCATTGCCCAATGTCTTCTCTGACCTGAACTCAAAGCAAATGTCTCTCTTATTCCTCTATGTGACTTTATAGGCAGGATATCAGGAACAGAGATAAAAAAAGACCTGTCCCCACTTTTTGTAAAGAGAGAAAGACTCCAAATCTTCCGGCAGAGAAACTAACAGCAACCCCACTTCCTATTAGAAGACAAATACCTGCTCCCATGCAGAATAACATAGACCTTCCCAAATCCTTTAGTAAAAAAATTCCTACCAACGTTCCATAGAGAGAGACAAAGACCCACCATCACTTCCTATCATCCAACTCTGTGTTTCTGCTGCTGGAGACAGATGATGCTTGACAACAGGCAGGAGACAGCCAGTTACATAGGATGGAGTCACCCAGTGTCTCTCACATTTTGATGTAATTATACAGGAACTTATAGTTCCACTTTGTCATGTACAAGGGCCCAGATGTGACTGCAAATGGACCTTTCAGCCTTCAGATCTGCTCACCCTTACTGTTCCTTGAACATGGATAAAAATTCCTCAATAGAACATCAACACAGCCTAGTAAAACCCTCGACAGGATACAATTCACATCCAGTCTCGTCCTTTTTTTATTCCAGCATTTCTTGACTTGATCCTGCTGAAGAACAGACAGATGTTCTGGGCAAGAGACTCAAGTCACCAAGCACAACCCATCATGTCATGTCCTATTAAGACAATTAAAAGAACAGAGAAGATATACCGATCTCTCGGTGAGAGCTGCATGCTAAAATTATGGCCTGAAATCCATTCAAGAGCAGCAGACGCTTGGCAGAAAAGCAGCGCAACTGCAAAAACACAACAATAAGAGTTCTTTATTCTGCAGTAATGATCTGGCCACGCACCGCGCCTCACGAGACCGCTCCAGCTGAAAGTTAAGGAGGAGGTCATGCAGGAGAACTGCTGCCGAGGAGAAGACAATATCAGTCACAGGCCGTCCATCATGTTCTAAACAGCGTTTAATAGGGAGACGCAGAAAGCCTAGGACGGGCTCCACAGCCTTGGATGGATAACACAAGCAATGTAAGGAAATTCAACTTCACGTCAACATTTCCCTGTGTTATACCTCTACAGACCGGTGCACCAAGCTACCTCAGCATACAGCTAAAAATGGCAGAAGTAAATGTGACACCCCAGGGGTCTGGTTGCCACAGTGATAGAGATGTTATGTCTGAGAGCAGGTGGGAGGTCCTTTGGTCAGGGATCCTGTGCATGCCACACCTCCTGCCCAGTCTTGGGAGGGGAAGAACTTCCCCTATATAAACCCGGGGCTGAAGCAGGGTGAGCAGTCAAGGAGAGTAGAGACAAGAAACAGTCATAGGAAGAAACAGCTGGAGCTCAGTGGGAGCAATACTACTACGAGTCAGGGGCTGGCAGCTGCAGAGCTCGCCCTGACTGAGAAGCTTTCTTACCGGACCCGGCGTCCGAGGCTGTGGGGACTAACTCTTACCCAGCAGCAGAAGCCGACCGGCAGGGGATTTCAGGTCCTCAGGCCCAGAAACCCGAAGGCACGGTCACACGTGTGGGACCAGCACCGCCGTCGTGGAGCGGAAGCTACTAGAAGGCCCCGAGTCACCGGCCATACGGGTGAGCACCACACGGTACACTCAG
This sequence comes from Phyllobates terribilis, assembly GCF_046119375.1. Classification (NCBI taxonomy): domain Eukaryota; kingdom Metazoa; phylum Chordata; class Amphibia; order Anura; family Dendrobatidae; genus Phyllobates; species Phyllobates terribilis. The sequence goes on from NW_027362761.1 coordinate 1,211,011,662, forward strand.
GGACGTGGGCTACTTATATCCGCTTCTAGCAAGGTAGCCAGAAGAGTACAGTCAGTTTGGGAGGCCTACAACTCCGCCTGGCCAGGGGAGATCCCATCTGCTCAAGGACTGACCAGGCCCCGTTCGCTAGCAAGTACTCCGGGAGGGTCTATCGTTGTTACCAGTAAAGACCCTGAATTACACCGCACCGTCTCTGAGTGGTTCCTGCTACCCCCATCTTCCACGTCGGCTGCCCTGAGGCCATACCCCTCCCGTTGGGGGTTATACTATCACGCTGCACAATTCTACACCGGCCTCAGCGGTCTGCCCTGCAGCGGCAGCTCCATAGCTGCAAATCAACGGGTGGCGTAGTCGACACTCAAATAACATCTATCAAGACTGCCACACACTGAGTTTGACTCCCTGGGCACGGACCGGGTCCCCGCCACTCGGAGACTACAACCCTCATCTGATCCGGTTCCGGGTAAGCCCCCGTGCGCGAGACGCTGCGCGACACAGCAGGCCCAGGGGCGCGTCAACTTTGGCGTAGTCAGCAGGATTTCGTGCCCGCAACCACCGGGTACTGCGTGCCTGAAAAGCAAAGACTGTTCAAACTTACCAGTGGTGAGGTTTCCCGCCATCCGGCGCCATTTTCTGCCTTCTTCCCGCCATCCGCAAAGTTTTCCCGCCATCCGGCGCCATCTTCGGCCTTCTTCCCGCCATCCGTGGAGTTTTCCCGCCATTGGACGCCATCTTGAGGACGCCGCGCGGGAAGAAGAGGGGCGTGGACTTCGAAAGCGCGCGAGAACTGAAGCCCCGCCTCACGTCCGGACGTTGCGTAAGGACCTGGAAGGAGCCCAGCAGACGCCGACGTCACCGGAGCGCGACGGAAGGTCCTCAACCCTGACGATCTACTGCGGAGCCACGGCCTACGGAACAGGATCATCGCAAGGTAGGCCACGGTCCACTAGGGGGGAGGAAGATGTCGGATACGGAGGAGAGCTTCACTGCCTCAACCCCCGCCAGCGCCACCGCTGCTGCAGTTATGCCCTTCACCATGCCCTATATCCCGGAGCAGCTTGGCTGCCCCAGTACTCAGGGGAGTCACATACCCTGCATGACTTTAGAGAAAAGCTGGATAGCCTCTTCCAGGTGTACCCCCTCACAGAAGAGCAAAAAGTGAGCATCCTGGTGGCCCAACTAACCGGGGCAGCTAAAAGGGAAGTAAAATCCTGGCCACCTGGGAGGAAGACTGTCGCAGGGATACTAACCCGGCTGAAGGATACCTTTGATACCCGCACCTCAGCCGAGATTAAGCTTAGATTCTACGGGTGCAAGCAGCGAGCGCATGAGAGTATAAGGGACTATGCACTAAACCTACAAGAGGCCCTGAGGGCCATTAAGCAGACCGACCCTGATGGAGTGGGAAATGAGGACAGGCTGTTGACTGAACAATTTATAGAGGGACTGTATTGTAATGCCCACCGAACCCAGTTGCGGGCGATGGCCTTACAGGATCCCCATCTGGGCTTTGCACAGTTCAAGGACAGAGCCATCCGGGTGCTCCGAGAACCGGCACCGGGTGGCGTTATGACCCACAGGCACCCAGCTATTACTTACCACCAGGAGGCGGCGCCCTTGTCGGCAGGGCCTGTGGGAGCTGATGCGCAGGCTTTGGACAATGACCCGGCTCCAGACCTACACCATCAGGTCCAAGAGCTAGCTAAGAGCGTTGCTGCGCTAACCCGAACTGTGCAGTCTTTACAGGTTTCCACCCCAGGGAAGATCCAGCTGGCATCCGGACCGGAGGACATCCCGTGGCGTCGACCAAGGAGGACCCCACCGGCCAGAGGAAGACCCAGTGACCGATACAGCGAGGACGGACGACCCATCTGCCGCCGCTGCAATCAACCCGGAAATATGGCAAGGTACTGTTCTTTAAACGGGCACAACCTGGGGTAGAGGGCCAACCCCCAGGAAAAAGATCACCAGGCCCATCGAACTGGCGCGACAGATATGTGGGAGGATGTCCAGTCTTGCCTGTGGTACTGGATGGCATTCCCATGAGTGCCCTACTGGACACCGGGTCACAGGTCACCACCATCCCGTACGTGCTCTTTAAGCAGTACTGGAATGACTCGGATATTACCCGCTACCCTGACGACGACTTGAGTATCATCGCCAGCAATGGCCAGCCCGTGCCACAGATCGGATTTAAAGAGGTGACCATCAAAATCGGTAGAGTCGAACTGGCAGCACAGGGACTGATCATTGTAGATATTGACAAACATGAGAGTCACCCAAAAATAACTCTAGGAACTAATGTAATTGAAATTTGTCTTGCAGAGGTGATTTTCCCTTTACAGCAGGTTGCCAAGAACGCCAGCTCCGGCGAGCAGCGGGTGCTCCAGAAAGAGATCCGGGCACTGATGCGACGGCAACAGGTGGAACTCTCTGGCGGTGAGATTGGTAGCGTAAGAATGTGTGACCCTTTTCCTATTGCCATGCCCCCAAAAAGTGAAATGATGATTTGGTGCCGGGCAGCTATTGGTCTGAGAGGTAGGGATTACCAGGCAATGGTAGAACCAGTTTACTCAGACAGTAGGCCCACCATTTTGACAGCACGGGGGGTGGTTGATGTACGCCATGGGAGGGTGCCCGTTCGCATAATAAATATCGGGGAGAGGGAAGTGTACCTGCCCCGGTATGCCACGCTAGCCAAATTATATACCATTAACCAAAATTCTATACAATCTGTGGAACCCTTGCCTCCATCTCACCCGGAGGAAGGTAACGGCTCTAAGAAAAACATGGAGGACTGGTGTCAGCAACTACATCTGGGTACTGACTCCACTCCCTCACACCAGAAACAAGGAGTCTATCGGGTGGTTCAGGAGTACGAGAGAGTGTTCAGTAAACACCCGTTAGACTTCGGGCGAGTCAAGGGGGTAGAACACCACATCCCCACGGGAGACCATCCTCCTATAAAAGAGAGGTATCGACCCGTACCCCCTGCCCACTACCAACACACCAAGGGGATGCTTAGAGACATGAAGGAGGCTGGGGTGATCAGGGATAGCTGTAGCCCCTGGGCAGCTCCACTAGTCTTAGTCAGAAAAAAAGACAACACCATGAGGATGTGTGTAGATTACCGAAAAATCAACCGTATCACACACAAGGATGCGTACCCCTTACCAAGGATAGAGGAGTCATTGGCTGCTTTAAGATCTGCTAACTTTTTCTCTACCTTGGATCTCACTAGCGGGTACTGGCAGGTTCCTGTAGCAGAGGCGGACCGGGAGAAGACCGCATTCACCACCCCGATGGGACTTAGCGAGTTCACCTGCATGCCGTTCGGACTTTGCAACGCACCAGGAACCTTCCAACGACTAATGGAGTGTTGTCTGGGCCACAGAAACTTCGAGACGGTCCTGTTGTACCTGGACGATGTCATCGTATATTCCAAGACGTATGAGGACCACCTGAAACACCTGGCGGAAGTGTTCGAAGCTCTGGCGAGTTACGGCCTAAAGGTGAAACCCTCCAAGTGTCACCTCCTGAAACCAAAGGTGCAGTACCTGGGACACGTGGTGAGCGCTGACGGAGTGGCTCCCGACCCTGATAAGATCACCGCAATTAAGGAATGGCCAAGCCCCTCCAGCGTAAAAGAAGTGCGGCAGTTCCTCGGGTTGGTAGGCTACTACCGAAGGTTTATTCCCGGTTTCACCAAAAAGGCAGCACCTATGCAGGACCTCCTGATAGGCCAGTCCCGGAAGGCCAAGAACCAGAAGCCGCCCTTCAAATGGGAGGAGCTGGAAGAAGAGTCCTTCCGCCAGCTGAAGATGGCCCTCACGGGGGACGAAATCCTGGCGTACCCGGATTATAGCCAGCCCTTTATCCTCTACACCGACGCCAGTAACATCGGGCTAGGAGCCGTACTGTCCCAGATCCAGCAGGGGAAGGAACGAGTAATCGCCTACGCCAGCCGAAAACTGCGACCCACCGAAAGGAACCCCGAGAATTACAGCTCATTTAAGCTAGAGTTCCTGGCCGTAGTATGGGCAGTCACCGAGCGCTTTAAGCATTACCTCGCTTCTTCCCGGTTCACCGTGTACACGGATAACAACCCGTTGACACACCTGGACACGGCAAGACTCGGTGCCCTGGAGCAGAGGTGGATGGCCCGTCTGTCCAACTACGAGTTCACAATCAAATACCGGGCCGGACGCTCCAATACCAACGCGGATGCCCTGTCCAGGATGCCCAACCTGCCGGACGAAGGAGAAGATCCGGAGGGACTGGAAGAAGTTGAACTCCCTGCGTTCCACCGTCATGGGACTATCCAGTATTCCCACTGGGTAAGGAGTAAGCAGGCTGCTACGTTGAACCCCTTACCTCACTACAACTGGGCGGAAACGCAAGACAGCGACCCTGCCGTCCGACTGGTGAAGGAGATGCTGACTCGCCCGGAGGCTTGCCTTGAACCAGACGCTCCGGAGGAAGCCAAACAACTATGGGCAGAGAAGAGTCGACTGTTCCTTTACAAGGGGAAGTTGTGCCGCAGAATGGTTAACTCCCGGACGCATGAACTACTCTGGCAAGTAGTGGTGCCACGAAGAGACGCAGCCATGGTGATGGAGGCATACCACGACGGGGCTGGACACTTCGGGTGGAAGAAGCTGGAGTTCCTGCTGCGTGAGCGATTCCACTGGGTAGGCATGAGGGGAACCATTGAGAAGTGGTGCAGAGACTGTGGCCCGTGCAACCTGAGAAGGAAGGACCGTGCCAGCCAGAAGACTCCCCTGCAGTCCATCGTCACCCGGCAACCGTTGGAACTGGTAGCCTTGGATCATGTAAAACTGACCCCAAGCAGAAGTGGCTACGTCTACGCGTTAACCATCGTGGATCATTACTCCCGGTTCTTGGTTGTCGTCCCCGTCAAGGACTTAACGGCTCAAACAGCAGCTAGAGCCTTCCAGCAGCACTTTTGCCGTCCACACGGGTACCCGGACCAAGTGCTGACGGACCAGGGACCTGCCTTTGAAGCGGAGGTCTTCCAGGAATTCTGCAATCTGTATGGCTGCCGGAAGATAAGGACGACACCCTACCATCCGCAAACTAATGGACTTTGTGAGAAAATGAACCAGGTGGTAATGGATCTTTTAAAAACGTTGCCCCTGGAAGAACGCAGTCTGTGGCCTGAGAAGTTGCCCGATCTGGTGGACCTATACAACCACATCCCGGTAGGTTCCACCAACTGTACCCCGGCTTACCTAATGAGGTAAGTTACCTGTTGACCTGGAAATGGGAGTCCTGACACCCGAGGACACTTCACCAGAAACAGACTGGGACACGGAGAGGCAGCAGCAGTACCGGAGAGTACAGGAGAGCGTGGAGCGAAGTCTCTGTCAGGCTAGGGAAAGACAAGAGAAAACTTACAACCAGTATGCTCCCGCTGTTCCCCTGGTACCCGGAGAGCAGGTCTTGAAGAGGAAGAGACAGCTCCACAAGTTGGACGACCAGTGGGAAAAGGACCCGTACACCGTACTGCCCTCAAGCCACGAGAACCCGAAGGTTTGTACCATCAGTAAAGACGGAGGGGAAACCACAGCTATAGTATCCCGGGACCACCTGAAGAAGTGTCCCGAACAACTGAGGAACCCTGAAGAGGAACAAGAAGACCATCGACCCGTAGAGGAAAGGGAAGATATGGTTAGTACTGTGCTCGGGGACTTCCCTCGGTCTTGGACTCAAGTCAATGGTGCAGTTGTGGTACCCGTACTCACCTTCCTCCAACCAGCATCCCAAGCACCTACGGAGCAACAGGTAGAGCTGGAAGAACAGCCGGTCCAGGAGGCAGAAGACCCCACACCCGCAGACCAGGAGGATCAACCCTCTGCTTGCAGTGAGCCTGCCATATCCCTAGTGAGCCAAAGAGCCGGTAGACAGCTGCCCAGTTTACCCTTGACAGCTCCTACACCCTGTAGTTCAGGGCTAGGCAGTCAGCTCCGTAGGTCCACTAGGGCCACTAGAGGCCAGTTACCCGCACGGTGGAGGATTTGAAGTGTATAAATTGTTTTATTTATGTTTACCTGTGTATTGTTGCTTGTGTATAATTTTGTGTTTCTAGTTATTTGTAGGAGTCCTTGGCGGATTTACCGGGAATCCTTGTACATAGTTGGAGCGTAACCCAGGACGGACTAAAGACTGTTAAGGACTCGGGGTAGGACAAACCCCTACCTGGCTACGTCTCCCTGTTTTGGTGAAATGGACACCTTGCTTTTCTTCAAAGACTGCACCCGGTTACGGACATGCCGTAACCATCTTTATATGTTTTTCTTATTGTATTATTATTGTTTTTATCTTGTTATGTTTTTCTAAAATATGTTTAGTCCCGGAGTACTAAATTTCACTAGGGGGGAATGTGACACCCCAGGGGTCTGGTTGCCACAGTGATAGAGATGTTATGTCTGAGGGCAGGTGGGAGGTCCTTTGGTCAGGGATCCTGTGCATGCCACACCTCCTGCCCAGCCTTGGGAGGGGAAGAACTTCCCCTATATAAACCCGGGGCTGAAGCAGGGTTAGGAGTCCAGGAGAGTAGAGACAAGAAACAGTCATAGGAAGAAACAGCTGGAGCTCAGTGGGAGCAATACTACTATGAGTCAGGGGCTGGCAGCTGCAGAGCTCGCCCTGACTGAGAAGCTTTCTTACCGGACCCGGCGTCCGAGGCTGTGGGGACTAACTCTTACCCAGCAGCAGAAGCCGACCGGCAGGGGATTTCAGGTCCTCAGGCCCAGAAACCCGAAGGCACGGTCACACGTGTGGGACCAGCACCGCCGTCGTGGAGCGGAAGCTACTAGAAGGCCCCGAGTCACCGGCCATACGGGTGAGCACCACACGGTACACTCAGGGACGTGGGCTACTTATATCCGCTTCTAGCAAGGTAGCCAGAAGAGTACAGTCAGTTTGGGAGGCCTACAACTCCGCCTGGCCAGGGGAGATCCCATCTGCTCAAGGACTGACCAGGCCCCGTTCGCTAGCAAGTACTCCGGGAGGGTCTATCGTTGTTACCAGTAAAGACCCTGAATTACACCGCACCGTCTCTGAGTGGTTCCTGCTACCCCCATCTTCCACGTCGGCTGCCCTGAGGCCATACCCCTCCCGTTGGGGGTTATACTATCACGCTGCACAATTCTACACCGGCCTCAGCGGTCTGCCCTGCAGCGGCAGCTCCATAGCTGCAAATCAACGGGTGGCGTAGTCGACACTCAAATAGCATCAATCAAGACTGCCACACACTGAGTTTGACTCCCTGGGCACGGACCGGGTCCCCGCCACTCGGAGACTACAACCCTCATCTGATCCGGTTCCGGGTAAGCCCCCGTGCGCGAGACGCTGCGCGACACAGCAGGCCCAGGGGCGCGTCATATACAGGTCCATTATCTGCAGTCCCATGTAAGGAACTGTGATATCATCAGGAAGAAAGGTGCTGGGGACCTGTGATATACAGTACAGACCAAAAGTTTGGACACACCTTCTCATTTATTGATTTTTCTGTATTTTCATGACTATGAAAATTGTACATTCACACTGAAGGCATCAAAACTATGAATTACCACATGTGGAATTATATACTTAACAAAAAAGTGTGAAACAACTGAAAATATATCTTATATTCTTGGTTCTTCAAAGTAGCCACCTTTTGCTTTGATGACTGCTTTGCACACTCTTGGCATTCTCTTGATGAGCTTCAAGAGGTCGTCACCGGAAATGGTCTTCCAACAATCTTGAAGGAGTTCCCAGAGATGCTTAGCACTTGTTGGCCCTTTTTCCTTCACTCTGCGGTCCAGCTCACCCCAAACCATCTCGATTGGGTTCATGTCAGGTCTCCTTCTTGGTCAAATAGCCCTTACACAGCCAGGAGGTGTGTTCGGGGTCATTGTCCTGTTGAAAAATAAATGATGGTCCAACTAAACTCAAACCGGATGGAATAGCATGCTGCTGCAAGATGCTGTGGTAGACATGCTGGTTCAGTATGCCTTCAATTTTGAATAAATCCCCAACAGTGTCACCAGCAAAGCCCCCCCACACCATCACACCTCCTCCTCCATGCTTCATGGTGGGAACCAGGCATGTAGAGTCCATCCGTTCACCTTTTCTGCATCACACAAAGACACAGTGGTTGGAACCAAAAATCTCAAATTTGAACTCATCAGACGAAAGCACAGATTTCCACTGGTCTAATGTCCATTCCTTGTGTTCTTTAGCCCAGACAAGTCTCTTCTGCTTGTTGCCTGTCCTTAGCAGTGGTTTCCTAGCAGCTATTTTACCATGAAGGCCTGCTGCACAAAGTCTCCTCTTAACAGTTGTTGAAGAGATATGTCTGCTGCTAGAACTCTGTGTGGCATTGACCTGGTCTCTAATCTGAGCTGCTGTTAACCTGCGATTTCTGAGGCTGGTGACTCGGATAAACTTATCCTCAGAAGCAGAGGTGACTCTTGGTCTACCTTTCCTGGGGCGGTCCTCATGTGAGCCAGTTTCTTTGTAGCGCTTGATGGTTTTTGCAACTGCATTTGGGGACACTTTCAAAGTTTTCCCAATTTTTCGCACTGACTGACCTTCATTTCTTAAAGTAATGATGGCCACTCGTTTTTCTTTACTTAGCTGCTTTTTTCTTGCCATAATACAAATTCTAACAGTCTATTCAGTAGGACTATCAGCTGTGTATCCACCTGACTTCTGCACAACACAACTGATGGTCCCAACCCCATTTATAAGGCAAGAAATCCCACTTATTAAACCTGACAGGGCACACCTGTGAAGTGAAGACCATTTCCGGTGACTACCTCTTGAAGCTCATCAAGAGAATGCCAAGAGTGTGCAAAGCAGTCATCAAAGCAAAAGGTGGCTACTTTGAAGAACCTAGAATATAAGACATATTTTCAGTTGTTTCACACTTTTTTGTTAAGTATATAATTCCACATGTGTTAATTCATAGTTTTGATGCCTTCAGTGTGAATGTACAATTTTAATAGTCATGAAAATACAGAAAAATCTTTAAATGAGAACATGTGTCCAAACTTTTGGTCTGTACTGTATTATTCTGCTCACTGACTATGTAGGCATTGACCCTGTACCCGTGTGATCAGGAGCTCACTGAAAAAGCTCACATCCCTGATTCAGTTACACATACACTTCAAGATCCATAGGGGGCAGTACTAAGATGTAAAGATCTGGCACCAGAGAGCTATGCAAGCAGAAATGTAACTCACTGGAGTATAACACACATGTACCAGGTCGAAGACCTTCACTTACAACTTATTAATAAGAGCAGATAAGGGGCAACGTTTCTCCATGTGCCAAGTCGGTGTTTTGAAACTTGGAGGCCATGCAATGCTCCCCTAGAAATTTAGATATACAAATAGTCCCAGAGGAGCATTGATTGGCCAATAAGTCTCCTTGTGGCTCTCCATAAGGAGAAGCTTTACCCCTTAGATCTCTTGTCAAAGGCATCTCACCCAGCCAAAGCAGTTTTCTCTTGCCTTGCACTGGTGAGGGGCAAACACCCATAAACACGTGTCTATAAATGGAGTTTCTGGTTTGTCTTTTTATCCTAAGTTATGTGGCAAGGCTTGTTAAAGGGTCGATATTGACTTTTAGGATTTCTATATCCAATAGGTGGCACTTGATTTCCTGTCCATATTAATTATTGTATAAATGGTTAATATCCAGTCAAAAATAAAAATCAGATATAAGTGACACCTAGATGTCACATTCCGTGTTTTTGATGGATTTGTACAGGTTGTAATTGCTGTGCCTAGTCTTGTATCTAAATGCCCAGGCCATGGTAATATAACTGCTTGCACCCCCCTCCTTGATGGAATCTTAAGGCTCATTCCCTCTGAACAGAGAATGTGCACACCTTCTTCTCCAGTTTGATCCTTACACAATAGTTCATATAATAAATCAGATGGAATAGAGAAGGTTGAAGCCTCTCGTGGTGAGTGATTGGCTTCAGTCAGCTCCAAATGGGATTGTCTTGTGCTGGAGCTTGTTATTGGGTCAGAGCCTGGGGTCACTGGAGGATTCTCGATTGGGTCAGCCTAAACTTGCTGACATAAGTTTGGACAGCTCCTGTTATCCTGCTGGATTATATGACTTTATGGACTTGGTAACAATTACATGAGCTTATGTGTTACACGTCTATTTTCGTTTGAGAAAATTAATAAAAAATCTCCGAAAAAATAAGATTAGGGCAAGTTACCAATACCTGGAACCTGGTGCTAAACTATATTTTGGCGACATGACCCACTAATGACTTGAAATGAGCAAGTATATTTTAGTGGAATTGAATTGTACTCAAATTTTACAAAAAAGATTGTTTGTAATTTGTTCCCATGCGGATTCAGCAAAATGGTGGCCGATGGATGCCATTTTTTTGAACCATAAAGGGCAATCAAAAGGTTAAATAATAAAAAAAAATCCTTATACTCACCTCTATGACACCCCATCAGCTCCTCACCATCAGCTTTCCAGTCTCATATTCTGACCCCACTGTCACATCTTCTGACCCCACTGTTCGTGCTGAAATCACCCGGCCTCTCATGCCGTCCGGCCATTACGAGGACTGGGGAGGCTTGTGCACATGCTCACATAAGGTTAAGGAGCACGTTGTGTCATCATGACATTGTCATCTTTCATGGCCTTTCCCAAAATCCTTCCGAACCTCATCAGAGCTGGAAATCCTAGTCTAGCGTGAGAGGCCCTGGAATTTCAGCGCAAGGATTGGCGATCAGAAGATGGGGTAAGGACCAGATGGATGAAGATGAAAAGCCTAGGGACCGTAAGGGTGGCGGTGAGCAATGGAGGGGCCACAGAGGTGAGCAGTGAGTATAAGGATTTTTTTTTAAATCTTATGTTTATTCTGCTCTGGGGTCTGGAGAGAACACAGACGATAATAAGGGACATTCAATTCGTGCAGAATAACGTATTTGTGAATCGAGTTTCCTGGGAAAATCCACAAGAAGAGACGAATTTGAATTTTACCTGATCCGCTCATCTCTAGTTAGAGCAACTTATCGATGCCAGTAACCTGGTGCTAAACCCTTGTCGATCATAATATCTAGATATCCATAATATCTAGATTTGACATATTCCGAACAGTTGAGTCAGAGAGGTCACCAACCTAGGTATTTCATTATATGCAATTGCCCACAAATAATAAGCATATTATGGGGTCTGCGCCAGAGTGCAAGGATTTTGGCCATTGTCGGAATCAAAGACGTATTGTTCCTAAGTGACTCCTTTCTATGTTGTATTTTTTTAATTCTGACCTTGATGAAGTGGTTGGATCACGTTCTCCTGCCAAGTGGATACTCGGGGACAATGAATGAGTCAAGTTTCCAGGGTGTATATCTAAGAGATGGGGGGGGGGGGTTGTAAAGCGCCATCCTCCACCCTGTAATACTGCCCCAGATGTCTTGGTGAGACTTTGATAGTCACAGCTACAGAAGGAGAGAAAGGACGGAAAATTCATCGACTCATTCAACATGGGTGGGACCTGAAGTAGAAATAAATGTGTGAAAACAAGCAGCCTGTGTTCTGTGGTGGTCACAAATTTGTACACACATGATTATTATTATTAGCACTTGGGTCACCTGTCGATGCTCATGTGACTTTTTTTCTCGAAAAAGTTTTTCTTTGTCCTTTGTTCAATATACTACATTATGATGAAGAGTTATGGGTCCCGGGAGGAAAGCAGAGTAGAAAAACATCTTATATTTCCCATTTCTTCAGGTCTTGCATCCATTGCCGCTGGAACTCCCGGCTCTTCAGGACTCGTGTTGGGTGGAACATTCATAGTGTTTGAATGTTTTGCTCATTACTAGAGGATTATGAGAATGTGATCACTTAAATGACGTGAAAGAAGCTGGGTGGGAGGGGTGCTGGACTGCCAGAGATGGGACTTTAGGGTTTGGAAGAAGTTTTTGGTTTCACTCAAACATTTATATTATTTTTGCAGCTTTCGAGTAAAGCGTTACAAAAAGTCATTTGTAACATAAAAAAAATGATTTCCATCATTAGATAAATCTCCCATGACTTCTTGTCTTGTAGATTTCTACGACACCTCGAGAAATGTGAGGTTGTAAACACTATCCATTTTTAAATCATGTGTCTAAGTAATTAAACCAAATTTTGTATAGAGACATATGCCATCATTAGTATAGAATAAGCTGAAAAAGAGAATGGAGAGCACCTCCAAAAACATACGGTGATCTAATGCCTCTCGGCAAAAATATATAAAACTGAACATGAGGTTCTTAGTTTAACATTCTGATCAGACTGTATGAAGCCCACTGCCACGTCACGGCAAACCTCGTAGTGGGTCCTAACATTTCCTACCTGAACGGGAGCGGAACCGTGCGCCAACCACCACCGCAGCGACAATGCACCAGCAGGGCGGGCGGCCTGGTGCCTCACAGCACCCATGCTGCAAGGCCGAGTCCCATTGACTCCAGGCCGCGCCGCCCCACAAGCACATTTAATTAGCAGGACACTGCAAAGAGGGTCCAGCCTATTTTTGCTCTCACTTGAGATCTTGAGGAAGGTAAGTCACAGTGCTCATTCCATGTGGTGTTGATGCAGTGTGTCGGCCATTGTTGCTGTGGTTTTGTGCTTGTGGGGCGGCGTGGCCTGGAGTCATGGGGACTCGGCTTTGCAGCATGGGTGCTGTGAGGCACCAGGCTGCCCGCCCTGCTGGTGTATTGTCGCTGTGGCGGTGGTTGGCGCACGGCTCCACTTCCGTTCAGGCAGGAAATGTTAGTGTGACGCCTCTTCTCGGAAGCCCTTTTCATTTACCCTGGGAGATGGGGGACTCAGAGTCGGGTCCTGTGATGGAGAGATGGGGTGCAGCCGTGGCCTGGACCCGCTCCGTGCCCAGGGCCGTCACATTAAAAGAAGGGATGGTACGGGCTTATCCGGATTGAGTGGCTGATTTCGACTACGCCACCTGTGGCACCTGGTGAGAGCCACCAGCGCTGCCGCAGTCCGCTGAGGCCTGGTGTTAGGGCAGCCGGCGTTGTTACTACTCCCCACAGGCGGAGCAAGGCCTCAGGGCAGAGGGACTGGGATAACGGGGGTAGTAGTCTAGAAAGTCTGCATAGTGCGGTGTAGCGCAGAATAAAGATTCCGGAGGCCATAGGGGTGAACTTCCAAGGCTTTACTCACATAAGAGATGGCAGAAGGAAGGCGACTCCCTGCTCCTCGCGGAGTTCTGCGGTCACCAGAGATGAGGGTCCAACAACCTCCGAGTAAATCCAGCGTTCAATCAGGACCCCACACCAGAGTGTTCCTAGACTTCAGACCGGGTCCTTTCCTGTCTGTGTGTGTGGATAGGCCAGGTCTCCCTCTGAACTTCTCTCAGAAAAAGGGCACGGGTGGCAGCTCCGCTCCTTCCGATACCCAATGGGATCCTTAGGGCTTACTGGGCTTTCCAGACCAGGACATGGAGTAGCAAGGTCGGGTGTCGGGGGCCGGTACCCCTCTTGCAGCCGGAATCCCTCTGAATAGATCAGGTTGGCGAGGACAGGTGGCGTATACCGCTCCGTCTGCATCCTCCCTGGGATCCATTTGCTGTGGAGCTACACTCCTTAGCTCCGGGCCTTCTTGGTCGTGGTCCCTGACCGGGTTGAGACATTCATTGTCTACAACCTGCCCCTCGACCCAAGGCCAAGGTACGAGGGCTGTGTCTCCATCTGCTGCAGGTCCACACAGGATCCACGCTCAGGGTGGGAGATCACAGTAATTCACAGTTCAAAGACCAAGAACCAAAAATGGCTTTTTATTAAATATGAAATTTAAAGTGTCACTAAAATGTGAGTCCTCCACCCTCACCCACTAAATGGTTCCCCTAGCTCTTGGTTCCCTAGTCTCTCTGTAACCAGGAGGGCAGCACCTAGTGCATTCTAGCCCCCTCTGGTGGAGAAATGTGGTGTTGGATGTGGAGATGGAGTCCTGATCATCACACTGTTCTTACCTCAGAGGAGGAACACTACACCCCTTTAAAGAAGTGCAGCATCCTTGTGGCGGTCGAACCCTCAGGGGCGCCACATTAGGACCCACTACGAGGTTTGCAGTGACGTGGCAGTGGGCTTCATACAGTCTGATCAGAATGTTAAACTAAGAACCTCATGTTCAGTTTCATATATTTTTGCCGAGAGGCATTAGATCAACGTATGTTTTTGGAGATGCTCTCCATCCTCTTTATTAGTTTAGAATAGTCTTCTCAGACTGTAAGACCGGTCTCCATCATGAGATGTCTCACAGTTCTTTAAGGTGCAGCTTGCTACTCCATATCAGTAGGACAGTCCCGTTGTCCCATCTGTCAGCAAAGAAAATGAAATCAAACACTTTTTCTCTAATAGAGATCAGTACAGTTAAATAAAGTTTAAAGAGAGCAGTCATAACTTAGTTTTTGTAGAAGAAGAGGCTGTTGTTGAGGGCACTTTGACTAGTGATACATCCATTGCAGATGGCAATGTGGCTGGCACTGTTATTCCTGTACAGTACAATCTTGGAATTTGCTGCAGGACTTGAATCTCATCACATACTGCACAAGTCGCTCATTTGATATTGGCGTTAAGCTCTAATAGTGCTCTAATGTCAACACAACATAATTGTTTGACTAGTGAGAACACATTGGTCAAGCTGAGGTTCAAGAAGTTTAGCAATGACCTATTCACTATGTTTTCGCATTGATGGGTAAAACAAAATTATATGATACTTTTAGATTTGAATTGTTAAACATGTGCATTGTGTGATACTCAAAAAGTTCTTGCTTATTTTCCACCATACAAGAGGGAAGATCATTCTACAGCTACAGGATCTAGATATCATAGATCATTCAATTTGTAGAGGAACTGAAGTTCAGTCACTAGGTAAAGAACGTGAAGAATATTTAGTGGGTAGAGAACGTGAATTGGGTATAGGTCCTGAAAATCACTCAATGGGTAGAGGACATTAAAATCATTCAATTGGTAGAGGACCTAAGGGTCACTTAATTGATAGAAGACCTGAAGATAACTCAATGGGTAAAGAACTGAAAGATCACTCAAACAGTAGAGGACCAGAAGATCACTCAACCGGTAGATGACCTGCTGAAGATCACTCAATCGGTAGGGCCCTGAAGATCACTCAATTTGTAATGGAACTGAAGTTCATTCACTGAGAAAAGGAACTGAAGAATATTTAGTTGGCAGAGGACCTGGAGATCATTCATTGGCTAGAAAATTTGAAGATCATTCATTGGGTAGAGGACCTGAAGGACCTGAATATTACTCAGTTGGTAGAGGACCTGAAGATCACTCAATGGGTAGAGGACTGAAAGATCATTCAATCGGTAGAGGACCTGAACATCACTCAATCAGTAGAAGACCTGACAATTAATCAATGGTAGAGGACCTGAAGATCATTTATTGGTTAGGAAACCTGGAGTAGATAACTTGAAGATCATACAATGGGTAGAGGACCTGAAGATCATTCAATGCTTGCTGGTCCTAAAGATTATTAAAATGAGGAGAGGACCTGAAGATCTTTCAATGGGGAGAGGAGCTGAAGATAATTTAAAGGGCATTCAATGAATGGAGGACCCAAAAATATTTTAGGAGCCGATTCACGTGAGAGGGCAAGGTAAGTGCAAGTATGGACAACCTATGTGCCATTATGCTGTCTACTGTAGTTATTGAATGGCACAACCTGAGGCACCTCATAGACGGGGTAATCCTGGCTAGATTTTTATTCCTATACTGTATTTTCCATGATGTCCTGTTAGAGGTACAACTATGCTTCAATCTATTTTGCTTCCAGCTGGCTTCCGAAATACATTTACTGACTTGTAGAGGGATGTTTGTCATTAACCACGTCAGTTTATCATCTGCTACGGAAACTTTAATGAACTATGCAACTATTTAGAAGTCCACAGGATGCTTCTTCTAATTATCCCTATCCCATGAAAGAAACCATGAAAATTGGAGAAGAAACATCATGGCTATTTAGTCTGAATCAAAGGATGGATGCAATCCTTAAAATGACTGTAAATTCCTTAAAATGACAGTGACGTTGGTAGCATGGCCCAGTGACGATACAAATCTTTGAAGACAAACTCAAGTCTTGTTTCATCAGTAAGATCCACATTGACTTTGAGCTTTTATTTGACATTGACCTGATGTTTCTAATGCTCCAAAAATTCTCTAAACTATATCCTTTTACAGGGAAGAATGACAAAATGTACAATTGATGTCTTTTAGGATTTGTGAAAACTCTCCAGTCTTCATATAACGTTACATGATCGAGCCTAGGGGGTAAATGTGTATTTTTTTCCCTTTAAGTTAAGAGACTTAAAGTTTCCATATCAATGACTTTAGTTTAGCGATATGATGCAGGTGCGATATTGTGTAATTTGATAATTGTGCACTTAGTGGGTGTGCGTATTCCAGACTAGTTGGTCTCCATACTTGATGGCACTTCCATGCCATTTTCCCACAGCTGGCATTGAGAATGTTTTGATTCTTGCCTGTTAGTTAGCGGGAGAAGATGCCAGCATCAGCAGAGGAAAACTTGGGTCTGACCAGAGGCTATGATGGTGTGTTTTGGCACTAAAGGGAGCAAACTCTATGTAGTTTGCGTCTAGCGCCAAGCAGACCTGCCATAAACTGTAGGGTCCAAGGTCTGTCCATCGGTGGAACGTCAATGTGATGGAGGCCAAAGTGACTTTTTTCATTGGGGGGAATATAAGTTGCTCGACTCTTTCAAGAGCCATAACTATTGATCAAGTAGTAAAAAAAATCTGAAGATCACAAAAAAAAATTGTTTTGTGTCACCATTTTCTGAGAACCTTGGTGTTTTTTTTTTCCTGACGATGCAACTGTGTTATGGGTGGTTGCTTTTTTTTTTGCACAGTGAGCTAAGGTAATGTTGATACAATATTAGGATTCTTTGGGATGTTTTGGTACTTTTTCTTGAATTTCTTTGGGGAAAGGTGTGGTAACCACTAAAAAATTAAATTTTAGACTTTAATTTTTTCTTCTCTGTATGGCTTTTAATTTTATCCTTTGCTGGATTGGACTTTTACGGACACAACAATCTCCAAAAAGTTTATTTTCTATATATTTGAAATTGGGAAAAAAGGGTGAGGGGAATTTTTTTTTTTTCATATTTTCAAAAACATTTTTTTTTTTTACTTTATTTTTAGTCCCTTAGGCTTACGTTTGTTCTATATACTGCAGTACATCTGTATTGCACTATACAGGGAAAAGTACACTGACGTGCAAAAGGGTAACAATGTTTTGAACTTTTGACTTTCAGGCTCCGTATCTCACCATCCACTACTGCTTCCAACGTGAGACTGCGATCATTTTATAGACAATCATCTTGGCTATCTCATACACAAATTTGACTTCCAGCTATTTAGCATATGATTAATTATGCAAATTCATGTCATGTCACTGCATTGTTACTGTTTTGCTCCAAAAAATGTAAATTTAAATGTTTATTGTTTTGTTAGTATTTGATAAATCCACCTTTAACTTTCAGCACTGCCTGAATCCTTCTTGCTCTCAATCAGATTCAATCATGTCTTGTCCGAAATCTGATCCCAGGTCTCTTCTACACGTTCCCAAAATTGGTGCATACTGGTCAATTCACTTGGAAATGTATACAGATTTTTCTTCACCTCTACACACAAGTGTTGGATTGGGTTGAGATTTGGGGACTGTGGGGGCCAATCCAGCACCTCTACTTCATTGTCATTGAACCCTTTCCTCCCCAATCTCGACGTACGCTTCCGGTCATTGTACTGCGGGAACATTATGTCGTCCTTTCATACCCATTGAACTCGAGTGTATGAAGTAATTCGTCTTGTATGATACTCACATATAGCTCAGCATTGAGACCACCATTGAGCCTGGCCGAATATCCAATGCCTTTGGCTGTGAAACAACCCCATATCATCAGGCTTCCTCCACTGAACTTCACAGTTCCTTCAATTTCTCGATTCATTAGTAGTGTTGAGCCACCCCCGTAGTGTTCGAGTTCGGTTCGGTTCGTCGAACACCCGTGTGTTCGCCGAACTGTTCGTCGAACATCTTCGAACACCGTTAAAACCAATGGCAGGCAAACAAAAACACATAGAAACACATAGAAAACACCTTCAAAGGTGTCCAAAAGCTGACAAGCTGTTCAGAAGACATAACTAACACATGAAAAAGTGACAAGTACATATAGTCATGCGAAAAGAAAAGAGGTGGAGGAGTAAAAGGAGGGGGAGACACAGATATAGGCATGTCATGCCCTTCTAAAATCCAAAAAGAGAGAAGCCGACACGGCCAGTTCGTTCCTGCCCGTGCCACCTCCGTGTCGCCGGGTTTGTGCCAGAGCCGCGGTGAACCCTGATGGCCAGCCCCCCTCTCCCAATACTGGTGCCTGTCCGCTGGTGGGTCGAGCGAGCCCCCCTGTGGTGGAGGCAGCTCTAAGCTTTTTAATTTAAATTGTCTCTCTAATTTGAATGAATACACTTTAAATCCATTTACAAGGATCTATTGGAGGGCAAGTCTCATGCCAGCAGCCGCGTAATTCCAGCTCCAGTAGCGTCCACTAAAGCTGCTGCAGTTAAAAAGCTTTTATAAGGATCGAGCTCGGCTGTCCACCACAAGGCATCCTACTGCCAGTCCCAGCCCCTATGCCTTGGGGTGCCTCCTGATGCTCTTCACTAAGTATCCCGTGGTCCAGAAGCATTTCCTTTGAAAAAATGAAGTGTCCAAACTACAGGTGGTGTAGCTTGCTTAACAGCCGGGATAATCCGCTGACTAGCAGACACTGCTACTAGGCACAAAGTATTTCCTGGGCTAGATGCAGTTAAAAATTTGTAATTAGATACTCTCGTTGGATGCTGAGAAAGCATTCCATAGAGTCTCCTGGCACGCCATATATGATTCTCTTAAAAAGCTTGGGGTAGGGGACCTTTTATAGCCAAAATCACGGCCCTGTATCACAATACGTCACCTAGGCTGAAGATAAATGGAATTGTAGCACCCTGAGGGCTCGGTTGCTACAGAGGTATTGCACCTCACCCAGAGGTGTGATATCTCACTCTCAGGTAAGGATGGAGTGTGGATCAGGACCCGACACCTGTATGCATTACACCACATTGCCGTGGGGCAGGGCGACCAATATGCCTCTGAGATGGGCACGACAGTCCCTGTCCCTGGCTGGAGTGGTGGGAGGGAACACTGAGGAAGGGGAACCATGTAGTGCAGGAGCAGGGAGGAAGCAGTTCCTGGGTGCATTGAGAAGGGAGTATAAAAGGTGGGCACCATCTTAGTTCAGTGCAGAGAAGTCTGAGCAGAAGTGGCAGGGAGCAGGGGCTCTGCATGAGCTCTGCTCCGGAGGCGGGCCTAGTAACAGAGGCCCAGGCCTGGAAGAGGGAGAAGGAAGGAAGAGGAGCGGAGAAGGCTCCAGGAACGAGGAACGAAGGGATCCCAGGGGTGCGGACGGGCGAGTCGCCACCGCACGCCCGAATCCACCTGCGTGTAGGGGTCAGGCCAAAGGGGGAGACCGGTCCCCGAAACTAGTGGAGGCAGAAAACGACCCTCAGCTAGAAACCGGAGGCTGTGACATTTTATGTGGCACAGCCCCTCGCTACACCCGCTAGGAAGGCACCACATAGGGTCAGGGAAACTGGCGCCAAGTTTACCAAGAGGAGGCCCGAGGCAGCCGGACAGAAGGGTTGGTAAGAAAGGCCAGACAAAGGACACACAAAGGGGGTCCTGTGAAGCGCTCCAAAGTTATCTGGGAGTTGTCTGAGCCCCTCACCTGGTGAGCACAGTATGAAGTGGGCAGCCGTTACCTGCAGACGTGGTCTGGATAATAAGAACTGTGAGTAAAGGCCCTGGACTGCATCACTGACTCCGTGTCATTACTGCTGCTGCCCTGCACCATCACCCCCATCCTCCGCATACACTGCCCTGAGGCTATACTCCTCCCGTGGGGAGTTATGCTACGCTCTGCTGCACCCACAACACCAGCCTCAGCGGTCTGCCCTGCAGCGGCGGATCACTCTGACCGCAATCCACGGGTGGCGTAGTCGGACATTTAAACATCAAAACCACATAAATAGTTCCGCCACTGGTTTGACCGCCCTGAGCCACGGAACCGGGTCGCCGCCACGGAGACTACAACCACCAGCATCCACCAAAAAGGGTCCGGCTCCGGGTGTCCCAAGGCCCCGGGGGCACGTCAGAACATTTTCATCACCTTTCACAATCACCAATGGGACAAGGCAGGGATGTCCTCTGTCCCCTCTCTTATACATCCTAGTGACGGAGCACCTGCTCTCATCAATTCGCCATAACCCCAATATTAGGTGGATTGAGGTGGGAGGCACCGAGTACAAGTGCTCTCTATTTGCTGATGATGTCCTAGTATATATCACTCAATCACATATATCCATCCATGCTGTTATGGCTGAAATAAATCAATTTGTTACATGGTCAAATTTTAAAATCAATGCAGCGAAGTCTGAGGCCCTCGATGTCTCCCTCCCCAAATCCATATAGGATTCCATCCAGTCCAACTTTCCCTTTGCCTGGCCCTCACAGGGTATCAAATACTTAGGAATTCCTATTCATAGAGACCTCTCCCATCTATGTTATCTTAATTTTGGGCCCTTTATTGAACAACTCCATACAGACCACGGTTGGCAAGTTAGAACTGTAAGATTCACTACGTGAACCGCTGGTGTTTTGTGGAAAAGCACATGTACACTGCGTTCCAAATTATTATGCAAAAAGTGTTTAGGAGTGATAAGGGAAGAATTTGTTTGTTTGTCAGTTAAACTCATTGATGGTGATGTGTGTCAGGGCTCTTTATATCACTGTAAGCAATTGCAGACACCTGTGCTAATTAGTTTGGCAGGTGTGACCAATGAAAGGCAAGACTACTTAAGAAGGCTGTCTCACATTATTAAACAGCCTACATTTTCTGCCAAAATGGGAAAGAAAAAGGATGTGTCGGCTGCTGAGAAGCAACAAATTGTGGAGTGTTTAGGTCAAGGCATGACTACAATCAACATTGTGCGATGATCAGGATGAAGTGTCTTGGCAATCAAGAAGCATGTAGCTGATTCACAGTACACACGTGTGCGTGCTGATAAGGGCAAATTGAGGACTCTTTCCTACAGGCAATTACGTCAGGTTAAAAGAGCAGCGGCAAAAAAGCCTTGTCATAGCAGCAGACAAGTTTTTGAAGCTGCTTGTGCCTCCAACGTCCCCCGAACAACAAGATGCAGTGTCCTTCAGAGGTTTGCAGCTGTGCATACGCCATCCTGTCGACCTCCTCTATCCACTTCACACAAGCAGAAACGGCTCCAGTGGGCCAAACATTACATGAAGACTGATTTCAAAACTGTTTTGTTCACAGATGAGGGCCGTGCAGCGCTCGATGGTCCAGATGGATGGAGTGGAGGATGGCTGGTTGATGGACACCCCACGCAAACACGGCTACAGCGCCAACAAGGAGGAGGTGGAGTAATGTTTTGGGCTGGAATCATGGGGAGAGAGATTGTCGGCCCCTTTAGGATCCCTGAAGGCGCTAAAGATGAACTCCATAATGTATGTGGATTTTCTCAAACAGCACTTCCTGCCATGGTTCAAGAAGAAGAACCGTGTATTTCACAGCAAGATCATTTTTTTGCATGATAATGCACCATCTCATGCTGCACATAACACATCTGCATCTCTGGCTGATATGGGCATAAAAGGGGACAAACTTATGGTGTGACCCCCATGCTCCCCTGACCTCTACCCCATTCAGAACCTCTGGAGCATCATCAAAAGGAGTGTCTATGATGGCGGGAGGCAGTTCACATCTAAGCAACAGCTCTGGGAGGGTATTCTGTCCTCATGCAAAACAATTGAAGCAGAAACCATCCAAAACCTGACAAATTCAATGGACGAGAGAGTTCAGAAGCTCCTTTCGAACAAGGGGTCCTATGTGAAAATGTAACATCACCTATAATAAAGTTTTGAGTTGAAAACTGTTTGATTTCAGTTTCTAATAACCTGCTAATGCTTATAATTTCAAAAATGACCATTTTTTTGGTCTTTATTAAAATGAAAAGGTTGATCGAAAAGTTTGGGGGATCTAAGAGTGTGGCAACCCAGTAGTCATGATTACTTCGAATTCTGACAATATGAGGGTCTAGTTGCAGGTAGTGCAGCAAGAAGGCACTTATGTGTCTTGCGCATCTCGGAGCCCCAAAATTATTTTCCGGGCTAGATGCAGCTAAAAATGATTATTAATTTTAAATCTGGTGGAGCTTAGTATAGATGGCCTAATAGGATCAGTGCTGCACACTGCTACAAAGCTCAAATTATTTTCCAGTCAAGATACAGATAAACATGATTAGTAATTTTAAATCTGGTGGAGCTTATTATAGATGGCCTAATAGAATCAGTGCTGCACACTGCTACAAAGCCCAAATTATTTTCCAGCCAAGATACAGATAAACATGATTAGTAATTTGAAAGCTTAAAACGGTTGGTAGGGTGATTTTAACCAATCATCAAGCTTTTAGGGGTAGAAAAGTCGTTTCGGATCCATGATTTGTTCATCTTTATGAACGTGAGTCTGTCTACATTATCAGTGGAGAGCCGCGTGCGCTTATCTGTCAGCACACCACCAGCAGCGCTGAACACACGTTCAGACAGAACGCTGGCTGCAGGGCATGACAAGATCTCCAAGGCGTAAGTGGCTAGCTCCGGCCATTTATCCAGATTGGAAGCCCAAAAAGAGCAAGGGTCCAGTGACACAGTCGTGGCTTCAATGTTTACTTGGAGATACTCCTGTACCATCGTCTCTAGGCGTTGACTATGTGTCAGACTTCTTGTCTCCTGTGGCCTTGCAAAGGATGGGCTAAAAAAGTGGTGAAATGATTCCGCAAAATTGATGTTACCAGCAGATACTGTGGTTCTGTTACGGTTTGAGTGCTGAACACTTGACGGTCCCACGGTTGGCAAGTTGGAACTGTGAGATTCACTACGTGCACCACTGGTGTTTTGTGGAAAAGCACATGTAAGATTCTGCAACAGTCTCTGCTGATACTCCTGCATGCGTGCATCCCTTTCTATGGCAGGAATAATTTCTGCAAATTTACTTTTGTACCGGGGATCTAACAGTGTGGCAACCCAGTAGTCAGGATTATTTCTAATTCTCACAATTCGAGGGTCATGTTGCAGGTAGTGCAGCAAGAAGGCACTCATGTGTGTTGCGCATCCAGGAGCACCAAGTCCCTGTTGAGTTGGTGGCGAGGTAACAATCATGCTTCCTTCCTCTGTCCTCTCCCCCCAACCTCGCACAACAGAAATGTGATCAAGGTCTCCCTCATCTGATGAGTCTTCCATCAGTTCGTCCTCCACTTCTTCCTGGGCTCCTGCACCTTCCTCACTAGATTGACTGCTACCATGCGCACTGGTAAAACCATCTCCCCCACCCTCACATGCCTGCCGCTTTGGTGCTGCCGACCGTCTGGACCTTGCAGATGTTAGCCCTTCCGCATACAACTCCTCCTCCTCTACTTCCTCCACCTCCTCTTGTGCCACCACCTGACTCCGAATTCTGTTTAACATGTGCTCCAGCATGTAAATCACCGGAATAGTCTTGCTGATAATGGCATCGTCAGCACTAAACATCTTCGTCGCCATTTCAAAACTGTGCAGAAGGGTGCATAGGTCCCTGATCTGAGACCACTCCTCCAGCGTGATTTGCCCCACCTCTGGATCTCGTTGGCCCAGGCTATACGTCAGAACGTATTGCACCAGGGCTTGTCGGTGCTGCCACAGTCGCTGCAACATGTGCAGAGTTGAATTCCACCGGGTAGGCACATCGCATTTTAGCCGGTGAAGTGGCAGGCCCAATGACTTCTGTAGAGATGTAAGTCGCTGAGCTGCGGGATGCGAACGGCAGAAGTGAGCACACAGCGACCGTGCCCTCTGCAGAAGGCCATCTAGTCTGGGATAGTGGGCTAAAAATTGCTGGACAACCAGGTTCAACACGTGAGCCATACAAGGCACGTGTGTGACATTGCCCCGGCGAAGGGCCGCACCCAGGTTTGCAGCATTGTCGCACATGGCCTTCCCTGGTTTCAGGTCCAGTGGAGACAGCCATTCATGAAATTGGTTCTCCAGAGCTGACCACAACTCCTCAGCTATGTGACTCACATTTCCCAGACATTTCAAAGTAAAAACCGCCTGATGACTTTGAGCCCTACTGCCAGCATAGTAAGGAGGTGTGCAGGATCCCTTCTGCGCAGTTACAAAGCTTGTGGCATGACCAGACAGGCTTTGGGTGCAGGTGGAAGACCGAGAGGAGGTTGAGGAGGCAGAAGCAGTGGAGGAACTTTGACATAAAGAGGATTGACGCACAACTCGTGGGGACGGCAAGACTTGGACAGCAGCCCCTTGTCCTGCTGTCACCATAGTTACCCAGTGCCCAGTCAGCGACATGTAACGCCCCTGTCCATGCCTACTCGTCCAAGTGTCTGTGGTGAAATGCACCCTGTCACACACAGAGTTTCTCAAAGAAGCGGTGATGTTGTGTGCGACATGCTGGTGGAGCGCAGGCACACCTTTCTTTGAGAAGTAGTGCCGACTGGGCATCTGGTACTGGGGCACTGCGACGGACATAAGGTCTCGAAAATCCTCTGTGTCCACCAGGCGGAAAGGCAGCATTTCTGTAGCCAAGAGCTTGCAGATGGTGAAATTCAACCTCTTAGCTTTCTCATGGCTAGGAGGAAATGGTCTTTTACTTGTCCACATCTGAGGGACCGAGGGCTGGCTATTGTGCTTAGACGGGGTTGATAAGGGTGTCCCCGGCAAACTGCCGGTCTGTGAGGAAGATGCAGGCGGACATGTTAGGTTGCCTTGATCCAAAGGTGGTGCTATCGATGTCGGACAGCGCTCAACACCAGCTGGTGTTACCACCTCCAAAGAAAATGATGACCTGCCAATCACGCTGGCTGTTGCGGGTAAAGAGGTGGCAGGTCTGCGCCCCAAAACAGGTGTGACTGCTGTCCCCCCAGTCACAGAGGGTGAAGAGGCCGCGGATGCACAAGATATGGCAGACGGTGGTTGGCCCGGCCGGCTAGGCCGCATTGTAGCACACTGAGCTTCCCACTGCAACTTATGCTTCATGTCCATGTGCCGGTTCATGCATGAAGTACTCAAACTATGGATTTTTTGGCCTCTACTTAGCTTTTGCTGACAAATGTTACAGAAAACACGAGTTGGGTCATCTTTATCGATCTGAAAAAATGCCCAGGCTATGCAAGGCTTAGCACCCATGCGACCTGAAGAGCCACCACGACTTGTGGTGAGAGGCAGAGTTGTGTTTGAGGATGCAGTTGTTGACGTGCTTCCAGTACTACGTCTCTGTCCAGGAAAGCGAGACCTGACCTCGTCGTCACTAGCATCTTCCTCCACCTCCTCTGCTGACCTCATCTCTTGGCTGACTGTGGGTTGACAGTAAGTGGGATCTCCAACCTCATCATCATCACCCTGTGCGTTATCACACCCGTCGTCCTCAGAGCCAACCTGTTCCTGCCCTGACAAAAAACTAAAGTTGTCGCTCCAATCAGGTATTTGAGTCTCATCATCGTCTTCCTCATTGTCTCCACCAACAGGAGTTACAGTTTGGGAATGAGGGTCTACATTATGGTCAGAACCTTCTGCGTCTGGTACTGGATCCGACTCATAAAGATTCTGTTCATCAGTGCAGATCATTTCCTCGTCTGGATTCACAGAAGCGCTGGAGTCGACCTCTGATTCCCAGGCTATAGTATGAGTAAACAGCTCTGCAGACTCAACCATCTGTTCTACCTCATACTCAGACGGGCAGCTGGAGATTTGGGAGCTGTGAGGAAGCAAGTGCGATTGGGATGACACCTTTGAGGACTGGAGTATTTGTGATGTTGAAGTTGATGTGGAGGAGAGCCCACTTAAAGGAGCACTTGATATCCGTTGAAGCACCTGCTGTTTTTGTGCCTCATCTGGAATTTGTAGCGATTGGCGTGGCCGTAAGAAAGGGATCTTATCACATTGTCCGCTAAAAGAAGTAGACATTTTAGTTTGGCTGGAAGATGGTCTTTCTTCTGCAGATGTTACTGTTGCTTTAACACCTACCCCACGGATACAACCTTTTTTCCCCTTCCCAACACGCCTATTCCCCTTTCCACCAGCAGCAGGCCTTTTTCCACTCATTTTGGTGGTTAACTAATTCACAACTCTGGAGTTGTTTGCACAAAAAAACAATGGATGGGAACCGAGCAGAGCTGAGTGGCCAAACTGTGGTATTAGGCCAAAACTATTGGCTGGGTTAGATGCAGAAAAAAATTATATTCAATTTGCAACCTGATGGATGTCAGTATAGATGGACTAATAGAACAAGTCCCACACACAGCTAGAAGCCCAAATATTTTTTCAGAGGTAGATGCAGAAAAAAAATATATTCAGTTTGCAACCTGATGGATGTCAGTATAGATGGACTAATAGAGAAAGTCCCACACACTGCTAGAAGGCCAAATATTTTTTCAGAGCTAGATGCAGACAAAAAATAATTTTTAATTTGCAACCTGATGGAGGTCAGTATAGATGGACTAATAGAGAAAGTCCCACACACTGCTAGAAGGCCAAATATTTTTTCAGAGCTAGATGCAGACAAAAAATAATTTTTAATTTGCAACCTGATGGATGTCAGTATAGATGGACTAATAGAGAAAGTCCCACACACAGCTAAAAGCCCAATATTTTTTCAGAGGTAGATGTAGAAAAAAAATATATTCAGTTTGCAACCTGATGGAGGTCAGTATAGATGGACTAATAGAGAAAGTCCCACACACTGCTAGAAGGCCAAATATTTTTTCAGAGCTAGATGAAGAAAAAAATGATATTCAGTTTGCAACCTAATGGAGGTCAGTATAGATGGACTAATAGAACAAGTCCCACACACAGCTAGAAGGCCAAATATTTTTTCAGAGGTAGATGCAGATAAAAATTATTTTTAATTTGCAACCTGATGGAGGTCAGTATAGATGGACTAATAGAGAAAGTCCCACACACTGCTAGAAGGCCAAATATTTTTTCAGAGCTAGATGCAGAAAAAAATTATATTCAATTTGCAACCTGATGGAGGTCAGTATAAATGGACTAATAGAATGATGCTATGCCCAAAAGATTTTACTACACTAGGTGCAGTAAAAAAATTGGTATTCTATACACAGGTGGTATATCTTGCAACACAGATAGGCTACTCCACTGACTAACACACTCTGCAATAGGCCAAAAAGGATTAGCTTTGCTAGATTCAGCCAAATGCTGTGAAAAAAACTTGCACAGCACTGGCACAGACCTGCCTGGCAAAAACTGATAGGAACTGATGTAACCTAGTCCTGAAAAGGACTCCAATTACAATTAGTCTTTACTCCCACAATCTATCTATTTAAGAGCACAGACCTGCCTGATAAAAGTCGTAGGAAATGCTGTAACCTAGTCCTTAAAAGGACTGCAATCACAACTATTCCCTACTCCCAAGCTATCTGTATATTTGTGCGAAAATTGGCTTGAAATTAACAAGGTATAGCGCACACAGCAACAGCGGTGCCGTCTAACACACAGCTGCAGCAGTGAGAAAATGGTGGCGACGGGGAAAATGGCTTGGTCTTATAGGGCAAGTACATGTGACATACACTGCCAATGACACATGCCCTTGCTTGTGTGAAAAAAAGCACTTCGCTCCGTGTGTGCGCTGCTGATAGGCTGACAGATTGCACCTCCCCACTGTAAATGCGGGAAAGAGAAAAAAAATGGAGATCTTCATTATTCCAGCAGAGATCCATCCCCTGCCCCTCCCACCACGCCGCTGTACACTCAAACTGCGTATTAACATTAATTTTCATCATTACTGAGAAAAAATCCAGTTATGAATTTGGTGCACGAACAGTTATCGAACATAACCTCGAACAGCCGAATTTTTCTCAAATCGTTCGTGTTCGCCGAACGGCTCGAACACCGCCCAAAACAGCTCGAATTTGAGATTGGCGAACAGTTCGAGTCGAACAACGCTCATCTCTAATAGAAAACACCTTCAAAGGTGTCCAAAAGCTGACAAACTGCTCAGAAGACACAACTAACACATGGAAAAGTGACAAGTACATATATTCATACGAAAAGAAAAGAGGTGGAGGAGTAAAAGGAGGGGGAGACACAGATATAGGCATGTCATGCCCTTCTAAAATCCAAAAAGTGAGAAGCCGACACGGCCAGTTCGTTCCTGCCCGTGCCACCTCCGTGTTGCCGGGTTTGTGCCAGAGCCGCGGTGGACCCTGACAGCCAGCCCCCCTCTCCCAATACTGGTGCCTGTCCGCTGGTGGGTCGAGCGAGCCCCCCTGTGGTGGAGGCAGCTCTAAGCTTTTTAATTTAAATTGTCTCTCTAATTTGAATGAATACACTTTAAATCCTTTTACAAGGATCTATTGGAGGGCAAGTCTCAAGCCAGCAGCCGCGTAATTCCAGCTCTAGTAGCATCCACTAAAGCTGCTGCAGTTAAAAAGCTTTTATAAGGATCGAGCTCAGCTGTCCACCGCAAGGCATCCTACTGCCAGTCCCAGCCCCTATGCCTTGGGGTGCCTCCTGATGCTCTTCACTGAGTATCCCGTGGTCCCGAAGCATTTCCCTTGAAAAAATTAAGTGTCCAAACTACAGGTGGTGTAGCTTGCTTAACAGCCAGGAATAATCCGCTGACTAGCAGACACTGCTACTAGGCACAAAGTATTTCCTGGGCTAGATGCAGCTAAAAATTAGTAATTAGATACTCTCGTTGGATGCTGAGAAAGCATTCCATAGAGTCTCCTGGCACGCCATATATTATTCTCTTAAAAAGCATGGGGTAGGGGTCTAGGGGACCCTTTTATAGGCAAAATCACGGCCCTGTATCGCAATACGTCACCTAGGCTGAAGATAAATGGAACATTTTCATCACCTTTCATAAT
The DNA here is from genome assembly GCF_046119375.1 of Phyllobates terribilis. NCBI lineage: Eukaryota > Metazoa > Chordata > Amphibia > Anura > Dendrobatidae > Phyllobates > Phyllobates terribilis. The sequence goes on from NW_027362761.1 coordinate 1,211,040,733, forward strand.
CACCAATGGGACAAGGCAGGGATGTCCTCTGTCCCCTCTCTTATACATCCTAGTGACGGAGAACCTGCTCTCATCAATTCGCCATAACCCCAATATTAGGTGGATTGAGGTGGGAGGCACCGAGTACAAGTGCTCTCTATTTGCTGATGATGTCCTAGTATATATCACTCAATCACATATATCCATCCCTGCTGTTATGGCTGAAATAGATCACTTTGTTACATGGTCAAATTTTAAAATCAATGCAACGAAGTCTGAGGCCCTCGATGTCTCCCTCCCCAAATCCATACAGGATTCCATCCAGTCCAACTTTCCCTTTGCCTGGCCCTCACAGGGTATCAAATACTTAGGAATCCCTATTCATAGAGACCTCTCCCGTCTATGTTATCTTAATTTTGGGCCCTTTATTGAACAACTCCATACAGACCACGGTTGGCAAGTTAGAACTGTAGGATTCACTACGTGAACCACTGGTGTTTTGTGGAAAAGCACATGTACACTGTGTTCCAAATTATTATGCAAAAAGTGTTTAGGAGTGATAAGGGAAGAATTTGTTTGTTTGTCAGTTAAACTCATTGATGGTGATGTGTGTCAGGGCTCTTTATATCACTGTAAGCAATTGCAGACACCTGTGCTAATTAGTTTGGCAGGTGTGTCCAATGAAAGGCAAGACTACTTAAGAAGGCTGTCCCACATTATTAAGCAGCCTACATTTTCTGCCAAAATGGGAAAGAAAAAGGATGTGTCGGCTGCTGAGAAGCAACAAATTGTGGAGTGTTTAGGTCAAGGCATGACTACAATCAACATTGTGCGATGATCAGGATGAAGCGTCTTGGCAATCAAGAAGTATGTAGCTGATTCACAGTACACACGTGTGCGTGCTGATAAGGGCAAATTGAGGACTCTTTCCTACAGGCAATTACGTCAAGTTAAAAGAGCAGCGGCAAAAAAGCCTTGTCATAGCAGCAGACAAGTTTTTGAAGCTGCTGGTGCCTCCAACGTCCCCCGAACAACAAGATGCAGGGTCCTTCAGTGGTTTGCAGCTGTGCGTACGCCATCCTGTCGACCTCCTCTATCCACTGCACACAAGCAGAAACGGCTCCAATGGGCCAAACAATATATGAAGACTGACTTCAAAACTGTTTTGTTCACGGATGAGTGCCGTGCAACGCTCGATGGTCCAGATGGATGGAGTGGAGGATGGCTGGTTGATGGACACCCCACGCAAACACAGCTACAGCGCCAACAAGGAGGAGGTGGAGTAATGTTTTGGGCTGGAATCATGGGAAGAGAGATTGTCGGCCCCTTTAGGATCCCTGAAGGGGTAAAGATGAACTCCATAATGTATGTGGAGTTTCTCAAACAGCACTTCCTGCCATGGTTCAAGAAGAAGAACCGTGTATTCCACAGCAAGATCATTTTCATGCATGATAATGCACCGTCTCATGCTGCACATAACACATCTGCATCTCTGGCTGCTATGGGCATAAAAGGGGACAAACTTACGGTGTGGCACCAATGCTTCCCTGACCTCAACCCCATTGAGAACCTCTGGAGCATCATCAAAAGGAGTGTCTATGATGGCGGGAGGCAGTTCACATCTAAGCAACAGCTCTGGGAGGGTATTCTGTCCTCATGCAAAACAATTGAAGCAGAAACCATCCAAAACCTGACAAATTCAATGGACGAGAGTGTTCAGAAGCTCCTTTTGAACAAGGGGTCCTATGTGAAAATGTAACATAACCTAGAATAAAGTTTTGAGTTGAAAACTGTTTGATTTCAGTTTGTAATAACCTGCTAATGCTTATAATTTCAAAAATGACCATTTTTTTGGTCTTTATTAAATTGAAAAGGTTGATCGAAGAGTGTGAGGGATCTAAGAGTGTGGCAGCCCAGTAGTCAGGATTACTTCGAATTCTGACAATCTGAGGGTCATGTTGCAGGTAGTGCAGCAAGAAGGCACTTATGTGTCTAGCGCATCTCGGAGCCCCAAAATTATTTTCCGGGCTAGATGCAGCTAAAAATTATTATTAATTTTAAATCTGGTGGAGCTTAGTATAGATGGCCTAATAGAATCAGTACTGCACACTGCTACAAAACCCAAATTATTTTCCAGCCAAGATACAGATAAACATGATTAGTAATTTTAAATCTGGTGGAGTTTAGTATAGATGGCCTAATAGAATCAGTACTGCACACTGCTACAAAGCCCAAATTATTTTCCAGCCAAGATACAGATAAACATGATTAGTAATTTTAAATCTGGTGGAGTTTAGTATAGATGGACTAATAGAATCAGAACTGCACACTGCTACAAAGCCCAAATTATTTTCCAGCCAAGATACAGATAATTATGATTAGTAATTTGAAAGCTTAAAACGGTTGGTGAGGTGATTTTAACCAATCATCAAGCTTTCACTCTCCCCAGGATGACACAGGGGTAGAAAAGTCGTTTCGGATCCATGATTTGTTCATCTTTATGAACGTGAGTCTGTCTACATTATCAGTGGAGAGCCGCGCGCGCTTATCTGTTAGCACACCACCAGCAGCGCTGAACACACGTTCAGACAGAACGCTGGCTGCGGGGCATGACAAGATCTCCAAGGCGTAAGTGGCGAGCTCCGGCCATTTATCCAGATTGGAAGCCCAAAAAGAGCAAGGGTCCAGTGACACAGTCATGGCTTCAATGTTTACTTGGAGATACTCCTGTACCATCGTCTCTAGGCGTTGACTATGTGTCAGACTTCTTGTCTCCTGTGGCCTTGCAAAGGATGGGCTAAAAAAGTGGTGAAATGATTCCGCAAAATTGATGTTACCAGCAGATACTGTGTTTCTGTTACGGTTTGAGTGCTGAACACTCGACGGTCCCACGGTTGGCAAGTTGGAACTGTGAGATTCACTACGTGCACCACTGGTGTTTTGTGGAAAAGCACATGTAAGATTCTGCAACAGTCTCTGCTGATACTCCTGCATGCGTGCATCCCTTTCTATGGCAGGAATAATTTCTGCAAATTTACTTTTGTACCGTGGATCTAACAGTGTGGCAACCCAGTAGTCAGGATTATTTCTAATTCTCTCAATTCGAGGGTCATGTTGCAGGTAGTGCAGCAAGAAGGCTCTCATGTGTCTTGCTCATCCAGGAGTACCAAGTCCCTGTTGTGTTGGTGGCGAGGTAACAATCATGCTTCCTTCCTCTGTCCTCTCCCCCCAACCTCGCACAACAGAAATGTGATCAAGGTCTCCCTCATCTGATGAGTCTTCCATCAGTTCGCCCTCCACTTCTTCCTGGGCTCCTGCACCTTCCTCACTAGTTTGGCTGCTACCATGCGCCCTGGTAAAACCATCTCCCCCACCCTCACATGCCTGCCGCCTTAGTGCTGCTGACCGTCTGGACCTTGAAGATGTTAGCCCTTCCGCATACAACTCCACCTCCTCTACTTCCTCCACCTCCTCTTGTGCCACCACCTGACTCCGAATTCTGTTTAACATGTGCTCCAGCATGTAAATCACCGGAATAGTCATGCTGATAATGGCATCGTCAGCACTAAACATCTTCGTCGCCATTTCAAAACTGTGCAGAAGGGTGCATAGGTCCCTGATCTGAGACCACTCCTCCAGCGTGATTTGCCCCACCTCTGGATCTTGTTGGCCCAGGCTATACGTCAGAACGTATTGCACCAGGGCTTGTCGGTGCTGCCACAGTCGCTGCAACATGTGCAGAGTTGAATTCCACCGGGTAGGCACATCGCATTTTAGCCAGTGAAGTGGCAGGCCCAACGACTTCTGTAGAGATGTAAGTCGCTGAGCTGCGGGATGCGAACGGCGGAAGTGAGCACTCAGCGACCGTGCCCTCTGCAGAAGGCCATCTAGTCCGGGATAGTGGGCTAAAAATTGCTGGACAACCAGGTTCAACACGTGAGCCATACAAGGCACGTGTGTGACATTGCCCCGGCGAAGGGCCGCACCCAGGTTTGCAGCATTGTCGCACACGGCCTTCCCTGGTTTCAGGTCAAGTGGAGACAACCATTCATGAAACTGGTTCTCCAGAGCTGACCACAACTCCTCAGCTGTGTGACTTACATTTCCCAGACATTTCAAAGTAAAAACCGCCTGATGACGTTGAGCCCTACTGCCAGCATAGTAAGGAGGTGTGCAGGATCTCTTCTGCGCAGTTAGAAAGCTTGTGGCATGACCAGACAGGCTTTGGGTGCAGGCGGAGGACCGAGAGGTGGTTGAGGAGGCAGAATCAGTGGAGGAACTTTGAGATAAAGAGGATTGACGCACAACTCGTGGGGACGGCAAGACTTGGACAGCAGCCCCTTGTCCTGCTGTCACCATAGTTACCCAGTGCCAAGTCAGCGACATGTAACGCCCCTGTCCAAGCCTACTCGTCCAAGTGTCTGTGGTGAAATGTACCCTGTCACACACAGAGTTTCTCAAAGAAGCGGTGATGTTGTGTGCGACATGCTGGTGGATCGCAGGCACACCTTTCTTTGAGAAGTAGTGCCGACTGGGCATCTGGTACTGGGGCACTGCGACGGACATAAGGTCTCGAAAATCCTCTGTGTCCACCAGGCGGAAAGGCAGCATTTCTGTAGCAAACAGCTTGCAGATGGTGAGATTCAACCTCTTAGCTTTCTCATGGCTAGGAGGAAATGGTCTTTTACTTGTCCACATCTGAGGGACCGAGGGCTGGCTGTTTTGCTTAGACGGGGTTGATAAGGGTGTCCCCGGCAAACTGCCGGTCTGTGAGGAAGATGCAGGCGGACATGTTAGGTTGCCTTGATCCAAAGGTGGTGCTATCGATGTCGGACAGCGCTCAACACCAGCTGGTGTTACCACCTCCAAAGAAAATGATGACCTGCCAATCACGCTGGCTGTTGCGGGTAAAGAGGTGGCAGGTCTGCGTCCCAAAACAGGTGTGACTGCTGTCCCCCCAGTCACAGAGGATGAAGAGGCCGCAGATGCACAAGATGGGGCAGACGGTGACTGGCCCGGCCGGCTAGGCCGCATTGTAGCACAGTGAGCTTCCCACTGCAACTTATGCTTCATATCCATGTGCCGGTTCATGCATGAAGTACACAAACTATGGATTTTTTAGCCTCTACTTAGCTTTTGTTGACAAATGTTACAGATAACACGAGTTGGGTCATCTTTATCGATCTGAAAAAATGCCCAGGCTATGCACGGCTTAGCACCCATGCGACCTGAAGAGCCACCACGACTTGTGGTGAGAGGCAGAGTTGTGTTTGAGGATGCAGTTGTTGACGTGCTTCCAGTACTACGTCTCTGTCCAGGAAGGCGCAACCAGACCTCGTCGTCACTAGCATCCTCCTCCACCTCCTCTGCTGACCTCATCTCTTGGCTGACTGTGGGTTGACAGTAAGTGGGATCTCCAACCTCATCATCATCACCCTGTGTGTTATCACACCCGTCGTCCTCAGAGCCAACCTGTTCCTGCCCTGACAAAAAACTAAAGTTGTCGCTCCAATCAGGTATTTGAGTCCTATCATCGTCTTCCTCATTGTCTCCACCAACAGGAGTTACAGTTTGGGAATGAGGGTCTTCATTATGGTCAGAACCTTCTGCGTCTGGTCCTGCGAGCCGACCTCTGATTCCCAGGCTATAGTATGAGTAAACAGCTCTGCAGACTCAACCATCTGTTCTACCCCATACTCACACGGGCAACTGGAGATTTGGGAGCTGTGAGGAAGCAAGTGCGATTGGGGTGACACCTTTGAGGACTGGAGTATTTGTGATGTTGAAGTTGATGTGGAGGAGAGCCCACTTAAAGGAGCACTTGATATCCGTTGAAGCACCTGCTGTTTTTGTGCCTCATCTGGAATTTGTAGCGATTGGCGTGGCCGTAAGAAAGGGATCTTATCACATTGTCCGCTAAAAGAAGTAGACATTTTAGTTTGGCTGGAAGATGGTCTTTCTTCTGCAGATGTTACTGTTGCTTTAACACCTACCCCACGGACACAAACTTTTTTCCCCTTCCCAACACGCCTATTCCCCTTTCCACCAGCAGCAGGCCTTTTTCCACTCATTTTGGTGGTTAACTAATTCACAACTCTGGAGTTGTTTGCACAAAAAAACAATGGATGGTAACCGAGCAGAGCTGAGTGGCCAAACTGTGGTATTAGGCCAAAATTATTGTCTGGGTTAGATGCAGAAAAAAATTATATTCAATTTGCAACCTGATGGAGGTCAGTATAGATGGACTAATAGAACAAGTCCCACACACAGCTAGAAGCCCAAATATTTTTTCAGAGGTAGATGCAGATAAAAATTATTCTTAATTTGCAACCTGATGGAGGTCAGTATAGATGGACTAATAGAACAAGTCCCACACACTGCTAGAAGGCCAAATATTTTTTCAGAGGTAGATGCAGATAAAAATTATTCTTAATTTGCAACCTGATGGAGGTCAGTATAGATGGACTAATAGAACAAGTCCCACACACAGCTAGAAGCCCAAATATTTTTTCAGAGGTAGATGCAGATAAAAATTATTCTTAATTTGCAACCTGATGGAGGTCAGTATAGACGGACTAATAGAACAAGTCCCACACACAGCTGGAAGGCCAAATATTTTTTCAGAGCTAGATGCAGATAAAAATTATTTTTCATTTGCAACCTGATGGAGGTCAGTATAGATGGACTAATAGAATGATGCTATGCCCAAAAGGTTTTACTTCACTAGGTGCAGTAAAAAAATTGGTATTCTATACACAGGTGGTGTAGCTTGCAACACAGATAGGCTACTCCACTGACTAACACACTCTGCAATAGGCCAAAAAGGATTTGCTTTACTAGATTCAGCCAAATGCTGTGAAAAAAACTTGCACAGCACTGGCACAGACCTGCCTGGCAAAAACTGATAGGAACTGATGTAACCTAGTCCTTAAAAGGACTGCAATCACAACTATTCCCTACTCCCAAGCTGTCTGTAGATTTGTGCGAAAATTGGCTTGAAATTAACAAGGTATAGCGCACACAGCAACAGCGGTGCCGTCTAACACGCAGCTGCAGCAGTGAGAAAATGGTGGCGACGGGGAAAATGGCTTGGTCTTATAGGGCAAGGACATGTGACATACACTGCCAATGACACATGCCCTTGCTTGTGTGAAAAAAGCAGTTCGCTCCGTGTGTGCGCTGCTGATAGGCTGACAGATTGCACCTCCCCACTGCAAATGCGGGAAAGAGAAAAAAAAATGGAGATCTTCATTATTCCTGCAGAGATCCATCCCCTGCCCCTCCCCCCGCCCCGCTGTACACTCAAACTGCCTATTAACATTAATTTTCAGCATTACTGAGAAAAAATCCAGTTATGATTTTGGTGCACGAACAGTTATCGAACATAACCTCGAACAGCCGAATTTTTTTCAAATCGTTCGTGTTCGCCGAACGGCTCGAACACCGCCCAAAACAGCTCGAATTTGAGATTGGCGAACAGTTCGAGTAGAACAACGCTCATCTCTAGTCATTAGTAGTGTTGAGCCACCCCCGTAGTGTTCGGGTTCGGTTCGGTTCGTCGAACACCGGGATGTTCGAGGAACTGTTCGTCGAACTGTTCGTCGAACACCTTAGAACACCGTCGAGCACCGTTAAAACCAATGGCAGGCAAACAAAAACACATAGAAACACATAGAAAACACCTTCAAAGGTGTCCAAAAGCTGACAAACTGCTCAGAAGACGCTTTCTTTAAAAAAGCCGGCTGGCAATTCAGCAGCGGCATACACCGGTACCCGACAATTTAGACAAGAAGGAATAGAGCTTCACACATAGATTAGATAGATAGAAACATGTCAGTCACATATATATGAAGTACAGTGACAGTGTTGCTTACTGTACTTGTCATTTAGTGTAAAGGATTTATTAAAAAATATAATAGTGTTTTCATGCACTGTCTCTTTAAAAAAGCCGGCCGGCAATTCAGCATCTGTACCCGACAATTTATAACAGACAGAATAGAGCTTCACACATAGATTAGATAGATAGAAACATGTCAGTCACATATATAAGAAGTACAGTGATAGTGTTGGTTACTGTACTTGTCATTTAGTATTAAAATAAAGGATTTATTATTAAAAAAATTGGCGTGGGGTTCCCCTTAATTTTAGTCTCTAGCGGAGGTTAAGCAGACAGCTGGGGCAGATGTTTGAAGCCTGGGAAGGGGGTAATACCCACGGAGCTTCCCAGGCTACTAATATGAGCCCCCAGCTGAATACATAGCCTTTACTAGCTATTAAAATGGGGGACCCCCCCAAAAAAATGACGTGGGGTCCCCCCTAATTTAATAGCTAGCAAAGGCTAGGCAGACAGCTGGGGGCTGATATTAATAGCCCAGTAAGGGAGCCATGAATATTGGCCCCCTCCCAGGCTAGAAACACCAGCCGTCAGCCGCCCCAGAAATGGCGCATCCATAGGATGCGCCAATTCTGGCACTTAGCCTCGCTCTTCCCACTGCCCTGTAGCGGTGGCAGGGGGTAATAGGGCTGGGGTTGATGTCAGCTTATAATGCCAGCTGACATCAAGCCCAGGTTAGTAATGGAGAGGCGTCTATAAGACACCCCCATTACTAACCCCATAGTCAAAGTTAAAGAAAACACAAACACCCAGAATAAAGTCCTTTAATTGAAATAAAGACACAATCCTTTATTGTTCTAAATTAAACCATACTTACCGTCACGCCCATTCCAGCTGAAGCCAACGATCTCCTGCAATAAAAGAAAAATAATAAAGCAACCTCATCCTTACCTTTCCATGGTTCCCAGGACAGCTTCAGCTCTGCTACATCGAGATGACAGGCTGGACCGCAGCAGAACGCTGCCATCCAGCCTGTCATCCCGCAGACACTGAGAAGCGCAGGCATGCTTGCGCTCCTCAGTGTCTGGCTGTGACGGCATAAAGATGAGACGAGTTCATGTCCAATGAACTCAGCGCACCTCATGCACGTCACTGACAGCGTGGGAAAATTCTCACGCTGAAGCGCTGAGTGCAGGAGAATTCTCCCACGCTGTCAGTGATGTGCATAAGGTGAGCTCATGTCCAATGAACTCAGCTCACCTCCTGCACGTCACTGACAGCGTGGGAGAATTCTCCTGCACTCAGCGCTTCAGTGTGAGAATTTTCCCACGCTGTCAGTGACGTGCATGAGGTGCGCCGAGTTCATTGGACATTAACTCGGCTCATCTGGATGCCCTCACAGAGAGACACTGTGGAGCGCAAGCAAGCCTGCTCTTCTCAGTGTCTGCGGGATGACAGGCTGGATGGCAGCGTTCTGCTGCGGTCCAGCCTGTCATCTCGATGTAGCAGAGCTGAAGCTGTCGTGGGAACCATGGAAAGGTAAGGATGAGGTTGCTTTATTATTTTTCTTTTATTTCAGGAGATCGTTGGCTTCAGCTGGAATGGGCGTGACGGTAAGTATGGTTTAATTTAGAACAATAAAGAATTGTGTGTTTATTTCAATTAAAGGACTTTTTTCTGGGTGTTGTGTTTTTTTTAAATACTTTACTAGAAATTCATGGTGGTCATGTCTAATATTGGCGTGACCCCATGAATTTTGGGCTTAGGGCCAGCTGATAATGCCAAGCTGGCCCTAACCCCTTTATTACCCAGTGAGCCACCGCATCAGGGCCCTGGATGAGTTGGGTACAGCGCCAGAAGATGGCGCTTCTATGAACGCGCCATTTTCCGGGGTGGCTGCGGACTGCAATTTGCAGCGGGGGTGGCCCAGAAAGCTTGGGCCTCCCTGCGCTGCGGATTCCAGCCCCCAGCTGCATAGTTGTACCTGGCTGGACACAAAAACAGGGCGAAGCCCCACGTCAATTTTCTTTAAATTATTTCATGAAATAATTAAGAAAAAAAGGGCTTCCCTATATTGTTGTGTCCGGCCAGGTACAAATAGGCAGCTGGTGGTTGGGGGCAGCCCGTTCCTGCCTGCTGTACCTGGCTGGACACAAATATAGGGCGAAGCCCCAGGTCAATTTTTTTTTAATTGTTTCATGAATTTCCTGAAATAATTAAAAAAAATTGAAGTGGGGCTTCGCACTATATTTGTGTCCAGCCAGGTACAACTAGGCAGCTGGGGGCTGGAATCTGCAGCGCAGGGAGGCCCAAGCTTTCTGGGCCCCCCCCGCTGCAAATTGCAGTCCGCAGCCACCCCGGAAAATGGCGTGTTCATAGAAGCGCCATCTTCTGGCGCTGTACCCAACTCATCCAGGGCCCTGGTGCGGTGGCTCACTGGGTAATAAAGGGGTTAGGGCCAGCTTGGTATTATCAGCTGGCCCTAAGCCCAAAATTCATGGGGTCACGCCAGTATTAGACATGACCGCCATGAATTTCTAGTAAAGTATTTAAAAAAAACACAAACACCCAGAAAAAAGTCCTTTAATTGAAATAAACACACAATTCTTTATTGTTCTAAATTAAACTATACTTACCATCACGCCCATTCCAGCTGAAGCCAACGATCTCCTGCAATAAAAGAAAAATAATAAAGCAACATCATCCTTACCTTTCCATGGTTCCCACGACAGCTTCAGCTCTGCTACATCGAGATGACAGGCTGGACCGCAGCAGAACGCTGCCATCCAGCCTGTCATGCCGCAGACACTGAGAAGAGCAGGCATGCTTGCGCTCCTCAGTGTCTCGCTGTGACGGCATCCAGATGAGCCGAGGTCATGTCCAATGAACTCAGCTCACCTCATGCACGTCACTGACAGCGTGGGAAAATTCTCCTGCACTCAGCGCTTCAGCTTGAGAATTTTCCCACGCTGTCAGTGACGTGCATGAGGTGAGCCGAGTTCATTGGACATGAACTCGGCTCATCTGGATGTCGTCACAGAGAGACGCTGAGCAGCGCAAGCAAGCCTGCGCTTCTCAGTGTCTGCGGGATGACAGGCTGGATGGCAGCGTTCTGCTGCGGTCCAGCCAGTCATCTCGATGTAGCAGAGCTGAAGCTGTCGTGGGAACCATGGAAAGGTAAGGATGATGTTGGTTTATTATTTTTCTTTTATTGCAGTAGATCGTTGGCTTCAGCTGGAATGGGCGTGACGGTAAGTATGGTTTAATTTAGAACAATAAAGGATTGTGTCTTTATTTCAATTAAAGGACTTTATTCTGGGTGTTTGTGTTTTTTTTAACTTTGACTATGGGGTTAGTAATGGGGGTGTCTTATAGACGCCTCTCCATTACTAACCTGGGCTTGATGTCAGCTGGCATTATAAGCTGACATCAACCCCAGCCCTATTACCCCCTGCCACCGCACCAGGGCAGCGTGGAAGAGCGAGGCTAAGTGCCAGAATTGGCGCATCCTATGAATGCGCCATTTCTGGGGCGGCTGACGGCTGGTGTTTCTAGCCTGGGAGGGGGCCAATATTCATGTTTCCCTTCCTGGGCTATTAATATCAGCCCCCAGCTGTCTGCCTAGCCTTTGCTAGCTATTAAATTAGGGGGGACCCCACGTCATTTTTTTGGGGGGGTCCCCCATTTTAATAGCTAGTAAAGGCTATGTATTCAGCTGGGGGCTGATATTAGTAGCCTGGGAAGCTCCGTGGGTATTACCCCCTTCCCAGGCTTCAAACATCTGCCCCAGCTGTCTGCTTAACCTCCGCTAGAGCCTAAAATTAAGGGGAACCCCACGCCAATTTTTTTAATAATAAATCCTTTATTTTAATACTAAATGACAAGTACAGTAACCAACACTATCACTGCACTTCATATATATGTGACTGACATGTTTCTATCTATCTAATCTATGTGTGAAGCTCTATTCCTTCTATTCTAAATTGTCGGGTACCGCTGCTGAATTGCCGGCCGGCTTTTTTAAAGAGACGGTGCATGAAAACACTATTATTTTTTTTAATAAATCCTTTACACTAAATGACAAGTACAGTAAGCAACACTGTCACTGTACTTCATATATATGTGACTGACATGTTTCTATCTATCTAATCTATGTGTGATTCTCTATTCCTTCTATTCTAAATTGTCGGGTACCGCTGCTGAATTGCCGGCCGGCTTTTTTAAAGAGACGGTGCATGAAAACACTATTATTTTTTTTGATAAATCCTTTATGCTAAATGACAAGTACAGTAAGCAGCACTTTCACTGTACTTCGTATATATGTGGCTGACATGTTTATATCTATCTAATCTATGTGTGAAGCTCTATTCTTTCGGTTCTAAATTGTCGGGTACCGGTGTATGCCGCTGCTGAATTGCCGGCTTTTCGTGTTTCACTGTGAGCACAGTTCCCATCGATTTGGGCAATCACTGTAATGCCACAACCACCATGGCTGTGGCATTACAGTGAGTGGCAGACAATCCCTGCATGATTGGTGCTCTAAATAGCGCCAGACATGCAGGACACGCTTTTTGTGCACGTACAGTTATCGAACATAATTTCGAACAGCCGAATTTTTTGCAAATCGTTCGGGTTCGTCGAACAACTCGAACACTGCCCAAAACAGCTCGAATTTGAGATTGGCGAACAGTTCTAGTCGAACACCGCTCATCTCTAGTCATTAGCCCCTTTTTCCCTTGTTTCTTCCAGACCCAAATTCATCCCTCAGAGGCTAGTCTATTGACTTTGGTCTCATCGCTCCATATCACCCATTTCTTATCTTCTACTGTCCACTCTTTGTACTTTTTGGCAAACTTGAGCAGACGCTTCTTATGACAATATTGAAGTCGAAGCTTCTTCACCTTTTTTCGGGCCACCATTCCAGACTTGTGTAGCGTGCGTCGCATGGTGCTTGCATGGACGACTGTGATCTCACTAATACGAAGCATACAAACCACCTCCACTGCTGATAGATAAATAGAAAAATCAAAAAAAGGAGGCAGCGCATATAAAAAAACTGAAATAATGAACCAGCTACCTTTCAGCTCTCTCTATGGAGCCCTTCTCAAGCAGAGCCTTTTTGCATGCAGTGCTCCATAGAGAGAGCTGACATGTAGCTAGTGTTGGAGAATAAAGGATCATTACTTTTTCATTATTTTGGATATGTTGTCTCCTTTTTTGGATTTTTATATTTTTGATGGGAAACTTGGAAAATTTGCCAGGAGTATTGTACCCATCTGGGAAGAGCTGCTGATTTTCTGGATAGATTTATAGTTTAATCTTCCATGTATGATAGCATGTAAAAAATAGAGTCATACAGCTACCAATAATACAGTTTGTAACAAGTTTGGAATTTATCAGCGATAGTTAGTTTAGGGAATAAGTTCCCAATCATTGTGAGTCTGATTACCTGATTACTGGGACCACCACCAATGCTGAGATATCAGAGTACAACCCAAAAGTATCCTCATAGCAACCGCATAAGGTCGAATTCACATTATCATTTATGTTTAGCTTCAGGGCTGCCATCAGGGCATTACTGCCCTTACTGCCGTATGGGGTCCGGTGAGTAGAGGAGAGCCAGACCGGACCCCCCTCTTCTGCTCACTGAGCACCAGCGGCAGAAATCTATTGCCAATCATAGGCCGGCAGCTGATGTCAGCACCCACGTCGCCGGCGTATGACGTTACTGTTATGGTCCGGCATGTCCGCACCTCAGATGGATGACAGAGAGGACACCGCAGGTAGGTTGGATTCACATGGGGCAGAATGGAGACATGTGGGCAGAATGGAGACACATGGTGCAGATAGAGACATATGGGGGCCAGGATGGGAGAACATACGCTGGCAGAATGGAGACATATGGGGCCAGGATGGAGACATATGGGGCCAGGTATGGGAGAACACAAGGGGCCAGGAATGAGACAACACAAGAGGCCAGGTATGGGAGAACACAAGGGGCCAGGAATGAAACAACACAAGAAGCCAGGAATGAGACAACACAAAGGGCCAGAAATGGGAGAACACAAGGGGCCAGGAATGGGAGAACACAAGGGGACAGGAATAGGAGAACACAAGGGGCCAGAAATGGGAGAACACAAGGGGCCAGGAATGGGAGAACACAAGGGGACAGGAATAGGAGAACACAAGGGGACAGGAATAGGAGAACACAAGGGGCCAGAAATGGGAGAGCACAAGGGGCCAGGAATGAGACTTGTGGGGTCCAGAATGAAGTACATATGGGACCAGAATGTGGGACATTATTAGTATAGGTGCTAATTAAGGGATATTATTACTGCTGTGATGTATTTTATTTTTGAGGATACTTTATCACTTTTTTTCTTCATCTGGTGTAGTGTAGAAGTTGGGGAAATATTTTGGGAATCTGCTCTGGAAATTGCTCTAGATAATTGTGTTATTTTCTGCAGAGACGAGTCCTGGCTGGAAGAAGTGATGGCGGTCTGTTCTGGATAAAGAAAAAAAGCGAAGATGAAGGACTTCAACTAGAGACATCACACTATACACTATATAGCATATACAAAGCTCCTGTGTAAAATGTCACTGGTGATTCCTGTATTACCTGAACACTGACACTATATACGGAGCTCTTGTATATAATGTCACTGGTGATCACTGGATTACCTGTACACTATATACAGAGCTCCTGTGTATAATGTCACTGGTGATTCCTGTATTACCTGTACACTATACACTATATACAGAGCTCCTGTGTATAATGTCACTGATGATCCCTGTATTACCTGTACACTATATACAGAGCTCCTGTGTATAATGTCACTGGTGATTCCTGTATTACCTGTACACTATACACTATATACAGAGCTCCTGTGCATAATGTCACTGGTGATCACTGTATTACCTGCACACTGACACTATATACAGAGCTCCTGTGTATAATGTCACTGGTGATCACTGTATTACTTGTACACTATACACTATATACAGAGCTCCTGTGTATAATGTCACTGGTGATTCCTGTATTACCTGTACACTGACACTATATACAGAGCTCCTGTGTAAAATGTCACTGGTGATCCCTTTATTACCTGAACACTGACACTATATACAGAGCTCCTGTGTATAATGTCACTGGTGATTCCTGTATTACCTGTACACTATACACTATATACAGAGCTCCTGTGTAAAATGTCACTGGTGATCCCTGTATTACCTGAACACTGACACTACATATGGAGCTCTTGTGTATAATGTCACTGGTGATCACTGGATTACCTGTACACTATGTACAGAGCTCCTGTGTATAATGTCACTGGTGATTCCTGTATTACCTGTACACTATACACTATATACAGAGCTCCTGTGTATAATGTCACTGATGATCCCTGTATTACCTGTACACTATACACTATATACAGAGCTCCTGTGTAAAATGTCACTGGTGATCCCTGTATTACCTGAACACTGACACTATATACGGTGCTCTTGTGTATAATGTCACTGGTGATCACTGGATTACCTGTACACTATATACAGAGCTCCTGTGTATAATGTCACTGGTGATTCCTGTATTACCTGTACACTATACACTATATACAGAGATCCTGTGTATAATGTCACTGATGATCCCTGTATTACCTGTACACTATACACTATATACAGAGCTCCTGTGTAAAATGTCACTGGTGACCCCTGTATTACCTGAACACTGACACTATATACAGAGCTCCTGTGTATAATGTCACTGGTGATCACTGTATTACCTGTACACTATACACTATATACAGAGCTCCTGTGTATAATGTCACTGGTGATCCCTGTATTACCTGTACACTATACACTGTATACAGAGCTCCTATGTATAATGTCACAGGTGATCACTGTATTACCTGTGCACTATACACTATGTACGTACAGAGCTCCTGTGTATAATGTCACTGGTAATCACTGTATTACCTGTACACTATATACAGAGGTCTTGTGTATAATTTCACTGGTGATCACTGTATTACCTGTACACTGACACTATATACAGAGCTCCTGTGTATAATGTCACTGGTGATCCCTGTATTATCTGTACACTGACACTATATACAGAGCTCCTGTGTATAATGTCACTGGTGATCACTGTATTACCTGTACACTATATACAGAGGTCTTGTGTATAATGTCACTGGTGATCACTGTATTACCTGTACACTGACACTATATACAGAGCTCCTGTGTATAATGTCACTGGTGATCCCTGTATTATCTGTACACTGACACTATATACAGAGCTCCTGTGTATAATGTCACCAGTGATCACTGTATTATCTGTACACTGACGCTATATACAGAGCTCCTGTGTATAATGTCACTGGTGATCACTGTATTACCTGTACACTGACACTATATACAGAGTTCCTGTGTAGAATGTCACTGGTGATCCCTGTATTACCTGTACACTGACACTATATACAGAGCTCCTGTGTATAATGTCACCAGTGATCACTGTATTATCTGTACACTGACACTATACACAGAGCTCCTGTGTATAATGTCACCAGTGATCACTGTATTATCTGTACACTGACGCTCTATACAGAGCTCCTGTGTATAATGTCACTGGTGATCCCTGTATTACCTGCACACTATATACAGAGCTCCTGTGTATAATGTCACTGGTGATCCCTGTATTACCTGTACACCTGTACACTATATGCAGAGCTTCTGTGTATAATGGGACCAGTGATCCCTGTATTTCCTGTAAACTTACATTATATACAGAGCTCCTATGTATAATTTCACCGGTGATCCCTGTATTACCTGTACACTGACACTATACATTGTATGCTATTTATAATGTTACTTAGAGTAATATTAGTATTGTGTTTTTTTATTAATGATCAGTATTGTAGTATTCAGTCACTATGTGGTGGTAATATGTGGTCTGCTCATGGTGTGGTGGTATTTCTCCCTTATATGTTTTTTTTTTGTATAAATTTTATTTATATAGTGCCAACATATTCTACAGCGCTTTGCAATTCAGACAATTTACAGACATGATGGGCACTGTTCCCATTGGGGCTCACAATCTACATTCCCTATCAGTATGTCTTTGGAGTGTGGGAGGAAACCGGAGAACCCGGAGGAAACCCACGCAAACACAGGGAGCACATACAAACTCCTTGCAGATGTTGTCCTTGGTGGGATTTTAACCCAGGACCCCAGCGCTGCAAGGCTGCAGTGCTAACCAATGAACCACCGTCCTGCCCCTATTTGGTATTACTCGGTCACTCTGTGGTGGTAATATGTGGTCTGGTCATGGTGTGGTGGTATTTGTCCCCTGTATGTGGTATTATTCGGTCACTATGGGGTGGTAATATGTGATCTGATTATAGAGTGACGATATTTGGCCCTTGTATGTGGTATTATTTACTCACTATGTGGTGGTAATATGTGGTCTAGTCATGGTGTGGTGGTATTTGTTCCTTGTATGTGGTATTATTGGTCATTTTGAAAAATTTATATGACAAATTCCTTTAAAGAAAAATAACTAAAAATATACCTAAAAAGAGTATTGGATTTTTTTAAGAAAAGTTTAATAGGTTAGAGTAGAGTAGGACCTGGCTAAAAGAGTCTACCTTGTCGTGGATGCAGCTTAAGAAATCTTTTGGCCAAAACAAAACCTGTTGGCTATGTATGAGATGTGGTGTTCAATGGGAACTTATAATGTGTGATTGGTGAGGAAGGGGTGCAAAAGTGGAGTTTTTCCAAGAGTGGTCAGTGGGACTGTGGAAGATTCGAGTGGTGGAGGCGGAGCTGGGGTGGAGCCTGGGCGGAGTCTCAAGGGGGCCTGAAAATGTTGCCAGTATGGGGCCCTGAAATTTCTGGTGCAGCCCTGTTTAGCATGTATGCTGAGAAATGGCTCATCACACAATACATTATTAGGCCTCATTCCGACGTATGTATCCATTGAAGTCTATGGGGCTGTCCACATGTCCATGCCTTTTTGTGGACTGAGTAAGCCACAATCACAGAAATATGTCAGTTTTTTTACTGGAGTCATGGATTAAAATGAGCACTATAAGTCTATGGGTCAGTAAAAATGACGTCTAGCACAAGGATGTCCGGGCATAAGGTATTGATGACCTATCTAGATCTGCAGGATAGGTCATCAATAGCAGATCGATGGGGTCTGACATAAAAAGTTATGGCTCTGGGAAGGAGGGGAGGAAAAATTTAAGCGCAAAAACTGAAATTGGCAGCGTCATGAAGGGGTTAAATGCTGCAGCAGTCCAGAGTCTGAAAGTTTGTCGCTCTTGGGTATGTGCATATTTCAGTATTTGTTGGATTTTTGTCACTTTTTTCTATGCAGCATTTCCTAGCACCGATTCCTGAAATCTCGTGCACACGCTGCTTAGTTTTTCCTTGTGCATTTGAAGCAGTGTAAAATCTTTAGTATATTAATTCTTTCAACTTTTTTGTAGCTTTTTTTCAACAAATTCAACGCATGGGAAAAAAAGATAAGTAAGAAACGCATAAAAATTACAAGTAAAAACTGTGGTAAAAAAATATGCGTATTTTATGTTGTATTTTTCTTTCCAAGAGATGATGCCTTTGGTGCAGAAATGTTTGCAGCAAATACTTTATGTGTACATACCCGTACACACGCTATTTCGCACACAAAAATGAAGATATATTAGCTATATACTCACAAACGCACACATAGAGGAATTACACTGCTCAAATACACAGACACAAACAGGCATTACACACATGCTACACTTACACATACACATTACATGTACTGTGCATACATCATACACATCTCCAGCTTGTGTCGAGGACTGGGCATCTATCACGTATCTTCAGTCTCATGTCATAGACCAGTAAAGCCATGGGGGGAGCACGGGACCCTCACTAAATTCTCCATGTGCAGCTCTGTGCATTGTAATTGCTTCCCCTTCCCCTCCTGTTTGTTGACTACTAGCTGTGCTGGAAAGGCAGAAGGGGGAGGTATAACATTTACTGTATGGCTAGTGAGAAGCAATAGTGGCAAATATTGAGCAGGGGGACTAGTATCCCCCCATCCTCTTATAAGAACGGACCTGTGGCCGATTGAGGAAGCTTCATTCCTAGAGGCAACAGTCTGCTCTGCTCTGCAGGAGTCTTCAGATTGCGGGCGGAGACTCCAAAGAAGCCGCAGCCGGAGCAACTCGCTGACTGCTTCGGTGCCGGCCGCTCATGGCTCCGTCCTAGCTCCTCTTCTGTGTGGAGACAATCACATGTAGGAGCGGTCGCCTCTATGTGTTGTGCCCCCCCCCAGACACAGGACAAGAGCTAGGAAAGGCTGACTTCTCTAGAAGAAGGTGCCCTCAGGAGTTTGGGGCTCCGGCCCTGAATCTAACTGCCTAGCAAAGCCACTGTTCTAGGCCTCTGTATTTGGTGTGCTCCACCTTCTGTGTATACTGTCCTTTGCTTACTTTTATCCCTGCTGTTCCCTGACATGATAGTATTACGTAAGGTTGATGTTGGTGGGGTAATGGGCAGCTTGTGGACTGTTCACCTTAAATTTTGATGTCAAAGATGTGGCATCTAAGGGATTAAATAGCAGCAATTGGAGGACGCTCCAGTCGCTGATGTCAGAGGCAGATGCCGGCAGTATATACAGTTCCTGAGCCTGCTCCAGAACCTGACATAGGATGAGCCAGTATGGTGGCCGCAGCAATGTTTGAGCATAGCCTAACGCTAATTGACCAGCGATTGGCTGGCTAAGCTCGCAATCATGCCAGATGACGGTGTGGAACCAGTGGACAGGAATGGTTTAGGGAAGAGGAGGCTATCTGCCCGAACATCCCAAGAGAGCAGAGGATTCCTGGCTAGTAGGAGGCTCTTATTTATCAGACTGGCAAAATATGATGTTATTAAAGTTAGAGGAAGTACTCTTTGGTCTCCTCTTCCTCTGTAGCCTACATATTTGGCAGGCTGAAGAAACTTTAGTCACATGAAGTGGAATCTTCTAACCTCAGAATATGCAAGATTTGCATTATCAGTAACGTTTATAGTTTTCCAAGACAGTTGACCCATAGACTGAGCGGCCCACCAGGAATCTTTCCGGCTGAGCCGCTTACCAGTCTGGCCCTGTACAGCCTCCGAGCACTGTCGTGCAGCCTTTGTGTGCTGTTGTACAGTTTCTTTGTATCTGAAAGGGGCTCAGGAGCTAAAGTCTCTCCACATGTGTCTGATGCCAGCTGTATTACATAGCCTACATCTGTGTCTAACAGTAGCGTCAGAGCTGAGCTCCGATCACCACTGTTAACCATTTAAATGCTACTATGTGCAATAGCTACCAGCCGCCCCCACAAAGCTATTGAGGGGCACCAATGGGCTACCATGGCAGCCGGGAACCTGATGAAGTTTTCTGTCACTGGCATCTCTGTACTCGTAGGAAACCGTGGTATTGCAATATATAGTATAAGTGATCAGTCTATCACAGATTCAAGTCCTTTAAAGAGACAAATAATTAAAGTAAAAAAAAAAAAGTTTTTGAAAAATATATAAAAAAATATATAAAAGTTTAAATCCCCTTTATTTGTCCTCATTAAAAATAAAGAAATTAAAAATTAAAAAATTACTTGCTTTCACTGTGTCCACAAAGGTCCAATCTATCAAAATATAAAATAATGAGCCTGTGTGGCAGACACCCCAAAGATAAAAAAAATTAAAATGGGAGAATTGTAGTTTTACTATTATCACACCTTCAAAAAAAAATGCAGGAAAAGCGTCATATGTACCCCAAATTGGTAAAGCTCAATCAAAGGAAAAATGAAAAATGCTACGGGTGTTGGAAAATGATGACACAAACCAAAATTTGATTTTTTGAAAACTTCTGAATTTTTTTCACCACTTAAATAAAAAAAAACAATTTTGGTATCACCGCAATTGTAATTGCCTGAATAATTTTTACCTGCACAATGAATGTTGTGAGAGCAAAATCTTCCCCAAAAATGACAGATTTTTCAACATTTTACATACATCATGAGGTAAAATTAATGATGTCATTGAAAACTACAATGTGTCCCACACAAGACAAACCCTCGTTCGGCGATTTCAATGGAAAAGTGTAGAAGTTAAAGTTCTTGAAAGAAGGCGAGAAGAAAATACAAATGTAAAAATGAAAATGTATCCCCCAAAAAGAAAGAAATACTAAACGTAAATCTAAAAAGTACAAGTAATTTTTAGGTCTCCAAAGTTGTGGTAATGATATATTTAGTGTGTTCCTATGTCCTAAATTGATCCTTTCTTTGATGATCTATAAGAATTAACTTATATGTGATAAAAAGTTCACGAAAAGTTTTTCTCGAAAGATAACTCCAGTATAGACAACTAGATAAACAGGAAAAGTTATTAATATTTAGTGTCAGGATTCCAAAAATATCCCGTAAAAAGTTCTTATTAAATGAGTAAAATTTCCCTCGGCGGCTTTAAAATAAGGCTGATTTGTGGGCTCTGATATGGATCTTGCGGCCGTACGAGAGACGTGTCGTCTGCTGTAAACGCTCTGAAATCCCATCCCCGAACACGAGGCCGGGCGTGCAGATAACATCTCTCCCAAACTCCCATTAAAATGCATCATTCAGGGGTGAAAGGCGAATGGTTTTCTGTGACCTGAACAGAAAATAAAACCCTTTTTACCTCACTTTTAAGTCCAAAAATGAATGTTGTCTGTGAAAACAAATTGTACACGGGGGACTCGGAGCGAAAGCCCCATCGAACAAAGGGAAAATGGATTATAAGAAGTTTTTCGGCTCTCGGGATTGACCACAGAATGAATCAGCCCTGGTTCATTTGCTGTGCTAATCTGGCTTTAGGAAAATGGGCTCACTGTGTGAAATTGCAGAGCGGAGAGACGGGAGCGCTGCGGGCGCGGGGGCCGGGGATGATTCACTTCCCACTCATGTGTTTATTAGGATTTGGTACCGCGCTGAATGTTCTATTAAGTCGGACACGTCTTGAGCTGCTTCTTGTGCAATGTGTTCACTGGACACGAAGAGCGGAGATTAGTAATCCCATTGTTGTATCTGTCATGGAGTCAACTGGGACAAGTACGACCGGACGAGGAGGATACATGCACGCAATGAAATGGGGGAAACTCTTTTCTCCGTGTGGCCAATGTAGCCCAGTGCTACGTTCATGGCCTGTTTGGAAAAACGTGTTTTATCAGAGAAGGTGGAGGTGTTGTCCCAGTAATCGGACGATTACATCACCGTAACGGCCACATACTTTTAGTCTAGAGATGAGCGGATCAGGCAACATTTGAATTTGTTTGTTCGCGGAAATTTTTCTTGGAAATTTGTTTCTTGGAGAAGTTATTTTTAACGTCCTTTTTTTATATTCTGCGTTCTCTCCAGACCCCAAAGAACGTAAGATGTAAAAAATATAAAAAAAACCCTTTATACTCACAGCTAATCTCTCCGGTCCCTCCGCTCCACACTGTAACCATCATCCAGTCCTCACCGCATCTTCAGATCACGGCCGCTTGCACTGAAAGCCCCAGGTTTCTCATGTCGGACCAGAACTTTGTGCTCTGAGGAGGCTCAGGGGATTACAGCTCAAGCGGCAGCGATTTAAAGATGTGACATTCGAGGAGCTATCAGGAGGATCTCATGTATTTTTTAAAATTTTGATGGCCTTTTAGCTTTCAAAAAATGGAGGCCAGTGTTCCTCATTTTGCAGAATCAGTGATTTTTGAAAAATTCAAGCATAATTCAATTCCACTTGAATTTATTTGCCCAGCTTTGTTTTATGCCTTAGGTCCACATACACATTAGAGAAAGGTCGATTTCGTTAAGACTGACGAACTATTACAAACATGGGGATTTCTTCACCCCCAAAAAAAGATTTTGGATGGAAAGAAGGATCAGGCAGTGTTCTTTTTCTATGAGAAAAGCCGCCAGTGGTTTAATCCTCCCTTGGAAAAGCATGCACGCTCTGCCGTGTCGAGTGTGCTTGTGCATGGGAGTTAGAAGTATTAGTAGCTTTTGGTCTAACGAGCACTTGGCCGAAAGCTTTTGAAGACGTGTTGGCACCAATAGTTATTAACCAGGAGCGGACACATGCAGAAGAGGGACCCTGCGCAAGAACAACATTTAGGCCCTTTGCAGTCTGTGGCCCTATGTGTCTGTGGCAAAAGTTACGTGCAGCTCTGGAGGTGAATGTGGCCCCCTTATCTCTTGGGTCCATTTTAGGCTGCCCAGGCTGCACCAATGGTACATCCACCCCTGTTAGTAATGACCAGGGCCACCACA
Source organism: Phyllobates terribilis (assembly GCF_046119375.1). Lineage (NCBI taxonomy): Eukaryota > Metazoa > Chordata > Amphibia > Anura > Dendrobatidae > Phyllobates > Phyllobates terribilis. The sequence goes on from NW_027362761.1 coordinate 1,211,063,857, forward strand.
GTTCAGACACTGAGGATATACAGTATCTGATCTATTTGCCATCCATGTATAGGAACTTCTTAATGAACGTGGACTTTTATGCATGCCTTTTTGGACTAAAAATATTTTGGTTTTCATTAAAGACTTTTCACCATTTGGCTTTTACAGCCTCTCTGTTTCCCGGCTGCAGAATAAGTTAACTTCGAATCCCTCAGTGAGCTCGTTCTGATGGGGAGTTTGTAATTTTTTTTATCTGTTGTTTATACTTTTTTAGCTCCTTTACACTTATTTATGTCTGAGATTTTACATCCAGACAAAAACTTTATTCACACATTATTTTTTTCCTACCTGCAAGAAAATTACCTGTTTTTCATCTGTGTAGAAAATCCATCTTTAACGTTGATTGTTCATGTGTCTGTTTTTACCATCCGCGTATTTTCTGTTTTTCTTCTACGCCAAGGCAGAACTGATGATCCACGATCCTTCTTCCACTAACAGTGAAAAACGGACGGCAGATGGATGCTGCGTGGATGTCTTCCATGTACTGTCCATTTTTTTCCACAGACACTTTTACTTGAATCTAAGACATGGTTCCATTATTATTATTCCATCCCTATTAATTTTTGAGGACCATCATTCTTAAACAAATAGAATATATCATCTATAAATTATACAGCGGAAATTAAAAACAAATAGAATTTTTTTTTAGAATTCTAGAAAGTATATTCGTTTCTGTATGACTGACGTGTGACCCATGGGGATCATTTGCTTTGAGACATAAGAGTAACAGTAGCAACTCACCTTTCTGAAATTATTTACTGGATGAAGTCCTTAATTTGCCCAAAAAGTCCACCAATCCCTAAAATATTAATCCCCTACTCCAATGGAAACATATTGGAGGGCCAATTTGATGCCATAGTATTAGAGCTCAACAGGTGAGGTGGATTCGCTAAGCCTCTGGTCCGGGTTGGCACACGGAGCCCAGGCGTTGGTGCAGCTTCCAGAGGACTTGTGGAATTGTGGGGACTAGGACTAACTAGAACTTCAGGAGCAGACCGATAGATGGAGTGGAACCAAGCAAGGATGGATGCAAGTTGAAACATACTTGTACAGATAATGGAGCAAGCCAAACAAGGAACGCTAGAGTCTCAATCCCAAGATACAGGTGTGTGTGTTAATGGTCCTTAAATAGGTCTAGGGAGATGATGTTACGGGAGCTCGCCAGGTCATTTGCAAAACCTGAAGTGGAACACAGCAGAAGGCAGCAGACACTGGAGAAGGAAGTGAAGTCCGGGACACCTAGGTCACACATAGACCAAAACCTTGACCTTTGATTGTACTTTTGGCTAATATTTACCCAATTTTTAAAATTTTTCTTACAATTTCCATTGCCTTACTATAGCCAGCAAATGTTCATGTTGGGATATTTCGACCAGCAGAAAAGCCTTTATAAAAAGTCAATAAGGACCCTTTGATCAGAACAGTTTGGATCAAGTTGGTCAGGTTGGTGTTAAATCAACCCAAGTATGGTTCAGTTTAGCCTTGTTGTTCACAGATAGAGGCACAGAAGGCCTTCGTGCCGATTCAGCACACCTGCCGCTTGCCAGTTCCTTTAGAAATGTACACGTGCCAGGTGCAAAACTACTCAGAACCAATAATTACTCCGAGCTCATCTGTCATCGTCTTTACCCTCCACCGTGGGTCTCAGACAGTGGAAAGAGGTCTATGTCTGTGGTCTTTACGCTTTCCAACCTGTAGGATAAAATCTCCTTATAGGAATAGAGTGATGGATGACTTTAATTGTGATAAATGGATGACATCCTGTGTTGGTTTGTTTATTCTGCTGGATACGTTCTGTCGTTACACTTCTTAAGTGTTTTACAATGTTGTGTTGATCTCTTAGATACATATTTGTTTTGGTGACAGACGGTGACAGATTTTTGGCTGGTCTTTTCCACCTTAAGCTCCTGACTTTAGAGCCCCCCCGTTCTGTCCGTCTGTCATGTTTACCTTGGTGTTGGAGATGACGGATGGCAGAACAGACCCATATTCTATCCTCGATCCTCTCCGGAGATACTTAATAGTCATTTAAATTCATTCAGTTTTTCCTGAACACGGATCTGTTATATGAATTGAATGAGAATCAGGTCTCTAAAAAGTAAAACCTGCTGGCAGAAATGTATTTATTAGGATCATAAATCAGAGACGGAGCGCCCCCGACATCCATGAAGAATAACATTGGAGTTTGGGTATGGAGGGGGAGAATAGGTTTGGAGCCTCGGAATGAAGACAGTGGTCTCACTGTGGTGAGCGGAGCACATGTGTCTCCCTCGGACTCTGCTACCCTCGGTCATTCACTGATTAATTGTTTATTTTGCTTGAATGTAATCCATCCAAAGGGAATATTTCAGTATCTGCGGTCTGTGCTCGTGCATGCAGCGAGCTTATTTGTGTCTTCGGCTGCATTCAATATTATGAGTAATTGTAGCAAGTTGGAATATTGGATATCTCACTGTTGTATTAAATCATGCTACGTTTTTTTTTTTTTGAATGGGAATAGAGACTAAATCTCAGATCTCAGCAGAACAGTTTGTATTGTCTTTTTTTCCCTTTTTTTTCTTTCCTGCTCATTTTGGCGTTGGAGAGATACTGCTGCATGCTGAACAAGATAGTTATCAAGGAAGATGTCTGACCTCCAGCAAATATCAGGCAACTATCTTTTATTACTTATTAGGGGATGTGCACAGTATTGGCTGGGCATCGGGTACATGGATCGGCTACTACAACCCAATAAAAATAATCCCAAAGGTGAGATGTGACTCAAGTAAAAGACCTTTATTTGTACAATAAAGTACGCGGTGGACACTGTAAATATATGCACATATTTCTAGGCCAATTTTCAATTTATCGAAAGGATTGAATATAGATCAATGTGACAGTAGAACCTAGAGTTAGTCACTAATCATGCTGTATGCTCACTATACATGTATGTATATCTGTATAATATAGTAGTAATTCATACCAAGTTTGTGAGACACAGGCATTTCGGTGCAACCTTCATCATTGACCTCGTGATGAAGGACGCACTGAAACGCGCGTTGGGGTGAGCGCAACACCAGCAGCAGGACCATTCAGCCCAGGGCATGTGCAATACGCCTGTGTCTCACAAACTAGGTATGAATTACTGCTATATTATACAGATATACATATATGTATAGTGAACATACAGCATGATTAGTCACTGACTAACTCTAGGTTGTACTGTCACATTGATCTATATTCAATCCTTTTGATAAATTGGAAATTGAAAATTGGCCTAGGGATATGTGCATATATTTACAGTGTCCATCCTTTCATTCATATATACTGTATATATGGCCTTTTCTTTACCTGATGCTCCTTTGCAATTTTGGATTGATGGTCAAATCTATTGTGTGTGTACTAGTTTGAATCTATTTACTTCTACACTAATATTGCACCTATTACTAGTAGTTTTCACCTGGCCCTGGGATCCTCCCTGCACTTGATGCATGTAATATTTTTATTCATCTCCTAAGTGATATTTGTTACATTGTTTTATCATGTGTGTGTGCTCTGTTTCTTTGCCACCACTTACCCTATTGTACGAATAAAAGTTTTTTACTTGAATCACATCTGACCTATCTATCGGATTATTTTTATTGGGTGTTGCTTCTTTCTGATTGGTCTATCCAATCTAATTAGCAGATATACATTTTGACTATGTGGGTGATTCCTACCAACAACAATGTATACAGATTGAAATGTATATCATCTGCTCATCCTCTGTATTTTTCGTTTAACATGCATCGGCTACTGCCTGTACGGCATACATGCCCAATGTCGGAACAAGCAGTCGAAAGTGGCTGTACCACTTACCAAGTTTTTGTCTCTCTACAGAAAGTTGGCGGTGTGTCTTTGTCTCTCTACAGGAAGTGGGGGTGTGTGTTTGTCTCTCTACAGGAAGTGGGGGTGTGTCTTTGTCTCTCTACAGGAAGTGGGGGCTGGGTCTTTGTCTCTCTACAAGAAGTGAGTGTGTGTCTTTGTCTCTCTACAGGAAGTGGGTGTGTGTCTTTGTCTCTCTACAGGAAGTGCGTGTGTGTCTTTGTCTCTCTACAAGAAGTGGGGGTGTGTCTTTGTCTCTCTACAGGAAGTGGGTGTGTGTCATTGTCTCTCTACAGGAACTGGGTGTGTGTCTTTGTCTCTCTACAAGAAGTGGGGGTGTGTCTTTGCCTCTCTACATGAAGTGGGTGTGTGTCTTTGTCTCTCTACAAGAAGTGGGTATGTGTCTTTGTCTCTCTACAAGAAGTGGGGGCAGGTCTTTGCCTCTCTACAGGAAGTGGGGGCTGGGTCTTTGTCTCTCTACAAGAAGTGGGGGTGTGTCTTTGTCGCTCTACAGGAAGTGGGGGTGTCTTTGACTCTCTACAGGAAGTGGGGTAGTCAAAACCTAAGATAAAAACAAAATGAGCAAATACCCTGCAGTAAATAAATAAATAGCAATAGTGCATGAATATAACATAGGGGACTTAGTTAACATCATTTTGATACAAAAAAATGTAAAAGCCATCCCACCACATCAAGCCGATGGTCCTAACCTCTAGTATTAAAACCTTACCATATGTCAAATGACGTAAATGTGAATAAGGGCCAAGCAGGACCAATATCCCAACTAATGGACACCCAGCCATGGGGAACTATATAAATGTAATGTCCAACTCAAAGAAAAGGGACCTTATATACACAGAGTGCAAAAACCTTAAACAAAATCCTACATAAATGAACTGGATTATAAGTTGGTATGCATGCAACATATAGGTGCATGTTCACACTGGCTACTACACAGGCAAAACCTACGATAAAAACAAAATGGGCAAATACTCTGCAGTAAAGTGGGGCAGGTCTTTGTTGCTACAGGAAGTGAGGTCAGATCTTTGACTCTACAGTAAGTGGGGGTGGGTCTTTGACTCTCTACAGGAAGTATGGGTGGGTCTCTGTCTCACTATAGAAATTGGGGGTGGGTCTTTTTCTCTCTACATGAAGTCAGGACAGGTCTTTGTCTCTCCACAGGAAGTGTAGGTGGATCCCCTGGATGAACTTTAATGTGATGCTGCTTCAGGGCTATTTCCTAGTAGGCTTTTAGGACTTTTATGACTCTCTTTGTGTCTCCTGTGTGTATGCCCAGTATAGGGATTTTTCAGTGGCCAGATCTCTTTCTCTCTTAGTCAATTGTCTGTCCATCCTTCTTCCTGCATTGAGCTCTCCATATATGTATTTTCAAACCTCTGTCCTTTCTCATTCTCCAGGTTGCGGAAGAACGCAGGAAAAAAAAACGCAATTAGTTATAAACGAGTGAACTTTAGGAAATCGATGCTGCTACCTGCCTTTTTACTACACACAGTGCCCCCTTCAGATGGTATATAATGTTGGCCACATCTCCTACTAAAGACATTTTTAGATTGTATAGCTCTCATTCTCTGTTCATAAACCACATCACCTATAATTGAACTGACCCTTGGTCAAAGCAATGGAATTAAATCAATAACTTGTCAGCAACATCTTACCTGCGCTTATAAAAATGACAAGAGAACAAATTTTCTCATGTTAAGTACTTGCTTTATAAAAGTTTTTGTTCGTTCAAATAAGCTTGTCGCTACTTACCATGGAGGCAGTAAGTTTTAGTTTGATAAGTTTGGCTGCATCCTGGTCAGGCCATGTGTCTACAGTGGGTTTGTAAAGTATTCAGACCCCTTTAAATTTTTCACTCTTTGTTTCATTGCAGCCATTTGGTAAATTCGAAAAAGTTCATTTTTTTTCTCATTAAAGTACACTCTGCACCCCTTCTTGACTGAAAATACCAAAAATGTAGAAAGTTTTGCTAATTTATTAAAAAAGAAAAACTGAAATATCACATGGTCATAAGTATTCAGACCCTTTGCTCAGTATTGAGTAGAAGCCCCCTTTTGAGCTAGTACAGCCATGAGTCTTCCTGGGAATGATGCAACAAGTTTTCCACTCCTGGATTTGGGGATCCTCTGCCATTCTTCCTTGCAGATCCTCTCCAGTTCCGTCAGGTTGGATGGTGAACGTTGGTGGACAGCCATTTTCAGGTCTCTCCAGAGATGCTCAATTGGGTTTAGGTCAGGGCTCTGGCTGGGCCAGTCAAGAATGGTCACAGAGTTGTTTGTTATTTTAGCTGTGTGCTTAGGGTCATTGTCTTGTTGGAGGGTGAACCTTCGGCCAAGTCTGAGGTCCAGAGCACTCTGGAAGAGGTTTTCATCCAGGATATCTCTGAACTTGGCCGCATTCATATTTCCTTCAATTGCAACCAGTCGTCCTGTCCCTGCAGCTGAAAAGCACCCCCATAGCATGATGTTGCCACCACCATGTTTCACTGTTGGGATTGTATTGGGCAGGTGATGAGCAGTGCCTGGTTTTCTCCATACATCCCGCTTAGAATTATCACCAAAAAGTTCTATCTTTGTCTCATCAGACCAAAGAATCTTATTTCTCATAGTCTGGGAGTCCTTCATGTTTTTTGAGCAAACTCTATGCGTGCTTTCATATGTCTTGCACTGACGAGAGGCTTCCGTCGGGCAACTTTGACATAAAGGCCTGACTGGTAGAGGGCTGCAGTGATAGTTGACTTTGTGGAATTTTCTCCCATCTCCCTACTGCATCTCTGGAGCTCAACCAAAGTGATCTTGGGGTTCTTCTTTACCTCTCTCACCAAGGCTCTTCTCCCACGATTGATCAGTTTGGCTGGACGGCCAGGTCTAGAAAGACTTCTGGTGGTCCCAAACTTCTTCCATTTAAGGATTATGTAGACCACTGTGCTCTTAGGAACCTTGAGTAATGCAGAAATTCTTTTGTAACCTTGGCCAGATCTGTGCCTTGCCACAATTCTGTCTCTGAGCTCCTTGGGCAGTTCCTTTGAGCTCATGATTCTCATTTGGTCTGACATGCACTATGAGCTGTGAGGTCTTATATAGACAGGTGTGTGCCTTTCCAGATCAAGTCCTATCAGTTTAATTAAACACAGCTGGACACTAATGAAGGAGTAGAACCATCTCAAGGAGGATCACAAGGAAATGGACAGCATGTGACTGAAATATGAGTGTCTGAGCAAAGGGTCTGAATACTTATGACCATGTGATATTTCAGTTTTTCTTTTTTAATAATTTTGCAGAAATTTCTACATTTATGTTTTTTTTTCAGTGAAGATGGGGAGCAGAATGTACTTTAATGAGAAAAAAATGAACTTTTTAGAATTTACCAAATGGCTGCAATGAAACAAAGAGTGAAAAATTTAAAGGGGTCTGAATACTTCCGTACTCACTTTACATATCAACATACACATCAACATAAATGGCAAAGGAAAGGGTGGAGAATGGGGGGAAACAGAAAAGAGAGCAGCAGACCATCTTGGCATTGGCAGTGTGATCAAAAGTACAAATGTAGCAAGAACCAACATGAAGCTTGTAAGATACAGATGAGAAAATTTATTTGAAGCAAGTTGAATTTGCCACAAAATATACAAAAAATAGGATTCCCCTAGATCCAATTTTTTTTGCAATTCACTTCCTTAATTTTTTTGCTAATTCAGCAAAATGGTGGTGAGATGGTTGCTATTTTGCTGAACTGTACAGTGAGATAGCCGTCCCAGCCCATCGTCCAGTCTTCAATTTCATCCAATATCTTTCCACCTCCAGCCCACGACTTCCTCCTCAGGCCTTTGCACTCCACTCTGGAGCCGAGGAGACCTCTGATATCATTCCTGTCCCTATTCCCAATGATGCTTTCAGCTTCATTTCCCTTTCACTAGTAGGTTTCTAATTATGTGAAAAACCTACTATGATTATGGACTCTGTTTGGGGATCTAGAAGACCCAAAGGAAACCCCAAAAAATGTGGGAGAACCTACCAACTCCATGGGTCCCAATGTAAGATCTGTAACAGGGCTCTAGTGCACCATGTGAGACTTATAACACTGGTTTTATTTTTTTTTGTGGTAGATGCTCCTTTGGGTTCCCCAAAGGCTCAGGTGAAGCTCCTACCTCTGTTCCCCGGTTGTCCTCCAGCCCTACAAGTTGACAATGTTCACATGTTCACAAGGTTGTCCTGAAAATATTTCTCTGCAAGGAATCATAGTAAGATCACATTTTCCAGGTTGGGGCATTCTAGCTCTCTTTATGAGATCTTGGCTTACTAATTTTTTGAATTAGACTAATATCGGAATGAGAGATTAATTAACGAGATCAGATGTCTACATACCGAAAACCCACCAATCTCAAAACAGCTCCTATGGTCCTTGCCAACACTTGAAATAATATTTCCCGTCTCAATTCGAGGAACCTGTGTGGCAAAAGCTTACAGGAATTTAATTGTACACCTGACCTCATCCCAAAACCCGGACCTCCAGACACACCAGAGAGGCCAGAGATACACTTGCAGCCCATAGACTCCGAACATGAATGGTACAGTAATTGATTATAACATCAGCGTAGGAGTATATTCCCAGACGTTCCTTCATCCTACTTTTCAGACTCCTTAAGAATGTATGTGTGAAGCGTATCACTTACACTTCAAGGAATAGTTGTGTAGGCCACAGTAACCTCCCTGCTTTGCAAAAGTTGTCTGCGCAGAGTTTTTCTTAAGAAAAAAAAAAACTTCAAGATCTTCCCTGGAACGGCCCTTCCAAAACTCGTTTTAAAAATCATGGCACCGAGCTATCCACGCTTCACCGTCTCAAAGTGAAAAAGACCGCTGAGCTAAGGCAAAACTAAGTTCAAAAAGCCGCAGAAGAAGAGAACTGGTCCAACATCTATAAAAATGTGGTTTTACTATGTAGTCAAGTTAAATATAAAAATTCTATAGAGGACAATAAATTCATAATAAATATTAGCGAAATTCTGGAAGCAGATCTACAATTTCGGCCCAAAAAAATACTCCAACTGGATAACCGAAAGAGACCTCGCCAGGGACACTCGCATGTATTACATTTATTCTTCGAGCTGTAAGAAGAGCACTGTGAATTGGGACCTGGGTCAGGAAGTGAGGGGTGATTATAGAGGGAACTTTCTTTCTTTTCAAGCTTTGTAACCTCTTCCCTGACCTGGGACCTCAATGGAGAGAAATGTTTACGTTGAGATTCTAAATCTCCCAGATCAGGAACTACTGTTCAGACATCCCTTCATATTTTGTCATCAGAGAAGTTTTAGGCAAAAACTTTAATGTGGGCGAAGAATTCCGGCTTTCAGTGTAAAAATATTGTGGCCTGTTTAAAGATTAAAGGGATTGTCTGAAATATAGACTGGAAAGGTTATAAAAATATGAGTCTTTGCAATTTTTCAAATTTCTTATTTTTTTTATTGTCCTTGATCACCACTCTCTATTTGTTCCATTCACCCCAAGAATGTGTACAAGGACCCAACCTCAAAGTGGAGACCTCTACCCAATCAAGGATGGAAAATCACACTGGCACCTACCAACTGTTTCGCTGGTCACAGATCATGGACCAGTTTGTTTCTTGATTACTTAGCCCCTTGCAATATTTAAATGTCCTTATAACTGTGCCTGATGAAGAACTAGACACAAAGCTTTCTTTTGTACCATGAGTAAGGCTACATGGTGAACCATGTAGTTCATTTATTTATTTTTATTTAATGGCTTTCTGCTAGGCTTCGAGCCATGGTGACTTGATGGATGAATGCTCTATAGGAAGATCAATCTTGTGCAAGCCTAGATAGGTCCACCAAGGTCATCTCTGTCATTACCTTGATAGTATTAACCCCTTCGCAACCCTGGGATTTTCCATTTTTGCATCTTCGTTTTTTGCTCCCCTTGTTCCCAGAGCCATAGCGTTTTTATTTTTTGGTCAATATGGCCGTGTGAGGGCTTATTTTTTGCGGGACGAGTTGTACTTTTTAACACCATTACTAGTTTTACCATATCGTGTACGGGAAAACGGGAAAAAAATTCCAAGTGCGGTGAAATTGCAAAAAAAGTGCAATACCACAGATGTTTTTTTTTTTTTTTTCTTACCACGTTCACTGAATGCTAAAACTGACCTGCCATTATTATTCTCCAGGTCATTATGAGTTCGTAGATACCAAACATATATGGGTTCTTTTTTATTTAAGTGGTGAAAAAAATTTCCAAAGTTTGGCAAAAAAAAAAAATGGTGCCATTTTCCAAGACACGTAGCGCCTCCATTTTTTGGTATTTGAGGCCGGGTGAGGGCTTAGTTTATGCGCACTGAGCTGACGTTTTTATTGATGCTATTTTGAGGTAGATCCGATATTTTGATCGCCCATTATTGCATTTTATTGCAATGTTGCGGCGACCAAAAAGCGTAATTCTGGCGTTTAGAATTTTTTTCTCGTTACGCCGTTTACCGATCGGATTAATTCTTTTTTTATATTGATAGAGCGGGCGATTCTGAACGCGGCGATACCAAATATGTGTATGTGGGGTTTTTTTATTATTATTTTATTTTGAATTCGGCGAAAGGGGGGTGATTTAAACTTTTATACTTTTTTAATGTTTTTAATATTTTTAAAAACATTTTTTTTCACTTTTTGCATGCTTCAATAGTCTCCATAGGAGACTAGAAGCAGCACTTGTCTGATCGCCTCTGCTACATACAGGTGATCAGCAGATCACCTGTATGTAGCAGAAATGGTCCTGTGCTATGAGCGCCGACCACTAGGTGGCGCTCATAGCGACCAGCTCATGACAACCACTGGTGTCTGCTGCAGACCCAGGGTTGTCATGCCCACCCATCGGTGACCCGCAATCACGTGACGGAGTCACCGATGGGGGGGTAAGTGACGCGCTTCTGACGCGGCATTTAATATGTTAATAGGCGCGGGTGGATCGCGATTCCACCCGCGGTTGTTGCAGGCACATGTCAGCTGTAAGAATCAGCTGACATGTGCCCGGTTCAGTGCGGGCTCAGCGCCGGAGCCCTCACTGAACTGTGGGGTTACAGCCTGTGCGTACAAATACGGCACAGGCTGTAAAGTGGTTAAGCTATCCGGTTACTGGTCTTCCTCTTTGCCTTGTTCCTTCTATTCTTCGGACCATGATGTCCTTCTCTTCTCCAGTGATTGCTCTCTTTGTATGATATGTCCAAAATAGGCAAGACGTAGCTTAAAGAAAATCTTTCACCTTTTTGAGCTTTTTGAGTTAATAATATGGGTATACAGATACAGGTTGTATACAGCTGAAATTAGTCGTATCTGTATGCCTCCTTGATGATGTCTTGTTTAGTAAAAATCATCTTTTATAGCTTCGATCTTTCAGGCTATGGGGTGTAGGCTGCCCTTAAGTTAAGACTGCCTCCGGTCTTCATTATACAAGATTTCTTCTCCCCTTCAGACGTCCCTTTGACGTCATGTGCGCGGCCGGAAATCCCACACCTGCACATTCTGTCTGTCTTCGCTCCTTTGCACTGTGGGGAATTCACCTTAACTGTGTGCCGGATATCACTGGGACCGGAAGTCACAGTAACTCTCTGGCACCTGTGTGTCACCCTACCTGGATGCCACAAGTGTAATAAAGCTGTGTCTGAGAGCAAGGGGGAGGTTCTCTGGTTAGGGGAACATTAGCATGCAATGCCTCCTTGTCTCAGGCCAGTAGGGGGAGCAGGCTGCCCCTATAAAAGCTGGTACTGGGGACAGGGTTAGGGAGAACTGGATTGCCTGTCTCAGCTTTGAGACGTGTCCCAGAGTGGAGCAGGGACAGAAAGTTGATTGCACCCAAGAGGAAGTGTGGCAGGAGGAGAGCCACAAGCCAGAGACAAGAGGCGAAGAGAGCCTGTCTTGGCAGAGAAAAGACTTAACTTTACCAGACTTTGGTGTCTGAGGCTGGAAGGATTCCACATCCCCCAGCAGAGAACCAGTCCGCAAGGGACTGTATATTCCTTGGCCTAAGAAGCCTGGAGGCCCTGCCACAACCGAAGGGACCAGTAAAGCCGTACAAGGCTGGGAGCAGAAAGGAACCCACGTCGCAGGCCATACAGGCGAGAAAGCACGGAAGCTCGGAAACGTGGGCTGTTACCCTATCAGGAGGAGATAGCCAGAAGGAGCGTAGAAAGCATGGTAGGCCTACACCCTCACCCTGACCAGGGCCAATTTCCCCGTTGCTCTCAGACATCCAGGTCCCCTCCTAGCTGGGACTGTTTATGGGTCAATTTACCTGTTAGTAAAGACCCTGGACTGCAACCTGTTGTCTGTGTGCTCCTTGCTCCTCCAGCACTACCATCACTCCCACCATCCACTATACTGCCCTGGGGCCGCACTCTTCCCGTGGGGAGTCACACTACCCTAGCTGCACACCTCATCAGCCCCAGCGGTCTGCATGCAGCGGCGGTTCCTAATAACCGCAATCCACGGGTGGCGTAGTCGGACATAATCAATATAACGGACTACCACTGGCCTGACCACCCTGAGCCACGGAACCGGGTTGCCACTACTACCCCCATCGTTCCCTATTGCCCGGATCCGAGTGCCCCACGGCCCAGGGGGCGAGTCAGCTTTGGCGTAGTCGGCAGGATTTCGTGCCCGCAACCACCGGGTACTGCGTGCCTGAAAAAGACTTTTGTAACTTACCTGTGGAGTCGTTTCCCGCCATCCGGAGCCGATTCCCGCCATCAGACGCCATCTTGGACCGTTTCCCGCCGTCTTCTGCCGTCTTCCCGCCATCCGCAGCTGTTTCCCGCCATCGGACGCCATCTTCAGGACGCCGCGCGGGAAGAAGAGGGGCGTGGACGTCAAAACCGCGCGAGGTCCGAAGCTCCGCCCCACGCTCCGACGCTGTGCAAGGTCCTGGAAGGGAGAGAGAGCGATGCTGACGTCATCGGAGTGCGACGCCAGGTCCTCGTCCAGAGCAGCAGCGGAGCCGCGGCCTACAGAAGAGGATCGTCGGAAGGTAGGCCACACTTCACTAGGGGGGGAAGAAGATGTCGGACACAGAGGCGCCCACTACCACCAACGCAGCTGCAGCAGCGGTTATGCCCTTTTCCTTACCCTACATCCCGGGAGCGGCCTGGCTGCCCAAGTACTCAGGGGAGCCCCATGCCCTAACTGACTTCAAGGAAAGACTGTATAGTTTGTTCCAAGTTTACCCCCTGACAGAGGAACAGAAGGTCAGCATATTGACAGGGCAGTTAACTGGCGCAGCCCAAAGGGAGGTAAAATCATGGCCCGCTGAGGAGAAAGGGACTGTGAAGGGTATTCTGGCCCGGCTGCGGGGTACCTTTGACACACGTACCTCCGCTGAGATTAAAATGAGGTTCTATGGATGTAAGCAGCGGGCACAGGACAGCATCAGAGACTATGCCTTAAATTTACAGGAAGCCTTGAGGGCTATTCAACAAACTGACCCTGGCAGTGTGCAGGAAACCGATAAGCTGCTAACAGAACAATTCATAGAGGGTCTGCTGTCCAGCGCCCACAGGGCCCAGCTGCGCCTCATGTTCTTCCAGAACCCCGACCTAACCTTTGCTCAATTTAAGGACAGGGCCATAAGGGTGCTCCGTGAATCTGCAACCAGTGGCGCTACAAACCCCCGGCGCCCTGCTATCACCTACCACCAGGAGGCGGCACCCTCCTCTATGGACTCCGTGGAGGCTGATGCACAGGCCCTGAACCAAGCCCCGTCGAAAGACCTGCACCACCAAGTCCAGGAGCTGACCAGGAGCGTCGCGGCGTTGACCAGGACCGTCCAGGCGTTGCAAGTGGACCCATCAAGATCCATCGAGCTGGCTTCAAGTCCGGAGGATGTCCCGTGGCGTCGACAGAGGAGGATCCCGTCGTTCCGAGGGAGGCCCACAGACCGCTACGCAGAGGATGGACAGCCCATTTGCCGTCGATGCAACCAGCCCGGACACATTTCCAGGTACTGTAATTTAAACGGGTCCAACCTGGGGCAGAGGGCCAACCCCCAGGCATAAGATCACCAGGCCCTTACAATTGGCGTAATAAGTACGTTGGGGGGCGCCCGGTTTTACCCGTGGTGCTGGACGGTATCCCCATGAGCGCCTTGCTGGATACTGGGTCACAAGTAACCACAATCCCTTATGTACTTTTTAAGCAGTATTGGACTGATGCTGATATCACACGGTATCCAGACAGTAACTTGAGCATCATCGCCAGTAATGGCTTACCCGTGCCGCAGATGGGGTTCAAGGAGATGACCATTAAAATTGGTAAAGTTGAACTGCCGGCACAGGGAGTGATTATTGTGGACATTGACCGTCATGAAAGTCACCCTAAAATAACTGTGGGTACTAACATAATTGAAAATTGTCTTTCAGAGGTAATTGTAATTCTACAACAGGTGGCGGTGACTGCTAGTTCCAGCCAACAGAGAGTCCTCAACAAGGAGATAAAAGCCCTGATGAGACGGCAGCAGGTAGAACTGTCTGGTGGTGAGATCGGTAGCGTAAGACTCAGTGATCCATTCCCCATTTCCATGCCTCCCAAAAGTGAAATGATGATCTGGTGTCGGACTGCAATCGGGTTGAGAGGTAGAGACTACCAAGCCATGGTAGAACCCGTGTACTCAGACAGCAGGCCCACCATTTTGACAGCCCGGGGGGTGGTTGATGTCCGTCATGGGAGGGTGCCCGTCCGCATCCTCAACATTGGGGAGAGGGAAGTACACTTACCCAGGTATGCTACACTCGCCAAACTGTTTGTTGTCGAACACCAAGCTATCAGGGCCGTGGAACCCTTGCCTCCATCTCCTCAGGCGGAGGGTAATGGCTCCCAGAAACAAAAGGAGGACTGGTGCCAGAAACTCCACGTGGGTGCTGACTCCACTCCCCTGTACCAAAAACAAGGAGTCTACCGGGTGGTACAGGAGTACGAGAGAGTCTTTAGTAAGCACCCGCTAGACTTCGGCAGAGTAAAAGGGATAGAACACCACATCCCCACAGGGAGCCACCCCCCAATAAAAGAGAGGCACAGACCTGTACCCCCTGCACATTATCAGAACGCAAAGGGCATGCTAAGAGAGATGAAAGAAGCTGGGGTTATTAGAGACAGCTGTAGCCCCTGGGCAGCCCCTTTGGTTCTGGTCAAAAAGAAAGATGGCACCATGAGAATGTGCGTGGACTATAGACAAATCAACCGTATCACCCACAAAGACGCATATCCGTTGCCTAGAATAGAAGAGTCTTTAGCCGCACTAAAATCTGCTAACTTCTTTTCTACTTTGGACCTTACTAGCGGGTACTGGCAGGTTCCTGTGGCAGAGGCTGACAAGGAAAAGACCGCCTTCACCACCCCGATGGGACTGAGCGAATTCAACTGTATGCCTTTCGGGCTCTGCAACGCACCAGGGACCTTCCAGCGGCTGATGGAATGCTGTCTAGGGCACCGAAACTTCGAGACGGTCCTCCTTTACCTGGACGACGTGATCGTCTATTCGAAGACCTACGAGGACCATCTCAAGCACCTGGCTGAGGTGTTCGAAGCCCTGGCAGGCTATGGCCTGAAGGTGAAACCATCGAAGTGTCACCTGCTGAAACCAAAGGTCCAGTACCTAGGGCACGTGGTAAGCGCGGAAGGAGTGGCCCCCGTCCCTGACAAAGTCACGGCAATCAAGAGCTGGCCAAGCCCCTCGAATATCAAAGAGGTGAGACAGTTTCTCGGGTTGGTAGGCTACTACCGAAGGTTCATCCCCGGGTTCACTAAGATGGCAGCTCCTATGCAGGACCTCCTGATCGGACAGTCTAAGTCCAGGAGTCAAAAGCCACCCTTCAAGTGGGATAAACCGGAAGAAGAGTCCTTCCGCCAGCTAAAGTTGGCCCTCACTGGGGATGAGATCCTGGCCTACCCTGATTATGGCCAGCCTTTCATTCTCCACACAGATGCCAGTAATGTGGGACTGGGAGCCGTACTGTCCCAAAACCAACAGGGCAGAGAACGGGTGATCGCATACGCCAGCCGGAAGCTGAGGCCCACCGAGAGGAACCCGGAGAATTACAGCTCCTTCAAGCTAGAATTCTTGGCGGTGGTGTGGGCCGTGACAGAACGCTTAAAGCATTACCTGGCCTCCGCAAAGTTCACCGTGTACACGGACAACAACCCGTTGACACACCTGGACAATGCAAGAATGGGTGCCCTGGAACAGCGGTGGATGGCCCGACTCTCCAACTATGACTTCGTGATCAAGTACCGGGCAGGCAAAACCAACGCCAACGCGGACGCCCTATCAAGAATGCCTCACTTACCTGAAGGTGACGAAGACCCATAAGAGCTGGAGGAGGTAGAACTCCCCGCGTTTCACCGGTATGGAGCCGCTCAACACTCTCACCGCGTGAAGGAGGAGGATCTAACAACTGTGATGATGAATCCCCTACCTCACCACAGCTGGGCCGAGACCCAAGATAGTGACCCTGCAGTCCGCCTGGTGAAAGATCTGCTGACCCGGGAAGACGCCCGCCTAGATCCAGATGCCCCAGAGGAAGCCAAGCAGCTATGGAAGGAGAAGAGCAAGCTGTTCCTCTACGAAGGCAAGTTGTGCAGAAGGATTGTCAACCACCGGACGCACGAGCTGACCTGGCAAGTCGTGGTCCCAAGGCGAGATGCAGCTATGGTCCTGGGAGCTTACCATGACAGAGCGGGACACTTCGGTTGGAAGAAACTGGAGTTCCTACTAAGAGGAAGGTTCTTTTGGGTCGGCATGAGAGGAGCAGTAGAAAAGTGGTGCAGAGACTGTGGCCCTTGTCACCTAAGGAGGAAGGACCGTACCAGCCAGAAGACACCCTTGAGGCCCATCGTCACCACGCAGCCTCTTGAGCTGGTAGCTCTGGACCACGTCAAATTGGCTCCAAGCCGGTCTGGATACATCTATGCCCTGACAATCGTGGACCACTATTCCCGTTTTCTAGTGGTGGTCCCGGTAAAGGACTTGACAGCCCAAACAGCGGCCAGAGCCTTCCAGCAATACTTCTGCCGTCCACACAGGTATCCGGAACAGGTCCTGACAGACCAGGGTCCAGCGTTTGAAGCTGAAATCTTCCAGGAGTTCTGCAACCTCTATGGCTGTAAGAAGATTCGGACAACGCCTTACCACCCCCAAACCAACGGGATGTGTGAGAAGATGAACAATATAGTCATTGATCTCCTGAAGACGTTGCCCCTGGAGGAACGCAGCCTGTGGCCAGAAAAACTGCCGGACGTGGTAGACATGTACAACAATATCCCGGTGAACGCTACAAACTGCACCCCGGCTTACCTGATGCGAGCTAGACCAGGTAAGCTGCCCGTAGACCTGGAGATGGGAGTCCTAATACCTGAGGACACCTCCCCGGATGCGGACTGGGATACGGAAAGGCAACTGCAGTACAAGAAGGTACAGGAGAGTGTGGAGAAGAGCCTGGCCCAGGTGAGAGAGAAGCAAGAAAGACTCTTCAATCAACACGCCCCTGCTAGTCCCCTAGAACCTGGTGAGCAAGTCCTAAAGCGAAAAAGAAGGCTACATAAGTTGGACGACCAGTGGGAAAGGGAACCCTACACCGTACTGCAGTCTGACCACGACAACCCAAAGGTGTGCGTAATCACCAAGGACGGAGGAGAAACCACTAGTGTCGTCTCCAGAGACCACCTCAAAAGGTGCCCCGAGCAACTCCGTAGTGCAGAAGAGGATCAGAGTGACCTTGAACCCGCAGAGGACAAGGAAGAAATGATCAGCACCGTTCTCGGAGAGTTCCCTCAGTCCTGGACTCGCATAAATGATGCCATAGTGGTACCCGTCCTGCATTTCCTGCAACCGGCACAGCAACAACCAACACCAGAGCCGGAAGGTGAAGAGGAGCAAGCGGTTCCAGAGGCAGAAGAGCCTGTACCAGCAGCCCAGGAGAGTCAACCCTCTGCTGACAGTGAGCCTGCCATGCCTGCGGTAAGCCAAAGGACCCGCAGACAGCTGCCTGCCCTACCTGTACACCCAGCTGGTAGCTGTACCCCTAACGCTAGTGGGGAAAGCCAGGTTGGTCCACCACCAGACAGTGGGTTAAGGAGGTCAACCAGGAGCACAAAGGGACAGATACCCGCTCGCTGGAGAATATAGGATGCACAAAATTGTAAATAACCTTGTTGCCAAATGTTGAATTGTTTGCCAAGTTACCTGCATGTTTATTAATAGTATGTTTCAGTTTCTTGCAGCTATCGTAAGGACTCACAGGTTATGGACTTTTTATAACCGGGACCTGGTATGGACTGCGTTCGGAGCCTAACCCAGGAATGAACTAAGACTGTAAAGGACTTGGGGTAGGACAGACCCCCACCTGGTTATGGCTCCCCGTTGTGTTGGTGATATGGACACCCGGTCACAGGCCACACTGTGACCTAAAGAACTCAATTTCTGCGTCGTCTGTCTATTAATGTTTTATTGTTGTGCATATTGTCTTTGTTTATTGTTTAGTCCCGGAGTACTAAATTTCACTAGGGGAGAATGTGTCACCCTACCTGGATGCCACAAGTGTAATAAAGCTGTGTCTGAGAGCAAGGGGGAGGTTCTCTGGTTAGGGGAACATTAGCATGCAATGCCTCCTGTCTCAGGCCAGTAGGGGGAGCAGGCTGCCCCTATAAAAGCTGGTACTGGGGACAGGGTTAGGGAGAACTGGATTGCCTGTCTCAGCTTTGAGACGTGTCCCAGAGTGGAGCAGGGACAGAAAGTTGATTGCACCTAAGAGGAAGTGTGGCAGTAGGAGAGAGCCACCAGCCAGAGACAAGAGGCGAGGAGAGCCTGTCTTGGCAGAGAAAAGACTTAACTTTACCAGACTTTGGTGTCTGAGGCTGGAAGGATTCCACATCCCCCAGCAGAGAACCAGTCCGCAAGGGACTGTATATTCCTTGGCCTAAGAACCCTGGAGGCCCTGCCACAACCGAAGGGACCAGTAAAGCCGTACAAGGCTGGGAGCAGAAAGGAACCCACGTCGCAGGACATACAGGCGAGAAAGCACGGAAGCTCGGAAACGTGGGCTGTTACCCTATCAGGAGGAGATAGCCAGAAGGAGCGTAGAAAGCACGGTAGGCCTACACCCTCACCCTGACCAGGGCCAATTTCCCCGTTGCTCTCAGACATCCAGGTCCCCTCCTAGCTGGGACTGTTTATGGGTCAATTTACCTGTTAGTAAAGACCCTGGACTGCAACCTGTTGTCTGTGTGCTCCTTGCTCCTCCAGCACTACCATCACTCCCACCATCCACTATACTGCCCTGGGGCCGCACTCTTCCCGTGGGGAGTCACACTACCATAGCTGCACACCTCATCAGCCCCAGCGGTCTGCATGCAGCGGCAGTTCCTAATAACCGCAATCCACGGGTGGCGTAGTCGGACATAATCAATATAACGGACTACCACTGGCCTGACCACCCTGAGCCACGGAACCGGGTTGCCACTACTACCCCCATCGTTCCCTATTGCCCGGATCCGAGTGCCCCACGGCCCAGGGGGCGAGTCACCTGCGCACATCAAAATTGAAGAGAGAGCCTACAGAAGGGCAAAACAATGCAGAAGAATGATGGCAGGCAGAATGTGCAGGCGCGAGATTTCCGGCCGCGCACATAACGTCAAAGGGACGTCTGAAGAGAAGTGGAGGAGAAATCTTGTGTAATCGGAGGCAGTCTTATCTTCCGGGCAGTGTATGCTCCATAACCTGGAAGATCAAAGCTAAAAAAGATGATTTTTTTACTAAACGAGGCATCATCAAGGAGGCATACAGGTATGACTAATTTTAGCTGTATACTACCTGTATGCCCATATTATTAACTCTAAAAGCTCAAAAGGGTGACAGATTCCCTTTAATGATCCTTGCTTCTAGTGACACGTCTGGCTTGATTTGTTCCAAAATTGATTTGTTTGTTCTTCTTGCCATCCATTGTGTTGATAACCTCCTTCTCAGCTCCACATTTCGAAGGCGTCAATTCTTCTTCTGTCTTGTTTCTTTATTGCCAAGGTTTCGAATCGGTATGTCACCACAGAAAAGACCAGACTATGTACGAGCCGTGTCTTGATCAACAGTCAAATAATCCTTGATTTGAAGACCTTGTCCAGTGACTTCATTGTTGATTTGTCCATACTCATTCTCCTATTGACTTCCTGAGTCATCACTGCAACTGGAATGGTCATCGATCCGAGTAAGTTAAATTCCTTTACAACTTCCAGTTCGTCACCGTCCATTTCAAATAAGTCCTAGTCGTACCTTGCAGTAGTCAATATTTTTGTATCTTTACTTTGTGTAATCTGATTGTTTTACTTTTAGAGTTCCTCTTTCACGAGACGTTCCTTTCACATGTTAACAAAGCTCCAGGGTTCAGGTCTGCTGGGTCAAGAAAATGCAATACCAGGGGCAAACACACCATTGGTACAACCTGTGCAGATGCCCAGGGACCCAAGAGGTAAGGAGGCCACTGCCATCTCCAAAGCAGGCGGAACTGTGCATTATGATGGACTATTGGACTACAAAGGGACCACATATTGTTCTTACACAGGGGCCCTCTAGTATCTGTGTCTGCCAACGATGCATCACATAGGAAAGGGTTATTTCCTCTTTGGATCATAATCAAAATACTATACCTATACCATTATATTACATTCAAGGGTGGAAAAATAAATCTGCCGCTTTGTATAGAGTGGGAGCACAAAAATCTTCTTGTTTGTCAGTAGAAGAAATCGATAATCAAGCACGTGTTCACATTGAGTTTTTTTGTTCAGTTTTTATTATGGATATTGTGCAGAGACTCCACATTTTTTGAAAATTATTAAGAGAGATTCTGCTTCGAGAACACCTCAAAAATGGTACGTATACCTTAACAGTGGAGATACAGAAAACTCTTCCAGTGTTTTAAACCATACGTAAAATAATCCTATTCTTTCTGCATCCATTTTATCAGTCACACAGGTACATTTCGGAGAATTTATCTAAAAAATTCAAAAAAGTTCCAGGACAGTGGCAAAACTGTTCAAAACGTCAGCCAAAACGACAATGACATTTGTGAGAATTTTATGGCATATTCACACGACCGTTCCTTTGGTCCGTATACTTTCAATGTGCACAGCATAAGGATGATGGAAAAGACAAAGGCGTCAATTCCCGGGCACTGCCAAGAAGTGTGGAGACTGGATGTGCGTTAATCGCATTTTTATTCAGGCAACGCGTTTTGGAACTGCTTCGACTCCTTCTTCAGGTACAAGATTGTTCAGCATTCGAGAATTGCTGCTTTTGTCTTCTCCTATATCCTTTATATGCTGTGCACGTGGAAAGCGTATGGACTAAATGAATTTTTATGTGAATATGCCCTAAAATTTTCACAAATGTCAATGTCATTTTGGCAAGACTGTACCTGAAGAAGGAGTCGAAACCAATTCCGAACTGCGGTGTATGAATAAAATCCCATTAATGCACATACAGTTTCCAAACTTCTTGGGAGCACGCGGGAATTAACGCTTTTGCCTTCTCCGTTATCATCCACCTTCTCCTCACCAATGTGGAGCAGCGGCCTAATTTTTGCCTCACAATTCATGGAGTTGTGCTGGATCACAAGTCACTCGGGTGAGCGAATACCTCCATTAGCTTTTCAGTTGCCCTGCAGTGTCAGACTTGGAGCGCCTCTTCCTCCTCTTTCTTACATGCACAGCATAAGGACCTTACAATAACCAATGGCAGAATTCACATTTTCACATTTGTCATGGAACAAAAATAAAATCCAGTATGTATCATCGGACTCCAATCCACAAACGAGAGTCGGATGGATTGAATTATGACACGACACACATATGATGCACAGTTTGAGTGGACAAAAATTCAATAATTAGCAAACCTGTTTCACACTTTTCCCTTTGACCCCATAAACAAATTGTAACTTTTTAGTAATTTTTGTGTTATTTTTATGCCATATTTTGCTGTTATCCTTTGCCTTGATCAGCCTTTACGATACTGTAATTTTTCAAGCCTGTTTTAATTCAATCCACCCATTGGCACGGACATATAGTAAGGTAGCTCCGCATGATATTGGGAGGACTTGTAAGAGTTATTGGTCTCGGAAAAAATAAAATACAGGAATATCGAGCGTGTTCTTGCCTAGTAGAAAAAAAAAAAGAAATTATCAGATGGAAATACACTTGAAAGGAAAGCAGCCAACACATACAAGCTGGAAACAGACCCCGCGATAGGGAACACCGTCTCTCCACTTTCCTTAGTCAACTTTAAGAAAAAGTCTATTGATCCTCAACTTAAACTCTCGGAGAGACATTTACCATAAACCGCGGAATGACCTTATCAGATTCCAGAATGGTAGCTGGAGATCAGACGCGAGGCATGCACTGTGTTCTATGAGGTTAGGATCAGGACAAAGTCTAGGATTTCTTTTTATTCTTAGTAAGATCTTCAAAAATCTATCAATTGTTCGCGAAGAGAAGACGCTCGGCTTCTGCACCTCCGACCTTCGTGCTAAATTTTTCTACAGTTTGACCGATAATTGCCACTTTAGATAAAATGAGATATGTCCGTGACATGTTAAAACGTTTTCTTTTTTCCATTTTCTTTTCTTTTTCGAAGGGCAAAAGAGGTAAAATCTTGGATTCTTTGTAATTCATTTAAGATTTTGTAAAACAATATATTTTAAAAAGTGTTGTTACATTTAATGTTAGAATGTGATAGATATTAGTAAGTTATTAAAAATATGAATCTGTATCATATTAATGATCAAGAAATGAAGGACATTCAGAAAGAAACATCCTAATAATATAACAGTCAGTGCTCACTCCTACAATCCCTTTATAATCTGGGTGTTTGGGGTTTATGCATTACTCGCTCTGATTAGCGCTGTTTATCCAGATTTTCTGGTGTCATATGTGAAATGTCCCATTCTACTGCTCGATTACATATGTCTCCCAATGGTGTAGGGTGGGGTACAAGTGCTCAGGAAAAGCCTAAATAGAGATGTGCGGATGTTTTGAAATTCAAATTCACCAGCTATACTGAGCTTTCACAAAGAATTTGATTAACTTTTTCACACAGGGCCCTGTAGGTTTGGATTTCTTTTTCCCTTAATAATAAAGACCTTCATTTAAAAGCTGCATTTTGTGATTACTTGTGTTATATTTGTTTAATAGTTACATTTCTTTTGTGATCTGAAACATTTAAGTGTGACAAGTTTGTAAAAGAATAAGAAATCAGGAAGGCGGCAAACACTTTTTCACACGAATGTAAATGAATTTTTCATTTGACTTCAGTAGTGTTCTCACATAATGTCACACTGTCACAGAATACTGGAGGTAGGGGGCCTAAGCTGACCCTAAGCTGGGGCCCTGACTAATCCCTCAACCTGGAGGTACTGTTAAAGGTACAGAGGTCCAGGCCGCCAGCGTAACCCCTACCTCCTGAGGATCCCTGCACCTCAGTAATCTAGTCCTGAGAAGGACCCCGATCACAACAATTGGGAACCAGAAATAATACGCCCACACACAGTATTTAGACGAACGAGACAGTACAAGGGAAAAACCAAAACCACCTTGCATACAACTTCTACACAACTACAACAGAGGGAACACCAACGGGAAAGGAGATAAATGATAAAGCGAGGAAAGGGAAAAAACACTTCCAAATACACTTATCTCAGCAACTCCAAACACCACGATCCGCTCTGTAAGTCTGAATGAAAAGCTGCGAGAAGTCAGGCTGTGTACTCGTGACGATCTTCGTGGCAACACACCCGTGACAGTACCCCCCCTTCTACGAGGGGCCTCCGGACCCTCAGGGCCAGGTTTATTCGGGTGAGTCGTGTGGAAGGCCCGAACTAATCGGTCTGCGTTACTATCCGACGCAGGAACCCACATCCTCTCCTCAGGACCATACCCCTTCCAATGAACCAAGTACTGAAGGGACCGGCGATTAAAGCGTGAATCAATGACCCTCGATACCTGGAACTCCAAGTTACCATTGACAACCACAGGAGGGGGAGGTAAAGGTGACGGTACCACCGGCGCCACATACCTCTTAAGCAATGATCTGTGAAACACGTTGTGAATTTTAAACGTAGGGGGGAGGTCAAGACGGAATGCCACCGGATTAATAACAGAACTGATTCTGTACGGCCCGATGAACCTGGGACCCAGTTTCCAGGAGGGAACCTTAAGTTTAATATTCCTGGTAGACAACCATACCTGATCGTTCACACTTAGGTCCGGACCAGACACTCTCCTCCTATCAGCCATACGTTTGTATCGGTTCCCCATAGTATTCAGATTCTTCAGCACCCCTCTCCATACTGAAGCGAGAGATGAGGAAAATCGTTCCTCCTCCGGAACCCCCGAAGAGCCCCCCCTACTGAAAGTACAAAACTGGGGGTGAAAACCATATGCCCCAAAAAACGGGGACTTACCAGTGGACTCGCTCCGCCTATTATTGAGAGCAAACTCTGCCAGAGGTAGGAAAGAAGCCCAGTCCTCCTGGTTCTCTGACACAAAACACCGAAGATATGTCTCCAAGCTCTGGTTCATACGTTCCGTCTGACCATTGGTCTGAGGATGAAAAGCCTACGAGAATGACAAATGCATCCCCCGCCGTGCACAAAACGCCTTCCAGAACTTGGACACAAACTGAGACCCCCGATCAGACACCACCTCGGAGGGTACCCCGTGAAGCCTCACAATCTCCCCAATGAACACCTGCGCAAGAGTTTTAGCATTAGGGAGAGCCGGAAGAGCGATAAAATGTGCCATCTTGCTGAACCTGTCCACTACAACGAGTATGACCGTTTTACCCGAAGACGGAGGGAGGTCCGTAATAAAGTCCATAGACAGATGAGTCCAAGGACGCTCCGGGATCTTCAAAGGTAAAAGGGCCCCAGACGGACGGGTATGTGAGGTCTTAGAGCGCGCACAAACCCCACAGGACGCGACAAAAGTTACCACCTCTTTATGTAAGTTAGGCCACCAAAACCGACGCGAGAGGAGATCCACAGTTGCTTTACTCCCCGGGTGTCCTGCAAAAACTGAGTTATGGTGTGCCTCGATCACCTTTTGTCGCAACTGATCTGGAACGAACAGTCTCCCCGGAGGTCCAACAGGGGCGTCCCCCTGAGCCTCCAATATCTCCTCCTCCAGCTCAGAGCATACTGCCGAAACCACCACCCCCTCCTGAAGAATAGGAATCGGGTCGTCCGTATTCCCGGCCCCAGGGAAACTACGAGATAAGGCATCCGCCTTTACATTTTTAGACCCAGGACGATATGTAACGACGAAATTAAACCTGGTAAAAAACAATGACCACCTAGCTTGTCTGGGATTCAGACGTTTAGCGGACTCCAGATATAGCAGGTTCTTGTGATCGGTGATGACGGTGACCGGATGAACTGCCCCCTCCAAAAAATGGCGCCACTCCTCAAAAGCTAACTTAATGGCCAAGAGTTCCCTATTGCCGACATCGTAATTCCTCTCAGCGGACGACAATTTTTTAGAGAAAAAGGCGCACGGATGCCACTTACCAGGGGACGAACCCTGTGACAATACTGCTCCCACCCCTACCTCGGAAGCGTCTACCTCTACAAAGAATGGCTGAGACGCATCAGGTTGAATGAGTATGGCTGCCGAGGCAAAACATTTTTTCAAGGAGGAGAATGCTTGACAAGCCTTGTCAGACCACCTAGAAAAATCCGTCCCCTTTTTAGTCATGTCTGTGAGAGGCTTAACCATGGAGGAGAAATTACGAATGAACTTCCGGTAATAGTTAGCAAACCCCAGGAAACGTTGTAGTGCCTTAAGATTCTCCGGCCGATCCCACTCAAGAACTGCCCGCACTTTCCCAGGGTCCATACGAAAACCGGACGCTGAAACCAGGAAGCCTAAAAACTGGAGTTCCTGTACGGCGAACACACACTTTTCCCACTTGGCATACAGTTTATTATCCCGCAGGATCTGTAACACCTGTCTAACGTGCTCCTGATGAGACACCAGATCCGGCGAGTAAATTAAGATATCATCCAGATATATGACAATAAACTGTCCCACCAGGTGGCGAAAAATATCATTAACAAAGTGTTGAAACACCGCCGGGGCATTAGTCAGACCGAATGGCATGACAAGGTTCTCATAATGCCCCTCCGGAGTGTTAAAAGCCGTCTTCCACTCATCCCCCTCCTTCATCCTAATCAGATTGTACGCCCCCCTGAGATCCAACTTAGAGAACCATTTGGCGCCCACGATCTGATTAAAGAGATCGGGAATAAGTGGGAGCGGATACGGATCTCGGACCGTAATCCGATTAAGTTCACGGAAATCCAGGCAAGGGCGTAGGCCTCCATCTTTCTTCTTAACAAAGAAGAACCCCGCGGCCACCGG
Source organism: Phyllobates terribilis (assembly GCF_046119375.1). Taxonomy (NCBI): domain Eukaryota; kingdom Metazoa; phylum Chordata; class Amphibia; order Anura; family Dendrobatidae; genus Phyllobates; species Phyllobates terribilis. The sequence continues at coordinate 1,211,090,204 of NW_027362761.1, forward strand.
TGAAGATGAAGGTCTAATATGCCCCTTAGCCAGACTTTCAGAAATATAATCCTTCATGGCCTGCCTCTCAGGACCAGAAAGGTTATACAACCTAGCTTTAGGTAACTTGGCCTCAGGGAGCAGTTTTACAGAACAGTCATACTCGCGATGAGGAGGTAGTTCCTGACACCCATTCTCCGAGAATACATCCTCAAAGTCCGCCAGAAATGGAGGTAAGACCCAAGGAGTAACCGCACCGATGACCGTGTTCATGCAGTTTTTATTACAGAATTTACTCCATTGGCTTATCTCTCTGGTTTGCCAATTAATAACCGGGTTATGCTTAGCTAACCAAGGAAGGCCCAACACTATAGGAGTGGGAAGACCCTCCAACACGTAGCAAGACAACAGTTCTTTATGTATTGCCCCCACTTGAAGTTTTACGCCATGCACAGCTTGCAAAAAACTTCCCTGACCGAGAGGCCTGGCATCGATCGAGAATATGGGGATGGGTTTAGCCAACTCACTCAATCGCATACCTTGAACCCGGGCAAACCGAGCATCAACCAGATTAGCCCCGGCCCCACTATCCAGAAGAACAGATATCCTCTCAGTTCTCGCACCCACCACCACCTCCGCCGGTACGAGAAACTGAGACGAACCTAGGGACGAAATACCTACTCCCAGATTGCCGTCCACCACACAACCTGGGATCAACAGTTTTTTCGACGACTCTTTACTCTGCAAGGGACGGGATGGACACCCCCCAATAAAATGTCCCTTTTTCCCGCAGAGGAAACACCTTCCTGTCTTATGGCGCTCCACCGGTCCCCTTCCCCGAAATGATGTCCCTCCTAATTGCATAGGCTCCTCCGGACTGACCAGGGGAACCACCATATGAGGGGACCTTGTAGGAGGTGGAGACATTACAGGGGGTAGAGTTATCCCGCACCTCTCCCGAAGCCGTCTGTCAACGCGAATGGCAAGGGCCATAGCGGCTTCCAGTGACGCGGGAGAGTCATACTGTGCCAACACATCCTGTAATTTGTCGGATAAACCATGACAAAACTGGCTCCTAAGAGCCGGGTCATTCCACTGGGTGTCCATGGCCCACCTACGGAACTCCGAACAGAATTCCTCCGCCGGACGATCTCCCTGCTGAATCCTACGTAACTTAGACTCAGCAAGGGAGATCCGATCTGGGTCATCATATACGAGTCCCAGAGCAGCGAAAAACCTATCCACTGACTGGAGAACCGGGGAGCTTGGGGGAAGAGAGAACGCCCAAGATTGTGGGTCCCCTTGTAGGAGCGAGATGACAATTCCCACCCTTTGTTCTTCGCTGCCCGATAACCGAGGCCGCAGCCGAAAGTACAATTTGCATGCCTCCCGGAAAACAAAAAACTTGTCCCGCCCCCCAGTGAACCTGTCAGGGAGAGCTACTTTAGGTTCTGGTCCGGCTTGCTCCAGAGGATGCAAAACCTTGGACCTAACGTCCGCCAGCCCCATGGACAAACTCTGCAACTGCCGAGCTAGACCGGCTACTGGATCCATGGTAGCTGGAGAAAAACTAAGTTGGTCGGTGAAAATGTCACACTGTCACAGAATACTGGAGGTAGGGGGCCTAAGCTGACCCTAAGCTGGGGCCCTGACTAATCCCTCAACCTGGAGGTACTGTTAAAGGTACAGAGGTCCAGGCCGCCAGCGTAACCCCTACCTCCTGAGGATCCCTGCACCTCAGTAATCTAGTCCTGAGAAGGACCCCGATCACAACAATTGGGAACCAGAAATAATACGCCCACACACAGTATTTAGACGAACGAGACAGTACAAGGGAAAAACCAAAACCACCTTGCATACAACTTCTACACAACTACAACAGAGGGAACACCAACGGGAAAGGAGATAAATGATAAAGCGAGGAAAGGGAAAAAACACTTCCAAATACACTTATCTCAGCAACTCCAAACACCACGATCCGCTCTGTAAGTCTGAATGAAAAGCTGCGAGAAGTCAGGCTGTGTACTCGTGACGATCTTCGTGGCAACACACCCGTGACACATACATCCTCCATCACAATCCCATGCACGATGGATAATCGGTGAACTACTGCAATCATCAGCACAATTTAAAGACATTGTGAAATGTCTTATTTCTGTGTTTGGATGAAATAAAACGTCTGTGCTTCTCGGTCCATATACAGACTGCTATGCCCGGACCTGCCGAGGTTCTCCTTACCTTACTCATATATGCCAATGAGGCAGTCAATTCTGGTCAGGAGACCCACAGCCGGGAAACATGGAATCTGGATTCAGCCTTTCAACGAGTTACATACCGGGGAGGGTAGACAACACTACTGTTGACATGTTAAAATCGCAATCTTTATGAAATGTTGAATACATTTGTTAAGCATCCGGAGCTGTATTCCCAGTTCTGCAGGTGATTGTTTGGAATCAGTCTTGTATAGTAACAATTAACAACTTTGCTGAATTTCTGTGATGTTTTCTCTTTATTGCACAGAATTCTGGGAACAATTGTTTTTGCATTTTTACTTTTACCCTCAAATATTTATGAGGAACCCGGTTCTTGAGCTCTTGTTGGTGTTTTTGTGACGCCTCGAAGGCGTTCGCCTTCTGTAAGCCCTACCCTGGGAGATGGGGGGACTCGCAGTCGGGTCGTGTGATGTAGAGATGGGGTGCAGCCGTGGCCCGGACCCGCTCCGTGCCCAGGGTCGTCACACTAAAACAAAAGAGGTGGTACGGGCTTATTCGGGTTGAGTGGCTGATCTCGACTACGCCACCTGTGGCACCTGGTGAAGGCCACCAGCGCTGCTGCAGTCTGCTGAGGCCTGGTGTTATGGCAGCCGTTGTTGTTACTACTCCCCACAGGCGGAGCAGGGCCTCAGGGCAGAGGGACAGGATGGAGGGGGTAGTAGTCTAGGAGGTCCGGTGCTGCGTAGTGCGGTGTAATGCAGAATAAAGAGTCCGGAGGCCATAGGGGTTAACTTCCAGGGTTTTTACTCACATTGAAGAGTACAGCTGCAAGGCTTCTCCCTGCTCCCCGCGGAGTTCTGCGGTCACCAGAGACGGGGGGGTCCGACAACCTCTGAGTAAGTCCAGTGTTCAATCAGGACCCTGCACCAGAGTGTTCCTAGACTTCAGACCGAGTCCTCTCCTGTCTGTGTGTGTAGATAGTCCGGGTCTCCCTCTGAACTTCACTCAGAAAAAGGGTACGGTTGGCAGCTCTGCTCTTTCCGTTACCCTGTGGGATCCTCTGGGCCTACCGGGCTTTCCCGACCAGGACGTGGAGTAGCAAAGTCGGGTGTCAGGGGCCGGTACCCCTCTTGCAGCTGGAATCCCTCTGAATAGATCAGGTGGCGAGGACAGGTGGCATACACCGCTCCGTCTGCATCCTCCCTGGGATCCATTTGCGGTGGAGCTACACTCTTAAGCTCCGGGCCTTCTTGGTTATGGTCCTTGACCGGGTTGAGACATCCATTATCTGCAACCTGCCCCTCGACCCAAGGCCAGGGTACGAGGGCCGTGTCTCCATCCTCTGCAGGCCCACACGGGATCCACTCTCAGGGAGGGAGATCACGATAGAACAGTCAAAGAACCATGTGCCCAAGATGGCTGTATGTTAAATATGAAATTTACAGTGTCACTAAAATGTGAGTCCTCCACCCTCACCCACTAAATGGTTCCACTATCTTTTGGTTCCCCAGTCTCCCAAGTACCAGGAGGGGCAGCACCTAGTGCATTCTAGCCCCCTCTGGGGGGAGACGTGTGGTGTTGAATGTGGAGGTGGGGTCCTGACCATCACACTGTTCTTACCTCAGAGGAGGAACACTACACTCCATTAGAGAAGTGCAGCATCCCTGTGGCGGTCGAACCCTCAGGGGCGCCACATTTTCTTAACAAGGCAAAAGTCTCTGTTCTCCTACTGGCAGTTGTCTTTTCTTCTCTTTGCTCCCATACTTTAGGTGGGACATCTTGCTCTCTGCAGCTCCTCTTCTGCTGAGACCTCTAGCTCTCCTTATATCCTGCATATTGACTCCTGGCCTCTTAGTGTCCCAGAGAAAAGCAAACATCTTTTTTGGTAACTAATGTCCTGACAGCCCAGTATTCTCAGAGGGCCCTTTTTACAACAGCAACAAGGTTTTAAAGTTATTGTGACAGTGAAAGGTATCTCCCATCTATTGGTTACCACTCAGCTAGTTTTCTGACCTCACAATTCCTTGTCTGCCACCTGCCCTGACCCCTGACCCCTGACTCTTACTGGTGTTGCAAACACTTCACCAGCTTTGATCTTCTGCTTGATAAGTTTCTGAACTCCACTTATTGTTTTAGTACAGTCAACCGGTGTGATCTATTTTTCTCCATGTCCGCCTGCTCAGATGACAGTCTAATTTACTCCATATCAACACTGTTTATTCACTTTTCCAGCTAGGTCTTGTTTCCGTTGCGTTAAGACTTCTCCATTGCTCCTCCTCAGGTGAGGTTAAGGCTTCTTCTCTGCTATTCTTCATGGGAAGTTGAAGCTTTTTCTGTGCTCTCCTAATGGGAAATTGAGATTTTGTTGTGCCTACGCGTCATGATATTTTGAAACTTCTTCTCTGCTCTTCTTGTGGGAAGTTAAGATTTCTTCTCAGCTTCTCTTTAATGAAGGTTAAAACTTCTTTCAAGCTCTAATAGAAGGTTAAAGCTTTTTCACTGCTCCTGCACTTGGAAGATTGAATCTTCTTCTATGGTCCTTCTAATTAGATGTTGAGGTATCTTCTATGATCCTCATTATGGGAGATTGAAACTTCTTCTCTGATAATCTTCAAAGGAAGTTGAGTTTTCTTTTCTTCTCTCTTCATTGAAACTTGAAGTTTCTTCTCAGCTATTCTTCTTGTCTTGGGAGGTGGATGCTATCTTTCTGCTCCTTCTCATGGGAGACTGAGGCTTCTTCTCCTCTTCTCCTCCTGAAAGCTTGAGGCTTTGGCTCCTCTTCATGGCAATGGAAGGTTGAGGTTTATTCTCTGCTTCTCTTCATGGGAGGTTGAAGCTTCTTCTCTGCTCCACCTCATTGGAGGTCGAGGCTTCTTCTATGCTAATCTTCATGGGATGTTGATTTTTCTCTGGCCTCCTCATTGCAGCTTGAAGCTTATTCTCTTCTCCAACTCATTGGAGGGTGAAGCCTCTTCTCTGCTAATCTTTATGGTATCCTCATGGAAGGTTGAAGCTTCTTCTCTTCTCCTCCTCATGAAAGGTTGAGGCTTTGCCTCCTTTCATGGAAGGATAAGGTTTATTCTCTGCTCCTCCTAGTGTAAGGGTCAGCAATCTCTACAACTGCTGTCAACTTTCTTAATACTATAATAAGGTTGGGAGGCAGTTGAGACATTCATGTAGAACCTGAAACCTTCAGTAATTCATACATTTTTGCACCATGCCTTGGCTGATTTTTCTTGAATTATAATGGAGCTCCAAAATGTAAAAAGTACTATATTTTGCTAAATGTGTGGCATTTCTTGCAATTGCTAAGCCAACTCCTACTTGTTTAATGAAATAATCGGTTTGACTCAAATGTCCAGTTTCACACTCTACTTAAATGGCTTTGATATGTGACGGAGCAGACAGCTGGGCAGTAATGAGTGCTAGGGAGAACTGCCTGGCAAGCGTCCATGTCAGTAGAAAGTTGCAAAGGAAATGTCGGTTTTTATTTTCACATATCAACAGTTTGGTTATTCTGGATACAAAAAAAAATAAATATTAAAATAAAATAAAAACAGATAGTTTTGTTTTTACTGGGGACTCATAAATTAGAGCTGCACATACAGTACATTGCCTATTGTATCTGTAACAGAGTAACAAACTAAGGCCTCCTTCACACATCAGTGTCTGGTATGTGTGGTGACAGTTTTCACACGTACTGGAGACACTTATACAAGTAGACCCATTCAAGTCAATGGGTCTGCGCACATGTCAGTGTGTTTCCATGAACCGTGCATCCGTGTGCAAAACACACTGACACGTCCATTTTTTGCAGGCAGCATGGTCCGCAAAACGTCCCGCATACGTGCACACTGATGACACACAGATGACATCCATGTGTCATCAGTATGACATGTACCGACACCTGGGAAAAAGCCGTACAGTTAGCCATGCTCCCTGGAGCCGGGTGCTGAAGCCAGCTCTCATCAGTGCCGCCTGGTCTACCTGTGATCAGCGCGACCAGGCAACAATGATGGGAGCTGGAGTCAGGACCCACTGTGTGTGTATATCGTATAATAAATAAATAATTAAAAAAAAAAATTTGTGTGGCCTCCTTTCATTTTCTTAACCAGCTGAGGGAAAGCCGACAGCTGGGGGCTGCTGTTAATATTCTGGGAAGGGGCCAATAGCCATAAAGGTTCTCAGCCTATTAATAACAGCTCACAGCTGTTTGCTTAGCCTTTAGTGGCCAGTAGTAATAGGGGGACCCCACGTCATTATTTTTCTGGGACCCCCCAAAAAATAGTGACATGGGGTCCCCCTATTATTACTAACCAGCAAAGGCTAAACTTCGGAATCTCATCTTTATTGATTGACTTGGTATAAAGTAGGAATCCACTTAATTTCTAGGAGTATGGATGGAGTTTGTAGAAGGTAGCACACATATAATGTAATATACATACTCCATAGCCTTGTTGGGATCAAGCTCGCTATGTAAAAGTTTTGGCGTCTCCCTGGTCAAAATTACTGTTATTGTGAACAGTTGAGCAAGGTAAAGATGAAATAATCTCTAAAAGGGCTAAAGTTAAAGATGACACATTTCCTTTTTATTTTTAGAAGTATATACAGTATATATGTTCATCTTTTACATTTTCAAAAATTACAAAAAGGAAAATGGGTCTATACAAAGGTTTGGGCACCCTGCATGGTTAGTACCTAGTAGCACCCCCTTTTGCAAGTATCACAGCTTGTAAACATTTTTGTAGCAGACAAGAGTCTTTCAATTCTTGCTGGATGGATTTTTGTTCATTCTTCCTTGGAGAATTCTTCCAGTTCTGTGAGATTCCTGGGGCGTCTTGCATGCTCTGTTATTTTGAGGTCTAGTCACAGATTTCAATAATGTTCAGATCAGAGGACTGTGAGGGCCATTGTAAACCCTTCAGCTTGCGCCTTTTGAGGTCGTCTATTGTGGATTTTGACGTATTTAGGATCATTATCCATTTGTAGAAGCGATCCTCTTATCATCTTCAGCTTGTTTACATATGATGTTATGTTTCCATCAAGAATTTGTTGAAATTTCATTGAATCCATTCTTCCCTCTACCCGTGAAATGTTTCCCGTACCATTGGCTGCAACACAACCCCAAAGCATGATTGTTTCACTAACATTGTTAATGGTTGGCGAGATTTTTTTTCCTGAAATTCTGTGCCCTTTTTTCTCCACACATACCTTTGATCATTGTGGCCAAAGACTTCTATTTTAACCTCATCGGTCCACAGGACTTGTTTCCAAAATGCATTAGGCTTGTTTAGATGTTCTTTTGTATACTACTCTGAATTTCATGGTGAGGACACAGGAGAGGTTTCTTCTGATGACTTTTCCATGAAGGCCATATTTGTGCAGGTGTCTCTGAACAGTAGAACAATGTACCACAACTCCGGAGTCTGCTAAATCTTTCTGAAGGTTTTTTGCAGTCAAGCGGGGATTCTGATTTGCCTCTCTAGCAATCCTACAAACTGCTCTCACAGAAATTTTGCTTGGTCTTCCAAACCTTTTCTTGACCTCCACTGTTCCTGCCATTTCTTAATTACATTTCAAACTGAGAAAAGGACAACTTGAAAACGCTTTGCTATCTTCTTATCACCTTCTCCTGCTTTGTGGGCCTCCACCATTGTCATTTTCAGAGTGCTTGGCAGCTGCTATTTTTGACACAAGGTTAGAGGAGGCTGGGTTTTTATAAAGCTGGGAAATTTGCACCACTTGGCCTTTCCTAATGATGACACTGAACAACCCTAACAGGCTAATTAAGGGCTGAAACATTGGTCAAAGTTATCTGTTCACACAAATCTCCAAGGGTGCCAAAAACTTTTGCATTGGCCTATTTTCCTTTTTGTCGTTTTTAAAATGTAAAAAATGAAAAAATATATATTTTTTTGGCCTAAAATACAAAGCAAATGTGTCATCTTTAACTTGAGGCCTTTTTAGAGATCATTTCATCTTCATCTTGCTTAACTGTTCGCAATAACAGTAATTTTGACCAGAGGTGCCCAAACTTTTACATGCTACTGTGATATCAAATCAGCCAATTGTGTTCTAAAAGTTGCTAGTGGTGAAGAAAGTTACAGTGTCCATGCGGGGTTCACGGCGGGGCCCCTTCACTGCAATTCAGAGGGGCCCTCAGCTGCTGGAATAGGGGTAGTAATGCTCAGACAATGACAATATCTGGCTATTAACCCTTCATGATTAGCTCGGTAATACCTTGTGGTAACGTTACATCATTACAGTATTTAAAGGACCTGGCTGCAATCCGGAAAGCTGTGGTAAGGAGCAAGCGAGGGTGAAATATGGACTTTCAAAGACATTTTATTCCCTCAAATGAGATATGTGGAAACCACATTAATTAAAGGTTTAGGAAAACAGTCTAATGTGGTAGGAAAGTGTTTGGTGGCGAGGAGGCGGCGCACAGTGGGAGCAGTGTGTTTTCTGGTGCAGCCAATTATTCCAGCAGAAGGTATTCCCATTGAAACATCGGCTTATGTTATTTAGGAAGTGAGTTGTATTCATAGATTTGTGGCAAACAGAAGGCTGATTCAAGAGGCGGACACCCGGCCGCAGCAAAACAGGTCGCAGTGACATAATGCTGAGATTCCCCAACACAGAAGAAAACATTTGTAAATCCTAAAATGTGAAAAAAACAAGAAGAAAATGAAATGAGGCCGCCCTGGCTTTAAATGGAATTGCTGATAGATGCCACTACCCCCCAGCCCTTGTGCGCCCTGAAATGGCCGACCCCCTTACCTCCTTTTATGCACCAGTTTTACATCTTTAGTCTAAGCAAAAGGTGCAGGGAACCTGTCACCAGAAATAACACTGTTAACCTGTGGATATGCGGTTAATCTGCAGGTTAAAAGCGCTATTATGCTGCCCGGCGCCTGCAAGCAGCCTAATGCAGCAGGGAGAAAATGAATTTTATTCTCACCTCCAGTATTCGGTTTCAGTCATGGGGGCGGGGGCGACGTGGGTTCAGTCATCTCACCGAGTATAAAGAACGACCGCTGTAACCGCGATCCTGGCATTAGTGCCGGCTGTCAGTCAGGGCTGGGGACGCGGTTACAGTGGCCGCTCCTTATACTCAGAGCAGTGAAAGAACCAGCACTGGCACCGCCCTGTGACTGAAACCGCACCCCGGCCCTGACTGACGCTCCCTGTGCATTGGGGCTCAGCTGTCAGTCAGGGCTGGGGGCGTGGTTACAGCGGCCGCTCGGTATTCTCAGAGCGGTGACTGAACAGGCACCGCCCCCTCCTCCATGACTGAACACGAATACTGGTGGGGAGAATAAAGTTAATTTTCTCCCCGCTGCATTCAGCTATGTGCAGATGCCGGGCAGCATAATAACGTTTTTAACCTGCAGATTAACCGCATATCTCCAGGTTAACAGAGTTATTTCTGGTGACAGGTTCCCTTTAAATGCACTGAAAAGTAATTCACAGACTTATACGTACAATAATACAGGAATAATCCACACAGTAATGTCACAGTACAAGGATAATGCAAACAGTGATGACACAGTACAGGAATAATGCACACCGTAATGTCATAGTACAGTGACAATGTACACAGTGATGCCACAATACAGGGATAATGCACACAGTGATGTCACAGCACAGTAATAATACACACAGTGATGTCACAGCACAGTAATAATACACACAGTGATGTCACAGCACAGGAATAATGCACATATAGGGATGTCACAGCACAGTAATAATACACACAGTGATGTCACAGCACAGGAATAATGCACATATAGGGATGTCACAGCACAGGAATAATCCACACAGTGATGTCATAGCACAGGAATAATGCACACACAGTGATGTCACAGCACAGGAGAATAATGCACACACAGTGATGTCACAGCACAGTAATAATACACACAGTGATGTCACAGCACAGGAATAATGCACATACAGTGATGTCACAGCACAGGAATTATACACACAGTGATGTCACAGCACAGGAATAATGCACATACAGTGATGTCACAGCACAGGAATTATACACACAGTGATGTCACAGCACAGGAATAATGCACATACAGTGATGTCACAGCACAGGAATTATACACACAGTGATGTCACAGCACAGGAATAATGCACATACAGTGATGTCACAATACAGGGATGATGCACACCGTAATGTCACAGCACAGGAATAATGCACACACAGTGATGCTACAATACAGGGATGATGCACACACAGTGATGACACAGTACAGGGATAATGCACACCGTAATGTCATAGTACAGGGACAATGTACACAGTGATGCTACAATACAGGGATAATGCACACAGAGATGTTACAGCACAGGAATAATGCACACAGTGATGTCACGGCACAGGAATAATGCACACACAGTGATGTCACAGCACAGGAATAATGCACACACAGCGATGTCACAGTACAGGAATAATGCACACACAGCGATGTCACAGTACAGGAATAATGCACACAGTGATGTCACAATACAGGGATGATGCAAACAGTGATGTCACAGCACAGGGATGATGCACACAGTGATGTCAGAGCACAGGAATAATGCACACAGTGATGTCACAGTGCAAGGATAATACAGCCAGAGATATCCATAGCAAAGAGATCTTACAGCACAGGAATAATACAAACATGTTTACATGATCTGACGAATGAGCAAAACGCTTATCTGTCGCGTGATTAGAACATGTACGAAAAAATCATTGTTCTTGGCACACGTCGCCCCCTGTAAACAACGGATGTGCCGCCGGTCTCAAAGCAATCAGCAGGTTACCCCCCTATCAAACCGATAGAGGATAATTTGCAATTTTGGGAAACCCCTTTATTCACAGAGAATTTATATTTCATTTTTCTAAAGCTATTTTTAATTCTGCTTTCCTCCTCTGATTTTATTACTTTTATGATTTATCCTCTATCTCGATTGAAACTCATTAAAGAAAATATTTAAACTGGATAAAGATTGTAATTGGAAAGGCTAGCTCATAAAGAAGGTGAAAAAAACAGACAAAAACACAGCGCATGTTTCATCCAAAAGATAATAAATAAATCCGAATACTTCTCCGAGATTTACAACGAGATGTTTTTTGTCCGGGTCATAAAGGTCTGAACCTAAAATGTATGTTCCTAATCCTACTCCGTAATTTTGCGATGAAACGTCCCCACATCAGACACTGGAAGCTTCTACTATAGGGCAGCACAACTTTAAAGTGTATGGTCAGATTCACCACCACCGTTCAGAAGAAGCTGGAGGTCTCTCTGTAACTGCGTCCTGAAATCAAACTATTATGGGATTTGGCACGCACATGTTTGGTTCATAATTGTCTGCTATCTTTTTGCCTGGGATGAGGATCAAATAGGAGTTTTGGCAGGAATATTCGGCAGAGCGGTGACTTCTTACGGACGCTTGTATTTGTTTGAGAGAAACTTCTAAACAGAGCATTTAAGTAATATTCTCCGCAAAGGAGACCTCATTCTCCGTGCCCGGATGTCTTCTGCTCCACCAGCTTTAAAAGACATGATGAAACTTAAGTTCCAGTCATTTACAAACCTCTTATTTATTATTTTCTAAAGGATAATTACTATTCCAAAACATCAAAAAACAGTCAAAGCTCTGGCTGTAAAAGTTAATAAAAATGACTTATAAAAGAACAATTGTTTTTCCAGAATAATTTTTTTCATGTTTCCTACACTTATTTTTATTAAATTTTTTGCCGTAACAGGGTTGATATGGTTTGAGTTGAGGGATCCAACATTTCTTTAAAAAAATATTTTAAAAAAATAGTATGCCCTTTTACATGTAAGAATGCAGGCAAACACAGAGAGGCAAAAAACTTGATGGTTCCACAGTATTACATGAGACAATGAGCTTTAGGGTTTCCATAATCTCACGAGAGGCAACTAGTAAAAGGGGTTTTCCAATTTTTGCAAATTCCTGTCCCCAGTGGTGTACAGGGTTTTACGAAACCAGAAAACTGCTCTACCCTTGAACAGAGGAACGCACTTGTTAATTACCACCGTAGGCTTAGATTAGTGATACTTTACTGATCCTTGCAATGATCAGCAGGCAATCTCTTCAACAACCTCAACTTCAAACAAAACCCAAAAATGAGCTGGAACATATGTTGGTATGAGTGCAATGCATAGACGGACACTCACACTGCGGCCATTTAACAGGCAGAACCTAAGATAAAAACAAAATGAGCAAATCCCCTGTAGTAAGTAAATGAATAAATAGTAATAGTGCATGTAAATAACATAGGGAACATAGTTAACATTATTTTGATAAAAAAGCTTTAACACCATCCCACCACGACAAGGTGAACTCATTGGAACGGTGAACTGCAAGAGTTAGGAACCATCCCGATTGGGTTCACCTTGTCGTGGTGAGATGGTGTTTATGCTTTTTTGATCAAAACAGTGTTAACTAAATCTCCTATGTTATCTACATGTACTATTACTATTTATTTACTTGCTCAACCTCCTTAACTCCTCAACAGTCTCTGTCTGTCACTATCCCAGCAGTATGGAATGTATTCATCGTCATGGTCATAATCCCTCTCTTGGTCACCTCTTTGCTTGCAGCAATGTCCCACCTGGCACTTTGGTTACTCCTGTGACCTTCACCTCAAAGCTACAAGTCACAGCTCCTTACATTCAGGCATCAGTTTTCGAACCATCTTTGGGATGACACTCTTCTGCAGTTGTTACTGGAAAGAGAAGAAAAGCAAAATGCAACCTATAGCGAGACACCATTGATGGAAGCTCGTGAAATTTTTCAGTAGTGAAAACTGATTTTTGGATCAAGTTGGAATAACTGTCAGCACATGTAAATCAGAAGTTTAAATGCTAGGTGACTGTGCATCCAGGGACCGCCGATAGATATCCTTCTTCCAAACTGGTGGTTTGCCAAAACAACAAGTAAAAATATCCCTGACTGTCCAGGAAGGCATCTGTCACATAGCTGATTTGCACCATGCATCCTTTTTTTTATATGTCACCACTCTGGGCAGCCAACATACAGTATTTTGTCTGTTACTGCGTAAACATGCTCCGTTTATTCTATGCGCAAGGTGATTTCCATATTCCATCCTCTGCATGTGTTTGGATGCTGTAGTTGATGATTATTTAGCTTATTACATCTCAGCATTCAGCCGACCAGACAATGGAATAAAGCTTAACCCTACTTCCAGGTCTATTGAATGAATTCATATATTTTCACATTTGTATCTAGTACACTTTTGCTTATAATGGTAATTATATATACTATTGAAGTGTATGTTTATATACTACACTAACCTGTCTGTAACCATGCCCAATGCTGAACCTATCTGAATATCATGGCTACGTTCTTACTGGATGATTTGGCGCCTTTCTAATCTTATTGTAACATCCCTGGCGGCGTGCTTACATAGTGCACCACCTCCCACCATGCAAGACCGCAATCTTACCTGTTAGTCCATGCTGCACTCTTTGCTCCAGCTCCATTTGTCCATGTCTCTTGTCTGATTGCTTAGGGCGTCGGCGCGGCTTTCTGCTTGTTTCTTATAGCTTCTGTGTGCACAGCCCCAATGCATCCCCAGCCTATTGCTGTGAGTCACTGGATACTTAAACCCCCTCCACCCAGTGGGAGGGGCCTGAGCAACACTTACCTTCAGTTGTTCCTTGCAACTGATGTGCCAGGCCCTGTCCTGACTCTTGTCTTTCCGCCACCCTGGGGGCCGAGTACCCAGGGCCTTTTCCTGTACCTGCGACTTCTAGTCAATTTCCGCCACCCTGGGGGCCGAGTACCCAGGGCCGTTACCTGTATCCTGACTCTAATCTGTCCGCCTCCCTGAGGGCTGAGTTACCAGGCTTGTTCCTGTATCTTGTTCCTGCTGCAGTTCCTGTCTGAACAGTGTCCTAGTCAGTTACTTGTTTGTCTCTATGTCCGAACCCTCCCTTGTCCAGCAGTGTCAGAACCTGCACCTAACTCCTACTCATTGTCTCTGTACTTCTGTTTGTGAGTTTAGTGTCCACTTGCTACTTCATTGTAAGTACCTGGTGTGTATCATCCACATTCACCGTTCTCCCACAAATTCTGCAGACTTCATCCATATTAACCCCTCACTCCTCTCTTCTCCTATGTACAGCTGTCATGCTCTCTTCACAATGTTATACCATACAGATCCATTCATTCCCACCATACAACACAGGAAACGCTCTCACAAATCACTCAACCATCTGTTCACTCTCTGTATCTTCCTTCTCTTAGTCGCAGGTGATATTTATCCTAATCCAGGACCCTCCAGTAATAATAACACTAACTCTTTCCCTGTTACATTCATAAACCCTGCTAATCTCATTAATATTCCCTGCATATCTTCTGTCTCATTCAACTGTGCCCTTTGGAATGCTCGCTCAGCATGTAATAAACTCTCTTATATCCATGACTTTTTCCTCTCTAATCCCTCAACCTTCTGGCTCTCACTGAAACCTGGATCCAGCAGTCGGACACCACTGCCGCTGCAGCTCTCTCCTATGGTGGCCTACACTTCTCTCATACTCCAAGACCTGACAACAGATCAGGTGGAGGTGTTGGTCTGCTTCTTTCAACAAAATGTACTTTTCAGGTTATCCCCCAAGTACCCTCCTTTATCTTCCCTTCTTTTGAGGCTCACACAGTCAGACTCTACCGGCCCTTCTCCCTGCGAGTGGCGGTTGTCTATCGCCCACCAGGTCCCTCCCCTCAGTTCTTGGATCACTTTGCTGCCTGGCTTCCAATTTTTCTATCCTGTGACATCCCCACAATAATCATGGGAGATTTTAACATCCCAATTGGCGATCCTCTTTCCCCATCTGCCGCTCACCTTTTATCACTAACCTCCTCCTTCGGCCTTTCACATCTTGCTAATTCTCCTACACATGAGGACGGGAACTCATTGGACCTGATCTTCTCCCGGCTTTGCTCAGTACATGACTTTACTAACTCTCCCCTTCCACTGTCTGACCATAATCTTCTTTCATTCTCTGTCAAGAACTGTGACTCTACTCAAGACCCCCCCACTTTCCACACTTATAGAAATATACGTGCCATTAACACCCATAAATTTATGAAAAAGTTGCAATCATCATTGGCCCCAATCTCCTCCCTCTCATGTCCCGACTCTGCACTGAAGCATTATAACAAAATAATGCTATGCGTCCTGGATGAAGCCGCACCTCCTACACAAAGAACAATTCGGCATAGACGGCGACAACCCTGGAAAACGCCTCAAACACGTCTTCTCCAGCGTTGTTCCAGGTGTGCTGAAAGGCTGTGGAGAAAATCTAATCTGCCCGAAGATTTCCTCCATTATAAATTTATGCTGAAAACATATAACTCAGCGCTTCACCTCTCCAAACAAACCTACTTTAACAACCTCATAATCTCACTTTCCAATAATCCTAAATGACTCTTTGACACGTTTCATTCTCTCCTCAATCAAACAGCACAGGCCCCAACCACCGACCTCAGCACTGACGATCTGGCTAATTATTTCAAAGACAAAATTGACCATATCCGACAGGAAATTTTCTCCCAATCCCCAAGCGTTATGCATGCTCTCCCCCGCCACATTGTATCTTGCTCACTTTCTGACTTCGAACCAGTCATTGAAGATGAAGTGATCAGGCTCCTTGCATCTTCTCGCTCTACCACTTGCACCAGTGACCCTATTCCCTCACATCTCCTTCAGTCCCTTGCTCCAGCTGTCACCACTCATCTAACTAAAATTTTCAACCTTTCCCTCTCATCTGGTATCTTTCCCTCTTCCTTTAAACACGCCAGCATACATCCATTACTTAAAAAACCATCCCTTGACCAGAACTGCACGGCCAACTACAGACCTGTTTCCAATCTTCCCTTTATCTCTAAACTCCTGGAACGCCTGGTCCATTCCCGTCTAATCCGCTATCTTTCAGACAACTCTCTTCTTGACCCTTTACAATCTGGTTTCCGCTCTTTACATTCTACTGAAACTCTCCTCACTAAAGTCTCTAATGATCTACTAACAGCTAAATCTAATGGTCACTATTCCCTGCTGATTCTCCTGGATCTCTCTGCAGCATTCGACACTGTGGATCACCAGCTCCTCCTCACTATGCTCCGCACTGTCGGCCTCAAGTACACTGTTCTCTCCTGGTTCTCCTCCTATCTCTCTGACCGCTCCTTCTCTGTGTCTTTTGCCGGCTCCTTCTCTCTCCTTCCCCTTACTGTCGGGGGTTCCTCAAGGATCAGTCCTAGGCCCCCTTCTTTTCTCCTTATACACCGCTCCTATTGGACAAACAATCAGCAGATTCGATTTTCAGTACCATCTCTATGCTGATGACACCCAATTATACACCTCTGCTCCGGACATCACCCCTGCATTACTACAAAATACCAGTGATTGTCTTTCTGCTGTGTCTAACATTATGTCCTCCCTCTGCCTAAAACTGAATCTGTCAAAAACTGAACTACTCGTATTTCCTCCCTCCACTAACCTTCCTGTGCCTGATATTGCCATTTCTGTTTGTGGCTCAACCATTACTCCCCAGCAACAAGCCTGCTGTCTTGGGGTCATTTTTGACTCAGATCTTTCCTTCACTCCTCACATCAAATCACTCACTCGTTCATGTCATCTACACCTCAAAAACATCTCAAGAATCAGAACTTTTCTCACCTTTGACTCGGCAAAAATTCTTACCGTAGCTCTTATTCATTCCCGTCTGGACTACTGCAACTCTCTACTTATCGGGCTCTCCCCTACTAAAGTCTCCCCTCTCCAATCCGTCCTTAACGCAGCAGCCAGGATCATATTCCTCGCCAACCGCTACACCGATGCCTCTTCCCTGTGCCAGTCATTGCATTGGTTACCCATCCAATATAGAATTCAATTTAAACTTATCACGCTTACTCACAAAGTGCTCCATGCTTCAGTACCCCCCTACATCTCCTCCCTTGTCTCAGTCTACCACCCTACACGTGCCCTCCTTTCCGCCAGTGACTTAAAACTAAAATCCTCCATAATCTGAACTTCCCACTCCCATCTCCAAGATTTCTCGCGTGCTGCTCCAATTCTTTGAAATGCACTACCCAGGACAATTCGATTAATTCCCAATACCCACAGTTTCAAGCGGACCCTAAAAACCCATTTCTTTAGACTGGCGTATCGCCTCCACACACTATCTGTCCATCCCAGTTGTCCATCCCAGTTTTCCCCCATATTAAAATCTTCTTCAACTTCAGGTTCATACCAACCATGCACTTAATAGCCTCTGTCAGGACGGTACACATACTGGCTGGCGACCAGTCCATGTATTATTATTTATCCTATTTAGTATATCAAGGCTGCATTATACAATATATGTACATTCTACCATTTGTGTCTCCCCCATTTCCTCATAGACTGTAAGCTTGCGAGCAGGACCCTCACTCCTTTCGATATGAGATATGCTTATTCTGTATTGTCCCCCCTAAAATTTGTAAAGTGCTGCGGAATATGTTGTCGCTATAAAAATAAAAATTATTATTATTATTATTATTATTATTATTATTATCTGGTTCTGCTTGTCCCACTTCCCTGCCTCCGCATCTACCTCTTGTATTCTAACTATCTTCCTGTATCTTCCTGTCTGTTCCATGTGAACAGAGCCATGTCCTGTCTGCCTGCACCTTCTGCTGTGTTCTGCTCTGCTTGCTCACCACTCCGGCGGTTCCACTCTGCTCCGTTTGTTTACCACACCTGCGTTTCCGCTCTGCTCTGCTTACTCACCGCTCCGGCGGTTCCGCTCTGCTCCGCTTGTTCACCGCTTCGGCGGTTCCGCTCTGCTCCGCTTGTTTACCGCACCTGCGGTTTTGCTCCACTCTGCTTGTTCACCGCGCCTGCGGTTTTGCTCCACTCTGCTTGTTCACCGCGCCTGCGGTTTTGCTCTGTTTTGCTTGTTCGCCGCATCTGCGGGTTTTGCTCTGCTCAGCTTGTCTACCGCACCTGCGGGTTTTGCTCTGCTCAGCTTGTCTACCGCATCTGCGGGTTTTGCTCTGCTCAGCTTGTCTACCGCATCTGCAGGTTTTGCTCTCCTCAGCTTGTCTACCGCATCTGCGGGTTTTGCTCTGCTCAGCTTGTCTACCGCATCTGCGGGTTTTGCTCTGCTCAGCTTGTCTACCGCATCTGCAGGTTTTGCTCTCCTCAGCTTGTCTACCGCATCTGCGGGTTTTGCTCTGCTCAGCTTCTCTACCGCATCTGCGGGTTTTGCTCTGCTCAGCTTGTCTACCGCATCTGCGGGTTTTGCTCTGCTCTGCTCGTCTACCGCACCTGCGGCTTTGTTCCTGTGTCCCAGTCTGTACAGGTCCCTATCCTGCCTGCGTTTCTACCTGCCAGTACCCGCCTCTCTGCATGTCAGCCGTGCCTGCCTGTGCCCACCTGTCTGCACGCCAGCCGTGCCTGACAGTGCCCACCTGTCTGCATACCAGTTGTGCCTGTCAATATCCACCTGTCTGCATACCAGCCGTGTTTGCCAGTACCCACCTGTCTACATGCCAGTTTAACCTGCCTGTTCCTGCATTCTCCGGTGTGGGTCAACAGCTGTGACCGGGGTCTGACCTGGAGTAACACCTGGTCCCTCTGCTCGGTTCCTCCTTGGTTCACGGAGTCGACTGTGCCGCCGTGCAACCTTGGTCGGATCAGGTTGATACTTAGTTACGCCCCTCCAGGCACTCCTCGGTTCATGATACAGTGGGATCACTAATCATGCTCACGCCAGTCAGTCCGGGCACGAGCGTAACACTTAATTAAACCCTATAAACTGTTGCACAGCTTCTGGATACCCACAGTTGCGGTAGAAACTTCACAGAACAGATTACATTGGGATAACAAGCTTTTATTTCTCAGAACATGAGGCAAAGGAAAAAAACGCACAGTCACACAGTACTGCACCAGGAAGTAAGAATCAAACAGAAAGTACAAGAGAGACTTTTTTTCTTTTACAATACAGTAAACAAGGAAACTTTATACAACATCATCATCTAATGTCAGATCATCATAAAGTCCTCCTTCACACAAACAAGGAAGTCCACAACTGTTGCATATACCAACACCCTTTCTCAACAGTAAGGACTTATTCAGTCAAACCTAATTTCTTCATTAGTCTCTGATGTTTTTCAGCATTCAATGCCTTTGTGAAAATGTCTGCTGTCATATCTTCAGTTGGACAATATTATAATTTCAGGATTCCTTGTTCCTGATGGTCCCTCAAGAAATGATACTTCACATCAATGTGTTTGGTTCTTGGGTTAACTCTTTCCATCTGAGCAAGAACAAGACATCCCTGATTGTCCTCATTTATTTTTGTTGGTTCCAACTGTGCTTGTCCTAGGTCTGTTAGCAATTGTCTTAACCATAGAACTTCTTGACTCGCATATGCTGCTGCAATATATTCTGCTTCTGTTGACGACAGCGTTACTATTGATTGTTTTTTACTAGTCCAACTAATTGGTCCACCTGAGAGAAAGAAAACATAGCCACAGGTAGATTTTCTGTCAGTTGGATCTACAGCCCAATCTGCATCAACGTATCCAGTTAAAATGCATTTAATACTTGTAGGCAGTTTCAGTTTAACATTGCTGGTTCCTTTCAAATAACGTATTACTCTCTTCACAGCCTTCCAATCCGCTTTATTTGGCTTGGACACTTTTCCACTCAGAATTCCTACTGCTGCTGCAATGTCTGGCCTTGTAACAGTCGCTAGATACAGTAATTTTCCTATCACCATTCTGTACTCTTCATTATTTGGTAACACATTTTTCTCACTACTCATCTCTTTAAGATAATTATTGTCCATTGGAGACTTTGTTGGTTTTGCATCCTTCAATCCAAATGTTTTGGTTATGTCTTGAATCATGTGATTTTGATTAAGTAGGAAACTTCCATCTTCTTCTCTTTCTATCTGTATTCCTAAGTACTGTTTCACATTTACCAAGTCTTTTGATCTTGAAATGTTGATTCAGGATTTTTAGCATGTCCTCTTTATCCCTTTCTTTTTCAAAACAAACTAAATTGTCATCAACATATATGAGTCCATACATCCATCTGTCCATTAGTCTTTTTGTGTACAGGCAAGGATCAGCTTTGCTTCTTTTAAATTTTTCATTTGTGAACACCTCTGTGATTTTATCATTCCATGCTTTAGCAGCTTGTTTTAAACTGTATATATTTTTCTGTAATTTGCAAACCATGTTTGGGTTACTTTCATCCTTGAATCCTGGAGGTTGTTCCATGTAAATATCTTCTGTTAAACTTCCATTCAAAAATGCTGTCTTTTACATGATGTTTTAGATCCATTTGTTTCATTGCTGCAGCTGCAAACAAAGTTCTTATTGTAGTATATTTGACAACTGGAGCAAATGTTTCATCATAGTCTTCTCCATATTTTTGACAATAACCTTTAGCTACGAGTCTTGCCCGGTATTGTCCAGCTGTGCCATCTGTTCGGTACTTTACTTTAAAAACCCATTTACATCCTATAACTTTTCTTCCTTCTGGTAATTCTGTTAGTATCCATGTTTTTGAGTCATGCATGGATTTTATTTCTATTTCTGTTGCCTCTATCCATTTATTGGCTTCTTCTTCAGTAAGTCGAGATATGTCTTCCCAAGAGGTAGGCTCATAAATTTTACTTGTACTTGCCTTGTATGAAAGGCGTATTGGTGGTTTTCCTTTGTTTTCTCTTATTGAACGTCTTGGTTCTGTGTCTGTTTGTAGTTGTATCTCTTCACTTTCATTATTCTGTTTTTTTTTAATTTCAACTTCTTTTTCATCAGATATTCCTTCAGCAATATCATTGCTGTTTTTCTCATTTTTTGTTTCCAGTGAAATCATAGTGTCTTCATTTAGATCCTCAATGAATGTCACACTGTTACTCACCATAACTCTGTCTGTTTTGGGATCTAGGATTCTATATCCTTTGCAATTTTCACTATATCCAACAAATATTCCTTCCATGAACCTATTTTGAAGTTTGGAACGTTTTTCTGTTGGAATGAATACAAAAACTTTACAACCAAAAACTCTTAAATGATTTACACTTGGTTTCATACCTTGCCAAAGTTCATATGTTTTTTTTTTCAGTTTTCTAGAAAAAATTCGGTTCTGTAGATATGTAGCAATCATTGCTGCTTCACCCCAATATTTCTCTGATAGTTTGGAATCTGTCAGCATACACCTTATCATTTCAGTCAGAGTTCTGTTTTTCCTTTCTGCTACTCCATTTTGTTCAGGTGTATATGGAACAGTCTTTTGATGCTATATACCATTTTTTCTTAAGTAGTTTTCTATTTGGTGTCCTGTGAATTCACCTCCATTATCACTTCTAATGACAATTGGCTTCCTCTGAAACGTGTTATTCGACTTTGTCACGTAGTCTACTAGTTTATTGAAAACTTTGCTTTTGTTCTTGATCAAGTATGTGACTGTGTATCTTGAGTAGTCATCTATAAAAGTCACCATATATCTATTGCCTCCTAATGTAGACACTTTCATGGGTCCACATACGTCAGTATTCACCAAATCAAGTGGTCTTGTGCTTTTCGTTTCACTTTCTTTAGGAATAGATATCCTTGTGGCTTTGGATTTTATTCGACATTCACATCTTACGGTAATTGAGCAATCAGATATCAATAGATCCTTTGTCAATTCTTTCCTTTGTTGCTCCATTATACTTTCAGGATGTCTGTGTCCTAGATGTCTATGCCACATGTGAATACAATTCTTGTGATCACGTGTACACAACTTCATCTGTTCTATTAATGTGTCTAGATGATATAATTGTTTATGTGCCTTGACATTGGTTATTACCTTGTTTCCTGCTAGGATTATACACTTATCTTTGAATTTTACAGTAAGTCCTTTAGATGTTAGACGTTTTACAGACAACAATCCTCCTTCTAATCCTGGAACATATAACACATCCTGTACAAGTATTTTTGAATCATGCCCAAACTTGTTAGAACAGTTTAGCATTCCTTGTCCAACACCTTCTGGAGTTATTTTGCTTCCATCTACAAGATAAATGGCTTCCTTCTTATGTAAATTAAGTTCAGTAAAGAAATTTTTATTACTTGTCATGTGACTTGTTGCTCTTGAGTCAATAAACCAACCCAGCAATGATTTCTTATCAGTCACTTTAAATGTGCCTGTAGCATCGGCGTCTCTGCCCCCTGCCAGGCAGAGATGCCGTCCCTCTCACCTCCCCGCTCCCCGCGCGGCGTCCTCCTGCGCTCCTCTTTCTGCTGCTGCCGGCGCACGCAGCTTCCCGGGCACTGTGCTTAGGGCGCGCGCACGCTCCCTCTCTCTTAAAGGGGCCGTGCGCGCCGTCCTAAGGAGTCCCCGGCCAATAGCTGGAGGACCTCCCATATATAAGGCACCGCCTTCAAAATGGAGGTGCCCGATCAAAAGTTGATGCACAGTATACTCACCTCTGCTTCAGCCCTCAGGTCCTGTTGCCAGCCTGACTACTCTCCAGCCCGACAGTCTGTCTTCCGTTCAACCCACCAGTCTGTCTATGGGCAAGTCCGTCTGCTTACCAGGAAGCACCTGTCAGTTACCTGCCTGCTACCTGCCATGCCTGCTAGCCCGCTCACCTGGGAGCACTCGCCTGTTACCTGCCTGTTATCTGCCTGTTATCTGCTAGCCTACCTGGAGGCTCTGCCATCACTTGCCGTGACCACCTGCCTGCTAACCTAGAGACTTCAGCCTGCTTGGCCGTCACTTGCCGTGACCACCTGATAGCCTACCTGGAGGCTCCTGCTGTCACTTGCCGTGACCACCTGCCTGCTAACCAAGAGACTTCAGCCTGCTTGGCCGTCACTTGCCGTGACCACCTGATAGCCTACCTGGAGGCTCCTGCTGTCACTTGCCGTGACCACCTGTCTGTTAACCTAGAGACTTCTGCCTGCTCTGCCGTCACGTGCCGTGACCACCCGTCTGCTAATCTAGAGACTTCTGCCTGCTCTGCCGTCACGTGCTGTAACAACCCGTCTGCTAACCTAGAGACTTCTGCCTGCTCTGCCGTCACGTGCCGTGACCACCCGTCTACTAATCAAGAGACTTCGGCCTGCTTGTTGTGCCCATCCGCTATACCAGTCAGTCCCAGTCATCTGACCCATGGGAGCCACCTGCTCTCTTACAAGGTCATCCCCAGAGTAGCACCTGGTCCCTCTGCTCGGTCCCTCCCTGGTCACAGAGTCGTTAGCCGCCGTACGACCAGGGTCGGTCTGAGTTGATACTTAGTTACGTCCCTCTTGGTCCCTCCTTGCACCGCGGCACAGAGGTTCCACCACCTGGATCCATAACAGTTTGCTCGGGCCATGGAACCCGGTGGCACCCAAGCTCCCTCGCTCTCTGACCTATACCAGGAGGTGTCCCGTCAGAGATCCCAACAGGAAACCATCCTGAACTACCTGCGGGGTGTTAACTCCCGCCTGGACACACTGAATGTTCCACTTGCGTCCGCCACGAGTCGTACGACTCCCGCTCCAGCAGCGCCACTGCCCACTAATACCATGGCATCTAGCCCTGGACCCCGGCTTTCTGCACCTCCTCGTTTCGGAGGCGACCCCGCTCTAGCTCGGGGTTTCATAAATCAGTG
The DNA here is from genome assembly GCF_046119375.1 of Phyllobates terribilis. Lineage (NCBI taxonomy): Eukaryota > Metazoa > Chordata > Amphibia > Anura > Dendrobatidae > Phyllobates > Phyllobates terribilis. The sequence goes on from NW_027362761.1 coordinate 1,211,114,073, forward strand.
CACCCTGCACTTTGAATTCTTGGCACACCAGTTTACCTCCGACCGGGCCAAAGTGGCATTCATCATGTCCCATCTCACTGGAGAGGCACTGGCATGGCTAAACCCCCTGTGGGAGAGAGGGGATCCTCTGGTGTCCGACCTGTCATCTCTCCTCGCTGCTTTCCGGAAAGTCTTCGATGAACCAGGGCGAAAAGCCTCTTCAGCCTCCTCTCTGCTACGTCTCTGCCAAGGGAGTCTCACCGTGGGCCAATATGCCATACGGTTCCGTACCCTCGCTTCTGAGCTTGCCTGGGATAACGAGGCTCTAGTGTCCATCTTCTGGGAGGGTCTTTCCGGTCGGATTAAGGATGAGCTAGCCGGTCGGGACATTCCTACCACCCTGGATGACCTGGTGTCACTCGCTACCCGGATTGATATCCGGTTCCAAGAGCGCACCAAAGAGACCACCCGGGAGAGAAAATTCCCCCACCTTGCTCCTACTTTCCAGAGACCTGCCTCTCAACCAGACACTCCCCGGATGTACTCGCCCGAACCTATGCAAATCGACCAGACCAAGATCGTCAAATCTCGCCAAGAGTCACGTTGAGCCGAGGGGAGCTGTTTCTATTGTGGCAATAAAGAGCACCTGATCCGTTCCTGCCCGGAGAGGCCGGGAAACTTCAGTGTCTAGGACCGCTCGGAGAAGTCGTCCTAGGCAAAAGTAAGCCCTCTCCATCCCTGACTTTGTCTGTCTCTATCTAATGGGGAGAGAACCGTCTCTTTAAAATTGCTCATCTGGATTCTGGAGCTGCTGGAAACCTAATTTCCCAGTCCCTGGTAGAGAGATACCGAATTCCCACCAAACCTCTGGCTGAACCATTGTCCGTCGCCTCCGTGGATGGAAGACTCCTTCCGGTGACCATCCTGCTCGTCACTGAGCCCCTAACCCTGCAGGTGGTAATGCTGCACTCGGAGAAAATCTCCTTCCATGTGCTGTCCGGACTCTCTCACTCCCTATTGCTAGGTCTACCCTGGCTCCAGATACATGAACCCATGCTGAACTGGCAATCCGGTGAAGTAATCCGGTGGGGGCAGGACTGCCATAGGACCTCCCTGGTTCCGGTTCGCCCGACTCGTCCACCACCTACTCCAGCTAATTTACCCGGTCTGCCGGCTCCTTACTGGTCCTACGCGGATGTCTTCGGTAAAAAGGAAGCAAAGACACTGCCACCTCATAGGCCATATGATTGCCCGATCGACCTGGTACCTGGTGCCACTCCACCTCGTGGGCGTATTTACCCGTTGTCGGCGGCCGAAACCCGGGCCATGTCTGAGTACATAGAGGAAAATCTGGCTAGGGGATTCATCCGGAAATCTACTTCCCCGGCTGGAGCCGGGTTCTTCTTTGTCAAGAAGAAGGATGGCTCGCTACGCCCCTGTATTGATTATAGAGGACTCAATCAGATCACGGTAAAAAACAAATATCCCCTGCTGCTCATCTCCGAGTTGTTTGATCGCCTTAAGGGTGCCAGGATCTTGTCCAAGCTGGATCTACGTGGAGCGTATAACCTGGTCCGAATCCATCAAGGAGACGAATGGAAGACGGCATTCAATACCTGGGACTGTCACTATGAATACCGTGTGATGCCCTTCGGTCTCTGCAATGCTCCCGCTGTCTTCCAAGAATTGGTCAACGACATCTTCCGTGATCTTCTTTACTCCTGCGTGGTGGTATACCTGGACAATATCTTGGTCTTCTCTCTGGATCTTCCTACACACCGGAGTGATGTTCGTCAGGTCCTGCTTAGGCTCAGGCAGAACCACCTCTATGCAAAATACGAGAAGTGCCTCTTCGAGCAGACCTCTCTTCCATTCCTGGGCTACGTTATCTCCTAGACAGGCTTACGAATGGATCCCGAGAAGCTCTCTGCTGTCCTAAAGTGGCCCCGTCCGGAGGGGTTGAAGGCGATTCAGCGATTCCTGGGCTTCGCCAACTACTATCGTCTCTTCATTCTGCACTTCTTTTCCCGGACTGCTCCCATATCTGCGCTCACCCGTAAGGGAGCAAATCCTAAGGTATGGCCGCCCGAAGCTGAGGATTCCTTCCTCTCCTTAAAGCAAGCCTTCTCCTCTGCCCCGGTACTGCACCGTCGGGACTGCAACAAACAATTCTACCTGGAGGTTGATGCTTCCTCCTCCGGAGCCGGAGCGGTGCTCACCCAAAAGTCTTCTTCCAGGAGAATGGTAACGTGCGGCTTCTCCTCCAAACTCTTCTACTCATCTGAGCGCAACTACTCCATTGGAGACCGAGAATTGTTAGCCGGTAAATTGGCACTGCAGGAGTGGCGCTACCTGCTTGAAGGGGCTCTATACCCGGTGATCATCTATACGGATCACAAAAATCTGGCATATCTCCAAAATGCCCAAAGACTCAATCCGCGTCAGGCCCGGTGGTCTTTGTTCTTTGCCCGCTTCGACTTCGTCCTACATTTCCGCCCGGCGGACAAGAATGTCAAAGCCGACGCCTTGTCCCGATCCTTCTTGTCCTCCGATCAAGAGGAGGAGCCTATGCACATCATCGACCCCTCCAAGGTGATGAAGGTGGCCCCCTTGGATCTGACTCGTCTTCCACCCGGTAAGACGTTTGTAGCAGTAACAGATCGTGAGAAGGTTCTTCGCTGGGGTCATTCATCTAAACTAGCCGGCCATGCTGGCCAAAAGAAGACCTTCCTGCTCATCACCCGGCATTACTGGTGGCCTACCCTGCGCAAGGAAGTGGTAGACTTCGTCTCAGCCTGTTCGTCCTGTGCCCGCAACAAAGTTCCCAGACATCTTCCAGCTGGTCATCTCCTGCCTCTTCCCGTACCTGATGCCCCGTGGCAACACATTGCTATGGACTTTATCACAGACCTCCCAGTCTCTGCCGGTTGTACAGTCATTTGGGTGGTCGCCGACTGCTTCTTTAAAATGGCCCACTTCATCCCTCTGCCTGGTCTCCCGTCTGCATCAGAGCTAGTAAAGGACTTCTTCCTTCACATCTTCCGTCTCCATGGCCTACCCCTCCACATTGTGTCGGATTGAGGGGTTCAGTTCACCTCACGTTTCTGGAGAGCTGCGTGTAAGCTGCTGGATGTCACCCTGGATTTTTCCTCCGCTTACCATCCACAGTCCAATGGTCAAGTGGAGTGGATCAACCAGATCCTTACCAGCTACCTCCGGCACTTTGTTAACGCTCACCAATCTGATTGGGTGGATCTCCTGCCATGGGCCGAATTCTCCTACAACAACCATGAGAGCGAATCGTCTTCCAAGTCTCCGTTCTTTATAGTCTATGGTCAACATCCCCGGATTCTGTTTCCCGTCTCCGCTTCTGTGGACAACCCTGCCGCAGAGTCTCTGGTCAGCGAATTTTCCACCATTTGGGAGAATACTAAGTCCAGACTTCTTCAGTCCTCCGAGCGGATGAAGAGACATGCTGACAACAGACGTCTAGATCCACCTCAATTCCGTCCTGGAGACAAGGTTTGGCTCTCCTCCAAACACGTTCGGCTCAAAATACCCTCCTACAAATTGGGTCCTCGGTTCATCGGTCCATTCGAAGTCCTTAAACAAATCAATCCAGTGGCCTACAAGTTGAAACTCCCAGCCACCTTACAGATTCCCAACTCCTTCCACGTATCTCTCCTCAAACCAGTAGTCTTTAATTCTTTTTCCAACAATCCAGGTTCTTACCCTGCTCCGGTTTCCGCTGAGGACGTTTTTGAGGTAGAGAATATTCTGGCCACCAAAAGGGTAAGAGGAAAAACCTTTTTTCTGGTGGATTGGAAGGGGTTTGGCCCAGAGGAGAGAACTTGGGAACCCAGGGAGAACATCCATGCCCTGCTTCTCCTTGAAAAATTTCTTTCTGGCCTAAAAAAGGGGGGGCATAAAGGGGGGGGTACTGTAGCATTGACGTCTCTGCCCCCTGCCAGGCAGAGACGCCGTCCCTCTCACCTCACCGCGCTGTGTCCTCCTGCGCTCCTCTTCCTGCTGCCGGCGCGTGCAGCTTCCCGGGCACTGTGCTTAGGGCGCACGCTCCCTCTCTCTTAATGGGGCCGCGTGCACCGTCCTAAGGAGTCTCCGGCCAATAGCCGGAGGACCTCCCATATATAAGGCACCTCCTTCAAAATGGAGGTGCCCGAGCAAAAGTTGATGCACAGTATACTCACCTCTGCTTCAGCCCTCAGGTCCTGTTGCCAGCCTGACTACTCTCCAGCCCGACAGTCTGTCTTCCGTTCAACCCGCCAGTCTGTCTATGGGCAAGTCCGTCTGCTTACCAGGAAGCACCTGTCAGTTACCTGCCTGCTACCTGCCATGCCTGCTAGCCCGCTCACCTGGGAGCACTCGCCTGTTACCTGCCTGTTATCTGCTAGCCTACCTGGAGGCTCTGCCGTCACTTGCCGTGACCACCTGCCTGCTAACCTAGAGACTTCAGCCTGCTTGGCCGTCACTTGCCGTGACCACCTGATAGACTACCTGGAGGCTCGTGCTGTCACTTGCCGTTACCACCTGCCTGCTAACCTAGAGACTTCAGCCTGCTTGGCCGTCACTTGCCGTGACCACCTGATAGCCTACCTGGAGGCTCCTGCTGTCACTTGCCGTGACCACCTGTCTGTTAACCTAGAGACTTCTGCCGTCACGTGCCGTGACCACCCGTCTGCTAACCTAGAGACTTCTGCCTGCTCTGCCGTCACGTGCCGTGACCACCCGTCTACTAATCCAGAGACTTCTGCCTGCTTGTTGTGCCCATCCGCTATACCGGTCAGTTCCAGTCATCTGACTCGTGGGAGCCACCTGCTCTCTTACAAGGTCGTCCCCAGAGTAGCACCTGGTCCCTCTGCTCGGTCCCTCCCTGGTCACGGCCAGGGTCGGTCTGAGTTGATACTTAGTTACGCCCCTCTGGGTCCCTCCTTGCACCGCGGCACAGAGGTTCCACCACCCGGATCCGTAACAGTGCCATTCCAGTTGTTTTCACATGAATCAGAAATTGTGTTTTTCACCTTCTGTGTATTCTCTTTCTGATGCAATTTCTGTTGTTCTGCTTTCCATATAGTACAGTCTTTCTTTAAATGTCCTTTTTTTTTTACATCTGAAACATTCTCTTGTCTCTTTATTATAGGGTCTTTTTGATTCTGTAGCTTTAACAGCATTTCCATTATCTTTTTCAGTAGAAGAATCATTTGTTCTTTCCTTCTTTGATATTCATCTATGAGTCTGGTCTTCACAGACATACATAGTTACATAGTTACATAGTTTATAAGGCCGAAAAAAGACAAGCGTCCATCCAGTTCAGCCTATTTCTTGTGCACTGCAGCTATTCCGCAGCGTTGATCCAGGGGAACGCAAAAAAAAAACAAAACAAAAAAAAAAAAAAACATGCGGTATAGGCCAATTGACATCATTGAGGAAAAAATTCACTTCCCGACACCAATCTGGATTAATTAACTATCACTAAGCATAAGATGTAATTTTATTGTTCTCAAGAAAGGCGTCCAGGCCTCTCTTGAACTCTTGAAGTGAGTTGGACATCACCACTTCCTCTCCCAGAGAGTTCCAGAGTCTCACGGCTCTGACCGTAAAGAATCCCCTTCTATGCTGGTGCAGGAACCTCCTTTCCTCCAGACGCATAGTGTGCCCCCTCGTCTTTGTCACCATCCTTGGTATAAACAGGTCATGGGAGAGATCTCTGTACTGCCCCCTGATGTATTTATAAATGTTTATGAGGTCTCCCCTAAGCCTTCTCTTTTCCAACGTAAATAGGCCTAATTTTGACAACCTCTCTGGGTATTCTAGTCCCTCCATTCCCTTTATTACCTTAGTCGCCCTCCTTTGTACCCTCTCTAGCTCCAATATGTCTTTCCTGAGCACCGGAGCCCAGAACTGTGCACTAATATAATGTCTGTTTCAGGTCTTGTCTCTAGTGTATTTATCAAAGCAGTATATTAATCCGGTAAACTGCACAATAATATTGCTGCTACATGGCTTTCCTTAATATCTTCACCAATTGATCTCAGCTGTGATATCACTTCCATAATAGAGAATATATGCTTCTGCATGTCTTTGTCTGCACTTAGTCTCATACTGTAAAGCTTTCTTAGCAGAAATAACTAGGTCTTTCATGTAGCTTTCTTAGTGCTTCCCACATTCCCTTTGCTGTATCCTCATTCCTTATGTGTATTAATTGAGCATCATCCACTAATAGGCTGATGGTAGCTCTTGCTTGTGTATTTTTCTTATCCCATGTCTGATTATCCTCATCGGGTCTATCTGTAGCGATTACTTCCCATAAATTATCTTGAGACAATAAAATTTCTACTTTGGACTTGCATAACTGATAATTCTCATTATTCAGCTTAGCTACTGTGAGTTTTAGCTCTGTGCTACTTGTCATCTTTAACTTGTCTTGCTTGTTTGGAGAGAATTGTACTGAAGAATTCTTCCGGTATCCTAGGTGTATGGGGTTCTCGGTGCCTGGGCCCATAACCTGTTGTACAGCTTCTGGATACCCACAGTTGCGGTAGAAACTTCACAGAGCAGATCACATGGGATAACAAGCTCTTACTTCTCAGAACATGAGGTAAAGGAAAAAAAACGCACAGTCACACAGTACTGCAACAGGAAGTAAGAACAAAACAGAAAGTACAAGAGAGACTTTTTTTCTTTTACAATACAGTAAACAAGGAAACTTTACACATCGCCATCTACTGTCAGATCAGCATAAAGTCCTCCTTCACAAAAACAAAGAAGTCCACAACTGTTGCATATACCAACATAAACTTCCATTAATTGCATTAATTGCATTGTCTTTGTAATCTGATGAAGAGGTGTAATCCACAAAATGCATTATTTATAAGACTATTAATAAATTATGAATTAGTGCTCCAATTTTCTTCACTTTTTTTCTGTCACTTTTCTGCAAAGTGCTTCTAGACTTCTCGGGTGTGGCTACTCCTCGCCTCTCCACTCATCATCTATGTGGCAGATTCACTCCTTGATGGTCAGCCATAACCCTTATGTTCCACTCTGCCGTTGCAATCCTTGCCTTCTTCTAATGGTCATACTTTCTCATTCATGTAGGTTGGTCTCCAAACCTGAGACCACCAAGATCGACTGCACATCACAGTAGACTTCTTTACTTCTCAACTGTGAGCTTCACTAAGTGTTCACTTTAATAGTGAGTACTGCTCACTCACCCTCACTTGCTATCTAACTATGGTGCAGGTGTTTGTCCCTGTTTCTTCTTCTCCTCTACTTGTCTTGTCATCTGCATGCGTCTGACCTTTGTAGCTGAAAAATCCACTTAAGACTTCAGGATGCCACAATTGTGTTGAGGTACATGATAATGTCAACCTCATTCCACCCTTTGACCTAATCATGTTAACAACAATTTAGTATATATTAACTATCTTGGACAGTTTTCAAACCTTCGCTTCTATTGGCTGCAGCTCATATCTCTCACCCGTAGCCCCGCAGACCTTCCTTAAGGCATTTCTTGATTCAGAGAGTTTCTCCATGTACTCACTAGCTCAAACCTCATGACAGAGAGATATAAGAAGGAGAGATAGAGGAAACATAGGTGGATAGGATTTTGTTATAAATGGTAACCATGACACAAATGTGAACAGAATCTACATACAGTAAATCATGGTGTTAACGTTCTTGAAGAAATAAAATCCTAATGGTGTGAGCTGACCTTTGAATTTTTTTTCCGTTCTATATTTCTAATAGAAGCAAATTCATTACAGTCAGTAAAGAAGTCGTCTCTAAGGAGAAACCAGGAATAAGGAGAGGGGAGATCAATGTCTCACAACTTTCATCCAACACATGAGAGATCAAGTGAAACCTGGAAAGTGCAAATCAAGAAGGGATTAGGTCCGGTGTGCTCACACTTGGCCAGACAGGAGGTCAATGGCGGTTCTTCATGCTTTACAATGATTATGTGTGCAGCTGTTTTTGGGGTGCTTTACTGAGGGGATTATTGGGAGATGGAGCCAGGATTGTGTCAGTGTTCTCATAAAATCTACATTTACTTACTATTAGCGTAAGCTCAGTCACAGCTAACCATCCTTATCTGGATTTCCTGTGGGTCCTCGATCTCCTGGTGTAAATCTTCTTATGGAATAAAACTCATTTTTTGTCTGCTCTTTATTTCCTAAGACATTGGGTCTTGAGAAGAAGGATCATAATTTTAATGAATTAATGAAATGGTGCAAGGCTCCTCCATTCTTTAAAGAACCTCACTGGTATTACGGACCTGCCGAACGTTCTTCTTTTTCATGTTTGTGCTGTAATGTCTTTTATTCTCTAGAAAGGTCGTATGAACCAAAGGGGTGGTTCTTATGGCTAGTCTGCAGCTTGGCGTGGTGGTAGAAGCAGGTTCAGCTGAAATTGATCCAATTACTAAAGAAGAGTGAATGAAGATGACATTTGAATTTGCCAACATTGATGAATTTTGTCAGGAAATTCAACTGCAGTAATTCTATTTGCTGTGAAATTACACTATAGTACAGCACTCTGTGAACAGCCAACTTCTTTAGCAGTGACCTTTTATGGCTTACCTTCCTTGTGGAGTGTGCCAATGACTGCCTTCTGGACATCTGTCAAGTCAGCAGTCTTCCCCATGATTGTGGAGCCTACTGAAACAGACTAAGAGACCTTTTTAAATGCTTAGGAAGCCTTTGCAGGGGTTTTTTCTTAATAATTCAAATTTAATGAGATAATGACCTGTGTGTTTTCATTGGCTGTAAGCCATAATCATCAACATTAACAGAAATAAACACTTGAAATAGATCACTCTGTAACGGCTCTACAGTTATATGAAAAAGTTTGGGCACCCCTATTAATCTTAAGCTTAATGTTTTATAAAAATTGGTGTTTTTGCAACAGCTATTTCAGTTTGATATATGTAATAACTGTTGGACACAGTAATGTTTCTGCCTTGAAATGAGGTTTGTTGTACTAACAGAAAATGTGCAATCTGCATTCAAACAAAATTTGACAGGTGCATAAGTATGGGCACCCTTATCATTTTCTTGTTTTAAATACTCCTACCTTCTTTTTACTGACTTACTAAAGCCCTTTTTTTGGTTTTGTAACCTTATTGAGCTTTGAACTTCATAGCCAGGTGTATGCAATCAAGAGAAAAGCTACTTAAAGTGGCCACTTGCAAGTTGTTCTCCTGTTTGACTCTCCTCTGAAGAGTGGCATCATGGGCTCCTCAAAACAACTGTCAAATGATCTGAAAACAAAGATTATTCAACATAGTTGTTCAGGGGAAGGATACAAAAAGCTGTCTCAGAGATTTAACCTGTCAGTTTCCACTGTGAAGAACATAGTAAGGAAATGGAAGAACACAGGGACAGTTCTTGTTAAGGCCAGAAGTGGCAGGCCAAGAAAAACATCAGAAAGGCAGAGAAGAAGAATGGTGAGATCAGTCAAGGACAATCCTCAGACCACCTCCAGAGAGCTGCAGCATCAACTTGCTGCAGATGGTGTCACTGTGCATTGGTCAACTATACAACACACTTTGCACAAGGAGAAGCTGTATGGGAGAGTGATGCAAAAGAAACCGTTTCTGCAAGCACGCCACAAACAGAGTCGGCTGAGGTATGCAAAAGCACATTTGGAGAAGCCAATTTCTTTTTGGAAGAAGGTCCTGTGGACTGATGAAACCAAGATTGATCTGTTTGGTCATACAAAAAGGCATTATTCATGGCGGCAAAAAAACACAGCATTCCAAGAAAAACACTTGCTACCCACAGTAAAATTTGGTGGAGGTTCCATCATGCTTTGGGGCTGTGTGGCCAATGCCGGCACCGGGAATCTTGTTAAAGTTGAGGGACACATGGATTCCACTCAGTATCAGCAGATTCTTGACAACAATGTTCAAGAATCAGTGACAAAGTTGAAGTTACGCAGGGGATGGATCTTTCAGCAAGACAATGGTCCAAAACACCGCTCCACATCTACTCAGGCATTCATGCAGAGGAACAATTACAATGTTCTGGAATGGCCATCCCAGTCCCCAGACCTGAATATCATTGAACATCTGTGGGATCATTTGAAGAGGGCTGTCCATGCTCGGCGACCATCAAACTTAACTGAACTGGAATTGTTTTGTAAAGAGGAATGGTCAATAATACCTTCATCCAGGATCCAGGAAATCATTAAAAGCTACAGGAAGCGACCAGAGGCTGTTATTTTTGCAAAAGGAGGATCTACTAAATATTAATGTCACTTTTCTGGTGAGGTGCCCATACTTATGCACCTGTCAAATTTTGTTTGAATGCAGATTTCACATTTTCTGTTAGTACTAGTGCTGAGCGAGCACTAAAATGCTCGGGTGCTCGAAGCTCGGGCCGAGCTCACTGTGATACTCGGGTGCTCGACCAGAGCAACGAGCCCAATGTTAGTCTATGGGAGACCCGAACATTTTTGCGGCGGCTCCCCCGGCAGTCTGTAGAAAGCCTAAAAAGTGCCCAAAACGATAGTGACAGTGCTCAAATGACATGGGGACAGCATGGGGATCGCCCCTGGAACCATTTCTGACCCCCAGGTCACTGCTGTCAACAACGTGGTCAGAGGTATTAAGCCACTTTTGCGGGCTCACAATAAAACGTTCAAAAACGAAACTGAAACGGTTTTCCTGTGAAATATGTTAAGGAATTTCCTTTCCAGGGTAAAAACTTGTGTATAAGGTAAAATAAATAACCAAAAACAAAAATACTCCTTCACACTTTGGGCTATGTTCACAAGTAGCATTTTTCATGCGTTTTTGCACTTTTGTATTGCTTTCAACAATGACAAATGCGTTCACCGGGAAATGTCATTTTAACATTTTACAACCTTACCTGGCCATGTGCTGTGTGACACATGCATACAGTGCTGAAAAGACAAGGGATCAGCATGGGGAAGACCCCTGGAAGCATCTCTGACCCCCAGGTCACTGTCTAAAAGTGTGCCCATCAGAAGTGATCCTTGCCGCATCAGAAGATGCAGACTTGCAACTATCCCCGTGCAAGTCCTTGTCCCAGGGCAGTGTTCAATTGTACCTCCCCCATTCCTTGCAATGCAAGCGAAAATATGCAGCCAACCACCCACCCACCCGCAGGCTGCAATACCATACTGCTAGCTTTCACTTGAAATGGGGCCTTTTAGTTTGGAGGAGGCCGAAGCTGGCCACTACCTCATGGCCGCTTCGGCAGCGAGGTATCCATACTCAGTCCCCAGCCGCCCGGCGGCCGGGTGTCCACGCTCGGTCCCCAGCCGCCAGGTGGCGGCCAGGTGTCCATACTCGGTCCCCAGCCGCCCTGATTTCTCCTGTCACCTTCCCCCACACTTTTCTTAGCCTGGCCTGCTTTAGGGCAGCATTGGACGAGCCCACCAGAGAACCAGACTCCTCCGGTGGGCCCTGGCTTCTTCATCAGGGGAGTTGAGAGTGCCTAGATGAGGAGCATGATGATGATGATAGAAGTTAGCATCTGCTTTGTTTTCTTGGAATGCAAGCGCATGTATGCAGTAGTGGCTAGGCCTGAGGTGGTCCGCGTTTTGGCGCATATCCTACCTCCTCCGAGGATTGCTGGATGTTTTCCTGCTACTATCCCAGTTCTATGACTCCCGTTAAAACAAAGCTTCAGGTGATAAATGATGGATGAGGTGGTGGCAAAGAGAAAGAGCAGGAGGAACAGGGACCATTCACATCAATATCAGGCCAGTCAACCAGATATGTCTTGTAGGATATGTTTCTGTAGCAAAAGGAGTGGTTCGGCTACACAGTTATAAGACATACAGTGAGTGCAATGCCTGCCAAAAATTTCGAGCCACTCCAATGCCCCTTGGAAATGACATGGAGGTCAGAGGGCGTTAACTAAACCTTTCTTTCGATTTATAGCAACTGGGTCTCCCGTGCACTGTTGGCCTAAGCAGTGAATGGAAGGCTTTCCAAAAATTATGAGGAACTGCAATGCCCCTTACAAGAGCCATGTGTGGCACCCCAGGGGTCTGGTCACCACAGTAATAGAGATATTACGTCGGAGAGCAAGTGGGAGGTTTCCTGGTCAGGATCCCTTAAACATGCAACATCCTCCTGCCCCAGTCCTGGGAGGGGAGAATTCTGCCCTTATAAACTGGATCTGGGGCGGGGTTGAGTGAGTCAGAGAACAGTCAGAGTCAGAGTGAGAGCAAGGGAAAGTAACAGCAAGAAGCTCTGTAGGAGCTAGGAGCTAAAGACCAGGGGCTGGAAGCTGAGCAGAGCTCGCCCTGGCAGAAGACAATAGGAACCGGACACAGGAGTCCGAAGCTGTGAGGACTTATATATCCAGCAGCAGAAACCAGCCGGCAGGGGATTTCAGGTCCTCTGGCCATAGAAGCCCGGAGGCTCAGTCACAAGCAAGGGACCAGCACTGCCGTCGTGGAGCGGAGGCTAACAGAAGGCCCCAAGTCACCAGCCATATGGGTGAGCACTACACGGTATACTGAGGGACGTGGGCTACTTCTACCCGCTTACAGCAAGGTAGCCAGGAAGAGAGCAGACAGACGGGGAGGCCTACAACTCCACCTGGCCAGGGGAACTCCTGCTTGCTCACAGACTGACCAGGCCTCTTATGCTAGCCAGTACTCCCGGGAGGGTCTACCTTATAATCATCAGTAAAGACCCTGAACTGCACTGCAAAGACTCTGAGTCGTTCCTGCTGCGCTCGTGCACCATCACCCCCATCATCCACACTCACTGCCCTGAGGCTATACTCCTCCCGAGGGGAGTTATCCCATTCTATGCTGCGCACACAACACCAGCCTCAGCGGTCTGCCTCGCAGCGGTGGTACTCCCTGACCGCAATCCACGAGTGGCGCAGTCGGACAATTAACCTCAAAACCTAAGAAAGACTGCCACTGGTTTGACCAGCCTGAGCCACGGGACCGGGTCACCGCCACGGAGACTACAGACCCCAGAGACCCGGCACCGGGTATCCCACACACGTGTACACACGGCCCAGGGGGCGCGTCACATGCAGTACAGCATATTAAAAACATAAGTCCCATTATTGGGGAGTGGGTGTCCCATAGTATTTGCTTATGCCTTGCAAGCAAAAGCTGCCAAAAATTAGGACGGAGCAACTTGCAATGCCCCTTACAAGAGCCATGCAGTACAGCATATTACAAACATAAGTCCCATTATTGGGGAGTGGGTCTCCCATAGTATTTGCTTATGCTTTCCCAGCAAAAGCTGCCAAAAATTAGGACGGAGCAACTTGCAATGCCCCTTACAAGAGCCATGCAGTACAGCATATTACAAACATAAGTCCCATTATTGGGGAGTGGGTGTCCCATAGTATTTGCTTATGCCTTGCAAGCAAAAGATGCCAAAAATTAGGACGGAGCAACTTGCAATGCCCCTTACAAGAGCCATGCAGTACAGCATATTACAAACATAAGTCCCGTTATTGGGGAGTGGGTCTCCCATAGTATTTGCTTATGCTTTCCCAGCAAAAGCTGCCAAAAATTAGGACGGAGCAACTTGAAATGACCCTTACAAGAGCCATGCAGTACAGCATATTACAAACATAAGTCCCATTATTGGGGAGTGGGTGTCCCATGGTATTTGCTTATGCTTTCCCAGCAAAAGCTGCCAAAAATTAGGACGGAGGAACTTGCAATGCTGGCACCCTGGTGGTATAGTGGTGGTGGAGGCTGAGGATAAGGAGAAGAAGATTAAACAGCCGAAACAAGGAAGCGTATACCCATGTGTGGGTGTGAAGCGGTGCATGTGAATACACCTCCCGAAATAACACAGTGGATTTGACTTTATGTTACTCTGCTGTCATTTGGTGGTGATGAGAAGTCTGGCCCAATCCAGCCCTTGTTCATTTTGATAAGGGTCAGCTTGTCAGCATTGTCAGTTGACAGGCGAGTGCGCTTATCAGTTATAATTCCCCCAGCGGCACTAAAAACACGTTACGATAGCACGCTAGCGGCAGGGCAGGCCAGGACCTCCAAGGCGTACAGAGCGAGTTCATTCCAAGTGTCCAGCTTGGATACCCAATAATTAAAAGGCACAGAGGAATCACGGAGGACGCTGGTATGATCGGCAAGGTACTCCCTCACCATCTTTTGAAACTTTCCACTCCTTGTGAGAATACGCCGCGCCTCAGGGCCTGTAAGCTGGGCGGGTGTCAGAAAACTGTCCCAGAACGTTGACAGTGTTCCCCTGCCTCTGCTGGATTGGAGTTGCATCTCTCTCGCCTGTACGCCTTGGTTGGGCAACGAACTGTGACCTCTGCCGCAAGCGTGTTCAGATGGGAATTTTTTTAAGAGTTCTGCAGCAAGGGCCTTCTGGTATTGCCCCATTTTTGTAGACCTCTCCACCTCAGGAATAAGAGAGTGAAAGTTCTCCTTGTAGCGGGGGTCTACAAGCGTCACCAACCAGTAATGACTGTCACCCAACATTTTGACAACGCGAGGGTCACGGTTAAGGCAGCGTAACATAAAGTCAGCCATGCGTGCCAGACTGGTAACGGGCAAGATTTCCGTGTCCTCACTAGAGATGAGCGTTGTTCTACTCGAACTGTTCACCAATCTCAAATTCGAGCTGTTTTGGGCGGTGTTCGAGCCGTTCGGCGAACACAAACAATTTGAGAAAAATTCGGCTGTTCGAGGTTATGTTCGATAACTGTTCGTGCACCAAAATCATAACTGGATTTTTTCTCAGTAATGATGAAAATTAATGTTAATACGCAGTTTGAGTGTACAGCGGGGTGGGGGGAGGGGCAGGGGATGGATCTCTGCAGGAACAATGAAGATCTCCATTTTTTTTCCTCTTTCCCGCATTTACAGTGGGGAGGTACAATCTGTCAGCCTATCAGCAGCGCACACACGGAGCGAAGTGCTTTTTTTCACACAAGCAAGGGCATGTGTCATTGGCAGTGTATGTCACATGTCCTTGCCCTATAAGACCAAGCCATTTTCCCCGTCGCCACCATTTTCTCACTGCTGCAGCTGCGTGTTAGATGGCACCGCTGTTGCTGTGTGTGCTATACCTTGTTAATTTCAAGCCAATTTTCGCACAAATCTACAGATAGCTTGGGAGTAGGGAATAGTTGTGATTGCAGTCCTTTTAAGGACTAGGTTACAGCATTTCCTACGACTTTTATCAGGCAGGTCTGTGCTCTTAAATAGATAGATTGTGGGAGTAAAGACTAATTGTAATTGGAGTCCTTTTCAGGACTAGGTTACATCAGTTACTATCAGTTTTTGCCAGGCAGGTCTGTGCCAGTGCTGTGCAAGTTTTTTTCACAGCATTTGGCTGAATCTAGCAAAGCTAATCCTTTTTGGCCTATTGCAGAGTGTGTTAGTCAGTGGAGTAGCCTATCTGTGTTGCAAGATATACCACCTGTGTATAGAATACCAATTTTTTTACTGCACCTAGTGAAGTAAAATCTTTTGGGCATAGCATCATTCTATTAGTCCATCTATACTGACCTCCATCATGTTGCAAATTGAATATAATTTTTTTCTGCATCTAGCTCTGAAAAAATATTGGGCTTCTAGCTGTGTGTGGGACTTGTTGTATTAGTCCATCTATACTGACCTCCATCAGGTTGCAAACTGCATATATTTTTTTCTTCATCTACCTCTGAAAAAATATTGGGCTTCTAGCTGTGTGTGGGACTTGTTCTATTAATCCATCTATACAGACCTCCATCAGGTTGCAAACTGAATATATTTTTTTCTGCATCTACCTCTGAAAAAATATTGGGCTTCTAGCTGTGTGTGGGACTTGTTCTATTAATCCATCTATACAGACCTCCATCAGGTTGCAAACTGAATATATTTTTTTCTGCATCTACCTCTGAAAAAATATTGGGCTTCTAGCTGTGTGTGGGACTTGTTGTATTAGTCCATTTATACTGACCTCCATCAGGTTGCAAACTGAATATATTTTTTACTGCATCTACCTCTGAAAAAATATTGGGCTTCTAGCTGTGTGTGGGACTTGTTCTATTAATCCATCTATACAGACCTCCATCAGGTTGCAAACTGAATATATTTTTTTCTGCATCTACCTCTGAAAAAATATTGGGCTTCTAGCTGTGTGTGGGACTTGTTCTATTAATCCATCTATGCAGACCTCCATCAGGTTGCAAACTGAATGTATTTTTTCTGCATCTACCTCTGAAAAAATATTGGGCTTCTAGCTGTGTGTGGGACTTGTTCTATTAATCCATCTATACAGACCTCCATCAGGTTGCAAACTGAATATATTTTTTCTGCAACTACCTCTGAAAAAATATTGGGCTTCTAGCTGTGTGTGGGACTTGTTGTATTAGTCCATCTATACTGACCTCCATCAGTTTGCAAACTGCATATATTTTTTTCTTCATCTACCTCTGAAAAAAATATTGGGCTTCTAGCTGTGTGTGGGACTTGTTCTATTAATCCATCTATACAGACCTCCATCAGGTTGCAAACTGAATATATTTTTTCTGCATCTACCTCTGAAAAAATATTGGGCTTCTAGCTGTGTGTGGGACTTGTTGTATTAGTCCATCTATACTGACCTCCATCAGGTTGCAAACTGAATATATTTTTTTCTGCATCTACCTCTGAAAAAATATTGGGCTTCTAGCTGTCTGTGGGACTTGTTCTATTAATCCATCTATACAGACCTCCATCAGGTTGCAAACTGAATATATTTTTTTCTGCATCTACCTCTGAAAAAATATTGGGCTTCTAGCTGTGTGGGGGACTTGTTCTATTAATCCATCTATGCAGACCTCCATCAGGTTGCAAACTGAATATATTTTTTTGGCATCTACCTCTGAAAAAATATTGGGCTTCTAGCTGTGTGTGGGACTTGTTCTATTAATCCATCTATACAGACCTCCATCAGGTTGCAAACTGAATATATTTTTTTCTGCATCTACCTCTGAAAAAATATTGGGCTTCTAGCTGTGTGTGGGACTTGTTGTATTAGTCCATCTATACTGACCTCCATCAGGTTGCAAACTGAATATATTTTTTTCTGCATCTACCTCTGAAAAAATATTGGGCTTCTAGCTGTGTGTGGGACTTGTTCTATTAATCCATCTATACAGACCTCCATCAGGTTGCAAACTGAATATATTTTTTCTGCATCTACCTCTGAAAAAATATTGGGCTTCTAGCTGTGTGTGGGACTTGTTGTATTAGTCCATCTATACTGACCTCCATCAGGTTGCAAACTGAATATATTTTTTTCTGCATCTACCTCTGAAAAAATATTGGGCTTCTAGCTGTGTGTGGGACTTGTTCTATTAATCCATCTATACAGACCTCCATCAGGTTGGAAACTGAATATATTTTTTTCTGCATCTACCTCTGAAAAATTATTGGGCTTCTAGCTGTGTGTGGGACTTGTTGTATTAGTCCATCTATACTGACCTCCATCAGGTTGCAAACTGAATATATTTTTTTCTGCATCTACCTCTGAAAAAATATTGGGCTTCTAGCTGTGTGTGGGACTTGTTCTATTAATCCATCTATACAGACCTCCATCAGGTTGCAAACTGAATATATTTTTTTCTGCATCTACCTCTGAAAAAATATTGGGCTTCTAGCTGTGTGTGGGACTTGTTGTATTAGTCCATCTATACTGACCTCCATCAGGTTGCAAACTGAATATATTTTTTTCTGCATCTACCTCTGAAAAAATATTGGGCTTCTAGCTGTGTGTGGGACTTGTTCTATTAATCCATCTATACAGACCTCCATCAGGTTGCAAACTGAATATATTTTTTTCTGCATCTAGCTCTGAAAAAATATTGGGCTTCTAGCAGTGTGTGGGACTTTCTCTATTAGTCCATCTATACTGACCTCCATCAGGTTGCAAATTGAATATAATTTTTTTCTGCATCTAGCCCAGCCAATAGTTTTGGCCTAATACCACAGTTTGGCCACTCAGCTCTGCTCGGTTCCCATCCATTGTTTTTTTGTGCAAACAACTCCAGAGTTGTTAATTAGTTAACCACCAAAATGAGTGGAAATAGGCCTGCTGCTGGTGGAAAGGGGAATAGGCGTGTTGGGAAGGGGAAAAAAGGTTGTGTCCGTGGGGTAGGTGTTAAAGCAACAGTAACATCTGCAGAAGAAAGACCATCTTCCAGCCAAACTAAAATGTCTACTTCTTTTAGCGGACAATGTGATAAGATCCCTTTCTTACAGCCACGCCAATCGCTACAAATTCCAGATGAGGCACAAAAACAGCAGGTGCTTCAACGGATATCAAGTGCTCCTTTAAGTGGGCTCTCCTCCACATCAACTTCAACATCACAAATACTCCAGTCCTCAAAGGTGTCACCCCAATCGCACTTGCTTCCTCACAGCTCCCAAATCTCCAGCTGCCCGTCTGAGTATGAGGTAGAACAGATGGTTGAGTCTGCAGAGCTGTTTACTCATACTATAGCCTGGGAATCAGAGGTCGACTCCAGCGCTTCTGTGAATCCAGACGAGGAAATGATCTGCACTGATGCCCAGAATCTTTATGAGTCGGATCCAGGACCAGACGCAGAAGGTTCTGACCATAATGTAGACCCTCGTTCCCAAACTGTAACTCCTGTTGGTGGAGACAATGAGGAAGACGATGATAAGACTGAAATACCTGATTGGAGCGACAACTTTAGTTTTTTGTCAGGGCAGGAACAGGTTGGCTCTGAGGACGACGGGTGTGATAACGCACAGGGTGATGATGATGAGGTTGGAGATCCCACTTACTGTCAACCCACAGTCAGCCAAGAGATGAGGTCAGCAGAGGAGGTGGAGGAAGATGCTAGTGACGACGAGGTCAGGTTGCGCCTTCCTGGACAGAGACGTAGTACTGGAAGCACGTCAACAACTGCATCCTCAAACACAACTCTGCCTCTCACCACAAGTCGTGGTGGCTCTTCAGGTCGCATGGGTGCTAAGCCTTGCATAGCCTGGGCATTTTTTCAGATCGATAAAGATGTCCCAACTCGTGTTATCTGTAACAGTTGTCAGAAAAAGCTAAGTAGAGGCCAAAAAATGCATAGTTTGAGTACTTCATGCATGAACCGGCACATGGACATGAAGCATAAGTTGCAGTGGGAAGCTCAGTGTGCTACAATGCGGCCTAGCCGGCCGGGCCAACCACCGTCTGCCATATCTTGTGCATCCGCGGCCTCTTCATCCTCTGTGACTGGGGGGACAGCAGTCACACTTGTTTTGGGGCGCAGACCTGCCACCTCTTTACCCGCAACAGCCAGCGTGATTGGCAGGTCATCATTTTCTTTGGAGGTGGTAACACCAGCTGGTGTTGAGCGCTGTCCGACATCGATAGCACCACCTTTGGATGAAGGCAACCTAACATGTCCGCCTGCATCTTCCTCACAGACCGGCAGTTTGCCGGGGACACCCTTATCAACCCCGTCTAAGCACAATAGCCAGCCCTCGGTCCCTCAGATGTGGACAAGTAAAAGACCTTTTCCTCCTAGCCATGAGAAAGCTAAGAGGTTGAATTTCACCATCTGCAAGTTCTTGGCTACAGAAATGCTGCCTTTCCGCCTGGTGGACACAGAGGATTTTCGAGACCTTATGTCCGTCGCAGTGCCCCAGTACCAGATGCCCAGTCGGCACTACTTCTCAAAGAAAGGTATGCCTGCGCTCCACCAGCATGTCGCACACAACATCACCGCTTCTTTGAGAAACTCTGTGTGTGACAGGGTGCATTTCACCACAGACACTTGGACGAGTAGGCATGGACAGGGGCGTTACATGTCGCTGACTGGGCACTGGGTAACTATGGTGACAGCAGGACAAGGGGCTGCTGTCCAAGTCTTGCCGTCCCCACGAGTTGTGCGTCAATCCTCTTTATGTCAAAGTTCCTCCACTGCTTCTGCCTCCTCAACCTCCTCTCGGTCTTCCACCTGCACCCAAAGCCTGTCTGGTCATGCCACAAGCTTTCTAACTGCGCAGAAGGGATCCTGCACACCTCCTTACTATGCTGGCAGTAGGGCTCAACGTCATCAGGCGGTTTTTACATTGAAATGTCTGGGAAATGTGAGTCACACAGCTGAGGAGTTGTGGTCAGCTCTGGAGAACCAATTTCATGAATGGTTGTCTCCACTGGACCTGAAACCAGGGAAGGCCGTGTGCGACAATGCTGCAAACCTGGGTGCGGCCCTTCGCCGGGGCAATGTCACACACGTGCCTTGTATGGCTCACGTGTTGAACCTGGTTGTCCAGCAATTTTTAGCCCACTATCCCAGACTAGATGGCCTTCTGCAGAGGGCACGGTCGCTGTGTGCTCACTTTCGCCGTTCGCATCCCGCAGCTCAGCGACTTACATCTCTACAGAAGTCGTTGGGCCTGCCACTTCACCGGCTAAAATGCGATGTGCCTACCCGGTGGAATTCAACTCTGCACATGTTGCAGCGACTGTGGCAGCACCGACAAGCCCTGGTGCAATACGTTCTGACGTATAGCCTGGGCCAACGAGATCCAGAGGTGGGGCAAATCACGCTGGAGGAGTGGTCTCAGATCAGGGACCTATGCACCCTTCTGCACAGTTTTGAAATGGTGACGAAGATGTTTAGTGCTGACGATGCCATTATCAGCATGACTATTCCGGTGATTTACATGCTGGAGCACATGTTAAACAGAATTCGGAGTCAGGTGGTGGCACAAGAGGAGGTGGAGGAAGTAGAGGAGGAGGAGTTGTATGCGGAAGGGCTAACATCTGCAAGGTCCAGACGGTCGGCAGCACCAAGGCGGCAGGCATGTGAGGGTGGGGGAGATGGTTTTACCAGGGCGCATGGTAGCAGCCAAAATAGTGAGGAAGGTGCAGGAGCCCAGGAAGAAGTGGAGGAAGAACTGATGGAAGACTCATCAGATGAGGGAGACCTTGATCACATTTCTGTTGTGCGAGGTTGGGGGGAGAGGACAGAGGAAGGAAGCATGATTGTTACCTCGCCACCAACACAACAGGGACTTGGTGCTCCTGGATGCGCAACACACATGAGTGCCTTCTTGCTGCACTACCTGCAACATGACCCTCGAATTGTGAGAATTAGAAATAATCCTGACTACTGGGTTGTCACACTGTTAGATCCCCGGTACAAAAGTAAATTTGCAGAAATTATTCCTGCCATAGAAAGGGATGCACGCATGCAGGAGTATCAGCAGAGACTGTTGCAGAATCTTACATGTGCTTTTCCACAAAATACCAGTGGTGCACGTAGTGAATCTCACAGTTCCAACTTGCCAACCGTGGGACTGTCAAGTGTTCAGCACTCAAACCGTAACAGAACCACAGTATCTGCTGGTAACATCAATTTTGCGGAATCATTTCACCACTTTTTTAGCCCATCCTTTGCAAGGCCACAGGAGACAAGAAGTCTGACACATAGTCAACGCCTAGAGACGATGGTACAGGAGTATCTCCAAGTAAACATTGAAGCCACGACTGTGTCACTGGACCCTTGCTCTTTTTGGGCTTCCAATCTGGATAAATGGCCGGAGCTTGCCACTTGCGCCTTGGAGATCTTGTCATGCCCCGCAGCCAGCGTTCTGTCTGAACGTGTGTTCAGCGCTGCTGGTGGTGTGCTGACAGATAAGCGCACGCGGCTCTCCACTGATAATGTAGACAGACTCACGTTCATAAAGATGAACAAATCATGGATCCGAAACGACTTTTCTACCCCTGTGTCATCCTGGGGAGAGTAAAAGCTTGATGATTGGTTAAAATCACCCTACCAACCGTTTTAAGCTTTCAAATTACTAATCATGTTTATCTGTATCTTGGCTGGAAAATAATTTGGGCTTTGTAGCAGTGTGCAGCACTGATTCTATTAGGCCATCTATAATAAGCTCCACCAGATTTAAAATTACTAATCATGTTTATCTGTATCTTGACTGGAAAATAATTTGGGCTTTGTAGCAGTGTGCAGCACTGATCCTATTAGGCCATCTATACTAAAGCTTCACCAGATTTAAAATTAATAATAATTTTTAGCTGCATCTAGCCCGGAAAATAATTTTGGGGCTCCGAGATGCGCAAGACACATAAGTGCCTTCTTGCTGCACTACCTGCAGCATGACCCTCATATTGTCAGAATTCGAAGTAATCATGACTACTGGGTTGCCACACTCTTAGATCCCCCAAACTTTTCGATCAACCTTTTCATTTTAATAAAGACCAAAAAAATGGTCATTTTTGAAATTATAAGCATTAGCAGGTTGTTAGAAACTGAAATCAAACAGTTTTCAACTCAAAACTTTATTCTAGGTGATGTTACATTTTCACATAGGACCCCTTGTTCGAAAGGAGCTTCTGAACTCTCTCGTCCATTGAATTTGTCAGGTTTTGGATGGTTTCTGCTTCAATTGTTTTGCATGAGGACAGAATACCCTCCCAGAGCTGTTGCTTAGATGTGAACTGCCTCCCGCCATCATAGACACTCCTTTTAATGATGCTCCAAAGGTTCTGAATGGGGTAGAGGTCAGGGGAGCATGGGGGTCACACCATAAGTTTGTCCCCCTATATGCCCTTTTATGCCCATATCAGCCAGAGATGCAGATGTTTTATGTGCAGCATGAGATGGTGCATTATCATGCAGAAAAATGATCTTGCTGTGAAATACACGGTTCTTCTTCTTGAACCATGGCAGGAAGTGCTGTTTGAGAAAATCCACATACATTATGGAGTTCATCTTTAGCGCCTTCAGGGATCCTAAAGGGGCCGACAATCTCTCTCCCCATGATTCCAGCCCAAAACATTACTCCACCTCCTCCTTGTTGGCGCTGTAGCCGTGTTTGCTTGGGGTGTCCATCAACCAGCCATCCTCCACTCCATCCATCTGGACCATCGAGCGCTGCAAGGCACTCATCCGTGAACAAAACAGTTTTGAAATCAGTCTTCATGTAATGTTTGGCCCACTGGAGCCATTTCTGCTTGTGTGAAGTGGATAGAGGAGGTCGACAGGATGGCGTATGCACAGCTGCAAACCTTTGAAGGACCCTGCATCTTGTTGTTCGGGGGACGTTGGAGGCACAAGCAGCTTCAAAAACTTGTCTGCTGCTATGACAAGGCTTTTTTGCCGCTGCTCTTTCAACCTGACGTAATTGCCTGTAGGAAAGAGTCCTCAATATGCCCTTATCAGCACGCACACGTGTGTACTGTGAATCAGCTACATACTTCTTGATTGCCAAGACACTTCATCCTGATCATCGCACAATGTTGATTGTAGTCATGCCTTGACCTAAACACTCCACAATTTGTTGCTTCTCAGCAGCCGACACATCCTTTTTCTTTCCCATTTTGGCAGAAAATGTAGGCTGCTTAATAATGTGAGACAGCCTTCTTAAGTAGTCTTGCCTTTCATTGGACACACCTGCCAAACTAATTAGCACAGGTGTCTGCAATTGCTTACAGTGATATAAAGAGCCCTGACACACATCACCATCAATGAGTTTAACTGACAAACAAACAAATTCTTCCCTTATCACTCCTAAACACTTTTTGCATAATAATTTGGAACACAGTGTACATGTGCTTTTCCACAAAACACCAGTGGTTCACGTAGTGAATCTTACAGTTCTAACTTGCCAACCGTGGTCTGTATGGAGTTGTTCAATAAAGGGCCCAAAATTAAGATAACATAGATGGGAGAGGTCTCTATGAATAGGAATTCCTAAGTATTTGATACCCTGTGAGGGCCAGGCAAAGGGAAAGTTGGACTGGATGGAATCCTATATGGATTTGGGGAGGGAGACATCGAGGGCCTCAGACTTCGCTGCATTGATTTTAAAATTTGACCATGTAACAAAGTGATCTATTTCAGCCATAACAGCATGGATGGATATATGTGATTGAGTGATATATACTAGGACATCATCAGCAAATAGAGAGCACTTGTACTCGGTGCCTCCCACCTCAATCCACCTAATATTGGGGTTATGGCGAATTGATGAGAGCAGGTGCTCCGTCACTAGGATGTATAAGAGAGGGGACAGAGAACATCCCTGCCTTGTCCCATTGGTGATTGTGAAAGGTGATGAAAATGTTCTGACGCGCCCCCTGGGCCTTGGGACACCCGGAGCCGGACCCTTTTTGGTGGATGCTGGTGGTTGTAGTCTCCGTGGCGGCAACCCGGTTCTGTGGCTCAGGGCGGTCAAACCAGTGGCGGAACTATTTATGTGGTTTTGATGTTTAAATGTCCGACTACGCCACCTGTGGATTGCGGTCAGAGTGAACCGCCGCTGCAGGGCAGACCGCTAAGGCTGGTGTTGTGGGTGCAGCAGAGCGTAGCATAACTCCCCACGGGAGGAGTATAGCCTCAGGGCAGTGTATGCGGAGGATGGGGGTGATGGTGCAGGGCAGCAGCAGTAATGACACGGAGTCAGTGATGCAGTCCAGGGCCTTTACTCACAGTTCTTATTATCCAGATCACGTCTGCAGGTAACGGCTGCCCACGTCGTACTGTGCTCACCAGGTGAGGGGCTCAGACAACTCCCAGATAACTTTGGAGTGCTTCACAGGACCCCCTTTGTGTGTCCTTTGTCTGGCCTTTCTTACCAACCCTTCTGTACGGCTGCCTCGGGCCTCCTCTTGGTAAACTTGGCGCCAGTTTCCCTGACCCTATGTGGTGCCTTCCTAGCGGGTGTAGCGAGGGACTGCGCCACATAAAATGTCACAGCCTCCTGTTTCTAGCTGAGGGTCGTTTCCTGCCTCCACTAGTTTCGGGGACCGGTCTCCCCCTTTGGCCTGACCCCTCCACGCAGGTGGATTCGGGCGTGCGGTGGCGACTCGCCCGTCCGCACCCCTGAGATCCCTTCGTTCCTCGTTCCTGGAGCCTTCTCCGCTCCTCTTCCTTCCTTCTCCCTCTTCCAGGCCTGGGCCTCTGTTACTAGGCCCGCCTCCGGAGCAGAGCTCATGCAGAGCCCCTGCTCCCTGCCACTTCTGCTCAGACTTCTCTGCACTGAACTAAGATGGTGCCCACCTTTTCTACTCCCTTCTCAATGCACCCAGGAACTGCTTCCTCCCTGCTCCTGCACTACAGGGTTCCCCTTCCTCAGTGTTCCCTCCCCCCACTCCAGCCAGGGACAGGGACTGTCGTGCCCATCTCAGGGGCATATTGGTCGCCCTGCCCCACGGCAATGTGGTGTAATGCATACAGGTGTCGGGTCCTGATCCACACTACATCCTTACCTGAGAGTGAGATATCACACCTCTGGGTGAGGTGCAATACCTCTGTAGCAACCGAGCCCTCAGGGTGCTACAGTTCCATTTATCTTCAGCCTAGGTGACGTATTGCGATACAGGGCCGTGATTTTGGCTATAAAAGGGTCCCCTAGACCCCTACCCCAAGCTTTTTAAGAGAATCATATATGGCGTGCCAGGAGACTCTATGGAATACTTTCTCAGCATCCAACGAGAGTATCTAATTACAAATTTTTAACTGCATCTAGCTCAGGAAATACTTTGTGCCTAGTAGCAGTGTCTGCTAGTCAGCGGATTATCCCGGCTATTAAGCAAGCTACACCACCTGTAGTTTGGACACTTCATTTTTTCAAAGGAAATGCTTCGGGACCACGGGATACTCAGTGAAGAGCATCAGGAGGCACCCCAAGGCATAGGGGCTCGGACTGGCAGTAGGATGCCTTGCGGTGGACAACCGAGCTCGATCCTTATAAAAGCTTTTTAACTGCAGCAGCTTTAGTGGACGCTACTGGAGCTGGAATTACGCGGCTGCTGGCATGAGACTTGCCCTCCAATAGATCCTTGTAAATGGATTTAAAGTGTATTTATTCAAATTAGAGAGACAATTTAAATTAAAAAGCTTAGAGCTGCCTCCACCACAGGGGGGCTCGCTCGACCCACCAGCGGACAGGCACCAGTATTGGGAGAGGGGGGCTGGCCGTCAGGGTTCACCGCGGCTCTGGCACAAACCCGGCGACACGGAGGTGGCACGGGCAGGAGCGGACTGAACGTGTCGGCTTCTCACTTTTTGGATTTTAGAAGGGCATGACATGCCTATATCTGTGTCTCCCCCTCCTTTTACTCCTCCACCTCTTTTCTTTTCGCATGACTATATGTACTTGTCACTTTTCCATGTGTTAGTTGTGTCTTCTGAGCAGTTTGTCAGCTTTTGGACACCTTTGAAGGTGTTTTCTATGTGTTTCTATGTGTTTTTGTTTGCCTGCCATTGGTTTTAACGGTGTTCGAAGGTGTTCGACGAACAGTTCGACGAACAGTTCGGCGAACACACGGGTGTTCGACGAACCGAACCGGACTCGAACACTACGGGGGTGGCTCAACACTAGTCCTCACCAAGATGACGACTGACCATGCTCTCCTCCTCCTCCACCTCTTCCTCCTCCCCCCTGTCCTCAGGCCACCCACGCTGAACCGATGGTATGACACTTGTACAGGTACTACCGTCTACAACGCATGATAGCAGCTCCTGTTCTTCCGCCTCCTCCTCCTCCTCCTCCTCTCCCTCATTGTCCCCCAATGCACGTTGGGATGAGATGAGGCTGGGCTGTGTGTAATCGCCCGCTACGGCTTTTTGATCCATCTCATCATACTCTGGCTGCAATGCCTCCTCTTTAATTCTCTGCAGAGAGCGTTGCAAAAGACAGACAAGTGGGATGCTGACACTAATGATGGCGTCATCGCCACTCACCATCTTGGTGGCCTCCTCAAAGCTTGTCAGGATGGTACATATGTCAGACATCCAGGTCCACTCCTGAGGTCTTATGTGTGGAGTCTGACCTGAATATCGACGGCCTTGTTGCAGCTGGTACTCCAC
Source organism: Phyllobates terribilis (assembly GCF_046119375.1). Lineage (NCBI taxonomy): Eukaryota > Metazoa > Chordata > Amphibia > Anura > Dendrobatidae > Phyllobates > Phyllobates terribilis. The sequence continues at coordinate 1,211,140,886 of NW_027362761.1, forward strand.
AACTGCTCTCTTCTGCTCACAAATCCTTTGCAACATGTGGAGGGTAGAGTTCCAACGTGTGGGGACATCACACACCAGTCGGTGTGCCGGAAGCTGCAAACGCTGCTGCAACACAGCAAGGGCGGCGTAAGCTGTAGCCGACTTGCGAAAATGAGCTGACAGGCGGCGTACTTTCACGAGCAGATCTGGCAACTCAGGGTACGATTTAAGAAACCGCTGAACCACGAGGTTAAGCACATGAGCCAGGCATGGTACGTGTGTGATCTCACCTCGCCTCAGAGCCGCCACCAGGTTCCGGCCATTGTCACACACGACCATGCCGGGATGTAGGTTCAGCGGTCTCAGCCACAGATCTGCCTGCTCTTTCACAGCTGTCCACAACTCACAAGCAGTGTGAGGTTTATCACCTAAGCTTAGGAGTTTCAGCACAGCCTGTTGCCGCTTGGCGGAGGCAGTACTGCAATGCTTCCAGCTTGTAACTGATGTGGTGATATCTGAGATGGAGGCTGAACATGAGGAGGAGGAGGAGGAGGATGCGCAGGAGCTGTACACTATGGGGGCAACTCTGACTGACATAGGGCCCGCAATCCTCTGTGTGGGGAGGACGTGTTCCGCCCCAAGGTCCGACTGGGTCCCGGCTTCCACTATGTTTACCCAGTGTGCCGTCAGAGAGATGTACCGTCCCTGGCCACAAGCACTTGTCCACGTGTCCGTTGTCAGGTGGACTCTCCCAGTAACTGCGTTGTTGAGGGCACGGCAGATGCTTTGGGACACGTGCTTGTGTAGTGCGGGGATGGCACACCGGGCAAAATAGTGTCGGCTGGGGACTGAGTACCGAGGGACGGCCACCGCCATAAGATTGCGGAAGGATTCCGTCTCCACCAGCCTAAAAGGCAGCATTTCCAATGCAAGCAGTCGTGAAATGTGCGAATTTAGGGCTGTGGCCTGTGGGGCGTTAGCTGCGAATTTCCGCTTTCGTTCAAAGGTCTGGGATATGGACAATTGAATGCTGCGGTGGGACGTGGACGTGGACGTTGATGCTGTTTCTTGAGAAACTGCCATAACAAGTGAAGACTGAGAGGAGGGGGCATCTTTACATGCAGTATGGACAGGGGATTGCCTTGCACACACAACAGGGGGTTCTATTGCACGCACAACAGTGGAAGAAGCAGTGGTGACACCCGCTGACACTGGTCGTGGACCCTGGGTTTCGCCCCACAAAGTCGAGTGCTTTGCTGCCATGTGCCTGATCATACTGGTGGTGGTCAGGCTGGTAGTTTTGTCACCCCTGCTGATGCTGGCATGGCAGGTGGAACATATGGCCTTTTTGGGGTTATCAGCAGAGTCTTTAAAAAAATTCCAGACTCTGGAAGACCTACCGCTTGTACTGGCAACGTCCCTCGTGTTGGTGTTACGGTTGCCTGCCTTCTGTCTGCGGCCACCACACTGCTTCTTCCTGCCTGTTGGGGTACTCTGCCTCCCTCCCCCTGTGTGCTGCTGGCCTCACTCTGCATGTCCTCCTTCCACGTTGGGTCAGTTACTAGATCATCCACCACCTCCTCCTCTTCCACTTGCGCACCACGATCCTCCTCCTCACTTCCTGGCAATTGTGTCTCGTCATCGTCCACCTCTTGTGACAGATTACCAACGTCGACTTCCTGTGGCCGTGGCTGCTCAAATATTTGGGCATCGCAACATGGGATCTCCTCTTCCACCACTTCAAGCGTATCAGGCGAGGGGCCCAAATATGGAAATGGACCAGTGAACAGCTCTTCAGAGTGTCCAAGTGTGGGATCACTTGCTGTCTGACGACACTCGGCATGGTGGGAGGAAGGAGCATCAGGGTGAGGAGGAGTATGCGGCCGAGACTCACGGCTACTAAGAGTTGACCGTGTGGAAGACAGACCGGAGGTGGTGGTGCCCAGGTAACTGGAAGTATTGTCTGCTATCCAATTAATAACCTGTTCACACTGATCAGTTCTCAATACTGGTGTTGTTCTGTGCTTCCCTAGTAATTCGGTCAAGAAGTGGGAGCGAGAAGATGTGGCTGTTGGTTGTGGCACATTTTCACCTTGGCCACGGCCCCGTCCTCTGCACGAACCATCACCAGAACGTCCACTTCCACGTCCCTTGCCACGCACCTTGCCCATTGTAAATGAAGTAAAATAGCTTACACTTGCACTATCAATGGAAAAAGGGTAATAAAGAGTAGATTAGAACCGTGGAAGAGGAAAACCACAGTTATTGTTTACTGGGGTATACCACACTTTTTTAAATAGAGATATTTGCGGCTGAACAGTGAGCGACACACTCAAACTGCTTTTTTTTAGATACCAAAGGCCCAAAACTGAATAGTACAGCGATTTGACCCGTGGAACTGCGAAACCACACTGGGATGTCGGGCCTACACAAGACTATTTTCAACAGATATATTTTTGTGTCACAACAGTCAGGAGACACTACTGTTTTTCTTTACGGAAAAAACTACCAAAACCTGAATAATAGAGATTTTTTACCGTGGAACAGCAAAACCACAGTTATAATTTACTGGCCTACACCAGACTATTTTCAACAGATATATTTGTGTCTGAAAAATCAGGGAGACACTATTTTTTTTTTTTTTACAGCAAAAAATGCAAAAAGCAGGATAATAGAGATTTTTTACCGTGGAACAGCAAAAGCACACTTCTGTCTCTCTGGCCTACACCAGACTATTTTCAACAGATATATTTGTGTTTGAAAAATCAGGGAGACACTATTTTTTTTTTTTTTTTTACAGCAAAAAATGCAAAAAGCAGGATAATAGAGATTTTTTACCGTGGAACTGCAAAACCACACTTGTATTTCTCTGGCCTACACCAGACTATTTTCAACAGCTATATTTGTGTCTGAAAAATCAGAGGCACACTTTTTTTTTGGGGGGGGGTCACCAAAAGGTTAATAAGACGGGTATTTGTACATTGTGAAGGAGGAAAGAAAAAGAGGATTTAGATTAAAAAAAAGGATTTTTCCTGGCCCCCGGGACCTGGAGCTAAGTCCAGCAATTTCAGCAACAGGAGCACACAGGACTGTAATGCAGCGTTTGCTGGTATAACCACTGCGTCTCCTATACAGCCTGCCTGCCTGATATACCTGGGATGGATATTAGTCCTGAGAAGGACTGTTTGTTTGATCTGGCAGCCTTTACAGACCCTACACTAACTATTTTGCAGGATATATCTCTCCCTAAATCAGCAGCGCTGTCCCTACACTGTCTGATCCGGAGCGACTGTGTCCAAGATGGCGGCGCCCGGTTTTAAATACTCGAGGTGACGCTGTGCGGCCAGCCAATCACTGTAATGCCCACAAACAACATGGCTGCGGCATTACAGTGACTGGCTGGCAATCCCTGCATGTTCATTGGCTCTGTAAAGAGCGCCAAACATGCAGGGCGGAGACCCGAGCTCCCGCCCGAGTAACCCGGAAATGCTCGGTGCTCGCCGAACATCCCGAGTAGCGTGATGCTCGGGCGAGTACCGAGCAGTGTCGAGCATGTTCGCTCAACACTAGTTAGTACAATAAACCTCATTTCAAGGCAGAAACATTACTCTGTCCAACAGTTATTACATAAATCAAACTGAAATAGCTGTTGCAAAAACACCAATTTTTATAAAACATTAAGCTTAAGATTAATAGGGGTGTCCAACCTTTTTCATATAACTGTATATAATATATGAGATTAAATTTTTGTATTGAAGAACTGAAATAAATTAACTTTTTGATGATATTCTATTTTGTGAGAAGCACCTGCACGCCAATATCTCAAATTGCCTTGAAAAGACATGTGTGACACTCTCAGGTCTTCTAGGACTGTATCCAACTCCATCCCCTTTCAAGTTCTTTAATGCAGACACAGACTTGATAATGTAAAAGTGACCAACATACAGTGGTGTGAAAAAGTCTTTGCCCCCTTCCTGATTTCTTATTCTTTTGCATGTTTGTCACTTAAATGTTTCAGATCACAAAACAAATGTAAATATTAGACAAAGATAACACAAGTAACCACAATATGCAGTTTTTAAATTAAAGTCTTTACTATTAAGGGAAAGAGAAATCCAAACCTACAGGGCCCTGTGTGAAAAAGTGACTGCCCCCTAAGCCTAATAACTGGTTGGGCCGCTCTTAACAGCAACAATTGCATTCAAGCATTTGCGAAAGCTGGCAATGAGTCTTTTACAATGCTCTGGAGTAATTTTGGCCACTCATCTTTACACAATTCATGTAATTCAGCTACTTTGGAGGGTTTTCAAGCATGAACCCCCTTGTTAAGATCATGCTACATCATCTCAATCGGATTAAGGTCAGGACTTTGACTAGGCCACTCCAAAGTCTTAATTTTGTTTTTCTTAAGCCATTCAGAGGTGGACTTGCTGGTATGTTTTGGATCATTGTCCTGCTGCGTATCCCAAATTCGCTTTAGCTTGAGGTCACAAACAGTTGGCTGGATATTCTCCTTCAGGATTTTTTGAGAGACAGCAGAATTCATGGTCCCATTTACCACAGCAAGTCTTCCAGGTCCTGAAGCAGCAAAACAACCCCAGACCATCACACTACAACCACCATATTTTAATCTTGGCATGACATTCATTTTCTGAAATGCTGTGTTACTTCTACGCTAGATGTAATGGGAGATACGCCTTCCAAAAAGTTCAACTATCGTCTCGTCAATCCACAGAGTATTCTCCCAAAAGTCTTGGCGATCATCAAGATGTTTTCTGGCAAAACTGAGACAAGTCTTTATGTTCTTTTTGCTCAGCGGCGGTTTTCGTCTTGGGACTCAGCCATGCTGCCTTTTTTGCCCAGTCTCTTTCTTATGGTGGAGTCATGAACACTGACCTTAATTGAGGCAAGTGAGGTCTGCAGTTCTTTGTATGTTGTTGTGGGGTGTTTTGTGACCACATGGATGAGTCGTCGCTGAGCTCTTGGGGTAATTTTATTCGGCCGGCCACTCCTGGGAAGGTTCACCACTGTTCCATGTTTTTGCCATTTGTGGATAATGGCTCTCACTGCGGTTCGCTGAAGTCCTAAACCTTTAGAAATGGCTCTATCCAGACTGATAGATCTTAATTGCTTTGTTTCTCATTTGTTCTTGAATTTCTTTGGATTGCAACATTATGTCTAGCTTTTGAGGATTTTTTGGTCTACTTCATTTTGTCAGGCAGGTCCTATTTAAGTGATTTCTTGATTGAGAACAGTAATCAGGCCTGTGTGTGGCTAGGGAAAGTGAACTCGGCTTCCCAAAGATGTGATAAACCACTGTTCACTGTTAATTTATGTTTCAAGGAGGGGGGCAATCATTTTTTCACACAGGGCCCTGTAGGTTTGGATTTCTTTTCCCCTTAATAGTAAAGACCTTAATTTAAAAACTGTATTTTGTGATTACTTGGTTATCTTTGTCTAATATTTACATTTGTTTTGAGATCTGAAACATTTAAGTGTGACAAACATGCAAAAGAATAAGAATTCAGGAAGGGGGCAAACAGTTTTTCACACTATTGTATATGGCTATGGGTAAATGGATGGTAGCCAGTGGTAATCAACAGCCAGTTTAACAACATGTCCTGCAGGACTTTTTATGCTTTTTAAAATTAAAAATGGTCCAAATATTATCCCTTTTTGAGGGTAGATGACTAACGTGCCAGTGTTTATTATCATGCTGTGTATACAGCAGAAGCCATGGCTTTTTAACAAGTGATAGTTCAAAAATTATCCTTTTTTTACGGCAAAGCAACAGCTTTGGTGGTTGAAAACTGAAGAAGCAATTGCTGGACTTTTTTGGCAGCCAAACAATTATTAATTATCCTTTTTTTGTGGAGTAGCAACAGGTTTGGTGTCTGAAAATTTAAAAACCAATGTCTTGACTTTTTTTGGCAGTTACAAAATTTTTAATTATCCCTTTTTTGTGGAGTAGCAACAGGTTTGCTGTTTGTTCGTAAAATGAATGAACAATGGGGAAGCAACAGGGCCCAGATAATATGGCCAATGAAGTACGAATGGGAAGCACAAGTTCAGGGCCCACACAGTAAGGCAGATGAAAAAGCGATGGCTTGCTTCTATTTTATGTGTGTCTCTTTCACAAATTTTCTTTTGGGCAGAAATAAAAGGTTTAGAATTTTTTTTTGTCACCTTCATCTAAGAGCAATGAAACTTTTTCTAATTTTCCATTATTATAGCTGTACGAGGACTTTTATTTGCGGGACAAGTTTTAGTTTCGAATGTCACTTTTCACTTTTATATATATGATTCTCTTGCATAGATTTTTTTTTTATTTCAGCGGTGAGAAAAAAAATCAGGGTAATTAAAAATAAAAGTTTGGTTTGTGTGATCATTTTCTGAGTCTCGTAAGAGTTTTGTTTTTCTGTTGAACCTGTATGAACGGTTGTATTTTGTGACCTGAGTTGACTGTTTTATTATTACTAATTTGGAGTACATAGGATGTTTGTTTAATTAATTTAATAATTAAATATTTTATATATTGGACCTTTGCTGAAAAATTCTACATGTATCATCTATCCACAGTTACTTATTAGGGTAACCAATTTAAGGACTCCCAATTTCTCACAAAACAAATTCACTACATTTTAAAACATGATTGCAAACTCTTGACAAACTAAAACTCACATATCAACCACTCGGTGGCCACATAGAGACACATGGCATAAACATTTACTGACAGAGTATCACAAAATCGTGTATTTCTTTTGTAAAGTTGGTCATCTCATATCTAACATCTCAGCATATGTCGAACCAAGGTAAAAGGTAAGAAAAGGTCAGTGACGTTACAAGAATGGGAAGGAGGTGATGCCAAAAAATGTCAAGTTCTCCTATACTAGCATGATGGTGGTAAACTGGGCCAGCTGCAGCTTTATGTGGGCAAAAGAGCAATGGAGGGAGGTGACACAAAGTTTTAAACTAAAGTGGTTGTCCCCTATCAGAAAACTTTCTTCCATTGAGATTAGCAAATCTTTTGAAATTTGAATTTCCAAGCTCTGGATACTTTTTTTGTGGCAAATCAATTTTCAGTCAATCGCGAGCATAACCATTCTATATTGTATTGTGTATAACACTCTGAGGTCTCCTAGAACTGTAGCCATTTTCTTTCAAGCTCTGTAATGCAAACATGGTCTTAGTAATGTCACAGTGACTGTATATGACTGTGGATAAACAAATAGTAATTGGTCTTCAATGCTTTGCTTTCACTCACTATCTTAAGAGTTTTTTCAGTGATTTATGGTTTTCTCTCCCTATATCTATTGCTAAACTATGAGCACTGACGTCTTCTAACTGTCAAGATTCACTGCAAAATGGCTGCTGCCTTCCCTGCCTCTGCTTGAATACAGACTAGGATAGACCCTCTTTATTTGCTCCAAATGGCTGCTACCCTTCCTGCCTCTGTTTTTATACAAACAATGATAGTGCCTCTTTATTCACCCGAATGGCTGCTGCCCTTCCTGCCTCTGCTTTTATACAGACTATGATAGTCCCTCTTTATTATCTCCAAATGGCTGCTGTCTTCCCTGCCTCTGCTTTTATGCAGACATTGATAGTCCTTCTTTTTTCACCCCAAATGGATGCTGCCTTCCCTGCCTCTGCTTTTATACAATGATAGTCCCTCTTTATTGACCTCAAATGTCTGCTTCCCTTCCTACCTCTGTTTTTATACAGACTATGACAGTCCCTCTTTATTGACTCCAAATGGCTGCTGTCCTTCCTGCCCCTGATTTTATACAGACTTTGATAGTCCTTCTTTATTCACCCCAAATGTCTGCTGCCCTTCCGGCCTCTGATTTTATACTGTCTATGATAGTCCCTCTTTATTGACCCCAAATGGCTGCTGTCCTTCTTGGCTCTGCTTTAATACAGACTATGATAGTCCCTCTTCATTCACCCCAAACGGCTGCTGCCTTCCCTGCCTCTGCTTTTATACAAACAATGATAGTCCCTCTTTATTGACCCCAAATGTCTTCTGCCCTTCCTGGCTCTGCTTTTATGCAGACTATGATAGCCCCTCTTTATTTTCTGTGCTGCACCATGTGAAGTGATAGCTGGAAGACATTATGGGGAGGTCTGCATGGCTGCACCCAAGTTCATATGATATTTTCCTGGCTGATGAAACCTTTTGCAATTCGGAAAATGACTGGCCACGTATTGGTGATTCTCGCTGATCGAATTGTTGGAATTCCATTAAATTTTGTAAATTTGACTGAGAATTAAATTTGCGTTGCATCTATTCACTCATTCTAGTACATTTTATTTACTAATTTGTGATGCTTACTATGAAGGGTGTATCAAGGAGTAAGTTTTATCCATTTTTAATCTGTTATTTTTCAGTTTTATTTTTCATGTTTATTTCAATCTGCATAGAACATCACACTCTGCCCATAAAAAATGGATACTACAAAGGGAGTTAGAAAAAATCCTCGCATAGACAGCGGTGCTGTCTGCGGCTCACTGTTAGTGTTTCTGCCTCCCATTCGGCAGCCTCTGAGATTTAGTCTTGTCTAAAACCTGATACAGAGCCTAAAGTAAAGTTAAGTAGAATAATTTCCCAGGCATTGTCAGTAGACCAGGAAGGACTCTACCTCAAAATCTTCCTTCTGGGAAACCCCAAGGGGTGTAGATTAGAGATGAGCGTTGTTCTACTCGAACTGTTCGCCAATCTCAAATTCGAGCTGTTTTGGGCGGTGTTCGAGCCGTTCGGCAAACACGAACAATTTGAGAAAAATTCGGCTGTTCGAGGTTATGTTCGATAACTGTTCGTGCACCAAAATCATAACTGGATTTTTTCTCAGTAATGATGAAAATTAATGTTAATACGCAGTTTGAGTGTACAGCGGGGTGGGGGGAGGGGCAGGGGATGGATCTCTGCAGGAACAATGAAGATCTCCATTTTTTTTTCTCTTTCCCGCATTTGCAGTGGGGAGGTGCAATCTGTCAGCCTATCAGCAGCGCACACACGGAGCGAAGTGCTTTTTTTCACACAAGCAAGGGCATGTGTGATTGGCAGTGTATGTCACATGTCCTTGCCCTATAAGACCAAGCCATTTTCCCCGTCGCCACCATTTTCTCACTGCTGCAGCTGCGTGTTAGACGGCACCGCTGTTGCTGTGTGTGCTATACCTTGTTAATTTCAAGCCAATTTTCGCACAAATCTACAGATAGCTTGGGAGTAGGGAATAGTTGTGATTGCAGTCCTTTTAAGGACTAGGTTACAGCATTTCCTACGACTTTTATCAGGCAGGTCTGTGCTCTTAAATAGATAGGTTGTGGGAGTAAAGACTAATTGTAATTGCAGTCCTTTTCAGGACTAGGTTACATCAGTTCCTATCAGTTTTTGCCAGGCAGGTCTGTGCCAGTGCTGTGCAAGTTTTTTTCACAGCATTTGGCTGAATCTAGCAAAGCTAATCCTTTTTGGCCTATTGCAGAGTGTGTTAGTCAGTGGAGTAGCCTATCTGTGTTGCAAGATATACCACCTGTGTATAGAATACCAATTTTTTTACTGCACCTAGTGAAGTAAAATCTTTTGGGCATAGCATCATTCTATTAGTCCATCTATACTGACCTCCATCAGGTTGCAAATTAAAACTAATTTTTATCTGCATCTACAGTACCTCTGAAAAAATATTTGGGCTTCTAGCAGTGTGTGGGACTTGTTCTATTAGTCCATCTATACTGACCTCCATCAGGTTGCAAACTGAATATATTTTTTTCTGCATCTACCTCTGAAAAAATATTGGGCTTCTAGCTGTGTGTGGGTCTTGTTCTATTAATCCATCTATACTGACCTCCATCAGGTTGCAAACTGAATATATTTTTTTCTGCATCTACCTCTGAAAAAATATTTGGCCTTCTAGTAGTGTGTCGGACTTTCTCTATTAGTCCATCTATACTGACCTCCATCAGGATGCAAATTAAAACTAATTTTTATCTGCATCTACAGTACCTCTGAAAAAATATTTGGGCTTCTAGCAGTGTGTGGGACTTGTTCTATTAGTCCATCTATACTGACCTCCATCAGGTTGCAAACTGAATATAGTTTTTTCTGCATCTACCTCTGAAAAAATATTGGGCTTCTAGCTGTGTGTGGGTCTTGTTCTATTAATCCATCTATACTGACCTCCATCAGGTTGCAAACTGAATATATTTTTTTCTGCATCTACCTCTGAAAAAATATTTGGCCTTCTAGTAGTGTGTCGGACTTTCTCTATTAGTCCATCTATACTGACCTCCATCAGGTTGCAAATTAAAACTAATTTTTATCTGCATCTACAGTACCTCTGAAAAAATATTTGGGCTTCTAGCAGTGTGTGGGACTTGTTCTATTAGTCCATCTATACTGACCTCCATCAGGTTGCAAACTGAATATATTTTTTTCTGCATCTACCTCTGAAAAAATATTGGGCTTCTAGCTGTGTGTGGGACTTGTTCTATTAATCCATCTATACAGACCTCCATCAGGTTGCAAACTGAATATAATTTTTTTCTGCATCTAGCTCTGAAAAAATATTTAGCCTTCTAGTAGTGTGTCGGACTTTCTCTATTAGTCCATCTATACTGACCTCCATCAGGTTGCAAATTAAAACTAATTTTTATCTGCATCTACAGTACCTCTGAAAAAATATTTGGGCTTCTAGCTGTGTGCGGGACTTGTTGTATTAGTCCATCTATACTGACCTCCATCAGGTTGCAAACTGAATATATTTTTTTCTGCATCTACCTCTGAAAAAATATTTGGCCTTCTAGTAGTGTGTCGGACTTTCTCTATTAGTCCATCTATACTGACCTCCATCAGGTTGCAAATTAAAACTAATTTTTATCTGCATCTACAGTACCTCTGAAAAAATATTTGGGCTTCTAGCAGTGTGTGGGACTTGTTCTATTAGTCCATCTATACTGACCTCCATCAGGTTGCATACTGAATATAATTTTTTTCTGCATCTAGCTCTGAAAAAATATTTGGCCTTCTAGTAGTGTGTCGGACTTTCTCTATTAGTCCATCTATACTGACCTCCATCAGGTTGCAAATTAAAACTAATTTTTATCTGCATCTACAGTACCTCTGAAAAAATATTTGGGCTTCTAGCTGTGTGTGGGACTTGTTGTATTAGTCCATCTATACTGACCTCCATCAGGTTGCAAACTGAATATATTTTTTTCTGCATCTACCTCTGAAAAAATATTTGGCCTTCTAGTAGTGTGTCGGACTTTCTCTATTAGTCCATCTATACTGACCTCCATCAGGTTGCAAATTCAAAATAATTTTTTCTGCATCTAACCCAGCCAATAGTTTTGGCTTAATACCACAGTTTGGCCACTCAGCTCTGCTCGGTTACCATCCATTGTTTTTTTGTGCAAACAAGTCCAGAGTTGTGAATTAGTTAACCACCAAAATGAGTGGAAAAAGGCCTGCTGCTGGTGGAAAGGGGAATAGGCGTGTTGGGAAGGGGAAAAAAGGTTGTGTCCGTGGGGTAGGTGTTAAAGCAACAGTAACATCTGCAGAAGAAAGACCATCTTCCAGCCAAACTAAAATGTCTACTTCTTTTAGCGGACAATGTGATAAGATCCCTTTCTTACGGCCACGCCAATCGCTACAAATTCCAGATGAGGCACAAAAACAGCAGGTGCTTCAACGGATATCAAGTGCTCCTTTAAGTGGGCTCTCCTCCACATCAACTTCAACATCACAAATACTCCAGTCCTCAAAGGTGTCACCCAAATCGCACTTGCTTCCTCACAGCTCCCAAATCTCCAGCTGCCCGTCTGAGTATGAGGTAGAACAGATGGTTGAGTCTGCAGAGCTGTTTACTCATACTATAGCCTGGGAATCAGAGGTCGACTCCAGCGCTTCTGTGAATCCAGACGAGGAAATGATCTGCACTGATGCCCAGAATCTTTATGAGTCGGATCCAGGACCAGACGCAGAAGGTTCTGACCATAATGTAGACCCTCATTCCCAAACTGTAACTCCTGTTGGTGGAGACAATGAGGAAGACGATGATAAGACTCAAATACCTGATTGGAGCGACAACTTTAGTTTTTTGTCAGGGCAGGAACAGGTTGGCTCTGAGGACGACGGGTGTGATAACGCACAGGGTGATGATGATGAGGTCGGAGATCCCACTTACTGTCAACCCACAGTCAGCCAAGAGATGAGGTCAGCAGAGGAGGTGGAGGAAGATGCTAGTGACGACGAGGTCAGGTTGCGCCTTCCTGGATAGAGACGTAGTACTGGAAGCACGTCAACAACTGCATCCTCAAACACAACTCTGCCTCTCACCACAAGTCGTGGTGGCTCTTCAGGTCGCATGGGTGCTAAGCCTTGCATAGCCTGGGCATTTTTTCAGATCGATAAAGATGACCCAACTCGTGTTATCTGTAACATTTGTCAGCAAAAGCTAAGTAGAGGCCAAAAAATACATAGTTTGAGTACTTCATGCATGAACCGGCACATGGACATGAAGCATAAGTTGCAGTGGGAAGCTCAGTGTGCTACAATGCGGCCTAGCCGGCCGGGCCAACCACCGTCTGCCATATCTTGTGCATCCGCGGCCTCTTCATCCTCTGTGACTGGGGGGACAGCAGTCACACCTGTTTTGGGGCGCAGACCTGCCACCTCTTTACCCGCAACAGCCAGCGTGATTGGCAGGTCATCATTTTCTTTGGAGGTGGTAACACCAGCTGGTGTTGAGCGCTGTCCGACATCGATAGCACCACCTTTGGATGAAGGCAACCTAACATGTCCACCTGCATCTTCCTCACAGACCGGCAGTTTGCCGGGGACACCCTTATCAACCCCGTCTAAGCACAATAGCCAGCCCTCGGTCCCTCAGATGTGGACAAGTAAAAGACCATTTCCTCCTAGCCATGAGAAAGCTAAGAGTTTGAATTTCACCATCTGCAAGCTCTTGGCTACAGAAATGCTGCCTTTCCGCCTGGTGGACACAGAGGATTTTCGAGACTTTATGTCCGTCGCAGTGCCCCAGTACCAGATGCCCAGTCGGCACTACTTCTCAAAGAAAGGTGTGTCTGCGCTCCACCAGCATGTCGCACACAACATCACCGCTTCTTTGAGAAACTCTGTGTGTGACAGGGTGCATTTCACCACAGACACTTGGACGAGTAGGCATGGACAGGGGCGTTACATGTCGCTGACTGGGCACTGGGTAACTATGGTGACAGCGGGACAAGGGGCTGCTGTCCAAGTCTTGCCGTCCCCACGAGTTGTGCGTCAATCCTCTTTATGTCAAAGTTCCTCCACTGCTTCTGCCTCCTCAACCTCCTCTCGGTCTTCCACCTGCACCCAAAGCCTGTCTGGTCATGCCACAAGCTTTCTAACTGCGCAGAAGGGATCCTGCACACCTCCTTACTATGCTGGCAGTAGGGCTCAACGTTATCAGGCGGTTTTTACATTGAAATGTCTGGGAAATGTGAGTCACACAGCTGAGGAGTTGTGGTCAGCTCTGGAGAACCAATTTCATGAATGGTTGTCTCCACTGGACCTGAAACCAGGGAAGGCCGTGTGCGACAATGCTGCAAACCTGGGTGCGGCCCTTCGCCGGGGCAATGTCACACACGTGCCTTGTATGGCTCACGTGTTGAACCTGGTTGTCCAGCAATTTTTAGCCCACTATCCCAGACTAGATGGCCTTCTGCAGAGGGCACGGTCGCTGTGTGCTCACTTCCGCCGTTCGCATCCCGCAGCTCAGCGACTTACATCTCTACAGAAGTCGTTGGGCCTGCCACTTCACCGGCTAAAATGCGATGTGCCTACCCGGTGGAATTCAACTCTGCACATGTCGCAGCGACTGTGGCAGCACCGACAAGCCCTGGTGCAATACGTTCTGACGTATAGCCTGGGCCAACGAGATTCAGAGGTGGGGCAAATCACGCTGGAGGAGTGGTCTCAGATCAGGGACCTATGCACCCTTCTGCACAGTTTTGAAATGGCGACGAAGATGTTTAGTGCTGACGATGCCATTATCAGCATGACTATTCCGGTGATTTACATGCTGGAGCACATGTTAAACAGAATTCGGAGTCAGGTGGTGGCACAAGAGGAGGTGGAGGAAGTAGAGGAGGAGGAGTTGTATGCGGAAGGGCTAACATCTGCAAGGTCCAGAAGGTCGGCAGCACCAAGGCGGCAGGCATGTGAGGGTGGGGGAGATGGTTTTACCAGGGCGCATGGTAGCAGCCAAACTAGTGAGGAAGGTGCAGGAGCCCAGGAAGAAGTGGAGGACGAACTGATGGAAGACTCATCAGATGAGGGAGACCTTGATCACATTTCTGTTGTGCGAGGTTGGGGGGAGAGGACAGAGGAAGGAAGCATGATTGTTACCTCGCCACCAACACAACAGGGACTTGGTGCTCCTGGATGCGCAACACACATGAGTGCCTTCTTGCTGCACTACCTGCAACATGACCCTCGAATTGTGAGAATTAGAAATAATCCTGACTACTGGGTTGCCACACTGTTAGATCCCCGGTACAAAAGTAAATTTGCAGAAATTATTCCTGCCATAGAAAGGGATGCACGCATGCAGGAGTATCAGCAGAGACTGTTGCAGAATCTTACATGTGCTTTTCCACAAAATACCAGTGGTGCACGTAGTGAATCTCACAGTTCCAACTTGCCAACCGTGGGACCGTCAAGTGTTCAACACTCAAACCGTAACAGAACCACAGTATCTGCTGGTAACATCAATTTTGCGGAATCATTTCACCACTTTTTTAGCCCATCCTTTGCAAGGCCACAGGAGACAAGAAGTCTGACACATAGTCAACGCCTAGAGACGATGGTACAGGAGTATCTCCAAGTAAACATTGAAGCCACGACTGTGTCACTGGACCCTTGCTCTTTTTGGGCTTCCAATCTGGATAAATGGCCGGAGCAAGCCACTTACGCCTTGGAGATCTTGTCATGCCCCGCAGCCAGCGTTCTGTCTGAACGTGTGTTCAGCGCTGCTGGTGGTGTGCTGACAGATAAGCGCACGCGGATCTCCACTGATAATGTAGACAGACTCACGTTCATAAAGATGAACAAATCATGGATCCGAAACGACTTTTCTACCCCTGTGTCATCCTGGGGAGAGTAAAAGCTTGATGATTGGTTAAAATCACCCTACCAAATGTTTTAAGCTTTCAAATTACTAATCATGTTTATCTGTATCTTGACTGGAAAATAATTTGGGCTTTGTAGCAGTGTGCAGCACTGATCCTATTAGGCCATCTATAATAAGCTCCACCAGATTTAAAATTAAAAATAATTTTTAGCTGCATCTAGCCCGGAAAATAATTTTGGGGCTCCGAGATGCGCAAGACACATAAGTGCCTTCTTGCTGCACTACCTGCAGCATGACCCTCATATTGTCAGAATTCGAAGTAATCATGACTACTGGGTTGCCACACTCTTAGATCCCCCAAACTTTTCGATCAACCTTTTCATTTTAATAAAGACCAAAAAAATGGTCATTTTTGAAATTATAAGCATTAGCAGGTTGTTAGAAACTGAAATCAAACAGTTTTCAACTCAAAACTTTATTCTAGGTGATGTTACATTTTCACATAGGACCCCTTGTTCGAAAGGAGCTTCTGAACTCTCTCGTCCATTGAATTTGTCAGGTTTTGGATGGTTTCTGCTTCAATTGTTTTGCATGAGGACAGAATACCCTCCCAGAGCTGTTGCTTAGATGTGAACTGCCTCCCGCCATCATAGACACTCCTTTTAATGATGCTCCAAAGGTTCTGAATGGGGTAGAGGTCAGGGGAGCATGGGGGTCACACCATAAGTTTGTCCCCTTTTATGCCCATATCAGCCAGAGATGCAGATGTTTTATGTGCAGCATGAGATGGTGCATTATCATGCAGAAAAATGATCTTGCTGTGAAATACACGGTTCTTCTTCTTGAACCATGGCAGGAAGTGCTGTTTGAGAAAATCCACATACATTATGGAGTTCATCTTTAGCGCCTTCAGGGATCCTAAAGGGGCCGACAATCTCTCTCCCCATGATTCCAGCCCAAAACATTACTCCACCTCGTCCTTGTTGGCGCTGTAGCCGTGTTTGCGTGGGGTGTCCATCAACCAGCCATCCTCCACTCCATCCATCTGGACCATCGAGCGCTGCACGGCACTCATCCGTGAACAAAACAGTTTTGAAATCAGTCTTCATGTAATGTTTGGCCCACTGGAGCCGTTTCTGCTTGTGTGAAGTGGATAGAGGAGGTCGACAGGATGGCGTATGCACAGCTGCAAACCTCTGAAGGACCCTGCATCTTGTTGTTCGGGGGACGTTGGAGGCACAAGCAGCTTCAAAAACTTGTCTGCTGCTATGACAAGGCTTTTTTGCCGCTGCTCTTTCAACCTGATGTAATTGCCTGTAGGAAAGAGTCCTCAATTTGCCCTTATCAGCACGCACACGTGTGTACTGTGAATCAGCTACATACTTCTTGATTGCCAAGACACTTCATCCTGATCATCGCACAATGTTGATTGTAGTCATGCCTTGACCTAAACACTCCACAATTTGTTGCTTCTCAGCAGCCGACACATCCTTTTTCTTTCCCATTTTGGCAGAAAATGTAGGCTGCTTAATAATGTGAGAGAGCCTTCTTAAGTAGTCTTGCCCTTCATTGGACACACCTGCCAAACTAATTAGCACAGGTGTCTGCAATTGCTTACAGTGATATAAAGAGCCCTGACACACATCACCATCAATGAGTTTAACTGACAAACAAACAAATTCTTCCCTTATCACTCCTAAACACTTTTTGCATAATAATTTGGAACGCGGTGTACATGTGCTTTTCCACAAAACACCAGCGGTTCATGTAGTGAATCTTACAGTTCTAACTTGCCAACCGTGGTCTGTATGGAATTGTTCAATAAAGGGCCCAAAATTAAGATAACATAGATGGGAGAGGTCTCTATGAATAGGAATTCCTAAGTATTTGATACCCTGTGAGGGCCAGGCAAAGGGAAAGTTGGACTGGATGGAATCCTATATGGATTTGGGGAGGGAGACATCGAGGGCCTCAGACTTCGCTGCATTGATTTAAAAATTTTACCATGTAACAAAGTGATCTATTTCAGCCATAACAGCATGGATGGATATATGTGATTGAGTGATATATACTAGGACATCATCAGCAAATAGAGAGCACTTGTACTCGGTGCCTCCCACCTCAATCCACCTAATATTGGGGTTATGGCGAATTGATGAGAGCAGGTGCTCCGTCACTAGGATGTATAAGAGAGGGGACAGAGGACATCCCTGCCTTGTCCCATTGATGATTGTGAAAGGTGATGAAAATGTTCTGACGCACCCCCTGGGCCTTGGGACACCCGGAGCCGGACCCTTTTTGGTGGATGCTGGTGGTTGTAGTCTTCGTGGCGGCGACCCGGTTCCGTGGCTCAGGGCGGTCAAACCAGTGGCGGAACTATTTATGTGGTTTTGATGTTTAAATGTCCGACTACGCCACCCGTGGATTGCGGTCAGAGTGAACCGCCGCTACAGGGCAGACCGCTGAGGCTGGTGTTGTGGGTGCAGCAGAGCGTAGCATAACTCCCCACGGGAGGAGTATAGCCTCAGGGCAGTGTATGCGGAGGAAGGGGGTGATGGTGCAGGGCAGCAGCAGTAACGACACGGAGTCAGTGATGCAGTCCAGGGCCTTTACTCACAGTTCTTATTATCCAGACCACGTCTGCAGGTAACGGCTGCCCACGTCGTACTGTGCTCACCAGGTGAGGGGCTCAGACAACTCCCAGATAACTTTGGAGCACTTCACAGGACCCCCTTTGTGTGTCCTTTGTCTGGCCTTTCTTACCAACACTTCTGTCCGGCTGCCTCGGGCCTCCTCTTGGTAAACTTGGCGCCAGTTTCCCTGACCCTATGTGGTGCCTTCCTAGCGGGTGTAGCGAGGGGCTGCGCCACATAAAATGTCAGAGCCTCCGGTTTCTAGCTGAGGGTCGTTTCCTGCCTCCACTAGTTCGGGGACCGGTCTCCCCCTTTGGCCTGACTCCTCCACGCAGGTGGATTCGGGCGTGCGGTGGCGACTCGCCCGTCCGCACCCCTGGGATCCCTTCATTCCTCGTTCCTGGAGCCTTCTCCGCTCCTCTTCCTTCCTTCTCCCTCTTCCAGGCCTGGGCCTCTGTTACTAGGCCCGCCTCCGGAGCAGAGCTCATGCAGAGCCCCTGCTCCCTGCCACTTCTGCTCAGACTTCTCTGCACTGAACTAAGATGGTGCCCACCTTTTATACTCCCTTCTCAATGCACCCAGGAACTGCTTCCTCCCTGCTCCTGCACTACAGGGTTCCCCTTCCTCAGTGTTCCCTCCCCCCACTCCAGCCAGGGACAGGGACTGTCGTGCCCATCTCAGGGGCATATTGGTCGCCCTGCCCCACGGCAATGTGGTGTAATGCATGCAGGTGTCGGGTCCTGATCCACACTCCATCCTTACCTGAGAGTGAGATATCACACCTCTGGGTGAGGTGCAATACGTCTGTAGCAACCGAGCCCTCAGGGTGCTACAGTTCCATTTATCTTCAGCCTAGGTGACGTATTGCGATACAGGGCCGTGATTTTGGCTATAAAAGGGTCCCCTAGACCCCTACCCCAAGCTTTTTAAGAGAATCATATATGGCGTGCCAGGAGACTCCATGGAATGCTTTCTCAGCATCCAACGAGAGTATCTAATTACAAATTTTTAACTGCATCTAGCCCAGGAAATACTTTGTGCCTAGTAGCAGTGTCTGCTAGTCAGCGGATTATCCCGGCTGTTAAGCAAGCTACACCACCTGTAGTTTAGACACTTAATTTTTTCAAAGGAAATGCTTCGGGACCATGGGATACTCAGTGAAGAGCATCAGGAGGCACCCCAAGGCATAGGGGCTCGGACTGGCAGTAGGATGCCTTGCGGTGGACAGCCGAGCTCGATCCTTATAAAAGCTTTTTAACTGCAGCAGCTTTAGTGGACGCTACTGGAGCTGGAATTACGCGGCTGCTGGCATGAGACTTGCCCTCCAATAGATCTTTGTAAATGGATTTAAAGTGTATTCATTCAAATTAGAGAGACAATTTAAATTAAAAAGCTTAGAGCTGCCTCCACCACAGGGGGGCTCGCTCGACCCACCAGCGGACAGGCACCAGTATTGGGAGAGGGGGGCTGGCCATCAGGGTTCACCGCGGCTCTGGCACAAACCCGGCGACACGGAGGTGGCACGGGCAGGAGCGGACTGGCCGTGTCGGCTTCTCACTTTTTGGATTTTAGAAGGGCATGACATGCCTATATCTGTGTCTCCCCCTCCTTTTACTCCTCCACCTCTTTTATTTTCGCATGACTATATGTACTTGTCACTTTTCCATGTGTTAGTTGTGTCTTCTGAGCAGTTTGTCAGCTTTTGGACACCTTTGAAGGTGTTTTCTATGTGTTTCTATGTGTTTTTGTTTGCCTGCCATTGGTTTTAACGGTGTTCGAAGGTGTTCGACGAACAGTTCGACGAACAGTTCGGCGAACACACGGGTGTTCGACGAACCGAACCGAACTCGAACACTATGGGGGTGGCTCAACACTAGTGTAGATATAAGAGAAAGAGACGCACTAGGCCCCAGATCCTCCCAACCTTGCCAGGCGTTGCCACAAATGTTCACATTGAATTTTAATTAAGTTTGGTGGCAAAGCAGTTGATAAAAATACACCAACATCTTGTGCAGAAGATTATTTCATAACAAGTTGTTTCTTCGAGGGTGAAAAGTTCTTCTGTGGTCTTGACATCCTTTGGTGATAGTTTACCATTTTTATTTTTTTTTGTCAATGTTTAAATCACTTTTACCTTCTGATTTTAGAAGTCTATTTTTTTTTGTTCATTTCTTGAAGAAAAGTTCCCGATGAACTCCTTGCAGATGTGCAGCAAGCATGGAATGGACTCGGAGAGACAATATTATATTGGGTTCTTCCAAGGGTCACATTTTTGGCTTTTGGACAAGAAGTAGAAGTAAACTATAACAGAAGGTAGTGTGTCATCACTCCATTTGGATACTGACTCAACGTGATATGGATTGAAGGTTATGCGCGCCGAAGTGGAGGGGGGATTTCTTTTAAATGAAGCCAAGAAACCTGGTTATGAAGAAACTACCATTGGAAGGGTGGTCTTCAGAGAACCTCGAGTGGCTCGACCTCACTACCCTCTGTATATGGACATCTGTGCTTGGTAATCTTTTTTTCTTATCGCTACTTTTACTAGTGGTTAGAGACGAGCAAACCGATCCAGAACAAATTGAATTTGTCATTAATTTCCCCAAAATTTCAGAATCTAAAATGATTAGCATGAATCCAGCAGAATGGCAGAAAGCATCGCTGCCACAGCTCCCCGGTGCTCCACGCCAGTCTTCGGTTCCCCGCTGCTCCCTTCCAGTGCAAAGGTCAATAATTGGCCTCACACAATGCCATAGAGTGCCCTTATAACACCAAACTGTGCCCTTGTGCCAACAAAGAGAAAAACAAAGCCAAGTATATAATACAGTCTAGTTCTATGTTATATCCACACTGTGCGAAATACTGAATTGCAGAAACTCACAGCTGATAATTACAACACTCTGCTGAGCACCAATTAGATTACAGGACTGCTGATCAATGGTCTGAAAACCATCTGTAACATGACAGGATAGTGAAACTAACACTCGGGGTACTGTCACGGGTGTGTCAGAGGTGACAGACAGTCGCCCTGCAGTTGGTTGCAGGAGATCTCTACGTTTGGCAATGCAGACATCTTAGAGACTGGCTGTCTCTAGGACCCAGCGGCTACCTCCCTCTGGCAAATTAGCTCCCTGGCCTGGGTGTATAAATACCTGGTGTGTCTGAGAGGGAGGTGACGGAGATATTCATTACTACTTGTGAGGCTTTAGCAAGAGCAGTACTTCGTCCTCTCTGGAGCTTGAGGCCATGTGCGCATTTGTCTGGAGTCGTCTAAAGCAAAGCAACCCGCCCCTGTTTGTCTACCCTATTGTCTATAGAGTTTAGTGGAGAACGACTAGTGCTCATCTCCACCCGTACCTAGCCTTAGCCATAAGCCAGGGAAAGTCAGGGCAAGGCACACGACTGCAGCGATTGGTGAAGAGCCAATATAGGGACAGTAGATGAGACAGGGTGACACTAGACCAGACTAGGCAGTCTCCCCTTCCCCCCTTTCCCTAGAGTCTGGGCTTCCTTTCCCTTTTCCCTTTGTGTTGCACTAAGTCTTTCACACACCTGGCGTGACATTCTCGCCGGCCAAGCACGTTTTTGAAAAGGAATAAAAACAACTGACATTTTGTTGTTTTTTTTCTTTGTGTGTTTTTGGGCGTGGACCTTTTTTTTTTCAGCAGCAGCATTAGCGGTTACAGGTTGCCAATGCGGGGGTTCCTGAAGGTAGGCCGGTCCGGCCTGAACCTAAGGTTGCCTTGGGAGACCGCATCTTTCTTCTTCACAAAGAAGAACCCTGCCACCACGGACGAAGATGAGGGTTTGATATGTACCTTCTCCAGACTTTCCGCAATGAAATCCTTCATGGCTTTTCTCTCAGGGCCAGAAAGATTATACAGTCTGGACTTTGGTAGTTTAGCTCCGGGTGTCAGGTGAAGAGGGCAGTCATATGCACGATGAGGAAGCAAATCCTGACACCCCCTCTCAGAAAAAACATCCTCAAAACAGGACAAAAACACAGGTAGGGTCTCTGTAGAGACTGCAAAAAAGGGAAATGTTTAAACAGTTCTCATGGCAGTAATCTCCCCATTCAATAATATCTCTGGATTTCCAATCCACTATCGGATTATGGTTCACCAACCAGGGAAGACCCAGTACAATTGGAGTGGGAATTGGGGTGGGAAGGCCGTCCAGTAAATAACAAGGAATTATCTCACAATGAACAAACCCCACCCTCAGTTTTACATGGGTTCTTCCACCTCCACCAGTACTGGTTCACCCCCAGACCACTCCCCTGGCACAGGGGCATTACCATGAAAAGAGGGCTCCTGAAAAGGTGGTCTCACCCACCTATCCCGAAGGCATCTATGAACAGGTAGAGCTAATGACATGACAGCCTCCAAGGACTCTGGAGTTTCATACATTGCCAAGGCATCTTGCAAACTTTCAGTAAGGCCCTGACAAAATTGGCTTCTAAGAGCCGGGTCTTTCCATTTGGTATCGGTTGCCCATCTGCGGAATTCGGAGCTATACATTTTCACTGACCGATTCCCCTGCTGAAGACGACGCAGCCTGGACTCAGCCAAGGAGATTCGGTCAGGATCATCATAGATGAGGGGAAGAGCTCCAAAAAAACCTCCTCAGACTGGAGAAAAACAGAACCCTGTAGCAAGGAGAAAGCCCAGGATTGAGGATCTCCCTGCAACAGGGAGATCACAATCCCCACTCGCTGCTCCTCATCTCCAGATGAGTAAGAACGAAGTTTCAAATACAATTTGCAAGCTTCGTTGAACACAAAATACTTGTCCTTACCTCCTAAAAACTGGTCCGGAAGGGCAACCTTGGGTTCAAGCTGGAAAGGGCTACCTGACCCCAAGATTAGGCATCTGCTGAACCTCAAAGCAAAGGTCAGACATCTCCAGAGACACCTTGTGCAACTGCTCTGCCAGCATTGTAATGAAATCCATGAACCTAGTGAGCCCAACAACTAGGGAAAGGGGGAGTGGAGACCCCTAGGCAGATCTAATATCACACTGCCTACCCTATTGTCCCTATACAGGCTCTGCACCTATTGCCGAGCAGGAACCTAAACCCTTAATGTTAGGCATCAGGCGTTTGCTGGATCTGAAATGGGTTCAGACCCATCTGAGGATTCTGTGGTCTCCCATTCAGGTCCAGCCACAGTTGATGTTGCACAGCATTTCCTTCAGTCCCAACACCTAGCTAGTGCATGAGATACTCCAGTTGTATCTTGGGTGTTTGTGCCTAGCACTATGAAGTATAGGTTGCGGAGGGAGTCGGGGCTCCGGCAACCTAAGTCCGAGATGCGCCGAACTGAGCATGTCCGTGACATGGCGGACTGTGATTGGTGGTTCAGGAACCAGCTGATCTGGTGACCTGGCACCGCCTGATTGGTCACGGGTGTCGTCACCAATGGTGCGACAGTGGGGCAGGGCTTAATCTTTAAAAGGCCCACCCACAAGCATGGCGGTGTGCTCAGATCATTTGAACTGGTTGTTTGTGGTGTGCAAGCTTTACTCTTGAGCTCCTCGAAGAGCCATAGCTTTATGCAGGCAGGTAGCTTAGGCTGACAGCTCGGCTCTGACCAGGGGGTTCGCCTTACACCCCGAGCCGTCTGCAGACGCCGTTCTCCCAGTACCGCCTGTGAGCCTTATAGAGCGGGTCTTCTCAGTCCGGTAGCACGCTGGCTGAGTACACGAATACCCGGTGGGCATCACACCCGTACAGTAGCGCCAACTCCTAAAGCGTAGCGCCTGTATCGAAGACAGGGCTACTGCTTCTTCTCCGGTCACACGTCTCCCTGCGGTTCTTGGAGATTGTGTGAACCGCTTTAGCGCCATTTCCCATAGCGTAGCGCCTGTATCGAAGACAGGGCTACTGCTTCTCCCCGGTCACACGTCTCCCTGCGGTTCTTGGAGGTAGTGTGAACCATTAGTCTCCTCCCGTGTGCTGTAACACGGAGAGGTTAGGCAGTTTGTAAGTGCGTCGCCGTGCACCTATCGGAGAAAGAGCATACCGCTATACCCGGTGCCATGTGAAGTTAACACGGAAGGGTTACATTTAAGTTGTCTCCTTCCTTTCCACCCGGAAAGTGTTCGGCAGCAGTCCACCAGGCTGCATTGCGGACCCCGGGGTCGGTTGCGTTCCATTATATTAAAGTTGTCTGCAACCGCTTCCCTTAACAGTTAATGTCCCTAGAGCTAGGCCCTAGATAGGGAGGGAACGGGGTGAGCACTAGTCAGGCCCCATTGCAAACTAAAGACATCAAGGTAAACAAACAAAGGGGTAATACTTAGCTTAAGCAGACACCAGAGAGATAACGCCAACTGTCCTCCAAGAGCACCAAAGACGAGACTAGCCGACCGCTAATACTCCAAGCCTGCACAGAGGTACATAGAACTGTCACCGGCGCCTTTCTGAAGAAACTGAGAGCTTTTAACTAACAAGCAAGGGTGTGTCAATCAGCAGCAGAAGGTGGAGGTTGCTGCTGGGTCCTAAAAAGAGAAGGATATCACTATACTACAGAGATAAGAGGATTAAGATGGCATATGCAATGACAAGTGCAGTGACCTTCTACAACCGGATCCAAAGCGACTGTCTTTCACACTTGACACACCCATGACAACATGCTGATGATGTTCCGGTACTTGATTCTTTATAACTACTATTCTAACAGCCGATCTTTTTCTTTGGATAATTCTCTTATTCTTCTTCTCATTTATCCTATTGCTTTATGAAGTTCTTGCGGTGTGACTGTATTGTGTCTTCTGCTGCCTGATAATGTATATTATAAGGTGCAGCCAATCATACGAGCCTTGTATTTGTTGATATGGGCTTCACACCAGGGTTGTATTTGTTAACATGGGCTTTTAACTATACCCTCCTCCTTTGGGGGTGATTTTCTTCGTGTAATTGGACCCGCTCCCGCACTCTGTATGCGGCTGCTGGTTTGTTTTGTCTCCATTTTTGAGTATTTCTCACTTGAATACTTGTGTAGATCCTTTATACAAATATTTTTCTTTGGCTCCACTTATCTCAGTTCACCTGTTCTGGAGAACGTGGACTGTCACTGAGACTAGCAATAAGGTACCAATGTGTCATCCTTATCCTTCCTCCTTGTATCGGGTCTACACATGGGGTTTTGCTTCTGACGCGCCCAGGGGATGGGGTCGACTCGGTACCCGGGCCTTTACCTGGTTTGGGGATGTCGTGGTGGTCGGCTCCCGGGCCCGTACCCTGGGGTCACTCTTCAAAAAGGGGATTGGAACTTGGATAGAAATAAAAATAAAATAAATAGTTTGTGACGCCACCTGTGGTACCTGTTAAGGATTACCAGCGCTGCTGCAGACCTCCGGGGGTGATGGGATGGCAGCTGGGATGTTTCTGCTCCCCACAAGCGGAGCGGGCCCCCGGGCAGTGTAGGTGCAGATGGTGGTGATGCTGGGGGTTGTAGTGCAGGCGGGATGGCGCAGAAGGAGTAACTGACAGAGACAGCGGATTCGCTTCAATACCTTTACTGGTGCGGATGTCAGGTACGGTCCAGGGTACTCAGTAGGATGCGTGCACTTCAGGGCTTCTCCCCAGTGAGCGGGTATAAGGCCTCCTGGTCCGTGTCTGCCTCTCTGTTTGCTCCTGGCCAGCCTGCAACTGAGCCTAGCTTAAGTGTCGCTCTGTTCCTTCACCTGTCGCTTGGTAGTGGGACCTTCTGCTGGCAACCACTATCCCTGGTCGCCGGGGCCTTCGTGGTTCCTGGTCCTGTAATGGGTCTAGCTTCAGGTCTGCCAGGGACTTGTAGTCCTCCTGGAATGCCGGTGGTCCCTACTAGGTATAAAGGACCCTGTAGGTGTGGACCCAGAGTCCGGTTTGTATCTTCGGGGTGAGCCTAGGATGCACCTCTGCCCCTTCAACTCCTCTCTCCTCTCCTCTTTGCCATCGGCCACACTCGGGGCCCTCAGAACTCAGCAGCAGATGTGCTGCGCCTTCGCTGCTCTCAGCGTCAGCACGCTCTCAGACTCTCTGACTCTGTCTGACTGCCTAACTTCCTGGCTCCACCCTTCATATATATACCCCTAACGGGCTGCTCCCTCTGGTGGTATAAGGTGGAAGGGGGGAGGTGTTTGTATGTAATGAGGGCCTCTTGTAGAGAAGCCCGTCCGTGCACCCTGGGCCCTGTGGTACCTGAGAACAGCAGGGTGCCACACTTCCAGTGTATTTCTGCTGCTTATTTGTCCATTTGGTTTCATCTCCATTGTAATAAACTATTTATAGATGAATCTGTCAGTGACATTTAACATCAAAGTCCTGCTGCTGCCCGGACGTCTTTCTTCTGGCTTTGGAATATTAATTTTTGGGGGATCTGGTTGGTGGGTTTCAGCCGCACATTCTGGAATCTCTGTAGGAGTCCGGGAAACCTATAATTTCTGAAGCTGAAACCATTGAGATGTAGCATTGGCGAGCTGTAAAACAAATACTGAAGGACACGTGTGATGAATAAGACCTGAGGAATCCAAGGATTGTAGAAACACAACAATAAAAGCGTTACGCGCTGAACTGCGGCCATTCCATATTGTGCTCTGCTTTCTTTCCTACATCAGCAGCTTTTTAATTACAGTAATGCAATCCTCCATGTGTCTGTCTTGGTCTCCCATGATAAAAGTCACATTATAGGCCTGTGTATTTCAATGTTTTCTTTGAAGAGGCCACTAGATAAAGCCAGGCCACAGAGACTTCTGCATCCACTGCCTATGAGGAATGCTCACCCATGGGACGCTCTCCACTTGGCTCCATTCCTGACTGCTGAGAGTGAAGAAAGCTTCTCTGTGGCCTTTCTTGGCCGGGGCATGGTACAAAACTTTGGAATAAAATGGAAATTCTTTGCTGCTGCTGCAAAATACTTCTTAGCAGAAAACTGTGATTTCATCAATCAGAAATTTGCTCAGTAGGACCAGAAGTGAAGAGAAGAACCATCAATCAAAATGGAGCTCACCATCATGGAACAACAAGGGGCAAGAACTTATCTGCCCAAAATTTCTTGAGAGTGTTGAGGGTTAGTCAACTGTTGGTCCTGGCTCTTTTCTCTCAATATTATCGTATCTATACTGGGTGGTCACACATGGAAACTTACAGCATAAACATCTCCCAACAGAATATCACAAAACCTTGTTTATTCCAGAGCTAGTCAGCTCATGCTATTCATCTCCATATATGTTAAGCCAAGACGAAAATAAAGAAAAATACACCCACAGGTTAACACTAACTGTTCAGAAGAAAGATGTCAGTTTTAACTCAAATCCAGGTTCTTTGGGTTCAAGTACAAGATATTTTCTCTAAACATTATATTTCATTTAAGAACGAAGAGCTTAGTGTTGATTTCCACCATCCATAGTCTGGGCATAAGACAGTCTTCATCTCTGGCATGGGGTTATTAAAAAGTGTAAAGTCTGTCTGAGGTCCTCAGCTTAAAGAGTCATAGAATCATAGAATCATAGAATCATAGAATCATAGAATGGTAGAGTTGGAAGGGACCTCCTGGGTCATCTGGTGTCACACTGTCACAGAATACTGGAGGTAGGGGGCCTAAGCTGACCCTAAGCTGGGGCCCTGACTAATCCCTCATCCTGGAGGTACTGTTAAAGGTACAGAGGTCCAGGCCGCCAGCGTAACCCCTACCTCCTGAGGATCCCTGCACCACAGTAATCTAGTCCTGAGAAGGACCCCGATCACAACAATTGGGAACCAGCGATAATATGCCCACACACAGTATTTAGACGAACGAGACAGTACAAGGGAAAAACCAAAACCACCTTGCATACAACTTCAACAAAACTACAACAGAGGGAACACCAACGGGAAAGGAGATAAATGATAAAGCGAGGAAAGGGAAATAACACTTTCAAATACACTTATCTCAGCAACTCCAAACACCACGATCCGCTCTGTAAGTCTGAATGAAAAGCTTTCACCGACACCTCACAAACAGACCTGCAGGAATATAAAGGAGTCTCACTAACGAAGCATTGATTGCAGCTGGGCGAGGCTGGACCTCAGCTAGCCCAGAGAGAGAGAGAATTAACTCCTTCACTGCCGAGAAAACACAAAGCACCAACAAGTCAGCTGCGAGAAGTCAGGCTGTGTACTCGTGACGATCTTCGTGGCAACACACCCGTGACAGTACCCCCCCTTCTACGAGGGGCCTCCGGACCCTCAGGGCCAGGTTTATCCGGGTGAGTCGTGTGGAAGGCCCGAACTAATCGGTCTGCGTTAATATCCGACGCAGGAACCCACATCCTCTCCTCAGGACCATACCCCTTCCAATGAACCAAGTACTGAAGGGACCGGCGATTAAAGCGTGAATCAATGACCCTCGATACCTGGAACTCCAAGTTACCATTGACAACCACAGGAGGGGGAGGTAAAGGTGACGGTACCACCGGCGCCACATACCTCTTAAGCAATGATCTGTGAAACACGTTGTGAATTTTAAACGTAGGGGGGAGGTCAAGACGGAATGCCACCGGATTAATAACAGAACTGATTCTGTACGGCCCGATGAACCTGGGACCCAGTTTCCAGGAGGGAACCTTAAGTTTAATATTCCTGGTAGACAACCATACCTGATCGTTCACACTTAGGTCCGGACCAGACACTCTCCTCCTATCAGCCATACGTTTGTATCGGTTCCCCATAGTATTCAGATTCTTCAGCACCCCTCTCCATACTGAAGCGAGAGATGAGGAAAATCGTTCCTCCTCCGGAACCCCCGAAGAGCCCCCCCTACTGAAAGTACAAAACTGGGGGTGAAAACCATATGCCCCAAAAAACGGGGACTTACCAGTGGACTCGCTTCGCCTATTATTGAGAGCAAACTCTGCCAGAGGTAGGAAAGAAGACCAGTCCTCCTGGTTCTCTGACACAAAACACCGAAGATATGTCTCCAAGCTCTGGTTCATACGTTCCGTCTGACCATTGGTCTGAGGATGAAAAGCCGACGAGAATGACAAATGCATCCCCCGCCGTGCACAAAACGCCTTCCAGAACTTGGACACAAACTGAGACCCCCGATCAGACACCACCTCGGAGGGTACCCCGTGAAGCCTCACAATCTCCCCAATGAACACCTGCGCAAGAGTTTTAGCATTAGGGAGAGCCGGAAGAGCGATAAAATGTGCCATCTTGCTGAACCTGTCCACTACAACGAGTATGACCGTTTTACCCGAAGACGGAGGGAGGTCCGTAATAAAGTCCATAGACAGATGAGTCCAAGGACGCTCCGGGATCTTCAAAGGTAAGAGGGCCCCAGACGGACGGGTATGTGAGGTCTTAGAGCGCGCACAAACCCCACAGGACGCGACAAAAGTTACCACCTCTTTATGTAAGTTAGGCCACCAAAACCGACGCGAGAGGAGATCCACAGTTGCTTTACTCCCCGGGTGTCCTGCAAAAACTGAGTTATGGTGTGCCTCGATCACCTTTTGTCGCAACTGATCTGGAACGAACAGTCTCCCCGGAGGTCCAACAGGGGCGTCCCCCTGAGCCTCCAATATCTCCTCCTCCAGCTCAGAGCATACTGCCGAAACCACCACCCCCTCCTGAAGAACAGGAATCGGGTCGTCCGTATTCCCGGCCCCAGGGAAACTACGAGATAAGGCATCCGCCTTTACATTTTTAGACCCAGGACGATATGTAACGACGAAATTAAACCTGGTAAAAAACAATGACCACCTAGCTTGTCTGGGATTCAGACGTTTAGCGGACTCCAGATATAGCAGGTTCTTGTGATCGGTGATGACGGTGACCGGATGAACTGCCCCCTCCAAAAAATGGCGCCACTCCTCAAAAGCTAACTTAATGGCCAGGAGTTCCCTATTGCCGACATCGTAATTCCTCTCAGCGGACGACAATTTTTTAGAGAAAAAGGCGCACGGATGCCACTTACCAGGGGACGAACCCTGTGACAATACTGCTCCCACCCCTACCTCGGAAGCGTCTACCTCTACAAAGAATGGCTGAGACGCATCAGGTTGAATGAGTATGGGTGCCGAGGCAAAACATTTTTTCAAGGAGGAGAATGCTTGACAAGCCTTGTCAGACCACCTAGAAAAATCCGTCCCCTTTTTAGTCATGTCTGTGAGAGGCTTAACCACGGACGAGAAATTACGAATGAACTTCCGGTAATAGTTAGCAAACCCCAGGAAACGTTGTAGTGCCTTAAGATTCTCCGGCCGATCCCACTCAAGAACTGCCCGCACTTTCCCAGGGTCCATACGAAAACCGGACGCAGAAACCAGGAAGCCTAAAAACTGGAGTTCCTGTACGGCGAACACACACTTTTCCCACTTGGCATACAGTTTATTATCCCGCAAGATCTGTAACACCTGTCTAACATGCTCCTGATGAGACACCAGATCCGGCGAGTAAATTAAGATATCATCCAGATATATGACAACAAACTGTCCCACCAGGTGGCGAAAAATATCATTAACAAAGTGTTGAAACACCGCCGGGGCATTAGTCAGACCGAATGGCATGACAAGGTTCTCATAATGCCCCTCCGGAGTGTTAAAAGCCGTCTTCCACTCATCCCCCTCCTTCATCCTAATCAAATTGTACGCCCCCCTGAGATCCAACTTAGAGAACCATTTGGCGCCCACGATCTGATTAAAGAGATCGGGAATAAGTGGGAGCGGATACGGATCTCGGACCGTAATCCGATTAAGTTCACGGAAATCCAGGCAAGGGCGTAGGCCTCCATCTTTCTTCTTAACAAAGAAGAACCCCGCGGCCACCGGTGAAGATGAAGGTCTAATATGCCCCTTAGCCAGACTTTCAGAAATATAATCCTTCATGGCCTGCCTCTCAGGACCAGAAAGGTTATACAACCTAGCTTTAGGTAACTTGGCCTCAGGGAGCAGTTTTACAGAACAGTCATACTCGCGATGAGGAGGTAGTTCCTGACACCCATTCTCCGAGAATACATCCTCAAAGTCTGCCAGAAATGGAGGTAAGACCCAAGGAGTAACCGCACCGATGACCGTGTTCATGCAGTTTTTATTACAGAATTTACTCCATTGGCTTATCTCTCTGGTTTGCCAATTAATAACAGGGTTATGCTTAGCTAACCAAGGAAGGCCCAACACTATAGGAGTGGGAAGACCCTCCAACACGTAGCAAGACAACAGTTCTTTATGTATTGCCCCCACTTGAAGTTTTACGCCATGCACAGCTTGCAAAAAACTTCCCTGACCGAGAGGCCTGGCATCGATCGAGAATATGGGGATGGGTTTAGCCAACTCACTCAATCGCATACCTTGAACCCGGGCAAACCGAGCATCAACCAGATTAGCCCCGGCCCCACTATCCAGAAGAACAGATATCCTCTCAGTTCTCGTACCCACCACCACCTCCGCCGGTACGAGAAACTGAGACGAACCTAGGGACGAAATACCTACTCCCAGATTGCCGTCCACCACACAACCTGGGATCAACAGTTTTTTCGACGACTCTTTACTCAGCAAGGGGCGGGATGGACACCCCCCAATAAAATGTCCCTTTTTCCCGCAGAGGAAACACCTTCCTGTCTTATGGCGCACCACCGGTCCCCTTCCCCGAAATGATGTCCCTCCTAATTGCATAGGCTCCTCCGGACTGACCAGGGGAACCACCATATGAGGGGACCTTGTAAGAGGTGGAGACATTACAGGGGGTAGAGTTATCCCGCACCTCTCCCGAAGCCGTCTGTCAACGCGAATAGCAAGGGCCATAGCGGCTTCCAGTGACGCGGGAGAGTCATACTGTGCCAACACATCCTGTAATTTGTCGGATAAACCATGACAAAACTGGCTCCTAAGAGCCGGGTCATTCCACTGGGTGTCCGTGGCCCACCTACGGAACTCCGAACAGAATTCCTCCGCCGGACGATCTCCCTGCTGAATCCTACGTAACTTAGACTCAGCAAGGGAGATCCGATCTGGGTCATCATATACGAGTCCCAAAGCAGCGAAAAACCTATCCACTGACTGGAGAACTGGGGAGCTAGGGGGAAGAGAGAACGCCCAAGATTGTGGGTCCCCTTGTAGGAGCGAGATGACAATTCCCACCCTTTGTTCTTCACTGCCCGATGACCGAGGCCGCAGCCGAAAGTACAATTTGCATGCCTCCCGGAAAACAAAAAACTTGTCCCGCCCCCCAGTGAACCTGTCAGGGAGAGCTACTTTAGGTTCTGGTCCGGCTTGCTCCAGAGGATGCAAAACCTTGGACCTAACGTCCGCCAGCCCCATGGACAAACTCTGCAACTGCTGAGCTAGACCGGCTACTGGATCCATGGTAGCTGGAGAAAAACTAAGTTGGTCGGTGAAAATGTCACACTGTCACAGAATACTGGAGGTAGGGGGCCTAAGCTGACCCTAAGCTGGGGCCCTGACTAATCCCTCATCCTGGAGGTACTGTTAAAGGTACAGAGGTCCAGGCCGCCAGCGTAACCCCTACCTCCTGAGGATCCCTGCACCACAGTAATCTAGTCCTGAGAAGGACCCCGATCACAACAATTGGGAACCAGCGATAATATGCCCACACACAGTATTTAGACGAACGAGACAGTACAAGGGAAAAACCAAAACCACCTTGCATACAACTTCAACAAAACTACAACAGAGGGAACACCAACGGGAAAGGAGATAAATGATAAAGCGAGGAAAGGGAAATAACACTTTCAAATACACTTATCTCAGCAACTCCAAACACCACGATCCGCTCTGTAAGTCTGAATGAAAAGCTTTCACCGACACCTCACAAACAGACCTGCAGGAATATAAAGGAGTCTCACTAACGAAGCATTGATTGCAGCTGGGCGAGGCTGGACCTCAGCTAGCCCAGAGAGAGAGAGAATTAACTCCTTCACTGCCGAGAAAACACAAAGCACCAACAAGTCAGCTGCGAGAAGTCAGGCTGTGTACTCGTGACGATCTTCGTGGCAACACACCCGTGACATCTGGTCCAACCCCCTGCTCAAAGCAGGATTCACTAGATCATCTCAGACAGATGTCTGTCCAGCCTCTGTTTGAAGACGTCCATTGAAGGGGAACTCACCACCTCTCGTGGCCGCCTGTTCCACTCATTGATCACCCTAACTGTCAAAAAGTTTTTTCTAATATCTAATCTGTGTCTCCTCCCATTTAGTTTCATCCCATTGCTTCTAGTCTTTCCTTGTGCAAATGAGAATAAAGATGATCCTTCTACAATGTGACAGCCCTTGACATATTTGTAGACAGCTATTAAGTCTCCTCTCAGTCTTCTTTTTTGCAAGCTAAACATTCCCAAATCCTGCAACCGTTCCTCATAGGACATGGTTTGCAGACCAGTCACCATTCTGGTCGCTCTTCTCTGAACTTGCTCCAGTTTGTCTATGTCTTTTTTAAAATGTGGTGCCCAAAACTGTACACAGTATTCCAGATGAGGTCTGACCAAAGAGGAGTAAAGACCGATAATGACTTCACGTGATCTAGACTGTATGCTTCTGTTAATACATCCCAGAATTGTATTTGCCTTTTTTGCTGCTGCATCACACTGTTGACTCATGTTCAGTCTATGATCTATTAGTATACCTAAGTCTTTTTCACATGTACTGTTGCTTAGCTCTATTCCTCCCATTCTGTATATGCTTTTTTCATTTTTATTGCCCAGATGTAGTACTTTGCATTTTTCCCTGTTAAAAACCATTCTGTTGTTTGCTGCCCACTGCTCCAGTTTATTTAGGTCTTTTTGAATCCTCTCTCTCTCTTCTCTAGTATTAGCTATCCCTCCTAGCTTTGTGTCATCAGCAAATTTAATCAGTTTACCCTCAATTCCTTCATCTAAATCATTGATAAAGATGTTGAACAATACAGGTCCCAGGACGGAGCCCTGTGGTACCCCACTTGAGACATTCATCCAGCTGGATGTGAAGCCATTTACAACCACCCTTTGAGTCCGATCACTAAGCCAGTTATGAATCGACCTAACAGTTGCCTGGTCCATTGCATACTTGGTCATTTTTTCAATAAGGATGGTGTGAGACACTTTGTCAAATGCTTTGCTGAAGTCAAGATATACTATATCTACAGCATTTCCCTGATCCACCCAGTCAGTGATTCTGTCATAGAAGGAAATTAAGTTAGTCTGACATGACTTGTTAGTTACAAACCCATGCTGACTCTGGTTAATCACTTCATTCTTATCCATGTACTTACATACATGTTGTTTAATAATTCGTTCAAAGATCTTTCCTGGTATAGAAGTCAGACTCACCGGCCTATAGTTCCCTGGGTCCACCTTCTTCCCCTTTTTGAAGATAGGAACAACATTTGCTCTTCTCCAGTCTTCTGGGACTTCTCCTGTTCTCCAAGAATTTTCAAAGATTATGGAGAGTGGTTCTAAAATTTCTTCTACGATCTCCTTCAGTACTCTGGGGTGTAATTCATCTGGACCTGGAGACTTGAACTCATTTATGTTAGCTAAATATTCCCTCACAATCTTTCTGTTTACAGATAACTTGGATTCCTCTATTCCATTAAAAGGACAGTGAAGATCAGTTGATGTTACGTTTTCTTTCTGAGAGAAAACAGATGCAAAATAGGAATTAAAAAGTTCGGCCTTCTCAACATCCTCTCTTACCATTTCTCCATTTTCATCCTGTAAAAATCCTATAGCATCTTTGACTTTTCTTTTATTTTTGACATACCCCCAAAATCCTTTTTTATTGCTTTTGACATCTCTTGCAAGCCTTAATTCATTGTCAGCTTTAGCTAACCTGATACGTGCCCTACAGGATCTGCAGACTGCATTATAATCTTCTTTAGATATGCCTCCCTCTTTCCATTTAATAAACATTTCTTTCTTTCTTTTTAGCATGTGTTTAAGTTCTGTGTTCATCCATCCTGATTTCCTTAAATGCTTCCCATTCTTCCTACTTTTCGGGATTGTTAACGATTGTGCTTTGAGAATCTCATTTTTAAAAATTTCCCATCCTTCCTGGACATTTTTGTCCTTAAGGACATCCAGCCATTGGATCCCTCCTATTCTCTTTCTGAGTCTCTTAAAATCTGCCTTTCTAAAATCTAACCTTGAAGTTTGAGTCTTCACATGTCTTCCTCCTCTAGTTATCCAAAATTCTATAATAGCATGATCGCTGCCTCCTAGGGTCCCAGCCACCTTTACCTCCTCAACCATTTCCTCCCTGTTTATAAGGATTAGATCCAAAGTAGCAGATCCCCTTGTTTTCTCCCCTACCTTTTGGAAGATAAAGTTGTCAGCAAGAGAGGATAAGAATTTGCTTGACCTGTTAGTTTTACTTGAGAGAGATTCCCAACAAATGTCTGGATAGTTGAAATCTCCCATGACCACTACGTCATATTTTTTGGAGAACTTGGTCATTTGATACATAAAGAGTTCATCCATATCTTCAGCTTGCCCAGGTGGCCTGTAGTAAATGCCTACAATGGTGTCCTTTCCGTTGTTCTCTCCTTGTATTCTTACCCAAACAGTTTCCACAGAACTCCCAGTCTCTGAAGCTTCAATCTCTGTGCAGATATACGCTTTTCTAACATACAATGCAACACCTCCTCCTCGTTTATCAAGTCTGTTTCTTGCAAATAAGTTGTATCCTTTTAGCCTTTTATTCCAATCATGTGTATCGTCCCACCAAGTTTCAGTGATTCCAATGACATCATATTCCTTTTCCTGCATTAGTAGTTCCAATTCTCCTTGTTTGTTGCCCATGCTTTGTGCATTTGTATAAAAACATTTTAGTTTGTGATTGGTTTCTCTTCCTCCCATATTTTTATTATTTAAATTGTTTTGTCTTTGTTCTTCCTTTCCACTTCCAGTAGCAGAGATCTCAATAGTATTTGTCAGCTGTATGGCTTTTTCTGGCCTTTTGCTTCCCTTCCCACATTGTTCTAGTTTAAAGCTCTTCTGATGAGTGTAGCAAGGCGACTTCCAAATACATGTTTTCCAGTCTTCGTAATGTGCACCCCATCTCTAGCAAGTAGTCCATCGTATAGGTAATTCATTCCGTGATCCAGAAATCCAAATCCTTGTTGACGGCACCGTCGACGTAGCCAGTTGTTCACCTGTAGAATCTTATTCCACCTCATTGTTCCATGGCCATCCACTGGGAGGATGGATGAGAAGACCACCTGCGCTCCCAATTCTTTCACTTTCTTGCCTAAGTCTTCAAAGTCACTGCAGATGGTTTCCAGGTCCTTTCTTGCGGTGTCATTTGTCCCCACATGTCCCTACCTTGAACAGACATGGGGCTAGCTACTTTGTCTAGCAGATCACAGAAGAATCCTGCCTTTCACCCTGTCGGCCCATGCAGGTATCTGGACTTACTATGGAGAAGCTTGGATTGTGTCCACGGAGCGGCTTCTGCCTGGAAGAGCGACTCTGTGATAAGGAAAGTCAAACTAGCTGGGTCAGTAACAGAAGGGACAGACACTGAATCAGAAGGTGGTATCATAGTAAGCAGAATTTTTGAGGTCAGACACCAAGACGCCAGTCAAAAGCAAAGTCAGATAAGCTAAGTCAGATCATGAGGAATATCGGAGACTAAGAAGTCTGATCAAGACCAGTATGAGCACCATAGAAGATTAGCACCAGGGAACAGGGAGTAAACAAAGCCCAATAACAAGCAACCCTAACCTCAATAACTGGCAACTCTGAGCAGTATGATGGGAGTTTAAGTAGGGTGTGGTGCTGCCCCATTGGCCAATCAGAGATCTGATTATAAATGCTGATATGTTGGACTGCACACACTCCCAATCTACCAGATAGGCATCATGAAAAGTCCTAGCCACACCAGTATCCCTGGTTGGACAGTGCCTGTG
Organism: Phyllobates terribilis; assembly: GCF_046119375.1. Classification (NCBI taxonomy): domain Eukaryota; kingdom Metazoa; phylum Chordata; class Amphibia; order Anura; family Dendrobatidae; genus Phyllobates; species Phyllobates terribilis. The sequence goes on from NW_027362761.1 coordinate 1,211,177,480, forward strand.
CACCCAGTGATATTGCCCTTCACATCTCCTCCACTAACAGCGATGCCGAAAGAATGAATACAATGATGTTTGACTGTCACAGGCTCAAAAAAGCTACCACTCTGTTTGTAATGTTCCCCAATCTTCACCCTTTAATGCCTGTACTGGGATCTGGGATTTGCTTCCATGGAAAGGGGTGCTGACCGGGGGAGCAAATCAGAGGGAAGGAGGGTCGGTCACCATGTGAGGTCAATGCCAAGAGGTCATATCAGGGACTTAATCATAAATCAAGTAGATGGTCAAAAATTCAAGCCAATGTCATAAAGCAGAAGGAATCAGGAAGACAACAGAAGAGCATGGACTAGAGCTATGAACCAGGTATGCAGAACTCATTGACTGGCAGTGGAAGTCAGAAATCCTAGAGCTTAAATAGCAGACAGCCCCGTCCAGGGCTCTCAGAAAGTAGTAATAAAGACCAATCAACCACATAGCACCAAAAGTCCCAGAAATAAAACAGGACTAACGCTGTCACGTATTACCCGTAATAAAGGTGTGGCGCCACCTACCGGACGCAGAAACAAAAGGGACAGAAACCAGCACAGGTGACATTGCTAGAGAAGGTCCAGGTAGGGATATGAATAAAAAAAATTATAAATTAGTTGAGAATTCATTAGTGAGGTCATTCTTACAGGAGAATTTATAATTCCTATCTTCTCTCCGTTTGAGCTCCGCTAAGCTGAATTATGACCACCAAGTCCAACTCACCTTTCATATAGTCATAAATCAGCTGAGAGGAGCTCAGAAGAAAGAAAATAGCACTTCTAAACTCTCCTGTCAGAACCAACTCACTGGTGGATTCCCAGTTAACTCATTTTGCAGCCAGAAATAGAAAATCAAATACAAAAGTTATAGAAGGAAATCGGTACAAAATTTTTAATGAAACCCAAAAGCAAAAATTGACTTTTAGGGAAAAATACAAGTCTTTAGAAAAAAGTGAGAGTTCTACCAAAATGATTAATCTAATATCTTGAAATCTCTGCAAAAATATTATGTCAGAAGATATAATAATTATATATGAAGAAAGGAATAGATGTAGAACAAGTATATAATTTAATAATTATTATAATTCCTACCATTGCGTTCTTCTGGGGTAATGAGTACTTTTCCATCCTGACTTATATATGTTGTCCGAGGGTCCTGTGAATTGCAGCGGGAGACGATCTAATGATGGACATTTTTTTCTTGGATGTGATATGAAACACCTAGAACACATACATATTCTGCAATGGAAAATATCCACTTACCATGCGCCTCGTTAAACTCTCCCTCTTTACCCTTTAAATAGCTCCAGTTATGTTGGAAATCTAATAATGAAACGCTGAGAAGGATTCCTGGAAAAAGTGATATCAGGTACAAGCAGCAGAAGACCTGGAGATCAGGGATACAATGAGAAGGGATGTTCTACAGGGGCTTCTACCAGGTACATGACAGGAAACGGCATAACAAATAATACAGCCACATAACAGTCCACATACAACCACATCACAGCCCATATACAACCACATGAGAGCCCACATACAACCACATGACAGCCCATATACAACCACATGACAGCCCACATACAACCACATGACAGCCCATATACAACCACATGACAGCCCACATACAACCACATGACAGCCCATATACAACCACATGACAGCCCACATACAACCACATGACAGCCCACATACAACCACATGACAGCCCACATACAGCCACATGACACCCCACATACAACCACATGAGAGCCCACATACAACCACATGACAGCCCATATACAACCACATGACAGCCCACATACAACCACATAACAGTCCACATACAACCACATCACAGCCCATATACAACCACATCACAGCCCATGTACAACCACATGAGAGCCCACATAAAAAAACATGACAGCCCATATACAACCACATGACAGCCCACATACAACCACATGACAGCCCATATACAACCACATGACAGCCCACATACAACCACATGACAGCCCACATACAACCACATGACAGCCCACATACAACCACATAACAGTCCACATACAGCCACATGACAGCCCACATGCAGCCACATGACAGCCCACATACAACCACATGACAGCCCATATACAACCACATGACAGCCCACATACAACCACATGACAGCCCACATACAACCACATGACAGCCCACATACAGCCACATGACAGCCCACATACAACCACATGAGAGCCCACATACAACCACATGACAGCCCATATACAACCACATGACAGCCCACATACAGCCACATGACAGCCCACATACAACCACATGAAAGCCCACATACAACCACATGACAGCCCACATACAACCACATGACAGCCCACATACAACCACAGGACAGCGCATATACAAACACATGACAGTCCACATACAACCACATGAGAGCCCACATACAACCACATGACAGCCCATATACAACCACATGACAGCCCATATACAACCACATGACAGCCCACATACAGCCACATAACAGTCCACATACAACCACATCACAGCCCACATACAACGACATGAGAGCCCACATACAACCACATGACAGCCCATATACAACCACATGACAGCCCACATACAACCACATGACAGCCCATATACAACCACATGACAGCCCACATACAACCACATGACAGCCCACATACAACCACATGACAGCCCACATACAGCCACATGACAGCCCACATGCAGCCACATGACAGCCCACATACAACCACATGACAGCCCATATACAACCACATGACAGCCCACATACAACCACATGACAGCCCACATAAAACCACATGACAGCCCACATACAGCCACATGACAGCCCACATACAACCACATGACAGCCCATATACAACCACATGACAGCCCACATACAGCCACATGACAGCCCACATACAACCACATGAAAGCCCACATACAACCACATGACAGCCCATATACAACCATATGACAGCCCACATACAACCATATGACAGCCCATATACAACCATATGACAGCCCACATACAACCACATGAGAGCCCACATACAACCACATGACAGCCCATATACAACCACATGATAGCCCATATACAACCACATGACAGCCCACATACAGCCTCATGACAACCCATATACAACCACATGACAGTCCACATACAACCACATGACAGCCCATATACAACCACATGACAGCCCACATACAGCCACATGACAGTCCACATACAGCCACATAACAGTCCACATACAACCATATGACAGCCCACATACAACCACATGACAACCCACATACAGCCACATGACAGCCCATATACAACCACATGTGAGCCTACATACAACCACATGACAGCCCATATACAACCACATGACAGCCCACATACAACCACATGACAGCCCATATACAACCACATGACAGCCCACATACAACCACATGACAGCCCACATACAACCACATGATAGCCCACATACAGCCACATGACAGCCCACATGCAGCCACATGACAACCCACATACAGCCACATGACAGCCCACATACAGCCACATGACAGCCCACATACAACCACATGACAGCCCACATGCAGCTACATGACAGCCCAACACCTACCACATGACAGCCCACATACAACCATATGACAGCTCACATACAACCACATGACAGCCCACATACAGCCACATGAGAGCCCACATGCAACCACATGACAGCCCACATACAACCACATGACAGCCCACATACAACCACATGACAGCCCATATACAACCATATGACAGCCCACATACAACCACATGAGAGCCCACATACAACCACATGACAGCCCATATACAACCACATGACAGCCCATATACTACCACATGACAGCCCATATACAACCACATGACAGCCCACATACAGCCACATGACAACCCATATACAACCACATGACAGTCCACATACAACCACATGACAGCCCATATACAACCACATGACAGTCCACATACAACCACATGACAGCCCATATACAACCACATGACAGCCCATATACAACCACATGACAGCCCACATACAGCCACATGACAACCCATATACAACCACATGACAGTACACATACAACCACATGACAGCCCATATACAACCACATGACAGCCCACATGCATCCACATGACAGTCCACATACAGCCACATAACAGTCCACATACAACCATATGACAGCCCACATACAACCACATGACAACCCACATACAGCCACATGACAGCCCATATACAACCACATGTGAGCCTACATACAACCACATGACAGCCCATATACAACCACATGACAGCCCATATACAACCACATGACAGCCCACATACAACCACATGACAGCCCATATACAACCACATGACAGCCCACATACAACCACATGACAGCCCACATACAACCACATGACAGCCCACATGCAGCCACATGACAACCCACATACAGCCACATGACAGCCCACATACAGCAACATGAGAGCCCACATACAGCCACATGACAGCCTACATGCAACCACATGACAGGCCACATACAGCCACAAGAGAGCCCACATACAGCCACATGACAGCCCACATGCTACCACATGACAGCCCACATACAGCCACATGACATCCCACATACAGCGACATGACAGCCCACATACAGCCACATGACAGCCCACATACAGCCACATGACAGCACACATGCAACCACATGACAGCCCACATACAGCCACATGACTGCCACATACAACCACATGACAGCCCACATACAACCACATGACAGCCCACATACAGCCACATGACAGCTCATATACAACCACATGACAGCCCACATACAACCACATGACAGCCCACATACAACCACATGACAGCCAACATACAACCACATGACAGCCCACATACAGCCACATGACAGCCCACATGCAACCACATGACAATCCACACACAGCCACATGACAGCCCACATACAACCACATGACAGCCCACATACAGCCAGATGACAACCCACATGCAGCCACATGACAGCCCACATGCAGCCACATGACAGCCCACATACAGCCACATGACAGCCCACATACAACCACATGACAGCCCACATACAGCCACATGACAGCCCACATACAGCCACATGACAGCCCACATACAGCCACATGACAGCCCACATAAAGCCACATGACAGCCCACATACAACTACATGACAGCCCACATACAACCACATGATAGCCCACATACAGCCACATGATAGCCCACATACAGCCACATGACAGCCCACATACAGCCACATGACAGCCCACATGCAACCACATGACAGCCCACATACAACCACATGACAGCCCACATACAGACACATGACAGCCCACATACAACCACATGACAGCCCACATAAAACCACATGACAGCCCACATACAACCACATGACAGCCCACATACAGCCACATGACAGCCCACATACAGCCACATGAGAGCCCACATACAGCCACATGACAGCCCACATGCAACCACATGACAGCCACATACCGCCACATGAGAGCCCACATACAGCCACATGACAGCCCACATAATACCACATGACAGCCCACATACAGCCACATGACAGGCCACATACAGCCACATGACAGCCCACATACAGCCACATGACAGCCCCAATGCAGCCACATACAACCACATGCAACCACATGACAGCCCTCATACAGCCACATGACAGCCCACATACAACCACATGACAGCCCACATACAACCACATGACAGCCCACATACAGCCACATGACAGCCCACATACAACCACATGACAGCCCACATACAGCCACATGACAGCCCATATACAACCACATGACAGCCCACATACAACCACATGACAGCCAACATACAACCACATGACAGCCCACATACAGCCACATGACAGCCCACATACAGCCACATGACAATCCACACACAGCCACATGACAGCCCACATACAACCACATGACAGCCCACATACAGCCAGATGACAACCCACATGCGGCCACATGACAGCCCACATGCAGCCACATGACAGCCCACATGCAGCCACATGACAGCCCACGTACAACCACATGACAGCCCACATACAGCCACATGACAGCCCACATACAGCCACATGACAGCCCACATACAGCCATTTGACAGCCCACATAAATCCACATGACATCCCACATACAACCACATGACAGCCCACATACAGCCACATGACAGCCCACATACAGCCACATGACAGCCCACATACAGCCACATGACAGCCCACATAAAGCCACATGACAGCCCACATGCAACCACATGACAGCCCACATGCAACCACATGACAGCCTCATACAGCCACATGACAGCCCACATACAGCCACATGACAGCCCACATACAGCCACATGACAGCCCACATACAACCACATGACAGCCCACACACAGCCACATGACAGCCCACATACAACCACATGACAGCCCACATACAGCCAGATGACAACCCACATGCGGCCACATGACAGCCCACATGCAGCCACATGACAGCCCACATGCAGCCACATGACAGCCCACATACAACCACATGACAGCCCACATACAGCCACATGACAGCCCACATACATCCACATGACAGCCCACATACAGCCACATGACAGCCCACATAAATCCACATGACAGCCCACATACAACCACATGACAGCCCACATACAGCCACATGACAGCCCACATACAGCCACATGACAGCCCACATAAAGCCACATGACAGCCCACATGCAACCACATTACAACCCTCATGCAACCACATGACAGTCCACATACAGCCACATGACAGCCCACATACAGCCACATGACAGCCCACATACAGCCACATGACAGCCCACATACAACCACATGACAGCCCACACACAGCCACATGACAGCCCACATACAACCACATGACAGCCCACAAACAGCCACATGACAGCCCACATAAAGCCACATGACAGCCCACATACAACCACATGACAGCCCACATACAGCCACATGACAGCCCACGTACAGCCACATGACAGTCCACATAAAGCCACATGACAGCCCACATGCAACCACATGACAGCCCACATACAACCACATGACAGCCCACATACAGCCACATGACACCCCACATACAGCCACATGACAGCCCACATACAGCCACATGACAGCCCACATACAACCACATGACAGCCCACACACAGCCACATGACAGCCCACATACAACCACATGACAGCCCACATACTGCCACATGACAGCCCACATAAAGCCACATGACAGCCCACATACAGCCACATGACAACCCACATCAATTATTTAGAAACTTTCCATGTTACTGAAGCTTGCCAATTCCTGAAACAGTCACAAATTCTACCAGTCTTGATGATTATTGCACAGGGTCGGATATGCCAAATTCATCAAGAGGGGGCAGCTTTTAATGAATTTCATGCATCTTTCAGCTGCAAAAAAAAGATTAATAGATATGAGATAGACAGAAGAAATGATGGATAAATATAGATAGAAAGATAATAAATATATAATAGACAGATGATAGATAATAGATAGATAATAGATAGATAATAGATAGATAATAGATAGATAATAGTCAGATAAAGGATAATAGATAGATAATAGATAGATAATAGATAGATAATAGATATATAATAGATAATAGATAGATGAAAAATAATATATAGATAGATAATAGATAGATAATAGATAGATAATAGATAATAGATAGATAGATAATAGATGATAGATAATAGATAGATAATAGATAATAGGTAGATAATAGATAGAAAGATAATAGATAATAGATAGATAATAATAGATATATAATAATAGATAATAGATAGATAATAGATAATATATAGATAATAGATGGATAATCTATATATATAATCGTCTTATCCCGTCTGTCTGTCTGTCTGTCTTTCTGTCTGTCTGTCTGTCCAGGAAATTCCGCGTCGCTGATTGGTCCGGCTGCGGCCAATCAGCGACGCGGGATTTCAGAAAAAGATGGCGGCCGTTAGCGGCTCATCTGCCGGACGGAGGTCAGCGGCGATGCAGCAGGGAGATGACCGGCGCTAGCCGCTCATCTCCCCGCTGCTGGCAGCACAAGTACCCCGACAGGTGGCGCCGCTGACCTCCATGCGGCTAACGTCGGGAGATTAGCAGCTTGGCCCGCTGATCTCCCGATGGCAAGTGTGAACGGAGGACCGGGAAGCGGCGCCGCCGGTCGGGATACTTCTGCTGCGAGCAGCCGCTCATCTCCCGGCTTCTCGCAGCGGAAGTAGCCGCACAGGCAGCGCAGCTCCCCGGTCCTCACTAATACAATTCGCTGATTGGTCGCAGCCTCCTGCCGCGACCAATCAGTGATCTTGGCGCCAGACTTAAACAACGCTCTTCTGAATGGTCGCGGCCGCCAACGGCGACCAATCAGCGATTTTGGTGCCAAATTTAAACAACGCTCTGCTGATTGGTGGCAAAATTTAAACACCGCTCTGCTGATTAGTCGAGGCCGCCGGCCGCGACCAATCAGCATTATTGGCGCCAAATGTAAACATCACTCTCCTGATTGGTCGCGGTCGCCGGCCACGACCAATCAGCATTATGGGCGCAAAATTTAAACACTGCTTTGCTGATTGGTCGCTGTCTTCGGCTGCGACCAATCAGCATTATTGGCGCCAAATTTAAACACCGCTCTGCTGATTGGTCGCGGTCGCCGGCCGTGACCAATCAGCATTATTGGCGCCAAATTTAAACACTGCTCTACTGATTGGTCGCGGTCGCTGGCCGCGACCAATCAGCATTATTGGCGCCAAATTTAAACACCGCTCTGCTGATTGGTCGCAACCTCCGGCCGCGACCAATCAGCGACATTGGCGCCAAATTTATACACCGCTCTGCTGATTTTTTCGCGGTCGCCGGCCGCAACCAATCAGCATTATTGGCACCAAATTTAAACCCCGCTCTGCTGATTGGTCGAGACCGCCTGCCGTGACCACTGTCGTAACTAATCAGCGATTTTAGCGCCAAATTTAAACAAGCTCTCCGGTCTTCACTAACACAGTTCGCTGCTTGGTCGCGATATTGCCGCCAAATTTAAACACCGTTTTGCTGATTGGTCACGGTTGCCGACCGCGATCAATCACCGATTTTGGCGCCAAATTTAAACAATGCTCTGCTGATTGCGCCCGGTCGGCTGTATATTCTAGAATACCCGATGTGTTAGAATCGGGCCACCATCTAGTAGATAGATAATAGATAGATAATAGATAGATGATAGATAATAGATAGATGATAGATAATAGATAGATAATAAATAGATAATAGATAGATAATAGATAGATAATAGATAGATGATAGATAGATGATAGATAGATGATAGATAATAGATAGATAATATATAGATAATAGATAGATAATAGATAGATAATAAATAGATAATAGATAGATAATAGATAGATAATAGATAATAGATAGATGATAGATAATAGATAGATAATAGATAATAGATAGATAATAAATAGATAATAGATAGATGATAGATAGATGATAGATGATAGATAGATGATAGATAGATAATAGATAGATGATAGATAATAGATAGATAATAAATAGATAATAGATAGATAATAGATAGATGATAGATAATAGATAAATAATAGATAATAGATAGATAATAGATAGATAATAGATAGATAATAGATAGATAATAGATAAATAATAGATAATAGATAAATAATAGAGAGATAATAGATAATAGATAAATAATAGATAATAGATAAATAATAGAGAGATAATATATACATAATAAAAAAATAGATAATAGATGATAGATAGATGATAGATAGATAATAGATAGATATGGATAGATAATAGATGATAGATAGATAATAGATATATAATAGATAGATAATATATAATAGATATTAGATAATAGATAGATAAATAATAGATAATAGATAGATAATCTCTAAATAATAGAGATAATAGATAATAGATAGATAATAGATAGATAATATATAGATCATGGATAATAGATAGACAGCAGATAGATAATATATAGATAGATAATTGATAGATAATAGATAGATAATAGATAATAGATAGATAATATATGGATGATAGATAATAGATAGATGATAGATAATAGATAATAGATAGATAATAGATAATAGATAGATGATAGACAATAGATAGATAATAGATGATAGATAGATAATAGATGATAGATAGATAATAGATAGATAATAGATAATAGATAGATTATAGATAGATAATAGATAGATAATAGATAATAGATAGATGATAGAAAGATAATAGATAATAGATGGATACTAGATAATAGATAGATGATAGATAATAGACAATAGATAATAGATAGATAATAGATAGATAGATAATAGATAATAGATAGATTATAGATAATAGATAGATGATAGATAATAGATAATAGATAGATGATAGATAGATGATAGATAATAGATGGATACTAGATAATAGATAGATGATAGATAATAGATAAATAATAGATAGATAATAGATAATAGATGGATAATAGATAATAGATGGATAATAGATAATAGATAGATGATAGATAATAGATGGATAATAGATAATAGATAGATAATAGATTATAGATAATAGATTGATAATAGATAGATGATAGATAATAGATAGATAATAGATAGATGATAGATAATAGATAGATAATAGATAGATAATAGATAGATAATAGATAGATGATAGATAATAGATGGATAATAGATAGATAATAGATAATAGATAGATAATAGATAGATGATAGATAATAGATAGATAATAGATAGATAATAGATAATAGATAGATAATAGATATATGATAGATAATAGATAGATAATAGATAGATAATAGATGGATAATAGATAATAGATAGATGATAGATAATAGATAGATAATTGATAGATAATGGATGGATAATAGATAGATAATAGATGATAGATAGATGATAGATAGATGATAGAAAGATAATAGATAATAGATAGATTATAGATAGATAATAGATAGATAGATAATAGATAGATAATAGATAATAGATAGATGATAGATAGATGATAGAAAGATAATAGATAATAGATGGATACTAGATAATAGATAGATGATAGATAATAGACAATAGATAATAGATAGATAATAGATAGATAATAGATAGATAGATAATAGATAATAGATAGATGATAGATAATAGATAGATGATAGATAATAGATAATAGATAGATGATAGATAGATGATAGATAATAGATGGATACTAGATAATAGATAGATGATAGATAATAGATAAATAATAGATAGATAATAGATAATAGATGGATAATAGATAATAGATGGATAATAGATAATAGATAGATGATAGATAATAGATGGATAATAGATAATAGATAGATAATAGATAGATAATAGATTATAGATAATAGATTGATAATAGATAGATGATAGATAATAGATAGATAATAGATAGATGATAGATAATAGATAGATAATAGATAGATAATAGATAGATGATAGATAATAGATGGATAATAGATAGATAATAGATAATAGATAGATAATAGATAGATGATAGATAATAGATAGATAATAGATAGATAATAGATATATGATAGATAATAGATAGATAATAGATAGATAATAGATGGATAATAGATAATAGATAGATGATAGATAGATAATAGATAGATGATAGATAATAGATAGATACTAGATAATAGATAGATAATAGATAGATGATAGATAATAGATTGATGATAGATAATAGATAGATAATAGATAGATAATAGATAGATAATAGATGGATAATAGATAGATAATAGATGATAGATAATAGATAGATGATAGATAATAGATAGATAATTGATAGATGATAGATAGATAATAGATAGATGATAGATAATAGATAGATAATAGATAGATAATAGATGATAGATAGATGATAGATAGATAATAGATAGATAATAGATAGATGATATATAAATAGATGATAGATAGATAATAGATAGATAATAGATAATAGATAGATAATAGATAGATAATAGATAATAGATAGATAATAGATAGATAATAGATGATAGATAGATAGATAATAGATAGATAATAGATAGATAATAGGTAGATGATAGATAATAGATAATAGATAGATAATAGATGATAGATAGATAATAGATAGATAATAGATAGATAATAGATAATAGATAGATAATAGATAGATAATAGATAATAGATAGATAATAGATAGATAATAGATAATAGATGGATGATAGATAATAGATAGATAATAGATAGATAATAAATGATAGATAGATAATAGATAGATAATAGATAGATAATAAATGATAGATAGATAATAGATAGATAATAGATAGATGATAGATAATAGATAGATAATAGATAGATAATATATAATAGATAGATGATAGATAGATAATAGATAATAGATAGATAGATAATAGATAGACGATAGATAATAGATGGATAATAGATAGATAATAGATAATAGATAGATAATAGATAGATGATAGATAATAGATAATAGATAGATAATAGATAATAGATAGATAATAGATAGATAAATAGATAGATGATAGATAGATGATAGATAATAGATAGATAGATAATAGATAGACGATAGATAATAGATGGATAATAGATAGATAATAGATAATAGATAGATGATAGATAGACGATAGATAATAGATGGATAATAGATAGATGATAGATAATAGATAATAGATAGATAATAGATAATAGATAGATAATAGATAGATAATAGGTAGATGATAGATAATAGATAATAGATAGATAATAGATGATAGATAGATAATAGATAGATAATAGATAGATAATAGATAATAGATAGATAATAGATAGATAATAGATAGATAATAGATAATAGATAGATAATAGATAGATAATAGATAATAGATGGATGATAGATAATAGATAGATAATAGATAGATAATAAATGATAGATAGATAATAGATAGATAATAGATAGATAATAAATGATAGATAGATAATAGATAGATAATAGATAGATGATAGATAATAGATAGATAATAGATAGATAATATATAATAGATAGATGATAGATAGATAATAGATAATAGATAGATAGATAATAGATAGACGATAGATAATAGATGGATAATAGATAGATAATAGATAATAGATAGATAATAGATAATAGATAATAGATAGATAATAGATAATAGATAGATAATAGATAGATAATAGATAGATGATAGATAGATGATAGATAATAGATAGATAGATAATAGATAGACGATAGATAATAGATGGATAATAGATAGATAATAGATAATAGATAGATGATAGATAGACGATAGATAATAGATGGATAATAGATAGATGATAGATAATAGATAATAGATAGATAATAGATAATAGATAGATAATAGATAGATAATAGATGATAGATAGATGATAGATAATAGATAGATAGATAATAGATAGACGATAGATAATAGATGGATAATAGATAGATAATAGATAATAGATAGATGATAGATAATAGATAGATGATAGATAGATAATAGATAGATGATAGATAGACGATAGATAATAGATGGATAATAGATAGATGATAGATAATAGATGGATAATAGTGTGACAGATGATCCCATTTAGCAGACAGACGCCAGGTATAAATAGCTGATGATCCGGTGTCTACGGTCCACGTGATTGATTCCTTTCTCCCAGGTCCAGGCCTTCGTAGACTTGACGTCTGGAGTCCCTGTAATAACTGTTCGGTCTGACAGAGGATTTCTCGAGGTTACAGACTGATAAAGAATAATTCTCCAGCTGATTCCACTTTGAGCTTTCTGTGAATTCGATGTATAGTCTCTGCCGAGAGTCAAAATAGAGCAGAGGTTATACAAGTCTCCAAAATCAAATGCTAAATAGTTCCTGGCGCTCCTCTGACCTCACATCTGAGTCCATACTTTTCTCTTGTGCTACAGTGGTCGAAACTGTAAAGAGGTAACGAAATAGCTAATTCTTGAAGTGCGGGGTCCAAGCTCCACCAAATCCTCTGGTCTTGAAAGAAAACTAGAACTTATAGCTGTTTTTTATCCAGATTATGACTTTTCTTGAAAAAAAATAGAGATTTCTAAGACGAGGTATTTGAATGCAGAACTCCCAAGAAGCATGTGGGCTTTCATGTGGACTTTCACGTGGACATTTCTTCTCACTTTTGTACCAGTCTAGTAACCACAGAAGGCTTAAGATCTTTCATATTGGAGTTACAAGTAGTGATAAGCGAATATGTTCGGGAAAGGATCGCAAATGTTAAATTCGGCACGAATATGGCACATTCGGATTCGTGTTTGGGTTACTGAGCTTTTGCGCAAAAATTAGCAAAAGTCGGCCCCGAACATGAACATCCCTGGTTTCCCGCGTTGTCATCTCCATGACAGCACGGGAATCAGGGGCTGTGACCAGCGGTAAGCTCGCTACCACGGGTCACAGCACTGCGGGATCATACTGTCAGCATGATCCCCGCAGCTGTGACAGTCACCTGCAGTAAAAAGCTTACCCCCCGGGACAGGCGCTGGCTGATGGGACTAGTAGCCCCATCATCCGGCGCCTGCTGTCATGCTGCACAAGCGCCGCGGATGGGAGAAGGAATCTCTCATTAGCTGCGCTTAGGCAGTGAAAGTTAAAGTAAAAAAAAAGGTTAAAATAAATAATTATTTAAATAAAAATAATAAGCACATCATACTCACCTACCACTTTCCTGCACCTTGTGTCCGATGTTCTCGTCCCCTGCAAAAAATAAAAAATAAAAAAAACACCATATACTCACCTTACAGCTATACTCCTGTTAGTGTATCGCCGACTGCCGGATAGGACGGTCACATGTCCGGATGTGGCCGTTCTATTGTAAAGGACATATTGATATTCATGCTATGGCACCTCCATTTTGTCTGCTTGCTTCAAAATCATGTTATTATACTCTTTGCATAACATACATTCTTTCCTTCTTTCCTGTTGATTTACATGCAACTTTCCCACACTAACCTTTTCTCTCAGGAACATTCTATGAGACCCCCTGCTCCTGTTATCTAGCTAGTCTGAGCCGGGATGTACGACCTTGTAACTTTCCACCATGCACTGAACTAACGATAACATGAGCATATGTGTATTTCCGTATTAATTGTACTAACATTGGTTCAAGCCTGTAGTGTGGCTGTAGGTGATTGGACATTAGTAAACTCAAAACAATATAAAATGCTAAGTAGAAATAAACGGGGTTAGAGATTCTTGAATCCCACCATACAGAGCTTTGCCTCCGTCTGGTTTTCTATTGGATTGCAATCAACCTTGTAACATAATAATTTGACACTCACTTGGTCAACCGTGAAGGGTCATTACTGCCCTCCCTCAACAGCTTGGTGCCGTGACTCGGATCCCTAACCAGGGACGCCCCACCACCCCAGGACGTCCACAAAGAGAGACTTGCTTTCGACCTCCCCCACTGGAATTGGGACTGGTCATCCTCCACAAAAGCCACGGTAAGTGCACGAGTTCTTTACTAGTGATACTGATCGTTTGGCGCGGTTTCCACGTGGTGCGTGGTTGTTTGCAGTATCTCCGGACATCCTGGTTGGATATAGTCAGAGGTGAGACTATAGGGGTGTAGTCCCATTAGGGGTCTGATATTGATAACTTTTAAAACAATACCACCTCGGATTGACAAGTGAATATTGTATGAATCTTCCTTAACTTCTGACAAAGATCCTTAGGAGACTGAACACTGTTAGGTTCAGTCGCGGCAGGTGATTGAAGATTGGGTAGGACACGCACACAGATATAACTATATCTAGTGTCCGGAGAGCTGCGGACGAGAGTTCTCCTCCTTTCATCTGAGCCGTACGCGTGACTCCCCCGATGGGAGGGGTGAAGTCAGTGGAACAGCAGCTGAGCTCGGCCGGACTCGTACTGTGCACAAATCAAGGATCTTTTGTCAGTTGAAAGGCAGCAGTGCAGTGATTAATCAATGTTTCGTGGAGCAGAAAGAGAGTGTCTCTCCCGCACGAGGGAGAGGATGTGATGACTATCATGGTCGGAAGAGAGGGGAAAAGGTGATTTAAGAATGCACCAAAAGTGTTTAAGGTGTTAAATTTTCCCGTGGAGGGGAGACTTCAGCCTACATTGTGGGATGAAGGCATCCGGCAGAAAAGGGATAGATTAGTTGACTGTGGATTGTTGGAAGACGCTGAAAAGTTTAGGAAAGTTGCACATGAGATTTGTGATGAAGGATATGTTGAAATAGAGGAGGAGATGAAGCCTGGCTATTTCAATTATCTTTATGTAAAGAAGGGAAAATTATCTAGCACTGCGACGAAGACTGGCTGTTTTGTGCTACAAAATGAAGCTGATGGGGACAAGATAGAGGTGGAAGTAAGTTCCCCTTCCTGACTTATGTGTCCACAAACGGAATGTGAAGCCCCTAAAGAAGCATCCCATACCCCCACAAATGTAGCCGTACCCCAGCCCCTCAATCCGGAAACTGAGCAATTTTTACCTAAGGAGATTAAATACCCTGCACTTCCCACTGGTGGCCAGCCACCATCATATAACCCAGATGGCTGGCTTTGTAATGTGTGTTGGGCCGCTAATCCAGGATGGTGCAAGACGTCCTATAATTGTGGAGCACGCAGACCCGGTGCTGCAGCACCAGCCTTCCCATTACTTAATGCTGATGGTGGGTATTATAAACCATTGCCCCCACCTGCCACCGCCATGGTCCACACTCCATTCGGGGAGACCCAAGGTCCTCCGAATTCTATCCTATTCACCCTCTCCCAAACTGGGGAAATAAACCATGGACACGAGTACTAGGAGTTGGCGTCTGTTTCACTGAATGGTCCTTCAGAATTTTCCACTATACTTAGAATAGGCATAGGGAGTATACCGCAACAGCAAGTTGGGATCATTGTAAATGCAGCAAATGCGATACTACAGCATGGGGGGGGGCTAGCTTCAGAAATATATCGTCTTGGGGGACCTGCAATACAGATTGCATCCAACGATCACATCCGTGACAATGGTCCATTAAGAGAAGGAGAGGTGATGGCTACAAGAGCCGGACAGCTATCATGTCAGTATGTTATACATGCGGTGGGACTAAGATATGATCCCCTGGATGTACCCAGGTCACAACACCTGCAGACAGAAACAATTCAGAACACCATAGCATACGCATCACAGCTTCATGCGGTCCCAACCCTAGCCCTGCCATTTATTTCCACCGGTATCTTTGGATATCCAAAAGAGGATGCGGCCAAAATAATAGTCGGGACTATAAAGCAATACATTGCCACGCATCCAACTAAATTGAGAGAGATAAGACTCTTGGCCATCGGACAGGGATCTAGTCGATTATGCCACTCAACTAATCAAACCCACGATCAGATCTGATATCTGGTCTCCCCCAGCGTTTCCCTACCTCCGAGATCTCCCATCAATTAGTACTCATGCTGATCTCCCCCCTCCCCCTGATTTCCCTCCACCTCCACCACCTCTCACAAAGTTGGAGGAAATGGAGGAAGCGGACCAGAATACTAGCCCACCCAAATATACCCTGTTTACCCCAGCACAGACGGATACTCTGTGTAATCGTCTCCCGGATCCCGAACATTCCCCCATGGCTTTTTACAGGGGCATGGCCGCAAACAGAGAGATATATTCAACAACAAGGCAAGATCTTTTACACCTGCTTCGTGTAAAAGCCGGTGAAGGATATTATCCCATGATAGAGACTGCTATCCCATATAACAGAGCATTAGACTCCAATACGTATGAGAGTGGGGTTGACTTCTGTCGAGCCCTTAAAATATGGGCTCAGGATAAGCTGGCTGATCAATCCACCACCCTCACAGATGTCACTCAAGAGAAGGGAGAGTCGGCTGAGAAGTTTTATGGGCGCCTTTTGCAGGTCTATAAGGACCTTGGGTTCTCCTTACATACTAAAACTCATTGCCAGCTGTTAGTGTCCGCCTTTATCCAGTGTTTACATACTGAAATAAAGGACGCGATATTGGCTGTATGGCCAGATGTTGAGTCAGCCACCCCAGAAGATACCCTAAAAGTAGCAAAAAGCTTCCAGAAGAGTGTCAGCCGGACCGCTTCTGCATATAAGCCTAACTCCAAACCTGCTGCAGTGGCAGTTGCGGCACCCACAGTACCCGTAGCACAGTATCCCCCCTTGTCCCCCCTCCCTTACAGCCCCACTATTACCCCATGACGTTACATGATCAGCGAGTAATGTATCCTGGGAGAAGACCAGTAACGAATTCCCGTCTTCTGTGTTGGAGGTGTGGCCGGGCAGGACACTTCCAAAGGGACTGTCACACCCCTGCAAGCCAGTGCACCACCCAAGCCCCCCTATCTAGAAATAGGATGCCCGGCCCACGAGACTCACGAGAAAATGTCCCCCTGGACCGTCCATTCTGAAATGGAGGCCAACCAGAGTCTGCCATTGTGATGCCCGTAACCACCCCCGGGCTCTGTTCATCAGTATTTCTCCCAGTAGGAGGGAATCCGGTGAAGCTCATGGTAGACACTGGGGCGGCCAATTCCATTTTAAAATCCACTGAACTGCCCCAGGGTCTCCCAGTCTAATTTTCTAATGACAATCTAATATTGATCGGTGTAGATGGCAGACCTAACAAACACACTCTCACTAAACCTATTCCGATTGGCCCATTTCTGGAAGTAATGGCACACTGAAAAGGCAATTGACCAAAATGATGCAGGAGACTACGGCCCAGTGGCCTGAGCTCCTTCCCATTGCACTATATCACATACGCACCACCCCCATAGGGAAACACAAACTGTCACCCTATGAGATACTATTTGGGTCACAACCAGCTATAGCTCGATTTACTCCACAACAATTATCAGAAGAAACAGATCATGTTGTGCAAAATGTGATTCAGCTTGCCAAAGCCTTAACTAACACCCATGCGTTAGTATCATCTTCTATTCCAGATCCAGCTGATGCAGAAGGTTGTCATACCCTCAAACCCGGAGATTATGTGTATGTGAAGAAGCATGTTCGGAAACACGGACTAGAACCATTGTATGACGGATCATACCAAGTGCTCCTGACAATCCCAACAGCAGTAAAACTTGAAGGGAAGTCAACATGGACCCATGCTTCACACTGCAAACGTCAACCATCCTGAGATGTTTTATGATAATATGTATGGTTAGATTAGTCAATACCTGGAATAGCCTACAACAGAATACTGACCGTTTAATAATAAGTTCATTACTCACCAGTTTCAGCCACTAGTATGCCTTTTCTGGCGGTCCCAGTCACTCTGGAAGAATTACTAAACTGGCCCAATTGTAGCGACGCCCTTGCTAATAATGCTACTAAGTTTAGTAGATTATGGAACACCACTGTAGGTATACCAGTAGTTGGGTGGGTGGATCTCCCCTGGTGGCAAGGAAATTTTACTGCCACTAATAAACACCTACAATTTCTTACCCTTAACGGAAACAAGTGGGTGCCCAGAAACAAGTCTTCCTTGACTAATTTAGGCTTCATACCAACTGAAGGTCTACAAATCAGTTTTAATGCTACCTCTAGTACGGCAGATGCTTTTAAACCGTCATTGTTGGAAAGATACATTCATAATCACGCATGGGTACATGCAAATTTGTTTATAAAAGGTACCAATGACACATGTTATAAAATATCTGGTAACATCCCTTGTAATGAATCCTCTGAATATAAGCCTAGTGATCCAACATGTGGCAATCCGGATGCTGGATATTGTAGCCCCCTGGGACAAAAGCCTTCATGGTGTATGTTATCAAATAACACCGTTTTTATCAATTTGGTACATAAATTAGTATTACAGCACTCTGCTTTATGGGATCTGCCATCAGTCACATATTGGGTCTGTGGGAATAATGCGTATAAATGGCTCCCAGTCGGAGTAGGGGGGACTTGTATGTTGGCCTGGCTAACTCCAGCCACTTATCTTATTCCCCATAGTAAAGTAGATATGAGACCCATCCCTCTTCATACCATCTATAAACATGCTAAGGACAACACCCCACGCCCATCAGGAAGACCTCATTTAGTTCAAATGAGTATACCCAATAAGATAGCCAGTACTGTCTTCCTCTACCCTATGGTTACACAAATGTGGGACAAATTAGTGGAAGTCACTGATTACTTAGATAACCAGATTTGGAGCGGATTGGAAGTAATTAATACTACTGTTGCGGTGCAGTATCAACTTATTATAGTAGCTAATCAACATACCTTAGTGCTGGACTATTTGACAGCAGCTCAAGGAGGGATGTGTCAGGTTATAGGCCCAGCCTTTTGTCACTATATTGACCCCGATTCTACCATACGGTTAAAGATTAAAATGGAAGACATTAGGAAACTCAGGGAAGAGTATAACAAACATAATGAATTGACCAAAGACAATTGGTGGTCTGATACGTTTTCCTTTTTAAATCCTGCTAATTGGTTTAAAGGGATTGGTGGATGGATTGCTGGAATATTACATGGAGTGTTGCATATTGCTGCTTGCATATTGTTAATATATTTTTTACTAAAACTAGTCTTTTATTGTATCCCAATTTGCATGAGGAAAACCTGCCAGCCATCAGAGAGCAAGCAGGACGCTATCAACCAACATCCAGTGTTACTATACACGGACCTCCCAGATGTAACCAGCATTGAGGACTTGGACGACAAGGGAATGATGACCTTCATCCGCTTGCCCCGACCAACCTCATGTCTGAATATAAGAGCTTTATGATTATATCAACGGACAAGGGGGGATGGACATGCCATGACAGCCTTAATTGGTAACGAGGGCACTAATTGAGTGAAGACCAATGTCCCTCAGGCTCAAACCATGACCCTGGGAAAGCACCTCTATTGTTGATAATAACATATTTTTTAGGGGGGAAATGTAAAGGACATATTGATATTCATGCTATGGCAACTCCATTTTGTCTGCTTGCTTCAAAATCATGTTATTATACTCTTAGCATAACATACATTCTTTCCTTTTGATTCACATGCAACTTTCCCACACTAACCTTTTCTCTTAGGAACATTCTATGAGACCCCCTGCTCCTGTTATCTAGCTAGTCTGAGCCGGGATGTACGACCTTGTAACTTTCCACCATGCACCAAACTAACGATAATATGACCATATGTGTATTTCCGTATTAATTGTACTAACATTGGTTCAAGCCTGTAGTACGGCTGTAGGTGATTGGACATTAATAAACTCAAAACAATATAAAATGCTAAGTAGAAATAAACGGGGCTAGAGATTCTTGAATCCCCCCATACAGAGCTTTGCCTCCGTCTGGTTTTCTATTGGATTGCAATCAACCTTGTAACATAATAATTTGACACTCACTTTGTCAACCATGAAGGGTCATTACTGCCCTCCCTCAACACTATCACTGAGATCATCGTGGGACCCCTGGTATATGGACTACGGTGGACAGGTGAGGATGTGGTTGGTTTATTATTTTACCTTTATTGCAGGTGACCATGGCTTTGGGGATTAGCTGTAAGGTGAGTATATGGTGTTTTTTTATGTTTTACAGGGGACGAGAACATCGCAGTCAAGGTGTAGGTAAGTGGTAGGTGAGTATGATGACTTTTTTTATTACACTATCACTGCCTAAGCGCCGGCTGAGGAGAAATTACTTCTTCCATAAGCGGCGCTTGGGCAGCTTGTGTACCGTGACAACAGGAACTGGATGATGGGGCTAGTAGTAATGATCTCACAGCCCCTGATTCCCACGCTGTCACACAAATTGCGGGAAACCAGGAAACCAGGGATCTTCAGGGCCATGTTCGTGTTCGGGTTCATGATTTGGTGCCCGAACACGAACATTTTTTTGATCTTCAGGTTTATTCGCTGAACCCGAACCTAAAAACATTCACTCATCTCTAGTTACAAGTTCTCTTCCAGAAGTCCTGATAATTTTAGCCCCAAGGCCATTGTGGAGTGGGAGCTCTCATGCGCTGACGTGGCTGTCTTTTGAAAGACTGCATGGAACAGTGCTGATCCCACTGAACGCCTCCACTCCTTTCTTATAGGTATAATACTACTCAGAAAACACAGGGTGAGGGTAAAACATTGTGCCAATAACTTATTGAACTACCAACTACCAACAGTGAATAAAATATAGAACAGTCGCCGCAAATACACAAGATGGTGCAAATTACTGTCTCAACCTTCCAATGACTCGCTGGGAATAAAGCAGTTGCAACTTCAGGGTTTCCAGGGCCAACTACCCCCAACAATGGCACCCCACTTTTGGCTGACACCCATAGAGAGGAGGTAACTACAAGCTTATCAAGCTAACCAAGTGCAGTGAAGTATATGGCCAGGTGACCTGATTGTCCAAACCTGGATTCTTCAAAATGTCTTTGAGGGATCAGTGATGGTCAATGAAGCAGATCTATATTCCTCCAGCTAGGGCTGTGGTCCCTTAAGCTGGCATCCTGTAGAGTCTCTCTCTCACCTGGGAGAAGAGGCAGATTCCCTTTTTATAGTTCACAACTATCCTTCAGGCCATCATCCACAGGTCAGAGGGAAGGTGGGATGGGGTCATCTCTTATTGTTCGATTATTTAATCCATCTGCATAGTTTATCCTTCCCTGCTTTCAGGTCAACAAGTTGCAGGGACCTATACAAGGGATAATATATATATTAGCAAACAATAATTGTTCAATGACCCTGTGTTCCTGTCCCACAAAGATAGTAACACAATATGCTGCAACAACATCAACTGAAGATTAACAATGGCCTATGTCTCTTGACCTACTGCTAATATACATCTGGCATAATTAAGATTAAATGCTGTGTCGTCACAGCCATATTTTACACAAAGCAGCAGAAGACTAGTGCACAAGGTGGCACTTTGGCACCAACTCCAAAGAAATTACACATATTTGTTTTTACCCATCTCCCCTTGATTATTTTTGTTAAATCTGTCTTAAATCTGTGGAGTGGACGAAGTTGCCATCATTTTATTTGACAAGACATTGGAGCCCTGGGTTGTAATTGACTTGGCTTTGAGTAAACTGAAGAGTTGGGAACCCTGGAATTAGCCACCGATATTCAGGATTTAACCCATGCACAGGTTTCTGGTCGATGGGTTTTCCCAAAGCTCAATCTGATTGTAACTGCTCTGACAGATGCGGAAATCAAAACATAAGGCCAAAATGAGATTTGTGAAAATTAGTCAGATGAGCTGCGGTCAGAGCAGTCAATAGAAGTGAAGGTCAGAGCAGGCGGCAGTCAAGAATCACGGTCAGGTTACAAAAACTGGAAGACTTTATTGAAACACTTACACAGGCATGTTGATGTTCAAAAGACTGAGCACCAGAAGTGCCGAGGAGCATGTTAGTGGTCATACAGTATGACCACTGCAGGAGATCAAAAGGAGAGCAAGTCTAACAACAGCCTAAAATTCAGCTGTCCTCGGAAACATATTATACGCCTAACCTGAATAGGCTAGCTGAACTTTATAGTATGTTCTGCAGTGTAGCTATTAGGGGAGCAGAGTGTGCCCACCTGGAGTGATCACTATTCTTAACTGTATACGTGTGTAGAGCAGGGTGATAGAGTTAAACTCCACAGTAGAGCAGGGAGACATGATCTCCCAGCACCCCCGCTCTCCATTCTGTAGGCCATAGGTTACTTTACGTCTTTGGCTAACAGAACGACAGGGTGACGCACTGGACTAGTCATGGGTGGGGACAGAGCCAGGTGATGATGTGATTGCACCGGAACTCTGACTTGCTGTGTGTGTCCCAGTGCAATGACATCACTTCTTTGGTCTACCTGCACCTTGCCGCTTTCTGCCAGGAGCGCTAGGAGTAGCCCTGTTTTTGTGCCACACAGGAGGTGCAGTTACAGCGACACATACGGCAGCAGCGGCTCAGAGTTGGAGTGATGGGAGGATGAGGAGCTTGTGCTGGCTGGTAATAGATGGGGATGGTGTTGGAAATATGAGAAGTCAAATATGTGTAACCTCTGCAGATGAGAAGTGGATGGAAGAAGTTATCGTAGTGGTCTGGGCCAAATGAAAAATATGAGAAAAGTGAACGACTCCATCAGAAAGAACATCACCATGTATAACTGTATAATCTCTTACATGTCCTGCAGAACTGGTATCTATCACTATATGTCACTTTATGTCGGTAATATCAGTGCTGGTCTTTGTATAGAGATGTCTTTTCAGTAACAATGTGGTCATCTGCTGAGGTTCCCCTATATCCACGATTACCGGTTAGGGACCCACTCAGATGTTTCGGGGCCTGAGTTGAACCTCTAGCTATGTCTCAGTGTATTTTATTTGCTTAGTTTCAACGTTTCTGCAACTCTTCTCAGGTGACTTTCTTAGAATCGCTCCTCTTCATTTGTGTAGTGTTTTCTCGTTATGATTCTTGCTTTTCATACGTTTATGCTGTACTTTCCCCCTACCAGGTTATGGTCAGTTTATCTTCTAATGACCTTGATAAATGACTACTATGGATGAGCGGACCCGTGGATGTTCTTTTGTCTAAACTTCTGATTGATTATCAGAACTTTACCCAAACTTGAACCTGAACTCTCTCTCATATCAAGCAGGGTTATCATTTTAGCTCTTAATAATAATTAAATACCTTGTAAAAATCACTGAGCTCCCCTTATTCTGCCGCTCTTTTCTGTTTTGTGCTGCGTCACTTCAGTGCAAAAATATTCAAACTTTTTGCTTTTAGAGCGCAATATGTGAAATCTCTGCATGCAGTCCAGTTTATTTAGAGTCTTCTCTGGGATCATGCGCTTTAACCCCTACTTCCCCTCCCAGATGCTGCCAATCACAACACCAACAGACTAGCAGTCTCACATAATATGAAGCTGTGATTGGCAGCATCTGTGAGGGGTAAAAGCACACGTGCCCAGGGAAGACTCTAAAAAGACACCCAGTTGGACTGCAAGAAGAGATTTCACTTACTGCACTCCAAAAGCAAAATTATGTGAATATCTCTTAATTTTGTTTAACTGTAAACTTATTAAGATTCTTAATTATTGTTGTATTATATATGAGTAAGGGTGTGACAGGAGCTGTCATACGCCTCTCCCCCTAAAGACAACATCTGTAGGAATTGTATGAGATTACATGTTGGAACAGGGTTTTATTGTATTGTATAAGTAATATAAAATGTGAAAATCCGTTGAATCTTATAAGTCCTAATGCGCATAGTTGATGTATTGTAATGTGATGATTGCATAATTTTCTTTATGTGTAATATATTTATATTCGGGCGGCAAAAGGACGTTGGATACTGTTTTCTGCAGACATCCCTGCAATGTTCGGGGCCTACAGCCAGAACTAGACACGGGAAAGTGTGTCTTATTTCAATCCCACAAGGGGAAGCCGGAGGGGAGACATGTGAAGGAAATGGGACGGGACTCATGGGAGCTGCGGGGCAGGATAGAGTATCCCAAGGGCCACAGGAGCCATTAAGTGAAGGGATAGCTCAAGACAGCCCCTTGGCCATGACTACTGCCCTGTGTACCTTACATATGCATGGTTCTTGGTTTCTTTTCTAAGCATCTAAAATAAAGATCTTGTCTATTCCCTTATGTACCTTATTCTTATCCCATCCCAAAATCTCCCTTCTAAGACCTCCTCCTTACCTCCTCACCTTTTCTCCCCATTTTCCTTTCTTCTCTTTATGTAAACCTCAAAAACAATGGGAAAAAAGGAGAGCAAGTAGAAGGAGTCTGGTAGACTGGGGGCCAGGGATGGGCCATGGGTGTAAGACAACATGTTATTATTATAATAGTATAATATAGTATTTCACTTGGAAATTTTTAGCTCCACAATATAGTATATCTCCTGGCTGTGACATATATTAGAAGATCACTATCTTAGAAGTTCACTATCCTAGAAGATCATTATCCTAGAAGTTCTCTATTCTAGAACATCATTATTCTAGAACACCACTATCCTACAAGACCACTTTACTAGAAAACTATTATTCTAGAATACCAATATTCTAGAAGATCACTTTCTCAGGAGACCACTATCCTAGAATATTATCATTCTAGAAGACCACTTCCAGGGCAATATTTGGTAGTCGTCTCAACAAGATTTCACTGCTCATAGAAACATTTGTACAGTGAATATTACACAACTGCATCAATGGCACAAGAAGCACAAGGAGGCTGGTCTAGACAAAGAAGTGCTGGCTGCATTAGGAATCTTCTGGGTTCAGCTTTTAGTGTCTTAGAGTTTCAGCTTGTCCAGTCTCTGCTCAGGTGATTTACAACCTGAAAAGTCATGACAGAGACATTTTAGGATAGTAAGTGGTGCTGTGGAGTATAATAAATGATGAATCATTGTAAGTAATGTCATGTATGTGCACAGTTACTGCACCAGCAGAATAGTGAGTGCAGCTCTGGGGTATAATACAGGATGTAACTCAAGATCAGTAATGTAATGTATGTACACAGTGACTGCACCAGCAGAATAGTGAGTGCAGCTCTGGGGTATAATACAGGATGTAACTCAAGATCAGTAATGTAATGTATGTACACAGTGACTGCACCAGCAGAATAGTGAGTGCAGCTCTGGGGTATAATACAGGATGTAACTCAAGATCAGTAATGTAATGTATGTACACAGTGACTGCACCAGCAGAATAGTGAGTGCAGCTCTGGAGTATAATACAGGATGTAACTCAGGATCAGTAATGTATTGTATGTACACAGTGACTGCACAAGCAGAATAGTGAGTGCAGCTCTGGAGTATAATAGAGGATGCAACTCAGGATCAGTACAGGATCAGTAATGTAATGTATGTACACAGTGACTGAACCAGCGGAATAGTGAGCGCAGCTCTGGAGTATAATAAAGGATGTAACTCAGGATCAGTAATGTAATGTATGTACACAGTGACTGCACCAGCAGAATAGTGAGTGCAGCTCTGGGGTATAATACAGGATGTAACTCAGGATCCGTACAGGATCAATAATGTAATGTATGTACACAGTGACTGCACCAGCAGAATAGTGAGCGCAGCTCTGGAGTATAATACAGGATGTAACTCAGGATCAGTAATGTAATGTATGTACACAGTGACTGCACCAGCAGAATAGTGAGTGCAGCTCTGGAGTATAATACAGGATGTAACTCAGGATCTGTAATGTAATGTATGTACACAGTGACTGCACCAGTAGAATAGTGAGTGCAGCTCTGGAGTATAATACAGGATGTAACTCAGGACCAGTACAGGATCAGTAATGTAATGTATGTACACAGTGACTGCACCAGCAGAATAGTGAGTGCAGCTCTGGGGTATAATACAGGATGTAACTCAGGATCAGTAATGTAATGTATGTACACAGTGACTGCACCAGCAGAATAGTGAGTGCAGCTCTGGGGTATAATACAGGATGTAACTCAGGATCAGTAATGTAATGTATGTACACAGTGCCTGCACCAGCAGAATAGTGCGTGCAGCTCTGGAGTATAATACAAGATGTAACTCAGGATCAGTAATGTAATGTATGTACACAGTGACTGCACCAGTAGAATAGTGAGTGCAGCTCTGGAGTATAATACAGGATGTTACTCAGGACCAGTACAGGATCAGTAATGTAATGTATGTACACAGTGACTGCACCAGCAGAATAGTGAGTGCAGCTCTGGGGTATAATACAGGATGTAACTCAGGATCCGTACAGGATCAATAATGCAATGTATGTACACAGTGACTGCACCAGCAGAATAGTGAGCGCAGCTCTGGAGTATAATACAGGATGTAACTCAGGATCAGTAATGTAATGTATGTACACAGTGACTGCACCAGCAGAATAGTGAGTGCAGCTCTGAAGTATAATACAGGAGGTAACTCCGGATCAGTAATGTAATGTATGTACACAGTGACTGCACCAGCAGAATAGTGAGTGCAGCTCTGGGGTATAATACAGGATGTAACTCAGGATCAGTACAGGATCAGTAATGTAATGCATGTACAGTGACTGCACCAGCAGAATAGTGAGTGCAGCTCTGGGGTATAATACAGGATGTAACTCAGGATCAGTAATGTAATGTATGTACACAGTGACTGCACCAGCAGAACAGTGAGTGCAGCTCTGGGGTATAATACAGGATGTAACTCAGGATCAGTAATGTATGTACACAGTGACTGCACCAGCATAATAGTGAGTGCAGCTCTGGAGTATAATAGAGGAGGCAACTCAGGATCAGTAATGTAATGTATGTACACAGTGACTGCACCAGCAGAATAGTGAGTGCAGCTCTGGAGTATAATACAGGATGTAACTCAGGATCAGTAATGTAATGTATGTACACAGTGACTGCACCAGCATAATAGTGAGTGCAGCTCTGGAGTATAATACAGGAGGTAACTCAGGATCAGTAATGTAATGTATGTACACAGTGACTGCACCAGCAGAATAGTGAGTGCAGCTCTGGAGTATAATACAGGATGTAACACAGGATCAGTAATGTAATGTATGTACACAGTAACTGCACCAGCAGAATAGTGAGCGCAGCTCTGGAGTATAATACAGGATGTAACTCAGGATCAGTAATGTAATGTATGTACACAGTGACTGCACAAGCAGAATAGTGAGTGCAGCTCTGGAGTATAATACAGGATGTAACTCAGGATCAGTAATGTAATGTATGTACACAGTGACTGCACCAGCAGAATAGTGAGTGCAGCTCTGGAGTATAATACAGGATGTAACTCAGGATCAGTAATGTAATGTATGTACACAGTGACTGCACAAGCAGAATAGTGAGTGGAGCTCTGGAGTATAATACAGGATGTAACTCAGGATCAGTGATGTAATGTATGTACACAGTGACTGCACCAGCAGAATAGTGAGTGCAGCTCTAGAGTATAATACAGGATGTAACTCAGGATCAGTAATGTAATGTATGTACACAGTAACTGCACCAGCAGAATAGTGAGTGCAGCTCTGGAGTATAATACAGGATGTAACTCAGGATCAGTAATGTAATGTATGTACACAGTGACTGCACCAGCAGAATAGTGAGTGCAGCTCTGGAGTATAATACAGAAGGTAACTCAGGATCAGTAATGTTATGTATGTACACAGTGACCGCACAAGCAGAATAATGAGTGCAGCTCTGGAGTATAATACAGGATAGAACTCAGGATCAGTACAGGATCAGTAATGTAATGTATGTACACAGTGACTGCCCCTGCAGAATAGTGAGCGCAGCTCTGGAGTATAATAGAGGATGTAACTCAGGGTCAGTACATGATCAGTACTGTAATGTATGAACACAGTAACTACACCAACAGAATAGTGAGTGCTGCTCTGCAGTATAATACAGAAAATAACTCTGGATCTGTACAGGATCAGTAATGTAATGTATGTACACAGTGATTGCACCAGCAGAATAGTGAGTGCAGCTCTGGAGTATAATACAGGATGCAACTTATGATCAACAAACAAAGCAGCACACTGCAATGCAAAGTATACGAACATGAAATATATGAAATTTGAATAGCATTACTGCTTTAGAAAATAGAAATAAATGTGAAATCTTAGAGCATAAATTGGCCAACTCATGTGTACCTGGTAGCCACATTAAGGTGTTTCTCGTCTTACCAGGAACCTACCAATGTGAACTCCTCTCTAAGA
Organism: Phyllobates terribilis; assembly: GCF_046119375.1. Taxonomy (NCBI): domain Eukaryota; kingdom Metazoa; phylum Chordata; class Amphibia; order Anura; family Dendrobatidae; genus Phyllobates; species Phyllobates terribilis. The sequence continues at coordinate 1,211,207,210 of NW_027362761.1, forward strand.
GACATAAGCGATCGCCCCACCCCCAGGTCCAGCTAATGACTCATGCGTTTGAAAGGCGGTAAGGGGGCTCATGCAGAAAATTACTCAGGGGGATGATGTGGAAGCCTTTATGACAGTGTTTGAGAGGGTGTCTGATCGAGAGAGACTTCCGCCGGAACAGTGGGCAGAGGTTCTGCCGCCATATTTGACATATTTACTCCAGCAGCGCAGTCTACCTACATTCTCATCCAACTGGATCAACAATCCTAGACACATAGCCGCCCGGTGTCATATGTCTCCTGAACCAATGGACTGCAGTCTAGGCTGGCACTGTTCCTATTACGCCTATCCGGCTAGTAGTCGTTACATACCTGCACGCAACCTCCGATCCTCACAAGATCTCCTGCTCTACTCCCCTCTTATCTCCTCTTCCCACAATCGCATACAAGATTTCTCCCGTGCTTCCGCCCTACTCTGGAACTCTCTACCCCAACGTATCAGACTCTCGCCTACCGTGGAAACCTTCAAAAGGAACCTGAAGACCCACCTCTTCCGACAAGCCTACAACCTGCAGTAACCCTCGCTCCACCATACCGCTGCACGACCAGCTCTACCCTCACCTACTGTATCCTCACCCATCCCTCGTAGATTGTGAGCCCTCGCGGGCAGGGTCCTCGCTCCGCCTGTACCAGTCGCTGTCACATTGTGTTCAAGATTATTGAAATTGTTCTTGTATTATACCCCCTTTTTCACATGTAAAGCGCCATGGAATAAATGGCGCTATAATAATAAATAATAATAATAATAGTGTGGACTGTTAACCCGGCGAGGGGCTGCAGGCATGTGCCGTGTCCATTAATGGGGTGATAGTGCTTGGACTGTTGGACTCAGGGAGTCTGGTGACCTGAATCAGTGCTACCCTCCCCTACCAGTTGATCCCTGCCAAAACCATGGGCGTTCGCTGTATCCACAAGGACTCCAAGGACTACCCTGTGACCAGAATAACAGTGGGAATTAACTGTGGTGCCCAGTCTCATAAGGTCGGGGTAGTGAAGGACTTAATGCATCCCATCATATTTGGGCGGGATTTTTCCTTATTTTGGGAGTTGTGGGAAAAGGGGGCTGTATCGAATGTACTGAACAAAAGCCAAATCCTCGGGATGAGTTCCTCTTGTGTGTTCTTGCCGAGGAAGAGGACAATATGATGACCGAGCAGGCCAACCTACCTAAGTTAGAGGTGTTCGGACTGCGCAAGTTCAGGACCTGACCTTAAAGGGGGCATTTGACAAAGTCACTGTCTGTAATGGGGTTGCTCAAGAGCCAAGGGCAGACACCAGTTTCCCACACTCACAGTTCACGGGGAGTTATTATATTGGTTGACCAAACTAAGGGGTGGCGAGGTAGTGGAGCAGCTGCTAGTTCCAGGACCCTACCAGAGGAGGATGTTAGACTTGGCCCATTCACATGTTCTGGGGGGGGCAGCTGGGGGTCTTGAAAATTCAGGAGAGGATAATGTGGAGGTTCTATTGGCCCTAATGTTACAGGAGAATTCCTAGAAAATTGTATGTCCTGCGCCACCTGACAGATAAACGCTCTCTCTTCTCATTTCTGCAGTCCCCTAATCCCCTTACCTGTGATGAAGGTTCCATTTGAGAGGATTGCCAAAGATCTAGTGAGTCCCTTAGTTAAATTGGCATGGGGGCACCAATACATCCTTGTGGTCATGGACTACACCACCCGGTACCCAGAGGCAGTGCCACTAAGGAACTCGTCGAGCAGAAGTATAGCCCGGAAACTTGTCCACATTTTTGTCAGGACTGGCCTGCCAAAGGAGATATTGACCAACCAGAGAACCCCCTTCATGAGCTAGGTGATGAAGGAACTGTGTAAGGTCCTCCAGATTGCCCAGCTGTGAACCTTAGTTTACCATCCACAGATGAACGGACTAGTGGAGCGCTTTCATAAGACCTTAAAGGCGATGCTCAAGAATGTCATTGAGAAGGATGGTAGAGACTGGGTCTACCTGCTCTTTTCTGTCAGGGAAGTTCCTCAAGCCTCTACTGGCTTCTCCCCGTTCGAGCTACTGTGGTCAACATCCGTGAGGGTTCCTGGACTTTGCCAAGGAAACCTGGGAAGCCAAGGTTACACCCAACCAAAGCATCATAGAGCATGTCGCCCAGATGTAGGAGAGAATGGCAAAAGTAATGCCAATTGTGAATGCACATCTCCTCCAGGCACAGGAGGCACAGGCAAAGGTGTATAACCGACCAGCATGGGTGAGGCAGTTCCAGCCTGAGGACCGCATTCTGCAGCTTATCCCCACGGTTGAGATCAAGTTCCTGGCCAAGTGGCAAGGCCCGTATGAGGTGGTGGAGAAACACAGCGAAGTTAATTAAAAAGTCCACCATCCAGGCCGAAAAAAGCCAAACCAGATATATCCTGTGAACTTGCTCAAGCCGTGGTGAGATCGGGAAACCGTGGGAGCTCCTTGCCTGGGAGCCAGTCCTGAAGCCAAAGTGGAGGATGTCACGATAGTGGAGACTCTATCGCCGGCCCAGAAGGAACAGTGTCGAGAACTGCTGCAGCGGAACAATGACCTGTTCTCGGAGTTGCCAGGGTGTACACAGGTGGTGAAACTTGATGTGCTGACAAAGCCACATATAAAGGTGAACTTGAAGCTCTAAAGGATTCCTGAAACACGTGAGGTGATCTCAAATGAGGTGTAGAGGATGTTAGACCTCGGCGTGATCGAAAAGTCAAAGAGCGGACTGTCCCATCATTCTCATGCCAAACCCCGATGTCGGTGAACTCATTGAGAGGCTTGGACCTCTGAGGTACATTACCTCCCTCGATCTGACGAAGGGCTACTGGCAGATCCCCATGTCCCAGAAGGGCAAGGAGAAGACGGCTTTCTCGACACCTGATGGGTGTTTTCAGTACACTAGAATGCCTTTCGGACTGCAGAGGGCCCCAGCCACCTTCGAGAAGGCCATGGAGCGGATCCTAGCTCCATAAGTATGCCTCAACCTACCTCGATGATATTGTGGTCTTTAGCCCTGACTGGGGTAGACATCTACCAACAGTACAGGCGACTCTGGATGCTCTAAGAAAGGAGGGTTTACTATAAATCTAAAAAATGTGGCATTGGGAAGGAAGAGGCCAAGTTCTTAGGCTATATCATTGGCAGAGGTGAAATCAAGCCCCAAGTAAACAAGGTAGAGGCAATCCAGAAGTGGTTGCACCCACTCTCCAAGAAGAAGGTGAGAGCGTTTCTTGGAATTGTGGAATATTACTGGTCATTTATCCCAAATTTCACCATGATGGCCGCACCGCTGATGGATCTTCTTGCAGGCACCAAGTCAACGATGGGCAAATGGATGGTTGAAACGGAGACGGCATTCCAAGAGCTAAAGCTGGCACTATGTAAGCAGCCGATTCTGGTAGCACCTGACTTTAGTAAAGAATTTGTGGTCCAGACAAATCCTTCAGAAGTTGGCTTAGGAGCAGTGCTGTCTCAAGAGTTAAATGGGGAGGAACATCCCACCTTGTATCTGAGCAGGAATCTCTCTTCCTGCGAGAAAAACGACACTATTGTTCAGAAAGAATGCTTAGCCATAAAATGGGTCATAGATACATTGAAATATTACCTATTAGGCCGGAAGTTTAAACTAGTGTCAGACTATGCCCCTCTGAGATGGTTAAGGGAAAAAAGGGTAAGAATGCCGGGTGACTAGGTGGTTCTTAGGTCTCCAGGACTTTCGTTTTCACATAGAACATAGAACCAGAAAGCTACACGGTAACGCGGATGCGCACTCTAGAATTCCCTATTTGGTATCTGAAGGTGCCAAAACCTTTGGCTTTGGGCGGAGGGGAAGGATATGTGACAGGGTTACTGGCAATATATGTGAGAGGAGATATGTGTCACAGAGATTGCTATCTTCCATGATGTGAAACCAAGAAACTTGTCCCAGCATGTAAGGTGCTGAAAAGGTTAATCAGCCATGTTTGGGTTGGGTTTTTTGTGAGCGGTTGTAAGAGATTGATGGGACAGCCACTCACCATATCTCCACCTCAAGAAGTTAAATCTCCAGCTACTGAGTTTTTTTTCTGTTGTTTGTTTGGAGACCAGGAACCATAAGGACTATGTGCTATACTTTATCTTTTTGGTTGTTTATTTTGTTGACCCTGCAGTGCTTTGTGCCGTGTTGAATAAGCCTGCAGATGAAAATGTTCCTGTGTCTACCTCTGGAAGCAGCCAAGTGAGAGTCAATCTACCACAGTACACAATGACTGCACCAGCAGAATAGTGAGTGCAGCTCTGGAGTATAATACAGGATGTAACTCAGGATCAGTAATGTAATGTATGTACACAGTGACTGCACCAGCAGAATAATGAGTGCAGCTCTGGAGTATAATACAGGATGTAACTCAGGATCAGTAATGTAATGTATGTACACAGTGACTGCACCAGCAGAATAGTGAGTGCAGCTCTGGCGTATAATACAGGATGTAACTCAGGATCAGTAATGTAATGTATGTACACAGTGACTGCACCAGCAGAATAGTGAGTGCAGCTCTGGAGTATAATACAGGATGTAACTCAGGATCAGTACAGGATCAGTAATGTAATGTATGTACACAGTGACTGCACCAGCAGAATAGTGAGTGCAGCTCTGGGGTATAATACAGGATGTAACTCAGGATCAGTAATGTAATGTATGTACACAGTGACTGCACCAGCAGAATAGTGAGTGCAGCTCTGGCGTATAATACAGGATGTAACTCAGGATCAGTAATGTAATGTATGTACACAGTGACTGCACCAGCAGAATAGTGAGTGCAGCTCTGGCGTATAATACAGGATGTAACTCAGGATCAGTAATGTAATGTATGTACACAGTGACTGCACCAGCAGAATAGTGAGTGCAGCTCTGGAGTATAATACAGGATGTAACTCAGGATCAGTAATGTAATGTATGTACACAGTGACTCCACCAGCAGAATAGTGAGTGCAGCTCTGGCGTATAATACAGGATGTAACTCAGGATCAGTAATGTAATGTATGTACACAGTGACTGCACCAGCAGAATAGTGAGCGCAGCTCTGGAGTATAATACAGGATGTAACTCAGGATCAGTAATGTAATGTATGTACACAGTGACTGCACCAGCAGAATAGTGAGTGCAGCTCTGGAGTATAATACAGTATGTAACTCAGGATCAGTACAGGATCAGTAATGTAATGTATGTACACAGTGACTGCACCAGCAGAATCGTGAGCGCAGCTCTGTAGTGTAATACAGGATGTAACTCAGGATCAGTAATGTAATGTATGTACACAGTGACTGCACCAGCAGAATAGTGAGTGCAGGTGGGGATTATAATATAGGATACAATCCAGAATGATGACAAGATAAATAATGTAATATATATACACAATTATTTTTGGATAATTTTGGAATTGAAGCATTGATATATTCTTTAAAACTCTTTAAATATCTTGTTCCATATGATAATTTTCTCCAACGCCCTTTGAAAACACAGGTTGTTAGTGTGGTATTGGAATCACATTTCATCTCCTGCTTTCTCTTTTTCTAATGATCGTTCTTAAACCGTTTTAGCAGATGGTTTCTCCGCTTTCCTTCTTGTGATGTAAGCCCTCTCCTCCTGTATGTAGAATTTATTAACAACGAAGCTATCTGTTAGTGTGAACCCGTGTGATGTGGTCTGATGGGGGGCTGCCAGGAGACACTGATCTGTTTTCAAGCCTCGTATTGCCCCCCGGGCTTATTTTGTAAATACATAAATTAGGTTTCATTGAGAGGAGATCCAGTGACGGGCGTCTGCTGCTACGTTCATTGGCTTTTTCATTCTTTATTTAGTCATTGTGGTCTGAGGAAGTCTGAAGTCAAATAAAACTCTGGATAAAAACAAAATGGATGTTTTTACGATTTTCGAAAGTGTGCTGAACGTCAGCTACAAAAATGCTTTTAGCATCGGTAGACTATTAGCCATATGGAAGCCTTTAATATCTTTTTAAGCACGTCCAGTACCACAATGCGATGTTATAGTATACGTTTGGGAGCCAACATGACAAGAATGAGGCTGGAGAATGAAGTAGCGGTGGGGAGAACTTGGAAAAACAAATAGTAGGGGTGACAGTGTTCTTTTCCAGTCTGATTGATGAAATGAGGTACATGGGGGGTTTATAAAGTGAGAAGAGGAAGGAGTCAGTAGAGGCGTCCAAGATACACTGATGGATGTTCCTAAGTTTGGTCCGAATTGGAAATTGAATAAAGGGACTTTTTAGCATATCCAAGAACTTTAGCCAGGCTTCCCATTCATCGACTTCCTGCACTAGAAAACATGATATATATTTGGATATTTTCAATAGCTGTATCATATTTGCTCCTTACTGGGAATACAAAAATATGAGATCAGCTGAGATTATTTACAAAAATGACTCTACACCCAAGAGGAAGATTGTTTTGTCAGAGAGCTGCCAGTTTGGTCGTTGGCAAGTGTCCTAACACAATACACGGCGACTGGCCCAGAACCTATAATTAATCCAATTCGCTCCAGTCTTTACTGCGAGCTTGAAGGGCCGCGGCTGCACAACACAGCTCCCATTGAGATGGAAATTGGAAACAATTTTTGGGTTTACAGCTTGTAAAATGTTTCTAATGTAACGCAGACCTGTCGACTTAAATTTATCTGGGATAGGTGAAAATCAGTGGTAGGTTCCTGTGGTCGGGGTGTTGATGGTTGATGCCGATGTTCGAGTTCTTGGTATCTGATTATTATTTTGATCCTAATTTACGCAAGTTATTGCAAGCAGTTGTAAAATAGTTTCAATGAGCCTTGTTACTTGCTTTCTTCTTAGAACATCAGTCAAGATTGTAAATCTAAAAAAACATTATTAACCTATAGAGAAGATGTCACACTGGTGGGTGTGGACCCACTGCTCCACGGGCGAGGCTTACCCTGGAGGGGCGTAACTAAGCGGCTACCTGGTCTTCACTAGAGCCCCTGATGGTGAGGTTAGGATTGAGCTGCAGGTAGTCACCAGGTACCACTTCAGGGCAGTTTCCAGTACTGCAGCAACTGATCCCAAGGGTCATAAACACAGGTGCAGACTCAGAGTACAAGGCAGGACTGGAAACTGATGCTGGTTCAGAGAGTGCGGTTTCTGGAACAGGAATATACCAGATGGGTAACAGGTTCAGGTGCTGGTTCAGACAGTGCAGGAGCAGGATGGCAGAACTGGTCTAGATACAGAGTAACAGGACGAGAACAGAAACAGGGACCTTACAATGGACTTAGCAGCTTGCAGATAAACTAAACACCTATGTTGCTCAAGCACCTCCCTACAGGGGAAGGTGCCTTAAATACTTTAGTGCCTCTCAGCTATTGCTTGGGGACAGATCAGGAGTGTGTGCTCTACTACTTTAAACCCTAAGTGCGCTACCAGGAGACCTGCGCAGCTTGCGTAAGCCCTGGGACACGGGAGCCAGGGTGGGAACTGGAGCAGAGGATGCAACTGGGCAGTCGAGGCAGTGAGCATGTCGGCGGTCGAGGCAGTGAGCATGTAGGAACCATTCAGAAACACCAGCATAACAGAAGTCATGAAAACTACCAAATAATTTAGATATTAAAAGTATCACAGACTTTATTATCAGCTAAAAATATTAAAAAACTATTAAATGAATCCACAGCATAAAAAGGAGGTGGGAAAATTAGAAATCCTATAGATATAAGTATAAGGCATATGAAAGTGGTAACACAATCAAAGAATTACAATTCACAGAATACCCATCACAGATATAGTTAATGAGGCAATACGTTATGAATACACACAGTAATAAGCCGTTATGCTAATAATCAATGCCCATGATGATGATCCACTGTAGCGTCGGCGTCCCTGCCTCCTGCTAGGCAGGGACGCCGTTCCCCTCACCTCTCCGCTCCATGCCCGGCGTCTTCCTCCCGCTCTGCTGGCAAAAGGGGCCGCACGCGCTGTCCTAAGGAGTCCCCGGCCAATGGCCGGAGGATCTCACCATATATAAGGCACCTCCTCCAAAATGGAGGTGCCCGAGCAATGTTGCTGCAAAGCCTATCAACTCTGCTTCAGGCCTCAGGTCCCGTTACCAGTTACCTGCCAGTCACCTGCCAGATTCCTGCCTGATACCTGCCTGATATCTGCCTACCTGCTTGCAATCCTGTGGTCCGACAGTCTGCCTACCAGCACCTGCCAGTCTGTCTATGGATCAGTCCGCCTGCGGACCAGGAAGTACCTGCCAGATACCTGCCTGATACCTGCCTGTCTGCCCAGAGACTCTCACCTGCTCACCTGGGAGCGTTCACCTGCTACCTGCCTGCTAGCCTACCTGGAGGCTTAGCCATCACTTGCTGTGACCACCTGCCTGTCCAGAGACTCTTACTCGCTCACCTGGGAGCGCTCACCAGCTACCTGCCTGCTAGCCTACCTGGAGGCTCAGCCGTCACTTGCTGTGACCACCTGCCTGTCCAGAGACTCTTACTCGCTCACCTGGGAGCGCTCACCTGCTACCTGCCTGCTAGCCTACCTGGAGGCTTAGCCGTCACTTGCTGTGACCACCTGCCTGTCCAGAGACTCTTACTCGCTCACCTGGGAGCGCTCACCAGCTACCTGCCTGCTAGCCTACCTGGAGGCTCAGCTGTCACTTGCTGTGACCACCTGCCTGTCCAGAGACTCTTACTCGCTCACCTGGGAGCGCTCACCTGCTACCTGCCTGCTAGCCTACCTGGAGGCTTAGCCGTAACTTGCTGTACACCCGTCTCATGCTGCACATAACACATCTGCATCTCTGGCTGCTACGGGTATAAAAGGGGACAAACTTACGGTGTGGCACCCATGCTCCCCTGACCTCAACCCCATTGAGAACCTCTGGAGCATCATCAAAAGGAGTGTCTATGATGGCGGGAGGCAGTTCACATCTAAGCAACAGCTCTGGGAGGGTATTCTGTCCTCATGCAAAACAATTGAAGCAGAAACCATCCAAAACCTGACAAATTCAATGGACGAGAGAGTTCAGAAGCTCCTTTCGAACAAGGGGTCCTATGTGCAAATGTAACATCACCTAGAATAAAGTTTTGAGTTGAAAACTGTTTGATTTCAGTGTGTAATAACCTGCTAATGCTTATAATTTCAAAAATGACAATTTTTTTGTTCTTTATTAAAATGAAAAGGCTGAAAACACTGCTGTGCATAATAATTTGGAACATGCATTTTGAGTGCAGTTTGAGTTTTTTATTTTTTTTAAAATATACTGTTATCATAGGCAGTTTGTACAAAAACCTTTCAATTGTACTCTAATAGTTATTTGACTAGAAAATTACAATGACTGCAATTCATATAGGTAATTTGGGAAAATCTGAGAAAATATTATTTGCAAAATAATTTGGAACACAGTGTATATATATATATATATATATATATATATATATATATATATGAATATATTGTCAGGGATCCCAATCCACACTGAGGGACGACACTGGGGAAATCACGTAATATCTCACCGTGCCGTCACGCTGTCCGTATTTCGTCCGGAGTCGCGAGCACGCGATCCAGACTACTTGCTACGTGGATATCGGCAAGCAACCAGTGAGCGTATGGCGTCACACCTTGGGGATTCCAAAGCCTGGAATCCGAGTTTAACGCCCTCCGTACGGTCACTGTAAGCTTCACGATAGCCCAATTATTAATACTCTCTGCCACCACCTGCCGAGTTTGAAATATAATACAGGCCTGGCTGGACGCCTGCGTTTTGGTAGCGTATATGGCTTTGGGGAAGGGAACGATTACAGAACAAAAGAAACAGAACTATTACATTTTATGCTCAATCCAAAAGGGAGGCAGTGTTTAGGAAAAATATATACATAAGGATGTAACAAAGGAGACATTAAAATACATACACAGTTGCATAAAATAAACAGGATGAAAGAAGATAACTTACACTGTACGATCGTGGAGATGATTCAATATAGGTGGAGGAGGGGCTCCCCAGTTGGATTATGCTGTTACTGAACAGGGCCATAAAAGCTATAGAAATGGAACAGATAATGCACTCACCAACAGTGTTGCTTGATAATAGTCCTGTTTATTTGGGATTACACATGCGGAGGGGTGGTGCAGGTTCTGGGGTGCGGGGAGTAAGAGGACAACGGCTGTTTCGGGTGAGTCCTGCGCTTCAACGGGTCCACTCATAGTGGACCCTCAAATTTCCCTTTGAGGCTCGGGAAGCAGCCTCACGGTTACACTCAAATTAGTGCAAGCCTGCATTTTAATTACCTCCTGCGTCTTTCAGAAACAAGATGCTTGGCTCCTAACGAATGCCTTGGCTGGCATTGTTTGCATAAGCTATTTCTCAGGTGTGTGTTAATTGGGGCTTTTGTGCTGAGGAAAATGGGACAGCTCGGTGCTGAGGAAAATGGGACAGCTCGGTGCTGACAAGTGGTGAGGGGAGTAAGGGAGGGGGGTGAACATCTTTGTCAGGCAAATATGGAAGTACATTTTCCTGACATATATATATATATATATATATACAATGTATCAAAAGAATGCAGCAGCACCAATATACGTCTTAGCAATGAAAATATTAGATCTAAACTGTTTTGCTCAGCAACAAGTACTTACAAAAAACAAAGGTTTTTAGCGCATAAATTGGCCAATTCATGTGTGCCCATCAACCACGGTAAGGTAACCTCCCCCTGATGGGTAACTACTCTGCCTTCCATGCCACTTTTGGGCTACAAGCCTACAACTAAACGGACAAACATGTCTTCTTCTGGGCTAAAGACACCTACATCTAAAGGGCAAGCAGAGCTGTTTATACCTTTTTTTTTTGTAAGTACTTGTTGCTGAGCAAAACAGTTTAGATCTAATATTTTCATTGTTAAGACGTATCTTGGCCATATGGAGTGCTGCTGCATTCTTTCGATATATTTTATAGTTACAGCAGCTGGCACCAGTTCACACTAAGAGGTGCTGGTCAGGTTTCTCTGGTTTGTATATATATATATATATATGTATATATATATATATATATATACACACACATATATATATATATATATATATATATATATATATATATATATATATATAGTGTCTATATATAGTATATATAGTGTCATATGAAATGAGAACTGTGTACTGTGGTTTTAGTGCATATTGTGAATAGACAGTGATAAGGAAGTGCATTGAGGTGAAGGGTGCATTGCTGGAAAAGGGAAAAAAAAATAAAAAAACCCTCTTTAAATCTCTTAGTTTGCGAGTGTGAACGAGCTGAGTGTGTCCGGAGCGTAAGTGCGAACGAAAGTAAGTGTGTGACTTGTTTTTCAGTGACTTTGTATTTAGGGAGTTTGGAAGGTAGGACTTTGGACTGAATTGCTGTCTGTATTTCATTAATTCTTTACTTTTATTTTTACTTAACATTCTGTCTATTGCAATCCCCATTAGGAAATCAGCTCCATTATTGACAATGCTATCCAGTGTACATCTTGCCACATGTATGTATTCCTTGAACAGTCGGTCGGGGTTGCTTACTGCTGTGCGAGATGTGTGCACGTTGTGCGTTTGGAAGCCCAGATACTGGATCTAAATGAGCAGCTGGCAACACTGAGATCCATTGACAACATGGAAAGGAGTCTGCTGCTCACTTCCAGCAGCTCGCTGGGGTAGATGTGGGGGAGGGTGGTAGTCAGGAGCTGCAGGACAGTGAGGTCGCTAGTTGGGTGACAGTTAGAAGGGGTGGTAGAGGGAAGAGTGCCAGGGAGGCTAGTCCTGATCTGGCACACCCCAATAAGTTTGCAAAGTTGGCAGATGAGGGGAGTGACGGTACAGGGGTAGCACCACTGCAGCAAAGCATGTCCCCTGAAAGCCGGAGGAGTGTCAGCTCCAGTAAAGAGGGAAATAGGAGAGTAGGGCAGGCCAGGCAGGTGCTGGTAGTGGGGGACTCCATTATTAGGGGAACAGATAGGTCAATCTGTCACAAAGACAGGGATCGTCGAACAGTGTGCTGCCTACCTGGCGCTCGAGTCCGGCACATCGCTGATCGGGTTGACAGATTACTGGGAGGGGCTGGTGAGGACCCAGCGGTCATGGTGCACATTGGCACAAATGACAAAGTTAGAGGTAGGTGGAAGGTCCTTAAAGATGATTTCAGGGAATTAGGCTGCAAGCTGAAAGCAAGGACCTCCAAGGTGGTATTCTCTGAAATGCTACCGGTACTACGTGCCACGCCAGAGAGGCAATGGGAGATTAGGGAGATAAATAAGTGGCTCAAGAACTGGTGTAGGAAGGAGGGATTTGGGTTCCTGGAGAACTGGGCCGACTTCTCAGTTGGCTACAGACTCTACGCTAGCGACCGGCTGCACCTTAATGGGGAGGGTGCAGCTGTGCTGGGGGAGAAAATGGCTAGAAGGTTGGAGGAGTGTTTAAACTAGGGATTGGGGGGGAGGGTATTCATTTTATAGGTGGGGAAGATAGTGCAGATAGTGACCTGGGCACAAATAAAGAAATTGGGGGTGGGGTTAGAACAGTCAATGTTTATATGTAAAATCATCCTTAAAACCTGTCTTGCGGGAGGATATATGTGAATCTAATGAAAATGTAGAGTCCCTGTGGGTGGAGATAAGGGGAGGGGGAAAAAATAATAAATTACTGATAGGGGTTTGTTATAAGTCTCCAAAAATAATGGAAGCAGCGGAGAATATCCTCATAAAGCAAATAGATGAAGCAGCGACTCAAGGAGAAGTCATTATTATGGGAGACTTCAACTACCCTGAAATACATTGGGGGACAGAAACCTGTAGTTCCAGCAAAGGTAATAGGTTTTTGACAACTATGAGAGACAATTACCTTTCACAACTGGTTCAGGACCCAACAAGTAGGGGGGCACTGCTAGACCTAATATTAACCAATAGGCCAGACCGCATATCAAATATACGAGTTGTGGGTCACTTGGGTAATAGTGATCACAAAATAATACGTTTTCATGTAACCTTTAATAAGATGTGTAGTAGAGGGGTTACAAGGACACTAAACTTCAGGAAGGCAAATTTCCAACGGTTAAGAGATGATCTTAGTGCAATAAACTGGGACGATATCCTGAGACATACAAATACACAAAGCAAATGGGAGACATTTATTAGCATCCTGAATAGGACGTGTGCACAATATATACCCTTTGGGAATAAACATGCTAGAAATACAGTACAGACCAAAAGTTTGGACACACCTTCTCATTTAAAGATTTTTCTGTATTTTCATGACTATGAAAATTGTACATTCACACTTCGAAACTATGAATTACCACATGTGCAATTATATAGTTAACAAAAAAGTGTGAAACAACTGAAAATATGTCTTATATTCTAGGTTCTTCAAAGTAGCCACCTTTTGCTTTGATGACTGCTTTGCACACTCTTGGCATTCTCTTGATGAGCTTCAAGAGGTAGTCACCGGAAATGGTCTTCCAACAATCTTGAAGGAGTTCCCAGAGATGCTTAGCACTTGTTGGCCCTTTTGCCTTCACTCTGCGGGCCATCTCACCCCAAACCATCTCGATTGGGTTCAGGTCTGGTGACTGTGGAGGCCAGGTCATCTGGCGTAGCACCCCATAACTCTCCTTCTTGGTCAAATAGCCCTTACACAGCCTGGAGGTGTGTTTGGGGTCATTGTCCTGTTGAAAAATAAATGATGGTCCAACTAAACACAAACCGAATGGAATAGCATGCCGCTGCAAGATGCTGTGGTAGCCATGCTGGTTCAGTATGCCTTCGATTTTGAATAAATCCCCAACAGTGTCACCAGCAAAGCACCCCCACACCATCACACCTCCTCCTCCATGCTTCATGGTGGGAACCAGTCATGTAGAATCCATCCGTTCACCTTTTCTGCGACACGGTGGTTAGAACCAAAGATCTCAAATTTGGACTCATCAGACCAAAGCACAGATTTCCACTGGTCTAATGTCCATTCCTTGTGTTCTTTAGCCCAAACACGTCTCTTCTGCATGTTGCCTGTCCTTAGCAGTGGTTTCCTAGCAGCTATTTTACCATGAAGGCCTGCTGCACAAAGTCTCCTCTTAACAGTTGTTGCAGAGATGTGTCTGCTGCTAGAACTCTGTGTGGCATTGACCTGGTCTCTAGTCTGAGCTGCTGTTAACCTGCGATTTCTGAGGCTGGTGACTCGGATAAACTTATCCTCAGAAGCAAAGGTGACTCTTGGTCTTCCTTTCCTGGGACGGTCCTCATGTGAGCCAGTTTATTTGAAGCGCTTGATGGTTTTTGCAACTGCACTTGGGGACACTTTCAAAGTTTTCCCAATTTTTCAGACTGACTGACCTTCATTTCTTAACGTAATGATGGCCACTCGTTTTTCTTTACTTAACTGCTTTTATCTTGCCATAATACAAATTCTAACAGTCTATTCAGTAGGACTATCATCTGTGTATCCACCTGACTTCTGCACAATACAACTGATGGTCCCAACCCCATTTATAAGGCAAGAAATCCCACTTATTAAACGTGACAGGGCACACCTGTGAAGTGAAAACCATTTCCGGTGACTACCTCTTGAAGCTCATCAAGAGAATGCCAAGAGTGTGCAAAACAGTCATCAAAGCAAAAGGTGGCTACTTTGAAGAACCTAGAATATAAGACATATTTTCAGTTGTTTCACACTTTTTTGTTAAGTATATAATTCCACATGTGTTAATTCATAGTTTTGATGCCTTCAGTGTGAATGTACAATTTTCATAGTCATGAAAATACAGAAAAATATTTAAATGAGAAGGTGTGTCCAAACTTTTGGTCTGTACTGTATGAGGAAACCACTATGGCTAAATAGAGCTGTAAGGGGCGCAATAAGTGACAAAAAGAAAGCATTTAGAGAACTAAAGCAAGTAGGTAGTGATGAGGCATTAAATAAATATAGAAAATTAAATAAATTATGTAAAAAACAAATCAAGGCAGCAAAGATTGAGGCAGAGAGAATCATTGCCAGAGAAAGTAAAAATAACCCCAAAATATTCTTTAACTACATAAATAGTAAAAAACTAAAAAATGATAGTGTTGGCCCCCTTAAAAATAGTCTGGGTGAAATGGTGGATGAGGATGAGGAAAAAGCCAATATGCTAAATGATTTTTTTTCAACCGTATTTACACAAGAAAATTGCATGACAGAAAACATGATTAGTGATAACAAAAATTCTCCATTAAATGTCACTTGCTTAACCCAGTAGGAAGTACGGCGGCGTCTAAAAATCACTAAAGTTGACAAATCCCCGGACCCGAATGGGATACACCCGCGAGTACTGCAGGAATTAAGTAACGTCATAGATAGACCATTATTCTTAATCTTTAAAGATTCCATAATAACAGGGTCTGTACCCCAGGACTGGCGTATAGCAAATGTGGTGCCAATATTCAAAAAGGGGACACAAACCGAACTTGGAAGTTATAGGCCAGTAAGCTTAACCTCTACTGTGGGTAAAATCCTGGAGGGTTTCCTAAGAGATGCTATACTAGAGTATCTGAAGAAGAATAACCTCATGACCCAATATCAACATGGGTTTACGAGGGACCGTTCCTGTCAAACTAATCTGATCAGTTTTTATGAGGAGGCAAGTTCCGGACTGGACCAAGGAAATGCAGTGGATGTTGTGTATATGGACTTTTCAAAAGCTTTTGATACGGTTCCACACAAAAGGTTGATACATAAAATGAGAACAATGGGGATAGGGGAAAATATATGTAAGTGGGTTAAGAATTGGCTCAGTGATAGGAAACAAAGGGTGGTTATTAATGGAAAACACTCAGACTGGGTCTCAGTTAACAGTGGGGTACCACAGGGGTCAGTATTGGGCCCCCTTTTTTTAACATATTTATTAATGACCTTGTCGGGGGCATACAGAGTATTATTTCAATATTTGCAGATGACACTAAACTCTGCAGGGTAATCAATACAGAGGAGGACAATTTTATATTACAGGAGGATCTATGTAAACTAGAAGCTTATTCTGATAAATGGCAAATGAGCTTTAATGGGGATAAATGTAAGGTAATGCACTTGGGCAGAGGAAATAAAATGTATAATTATATGCTTAATTGTAAAACACTGGGCAAAACTGTCACTGAAAAAGACCTGGGTGTGTTGGTGGACGACAAGCTCACGTTTAGTGGCCAGTGTCAGGCAGCTGCTGCAAAGGCAAATAAAATAATGGGATGCATTAAAAGAGGCATAGATGGCATGAGGAGAACATAATTTTACCTCTATACAAGTCATTAGTGCGACCACACTTAGAATACTGTGTTCAGTTCTGGTCTCTGGTGTATAAGAAAGACATAGCTGAACTAGAGCGGGTGCAGAGAAGAGCGACAAAGTTTATTAGAGGATTGGGGGGTCTGCAATACCAAGACACGTTATTACTAGTGTTGAGCGATACCTTCCGATATCGGGAAATATCGGATCGGATTGGATCGGACCGATACCGAAAAAGTATCGGATATCGCCGATTCCGATACCGGAAGCCAATGCAAGTCAATGGGACAGAAATATCGGAATGAAAATAAACCCTTTCTTTCCTTGTAGGTTAATTCTACATGAAGGAAAACAACTAAGAATAATGTAGAATGTATTGGGGGAGGTGGGGAGACAATAAAGGCATAGAGGTTTAGCCCAATCAAATGGAATAGCAGGAATTAATATTTTTTTTTAAGACGTTCTGAGTTACGGAAATATTGACTATGTTAAGTATTTTTATATTTTGTCAGATATTTATGTTTCACTACTTCCATGCTCTTCACCTTCTTTTTTACTTCTCCCACACTTTCTCCTTCATCATCCTCAGCATCTTTTTCATCCACTTCTTCTTCACCTTCTTCATCTTTTTCTTCTTCAACTTCTTCGTATTATTCTTTTTTTTTACATTCTTCATATTCTACTTCTTCATCTTCTTCATCTTCTTCTTCTTCATCATATTCTTATTTGTAGCAGGCATTCCTGTAGTTGTTATCTATAAAAGGTTGGACATTACAGCTTTCGTTCTGCCCGTCACAAAAGATTTACAACAGGATTTGTCCGCGTTCAGTTTGGCCTGCAGCAGCAGGTCTTTTCCAGGGGCACCACGAGGAGGAACGGACTCACCCCCATACACTGCTTAGTCATCTTCTGCTTATAATTTAGATATTATCTTTTGCTCTGATTTTTAGTCTTATGCTTAATGTTCTTCCGCTTTATGTTCTGCAGTTTCTTGTATTTCTGCTTCTTGGTTTTCTGTCTCTTGTTCTTCTGTATCTTGGTGCTTGTCTTCTCTTCTTTGTCCTCTTGGTCAACTTCTTCAGGGTCATCTTCTTGGTCTTCTTCGGGGTGGTCTTCAGGGTCGTCGTCTTCGGGGGTTCTCATCTTCGGGGTCCTCGTCTTCTTCGGGTTGGTCTTCTGGGTCCTCGTCTTCGGGGTCCTCGTCTTCTTCGGGGTGGTCTTCAGGGTCCTCGTCTTCTTCGGGGTGGTCTTCCGGGTCCTCGTCTTCTTCGGGGTGGTCTTCAGGGTCCTCGTCTTCAGGGTCGTCGTCTTCGGGGTCCTCGTCTTCTTAGGGTTGGTCTTCAGGGTCCTCGTCTTCAGGGTCCTCGTCAGAGAGATCTAGAGTGATTACCAAGAACCATTTCAAAAAGCTTGAACTTGGAAATGTAGCAGAAGGTACAAGAAAGCTGAGGAACTACCGAGGACCAGCTGACGGTACTGGAACCCGGATGGGTAGCAGAAGGTACAAGAGCCAATGGAACTGCCGAAGACCAGCTGACGGTACTGGAACTCGGTTACTTAGCAGGAGGTACCTGTGCCAGAAAGCACTACCAAGGACCAGCAGACGTTGGTGGAACTTGGATACCGAGAAGGAGGCACCTAATCCAAAGGCACTGCCGAGAACCAGCTGACGGTACTGGAACCCGGATGGGTAGCAGAAGGTACCCATGTAAAAAAAAGTTCAAGGCCGCGAGCCGGCCGCAGTTACCAAAACCCACAGTCCTACAGGGGGTGCTTGTCCTATTGGCACTATGGAACCAGCCTTCATTGCCAGATCCCGCAGCCCACATAGGAGTCACCTAAACTGCAGGCACCATAGAGTCGGCTAACCCGACCGCAACACGACAGGACAACGCATTGGAGGCAAAGTGACGTTGACACTACCCGGAAACAGCTGGCGTGCTGGAACCAGGCTGGGCAGGAGGGAGTACCCGTGCCAAAGTCACTGCCGAGAACCAGCTGACGGTACTGGAACCCAGATGGGTAGTAGAAGGTACAAGAGCAAATGGAACTACCGAGGACCAGCTGACGGTACTGGAACCCGGATGGGTAGCAGAAGGTACAAGAGCCAATGGAACTGCCGAAGACCAGCTGACGGTACTGGAACTCGGTTACTAAGCAGGAGGTACCTGTGCCAGAAAGCACTACCAAGGACCAGCAGACGTTGGTGGAACTTGGATACCGAGAAGGAGGCACCTAATCCAAAGGCACTGCCGACAACCAGCTGACGGTACTGGAACCCGGATGGGTAGCAGAAGGTACCCATGTAAAAAAAAGTTCAAGGCCGCGAGCCGGCCGCAGTTACCAAAACCCACAGTCCTACAGGGGGTGCTTGTCCTATTGGCACTATGGAACCAGCCTTCATTGCCAGATGCCGCAGCCCACATAGGAGTCACCTAAACTGCAGGCACCATAGAGTCGGCTAACCCGACCGCAACACGACAGGACAACGCATTGGAGGCAAAGTGACGTTGACACTACCCGGAAACAGCTGGTGTGCTGGAACCAGGCTGGGCAGGAGGGAGAACCCATGCCAAAGTCACTGCCGAGAACCAGCTGACGGTACTGGAACCCGGATGGGTAGTAGAAGGTACAAGAGCAAATGGAACTACCGAGGACCAGCTGACGGTACTGGAACCCGGATGGGTAGCAGAAGGTACAAGAGCCAATGGAACTGCCGAAGACCAGCTGACGGTACTGGAACTCGGTTACTAAGCAGGAGGTACCTGTGCCAGAAAGCACTACCAAGGACCAGCAGACGTTGGTGGAACTTGGATACCGAGAAGGAGGCACCTAATCCAAAGGCACTGCCGAGAACCAGCTGACGGTACTGGAACCCGGATGGGTAGCAGAAGGTACCCATGTAAAAAAAAGTTCAAGGCCGCGAGCCGGCCGCAGTTACCAAAACCCACAGTCCTACAGGGGGTGCTTGTCCTATTGGCACTATGGAACCAGCCTTCATTGCCAGATCCCGCAGCCCACATAGGAGTCACCTAAACTGCAGGCACCATAGAGTCGGCTAACCCGACCGCAACACGACAGGACAATGCATTGGAGGCAAAGTGACGTTAACACTACCCGGAAACAGCTGGCTTGCTGGAACCAGGCTGGGCAGGAGGGAGTACCCGTGCCAAAGTCACTGCCGAGAACCAGCTGACGGTACTGGAACCCGGATGGGTAGTAGAAGGTACAAGAGCAAATGGAACTACCGAGAACCAGCTGGCGGTGCTGGAACCCAGGGTGAATGCTAAAAACAGAGTGGAGCCAGAGGTGTAATTGGATCAAGTTTTAAATCCGTAGTACAGTGGATGTGGACAAAGCAGGAGAATTTGCCGGACACACAGCTGGGGATCAGCTGACGTTACTGAACCCCAATAACACGGCAGCAAGTGTTGACTGTGCAGATGGCACTTCCGTGCACCAACTGGCGGTGTTGGAGCTCAGGGATTACAGTTCAGGTGGTAGAAACATGAACACAATAGGAGACCTGGATACTGTTGCCAACCAATTATTTATTCTGGAAGAGGACTGGCAAATTCATGAGAGATCCAGGCCTTGTTCATTTTGAGAAAAGTAAGCCGGTCAACGTTATCGGAGGATAGTCGCATGCGACGGTCTGTTAGTACACCACCTGCGGCACTAAAGACGCGTTCCGATAATACACTAGCAGCAGGGCAAGCTAGCACCTCCAATGCATACTGACTAAGCTCTGGCCATGTATCCAGCTTACAGACCCAAAACTTGAAGGGAGAAGAGCCGTCTGGGAGTACAGTAAGAGGGCAAGACATGTAGTCTGTCACCATCTGACGGAAACGTTGCCTCCTGCTGACTGGAGCCGTCTGTGATGGTGTAGACATTTGTGGCGGCGGGGACACAAAACTTTGCCACATTTCGGCCATACTGGTCTTGCCTTGTGCTGAGGCGCTGCTTCTGCTCCCTCTTTGTGCAGAGCTTCCTCCACTGCCTCGACGCACTGAGCTGCTTTGTAAAGCACTAGCAGCACTGCTCTCGGTTGGAATGGAGAACATGATGGAATGCACCAGTGCGTCTTGGTACTCCCGCATTTTACGCTCCCGGTTCAACGGTGTTATGAGGCTTTGTAAGTTGTCCCGGTAGCGAGGATCTAGGAGGGTGGACACCCAATAATCAGCCGTGTTGAGAATGTGGGCGATGCGGCGGTCGTTTATCAGGCACTGCAGCATGAAATCAACCATGTGCTGCAGACTGCCAACTGGCCAAGAAACGCTGTCCCCTGCTTGAGGCGTGATCTCTGCCTGCTCTGCATCACCCCACCCTCGCTCTAGATACTGACTACTAGAGCATTGTGTACCTCCCTCCTCTGGACAGATGTCTTCCTCATCCATTGACTCCTCCTCATCCTCCTCACAAAGTGTCCCCTGCCTAGGCCTTTGTGAGGAACCACGTTGCGCAGACTGTAGAGAAGCAGATGGCATTTGTGACTCCTCATCCTCCACCTCTTCCAAAACCTCGTCCCTTAGTGCTTGCAGTGTTTTTTCAAGCAGGCAGATAAGGGGGATAGTCATGCTGACTAGTGCATCATCTGCACTCGCCATCCGCGTGGAATAATCGAAGGCACGCAAAACGTGGCAAATGTCCTTCATAGAGGCCCACTCAGTGGTGGTGAAGTGTGAATGGCGCGCACTGCGACTTGTTTGCGCCTGCTACAGCTGGTACTCCATTACTGCTGCCTGCTGCTCACACAACCTCTCCAACATATGTAACGTTGAATTCCACCTGGTGGGTAGGTCACATATGATGCGATGTTCCGGAAGACGTAATCGGCGCTGCAGAGCTGCAATGCGTGATCTTGCATTGCTGGAACGCCGCAAGTGAGCGCACTCTATGCGGACCTTGTGAAGCAGTGCATCAAGATCCGGATAGTCCCTCAAAAAACTCTGCACGACCAAGTTGAGCACATGTGCCAGACATGGGATGTGAGTGAGGTTGCCTAGGCCCAGAGCTGCCACCAGATTTCGGCCATTGTCACACACTACCATGCCTGGCTGGAGATTCGCTGGCACAAACCACACGTCGCTCTGCTGCTTGATGGCATTCCAGAGCTCCTGCGCTGTGTGGCTTCGATTCCCCAAAGAAATTTATTTTAATACGGCCTGTTGACGTTTGGCCACGGCTGTGCTCATATTGGTCACCATAACAGGTAACCGTTCACGGGTCGATGTGGAGGTAGACCGTGACGGCTCCTGCAGCGCTGATTCAGAGGAACTGGAGTATGAGGAGGAGTCAATGTGTACAGACTGGATTCCTGCAATCCTTGGAGTTGGCAGAACACGTACAGCGCCACTCTCAAGATCTGTACCCGGCTCCACAACATTTACCCAATGGGCAGTGAGGGAAAGGTATCATCCCTGTCCATGCTTACTGGTCCACGCATCGGTGGTCAGGTGGACCTTGCTACTGACGGCGTTTTGTAGCGCATGTTTAATTTTTCCCTCCACATGATGTTGCAGGGCAGGGACGGCTTGCCTGCTGAAATAAAAGCGGCTGGGCACGTTGTATTGTGGGACTGCCAATGCCATAAAGTTACGGAATGTGTCAGTCTCCACCAGCCTGAATGATAGCATTTCAAGGGCCAGTAGTTTAGCAATGCCAGCATTCAGAGCCTGTGCTCGGGGGTGGTTTGCCGAGTATGGGCGCCTTTTCTCCCATGCCTGTGCTAACGATGGCTGTAGACTGGCCTGGGAGTGTGAGGATGACTGGGAAAGTGGTGCTGTGGGTGGAATTACACTGTGTCTCTGTACAACAGTGCCAGAGATTCTTCCATGGCGATCCTGTGAGGAAGCCGAACCAGCTGTGTGTGAGCTGGAGGAAGAGGCTACAACACGAGCTGAAGAGGTGGTAGGTGGTGCTGTAGGTTGGCCTAGGTCTTCAGTGTGTTTTTGTAACTCCACCACGTGCTTGGTCCGCACATGTTTCCACATATTTGTGGTATTGAGGTTGCTGACACTTTTCCCTCTTTTCACCTTCTGATTACACAGCGTGCATTTGACAAAGCAAATGTCATCTGCAACTGTGTCAAAAATGACCAGGCACTGCAAGTCTTGGGAGCGCCCGCTTTGGATTTTGGAAGAGCCATGCTCCTAATGGGTGCTGAAGTGGAGGCTACAGGCAACCAAGTCTGCCCCCTCCCTCTCCCTCCTTTTTGGGCTGTTCGGGGAATCTCTTCCTCAGAGCTGCTCCCACCACCTTCCTGTCCCTCACGCCATGATGGGTCAAGGACCTCATCATCTACACCACCCTCTTCAAACAACTGCTTCTCCTGGGTAGTCTCGACAGCACAGTACGCACCAGAAAGTGGCACCTGAGTCTCATCATCAGATGCGTACTGAGGTGTGCTGCTGACCATAGGCACTGGCCCACCCGCCTCTTCAGATTCAGAGAGACAAAACGGTTGCGCATCACTGCATACTACCTCGTCTTCAAATTCTCGAATTCTGCTTGGCTGGCCCCCTCTTTCCAAGCCAAGAGATTCAGAGAACAGAAGTAGAGATGGCTCCTATCCAGGGCTCTCTGACTGCCTGGGCAATTTGGCAGGTGGTGAAGAGACAGATGGGTGCTCTTCAGTGCTCAGGACCTGAGAGGATCTGGAACTAATTGAAGTCGATGCGTTAGCTGCCATCCATCCGACAACGGCTTCAATTTGGTCCTCGCGCAGCAGTGGGGTACGGCTAGCTCCTACAAAGCTGCTCATAAAGGACTGTTCCCTGGTAAAACTGGGGGATGCTGAGTCACTGGTGCCCGCAGCAGGCACAGAATCCCCACGTCCTCTCCCTGCAGGCACAGAATCCTCACGTCCTCTCCCTGCAGAAACTCCGTGCCCACGCCCACGCCCACATGCCTTACTCCTTGCCTTCTTCATCTTGGTAGACTGATAAAGATAGGCAGAAAAGTACTAAGGGCTTAGTGTGCTTATTCCTGAACAGCTGCTAACAGGTATAAGAAACACTAATTTTATAAAGTGTGGACTAGACTTTAATATGAGCTAATGTGGCCTACACAACTGTAAAGTGGAGTGTTTGGTGAACTTTATTTAGGTTTTTTTTGTCACAAAAAGACACTGGATGTGCCTAAAGATGTAATAACGATAGTATCACAAACTTTTTGTAGCTATTACAATGTAGGAAGGTAACCTACAATGCAATAGATGAGGCTGCAAAAAATAGGCTAATACTAATCTGGCTGGGGCTGCAGGGCCCAATGCTGCAGAAAGGCTCCTCTAACTACTCCTATATAGTGTGTTTGGAACCAATTTAGCTGAATACGGATGGAACCACCACACTAATAGGAGATATCAGGAAAAATTATGAATTGGCAAAAAAGGACAATGTATGAGGCAGTGACACACACTGAGTGCACTACAACCAGACGTGGCTGCAGCACACACTACAGGGTGAGCTGCACTCACACACCAGACCTTGCAGACAGCGGTGAACAGTACAGAGAACTGTGCACTAGCGCTGCAAGGCACAGCGATTTATAAAGTAGCTTGGGTAAAGCAGAATAGACCAAATAGGTAGCTAAAACTGTCCCTCAGAACAGCAGCGTCCTATCCCTAACTGAATTCACAGCAGAGTGAGCTCAAAATGGCGGCGGCGGCTTTTATAGTGCATCATGACATCATTTCAGCAGCCAATCACAGCCATGCCATTAGTTAAGATGCCTACATGCCTAACAGGATGTGCCCACACTTCTTAGGATCCTCATTGGCTGAATAAAATGAAAATGGCTCATTGCATTATGGGAACTTCCGATTCTGGTATACGATATTGCAAAAGTATCGGAATTAAGTATCGGAATTCCGATACCGCGAATATCGGCCGATACCCGATATTTCAGTATCGGAATGCTCAACACTAGTTATTACACTTGGGGTTATTTACTGTGGAAAAAAGAAGGCTTAGGGGGGATCTTATTACTATGTACAAGTAAATGAGGGGACAGTACAAAGACCTTTCTACTGATCTTTTTACTCTGAGGCCTGAGACGGGGACAAGGGGGCATCTTCTACGTCTGGAGGAAAGAAGGTTTAATCATAATCACAGACGCGGATTCTTTACTGTAAGAGCAGTGAGACTATGGAATTCTTTGCCGCATGATGTTGTAATGAGGGATTCACTACTAAAATTTAAAACTTTCTTGAAAAGTATAATATTACAGGTTATATATACTAGATTCCTTGATAGGGCGTTGATCCAGGGAACTAGTCTGATTGTCGTATGGAGTCGGGAAGAAATTTTTTTCCCCAATGTGGAGCTTAGTGTGTGCTACATGGGTTTTTTTGCCTTCCTCTGGATCAACATGTTAGGCTATGGGTTGAACTAGATGGACTTAGTCTTCCTTCAACCTTAAAAACTATGTTACTATGTTACTAAGGTAGTGAACAGCATAGGATAAGATATAGATTAGGATCTAGGACATAAGATAAGGACAATAGGCTTAGTACATACTGTTATAGGATAGTAACTGTAGTTAGCTGAAGGTATAGGATAAGATACAGTTAATGTTTGGGACTAGCCCACAGTGGGAGGGGGTGGTGCTAGTAAAAAGCAGGCACTTCCTGATAGTTAGTCAGATAGGGAAGTATAGTAACCATGGTCAAGTTCAAGTGTAGTGGACTGCTAGTGCCAGCAAGTATCTATCATTCATGGCAGTGGGAGGCCTTACTGGAATCCTTTGCGGACATTCCTGCAATGTCCGAAGCTCAGGGCTCGGTATGGGTACTATGTAGAGTGCTTTGTCCTCTGGTGTACAGGGGACGATGGACGTGGAACCCTGAGTCGGGAAGGTAAAGGATCACGGGTGGACTGCGGGGATAGACGAGAAATCCCTGGGGGTGAGGAAGCCAGTGAATCCAGGGATAGAGCAGGAGGAACGGATTGTGATGCTGTACTAAGGAAGCAAGGAATAAGAAATGTTGTGTTCAAGATGGCTTGTTGCAATCTGATGAACTTGAACTGTCAAGTAAACTTTTGCTTGTTGAAAGAACTGCATTATGATAGGCAGCTCCGGAAGATAGAGGCCTGGAGAAAGCAGAGGACTGAGACCTACAAATGAGTGTGATCCACCCCACACATGATAGCACATTGGCACTTGGACACGATTTTCCTGTAAAGTGATGGAGCAGAATCTCAGCCATAGCTACCGCCTGCGGTCACTTTATATAGGTTATATAAGAAGACTTACTGTATACTTTTTTGCTATATGTGTACATAATATAACATGTATCCTGCATTTTCACCAGCTTTCCTCTCTGCACGCTCTATTTCTAATTCATTGTCTTTGAGCTAGTAGATGGAGGCTTGTTGCTTTGATGTCTCCATTATACAGCACATGCAGTCATGAGGAAATCCTGCTCTTCTGTCTCTATGTAGCACGTTTTGAAGAAGCATCAGCATGTGGGAAATCTTACAACTGTACTGAGCAGTGTAGCTGTAAATCTAGCAATGGGATGGGACAAAAAAAAACAAGAAAGCCTCAGTAGTGAGCAGTGCAGCTGTAAATCCAGCTCTCGGTGAGAAAAATACTAACTAGAAGGCAATAGCATGGAAGATGTTATACAATAGTACTAAACAGTGTGTAGCGCCCCGAGGGTTCGGTTGCTACAGGGGTATTGCACCTCAACCAGAGATGTGATATTCCACTCCCAGGTAAGGATGGAGTGTGGACCAGGGCCTAGTTAGCTGCACACACACACACCCCATTTCCGGGGGACAGCTCGACGGTGCCCCCAGATGCGGGCACGACTGACCATGTCCCTGGCTGGAGTGGGGAGGGGGGAAGAGAGCCCAGTGGTGTGGGAGCAGAAAGGGGACGGTTTCTGGAGCATAGGAAGGAGCTCATTGGGTGCAGGTCACCTGAGCTCAGACACACAGAAGCAGATAAAAGGTGGGAGCCATTTTAGTCAGAGAGTTCAGTTCGGAGAAGCAGAGCAGAGTAAAGGAGCAGAGAGCTGACAAGGAGACGAGGCTCAGCCTGAGCTCAGCTCCACGAGGCAGGCCTGGAGACAAGGCCGGGGCCAGAGAGGAGAAGAGAAGAAGGAGAAGGAAGGAAGGAGAAGAGACAGAGGAGTGGAAGGGCTCCAGAAACAAGAAGGCAGAAGGGACCCTAAGAGAGCAGAACGGACAGCAACCGTTGCAAACCCGCGTTATATCGGGTGAAGGGTCAGGCTGTGGAAGGGTACCGGATTCCCAAGTTGGTGGAGGTAAATTATCCCTCAGCCAAGAACCGGAGGTCGTGATCATTTATTGGTGCGACCCCCCGCCAAACCTACTAGGAAGGCACCACATAGGATAGCGGGAAGCGGAGGCCAACGCTTACCCGACACGGTCTGCGGTAGCTGGACAGAAGTTTGGTCACTGGTGGGGCACGCGAGGCCAGAGAAAGGACAGAAGGGGGTCCTGTGCCATACTCCTGAATTGCCTGGGGGTTGACCGAGCCCCTCACCTGGTGGACGCAGCACGGCTTGGGCAGTCATTGCTGACAGAAGTGACTTGGATATCAACTGTGAGTAAAAACCCTGGACTGCACCATTGGACTCAGTGTGATCTTTGCTGCGCCGGCACCATCACCCCCAGCATCCACCTACACTGCCCTGAGGCTACACTCTTCCCGTGGGGAGTTTTCCTACCCCTGTGCTGCACACCAACACCAGCCTCAGTGGTCTGCCTCGCAGCGGTGGTTATCTCTGACCGCAATCCACGGGTGGCATAGTCGGACATTCAAAACACTGATAAATAGACTGCTGCCATTTGGTCTGACCACCCTGAGCCATGGGACCGGGTTGCCACCACTACTACCCCCCAGCATTGTACAGAAGCCCGGTTCCGGGTACCCCACGGCCTTGGGGGCAAGTCAAGTACAGCTGTAAATCCAGCTCTCGGTGAGATAAAATACTAACTAGATGGCAACAGCATGGAAGATATTATACAACAGTACTAAGCAGTGCAGCTTTGAATCCAGGACTAAGGTGAGATAAAGCAAAGAAGTCCATCTTTGGGAATCTTCACTATGCAGTGTGAAGAGATTTTTTTTTCCTTTTTTCTATAGCCTATACTTTCTATACTCTGATGTAATAACGTTGATGCAAATTGAGAGAATTTACAAATTCAAATTTAAGCAGATTTGCTCATCACTTATGGATATGAGTAGCTCCAACATCAGTTCAGTGAAGTCCTGTAGGATATCAATTTGATATAAAAGACTAAAATACATACAATGACCCTATATGACCTGCTATTATAGTATGGCAGAAATGTAACGGTGAGATGAGTAAAGTTAAGGCTTAAACGAGGGCTAAGAGTTAAAGGATAAATTACTAAGAGCTTTAAGCTTAGAATACTATTGTGGTCTGCTCTACATCCTGAAATACTAGAGAAACACAAACTTGCTGGAATTTATAGTGTTTGTCAAGATTTACTACTGGACCGGCTGATACCTGAGCTTTTCTATAAAGATCTCAAAGTAAATTAAAACAAACTGTTATTCTCCTCTGGTCCTAAATGTCTCCCCATTATTGCTGCTACTTTTCCGACGTTGCAATAATAGTTTATCGTTATTTTTAGCTTTGTTCTTTTTACAACGTTTTTATATTTTCTGTTGAATCTTCCTTATTTGTATTGTTTTTTACAAATTTTATTCTTAAAATATTATTAGATTTTTTTTTTGTATTTCACAATTTTTTTTAACATTTTTTTTTTTGAATATTTTAAATGTTTAAGTTACCTTTGAAATATTTTGTTTGTTAGTTTTTATTCTTTGTAGCTTTTGTAGCTTTCTGCTTTCTCCGCCCCTTTGCTGCACATTTTCTTCATAAAGTTGACCTTTTTTTGATGTTCTGTTTACAAAGATTAATATATCATTAGAGGGGTTATTAGGTAGAAAGGCGTTCCATTTAGGCAGCCGGGCTGTACGCTCCTCTCTAGAGAGACATTTCCTTTCCACGGTTTTTACTTTGAGACAAAATACAGGAAAACAGTTAAGCCCCCATTCTTGACTTTGAAGGCAAGGTGCAAGGTGATTGCATCATCTGGGTAGGAGCTACAAAAATCTAACTTGAGTAGGTGTTTCCAATAAAACGTTGTTTCAATGGAGCCCTTTCTTCATCGGCTTTCATTAAATACCCAATCCCCCATGTGTTACCTGCAACTCAAGACGTCAATAGAGTTAGTAAGCATTGGAAGAAGGAAGAATGAAAATAGTCACCCGTAGAGATGAGCAAATTGAATTAGTTTTGAATTGAACAAAAATTACTATTCACCAAAGCCCCTTTTTTTTTGCAATCCAATTTGTGCGAATTTTGATCTATAGTAATGGGTTAAAAAATTAAAAAATATATATTTACCTCTTTCCCTTTGGTGTTGTCTAGGCTTCATGCAGAATCATGACATTGCACGAGGACCAGCCAACACTGCAGATGCAGAAGAGTGGAGATGAAGATGGAAGAGAAGACCAGCTGCTGTGGTCAAATAGGTGAGGGGGAGGGTAATTGTATTTTTTTTTTTAACCCTCCATAAAATGGGATCTGGAAAGAGCTCAATAAACAACTTTTCCTGGCAATTTGATTCGCATTGAATAAATACGAAGCAAATCAATCTTTCCGTCCGAATTTGAGAAGATCTGACAAATTCGAATCTTATCAGATTTAGCTCATCCTTAAGGGCTCATTGAGACGTCAGTGATTTTTCATCAGTGTTTGAATGCCAAAACCAGAATTGTCTCCAAAGCACAGAACAGGTGTCAATCTTTCAATTATATTTCTTCTCTGTATCTTCCACTCCTGGTTTTGGCATTCAAACTCTGATAAAATTTCACTGACGTCTGAATGAGCCCTTAGTCACCAACCAAACCCCAGAAATGGCTCTCTCACAATGGAACCACATCTTTGAAATATCACAATTTTCCATCTTTGGTGAACACTGATGAACATGGCTGAAAAGTTCATGGAATATCTAAAGCAATTTTCACTGGAGTGAAGCTGGAATTTCAGGTCTAGTCTGACGTCTGATTGTCTTCTACATTTCACCATATGAAATAATGTTCATGAGGTTCATAGTGGACACATTGGTTAACAGTGATGTCCATTCTTCCACTCCACTGCCCATCCTGTATTGGAAAGTGGCCTGACTTAAAATGATGGTGGCAGAAGAAGATGTTGTCATTGTTATGACTACCAAAGCACATTCATAAGGGTAACGTACAAACCAGGAAGACAAATACCTAAACCTGACAGGTCCCTGTTCAGACTAGGAAAAATTAGTTCTCTGACCATGGTCCGTCCCTGCCTGACCATGTAGGTTGGCACTCTAAGATAACGTAATGGCACCCCCAGTCAATGGCGGCTTATGCTGAAGGTCCTTAGTAGCTCTTAGGATCTTTAGAGTAGCAGTTCCCTAAGGAATAATGGAATCACACACAAAACTATCGCAACCAACACAAACTACAGCAAAGTGAATGAATCCAACAAAGTCTATCACCTGGAGGGTATTTAAAGCTGCACCCAAAAGGTGATAGGACAGACAAAAAGAGTAAATGAAAAACACCTGTTACCCAAAACCGACAGAAACAAAGAAAACAGAACTTAAACACCCAAAGAAAAGGTGTACCCACTGTGACCCAGCAGAAAGAGACGCCGACTACAGAACACAGAATCCAGGGCTCTAATCCAGAAGCGTGACAGTCATATATTTACCTGTCAATACTTCAGTAGCAATCCTCTCTGCCAGGCACTGGCATGTTGATCTCTTAGTGCGGAATATTGATAGTCCCACGTACTTGGCAGTCTTTCTAGTGTTCCTGGCAGCACTTCTGACCTACCACACCATTCATTTGACCAACCAACTGGGAGACAACCGTGGCGCAATATTTGGCATTATATATTGTTATACTACCCTGGATTGCTTTGGATTGAAGTACCAGTTCTCCAATCAGTCTTTCTTCTGGATTAAAACCTACTGTAGATGCCCTCTGCATTTTGACATAAGCAGCTTGATTGCCAACCTTCCTAAACTCTTGCCCTGCCATTCCTGGCTACTTTTTTGGATCCAATTTTGGATTTTGCAGTTGATTCTATGCTATAGACCCGGCTTGTCTAGTTCATGAATCTGCTTGTTCCAAGGGTTAGCAGCTTCAGAACAAGTGCCTACAACATTTTCCTTTTGGATAGTGTCAATGGATTAAATTGTACCTGTCCTTTCTAACAAAACCATGGTATTGCTGCCCTCAACCTCAACAACTTAGAGATGCTCTTGTACACATACCAATCTAAAATGTCCAGTAAGGGTCCATATTTTCCTGTAACTTGAATCCACTTTTTTGAGTGGGCAGTTCGTCTTTTTCAGCATTCTGCTAGCACCTTATGCGCCGAGCCAAAACTTACTTTCTCCTTATGTTTGATTTTTTTTGTGGATCCTGATTGTTTTAAT
This sequence comes from Phyllobates terribilis, assembly GCF_046119375.1. NCBI lineage: Eukaryota > Metazoa > Chordata > Amphibia > Anura > Dendrobatidae > Phyllobates > Phyllobates terribilis. The sequence goes on from NW_027362761.1 coordinate 1,211,237,995, forward strand.
AGGATTTAGTATCAATGTGGAATGGTCAGTTGAACAGTTCTCTGAAATTTCTTGTTGCTACAATTGGTCCAATGTGTCAAATTTAAAGCAAACTTGTTCATTTACCCAAAGGCTGATAGTTTATCTTGCTGCCCTTACCCTCCACAACGAGTTAAAACTATTTTTGGTGCATACACCAGTCAAAATATCGTAATGACTCAAACGTAGTCAAAAGCATTGCTTCTTCCCTTACAGCGATGACGCAAACTTTAGACTTTTTGTTCTCTATGTGTCACGTAAGACGCCCCGAGTAGTGTGAGTGGAGTCATGGCTCACCCAACTGGAAAGAGTGAAGAAGTGAGAAAAGAACCTCATTCATTTAACAAAACTTAGCTGGAAATAATTTTAGTAAAAGTGTAAATCTATAATTTAATATTTTACAACCCCCAAGAGGTTAGAAAATGAGGAGCTTCCAAGTACTAATGGTAAAAGCAGTGTTGTCACCAAGGTCAAAGTGAGACCAGGCAATTATTAACGACACACATTGGATTTTCTTAATGGAATAAAAAAGGGAAACATAAAATGCGAGTAACGTGGTGGTGAACTAGTCTATGGCGGCACCGAAACCGACGATTTATAATATTAGGGGTCTATTAACCACTAAAGCAGAGTCGAGGGGTCACATCACTGAGGAGCTCAAAGATGGTTTCCTTCTGTCCCAAGGAAATGACATGGACTGAAATGGCAAAGTACATGGAGCGACAGAACATATTCACAACCTCTACCCAACCGGGAACAGAAAAGGCTAAATTACGTTCAACAACTACATAACAAAGAGAAATTATACTGTATATGTTTTGTTACTAAATGTAAAAAAATATCCGAAACACTAAAAAACAACTCACCTTATAATATACTTAGATACTGCTTGAGTAGTCTACTATCCTCTCCTCTGCTCCCCAATCATGTAAAGTCTAGAATGATGACAAAGCCAATCAGTGACATTCAGCCACACTGATTAAACACCCCGACACAGTGGTTATCCAAGCATTGTTATATGACCACATGGAGGAGCTTCTACTTTTCCTCTAAGTCTTGGGAATCGACAAATAGCCAAAGTAATCGATGAAAGATCTGTCAATTGATCTTCCCTAAAGTAGTGCATCTACTGGTCCACCCTGGTCATCAGTGTTTACATTGAACAGTGTCCCCCACCATATTTTATTTATGAGACACCTTTTGGCTAATTAGCAGAGAGGGATGTGCTAAGGCATGTCTAGAACCTAATCAAATGCAAAAACTGTTGGACCATGTGGCAGAAGGCTCTTTGGCTACGCCTTTACCTCTTATAGCTACACAGCCATGCTAAGTGATTGCTGAAATTCTAAATCACGTTCAACAACTACATAACAAAGAGAAATAAAATAAATTTTGTTAATTAAGTTATCTATAAGTGGGACCAAATGTAAAAAGAATATCCGAAACACTAAAAAAAACCTCACCTTGTAATTTACTTACATTCCGCTCCGGTACACCGATGTCCTCCCCTCTGCTCCAGAATGACGTCAAGCCTACAATGATCACAAAGTCAGTCATTCAGTCCATGCTTATAAAACATCCCTAAACAGTGGTTCACTCAATCATTGCTATATGACCACATGGAGGAGCTTCTACTTTTCTTCTAAGTCTTGTGAAACACAAAATAGCCAAAGTATTCGACAAAAGATCTGCCACCCGGTATTCCATAAAGTAGTGCATCTATTAGATATTGGTCCACCCTGCTCATGAAAGTTCACATTGAACCGTATTCCCCACTACCTTTTAGTTATGCGACACTTTTTAGCTAATTAGCAGAGAGGGTTGTGCTAGGGCATGTCCTAAACCCAATCGAATGTAAAACCTGTTGGACCATGTGGCAGAAGGCTTTTTGGCCAGTGCAGGACACGGGCTGATATTAACGACTGGCCAATGTTTCTTTATTGGCAAAATATTCAGGCTAAGTGTTTCGATGCCGAATTGATATCTCCATCAGGCCAAGTACTTTTTTGGACGGTTGTTGAGCAGCGCCTGTGTCCTGAATTTTTTCTATATTGTTGTGTATCATAATGTAACACAACCTGAACTTAGAAAGAAGCCCAATAGACCAAAGTCTTAATGTCCAAACAATATTTCCTTATTAAACACATATATAGAACATGCATTAAAACACCACAGGAGGTAATTATACCTAAATAATTACTGCCCTGTATTGCTGGATTACTAGAATATGTAGGATAAATATAAGAAGATCAAGTTAATCATCTCCCTTTTTCCAGAATAAGTAGAATAATAGTGCTACGTGCTTAGTGCAAAATTAGATCAACAGCAATAAGTTAATTGATCCCCAAATGGAGACACCCAAACCAGAAAAAGAGAGAGAGAATAGTGGAATCTGATGTTCACCACTTAACATATAACCAGATATTGTGATTGTAACTGAACAAGCTCACTTCCAGTCTGAATTTCATATACAACTTAATCTGTAGTGAAGGAAGCTTGTGCCCAGGTACCAGCAATACTTACATATGGGGATTGGTATAGAGTGTGCGTCCTCACGCCCCTACGTGCATTTCGCCCTCGCTTTGTCAGGGGGCGTGTTATGTATCATGCTGTATTCTTTGTCCGTCATCACTGAGGAAAGAAGCAGCAGTGGAGTCCAGACCATAATTCTACAAGCCTTTGCCAGGGTCGTGCCTGCAATTGAAGTGAGAGCATCCCCCACTAATCTACCTATACCTCAACCTTGTATTAGGTTTATTGCAATAGTAGGCTCTGTGTCTCTTTTTTATCTTTTGCAGCAATTAATTGAAAAAGGAATTTCCTGTTACTTTTTTTTAAGACGACCAATTAGATTTGTGCCTTGTGGGAGCGATTTACTCCAAAACGTCTTCAATGGAGTTGTCTTCTGCTGGATCCATGATTGTGTTACAACAACCCAAGCCAACTTGGAAATCATCTAGTAACAATGGGCCAGTCTTACCCGTAATTAATGTAACACCAAAATATTCAGTATTTAATCTGGTCAAGAAGTGAACGAGTGGCAAACTTGGCCAACATAAGGTGAGGACCTGTCCCTCGCAAAGAGATGGTGGAGACTCCACTCTTCAGAAATACATGCCGGCAAGTTTACTCTAGACTTCCTGCGCTCAGTAAGAAAAATACTAAACCGGGAGCCCTTACCTCCTTCGCAGCCCTCTACCTTTTTTTATCAAGCAATCTGAAAATTTGCTAGGTCACCCACAAAAGGAAGCCTTTTATTAAGAATTGTGTTTTCTTTTGCCACAGGCAGACAGACTAAATAAATAGCGGCATAGACTTCTCGCTATTCCTCATCCCCGATCATAATCCAAGAATCACAGACAATACGGGCTTTGCAGAATGAAAGAATTTTAATAAAAACACGCCATTCGAAACCCTTGTCAGCCCCTATACTTGACTCTTATAAAGAATTTATTTCATTACTAAAAATGCTGTTGATTTAGTGTTACTTTCAGCACTTGAATTCTTGGAGAGCTTGAATAGAACGGCGACTTCCAAGATAAATATATTATGCAAAGTACGGACCTTTCTTTGCCATTTACTGATACAAGTGAAAATCAATGTGTTTCCCATTTTGAGGTTCAAAGAGGGGGGGGGAAGGGTGGAAAGGGGTGTATCGGAATTGTGTTGCATTTCTCTGTTGCTCAGATGTAGGTTGTTTCAACATATGTATGGCTTATTTGACAAGCTGCCCCGAGATGAGAGCCATTTCCGAAAGTCTCTGCTGAGCTACGCACAATGACATGACTAGTAGTAATTGATATGAAGGGATCACGAGACGAGGGCACTATAACATGTCACCCAGGAGAGATTACGGGGCCCGCTTAGGAACTTAATTATGTTTTGATTATATGGGCTGCAGAATGATATGGATGCTTATTACCTATCCCTTTACCCGGCTGTAACAAGTGGGGAAATGTTGTATAACCTTGGTCAGGAAGCGGAGTCTGCCCCTGGGTTTTCACTTGCCAAAATGTAAGGCTGAAGTACTAAACACCAACCATTCTTGGCAGACCTCAAGTGCCATTCACACGTCAATACTTGCATTCACGTCTACGGCAGTTGGCAGATGGAAGAAGTTTACTGCTCCGTAAAAAAAGCACAGAATTAATTAGATTTTTTTTTTTTCTTAGTCTGAATTGTTCATGTACCTCAGCGTGACCTTATGGTGAGGCTCACCCCAGTCTGGTTATGTCTGAAGAAGGAATAAGTGTTGACATGAACTTCACCAGGCTGAGGACAGAGAGGCATGGCTTCATAAGCCTTTGATTCACTAGTGGTGGCTCCAGGGACTTACCAGAAGGCGGTCATGGCTGGTCAGATCGAATTCTGAGAGGTTTAAAAGCACATTGAAAGAAACCTGACCTGGTTTCATAAAGATCCACGAAACAAGAACGTTTTCCACCGTTTCATTTAGCAGATACAAATGACCAAGACACAAATTTGGCAAATCATGCGGATTTTACAGGGAAATTCGATTAATTCAATTCTAATTTTAATGTTCCATATTACGATGTAAAAATAAAATAATATCACCTTACTGGCCACTTGTCTCGCATTCCTCATAGTCCATTATCCAGTCCTCTGTGACTCTTCTTTTGCCCTACCAACATTAGGTGCATTCTCTATGGACACTTCGTTACAGATCGTTGCTCCCGGTACGTCTAGGTCTCAGGAGTCACTGCGCACTGTGTTGTCACTCGTTGTAATGTTGTGACGAATGAATGGCACAAAGATATCAGTAGTTTAGAAGTGCCGGAATCCTCGACCTGGAGTGAAGAGGCTGAAGAGGATGTGCACAATGGGGAAAGAGGAAAAGAAGAAGTGTTAATGACCAAAACAGCAAGCGGACAGGTGAGCAACGAGGTCAGCATTATTATTATTTTTTTTGACTGTTTGCCTGGCTCTCTAAGTTCAACAAAACGATAGCCATAGCTGCTGAAATCACGCAGTGAAGAACAAGAAAAAAACAGCGTTCTGGAGAATACAAATTTTTGTAAAATTCAAGGAAAATTCAATTTCCCCCTCATCTCTAAAACCAGGAATCGACAGATTTGACATTAGGTTAATTGCTTCTATGTTTTTTTTGGAAGCTACCATGTGACTTAACTTATCTCTTCTACTCTAGAGTTGGCCATGAATATAAAATATAAGTCAATCTAAAAGTTTTATTTTGTCTATTTCACTTATAAATTTTAAATTATATTTAAATTGTCAGTTGTGAACACATGACACCCTAGTGCTAAGTCAGTAAGGGTGAAATTATTTTCACCATTGTCGGATGAAACTAGACACATATTACATGAACGGACATTTTCGGCCATATGTACAAGCTCACTACACTTTTTTGATCATTACACTTTTTTGTTATATGTCCTTGATCTGCCATTGCATATGAATGACCCAACATCCCATTGAGTGGGTGCGTTTTGGAAGAGCCTGGTCTTTTTGGCACATCCAGTTTTATATTCATCAGATTCCTATTAGAGTCCTTGATCAATCCTAGTTAGAAAGTGCAATTGTGCGACTGTCACTTAACTGTCAATACTTGGGGTCAATTAATCAATTCATTGCCAAATGGCGCTGCGCATCTGGAAGTGAATTGGCAATTTTAGTCTCCCAAGAAGGAAATTCTTCCAATGAGTCTATCTGTATAAAAAGAGCCTTCTGATAACTGAGAGGACTCACTGACAAACGAGAGGACTCACTGACAAACGAGAGGACTCGATGACAAATGAGAATGCTCACTCACAAGCAAGAGGGCTCACTAACAAGTGAGAGGGCTCACTAACAAGTGAGAGGACTCACTGACAAGCGAGAAGGTTCATTGACAAGCGAGAGGATGCAGGGACAAATGAGAAAGCTCACTGACAAACGAGAGGGCTCACTGACAAGTGAGAAGGCTCACTGAAAAATGAGAGGACTCACTGAAAAACGAGAGGACTCACTGACAAATGAGAGGGCTCACTGAAAAATGAGAGGACTCACTGCAAAACGAGAGGACTCACTGACAAATGAGAGGGCTCCCTGACAAATGAGAGGGCTCACTGTCAAGCGAGAGGATTCACTGACAAATGAGAAGGCTCACTGAAAAACGAGAGGGCTCACTGACAAACGAGAAGGTTCACTGACAAACAAGAAGGCTCACTGACAAGTGAGAGGACTCACTGACAAGTTGTGGTTACTTGTTCCTTGATTTTGGGTTGTTCCACCTGCAGTTTTCTCAAATGAAGTACATTTCCCTTAGCCTGTTGTGTCCTGACACATCCTGTTGTGTCCTGTCATGTCCTGTCACCTCCTGTCATGTCCTATCATGTCCTCTCATGTCCTGTTGTACCCTGTCGTGTCCTGTCATGCCCTGTCGCATCCTGTTGTGTCCTGTCGTGTCCTGGCATGTCCTCTCATGTCCTGTCATGTCCTTTCATGTCCTGTCATGTTCTGTCGTGTCCTCTTGTGTCCTATCATGTCCTGTCGTGCCCTGTTGTGTTCTGTCATGCCCTGCCACATCCTGTTGTGTCCTGTCATGTCCTCTCATGTCCTGTCATGCCCTGTTGGGCACTGTCGAGTCCTGTCATGTCCTGTCATGTCCTGTCACTTCCTCTTGTGTCCTGTCATGTCCTGTCATGTTCTCTCATGCCCTGTAATGACCTCTTGTGTCCTGTCATGCCCTGGCGCATCCTGTTGTGTCCTGTCATGCCCTGTAATGACCTCTTTTGTCCTGTCATGCCCTGTCGCATCCTGTTGTGTCCTGTCATGCCCTATCATGACCTGCCGTGTCCTATTGTGTCCTGCCATGCCCTGTCGTGTTCTCTCTTGTCCTGTCGTGCCCTGTTGTGTCCTGTCATGTCCTGTCATGCCCTGTCATGACATCTCATGTCCTGTCATGCCCTGTCGCATCTTATTGCGTCCTGTCATGCCCTGTCATGTCCTCTCATGTCCTGTCATGCCCTGTCATGTCCTGTCGTGTCCTATCATGTCGTGTCATGCCCTGTCATGCCCTGTCGTGTCCTCTCATGTCCTATCATGTCCAGTCGTGTCCTGTCATGTCCTGTCATGTCTTGTCATGTCCTTTCATGCCCTGTTGTGCCCTGTCGTGTCCCGTAGTGTCCTATCTTGTCCTGCCGTGTCCTGTCATGTCCTGACACATCCTGTTGTGCCCTGTTGGTCCTATTGTGTCTTATTGTGCCCTGCCGGGTCCTGTTATGTGCTCTTGTGGTGCCCCTGAGGGTTCGACCGCCACAGGAATGCTGCACTTCTTTAATGGAGTGTGGTGTTCCTCCTCTGAGGTAAGGCCGGTGTGATGGTAGTGACCTAGCCTTTTGCATCCAACACCACATTCCACCAGAGGGAGCTAGTATGCACTAGGTGCTGCTCCCCTGGTTACAGGGAGACTGGGGAACACAAAGTGGTAGGAACCAGTTAGTGGGTGTGGGTGGAGGAACAGTTAGTCAGTGACACTTCTAATTTCATATTTAATAGAATGCCATCTTTGATCTTGGTTCTTCGTTGGTCCTAGTTTTCTCTGCTGGTCCTTGTGGCTAGTGCTTGTCTAGCCTTTGCTAGTCTGTCGGCTGTCACTGTGCTGTCAAAATACTGTGTGTAATGTGACTTCCCTCCGGGAGCGCAGATCCGGTGTGGGCCTGCTCCGGCATGGGACACAGCCCTCGTACCCCGATCTTTGGGACGAGAGGTAGGTTGCAGACAAGGAATGTCTCAACCCGGCCGAGGACCAGGATCAAGAAGGCCCGGGAGCTTTAGAGTGTGGCTCCCTAGCAAATGGGTCCTGGGGAGGATGCAGACGGAGCAGAGCACGCCACCTGTCCTCGCCTACCTGATCTATTCAGAGAGATTCCGGCTGCAAGAGGGGTACCGGCCCCCGACACCCGACCTCGTACTCTACGTCCAGGACGGGAAAGCCCGGATAGGCCCTGAGGATCCCGCCGGGCTTCAGATGGAGAGGAATTGCCACCCGAGCCCTACACCTGAGAGGAGCTCAGAGGGAGACCCGGCCTATCTACACACGCACAGACGGGAAAGGGTGAAGTCTGTAGTGCAGGAACACTCTGGTATAGGGTCGCTGCCGAACACTGGACTTCCCTGGAGGTAGTCGGACCCCCGTCCCTGGTGACCGCAGGACTCCGCGAGGAGCAGGGAGTCGCCTTCCTGCTAATACATCTGAGTGAGTAAAGCCTTGGAAGTTCACCCCTATGGCCTCCGAACTGTTCATTACGCGCCATACCACGCGACGCGGTGCCCGTACTCTCCCGCGCTACTGCTACCCCCCTTCTTCCTGCCTTGCCTGCCCTGAGGCCACGCTCCGCCTGTGGGGAGCAGTGAGAACTCTAGCCGCCATGACACCGGGCCTCAGCGGACTGCTAGCGGTGCTGGTGGCTCATCACCAGACACCACAGGTGGCGTAGTCGACAAATACCACTCAACCCTGAAAGCCCTTACATCCTTTTTAATGTGACGGCCGTGGGCACGGAACAGGTCCAGGCCACGGCTGCATCCCCCCCCTCAACATCTGACCCGGCTCCGAGTACCCCATCTTCCCAGGGCAGGGCTGTGGGTGTCACACTCTCCTGTCCTGTCGTGTCCTCTCATGTCCTGTCATGCCCTGTTGGGCACTGTCGAGTACTGTTGTGTCCTGTCATGTCCTGTCACTTCCTCTCGTGTCCTGTCGTGCCCTGTCGTGTCCTCTCATGTTCTGTCATGCCCTGTCATGTCCTGTCGCATCCTCTCATGTCCTCTCGTATCCTGTCATGTCCTGTCATGCCCTGTAATGACCTCTTGTGTCCTGTCATGCCCTGTCGCATCCTGTTGTGTCCTGTCAAGCCCTATCATGACCTGTCGTGTCCTGTTGTGTCCTGCTATGCCCTGTCGTGTTCTCTCTTGTCCTGTCGTGCCCTGTTGTGTCCTGTCATGTCCTGTCATGACATCTCATGTCCTGTCATGCCCTGTCGCATCTTATTGTGTCCTGTCATGCCCTGTCATGATCTATCATGACCTGTCATGACCTGTCGTGTCTTGTCATGTGGTGTCATGTCCTGTCATGCCCTGTCGTGCCCTGTCATGTCCTGTCATGTCCTATCATGTCCTGTCGTGTCCTGTCATGTCTTGTCATGTCCTTTCATGCCCTGTTGTGCCCTGTCGTGTCCTGTCATGTCCTGTCATGTGCTGTCATGTCCTGACGCATCCTGTTGTGCCCTGTTGCGTCCTGTTGTGTCTTATTGTGCCCTGCCGGGTCCTGTTGTGTGCTCTTGTGTCCTGTCATGTCCTGTCATGTCCTGTCATTTCCTATCATGCACTGTCGTGTTCTTTTGTGTCCTGTTGTGTTTTGTCATGTCCTCTCATGTGTTGTTGTGTCCGTGGTCTGTGGCAATGCTCCCTAGAGTATGTCACAGACATGCGACCCCTCTGAACTACTATAGGACGACTTGTGAGGTCTTGAAAGAAATCTTTGTAACATCTCGCCATACATCTCTATAGCATTAAGGTCTTTGACTTGGCTAATTCTGGAGAATACCTGAAAGATTACGTGGATCTTACGCTCAGGTCAATTTTACACTCTAGATAAGTAGTGGTGAGTTACTAGACATAGGAATCATCTTGATTGGGTACACCTTGTCGCGGTGGGATGGCTTTTATGCTTTTTTGATAAAAAAAAATGTCATCTAAGTACCCAATATTTTTTACATACAGTATATTACTACTAATTATCTACTTTGCTGCTATCTTGTTTTTATTCCAATATATATAGAGTTTTACACTCTGCAAGATTATTTGAGTTCAATGGTAAAAAATTTAATACAATCATATGTTGAATCTGCAATTATTAAAGGGGTATTCCCATCTCTAAGATCCTATCCCAATATGTAGTAGGTGTAATAATAATAATAATATTAGCAAATATCTCCAATTAGAAATGTAGTATTTTTTTTCGCTATCTCTCTTACGTCATGTGCAGGCATCGCAGGACCTTAGCTAGTTGCTAGTGGTCTTAACCATGAATACCAACTAACTGTGACTTTATCAGTGGACGTAACCACTGATACCTAAGGTCATGTAATGCCTGCACATGAGGAAAGAGAGATAGCTAATCAGAAAAACTATACTACATTTCTAATTGGAGATATTTGCTAATATTACTATTATTACACCTACTACCTATTGGAATAGGATCTTGGAGATGGGAATATCCCTTTAAGCTTCACTATTTGACTTCAGAGCTGCAATCTTCCAGCACAGAGCTCATTCTGGGTATTTGCATTTTAGGAAGTGCAGCCTGTACTCCAGTGGTGGAAAATCGGGGAATGGGGATCTCCTCGCTTGTGAAAAAGGTTCTTCCAAATTAGATCTCCCCAGTTCTGTCGCTTCAAAGAACCAGGGAGATACAGACCCCAGCTTTGTGACTGCAGTGGAGTTTCAGGAGGGGGTTCCCCTTTAAGAACTTTTTTATTGCCCAGAGCAGATAGGGGCGTACAAGAGCTTCTTTCTCTCTGGATGTTCCAGCATGTCTATATATTACAATGTGTAAGGCGGCGGTGTTCACACCGTGCAGTAACTGAGGCAGTGACCCAAGCAAGTCCAACATAAACAGCTTTTATTTCAGCAACTCACGGGTTAACAGAAAGTCCTTCGGTTCGCAGCCGGGTTAACAGAAAGTCCATACACAATGGTTGCCGAGGGCAACGGCCGTGTCGGCCGCTCAGAGCCTGACAGGTGCAGAGGGATCCCAGGCAGGGGTTCAGCCACCCTCAGTCCTGCTGAGGTTTCCTGCTGTGCTCCTAGCAGGTTCCAACATAGAACAACACTAATCCTTAGTGCAGGGATTTTAAAGGACTTGTGGCAAGAGCCCTGGAAAACCCGGGTTGGAGGGAGGAGGCCGCCCCACTGCCTCCTGTGACCTCTTCCCAGAAATGAAGGCCCTGCCAGGTTTTACTAATCTGCCTTAGCCAGATAGCCTGACTAGGTCCACGCTCACCTTCATTCCTGCATTGCAGCCGCAGCTGTGTCTGTGACTGCAATGCACTCCAATGGTTTTAATAGGTCTCTGTGCACATTCTGGGGGAGATATAACGTCCCTCGTATACGATCCCGGTCACTGCCTCACATATCCCCCCCCTCTGTTCAAACTTGTGGGGTTGAACATTTGCCACCATACAGGGTGTCCGGGACAGGGCATCCGCGTTTCCCTGCGACTTCCCACGGCGATGTTCTACAGAGAAACTGAAATTTTGCAGTGACAGGATCCACCTGGTGACTCGCGCATTCCTCTCCTTGGCATTTCTCACCCATACCAAGGGTGAGTGGTCCATCACCAAGCGGAACTGACGCCCGAGTAAATAATAACGTAGCGATTCCAAGGCCCACTTAATAGCCAAACACTCCTTCTCTACCACACTATAGTTTTTCTCTGCCGGGACAAGTTTTCTACTCAAGTAGGTGATCCGGTGCTCTTCACCATTCACTTTTTGTGACAATACCGCTCCTAGGCCTACCTCCGAGGCATCTGTCTGTACAATGAAGGTTTCCTTGAAGTTGGGGCTAATGAGGACCGGCTGTCCACACAGGGCCAACTTCATGGACTGAAAAGCTTCTTCTGCCTTAGGGTTCCACTGAACCATTACCGATTTTTTCAAGAGATCAGTTCGCCCAGCAAAATTAGGTATAAACCGGCGGTAATACCCAAGGATGCCAAGGAACGCCCTCACCTGCTTTGTACTTGACGGTTTAGGCCAGTTTTTTATGGCCTCAACTTTATTGATTTGGGGCTTAATAGCTCCTCGGCCTATCACACACCCCAAATATCGGGCTTCCTCTAGCCCTATCGCACATTTTTTTGGATTTGCCGTTAACCCCGCAGCTCTGAGAGAATCCAGAACCGCTTGTACCTGGGATAGGTGCGTATGCCGGTCAATGCTAAAGACGATAATGTCATCTAAATACGCGGACGCGTACTCCTGATGAGACTTGAGCACTATGTCCATCAACCTCTGGAATTTAGCCGGGGCCCCATGTAACCCAAAAGGTAAGACCACATAGTGGTATAGACCCTCCGGAGTTACGAAGGCGGTTTTTTCCTTTGCCGAATCTGTGAGAGGTACCTGCCAGTAACCCTTGGTGAGATCGAGCGTGGTAAACTACTGGGCCTGCCCCAGTCTGTCAATCAGCTCGTCCACCCTGGGCATTGGATAGAGGTCAAACTTTGACACTTCATTCAATTTCCGGAAATCGTTACAGAAGCGTAACAATCCGTCTGGTTTTGGAATCAGTACGATGCGGCTAGCCCACCCACTCCGTGACTCCTCTATGACGCCTAACTGAAGCATTTGTTTTACCTCAGCCGTGATGGCTTGCCTCCGGGCTTCGGGTACCCGGTATGGTCTCATTCGCACCCTTACCCCAGGTTCGGTGACAATGTCATGTTGGATCACCGTAGTCCTACCCGGTAGCTCTGTGAACACGTCGGTATTGTGCTGCACCAGCGAGCGAGCCTCCCGTCGCTGCTGTTTAGTGAGGGCCTCACTTATCCTGACCTCCCCCTCGGACGCTTCCCTGGCTGAAGGTAGAGAACTCTCTGGCGATACGCCCGGGGTGACGTCTGTAACTAAACACTCTCTGTCTTTCCAAGGTTTTAGCAGGTTTCCTTCTTCCGGGCTGATACACCCGGTAATCTACCTCCCCCACTTTTTCTCGAACCTCATATGGCCCTTGCCACTTGGCCATGAGTTTACTCTCAGTTGTGGGTACCAGAACTAACACCCGATCGCCCTTGTTAAAAGACCTGACTCTGGCCCTTTTATTATATGTGCGCCTCTGGGCTGCCTGGGCATCTAGCAGATGTTCTTTCACAATGGGCATGATCGCCGCGATCCGGTCCTGCATACTAGCCACGTGTTCAATTATACTCCTATGTGGAGTCGGCTCTTGTTCCCATGTCTCTTTGGCTACGTCCAACAGACCCCTAGGGTGTCTGCCGTACAATAACTCAAAGGGAGAGAATCTTGTGGAAGCCTGGGGTACCTCACGGATGGCGAACATCAGATAGGGTAGCAACATGTCCCAATCCTTCCTGTCCTTAGAAACCACCTTTTTTAACATGGACTTGAGGGTTTTATTGAACCGTTCTACTAGCCCGTCGGTTTGAGGGTGGTACACCGTGGTGCGCAATTATTTAATTTTTAGCAATTTGCACAGTTCCCTTGTCATTTTGGACATAAAAGGGGTCCCTTGATCCGTCAGGATCTCCTTAGGTAGTCCAAGGCGACAGAACATAGCAAACAGCTCCCGTGCGATCAGTTTTGCTGAGGTGTGGCGTAGTGGTATAGCCTCCGGGTACCGGGTGGCATAGTCGACGACCACCAGTATATGTTGGTGGCCACAGGCGGATTTTACAATGGGCCCTACCAAGTCCATTGCAATCCATTCAAAAGGTACCAATGGGCTACAGAAACTTGCGGTGGGTGTGGTCAACTGACATTCAGGGCAAGATTCGCAGTACCTTTTGACCTCCGCGTAAACCCCAGGCCAAAAGAACCGCTGTAAGATACGTTCTAGCGTCTTTTTCACCCCTACGTGTCCCCCCAGCAGGTGTGAGTGTGCCATCTCCAAAACCGCCCGACAGTACGACTCAGGTGCCACTAACTGATCCACAACCTTGTCCCTGATCTTATCTATCCTATAGAGCAACTCACCGTTGATTACCATGCGTGGAAATACAGTATCTGCACCGGGCTGTTGAGCTACGCCATTTACCTTTAACACCCTTTCCCGCGCCTGAGTCAGGGTGGGATCCTTGTGCTGAGCTGTCCCAAACGTGCCCCGGGACACTTCCAGCTCGGGGATCGATGGGATCTCCTCGACCTCTCCTGCCAGCACCTCTAGGGGAAACCTATCGGGGTCACACTCTGTCCCTAGGTTGGACCCCCCTATGGCAGGTTCCTGTGACTCAGGTTCGTCGGGTACAACGCCTGTAATACATTTTACCGGGGGAGAGTGGATTTTGTTTTTCCACAGAGTCCAGAACAGGGGCAAGTCTCTTCCCAACACCATCCCATAGGGAAGAGTTTTTACCACCCCTACCACATGTTTTATTTCTCCACACGGCGTGGACAAGACTACCTCCTCAGTTGGGTACTCTCGGAGGTCCCAATGGATACACACAACCCCGACGGGCCGTCCACCGGGGTTGTCTCCTGCCCCCCAGCGACCCATGTACCAAAGTCACAAGGCTCCCTGAGTCCAGGAGGGCCTCCGTGGGGTACCCATTAACCAGTACCTGGCATAGTTGGAGTTCACTGTCCCGGGGGTCGGCGCTCGCCGTGCAGACGATCTGGGCATACATTGAGACCCGACGGCTATATCCGCAGTCCATGGGTTCCGTAGTCAGGGGGCAATTAGCAACCACATGTCCCTGCCCCTGACACCTCCAGCACCTAAGGGTGGAGGTACTGTTTGGTCTTATGACAGTCTGGGAGGGAACCGGTCTCCTGCCACTCTCACTCCGGGGTTCCCATTGAGCACGGTTACGGTGCTGACTGTCCCCAGCAGAGTGACGCGACCCCTTTCCTGACTCCTGGGTGGGCAGGGATTGGCGTGACAGCCGCAAGGCGGCAGATTCCCGGATAAAGTCCTGAGTGGCCGAGTAGCGCTCGATCAAGCTGACCACATGGTCGAGTGTGCCGGGGTCCCCTTGCCCTACCCAACGTTGGATAGCTGCTGGCAGAGTCCTCACCAGCCGGTCAATCACCACCCTCTCCACCATCTGGGCTGGAGTTAAAGTCTCAGGTTGGAGCCACCTCTTTACCAGCTGCAGGAGATCATAAACCTGAGACCGGGCAGGTCTCCACATAGGCCCACGAAAACACACGCTGAGCCCTCACGTATGTATTGACCCCAAGCCGGGCAAGGATCTCACCTTTGAGTCTCTGGTAGTCCTGGGCGTCCTCTCGACTGAGGTCGAAGCAGTCCTTTTGGGCATCGCCGACCAAAAACGGAGCCACCACTTCTGCCCACTGGCCGGCTGGTAGGTTTTCCCGCTCTGCCGTGCGCTCATAAATGGTCAGGAAGGCTTCCACGTCGTCCTCCGGTCCCATCTTCCTCAACGATGAGCGAACCTTGTCCCGGGCCTCTCGACGTTCTGAGGCTGGTGCCGTCGGCGTCTCCCGCAGGGCAGCAATCTGTTGCAGCAACAGTTCGTTTGTTTTCTGCTGCTGCTGGTACAGTAGCTGCTGCTGTTGATTATGCTGCTGTTCCCGCTCCTGCTGTTGCCGCTGAGACTGCAGCTGCTGCTGCTGGGTAAGTACCAGCTGCTTTAACAGCTCGTCCATTTTGTCCACGGGGTGAGGCTGAAAAGTGGCCGGCCGGATTGTGGTCATGCAGCGGCCGGTGGGGTATGCCTCAGTCACTATGCCCGCTTTCTCCACCAAACTGTAAGGCGGCGGTGTTCACACCGTGCAGTAACTGAGGCAGTGACCCAAGCAAGTCCAACATAAACAGCTTTTATTTCAGCAACTCACGGGTTAACAGAAAGTCCTCCGGTTCGCAGCCGGGTTAACAGAAAGTCCATACACAATGGTTGCCGAGGGCAACGGCCGTGCCGGCCGCTCAGAGCCTGACAGGTGCAGAGGGATCCTAGGCGTGGGTTCAGCCACACTCAATCCTGCTGAGGTTTCCTGCTGTTCTCCTAGCAGGTTCTAACATAGAACAACACTAATCCTTAGTGCCGGGGTTTTAAAGGACTTGTGGCAAGAGCCACTGGAAAACCCGGAGGGAGGAGGCCGCCCCACTGCCTCCTGTGACCTCCTCCCAGAAATGAAGGCCCTGCCAGGTTTTACTAATCTGCCTTAGCCAGATAGCCTGACTAGGTCCACGCTCACCTTCATTCCTGCATTGCATCCGCAGGTGTGTCTGTGACTGCAATGCACTCCAATGGTTTTAATAGGTCTCTGTGCACATTCTGAGGGAGATATAACGTCCCTCGTATACGATCCTGGTCACTGCCTCACAAATGGAAGACCATGATTTTCAGTTGACATCATTTCATACTTTAGTTTTCCAGTGGGGATGGTGCTCGAATGTTGAACACTTGCTACCATGTCCCCTTACAGATCACAGCTGATCCTTTCGGGCCCAGCTGTCGAAAACGTTGTGGTCAGCTCATTATAGGGGTCTTTTTAAGCAAAAGGATATTGTACAAAGTTAAGAAAACCTCTTTTTAAACTGTTAGAGGGTTCAGGGGCATTAATCAGGGCACAACGATCGTCCGATCGTGGTCTCAGAGGGTGCATCCGCCACTGGAGAGGGGTCCGCTGACACCAGTGAGTCGAAGGATGCACATTCAGCTGAAATGTATTGCAGTGCTGAAACCCACCAGGTACCTATGCTGCAATACTCTCCACTGGCCAATCATAGGCCAGCAGCTGATGTTGGCGTGCCCCTGGCTGACACGAAGTCAGCTGCCGGCCTTTGTGTTGGCTATAGAAGAGGATGCCACACATCGTATGAGCAGAGAAAGGTAAGAAAGATCTTTTTTTTTTAAATGTGTTGGAGAAGAGCGGCAGCCCAGGGATATTATAACAGGAAGGGGATAAGGATGGGGACATTATAACAGGAAGGTGCTAAGGATGGGGACATTATAACAGGAAAGAGGCCAGGATGGGGGACATTATACCAGCATGGGGCTCAGGATGGTGGACATTATAACAGGAAGGGGCTAAGGATGGGGACATTATAACAGGAAGGGGTTAAGGATGGGGACATTATAATAGGAAGGAGGCCAGGGTGGGGAATATTATACCAGCATGCGGCTCAGGATGGTGGACATTATAACAGTAAGGGGCTAAGGATGGGGACATTATAACAGGAAGGGGTTAAGGATGGGGACATTATAACAGGAAGGAGGCCAGGGTGGGGAATATTATACCAGCATGCGGCTCAGGATGGTGGACATTATAACAGGAAGGGGATAAGGATGGGGACATTATACCAGGAAGGGGCTAAGGCTGGGGACATTATAGCAGGAAGGGGGCCAGGATGGGGGATATTATACCAGCATGAGGCTCAGGATGGTGGACATTATAACAGGATGGGGACATTATTACAGGACCAGGCCCGAATGGGGACAATATTACATAGGGGTGTGAACACATATGTCTTTATAGGATCTAGGATGCTAGAAGGGTCCATACATCTGTCCAACATGCAGGTGGGGACCCAGGTCCAAATATTTCTTGGGGGCCCATTGGTCTCTAGCCAAGCCACAGGTATTAATTAATTTCTAATGACTGGATGGAAATGAGGACTGGGGCTTGTATTATAATATGTATATTGGGGGGTTTACGTGTCATGTAATGAATGTGTTTGACAGATATTAATTGTTATACGGCCATAGCAATTGAATTATTAATTATTTATTAACCTCGGGCAAGCCTGACTATTGATGTAGGCATCCTTCTGTAAATCTTTAATACCTTGTGCATGTGGCTGCTCCCTTCCCAGCAAGCCTGGTGAACCGCCTTCCCCGAGGAGAGGCTGAGCTGGAGGTAATTAGGAGCAGGCCCGTGCCCCGTGACTACAGGTTCTGTGCAGACCCCTATCCAGACAATTGCACAATTGTGGTCGATGCGTAGGCAGAGCACTTGTCATGACCTTCAACCTTCGCTGACCTTGGGCATATTTCAGCACGAAGATCATAAGGGATATTACAGACACAGCTGCAATAATTTACTCAGCAGCTACCGCGGAAAGACTGGAGAATGATGGTTTATTATGACAGTAATGTCCTGGAAGTAACTGTTATAGAAATTACTGGTGTGAACTTAGGCAATAGTGAAAACCACTCAATGACTGATACAAATGTGGGCCGATGAGTCACTGTTACATCAGGATTATTCAGATTTATCCCCCCATATGATCAGTTTTTGAGATATAGTAACATAGAATCATAGAATCAAAGAATGGTAGAGTTGGAGGGGACCTCCGGGGTCATCTGGTCCAACCCCCTACTCAATGCAGGAGTCACTAAATCATCTCAGACAGATGTCTGTCCAGCCTCTGTTTGAAGACGTCCATTGAAGGGGAACTCACCACCTCTCGTGGCAGCCTGTTCCACATGGTGGAGTGGAGAGGAGGCCATTAAATTCAATATATTTTCCAGTAGTTTAACCCATAGGAAGACAAAACCTCTTACAGGACAGTTTTCTTAAAGGGGGTTTCCAGCTCTTTAAAATCATCATTATCAGATCAGAGGACCTACGACTCTCGGAATCCCAGTTGATCAACTTTTTGAAGAGGCCTTAACACTCTGTAGAGCACCATGTCCACTCAGTTGCTTTCATTGCTCTGTACACAAGCAGTGCGTTACATTTAGTAGCGTCTGTGCTGGATGTTGCGGCTTTGTCCCATTCAAGTGGTCAACCGATCAATTGATTGATTGCTTACCCTACACAGCTCCATGGGTTTTGTAGCGGGGATGCCGAGAGTTGGACCCACACCAATCAAATATTGAAGACTTATCCAAAAGATAAATATGAAAGGAGCATAAAACTTCTCCATAGGAGTTATAACTATAAGATTGGTCACGGTCCCATTACTGGGACCCAATAATCAGAAGAACAGGAGAATCATTCTCTCCAGGCTGCAAAATCATAGCCAGGAGGAGAAGAATGGAGTGGTGGGGCATATGGACAACCTTCTACTCAGTTCGTCTCCTCCTGCACCACAGCCTTGTGATCAGAGGAGATCCAGGGAAGAAAATTGGACTCAAGTTCCCTACTCAGTGAGAATCTATTGGGAGATGTGGGTGCTACATGTGTCTATGCTTTCCCACCCAGTAGTGAGTTGCAACCTGTCAAGGGTTTAACCCCTGCATGACCTTGCAATTTTCCGTTTTTGCATTTTCATTTCTTCTTCCCCTTATTCCAAGAGCCATAACTTTTCTATTTTTCCATCCCCACAGCCATTTAAGGGCTTGTTTTTTGCAGGACGAGTTGTACTTTTGAATGACGCCATCCATTTTATTGTCTAATACACTGGAAAAATGGGAAAAAAAATTTAAGTGTGCTGAAATTGCAAAAAAAGTGCAACTCCACAACTGTTTTTTGAGTTTTTTATTAGCATGTTCACTATATGGTAATACTGACCCAGATCTGTACGAGTACGCAGATTCTAAACATGTATAGTTTTTTTTTTTTCATTTAAGTGGTGAAAAAAAATTACAAAATTTGTAAGAATTTTTTTTTTTACTTATATCGCCATTTTCCTAGACCAGTAATGTTTTCATTTTTCGGAATCTGGGAGTGGGTGAGGGCTTATTTTTTCAGCCCTGAGCTGACGTTTTTTGAGCCCACAAGCCAGCGTTCACAGGAGTACAGGGGGCTGTTAAAGGCATATGATGGCTGATTAAATCAGTCATCATGTGTCGGGAAAGATGTGGTCTCGGCGTGTTAGCTCACATCGAAGGCAAGGACATGACCTTTGACGTAAATATACATCGAAGGCATCGTGAAGGGGTTAAAAGGTTGTTCCCAAAAAATTAACTTATCCTCTATCCATAGAAAAACTTGCTGATCGCTGGGAATCTGTCCACTGGAAACCCACAAGAACCTCAAGAGCAAGGATCTGCGTACTTTCATTGCCCCTGGGGCAGCTGAGTACTATTTTCACCAGTCCCATAAAAAATGAATAGAGCAGTGGCAAAGCATGTGTACCTCCACTCCATTCTGAACAGGGTGGGTGAGCTGAACTTCTTTTCACCGGGATCTCTGGGGTTCCCATTGATTGGATCACCAGCGATCATCTAATTTGCCCCCTATCTTATGGACAGGGAATAAATTGTTTTCTTTTTTTACATCCCTTTAACTTTAATTTTGGGATATTATATTTGATTTATATTGTGAAGTTGAAGTCCTTAACCAAAATTAAAAATAGGTGAAGGGAGGGCTGGGCACATCTGTACAGCTGTGAAGGAAAATCCAGGTGCCGACTCTTTCTACTATCAAAAACAACAGTAAAGGGTCACGGCTGGAGCCCTATTAGCCTGTATGGCCCTTCAATCCGGTAATTGGTGCTGTCATAAGATTCAGACATCGACCAATCCCACACATCATACCTTGCTGGTCTGTCCTGACAGATAGATCATTACTGGTAAATTCTGGAAAATCTCTATACATATATAGAATATTAATTATTCGTTATTTTTAGAGCACCATTGATTCCATGGTGCTGTACATGAGGAGGGGATACATACAAAAAGCAAATGTAAATTACAGAGAACAAACTAACAATGACAGACTGGTACAGACAGGAAAAGGGCCCAGCCCTCGCGGGCTTACAATCTACAGGGCAGGACCACCATCAGTACATGAATACATCAACAGAACCACTATCTGTACATTAACCTCTAAAATTGTAAAGTGCTGCAGAATATGTTGGCCCTATAAAATTAAAAATTATTATTGTTATTATTATAATAATGCATCACCAGAACCTCCATCAGTACATGAATGCATCACCAGAACCATAATCAGTACATAAACACATGACAAGAACCACCGTCAGTGAATAAATACAACACCAGTACCATGACCAGTACATGCAGATCCGAGACAATGTATTTTGGTGCCTTAGGCAGATGAAGCCAATGGAGCCCCAACCCCCCGATGAACCCTCAGCCCCCAAGTTAAGGAAAGGGTCAGAGACTAAGGTAACAGGTGCCCTAAAGCCACCCTACTCCCGCTCTGATGACCAATTCCATTAGAATTGTTCCCTTTTTCTCTCAAAATTACCAGCCAAAGTAAAAATATGTGGTGTATTTTAGGGGTGAGGCTCAACAAGGGGTGTGTTTTCAAAATTATATATAGAATCATTCATTGCTTACAGATCATTTACACAATACAAGGGGCAAATATTCATACTTGGCATTCTATATTTTAAATGTCAGTCCCAAGGACGGTCATGGAAACTAATTTAGCTTAACTATAACGGGGGCCATTTGGTTCCAATTTAGGTGTCCAGCAATTTGCAGAAATCCTAATGGAAGCAATACGCAATAATAGTATAGGAGACCCACTCTTTATAATGGGAACATTTTTTTTACTGAGGCCCTGCTCTATGTCTCTTCAAAGGGGTATTGGAGTGGGTCAAAATTTTTGGCAGCCCTGCCACTCACTGCATATGCAGCAACAGTATTGGAGACCCACACCTTTATAATGGGAACATTTTTTTTACGGGGCCCTCGTCTATGTCTCCTCAAAGGGGTATTGGAGTGTGCCCAAATTTTTGTCAGCCCTGCCACTCACTGCATATGCAATAACAGTATAGGAGACCCTCTCCTTTATAATGGGAACATTTTTTTTTTGGAGACCCTCCTCCACGTCTCTTCAAAGGGGTATTGGGGAGCGTCCTAATTTTTGGCAGCCCTTGCAGTCACTACATAAACAATATCAGTTTAGGATATCCACTCCTTAATAATGGGAACAACAAAGCATAGCCGGCTGATGGACCTTTAGCAATAGTGAGGGACGACTGCTGGCTCTCTAATAATAGTAAGGGCCGCCTAATGGCCTTGTAAAAATAGACTTTGTGACTTTCGCAGTCCCTCCTTCATAAATGAAACAGGATGTGTCTGATCATGTCTCACACTTCACATGGCCAGATAAGGTAGTAAAATGATAAAATTACATTTACTGGTGAATGTATTTTTCCCCGTTGAAAGCAATGCAAAAATGCAAAACTCATAAAAAACGGTACGTGTGAACATAGCCCAAGGTGTGGAGGAGCATTTTTTTGGGGTTATTTTGCCTTATATACAAGTCATTTCCCTGGAAAGGATGTTCCTTAACATTTTTTCCAGGAAAATCCATTTTGGCTTAGTTTTTGTATGTTTTATTGTGAGTTCGTAAAAGTGGAGTAATACTTTGACAATATTGTTCACAGCAGTGAACAGGGAGTCAGAGATGCTTCCAGTGGTCTTCCCCATGCTGTCCCCATATCATTTGAGCACTGTGCCCATCAATTTGGCCAATTTTTAGACTTTTTTAGTATGTACTTTAGGCTACGTTCACACATTGCATTGTTTCAGCCTTTTTTAGTACGTACTTTAGTCTATGATCACACATTGCATTTTTCAGCCTTTTTTATGCAGCAAAACCTATCTCTTGCCAGAAAAGTTTGTTGAGGATTTTGCTTGTTTTTTTTTCCTTGTTTTTTTTGCTGCGTTTTTTTGTACATTTTTGCTGCGTTTTTCAGGATCCCAAAGTTCAGCTTTTCTTCCACCACAGAAGCATCAACACAGGTCCCCAATGCAAAACATATATGAAACCATATTAACCAGAAATTCAAATGTAACAGTGGGGGGAGATGAATTGTTCATGAATAGTTTACCTAAGGCTATGTTCAAACATCATTTTTTTTTAGTTTTTTTTTATACTTTTTTTATGCAAATTTTCAGCTGCGTTTTACAGTACCAGCAAAGTCTATGAGATTACAGAAATCTCATGCACACATCATGGTTTTTTTATCAGGATTTTGTGCTTTGCATGTTTTTTTGGAAAATAGAGCATGTCACTTCTTTCAGCATGTTTTCACCCATTGAAAGTAATGGGTAGTGAAAAAAACGCTGAAAAAACGCACCAAAAACGCAGGTGTCAGGTTTTTCAGCGTTTTTGGTGCCAAATCCAGAATGAGATTTTTTTTTCACTGAACTTTATGTACATGCATATTACTGGCAGTGCATTGAGTTTGTACTACACTATTTATTTTCACACTATGGTCTGCCATTGAATTGCTCAGGGATTGTTCAATTTCACACCTCCCTGGGCCACAGGTATTGTTCAGTCTCACACCTGGCTCAGCCAATGTTTACTGTTTACACATCACTAATTTAATTTAACTGTACTATTCAAACTGCCATCTCAGGTGACCAAGACAAGATGGTAAAATCACAAAAATAAATGAGTCTCACATACTGCTGTACTTGCTTTTTTTGCTAAAAACGCAGCAAAACCTGATAGCCGTGTTCACACTAGGCATTTTATCAGCGTTTTTTCACCACCCATTACTTTCAATGGGTGAAAAACGCTGAAAAAGCGCTGAAAGAAGTGACATGCTCTTTTCTGCAAAAAAACATGCAAAGCACAAAATACTGATCAAATAAAAGCAAAGATGTGTGCATCAAATTTCTGAAATCTCATAGACTTTGCTGGTACTGTAAAACGCAGCAGAAAATTAGCATACAAAAATCATCAAAAAAATTCAGCAAAAATGCACCAGAACCTCCATCAGTACATGAATGTATCACAAACACCATGATCAGTACATGAACACATCACGAGAACCACCGTTAGTAAATAAATACAACATCAGTACCATCATCAGTACATGCAGATACGGAACAAGGTATTTTGGTGCCCTAGGCAGATTGAGCCAATGGTGCCCCCACCCCTGATGACCCCTCAGTCCCCAAGATAAGGAATGGGTCAGAGACACGCACACCCCCTCCTACCAACCTGGACCCACAGCATCGCCCCCCAGCACCACAGATCCGAAGACCCCCTCTTCTCAGCGTGGGGCCTGCAGCATTGCCCCATTCCTTCCTCTGCTGCCAGCTTCCTGTAGCAACGACCCTGCCTCCTGGGACCCCGCCCAACCGCAGTCGCCAGCTCCAGTAAGCTACCGTAAAAGCGGACTTCTAGGAGCATCACCATTTTATTAAAACATTTTTTCCTACTTTCCTCCCCAAAATTAGGGGTGTGTCTTATAATCCAGTGCGTTTTATAATCTGCAAAATATGGTAAATACAACACTAGTACCATCATCAGTACATTCAGGGCTGGACAAGGTATTTTGGTGCCCTAAGTAGAAGAAGCCGATGGTGCCCCCACCTTTTTCTCCCAAAGATGCCAGAAAAAATAAAAAAAAGTGGTGTATTTTAGGGGTGAGGATCAACGGGGGATGTTTTCCAAGAAACGGCGGCACGGTGGCTCAGTGATTAGCACTGCAGCCTTGTAGCGCTGAGGTCCTGGGTTAAAATCCCACCAAGGACAACATCTGCAAGGTGTTTGTATGTTCTCCCCGTGTTTGCATGGGTTTCCTCTGGGTTCTCTGGTTTCCTCCCACACTCCAAAGACATACTGATAGGGAATGTAGATTGTGAGCCCCAATGGGGACAGTGTCAATAATGTCTGTAGATTGTTTGAATTGTAAAGCACTGCAAAATATGTTGATGCTATGTAAATAAAAAGATTATTATATATATAGAACCACTGTCAGTAAATAAATATCTCTGGTACCTTCATCAGTACATGAATATGTCACCAAAACCACCATCAATACATAAATATATAACCAGAACCACCATCAGTACAGGAACACATCACCAGAACCATCATAAGAACATGACTACATCACCAAGCTTAGTACAGCAATCAGTTGTAATGTCAAGTCAGGCCAATATACATTTGTATCTTATGAACCTAAAAACCCCTGGTATGTTTTTAACAATAGTAAAGAGATGCTGAGAATTGTTGTCAACAGTCAATATAAGACTGCGGACCACACAGTAACCGTAGTACTGATAAGGAAATGTAGTCAGTATCAACATGGAAACATTTACGTCCAGGTACCTGATTGGTGACATCTTCTCTGACTGAGTGATTTCATACTTTTAGTCTACATCTTGATGTATATCAGATGCCATGATGACTTTTCACATCCACAGCTCTCCTCTGCAGACTTCCATCTTTTCCACCCTTCTGCACCACATCCTCACATGTTGCCATTAAAAATAAAAGTGTTATTAAAATGCTCTCTGCATAAAAATATCTGTCCATACTATGCCCTAAATAAGCGTCCTATGGTGTATGACCTCCACACTGTTTGCCTTAATGAGCTACACCCACCACACTGTCAGCCATTACCAACTATAACTACCTCACCGTCCACCCTTATGAACCATGGCCTATATCATGGCTGTCCCCTCTTCACTGTTTTCCCTTACACTTTCTATATCGCCACACCGTCCACCTCTCCATATCTATTCTGTGCCCCCTATTAATAATAATAATAATAATCTTTTTATTTATTTAGCCAACATATTCCGCAGCACTTTACAATTCAAACAATTTACAGACATTATTGGCACTGTCCCCATTGGGGCTCACAATCTACATTCCCTATCAGTATGTCTTCGGAGTGTGGGAGGAAACCGGAGAACCTGGAGGAAACCCACGCAAACACAGGGAGGACGTACAAACTCCTTACAGATGTTGTCCTTGGTGGGATTTGAACCCAGGACTCCAGTGCTGCAAGACTGCAGTGCTAACCACTGAGTCACCGTGCTGCCCTATTCATGCTATTCCCTCATGTAGCTCACCACGTTCTCCTCTCCAAGTTGTACCCCCCTCCTCACACTGTCCCCTACACAGTATGATGGTCACCACTAGTGTTGAGCCACCCCCGTAGTGTTCGAGTTCGGTTCGGTTCGTCGAACACCCGTGTGTTCGCCGAACTGTTCGTCGAACTGTTCGTCGAACACCTTCGAACACCGTTAAAACCAATGGCAGGCAAACAAAAACACATAGAAACACATAGAAAACACCTTCAAAGGTGTCCAAAAGCTGACAAACTGCTCAGAAGACACAACTAACACATGGAAAAGTGACAAGTACATATAGTCATGCGAAAAGAAAAGAGGTGGAGGAGTAAAAGGAGGGGGAGACACAGATATAGGCATGTCATGCCCTTCTAAAATCCAAAAAGTGAGAAGCCGAGACGGCCAGTCCGCTCCTGCCCGTGCCACCTCCGTGTCGCCGGGTTTGTGCCAGAGCCGCGGTGAACCCTGACGGCCAGCCCCCCTCTCCCAATACTGGTGCTTGTCCGCTGGTGGGTCGAGAGAGCCCCCCTGTGGTGGAGGCAGCTCTAAGCTTTTTAATTTAAATTGTCCCTCTAATTTGAATGAATACACTTTAAATCCATTTACAAGGATCTATTGGAGGGCAAGTCTCATGCCAGCAGCCGCGTAATTCCAGCTCCAGTAGCGTCCACTAAAGCTGCTGCAGTTAAAAAGCTTTTATAAGGATCGAGCTCGGCTGTCCACCGCAAGGCATCCTAGTGCCAGTCCCAGCCCCTATGCCTTGGGGTGCCTCCTGATGCTCTTCACTAAGTATCCCGTGGTCCCGAAGCATTTCCTTTGAAAAAATTAAGTGTCCAAACTACAGGTGGTGTAGCTTGCTTAACAGCCGGAATAATCCGCTGACTAGCAGACACTGCTACTAGGCACAAAGTATTTCCTGGGCTAGATGCAGTTAAAAATTTGTAAGTAGATACTCTCGTTGGATGCTGAGAAAGCATTCCATAGAGTCTCCTGGCACGCCATATATGATTCTCTTAAAAAGCTTGGGGTAGGGGTCTAGGGGACCCTTTTATAGCCAAAATCACGGCCCTGTATCACAATACGTCACCTAGGCTGAAGATAAATGGAACTGTAGCACCGAGGGCTCGGTTGCTACAGACGTATTGCACCTCACCCAGAGGTGTGATATCTCACTCTCAGATAAGGATGGAGTGTGGATCAGGACCCGACACCTGCATGCATTACACCACATTGCCGTGGGGCAGGGCGACCAATATGCCCCTGAGATGGGCACGACAGTCCCTGTCCCTGGCTGGAGTGGGGGGAGGGAACACTGAGGAAGGGGAACCCTGCAGTGCAGGAGCAGGGAGGAAGCAGTTCCTGGGTGCATTGAGAAGGGAGTATAAAAGGTGGGCACCATCTTAGTTCAGTGCAGAGAAGTCTGAGCAGAAGTGGCAGGGAGCAGGGGCTCTGCATGAGCTCTGCTCCGGAGGCGGGCCTAGTAACAGAGGCCCAGGCCTGCAAGAGGGAGAAGGAAGGAAGAGGAGCGGAGAAGGCTCCAGGAACGAGGAATGAAGGGATCCCAGGGGTGCGGACGGGCGAGTCGCCACCGCACGCCCGAATCCACCTGCGTGGAGGGGTCAGGCAAAAGGGGGAGACCGGTCCCCGAACTAGTGGAGGCAGGAAACGACCCTCAGCTAGAAACCGGAGGCTCTGACATTTTATGTGGCGCAGCCCCTTGCTCCACCCGCTAGGAAGGCACCACATAGGGTCAGGGAAACTGGCGCCAAGTTTACCAAGAGGAGGCCCGAGGCAGCCGGACAGAAGTGTTGGTAAGAAAGGCCAGACAAAGGACACACAAAGGGGGTCCTGTGAAGCGCTCCAAAGTTATCTGGGAGTTGTCTGAGCCCCTCACCTGGTGAGCACAGTACGACGTGGGCAGCCGTTACCTGCAGACGTGGTCTGGATAATAAGAACTGTGAGTAAAGGCCCTGAACTGCATCACTGACTCCGTGTCGTTACTGCTGCTGCCCTGCACCATCACCCCCATCCTCCGCATACACTGCCCTGAGGCTATACTCCTCCCGTGGGGAGTTATGCTACGCTCTGCTGCACCCACAACACCAGCCTTAGCGGTCTGCCCTGTAGCGGCGGTTCACTCTGACCGCAATCCACGGGTGGCGTAGTCGGACATTTAAACATCAAAACCACATAAATAGTTCCGCCACTGGTTTGACCGCCCTGAGCCACGGAACCGGATCGCCGCCACGAAGACTACAACCACCAGCATCCACCAAAAAGGGTCCGGCTCCGGGTGTCCCAAGGCCCAGGGGGCGCGTCAGAACATTTTCATCACCTTTCACAATCACCAATGGGACAAGGCAGGGATGTTCTCTGTCCCCTCTCTTATACATCCTAGTGACGGAGCACCTGCTCTCATCAATTCGCCATAACCCCAATATTAGGTGGATTGAGGTGGGAGGCACCGAGTACAAGTGCTCTCTATTTGCTGATGATGTCCTAGTATATATCACTCAATCACATATATCCATCCCTGCTGTTATGGCTGAAATAGATCACTTTGTTACATGGTCAAATTTTAAAATCAATGCAGCGAAGTCTGAGGCCCTCGATGTCTCCCTCCCCAAATCCATATAGGATTCCATCCAGTCCAACTTTCCCTTTGCCTGGCCCTCACAGGGTATCAAATACTTAGGAATTCCTATTCATAGAGACCTCTCCCATCTATGTTATCTTAATTTTGGGCCCTTTATTGAACAACTCCATACAGACCACGGTTGGCAAGTTAGAACTGTAAGGTTCACTACGTGAACCACTGGTGTTTTGTGGAAAAGCACATGTACACTGTGTTCCAAATTATTAAGCAAAAAGTGTTTAGGAGTGATAAGGGAAGAATTTGTTTGTTTGTCAGTTAAACTCATTGATGGTGATGTGTGTCAGGGCTCTTTATATCACTGTAAGCAATTGCAGACACCAGTGCTAATTAGTTTGGCAGGTGTGTCCAATGAAAGGCAAGACTACTTAAGAAGGCTCTCTCACATTATTCAGCAGCCTACATTTTCTGCCAAAATGGGAAAGAAAAAGGATGTGTCGGCTGCTGAGAAGCAACAAATTGTGGAGTGTTTAGGTCAAGGCATGACTACAATCAACATTGTGCGATGATCAGGATGAAGTGTCTTGGCAATCAAGAAGTATGTAGCTGATTCACAGTACACACGTGTGCGTGCTGATAAGGGCAAATTGAGGACTCTTTCCTACAGGCAATTACGTCAGGTTGAAAGAGCAGCGGCAAAAAAGCCTTGTCATAGCAGCAGACAAGTTTTTGAAGCTGCTTGTGCCTCCAACGTCCCCCGAACAACAAGATGCAGGGTCCTTCAGAGGTTTGCAGCTGTGCATACGCCATCCTGTCGACCTCCTCTATCCACTTCACACAAGCAGAAACGGCTCCAGTGGGCCAAACATTACATGAAGACTGATTTCAAAACTGTTTTGTTCACGGATGAGTGCCATGCAGCGCTCGATGGTCCAGATGGATGGAGTGGAGGATGGCTGGTTGATGGACACCCCACGCAAACACGGCTACAGCGCCAACAAGAAGGAGGTGGAGTAATGTTTTGGGCTGGAATCATGGGGAGAGAGATTGTCGGCCCCTTTAGGATCCCTGAAGGCGCTAAAGATGAACTCCATAATGTATGTGGATTTTCTCAAACAGCACTTCCTGCCATGGTTCAAGAAGAAGAACCGTGTATTTCACAGCAAGATCATTTTTCTGCATGATAATGCACCATCTCATGCTGCACATAAAACATCTGCATCTCTGGCTGATATGGGCATAAAAGGGGACAAACTTATGGTGTGACCCCCATGCTCCCCTGACCTCTACCCCATTCAGAACCTTTGGAGCATCATTAAAAGGAGTGTCTATGATGGCGGGAGGCAGTTCACATCTAAGCAACAGCTCTGGGAGGGTATTCTGTCCTCATGCAAAACAATTGAAGCAGAAACCATCCAAAACCTGACAAATTCAATGGACGAGAGAGTTCAGAAGCTCCTTTCGAACAAGGGGTCCTATGTGAAAATGTAACATCACCTAGAATAAAGTTTTGAGTTGAAAACTGTTTGATTTCAGTTTCTAACAACCTGCTAATGCTTATAATTTCAAAAATGACCATTTTTTTGGTCTTTATTAAAATGAAAAGGTTGATCGAAAAGTTTGGGGGATCTAAGAGTGTGGCAACCCAGTAGTCATGATTACTTCGAATTCTGACAATATGAGGGTCATGCTGCAGGTAGTGCAGCAAGAAGGCACTTATGTGTCTTGCGCATCTCGGAGCCCCAAAATTATTTTCCGGGCTAGATGCAGCTAAAAATTATTTTTAATTTTAAATCTGGTGGAGCTTATTATAGATGGCCTAATAGGATCAGTGCTACACACTGCTACAAAGCCCAAATTATTTTCCAGTCAAGATACAGATAAACATGATTAGTAATTTGAAAGCTTAAAACGGTTGGTAGGGTGATTTTAAACAATCATCAAGCTTTTACTCTCCCCAGGATGACACAGGGGTAGAAAAGTCGTTTCGGATCCATGATTTGTTCATCTTTATGAACGTGAGTCTGTCTACATTATCAGTGGAGAGCCGCGTGCGCTTATCTGTCAGCACACCACCAGCAGCGCTGAACACACGTTCAGACAGAACGCTGGCTGCGGGGCATGACAAGATCTCCAAGGCGTAAGTGGCTAGCTCCGGCCATTTATCCAGATTGGAAGCCCAAAAAGAGCAAGGGTCCAGTGACACAGTCGTGGCTTCAATGTTTACTTGGAGATACTCCTGTACCATCGTCTCTAGGCGTTGACTATGTGTCAGACTTCTTGTCTCCTGTGGCCTTGCAAAGGATGGGCTAAAAAAGTGGTGAAATGATTCCGCAAAATTGATGTTACCAGCAGATACTGTGGTTCTGTTACGGTTTGAGTGCTGAACACTTGACGGTCCCACGGTTGGCAAGTTGGAACTGTGAGATTCACTACGTGCACCACTGGTATTTTGTGGAAAAGCACATGTAAGATTCTGCAACAGTCTCTGCTGATACTCCTGCATGCGTGCATCCCTTTCTATGGCAGGAATAATTTCTGCAAATTTACTTTTGTACCGGGGATCTAACAGTGTGGCAACCCAGTAGTCAGGATTATTTCTAATTCTCACAATTCGAGGGTCATGTTGCAGGTAGTGCAGCAAGAAGGCACTCATGTGTGTTGCGCATCCAGGAGCACCAAGTCCCTGTTGTGTTGGTGGCGAGGTAACAATCATGCTTCCTTCCTCTGTCCTCTCCCCCCAACCTCGCACAACAGAAATGTGATCAAGGTCTCCCTCATCTGATGAGTCTTCCATCAGTTCGTCCTCCACTTCTTCCTGGGCTCCTGCACCTTCCTCACTAGTTTGGCTGCTACCATGCGCCCTGGTAAAACCATCTCCCCCACCCTCACATGCCTGCCGCCTTGGTGCTGCCGACCGTCTGGACCTTGCAGATGTTAGCCCTTCCGCATACAACTCCTCCTCCTCTACTTCCTCCACCTCCTCTTGTGCCACCACCTGACTCCGAATTCTGTTTAACATGTGCTCCAGCATGTAAATCACCGGAATAGTCATGCTGATAATGGCATCGTCAGCACTAAACATCTTCGTCGCCATTTCAAAACTGTGCAGAAGGGTGCATAGGTCCCTGATCTGAGACCACTCCTCCAGCGTGATTTGCCCCACCTCTGAATCTCGTTGGCCCAGGCTATACGTCAGAACGTATTGCACCAGGGCTTGTCGGTGCTGCCACAGTCGCTGCAACATGTGCAGAGTTGAATTCCACCGGGTAGGCACATCGCATTTTAGCCGGTGAAGTGGCAGGCCCAACGACTTCTGTAGAGATGTAAGTCGCTGAGCTGCGGGATGCGAACGGCGGAAGTGAGCACACAGCGACCGTGCCCTCTGCAGAAGGCCATCTAGTCTGGGATAGTGGGCTAAAAATTGCTGGACAACCAGGTTCAACACGTGAGCCATACAAGGCACGTGTGTGACATTGCCCCGGCGAAGGGCCGCACCCAGGTTTGCAGCATTGTCGCACACGGCCTTCCCTGGTTTCAGGTCCAGTGGAGACAACCATTCATGAAATTGGTTCTCCAGAGCTGACCACAACTCCTCAGCTGTGTGACTCACATTTCCCAGACATTTCAATGTAAAAACCGCCTGATGACGTTGAGCCCTACTGCCAGCATAGTAAGGAGGTGTGCAGGATCCCTTCTGCGCAGTTAGAAAGCTTGTGGCATGACCAGACAGGCTTTGGGTGCAGGTGGAAGACCGAGAGGAGGTTGAGGAGTCAGAAGCAGTGGAGGAAAAATGACATAAAGAGGATTGACGCACAACTCGTGGGGACGGCAAGACTTGGACAGCAGCCCCTTGTCCTGCTGTCACCATAGTTACCCAGTGCCCAGTCAGCGACATGTAACGCCCCTGGCCATGCCTACTCGTCCAAGTGTCTGTGGTGAAATGCACCCTGTCACACACAGAGTTTCTCAAAGAAGCGGTGATGTTGTGTGCGACATGCTGGTGGAGCGCAGGCACACCTTTCTTTGAGAAGTAGTGCCGACTGGGCATCTGGTACTGGGGCACTGCGACGGACATAAGGTCTCGAAAATCCTCTGTGTCCACCAGGCGGAAAGGCAGCATTTCTGTAGCCAAGAGCTTGCAGATGGTGAAATTCAACCTCTTAGCTTTCTCATGGCTAGGAGGAAATGGTCTTTTACTTGTCCACATCTGAGGGACCGAGGGCTGGCTATTGTGCTTAGACGGGGTTGATAAGGGTGTCCCCGGCAAACTGCCGGTCTGTGAGGAAGATGCAGGCGGACATGTTAGGTTGCCTTGATCCAAAGGTGGTGCTATCGATGTCGGACAGCGCTCAAGACCAGCTGGTGTTACCACCTCCAAAGAAAATGATGACCTGCCAATCACGCTGGCTGTTGCGGGTAAAGAGGTGGCAGGTCTGCGCCCCAAAACAGGTGTGACTGCTGTCCCCCCAGTCACAGAGGATGAAGAGGCCGCGGATGCACAAGATATGGCAGACGGTGGTTGGCCCGGCCGGCTAGACCGCATTGTAGCACACTGAGCTTCCCACTGCAACTTATGCTTCATGTCCATGTGCCGGTTCATGCATGAAGTACTCAAACTATGTATTTTTTGGCCTCTACTTAGCTTTTGCTGACAAATGTTACAGATAACACGAGTTGGGTCATCTTTATCGATCTGAAAAAATGCCCAGGCTATGCAAGGCTTAGCACCCATGCGACCTGAAGAGCCACCACGACTTGTGGTGAGAGGCAGAGTTGTGTTTGAGGATGCAGTTGTTGACGTGCTTCCAGTACTACGTCTCTGTCCAGGAAGGCGCAACCTGACCTCGTCGTCACTAGCATCTTCCTCCACCTCCTCTGCTGACCTCATCTCTTGGCTGACTGTGGGTTGACAGTAAGTGGGATCTCCGACCTCATCATCATCACCCTGTGCGTTATCACACCCGTCGTCCTCAGAGCCAACCTGTTCCTGCCCTGACAAAAAACTAAAGTTGTCGCTCCAATCAGGTATTTGAGTCTTATCATCGTCTTCCTCATTGTCTCCACCAACAGGAGTTACAGTTTGGGAATGAGGGTCTACATTATGGTCAGAACCTTCTGCGTCTGGTCCTGGATCCGACTCATAAAGATTCTGGGCATCAGTGCAGATCATTTCCTCGTCTGGATTCACAGAAGCGCTGGAGTCGACCTCTGATTCCCAGGCTATAGTATGAGTAAACAGCTCTGCAGACTCAACCATCTGTTCTACCTCATACTCAGACGGGCAGCTGGAGATTTGGGAGCTGTGAGGAAGCAAGTGCGATTTGGGTGACACCTTTGAGGACTGGAGTATTTGTGATGTTGAAGTTGATGTGGAGGAGAGCCCACTTAAAGGAGCACTTGATATCCATTGAAGCACCTGCTGTTTTTGTGCCTCATCTGGAATTTGTAGCGATTGGCGAGGCCGTAAGAAAGGGATCTTATCACATTGTCCGCTAAAAGAAGTAGACATTTTAGTTTGGCTGGAAGATGGTCTTTCTTCTGCACCTACCCCACGGAACCTTTTTTCCCCTTCCCAACACGCCTATTCCCCTTTCCACCAGCAGCAGGCCTTTTTCCACTCATTTTGGTGGTTAACTAATTCACAACTCTGGAGTTGTTTGCACAAAAAAACAATGGATGGTAACCGAGCAGAGCTGAGTGGCCAAACTGTGGTATTAGGCCAAAACTATTGGCTGGGTTAGATGCAGAAAAAAATTATTTTTAATTTGCAACCTGATGGAGGTCAGTATAGATGGACTAATAGACCAAGTCCCACACACCGCTAGAAGCCCAAATATTTTTTCAGAGCTAGATGCAGAAATTTTTTTTATTCAATTTGCAACCTGATGGAGGTCAGTATAGATGGACTAATAGACCAAGTCCCACACACTGCTAGAAGCCCACATATTTTTTCAGAGCTAGATGCAGAAAAAAATTATTTTTAATTTGCAACCTGATGGAGGTCAGTATAGATGGACTAATAGACCAAGTCCCACACACCGCTAGAAGCCCAAATATTTTTTCAGAGCTAGATGCAGAAAAAAATTATTTTTAATTTGCAACCTGATGGAGGTCAGTATAGATGGACTAATAGACCAAGTCCCACACACCGCTAGAAGCCCAAATATTTTTTCAGAGCTAGATGCAGAAAAAAATTATTTTTAATTTGCAACCTGATGGAGGTCAGTATAGATGGACTAATAGACCAAGTCCCACACACCGCTAGAAGCCCAAATATTTTTTCAGAGCTAGATGCAGAAAAAAAATATTTTTAATTTGCAACCTGATGGAGGTCAGTATAGATGGACTAATAGACCAAGTCCCACACACCGCTAGAAGCCCAAATATTTTTTCAGAGCTAGATGCAGAAAAAAATTATATTCAATTTGCAACCTGCTGGACGTCAGTATAGAAAGACTAATAGAACAAGTCCCACACACTGCTAGAAGCCCAAATATTTTTTCAGAGCTAAATGAAGAAAAAAATTATTTTTAATTTGCAACCTGATGGAGGTCAGTATAGATGGACTAATAGACCAAGTCCCACACACTGCTAGAAGCCCAAATATTTTTTCAGAGCTAGATGCAGAAAAAAATTATTTTTAATTTGCAACCTGATGGAGGTCAGTATAGATGGACTAATAGACCAAGTCCCACACACTGCTAGAAGCCCAAATATTTTTTCAGAGCTAGATGCAGAAAAAAATTATTTTTAATTTGCAACCTGATGGAGGTCAGTATAGATGGACTAATAGACCAAGTCCCACACACCGCTAGAAGCCCAAATATTTTTTCAGAGCTAGATGCAGAAAAAAATTATATTCAATTTGCAACCTGCTGGACGTCAGTATAGAAGGACTAATAGAACAAGTCCCACACACTGCTAGAAGCCCAAATATTTTTTCAGAGCTAAATGAAGAAAAAAATTATTTTTAATTTGCAACCTGATGGAGGTCAGTATAGATGGACTAATAGACCAAGTCCCACACACTGCTAGAAGCCCAAATATTTTTTCAGAGCTAGATGCAGAAAAAAATTATTTTTAATTTGCAACCTGATGGAGGTCAGTATAGATGGACTAATAGACCAAGTCCCACACACCGCTAGAAGCCCAAATATTTTTTCAGAGCTAGATGCAGAAATTTTTTTTATTCAATTTGCAACCTGATGGAGGTCAGTATAGATGGACTAATAGACCAAGTCCCACACACTGCTAGAAGCCCAAATATTTTTTCAGAGCTAGATGCAGAAAAAAATTATTTTTAATTTGCAACCTGATGGAGGTCAGTATAGATGGACTAATAGACCAAGTCCCACACACTGCTAGAAGCCCAAATATTTTTTCAGAGCTAGATGCAGAAAAAAATTATTTTTAATTTGCAACCTGATGGAGGTCAGTATAGATGGACTAATAGACCAAGTCCCACACACCGCTAGAAGCCCAAATATTTTTTCAGAGCTAGATGCAGAAAATTTTTTTATTCAATTTGCAACCTGATGGAGGTCAGTATAGATGGACTAATAGACCAAGTCCCACACACTGCTAGAAGCCCAAATATTTTTTCAGAGCTAGATGCAGAAAAAAATTATTTTTAATTTGCAACCTGATGGAGGTCAGTATAGATGGACTAATAGACCAAGTCCCACACACTGCTAGAAGCCCAAATATTTTTTCAGAGCTAGATGCAGAAAAAAATTATTTTTAATTTGCAACCTGATGGAGGTCAGTATAGATGGACTAATAGAACAAGTCCCACACGCTGCTAGAAGCCCAAATATTTTTTCAGAGATAAATGAAGAAAAAAATTATTTTTAATTTGCAACCTGATGGAGGTCAGTATAATGGACTAATAGACCAAGTCCCACACACTGCTAGAAGCCCAAATATTTTTTCAGAGCTAGATGCAGAAAAAAATTATTTTTAATTTGCAACCTGATGGAGGTCAGTATAGATGGACTAATAGACCAAGTCCCACACACTGCTAGAAGCCCAAATATTTTTTCAGAGCTAGATGCAGAAAAAAATTATATTCAGTTTGCAACCTGATGGAGGTCAGTATAGATGGACTAATAGAATGATGCTATGCCTAAAAGATTTTACTTCACTAGGTGCAGTAAAAAAATTGGTATTCTATACACAGGTGGTATATCTTGCAACACAGATAGGCTACTCCACTGACTAACACACTCTGCAATAGGCCAAAAAGGATTAGCTTTGCTAGATTCAGCCAAATGCTGTGAAAAAAACTTGCACAGCACTGGCACAGACCTGCCTGGCAAAAACTGATAGGAACTGATGTAACCTAGTCCTGAAAAGGACTCCAATTACAATTAGTCTTTACTCCCACAATCTATCTATTTAAGAGCACAGACCTGCCTGATAAAAGTCGTAGGAAATGCTGTAACCTAGTCCTTAAAAGGACTGCAATCACAACTATTCCCTACTCCCAAGCTATCTGTAGATTTGTGCGAAAATTGGCTTGAAATTAACAAGGTATAGCACACACAGCAACAGCGGTGCCGTCTAACACGCAGCTGCAGCAGTGAGAAAATGGTGGCAACGGGGAAAATGGCTTGGTCTTATAGGGCAAGGACATGTGACATACACTGCCAATCACACATGCCCTTGCTTGTGTGAAAAAAAGCACTTCGCTCCGTGTGTGCGCTGCTGATAGGCTGACAGATTGCACCTCCCCACTGCAAATGCGGGAAAGAGAAAAAAAAATGGAGATCTTCATTGTTCCTGCAGAGATCCATCCCCTGCCCCTCCCCCCGCCCCGCTGTACACTCAAACTGCGTATTAACATTAATTTTCATCATTACTGAGAAAAAATCCAGTTATGATTTTGGTGCACGAACAGTTATCGAACATAACCTCGAACAGCCGAATTTTTCTCAAATTGTTCGTGTTCGCCGAACGGCTCGAACACCGCCCAAAACAGCTCGAATTTGAGATTGGCGAACAGTTCGAGTAGAACAACGCTCATCTCTAGTCACCACATCACCCATACAGTATATCCACAATAGCCCCTCAATATACACTATGATGATCAGCACAGCCTCCTATGCATTATGAAGTCCACCGCATCCCCCATTATATAGTGTGGTCACTATGACAGCCTCTCATATATAGTATGATGTCCACCACAGTTCTCTATATACAGAATAATGTTCCCCACAGTCTCCCATATAATATGATGTCCCTCCCAGCCCCTTTTGTAATGTCCCACAGCCAGCCCCTTGTAATGTCCCCCACAGCCAGCCCCTCATAATGTCTCGCACAGAAAGCCTTTCATAATGTCCCCACAGCCAGCCCCTCGTAATGTCCATACAGATAGACCCTCAATTTGTTCCCACATCCATCCCCTCAATGTCCTCACAGCCAGCCCCTTTTTATGTCCCCACATCCAGAAGATGGTGGATGTTTGCGAAAAAATCTTGGATTTGATGGGGGGAGGAACATTTGAGTGTGGAGGAGGGAAG
Source organism: Phyllobates terribilis (assembly GCF_046119375.1). Lineage (NCBI taxonomy): Eukaryota > Metazoa > Chordata > Amphibia > Anura > Dendrobatidae > Phyllobates > Phyllobates terribilis. Next base: position 1,211,275,544 of record NW_027362761.1, read on the forward strand.
GAGGTCTTGTGAGGACTGGAAATTACGTGTCGGAAGAGATCGGAATATTAGTTTGGAGATGTATGGAGGAGACAGATTATGAACCGCCTAGTAAATTGTTGTTATTAGTTTCAACTAGATTCGGTGGGGAATTGGAAGCCAGGGAAAGGATTGGCAGAGGGTAGAGGTGCAGGAGTAGCGACAATTGAGGTGGATTAATTGGGCAATGGCATTAAGGATAGACTGGAGAGGTGCAAGAGTGTTAGTTGGAAGGCCATCGAAGGGTATGCACTAACATTTTAGAAGATTCAGGATTGAGGAAAAGATGGATTTTAGATCTTGGATCTGAAGTTTGAAGGACAGGGCAGAGTCAAAGGTTACTCCGAGGCAGCAGACTTGTGATACAGGGGAAAACATGATGTCATTTGTGATGATACAGCTTATAATCTTAATTAGCCAGATGACTAGGTTTGTTAAGCCAAGAGAAATAAACTATTGCGTTTAAATTAACTTGTATATGTTTGTGTATTTCTAAAGGTCAGACTATTATTTGTCTAACCTTGATTGCTGTCTCCTCTTGGTTAGGTGAACAATGTTGTTTGCTAAGCTCTGTGGAAACTGGATAATGCAAAGTTTATTTCTCATAAAGGTGAGACCTCTTACATTCTGTGCTTAAAGACATGCTGATAGACTGTCTCCAATAAGTGGAGAAGGATGATTGGGATCCTGTCATGTCTGGCTAATTAAGATTGGGGGAGCAATGTGACGATACAACTTATAATCTTAATTATCCAGACGTCTAGGTTTGTTAAGCCAAGAGAAATACACTATTGTGTTTAAATTGACTTGTATATGTTTGTGTATTTCTAAAGGTCAGACCAGTATTTGTCTAACCCTGATTGCTGTCTCCTCTTGGTTAGGTGAACAATGTTGTTTGCTAATATGCTAATTGTACTAAAAGCCAGATAAATGTTGATTTAAAGAGCCCACTTTATACCAACTATGTAAATTGATTATCTGAAACACTTATAACTGAACCCTGCAGCTTTACCTCTTACTTGTGCCTCATGACCTCACACAGATGTAAATATAAACAGGGATGTCTGTAGTGTTGGAGACAGAATGAGTCTTGCGACAGAGAATCAAGGAGTATCAGAAAGACTTTAGAAGGAGAATGAGATACATCCTTCAGGACAGCAGATGGATTTCATGGCTTTATCCAAAGAGACACAGATTTGTATTCTACATGATTCTAGTCTAAGGGCTCTGACTGGAAAGATTCAGATCTGCTCTATTAACCATCAGAGCGACCATGGATGCATTTTGGGGACCCAGGAGAGGACGATGAAGTCAGCTGGCCCCATGGATATGTTGTTTTGGGGTTGCTAGGAGGGATCCACCAGTTGCCTAGAACCCATGGAGACATTTGGAGTTGCCAGGAGGGAACCACCGATCACCTGGCCCCATGGAACCTAGCTTCCTAGGGGCAAGCTTATCTCCTCTCTGTGGGGGCCCGCCAGAAGCGGCGGGCCACTGGTTGACGTGGTCAGCCCTGGAAGTTTCCAAAGTCACAGCTGTTCTATCCCAGGCGGGTGAAGCGGAAGAGTGAGACTGTTATGTTCTGCTACCAAAGCTAAGGAAAGAGAGGAGATCTGTCCCTACTATAAGACTCAGCTGAATCCCTACGATGTAACAGGGAACCTGATCCTGCGATCAGACCTGCTAAAGTCCTAATCTAGTCTGTACGGAGACCTATAGATTTGGGGAGGGAATCCCTACAAGTACTAAGGACTGGGAGGAATATGGGACACCTCCTAACAGAAATAGTAGCAGACAGACGAACAAACAAAATAGATAGAACATAGAGGTCCGTAGACCAAGCAAACTAACAGAGTTAGATACAGAGCACAGGCTAGCTAGAAAGTAGATATACAATGAAGTCCAGCAAAGCCAGAAGGGCGGAGCAGGATTAAATAGGCCAACAAGGTCATGTGACCAGCAAAGGAAAAAAAACCTAACAGCAAGGTTCTAACAGTACCCCCCCTTCTAAGAGGATCCTCCGGATCCCCTAGGACCAGGCTTATCAGGAAATCTCCTGTGAAACGCTCTGATAAGTCTGGACGCGGAAACATCATCTGACCTCACCCAAGAGTTATCCTCGGGTCCGAAACCTTTCCAGGCCACAAGATACTGCAAACTACCTCTATACCGTCTAGAGTCAAGGATGCGAGAAATTTCATATTCCCCGTCCTCCACCACCGGAGGAACAGAGGCAGAGGCGTCACCATCCGACACAACAGCTTTTTTTAACAGAGAGACATGAAAGACCGGATTAATTCTCCAGGAGGTAGGAACCTCCAACCTAACAGCAGATTGGTTGACAACCTGAAGCACCTTAAAGGGCCCTACAAACTTGGGACCCAATTTCTTAGAAGGAATCCTCAACCGCAGATTCCTAGAGGACAACCAAACCATGTCACCAACAGCGAACAAAACCTCCTGTCGTTTCCTATCAAAGTAGTCTTTAGATTTTCTGTTGGCCTCCTGAAGATTACCACGCACATCCGTCCAAACTCTTTCCAAATCACCGGAAAAATTCTCCTCCTCAGGCACGGCAGATCCCAACTTGGAGAACGACCCAAACGACGGATGTCTCCCAGAACAACAAAAAAAAGGCGAACAACCAGCAGAAGAAGATGTATGATTGTTCAGAGCAAATTCGGCAAGTGGCAGAAACTCAGACCACCCCTCTTGATTGTCTGCCACAAAACAACGCAAGAACTGCTCAACATCCTGGTTTTTCCTTTCTGTCTGGCCATTAGATTCAGGATGATATCCGGACGAAAACGACAAATGAATTCCCAACCTGTCACAAAAGGCACGCCAAAAACGAGCCACGAACTGAGGACCCCTATCAGAAACAATGTCAGTAGGAACGCCATGAAGTCTGACAATTTCCTTGACAAAGGCCTTAGCGAGAGTTTTAGCGCAGGGCAGTTTGACGAAGGGAACCAAGTGACACATCTTGCTAAAACGGTCCACGACCACCCAGATGACAGTAAAACCCTCAGAGGGGGGAAGGTCAGTTATAAAGTCCATAGCCAAATGTGTCCAAGGAGCACTGGGGACCTCCAAAGGACAAAGCAACCCCGCAGCAGGAGTATGTGAGGACTTAGATCTAGCACATATAGTACATTGGCGCACCCACTTAATGACTTCCTTCTGCCATCCAGGCCACCAAAAACTACGACCCACCAGTCTCTTGGTCTCAGAGATTCCGGGATGACCTGCCAACCGAGATTCGTGACACTCAACAAACAAATCTCTCCTAAAGGTCCCAGGCACAAACAACCTCCCATGAGGAGTGTTAGATGGGGCATTCTCCTGAGCTTTAAGAATCTCATCTTCCAAAACGGAGTCTAAAGCAGCTATCACAACACCTTCTTGTAAAATGTTTTCCTCTTTCTCAGCACCGACTATGGGAGAAAAACTGCGAGACAAGGCATCCGCCTTAACATTCTTAGTACCAGGGATGTAAGTAACGGAGAAATTAAACCGCGAGAAAAACAGTGCCCACCTAGCCTGACGGGCATTCAGGCGCTTGGCAGCGTCAAGATATATCAGATTTTTATGATCCGTAAGAACCTGAACGGGAAATTCCGCACCTTCCAAGAAGTGGCGCCAGTGTTCAAATGCGAGTTTAATAGCCAATAATTCCCGATTACCAATATCGTAATTCAATTCAGTCTCCGAAAATTTTTTTGAAAAAAACGCACAGGGATGTAATCCATCCCCGTTATCCTGAGACAATACTGCGCCAACCCCCACAGAGGAAGCATCAACCTCAACCAAAAACGGCCTAGTAACATCAGGCTGCATAAGGATGGGAGCAGAGGTGAACCTCTCCTTGAGATACACAAAAGCTTCAATGGCCTCAGAAGACCACTGAACCGCATCAGCACCTTTCCTGGTGAGATCAGTCAGAGGTTTGACAATACTAGAAAATTTTTTTATGAATTTTCTATAGTAATTGGCGAAACCCAAAAACCTCTGTATCGATTTCAAACCAATAGGCCTAGGCCATTCCTGCACAGCCTGAACCTTAACCGGATCCATCTCAAAACCTTTGCTGGAGATAATGTAGCCCAAAAAACTAATTCTCTGTACAGCGAACTCACATTTCTCCAGCTTAGCAAAAAGCGAATTGTCCATTAATAACTGTAATACCTCACGCACGCTCCGCCAATGAGACTCCAGATCTGGCGAATAAATCAAAATGTCATCCAAATACACAACCACATTTTTACCGATCAAAGGTCTAAGGATGTCATTAATCAGATTCTGAAAAATGCAGGAGCATTAGTAAGACCAAAAGGCATAACCAGATTCTCAAAATGACCCACAGGAGTGTTAAAAGCAGTCTTCCATTCATCACCCTCCTTCATGCGCAACAGATTGTATGCCCCCTTAAGGTCAATTTTAGAGAACCACTTGGCCCCCAATAACTGGTTAAACAGATCAGGAATCAATGGCAGTGGGTAAGGATTGCGTACCGTAATTTTGTTAATCTCACGAAAATCCAGACAAGGACGTAAACCGCCGTCCTTTTTTTTTACAAAAAAAAATCCAACCGCCACAGGAGACTTAGAGGGCCTAATGTGACCGGCGGCCAAACTTGTCTGTATGTATTCCTCCAAAGCCTTCCTCTCAGGAATAGTAAGGTTAAATAAACGACTTTTAGGAAGAGTCGCTCCAGGGACAAATTCAATAGAACAATCATAGTCTCTATGGGGAGGCAAAACCTGTGATTCTTTCTCAGAAAAAACTCTCCAAAAATCCTGAATAGGAACAGGCAATTCTCCCCTATCCAAAGCTGCAATACGCCCGTTACAACACTTGTCATAACATTTATGGCTCCAGGATTTAATTTCACTGGTAGACCAATCCAGTACAGGATTGTGAAATTTTAACCAGGGCAAACCCAATATTACTGGAGAAGGCAAGTTATTCAACACTACCAAATCCAATTTCTCATGGTGAACACCATTAATAGTGAGAGGAAATTCACTGACCTTGAGAGTAATATTCTTCAAAGGGGAGCCATCCACAGAAACCACAGCAATGGGGGATGATAAAGGTTCAGGTTTTAAATTGAGTTTTTCCACGAATCCCCCATCAATAACATTCTGTGTAGACCCGCAATCAACAAACACCCGAAATTCCATTAATTTTTCCTGAGCAATCGTGGAAGCAGATAAAAATATACCCTTGGAATTTAAACAGGCAATACGGGCGTGACTGACCATTTTTTTTTTCTTTCTTCATACGAAGCTCACAGCCTTTAATCAAATGACCAGATTTCCCGCAATAGAAACACAAGCCTTCTGAAAAACGACGGTGTTTTTCTTGAGAGCGAGGTGCCACCGATCCAATCTCCATCGGTTCACCACTGTTAGTACACACATTATCATAACCAGAAACTGACATAGCAGAGGATTTGCTCTCATTAACCCTAGCACGCAGTCTTCTATCCACCCGTATAGCTAATTGCATAGCCTGTTGCAAATCCTCAGGTGTAGGATAAGCAATTAGCAGGTCTTTAACCTTTTCACTGAGCCCAGCAAGAAATAGACTTTTCAGAGCAGAATCGTTCCACCCTGTTTGAGTGGACCAACGACGAAAATGTGTACAATATTTTTCCATATTACCTGATCCTTGTTTTAAACGTCTCAACTCAGTCTCAGCTGATGCGACACGGTCAGGATCATCATATAATAGTCCCAAAGCAGAAAAAAAACTATCCACTGATCTGAAGCATGAATCACTAGGTTGCAAAGAAAAGGCCCACTCCTGAGGCTCTTTGCGCAAAAGTGACATTATGAACCCTACGCGCTGGGATTCATCCCCAGAGGACTTGGGTCTCAAACGAAAATACAATAAGCAAGCATTTTTAAATGAAAAAAATTCTCGATGTTCACCAAAAAATAAATCCGGCAAACATACCTTAGGCTCCAAGAAATGTGCTCCAGGACAGTTACTCACGTGCTGACGGAGCTCGGCCACTTCCAGAGAGAGTCCCTGCAGGTGTTTAGCCAAATCCTGAACCGACACCATGATGGAACAGAAAAATCTTTCCTTAGAGAATTTACAGGCTGGACTTACTGTTATGTTCTGCTACCAAAGCTAAGGAAAGAGAGGAGATCTGTCCCTACTATAAGACTCAGCTGAATCCCTACGATGTAACAGGGAACCTGATCCTGCGATCAGACCTGCTAAAGTCCTAATCTAGTCTGTACGGAGACCTATAGATTTGGGGAGGGAATCCCTACAAGTACTAAGGACTGGGAGGAATATGGGACACCTCCTAACAGAAATAGTAGCAGACAGACGAACAAACAAAATAGATAGAACATAGAGGTCCGTAGACCAAGCAAACTAACAGAGTTAGATACAGAGCACAGGCTAGCTAGAAAGTAGATATACAATGAAGTCCAGCAAAGCCAGAAGGGCGGAGCAGGATTAAATAGGCCAACAAGGTCATGTGACCAGCAAAGGAAAAAAAACCTAACAGCAAGGTTCTAACAGAGACTGTGCAATGTTGTACCATGTTGGGAATTTGCTGGGACTGTTCTGTGTGTTTATTGTCTGCTTTGTGGTTCAATAAAGTATTGCCGCACTGTTTTACCCTCGCCCTGTGTTGTCTGAGTAGCATCACGCCCACGGAAGACGCCGAGTCTTCACATTTTGGTGACAGCGGTTGGATACTACTCAGCCCAGCAGAGCTGGGGGAGCTGCAGGGGACTGGTGTTAGCACACACTGTTCTAAGGGGTCCACAACCAGGGAGGCATAAACCTACAAAAGACAAAAAATATATCTCATACCCTACCATCATTATATATAAATGTAAAGCAAAGTTGCATATGAAATATAGGTTACTTAGTGAACTATTTTTGATCAAAAAAAGTATACAAGCCGTCCCACCAGCAACAAGGTGACCCTAAATTGGGACGGTCCTACACTGTCTATATTAAAAACCTTACTGTATATCAAAGTTGAAGTAATGCATATAAAAGGGTAGACAAATAGAACCGGGTCCCAATATCAGACCACCTAAGCCCGTGGTAAGCTACATATATACTAACCAGCTCAACAAGGGGGATGCCACACCCCTACTTTGCACAGAATGCAAACAAGACAAAAAACAAGCAATGTGAACTGAGGTCTAAGATGGTACACATGCAAGAAATAAGAGCATGTTCACACTAGCAAAAAGATGCAAAACCTACAAAAGACAAAAAATATATCTCATACTCTACCGTCATTATATATAAATGTAAAGCAAATTTGCATATGAAATATAGGGTACTTAGTGAACTACTTTTGATCAAAAAAAGTATACAAGCCGTCCCACCAGCGACAAGGTGACCCTAAATTGGGACGGTCCTACACTGTCTATATTAAAAACCTTACTGTATATCAAAGTTGAAGTAATGCATATAAAAGGGTAGACAAATAGAACCGGGTCCCAATATCAGACCACCTAAGCCCGTGGTAAGCTACATATATACTAACCAGCTCAACAAGGGGGATGCCACACCCCTAATTTGCACAGAATGCAAACAAGACAAAAAAACAAGCAATGTGAACTGAGGTCTGCAGGGAGGCATGTACACAGACCCAGCAGTCCATAGATGAGACATATGACGCGCCCCCTGGGCCTGTGCTGTAGAATGCTGTGCAGGGGGAATACCCGGAGCCGGATCGCTGGGGGTTGTAGTTCTCCGTGGCGGTGACCCGGTCCGTGCCCAGGGTGGTCAAACCAGTGGCAGTCTATTTGTATGGTAATAAGTGTCCGACTACGCCACCCGTGGATTGCGGTCAGTGGGGACCGCCGCTGCGCTGCAGACCGCTGAGGCTGATATTGTTTGCGCAGCTGAGTATGGGATGACTCCCCACGGGAGGAGTATTTCCTCAGGGCAGCTAATGTGAGAGATGATGGGAGTGATGGTGTGAGGGTCCCAGTACTAATGGTGCTGGTGCGGCAAGGAATCACAGAGACGTGTGGTGCAGTTCAGGGTCTTTACTGATGGTACAAGGCAGACCCTCCCAGGAGTACTGGCTAGTATAAGGGGCCTGGTCAGTCTGCGAGCAAGCAGGAGTTCCCCTGGCCAGGTGGAGTTGTAGGCCTCCCCGTTTATCTGCACTCTTCCTGGCTACCTTGATGTCAGCGGTTACAAGTAGCCCACGTCCCTGAGTATACCGTGTGGTGCTCACCCGTATGGCTGGTGACTTGGGGCCTTCTGTTAGCCTCCGCTCCTGGATGGCGGCGCTGGTCCCTTCTCTGTGACTGAGCCTCCGGGCTTCTATGGCCAGAGGACCTGGAATCCCCTGCCGGTTGGTTTCTGCTGCTGGGTGTATATCAGTCCCCACAGCCTCGGACTCCTGTGTCCGGCTTTAGTATCTTCGTCCAGGGCGAACTCTGCTCAGCTCCAGCCCCTGGACTTCTGCTACTGCTCCTACAGAGCTCCTGTTCTTGCTTTCCCTGTGTCTGGAACTGAACTGACTAATCCCGCCCCAGACCCAGTTTAAAAGGGCAGATTCCTCCCCTCCCAGGTCTGGGCGGACCGTGTTGCATGTTTAGGGATCCTGACCAGAGAAACCTCCCACTTGCTCTCAGACATAATATCTCTATTACTGTGGCAACCAGACCCCTGGGGTGTCACATTCCCCCCTAGTAAATTTTAGTACTCCGGGACTAAACACATTTTTTAAAGAAACATAAATACAAGGTATAACAATAATACAATAACATATTCACAAGAAACTTTAGTCTGTAGAGGTCACGGCGTTTCCGTGACCGGGTGTCCATATCACCCAAGGTGAAGTTTATGAAACAAAGGTGGTGTCCATGTCACCCAACAAGGCGAAGTCTTGGCACAGAATAAGGGACCTGTCCAAAGCAAACCCCTTGCGTTGTCCTTGGGCGTGGCTGCAAGGGTAGACTAGCTACTTTGGGCCGCAAGTAGGCCACGCCAGACAGGTTTTCTCTTCTGCGACCGTCTTCGCAAGAGGCACCAAGGTGCAACTATCTACAATACTGTTCCGGTTATCCAGTGTCCATAACCTGTTAGTCCAAATAAATCTGCAGGGTAACTGAGAAACATAATTAGTAACAGGCAACAAACATAAACCATAAACATTTTTCAATAAACAGTCAACTTTACAGTGCACTGGTTTAGATTCTCCAGCGAGCGGGCATCTGACCTCTAGTGACTCTAGTGGACCTACGGAGCTCACTAACTGGTTCTGCACTACAGGGTGTAGGAGGTGTTACGGGCAAGCTGGGCAGCTTTCTGCGCACTCTTTGGCTCACTAGGGGCACAGCAGGCTCACTACTAGCAGAGGGTTGATCCTCCTGTACTGCTGGTGTGGACTCTTCTGCCTCTTGGGCCGGCTGCTCTTCCAGCTCTACCGGTTCCTCTGTAGGCACTTGCGGGGCTGGCTGGAGAAAGGTGAGGACAGGTACCACGACAGCGCCATTTACTTGTGTCCAAGACCGGGGGAAGTCTCCGAGTATGGTACTGATCATTTCTTCCCTTTCCTCTGCGGGTTGAGGGTTTCCTTGATCTTCTTCAGGGCTTTGCAGCTGCTCGGGACACTTCTTCAGGTGGTCTCTGGAGACAATGGCTGTGGTTTCTCCTCCATCCTTACTGATTACGCAGATTTTTGGGTTCTCATGGCTTGATGGCAGTACGGTGTACGGGTCCTTCTCCCACTGGTCGTCCAACTTGTGGAGCCGCCTCTTCCTCTTCAAGACCTGCTCTCCAGGTACCAGGGGAACAGCGGGAGCATACTGGTTATAAGCCTTCTCTTGCCTTTCTCTAGCTTGAGACAGACTTCGCTCGACGCTCTCCTGTACTTTCCGATACTGCTGCTGCCGTTCTGTATCCCAGTCTGCCTCTGGCGAGGTGTCCTCAGGCGTCAGGACTCCCATATCCAGGTCAATAGGCAGCTTACCAGGTCTTGCTCTCATTAGGTAAGCCGGGGTACAGTTGGTGGAACCTACAGGGATGTGGTTACACAGGTCCACCAGATCGGGCAGTTTCTCAGGCCACAGACTGCGTTCTTCCAGGGGCAATGTTTTTAGCAGATCTATCACCACTTGGTTCATCTTCTCGCAGAGTCCATTGGTTTGAGGGTGATAGGGCGTTGTTCTTATCTTCTTGCAGCCATACAGGTTGCAGAACTCCTGGAAGACCTCCGCTTCGAAGGCTGGTCCTTGGTCTGTCAACACTTGGTCCGGGTACCCGTGTGGACGGCAGAAGTGCTGCTGGAAGGCTCTAGCTGCTGTTTGAGCCGTTAAGTCCTTGACCGGGACCACCACCAGGAACCGGGAGTAATGATCTACGATTGTGAGGGCGTAGACATACCCAGATCTGCTTGGAGCCAGTTTCACATGGTCCAGGGCTACCAGTTCCAGTGGCTGTCTGGTGATGATGGGCTGCAAGGGAGTCTTCTGGCTAGCACGGTCCTTTCTTCTCAGGTGGCACGGGCCACAGTCTCTGCACCACCTCTCGATGGCTCCTCTCATGCCTACCCAGTAGAACCGTTCACTCAACAAGAACTCCAGCTTCTTCCATCCGAAATGCCCTGCTCCGTTGTGGTATGCCTCCAGAACCATAGCCGCGTCTCGTCTTGGGACCACTACCTGCCAGGTCAACTCATGCGTTCGAGAGTTAACCATTCTCCGGCACAGCTTCTCCCTGTAGAGGAACAGCTTACTTTTCTCCTTCCACAGTTGCTTGGTCTCCTCCGGAGCATCTGGGTCAAGACGGGCATCGGCCTGGGTCAGCATTTCCTTCACCAAATGGACTGCGGGATCACTGTCTTGCGTCTCCGCCCAGTTGTAGTGGGGCAAGGGATTGAACGTCACGGGGCGCCTGTCCTTCACACGGTGGGAATACAGGGTAATCCCATAACGGTGGAACGCAGGGAGCTCAACTTCTTCCAGATCCTCTGGATCTTCCCCTACGTCCGGTAAGTTCGGCATTCTAGACAGGGCATCCGCGTTGGCATTTGATCGTCCTGCCCGGTATTTGATGGTGAATTCAAAGTTGGACAGGCGGGCCATCCATCTCTGTTCCAGGGCACCGAGCCTTGCAGTGTCCAGGTGTGTCAACGGGTTGTTATCCGTATACACGGTGAATTTGGAGGAGGCAAGGTAATGCTTGAAACGTTCGGTCACTGCCCACACTACTGCCAGGAACTCCAGCTTGAATGAGCTATAATTCTCAGGGTTCCTCTCCGTGGGCCGTAGCTTTCGGCTGGCGTAAGCGATTACCCGTTCTTTCCCCTGCTGGATCTGGGACAGTACGGCTCCTAGCCCGATGTTGCTTGCATCCGTGTGGAGGATAAAGGGCTGGCTGTAGTCTGGATATGCCAGGATTTCATCCCCCGTGAGGGCCATCTTCAGCTGGCAGAAGGACTCCTCTTCCAGCTTTTCCCACCTGAAGGGCGGCTTCTGGTTTTTGGCTTTCCGAGATTGGCCTATCAGGAGGTCCTGCATAGGGGCTGCCATTTTGGTGAAACCGGGAATGAATCTTCGGTAGTAGCCTACCAACCCGAGGAACTGCTGCACTTCCTTTATGCTGGAGGGTCTTGGCCAGTCCTTAATCACGGTGATCTTATCAGGGTCAGGAGCCACTCCGTCAGCACTCACCACGTGTCCCAGGTACTGCACCTTTGGTTTCAGGAGGTGACACTTGGAGGGTTTCACCTTTAGGCCGTAGTTTGCCAGAGCTTCGAACACTTCCGCCAGGTGTTTCAGGTGGTCCTCGTAGGTCTTGGAATAAACGATGACATCGTCCAGGTATAACAGGACCGTCTCGAAGTTCCGGTGTCCCAGACAGCATTCCATCAACCGTTGGAAGGTTCCTGGTGCGTTGCAGAGCCCGAACGGCATACAGTTAAATTCACTGAGACCCATCGGGGTGGTGAATGCGGTCTTCTCTCGGTCCGCCTCTGCTACAGGAACCTGCCAGTACCCGCTAGTGAGATCCAAAGTAGAGAAGAAGTTAGCAGATTTTAATGCAGCTAAGGACTCTTCTATCCTTGGTAACGGGTACGCATCTTTGTGTGTGATACGGTTGACCTTCCTGTAGTCTACACACATTCTCATAGTGTTGTCTTTCTTTTTCACTAAGACTAGTGGAGCTGCCCAGGGGCTACAGCTGTCCCTGATTACCCCAGCCTCCTTCATGTCTCTAAGCATCCCCTTGGCGTGTTGGTAGTGTGCCGGGGGTACGGGTCGGTATCTCTCCTTTATGGGAGGATGGTCTCCCGTGGGGATGTGGTGTTCTACCCCCTTTACTCGCCCGAAGTCTAGCGGGTGTTTACTAAACACTCTCTCGTACTCTCGAACCACCCGATAGACTCCCTGTTTCTGGTGTGAGGGAGTGGAGTCAGTACCCAAATGCAGTTGCTGACACCAGTCCTCCATTGGTTTCTTAAAGCCGTTACCTTCCTCTGGTTGAGATGGAGGCAAGGGTTCCACGGCCTGTACAGAATTCTGGTTTATGGTGAACAATTTGGCTAGCGTGGCATACCGGGGCAGGTATACTTCTCTCTCCCCGATATTTATGATGCGAACGGGCACCCTCCCATGGCGTACATCGACCACCCCCCGTGCTGTCAAAATGGTGGGCCTACTGTCTGAGTAGACGGGTTCTACCATTGCTTGGTAGTCTCTACCTCTTAGACCAATAGCTGCCCGGCACCAAATTATCATCTCACTTTTTGGGGGCATGACAATAGGGAACGGGTCACACATTCTCACGCTACCTATCTCACCACCAGATAGTTCCACCTGTTGCTGCTTCATCAGTGCCCGGATCTCTTTTTGGAGCACACGCTGCTGGCCGGAACTGGCGTTCTTGGCAACCTGCTGTAAAATGAGAATCACCTCTGCAAGACAATTTTCAATCACATTAGTTCCCAAGGTTATTCTAGGGTGACTCTCATGACGGTCTATGTCCACTATTATCAGTCCTTGTGCCGCCAGTTCGACTTTACCGATCTTAATGGCCACCTCTTTGAATCCCACCTGCGGCACGGGCTGACCATTGCTGGCGATGATACTCAGGTCGTCATCTGGGTAGCGGGTTATGTCCGAGTCATTCCAGTACTGTTTAAAGAGCACGTACGGGATGGTGGTCACCTGTGACCCAGTGTCTAGTAGGGCACTCATAGGAATGCCATCCAGTACCACAGGCAAGATTGGACGTCCCCCTACGTATTTATCACGCCAGTTTGATGGGCCTGATGGTCTTATGCCTGGGGGTTGGCCCTCTACTCCAGGTTGTGCCCGTTTAAATGACAGTACCTTGCCACATGTCCGGGTTGATTGCAGCGGCGGCAGATGGGTCGTCCTTCCTCGTTGTATCTGTCGCTGGGTCTTCCTCTGGCCGGTGGGGTCCTCCTCAGTCGGCGCCACGGGACGTCCTCCGGTCCGGATGCCAGCTGGATCTTTCCTGGAGAAGAGACCTGTAAAGACTACACATTTCTGGTTAGCGCGGCAACGCTCTTAGTCAGCTCTTGGACCTGATGGTGCAGGTCTGTAGCCGGGTCACTGTTTAAAGCCTGCGCATCAGCTCCCACAGGCCCTGCAGACAAGGGCGCCGTCTCCTGGTGGTAAGTGATAGCAGGGCGCCTGTGGGTCACAGCGCCACCTGGTGCCGGTTCTCGGAGCACCCGGATGGCTCTGTCCTTGAACTGTGCAAAGTCCAGGTCAGGGTCCTGTAAGGCCATTGCCCGCAACTGGGTTCGGTGGGCATTGCACAGTAGACCCTCAATAAATTGTTCAGTCAACAGCTTATCTTCATTTCCCATGCTGTCAGGGTCTGCCTGCTTAATGGCTCTCAGGGCCTCTTGTAGGTTTAGAGCATAGTCTCTTATACTCTCATGTGCTCGCTGTTTGCACCCGTAAAATCTGAGCTTTATTTCGGCTGAGGTGCGGGTGTCAAATGTGTCTTTCAGCCGGGTTAGTATGTCTCTGACAGTCCTCTTCCTCCCAGGTGGCCAGGACTTTACCTCCCTTTGGGCTGCCCCGATTAATTGGGCCACCAGGATGCTCACTTTTTGCTCTTCTGTGAGGGGGTACACCTGGAAGAGGCTATCCAGTCTTTCTCTAAAGTCATTTAGAGTATGTGACTCCCCTGAGTACTGGGGTAGCCAGGTTGCCCCCGGGATATAGGGCATGGTGAATGGCATGACTGCTGCAGCGGTTGCGCTGGCGGTGGCTGTGGCAGTGGAGCTCCCCTCGGTATCCGGCATCCTCCTCCCCCCTAGTGGACCGTGGTCTACCTTGCGATGCTCTTCTTCCGTAGGCCGCGGCTCCGCAGTCGATCGTCGGGGTTGAGGACCTGGCGTCGCGCTCCGATGACGTCAGCGTCGCTCTTCCTCCCTTCCAGGACCTTGCGCAGCATCAGAGCGTGGGGCGGAGCGTGGGGCGGAGCTTCGGATCTCGCGCGCTTTCGGCGTCCACGCCCCTCTTCTTCCCGTGCGGCGTCCCGAAGATGGCGTCCGAAGGCGGGAAGCAGCTGCGGATGGCGGGAAGAAGGCAGAAGACGGCGGGAAACGGTCCAAGATGGTGTATGATGGCGGGAATCGGCTCCGGATGGCGGGAAACGACTCCGGACGGCGGGAAACTTCACCACAGGTAAGTATAAAAGTCTCTTTTTTAGGCACGCAGTACCCGGTGGTTGCGGGCACGAAATCCTGCCGACTACGCCAAAGTTGACGCGCCCCCTGGGCCTGTGCTGTAGAATGCTGTGCAGGGGGAATACCCGGATCCGGATCGCTGGGGGTTGCAGTTCTCAGTGGCGGTGACCCGGTCCGTGCCCAGGGTGGTCAAACCAGTGGCAGTCTATTTGTATGGTAATAAGTGTCCGACTACGCCACCCGTGGATTGCGGTCAGTGGGGACCGCCGCTGCGCTGCAGACCGCTGAGGCTGATGTTGTTTGCGCAGCAGAGTATGGGATGACTCCCCACGGGAGGAGTATTGCCTCAGGGCAGCTAATGTGAGAGATGATGGGAGTGATGGTGTGAGGGTCCCAGTACTAATGGTACTGGTGCGGCAAGGAATCACAGAGACGTGTGGTGCAGTTCAGGGTCTTTACTGATGGTACAAGGCAGACCCTCCCGGGAGTACTGGCTAGTATAAGGGGCCTGGTCAGTCTGCGAGCAAGCAGGAGTTCCCCTGGCCAGGTGGAGTTGTAGACCTCCCCGTTTATCTGCACTCTTCCTGGCTACCTTGCTGTCAGCGGTTACAAGTAGCCCACGTCCCTGAGTATACCGTGTGGTGCTCACCCGTATGGCTGGTGACTTGGGGCCTTCTGTTAGCCTCAGCTCCTGGATGGCGGCGCTGGTCCCTTCTCTGTGACTGAGTCTCCGGGCTTCTATGGCCAGAGGACCTGGAATCCCCTGCCGGCTGGTTTCTGCTGCTGGGTGTATATCAGTCCCCACAGCCTCGGACTCCTGTGTCCGGCTTTAGTATCTTCGTCCAGGGCGAACTCTGCTCAGCTCCAGCCCCTGGACTTCTGCTACTGCTCCTACAGAGCTCCTGTTCTTGCTTTCCCTGTGTCTGGAACTGAACTGACTAATCCCGCCCCAGACCCAGTTTAAAAGGGCAGATTCCTCCCCTCCCAGGTCTGGGCGGACCGTGTTGCATGTTTAGGGATCCTGACCAGAGAAACCTCCCACTTGCTCTCAGACATAATATCTCTATTACTGTGGCAACCAGACCCCTGGGGTGTCACACATACACAGCGGGTTTCGAATGCTACCATGTCCAACCCCACCAGCCCGGCCTTGGGAGGAGGACCGGAGAGGATATACAGCAGTATCAAGAAACAGCAACTACAGGAGCTGTGCCAGCTTCATCGGATTGAATACCAGGCCACCGACACTCATCGGATTTAATTCAGGAACCACAGCATGCAGAGGACGGCATGTGTAGACGCAATGGATACCAGTCTGTTTTCTTCAATTACGTTTGGAGTTTATTTGCAAGGAAGGCATGAAATACTGGATAATGCAAAGTTTTTTTTCTCATAAAGGTGAGACCTTTTACATTCTGTGCTTAAAGACATGCTGATGGACTGTCTCCAATAAGTGGAGAAGGATGATTGGGATCCTGTCATGTCTGGCTAATTAAGATTGGGGGAGCAATGTGACAATTCAACTTATAATTTTAATTATCCAGACGTCTAGGTTTGTTAAGCCAAGAGAAATACACTATTGTGTTTAAACTGACTTGTATATGTTTGTGTATTTCTAAAGGTCAGACCAGTATTTGTCTAACCATGATTGCTGTCTCCTCTTGGTTGTTGAACAGTGTTGTTTGCTAATATGCTAATTGTACTAAAATCTATATAAATGTTGATTTAAAGAGCCCACTTTATACCAACTATGTAAATAGATTATCTCAAACAATGATAGCTGAACCCTGCAGCTTTACCCCTTACTTGTGCCTCATGACCTCACACAGATGTAAATATAAACAGGGATGTCTGGAGACAGAATGAGTCTTGCGACAGAGAATCAAGGAACATCAGAAAGGAGAAGGAGAATGAGAGACATTCTTCAGGACAGCAGATGATTTGCATGGCTTTATCAAAAGAGACACAGATTTGTATTCTACATGATTCTAGTCTAAGGGTACCGGCCCTGACTGGAAAGATTTGGATCTGCTCCATTAACCATCAGAGAGACCATGGATACATTTTGGGGAGTCCAGGAGAGGATGAAGAAGTCACCTGGCCCCATGGATATGTTGTTTTGGGGTTGCTAGGAGGGACAAACCAGTCGCCTAGAACCCATGGAGACATTTGGAGTTGCCAGGAGGGATCCACCGGTCGTCTGGCGCCATGGAAACTCTCAGAGAGGCCAGATTTGGATCCTTGGGTTTCCTGGCCTAGTACCTCGATCAACGGCTAGATTCCTAAGCTTGCCGCTACCTCCACTCTGTGGGGGGCCGCCAGAAGCGGTTGGCCACTGGTTGAGGTAGTCGGCCCTGGAAGTCTCCAAAGTCACAGCTGTTCTATCCCAGGCGGGCGGAGAAGAAGGGTCAGACTGTGTAATGTTGTACCATCTTGGGTATTTGCTGAGACTGTTCTGTGTGTTTATTGTCCGCTTTATGGTTCAATAAAGTATTGCCACGCTGTTTTACCCTTATCCTGTGTTGTCTGGGTAGCGCCATGCCCACAGAAGACCCCGGGTCTTCACATCATTTATTGTGATAAATGGATCAGGTAGGGGGTTCAGCGAGTCGGGGGAAAGATGAGAAGTTCAGTTTTGGCTAACTCCAGAATATCATTATCCAAAATGTAAGCTAAGCAAATTCCTAGCATCTGTAATTAGAAGAAATTGTGTAAAGGCTTCAGCTTTTATAGGATATGAAAAAAATATGATTGTGAAACATCAACTGCTCGGTCATGACACCTTTATCATAGAGTCAACACTAGACATAAAGGACTGTGGCAGGAGTTCCTGAGGCACATACTGGCAGATAACTATATAGTTGCATGTATGTATCCTCACACATCCTCCTCAACCTGGATCATCATCAGACCATGTGATTAACCTTCCCTCTATTTTCCTCTATCAATTTCGCAATGGACATGTGATGTTTTTTATCTTCTCATGTTTCAAAAAAAGGAAAAAAAGTGTAAGGTTGGACATGTGTTCAGTGAACCTCACGTGAACCATCGTCTTAAAGTCTTTACATGATCAGAGCAAAATGTGATAAAATGCAAGGATCGCCCAACACGTCTTCATGATGTTGGAAATGTGCAGTAAGGGGGAGATGACATTTAAGGTTCATGGCCAATAGATGTCATTTACCTCATGCTGAAAACAGGTTCTCTGGAGTCAGAGCCAAATCTGTTATTGAGTACAGGTTGAGAACGAAATCTTCTCAATGTCCTCAGCCTACACCTTGTAACATATTTAGCCAGCACGTAGAACATGGAGACGTCTCAATTTTCATTGTCCAGTTGACCGTGTAGATGTAATATCCTCCTGATTAAATAATAAGTCCAGAAGACTCCATTATCTCCATTGCTCCATACATGAACCTTTTGATCAGGGGAATTGGCAGTGAATTATGATTTTTTTTAGGTTTATCTGTATTGTTTGGACAGAAAAAGTTCGAAAATACATATCTTGAACTTAAACCTACTTCTTCTTTATGTTGTCATATCTGATCAGTCAAAGCTTTTTTTTTTCCCTCCGCACCTTTTTTCCATGCAAAATGAGTGCAGATCCTTGATTGTATTTCTTAAGACCTGTGCTGATGTATATATTTTAGTAAATTATTTTGTGTACTGTAAAATTATAAATAAATTGACACTTGGGTTTTACTAGTTGAAGGTGTGACCCTGCACTCTCTGACATTGTCCAATCAAAGTTGCCAGTACCAGACTGAGAAAGTAAATGTCCAATCAAGAGGAACAGTATCAGTCTGTTGTCAAATTCTTTCTTTATATACAAGAGGAATAACAGAGGGAATGCACAAGGTAGATGTTTAGGAAAAGATGATCGGCAGAAAAAAAAATTCACATATTTACATATTTCAGGAGAGGTCTCCTGTAACTAAGGGTTACACACCTGTTACGGGGTCTGAGCTCTGCTCCTTACATCCCGATCCACGTCAGGCTTTGCAAGTAGCCTGGTGTGCTCCCATGAGTTAAACTTCCTAGGCCTGTATAAGGCCTCCCAAGACATGCACCTGTGTCTTAGTATTAAGACTTTCTAAAAACACTTAGTTTTTCTGTGCACAGTTCCTATCCACAGTATGCAGAACGTCTCCTGGCTGCCTGAGGTTTCCAGTACATGAGTTATCTCTCTGCTGCTCTCTGTACCACTGCTAACTGGATAGATTCTCCTGGAAGTCTCCTTTCTGCCTGTGGCTTCCATGCTTTTCAGACTTTCTAATTACCCCAAAGTACTGTCTGCTACCTGTTCCCAGTCTTCTAGGACCTCTGTTGCATGTCTGCCAGCAGTTTCCAGGACATCTTGTAGCCGCCTGTGGCTGCCATGGTTTTTAGACTTTCTTGTTACTCCAGCATTTTGCCTACTACCTGTCTGTGGTCTTGTCTGCCTGCGGTTTCCAGTCCGTCAATCTCAAGTCTACCTGCGATCTTCAGTAACTCTGCAATCAGCCTGCAGCTTCTACTAACTCTGCCTCGTGGCTGCTTGCGGCTTCCAGTCCTCCAGCTAACTGTCTGTGTCCTGCATGCCGCACTCATATGCTTCACCGATACCTATGGCCCATGTGCCCACCCAGACCTTGGATTTAGAGGATTGTGAGCCCCCTTTCTGTAACACTAAGTTGCTGCACCTCAGAAAAAATAATTCTGCTGTTTGAATGTCCTATTGGAAAGTAGGGTAAAGTCTTAATTTGCTGACAAATAAGCTTAAGAGATGGTTCGAGAGAGGAAAAATAAGGGCATTCTACTGTAGAAGACCATGGTCCAGAATGTTTACTAAAACCAAATTGCAAATTAAAAAAAAATTAACTAAAAAAATGCCCCAAAGATGTCCATTGGTATTAAGAATATTGAGGAACTATTCCTTTCAATACGTGTGACCCACAAATCGGGCAGTGCAATATGGAGTGAAAGCGTTGGTGGATGGCAGCATGACCATTGCTGAGAAAGATGAACCGGTGACTCCTTACAACTCGTCAAACGAAATTCAAACTTTTTATAACAGTTTTTTTTTATGAAAGTTAATAGAGAACACACACGAAGGATGCAAAACAACTATTTTTCTGAAGAAATTTATTGTTTCAAAGCCCAGTTTATTACAATTTTTCAACATTTTTAATCCAACTTATATTGTTTTTAATATCTCTGGAATAAGGCAATGAACTACTTGGGGCTTGAACAGGTCATAAATCTTTTTGACCCACGCACTATTTCATTAGATTACTTCATCCTTGCTTTAAACGTTGCATGTATCCCTCGGATTCTGAATCCTAATAAATATGTTTTATTTCCTGAGATGTTTCACTCCAATAAAAGTATTTGTAGTCCACGACCGCTATTCAACACTAAAGACTTCTGACGAGGCAGGAACTTTTTGACATGGACATATTTTGGCAAATGCAGAACACCCGTAGATTTACAGAAATATATATATTTACTGTAAAAGCACATTACCATTGTACATGATGAGGAAATATCTATTCTAATAGATACATATTGCTGCTTTGTTGCAATTTTATTTTAGAATTACAATATTAAGTGGTTCTGTTGCCTAGAACTTCAGCACATATATACAAAACATATCTGATGGCAGGTATAGCCATAGGTATAACATCCGGTATTTTTTTGGTTAGAGGAAACCTTTCAGACTCAAAAAGAGTTTGCAAGGCACTCATATGCACGAAATCTCTCTGAAATCAGGGCTTCTGGAAGGTTACTTAAATCATATGGTAAAACTGGAGAGACAAACAGCGCAAATAGGGTCTTATTTGATAAGCAAGTGGTATAAAATATTATAGGTATACTCACCTGATGGGCTTGTGACCGTCACAACTCCTATAGAAGCCTGTAAGGGCTGCTGCAGAACCACCAAGGAGATATGTTGCAATAAATGAGGAATACGGTGACTCAGAGTCCGCGCTGCCCAAAGTTCCAACATACGATCACACACGAAGGTGAAGTGTGAATGTGTTTTTTTATGTCAATGCGTTTCAAGGTTTTCAAACCTCTTCATCAGGACCAATCATTATGGTTTGGTCCTGATGAAGAGGCTTGAAAACCATGAAACGCGTTGACATAATAAAAAGCATTCATGCTTCACCTTCGTGTGTAATCGTATGTTTGAGCCTTGGGCAGCGCAGACTCTGAATCAATGTTATGAGTGACTCTGGCATCCAATTGTACATTCAAGGGTCATGAAGGTGATGTTGAGAGATGTGATTTGTTAAAAGGGGGAAAAATTCTCAGCTAGTAGGAGAAAAGTCGGCAATCAGTCCTACTAAGAGACAGTTTGCATATTTAATTTCCCAGAGGTGCATGCATGGCCTATAAGTCTCCTCATTTTGACATGCCAAGCTTGATTTGTCACTCTCCACAAGGAGGAATGTTACTCTTTAAAACCCAGTCCTTTTATCATGCTGCTATATAGTGCCATGAAAATACTGTCTTATTGTTAAATTCAGCCAATATGATATCACTCTATAGTGTCCGAATAATAATTGTCCTCATTTGAAAGGGCTCACCTGGTATTGTTATATACTGCTGTGACATGCAGAAGTAGTGCTGTTACTTTAAAAGAATTCAGCAACTATTAGAAGTAACACAAGCACAGGGGACAGGAAGTGTTGTGCTCCAGAAGCATCCAGCAACTAGAGGGATTAACACAGTCACAGGAGAAGGGGAGTGTTTTAGCAGAGCCCCAGGGGGATTGTGGAGAAGTTGTTTACTGTCTGGCTGTAGCCGAAGAGAAAGGTGGTGTGTATGTTCTTTATCTCACAGAAGCGCCCCTGCAAGTGAAAAGGATTCAAGTCAGGAGTGAAGCTAAGCACAGGTCAGGTAGAGCTCTTGAACTATCAGTGCAGAGTATTAGCAGGCAGAAAGATAAGGACAGGAAGAAATGGTGTCACAGAGATCATCTCCCTCGTCAACCCCCCCTCCTCCATCTCACTGTGCTGTAAAGAATGCTGTGTTCATTAATGTGCCTTTGCATTAGAACTGTGCTGCCCTGTACTACTGGGAAGACTGTGAACTGCTGTGCTGCTAAGGAAACTGTACTGTTTGTCACTGGAGCCTGTTGGTTAACTTGCACTGGCTGTGCGGCTTCTTATTAAATGCTACTGTTCTACTGTTTATGAGAACTCTTGTCAAGTGTGTCTGGTGAGCAAGTGAAACAACCTACGTGTCTGTGCCTGAGGGTCAATACCTCTGTGTGCCTGAGAGAAGCTGCAGCACATGGTCTATGGTCGCCCTGAGTAACGGTTCCCCCAGGATTCCAAAGATTCATGCCTCGCTCCTATCTGAACCTAGCGGCGTGCGTGTAACACTGTAGTTCCCACATAGTACTACATTTCCATTTCAACATAGTACTGCCAGACACTACAAAAAATGCTAGGTTGTTTTTGGTGTTCACATTTTTGGGGGTCCAATAGTATACTTGATATTTGTCCAATTTTTTTATCCTAAATCTAGTCCTTCCTAATGCAGACTAACCAAGGTGTAAAATATGGTCAGTCCCTGGACAGGCATATCAGAGACACAACAGAGGGTGGAGACAAACCGGCGGTGCCCCACTTGGCCCCATATAATCCACTACAATTAGGTCATCACATGATAGTCCTATGATTTCAGCTTTGTGGATGATACGTTGTATATTTGCGGTATTTTAAGAACATCCTGACTTCAGGCAGCTGAATCTATTGTGTTCTGGCTCTTGCCACTGGAAATATATAACTTGGAAAGCCGCTTCCCGGAATACTGACTCCGGTGCACTAAGATCCGGATTAGTGCTGAGTAGATTCCTACTTTCATTTTTATTGGACTTGGCAGCTCTGAAGAATATGGGATGGTTTTATGGATTTGGTAAATGTCATCATGTCACTTTTGTGTCTGTGACTTCAATATTACAACTCTACATGTATTCCCCATTTGCTTAGAAATCTGATTTTTGGAATGCAGAGAAAACCATAAAAGCCATCAAAATGATTTGATTAGGAGAAAATAGGGATTTACAAAATGTTTCCTTGTCTGACTCAATAGCCTTTTACATTTGGGAAAAATACAGACTATTCAGTTTGACGTAGATAGATATGAAGTTTCCTTATGTCCACAGGTAGCTCTATTTACATTAGAAACCAAATCGTGTGGTTTGTAGCGCATATGGCCTCCATGTTGAGTTGCGGAGACTGATATAGGACGAAGACACGGCTCGTACATAGTCTGGTCTTTTCAGTAGTAACATACGGATGTGAAACCTGGACAATAAAGAAACTAGACAGAAGAATCAACACCTTTCAAATGTGGTGCTGGAGAATGATGCTATCAATACCATAGATGGCAAGAAGAACAAATAAATACATTTTAGAACAAATCAAACCAAACATGTCACTCGCAGGAAGGATCACCAAGCTATGACTTGCCTATTTTGGACACATTATACGAAGAGATCAATCGCTGGAGAAGGACATCATGGTCAGAAGAATATAAGGAACAAGGCAAAGAGGAAGACCAGCAACCTGATGGTCTTATACTATCAAGATAACAACGGAGAGGACCCTAGTACCTATCTAGGCTTGCACAAGATCAATCTTCTTATTGACCGTTCATCCATCAAGTCGCAATGGCTCAAGACCAAGCCGAAGGCCATTGAAATAAAATATAGGACCACCAAAAATCTGTTTGAGTTCAGAAAGGATAAAAATAATAAAGAAGAATAACTCACCCTCTCCAGATCCCATTCCACCTCTTACCTGGTTCACACTGCTCTCTTTTTCTTCCTCCAGTCTCTCAACTTGAAATGCCCTTTCAGTCAATCATTTGTTCTGGTGTTGACCACCTTAGTCAGTGATTGGCTGAGTTGGACTCTCTGGCCATTAGGATCACAATTAATAAAATAGTGTCACATATTATAAAAAAGCTGTACCCGTGGGAGATTAGTAATGATAAATGTGAAGATCCGGGGTCTTCCATGGGTGTAATACTACTCAGACAACACAGGGTGAGGGTAAAACAGTGTGGCAATACTTTATTGAACCATCAAACAAACAATAAACACATAGAACAGTCCCAGCAAATACCCAAGATGGTACAAAATTACACAGTCTCACCTTTCCGCTGGCCCGCCTGGGAATAGAACAGCTGCGACTTTGGGACTTCCAGGGTCAACTACGTCAACCAGTGGCTCCCCGCTTTTGGCGGGCCCACACAGAGAGGAGGTAGCGGCAAGCTTAGGAAGTTGACAGTCCAGCGAGGTACAAGGCCAGGAGACCTGAGGGTCCCACCCTGGCCTCTCCGAGAGTTTCGATGGGGCCAGATGACCGTCTGGTCCCAATCTGGCTTCTCCGAATGTTTCCATGGGTTCCAGGCAACCGGAGGGTCCCACCTGGCAACCCCAAACAACATATCCATGGGGCCAGGTGACTTCATCTTCAACCTGGCCTCCAAAAATGTATCCATTGGTTCTCTGGTGGTCAATGGAGCAGATCTGTAGCCTTCCAGTGAGGGCTGTGAACCCTTAGGCCAGAATCATGCAGAATCCATTTCTGTGTCTTTCTGGTTGAAGCCATGTTACAAAGCTGATATCCTGAAGAGTCTGACTGATCTTTGATTCTCTTTTTCAATTCTGTCTGCTACAGAGGAATATGTCCCTTAAATAGTTACAACTGTTCTTTCAAGCACACATCCACAGGTCAAGGACTAGGGACTGTATTACTCCACAGGGCTCAGGTCTCAATGTTTGAGCATTTAATCAATTTACAAAGTTGGTATAGCAGGGAGCTTTTGTAAATCAACATCTAGCTGGCTTTAGTATAATATTTAATTAGCATATTAACAATCATTATTGTTTCCCGACCAAGAGAAGTAAGCATTCAGGTTTATGCACATAATAGTATGTCTTTCTTGACCAGCCACAGAAAAACACATACATTCACAAGTCTATGCAAACACAATAGTGTATTTCTTCTGGCTTCAGAAATCTAGATGTCTGGCTGATTAAGATAAGAAGCTGTTTCGTCACAATAAGTATAGTTTATTTTTAATTTTTTTAACCGATCTGACCCCTACAAAAAATAATATTTATTGACCCTTGCAAACTCCTGCAAGGAAAAGCATGCCTTGGGACCCGTAGAAGCGCACAGAAGTGCGAAACGGCCTTCATCCGACAGGTGGTCCACCATCTCCCCCGCAATGGATTTTTAAACATGAAATAAAGATATGACATTTTCACAGGATCAGTGAGTGCTGCCTTTCTTTTTCTTTTTGGCATTCGAAAAGCATGCCAATTCCACCCAGTTTTACTCCATTGCTTCTGTGTTGCAGAATAACGCTACCCAAAAAGGCACTATAACCTATTAGAGAGCTGTATACAGCCAGTAGATTTGATGCGGTGCAAATTGAATCTACAAGTAAAGACGTTTATTAGGATCTGAAGTCTCTTCATGCTCAATAGGATAATAAATGGAGGAATGGAAAGAGATAAGAAAATAATAATGTACTCATTTGTCGTTGGCCCACTGTTCACCTGTCCTTCCTTCGCAGCTTCTGCCTGATCGTCTGCACTTTTTCATTGGCCTTCATATTGGTCTTCTCTTCAATCTTTGATCCAGATCTTCTGTCATTGCCTAGGCATCATGTGATGATGCCAGTTGTGATGCAAATCATTAATGTTAATCATGTGTGTCGAGCCCAACAACGACCAGTCAACGTCCTAAGTAGTGTTGAGCCACCCCCGTAGTGTTCGAGTTCGGTTCGGTTCGTCGAACACCCGTGTGTTCGCCGAACTGTTCGTCGAACTGTTCGTCGAACACCTTCGAACACCGTTAAAACCAATGGCAGGCAAACAAAAACACATAGAAACACATAGAAAACACCTTCAAAGGTGTCCAAAAGCTGACAAACTGCTCAGAAGACACAACTAACACATGGAAAAGTGACAAGTACATATAGTCATGCGAAAAGAAAAGAGGTGGAGGAGTAAAAGGAGGGGGAGACACAGATATAGGCATGTCATGCCCTTCTAAAATCCAAAAAGTGAGAAGCCGACACGTTCAGTCCGCTCCTGCCCGTGCCACCTCCGTGTCGCCGGGTTTGTGCCAGAGCCGCGGTGAACCCTGACGGCCAGCCCCCCTCTCCCAATACTGGTGCCTGTCCGCTGGTGGGTCGAGCGAGCCCCCCTGTGGTGGAGGCAGCTCTAAGCTTTTTAATTTAAATTGTCTCTCTAATTTGAATAAATACACTTTAAATCCATTTACAAGGATCTATTGGAGGGCAAGTCTCATGCCAGCAGCCGCGTAATTCCAGCTCCAGTAGCGTCCACTAAAGCTGCTGCAGTTAAAAAGCTTTTATAAGGATCGAGCTCGGCTGTCCACCGCAAGGCATCCTACTGCCAGTCCGAGCCCCTATGCCTTGGGGTGCCTCCTGATGCTCTTCACTGAGTATCCTGTGGTCCCGAAGCATTTCCTTTGAAAAAATGAAGTGTCCAAACTACAGGTGGTGTAGCTTGCTTAACAGCCGGGATAATCCGCTGACTAGCAGACCCTGCTACTAGGCACAAAGCATTTCCTGGGCTAGATGCAGTTAAAAATTTGTAATTAGATACTCTCGTTGGCTGCTGAGAAAGCATTCCATAGAGTCTCCTGGCACGCCATATATGATTCTCTTAAAAAGCTTGGGGTAGGGGTCTAGGGGACCCTTTTATAGCCAAAATCACGGCCCTGTATCGCAATACGTCACCTAGGCTGAAGATAAATGGAACTGTGGCACCCTGAGGGCTCGGTTGCTACAGACGTATTGCACCTCACCCAGAGGTGTGATATCTCACTCTCAGGTAAGGATGTAGTGTGGATCAGGACCCGACACCTGCATGCATTACACCACATTGCCGTGGGGCAGGGCGACCAATATGCACCACATAGGGTCAGGGAATCTGGCGCCAAGTTTACCAAGAGGAGGCCCGAGGCAGCCGGACAGAAGGGTTGGTAAGAAAGGCCAGACAAAGGACACACAAAGGGGGTCCTGTGAAGCACTCCAAAGTTATCTGGGAGTTGTCTGAGCCCCTCACCTGGTGAGCACAGTACGACGTGGGCAGCCGTTACCTGCAGACGTGGTCTGGATAATAAGAACTGTGAGTAAAGGCCCTAGACTGCATCACTGACTCCGTGTCATTACTGCTGCTGCCCTGCACCATCACCCCCATCCTCCGCATACACTGCCCTGAGGCTATACTCCTCCCGTGGGGAGTTATGCTACGCTCTGCTGCACCCACAACACCAGCCTCAGCGGTCTGCCCTGGAGCGGCGGTTCACTCTGACCGCAATCCACGGGTGGCGTAGTCGGACATTTAAACATCAAAACCACATAAATAGTTCCGCCACTGGTTTGACCGCCCTGAGCCACGGAACCGGGTTGCCGCCACGGAGACTACAACCACCAGCATCCACCAAAAAGGGTCCGGCTCCAGGTGTCCCAAGGCCCAGGGGGCGCGTCAGAACATTTTCATCACCTTTCACAATCACCAATGGGACAAGGCAGGGATGTCCTCTGTCCCCTCTCTTATACATCCTAGTGACGGAGCACCTGCTCTCATCAATTCGCCATAACCCCAATATTAGGTGGATTGAGGTGGGAGGCACCGAGTACAAGTGCTCTCTATTTGCTGATGATGTCCTAGTATATATCACTCAATCACATATATCCATCCATGCTGTTATGGCTGAAATAGATCACTTTGTTACATGGTCAAATTTTAAAATCAATGCAGCGAAGTCTGAGGCCCTCGATGTCTCCCTCCCCAAATCCATATAGGATTCCATCCAGTCCAACTTTCCCTTTGCCTGGCCCTCACAGGGTATCAAATACTTAGGAATTCCTATTCATAGAGACCTCTCCCATCTATGTTATCTTAATTTTGGGCCCTTTATTGAACAACTCCATACAGACCACGGTTGGCAAGTTAGAACTGTAAGATTCACTACGTGAACCGCTGGTGTTTTGTGGAAAAGCACATGTACACTGCGTTCCAAATTATTATGCAAAAAGTGTTTAGGAGTGATAAGGGAAGAATTTGCTTGTTTGTCAGTTAAACTCATTGATGGTGATGTGTGTCAGGGCTCTTTATATCACTGTAAGCAATTGCAGACACCTGTGCTAATTAGTTTGGCAGGTGTGTCCAATGAAAGGCAAGACTACTTAAGAAGGCTCTCTCACATTATTAAGCAGCCTACACTTTCTGCCAAAATGGGAAAGAAAAAGGATGTGTCGGCTGCTGAGAAGCAACAAATTGTGGAGTGTTTAGGTCAAGGCATGACTACAATCAACATTGTGCGATGATCAGGATGAAGTGTCTTGGCAATCAAGAAGTATGTAGCTGATTCACAGTACACACGTGTGCGTGCTGATAAGGGCAAATTGAGGACTCTTTCCTACAGGCAATTACGTCAGGTTGAAAGAGCAGCGGCAAAAAAGCCTTGTCATAGCAGCAGACAAGTTTTGGAAGCTGCTTGTGCCTCCAACGTCCCCCGAACAACAACATGCAGGGTCCTTCAGAGGTTTGCAGCTGTGCATACGCCATCCTGTCGACCTCCTCTATCCACTTCACACAAGCAGAAACGGCTCCAGTGGGCCAAACATTACATGAAGACTGATTTCAAAACTGTTTTGTTCACGGATGAGTGCCGTGCAGCGCTCGATGGTCCAGATGGATGGAGTGGAGGATGGCTGGTTGATGGACACCCCACGCAAACACGGCTACAGCGCCAACAAGGAGGAGGTGGAGTAATGTTTTGGGCTGGAATCATGGGGAGAGAGATTGTCAGCCCCTTTAGGATCCCTGAAGGCGCTAAAGATGAACTCCATAATGTATGTGGATTTTCTCAAACAGCACTTCCTGCCATGGTTCAAGAAGAAGAACCGTGTATTTCACAGCAAGATCATTTTTCTGCATGATAATGCACCATCTCATGCTGCACATAAAACATCTGCATCTCTGGCTGATATGGGCATAAAAGGGGACAAACTTATGGTGTGACCCCCATGCTCCCCTGACCTCTACCCCATTCAGAACCTTTGGAGCATCATTAAAAGGAGTGTCTATGATAGCGGGAGGCAGTTCACATCTAAGCAACAGCTCTGGGAGGGTATTCTGTCCTCATGCAAAACAATTGAAGCAGAAACCATCCAAAACCTGACAAATTCAATGGACGAGAGAGTTCAGAAGCTCCTTTCGAACAAGGGGTCCTATGTGAAAATGTAACATCACCTAGAATAAAGTTTTGAGTTGAAAACTGTTTGATTTCAGTTTCTAACAACCTGCTAATGCTTATAATTTCAAAAATGACCATTTTTTTGGTCTTTATTAAAATGAAAAGGTTGATCGAAAAGTTTGGGGGATCTAAGAGTGTGGCAACCCAGTAGTCATGATTACTTCGAATTCTGACAATATGAGGGTCATGCTGCAGGTAGTGCAGCAAGAAGGCACTTATGTGTCTTGCGCATCTCGGAGCCCCAAAATTATTTTCCGGGCTAGATGCAGCTAAAAATTATTATTAATTTTAAATCTGGTGAAGCTTTAGTATAGATGGCCTAATAGGATCAGTGCTGCACACTGCTACAAAGCCCAAATTATTTTCCAGTCAAGATACAGATAAACATGATTAGTAATTTTAAATCTGGTGGAGCTTATTATAGATGACCTAATAGAATCAGTGCTGCACACTGCTACAAAGCCCAAATTAATTTCCAGCCAAGATACAGATAAACATGATTAGTAATTTGAAAGCTTAAAACGGTTGGTAGGGTGATTTTAACCAATCATCAAGCTTTTACTCTCCCCAGGATGACACAGGGGTAGAAAAGTCGTTTCGGATCCATGATTTGTTCATCTTTATGAACGTGAGTCTGTCTACATTATCAGTGGAGAGCCGCGTGCGCTTATCTGTCAGCACACCACCAGCAGCGCTGAACACACGTTCAGACAGAACGCTGGCTGCGGGGCATGACAAGATCTCCAAGGCGTAAGTGGCTAGCTCCGGCCATTTATCCAGATTGGAAGCCCAAAAAGAGCAAGGGTCCAGTGACACAGTCGTGGCGTCAATGTTTACTTGGAGATACTCCTGTACCATCGTCTCTAGGCGTTGACTATGTGTCAGACTTCTTGTCTCCTGTGGCCTTGCAAAGGATGGGCTAAAAAAGTGGTGAAATGATTCCGCAAAATTGATGTTACCAGCAGATACTGTGGTTCTGTTACGGTTTGAGTGCTGAACACTTGACGGTCCCACGGTTGGCAAGTTGGAACTGTGAGATTCACTACGTGCACCACTGGTATTTTGTGGAAAAGCACATGTAAGATTCTGCAACAGTCTCTGCTGATACTCCTGCATGCGTGCATCCCTTTCTATGGCAGGAATAATTTCTGCAAATTTACTTTTGTACCGGGGATCTAACAGTGTGGCAACCCAGTAGTCAGGATTATTTCTAATTCTCACAATTCGAGGGTCATGTTGCAGGTAGTGCAGCAAGAAGGCACTCATGTGTGTTGCGCATCCAGGAGCACCAAGTCCCTGTTGTGTTGGTGGCGAGGTAACAATCATGCTTCCTTCCTCTGTCCTCTCCCCCCAACCTCGCACAACAGAAATGTGATCAAGGTCTCCCTCATCTGATGAGTCTTCCATCAGTTCGTCCTCCACTTCTTCCTGGGCTCCTGCACCTTCCTCACTAGTTTGGCTGCTACCATGTGCCCTGGAAAAACCATCTCCCCCACCCTCACATGCCTGCCGCCTTGGTGCTGCCGACCGTCTGGACCTTGCAGATGTTAGCCCTTCCGCATACAACTCCTCCTCCTCTACTTCCTCCACCTCCTCTTGTGCCACCACCTGACTCCGAATTCTGTTTAACATGTGCTCCAGCATGTAAATCACCAGAATAGTCATGCTGATAATGGCATCGTCAGCACTAAACATCTTCGTCGCCATTTCAAAACTGTGCAGAAGGGTGCATAGGTCCCTGATCTGAGACCACTCCTCCAGCGTGATTTGCCCCACCTCTGGATCTCGTTGGCCCAGGCTATACGTCAGAACGTATTGCACCAGGGCTTGTCGGTGCTGCCACAGTCGCTGCAACATGTGCAGAGTTGAATTCCACCGGGTAGGCACATCGCATTTTAGCCGGTGAAGTGGCAGGCCCAACGACTTCTGTAGAGATGTAAGTCGCTGAGCTGCGGGATACGAACGGCGGAAGTGAGCACACAGCAACCGTGCCCTCTGCAGAAGGCCATCTAGTCTGGGATAGTGGGCTAAAAATTGCTGGACAACCAGGTTCAACACGTGAGCCATACAAGGCACGTGTGTGACATTGCCCCGGCGAAGGGCCGCACCCAGGTTTGCAGCATTGTCGCACACGGCCTTCCCTGGTTTCAGGTCCAGTGGAGACAACCATTCATGAAATTGGTTCTCCAGAGCTGACCACAACTCCTCAGCTGTGTGACTCACATTTCCCAGACATTTCAATGTAAAAACCGCCTGATGATGTTGAGCCCTACTGCCA
This sequence comes from Phyllobates terribilis, assembly GCF_046119375.1. Taxonomy (NCBI): domain Eukaryota; kingdom Metazoa; phylum Chordata; class Amphibia; order Anura; family Dendrobatidae; genus Phyllobates; species Phyllobates terribilis. Next base: position 1,211,306,826 of record NW_027362761.1, read on the forward strand.
GCATAGTAAGGAGGTGTGCAGGATCCCTTCTGCGCAGTTAGAAAGCTTGTGGCATGACCAGACAGGCTTTGGGTGCAGGTGGAAGACCGAGAGGAGGTTGAGGAGGCAGAAGCAGTGGAGGAACTTTGACATAAAGAGGATTGACGCACAACTCGTGGGGACGGCAAGACTTGGACAGCAGCCCCTTGTCCTGCTGTCACCATAGTTACCCAGTGCCCAGTCAGCGACATGTAACGCCCCTGTCCATGCCTACTCGTCCAAGTGTCTGTGGTGAAATGCACCCTGTCACACACAGAGTTTCTCGAAGAAGCGGTGATGTTGTGTGCGACATGCTGGTGGAGCGCAGGCACACCTTTCTTTGAGAAGTAGTGCCGACTGGGCATCTGGTACTGGGGCACTGCGACGGACATAAGATCTCGAAAATCCTCTGTGTCCACCAGGCGGAAAGGCAGCATTTCTGTAGCCAAGAACTTGCAGATGGTGAAATTCAACCTCTTAGCTTTCTCATGGCTAGGAGGAAATGGTCTTTTACTTGTCCACATCTGAGGGACCGAGGGCTGGCTATTGTGCCTAGACGGGGTTGATAAGGGTGTCCCCGGCAAACTGCCGGTCTGTGAGGAAGATGCAGGCGGACATGTTAGGTTGCCTTGATCCAAAGGTGGTGCTATCGATGTCGGACAGCGCTCAACACCAGCTGGTGTTACCACCTCCAAAGAAATGATGACCTGCCAATCACGCTGGCTGTTGCGGGTAAAGAGGTGGCAGGTCTGCGCCCCAAAACAGGTGTGACTGCTGTCCCCCCAGTCACAGAGGATGAAGAGGCCGCGGATGCACAAGATATGGCAGACGGTGGTTGGCCCGGCCGGCTAGGCCGCATTGTAGCACACTGAGCTTCCCACTGCAACTTATGCTTCATGTCCATGTGCCGGTTCATGCATGAAGTACTCAAACTATGTATTTTTTGGCCTCTACTTAGCTTTTGCTGACAAATGTTACAGATAACACGAGTTGGGTCATCTTTATCGATCTGAAAAAATGCCCAGGCTATGCAAGGCTTAGCACCCATGCGACCCGAAGAGCCACCACGACTTGTGGTGAGAGGCAGAGTTGTGTTTGAGGATGCAGTTGTTGACGTGCTTCCAGTACTACGTCTCTGTCCAGGAAGGCGCAACCTGACCTCGTCGTCACTAGCATCTTCCTCCACCTCCTCTGCTGACCTCATCTCTTGGCTGACTGTGGGTTGACAGTAAGTGGGATCTCCAACCTCATCATCATCACCCTGTGCGCTATCACACCCGTCGTCCTCAGAGCCAACCTGTTCCTGCCCTGACAAAAAACTAAAGTTGTCGCTCCAATCAGGTATTTGAGTCTTATCATCGTCTTCCTCATTGTCTCCACCAACAGGAGTTACAGTTTGGGAATGAGGGTCTACATTATGGTCAGAACCTTCTGCGTCTGGTCCTGGATCCGACTCATAAAGATTCTGGGCATCAGTGCAGATCATTTCCTCGTCTGGATTCACAGAAGCGCTGGAGTCGACCTCTGATTCCCAGGCTATAGTATGAGTAAACAGCTCTGCAGACTCAACCATCTGTTCTACCTCATACTCAGACGGGCAGCTGGAGATTTGGGAGCTGTGAGGAAGCAAGTGCGATTGGGGTGACACCTTTGAGGACTGGAGTATTTGTGATGTTGAAGTTGATGTCGAGGAGAGCCCACTTAAAGGAGCACTTGATATCCGTTGAAGCACCTGCTGTTTTTGTTCCTCATCTGGAATTTGTAGCGATTGGCGTGGCCGTAAGAAAGGGATCTTATCACATTGTCCGCTAAAAGAAGTAGACATTTTAGTTTGGCTGGAAGATGGTCTTTCTTCTGCAGATGTTACTGTTGCTTTAACACCTACCCCACGGACACAACCTTTTTTCCCCTTCCCAACACGCCTATTCCCCTTTCCACCAGCAGCAGGCCTTTTTCCACTCATTTTGGTGGTTAACTAATTAACAACTCTGGAGTTGTTTGCACAAAAAAACAATGGATGGGAACCGAGCAGAGCTGAGTGGCCAAACTGTGGTATTAGGCCAAAACTATTGGCTGGGTTAGATGCAGAAAAAAATTATATTCAATATGCAACCTGATGGAGGTCAGTATAGATGGACTAATAGAGAAAGTCCCACACACTGCTAGAAGCCCAAATATTTTTTCAGAGCTAGATGCAGAAAAAAATATATTCAGTTTGCAACCTGATGGAGGTCTGTATAGATGGATTAATAGAACAAGTCCCACACACAGCTAGAAGCCCAATATTGTTTCAGAGGTAGATGCAGAAAAAAATATATTCAGTTTGCAACCTGATGGAGGTCAGTATAGATGGACTAATACAACAAGTCCCACACACAGCTAGAAGCCCAATATTTTTTCAGAGGTAGATGCAGAAAAAAGTATATTCAGTTTGCAACCTGATGGAGGTCTGTATAGATGGATTAATAGAACAAGTCCCACACACAGCTAGAAGCCCAATATTTTTTCAGAGGTAGATGCAGAAAAAAATATATTCAGTTTGCAACCTGATGGAGGTCAGTATAGATGGACTAATACAACAAGTCCCACACACAGCAAGAAGCCCAATATTTTTTCAGAGGTAGATGCAGAAAAAAATATATTCAGTTTGCAACCTGATGGAGGTCTGTATAGATGGATTAATAGAACAAGTCCCACACACAGCTAGAAGCCCAATATTTTTTCAGAGGAAGATGAAGAAAAAAATATATTCAGTTTGCAACCTGATGGAGGTCAGTATAGATGGACTAATACAACAAGTCCCACACACAGCTAGAAGCCCAATATTTTTTCAGAGGTAGATGCAGAAAAAAATTATATTCAATTTGCAACCTGATGGAGGTCAGTATAGATGGACTAATAGAATGATGCTATGCCCAAAAGATTTTACTTCACTAGGTGCAGTAAAAAAATTGGTATTCTATACACAGGTGGTATATCTTGCAACACAGATAGGCTACTCCACTGACTAACACACTCTGCAATAGGCCAAAAAGGATTAGCTTTGCTAGATTCAGCCAAATGCTGTGAAAAAAACTTGCACAGCACTGGCACAGACCTGCCTGGCAAAAACTGATAGGAACTGATGTAACCTAGTCCTGAAAAGGACTCCAATTACAATTAGTCTTTACTCCCACAATCTATCTATTTAAGAGCACAGACCTGCCTGATAAAAGTCGTAGGAAATGCTGTAACCTAGTCCTTAAAAGGACTGCAATCACAACTTTTCCCTACTCCCAAGCTATCTGTATATTTGTGCGAAAATTGGCTTGAAATTAACAAGGTATAGCGCACACAGCAACAGCGGTGCCGTCTAACACGCAGCTGCAGCAGTGAGAAAATGGTGGCGACGGGGAAAATGGCTTGGTCTTATAGGGCAAGGACATGTGACATACACTGCCAATGACACATGCCCTTGCTTGTGTGAAAAAAAGCACTTCGCTCCGTGTGTGCGCTGCTGATAGGCTGACAGATTGCACCTCCCCACTGTAAATGCGGGAAAGAGAAAAAAAAATGGAGATCTTCATTGTTCCTGCAGAGATCCATCCCCTGCCCCTCCCCCCACCCCGCTGTACACTCAAACTGCGTATTAACATTAATTTTCATCATTACTGAGAAAAAATCCAGTTATGATTTTGGTGCACGAACAGTTATCGAACATAACCTCGAACAGCCGAATTTTTCTCAAATTGTTCGTGTTCGCCTAACGGCTCGAACACCGCCCAAAACAGCTCGAATTTGAGATTGGCGAACAGTTCGAGTAGAACAATGCTCATCTCTAGTCCTAAGATCCGAACAGAAAGCCAAGAAGAAGACAAATCCAACGTGAGCAGAGGACTAGTGTGGTAGCTGCTGTGGCAGGACAGGTAAGGAGTAGTGATGAGCGAGCATGAGTGATGGTACTCGCCCGAGCATCACGGGGCTCGACAAGCTCGGCGAGTATTTCCGGGTTGCTCGAGGGGGAACTTGGGTCCCCTCCCTGCATGTTTGGTGCTCTTTGGAAAGCCAATGAAAATGCAGGGATTGCCTGCCATGCACTGTAATGCCGTAGCCATGTTGGTTGTGGGCATTACAGTGATTGGGTGGCCGCACAGCATCATCAGGTCTATATCAGACCTGGCGCTGCCATGCTCGTCAAAGTCACTCCCGATCACAGTGTAGGGAGAGCTGCTGCTGTGTCAGGGAGAGATTTGATCGTGTATTAGGTAGTGTAGGGATAAAAACCGTACATTACACATATCCATCTTAACAAACAGTCCTTCTGAGGACTAATCCATCTGCAGAGATATCAGGCAGGCAACTCGTATATAGGCAGGCAGGGAGTGTATATAGCAGACTGCAGTGCATATAGCAGAAGAGGCTCCATTCCAATTCTGCCTTCTGCTGCTGTTAGATATTTCTAGAAATAGGCCCAGCTCTCAGGGACCAGGAATACTTTTCTTTGGATCTTAATCCTCATTATTTGCTTAAAAACCAATCCAGAGAACACCGTTTTTCTGCTCCATTTGCTTGTTTTTGGAGAGCTGCTGCTGTGTCAGGGAGAGATTTGATCGTGTATTAGGTAGTGTAGGGAGAAAAACCGTGCATTACACATATCCATCTTAACAAACAGTCCTTCTGAGGACTAATTAATCCATCTGCAGAGATATCAGGCAGGCAGGGTGTATAGGCAGGCACGGTATATAGCAGACTACAGTGCATATAGCACAAGAGGCTCCATTCCAATTCTGCCTTCTGCTGTTGTTAGATATTTCTATACAAAGGCCCAGGTCTCAGGGGCCAGGAATACTTTTCTTTGGATCTTAATCCTCATTATTTGCTTAAAAATCAGTCCTGAGATCACCATTTTTTCTGCGCCATTTGCTTGTTGGCACTGCAGAATACTGCCAGGTCCTTTCCATATTAGAGCGCTAGAAATCCAGCTATTTAAAACTGTGTTTTCTCCGTCAAACGGATCACATATACATTGTCAGAAAATACTGCCATTTCTGGCCTCCATTAAAAGTTTCCTTTAGTGTGTCATTGAAGCAATTCACCGCAGTTTGCTGTTCAAACTAGTTACCTACAGGCCAGGTATTTAAAACTCTGTTTTCTCTATCACACGGATAACATATAAGTTCGCTCCAAACTCAGTCATTTGTAATGAGCGTGGAAGATACTGTCCTCCATTTACAATGGGCTAGGCACGTGGCAAGGACGGGGAACTGGACGTGATGGTAATGGTGCATGCAGAGGCCGATGACAAGACCGTGGGCAAGCCGAAATTGTGCCACAACAATCACCCACATCTTCTCGCCTGACCTTCCTGTCCCAATTTCTAGGGGACCGCAGCACACCACTATTGAACCCAGAGCAGTGTCCAAAGGTTGTTGGTTGGATAGCGGATAATGCTTCCAGTCACTTAGCCACCACCACCACCCTGTCTTCCACACGATCAAGTCTCAGTAGCCGTGAGTCTGGACTGCATAATCCTCACCCTGATCCTCCTTCCTCCCACCATGCCGAGTACCCAGAGATAACTGATCCCACACTTGGACACTCTGAAGAGCTGTTCACTTTTCCATTTATATATTCGGGCTTCTCGCACGGTCCACTTGAAGCGGGGCAAGAGGAAATCGCGTGTAGCCCAAATATTTGAGCAGCCACGGTCACACGAAGGCGACGGTGGGAAAGTGTCACAAGAGGTGGACGATGATGAGATGCAATTACCAGAAAGTCAGGAGGAGGACCAGGGTGCGGTAGTGGAAGACAAGGTGGTGGATAATATAGTAACTGACCCAACCTGGCAGGAGGACACGAAGAGCGAGGACAGCAGCACACAGTGGGAGGGAGGCATAGCACCCCAACAGGCAGGAGGAAGCAGTGTGGTGGCTGCAGACAGAAGGCAGGCAACCGTTCCCCGTAACACCAACACAAAGGAAGTTGGCAGTAAAACTCTTAGGTCTTCCAGAGTCTGGTTGTTTTTTAAAGATTCTGCCGATAACCCCAAAAAGGACATTTGCACCACCTGCCAGGCCAGCATCAGCAGGGGTGGCAAAGCGACCAGCCTGACCACCACCAGCATGATCAGGCACATGGCAGCAAATCACTCAACTTTGTGGGCCGAACCCCAGGGTCCAGGAACAGTGTCTGCGGGTGGCACCATTGCTTCTTCCGCTGTTGTGCATGCAAGCCAATCCCCTGTCCATGGTGCATGCGAAGACGCCTCCTGCCCTGCACCTGTCATTGCACACTCTCAAGTAGTAGCATCAGGAAGCACGTTGATGTCCTTATCCCGGTACAGCGGTCAGTTGTCCATACCCCAGTCCTTGGAACGCAAGCGCAAATATGCAGCCAACGCCCCACAGGCCACACTACTAAATTCTCACATTTCACGACTGCTTGCACTGAAATGTTGCCTTTTAGGCTCGTGGAGACGGAAGCATTCTGCAACCTGATGGCGGCGGCCGTCCCTCGGTACTCGGTCCCCAGCCGCCACTATTTCTCCCGGTGTGCCATCCCCACATTACACAAGCACGTGTCCCAAAACATTAGCCGTGCTCTCAACAACGCAGTTAGCGGTAGAGTACACCTAACCACGGACACGTGGACAAGTGCTTGTGGTCAGGGACGGTACATCTCGCTAACGGCACACTGGGTTAACATAGTGGAATCCGGGACCCAGTCGGACCTTGGGATGGAACACGTCCTCCCGACGCCAAGGATTGCGGGCCCTAGGTCAGTCAGGGTTGCCCCCACGGTCTACAGCTCCTGCACCTCATTCTCCTCAGCCTCCTCCTCCTCTTCAGCCTCCATCTCCGAAATGACCTCATCAGTCACAAGCTGGAAGCACTGCAGCACTGCCTCGGCCAAGCGGCAACAGGCTGTGCTGAAGCTAATATGCTTAGCTGAAAAACCACACAGTGCTGAAGAGTTGTCGACAGCTCTAAAATAGCAGGCCGATCTGTGGCTCACACTGCTGAACCTACAGCCAGGCATGGTCGTGTGTGACAACGGCCGGAACCTGGTGGCAGCTCTGAGGCGAGGCGAGCTCACACACGTACCATGCCTGGCCCATGTGCTTAACCTCGTGGTTCAGCGGTTTCTCAAATCCTACCTGGAGCTTCTGGATCTGCTTGTGTGCCCATTTTAGAAAGTCAGCTACGGTTTCCGCTGCCCTTGCAGTGTTTCAGCAGCGTTTGCAGCTTCCGGCTCACAGACTGGTGTGTGATGTCCCCACACGTTGGAATTCTACACTGCAGATGTTGGGAAGGATTTGTGAGCAGAAGAGGGCAGTTGTTGAGTACTAGCATCAACAAGGCCGTCGGTATTCAGTTCAGACTCCACACGTAAGACCTCAGGAGTGGACATGGATGTCAGACATATGTACCATCCTCCAAAACTTTGAGGACTCCACCAAGATGGTGAGCGGTGATGATGTCATAATTAGCATCACCATCCCGCTTCTCTGTCTTCTGAAATGCTCTCTGCTCACAATCAAAGAGGATGCATTGCAGGCGGAGCACGATGAGTTGGAGCAAGGAACCATACAGGGTGATTACACACAGCCAAGCCTCATCTCATCCCAACATGGATTGGGTGACAATGAGGAACAGGAGGAGGAGAAGGAGGAAGGAAAAGAACTAGTTTCATGCACTATAGATGGTACTACCTGCACAGCTGTCATACCGTCTGTTCAGCGTGGATGGCCAGAGGACAGAAAGGAGGAGGAGAAGGAGGAGGAGGAGAGCATGGACAGTCATCCTCTTGATGAGGACATGGAAGTCTTGACTGTTAGTAGTCTGGCACGCATGGCTGAGTTTATGTTACGCTGCCTTTCCCATGACGCTCACGTTCTCAAAATTTTGGGAGACAGTCATTACTGGTTGGTGACACTTCTTGACCCACGTTACAAGGAAAACTTTCTATCTCTTATTCCTAAGGCGGACAGGTGTACAAAAATGGGGTAGTACCAGAAGGCCCTTGTTGCGGAACTATTAAAAAAATTCCCATCTGAAAACGCTGGCGGCAGAGGGCACACTTCGTTGGACAACCAAGGAGTACAGGCGAGAGAGACACAACTTCAATCCAGCAGAGGCAGGGGAACACTGTCAAAGTTCTGGGAGAGTTTTCTTAGCCCTGAGGCGCAGGGTACTCTCACAAGGAGTGTAAAGTTTGGGAAGATACTGAGGGAGTACTTTGCCGACCATACCAACGTCCTCCGTGATTCCGCTGTGCCTTATAATTATTGGGTATCCAAGCTGGATACGTGGAAGGAACTGGCTCTCTATGCCTTGGAGGTCCTGGCCTGCCCTGCCGCCAGCAATTTATCACAGCGGGTTTTTAGTGTCTCTGGTGGAATTATAACTTTTAAGCGTATCCGCCTGTCAACTGAAAATGCTGACAGGCTGACTCTTATAAGAATGAACAAGGGCTGGATTGGGCCAGAGTTCTCAACACCACCGAATGATAGCAGAGTAACATAAACTCAAATCCAGTGTCTTTTCTTGGGAGGTGTATTCCCATGCACCTTTTCACACCCACACATGGGTATACGCTTCCTGATCTTGGCTATTTGCTCTTGTCCTTCTCCTTCTCCTCATCCTCCACCACCATATCACCAGGGTGACCGTGGTCCATGATGCAACACCCACATAATTTTTTTAAAGGGTCTTTATGATGCCCGTAAAAAAAATTGTTATACAGTATGTTCATGTATACCCCCAGGGGTAAATGTTTGTCTGCCCATATACTTAGTGCATGGGCATTACAAGTATAGGAAGCCCGCTTCTTTCTAATGGGAACATTTTTTTTATGAGGTCCTCCTCCACGTCTCTTCCAAGGGTCATTGAAGTGCCTCCAAATTTTTGACAGCCCTTACATTCACTGCATAGGCCAACACTATGGGAGACTCTCTCCTTTCTAATGGGAATTTATCTTTACCGTGGCCCTGCTTTATGTGTCTGTAAATTCTTAGTGGGGTTTTTCCTAAAATTGGTCAGCCGTTGGACTCACTGCATACCCTATAACTGTATAGCAGACCCTCTCCTTTCTAATGGGAACATGTCGTACCTTGTTACTGTGGCCCTGCTCCATATGTCCTTAAATTCTTAGTGGGGTTTTTCCTAAATTTGGTCAGCCGTTGGACTCACTGCATACCCTATAACTGTATAGCAGACCCTCTCCTTTCTAATGGGAACATGTCGTACCTTGTTACTGTGGTCCTGCTCTATGTGTCTTTAAATTCTTAGTGGGGTTTTTCCCAAATTTTGGCAGCCCTTGCAGTCACAGCATGGGCATTACCACTATAGGAGACCCGCTCCTTTATAATGGGAACATTTTTTTTACTGAGACCCTCCTCTATGTCTCTTCATAGGGGTACTGGGTTGCGTCCAAATTTTTGGCAGCCCTTGCAGTCCCTGGACATGCAATAACAGTATAGGAGACCCACTTATTAATAATGGGAACAACAAAGCGTAGCCGGCTGATGGTTCTCTAACAATAGCTAGAGCCGACTGCTGGCCTTTTAAGAATAGTAAGGGCCGTCTGATGTCCCTATAAAAATAGGCTTTATGACTTTCAGAGTCCCTCTATCATAAATAAAAAAGGATGTGTCTGATGATGTGTCACACATTACATTGCCAGATAAGGTTGTAAAATGTTAAAATGACATTTCCCGGTGAATGCATTTGTCTTAAAAAATAACGTAAAAAAGCAAAAAACAATAGAATCTTTCTTTAGTATGAAAAACAGCGTCACCAATTTAACCTCAATGTAATCACACTGTTCAGCTCATGCACCTCCACCTCCATCTCCGAAATGACCACATCAGTCACAAGCTGACAGCACTGCCTTGGCCAAGCGGAAACAGGCTGTGCTGAAGATAACATGCTTAATGCTTAATTGACAAACCGCCCAGCGCTGCAGAGTTGTTGAAAGCTGTAACACAGCAGCCTGATCTGTGGCTCTCACCGCTGAACATACAGCCAGGCATGGTCGTGTGTGACAATGGGCGGAACCTGGTGACGGAGAAATGACAGCCGGGATAGATACGGTTTACCTCTATGCCAGTCCTTTCACCAAGCTAAAGAATATGGCTGTGGTGAAATACAACTCCCACTGAGAAGCTGTTTCAGATTGAAAAACATTGTGCCCACCAGAGGATTTGATTCTGAGGGCTAACCTTTCTCACCCGCTCAAGAGCCCCATAGCAGCTGCAAAGTTAGCGCTATCATGAACTCTCCTGAGGTAGAAGCCAAGGCACAACAGAGGATTCTCTGGTGGGACCGTCCAACCCTGCTGAGAAGCAGTCCTGGCTAAGAAAAGTGTGTGGGAAGGTTTCCGGACACTCTATGGCTGCTTTTTTACTGAGGAGGAAACACACGCAAACACGGGGAGAACATACAAAGTCCTTGCAGATGTTGTCCTTGCTGGGATTTGAACCCAGGATCCCAGCGCTGCAAGTCTTCAGTGCTAACCACTGATCCAATGTGCTGCCGTTCACCCTCTAATATCTAACAGGCTGGAGAAACTTGCACCTACTGCCACTCTATCTTCAGCTCCTTTGTGAGAAAATGTATTTATTTGGGCAGCCACTCAGTCTACCAAATAAAATTCTTGAGAAGGAAATTGGGGATGGCTTCGCTACTGGTACTGGGGGCAGTGCTAATACCATGGCATCGTGCCATAGTTTGCTGTAAATATTCCTGGCTGGTAGGAGGCAAGCAAATTCCCACAGAAAAGTACCAGCAGTAATGTTCAGGCCACATTTCAAGTGCAAGCAGCTTTAGAGGACTTCCTGGGAGAAATGACATGCAGGGTAGATACGGTTTCCCTCTATGCCAGTCCTTTCACGGAGCTAAATGCAACTCTCAGCAAAAAAAAAGTTGTGGACTGGCTCTGTACCGTCCCTGGCCACATTCACCTGTCCATGTGTTTGTGGTTAGGCGGACCTTCCCATTAAGTGCACTGGGGAGGGCACGGGTAATGTTGTGGGAACCGTGCTTGTGGAAGGCGGAGGCGATACTGGGAAATATAGTGGCGGCTGGGGACCGAGTATGGACACCTGGCTGCCGCCGGCATAAGGTTGTGAAAAGCTTCTGCCTCCACGTGCTTAAAAGGCCATATTTCAAGTGCAAAGAGCTGCCCAAAAATCTGGCAGTTTAGTGTTGCCGCCTGTGGGTTGGTGGGTGGCTGGCTGGCTGCATACTTGCACTTGCATTCCAAGTAGCAGAAAACTAAGCAGATGGTGGCCTCTATCATCATCATGGCCTCACCTCGGCACTATGAACTCTCCTGAAGGAGAAGCCAGGGGCGCCAGAGGAGTCTCTGGTTCTCTGGTGGGCCCGTCCAACCCTGCCGAAAAGCAGCCCTGGCTAAGAAAAGTGTGGGGGAAGGTTCCCGGACACTCTATGGCTGCTTTTTTAATGTGGATCGGCCATGCTTATGCATATTATTTCTCAAAAGGCATTACAGATCAGGCCATTGTCCAACTCTGTATTCAAGAAATTAAATGCGCAAAGAAAGATGTGTGTGTGTCAAAGCACCACCGACAAGTGCGAGTTGATGTTGGATGGGCTGCCATTGCTTCTGCAACAAGCTCAATTACAGGACTTCCTGGGAGAAATGACACGCAGGGTAAATACGGTTTCCCTCTATGCCAGTCCGAGCTAAATACAACTCTCAGCAAAAAAAGTTGTGGACTGGCTCTGTACCGTCCCTGGCCACATTCACCTGTCCACATGTTTGTGGTTAGGCGGTCCTTCCCAGTAAGTGCACTGGGGAGGGCACGGGTAATGTTGTGGGACCCGTGCTTGTGGAAGGCGAAGGCGATACCGGGAAATATAGTGGCGGCTGGGGACCGAGTATGGACACTCGGCCGCCGCCGACATGAGGTTATGAAAAGCTTCCGCCTCCAAGAGCCTAAAAGTCCATATTTGAAGTGCAAGCAGCTATTAAAAATTGGCGGTATAGTATTGCAGCCTGTGGGTGGGTGGTTGGCTGCATACTTGCGCTTGCATTTCAAGGAATGGGATAGGGACAACTGAACGCTGCACTGGGACAAGGACGTGGACGGTGATTGTCTGCAATGACAGGTGCATGGCGGAAGGCATCTTGCATGCGCCAAGGATCACTTATGATGGGCACACTTTTAAGCAGTGACCTGGGAGTCAGAGATGCTTCCAGAGGTCTTCCCCATGCTGTTTTCATGTCTTTTCAGCACTGTATGCATGTGTCTGATGATGTGTCATACACCACATGGCCAGATAAGGTTGTAAAATGTTAAAATTACATTTCCTGATGAATGCATTTGTCTTGGTTTAAAGCAATTCAAAAGTGCAAAAATGCATCAAAAACGCTACCTGTGAACATAGCCCAAGTTGTGGAGGAGTATTTTTGTTTTTGGTCATTTATTTTGCCTTATATACAAGTCATTACCCTGGAAAGGATGTTCCTTAACATATTTCTCAGGAAAATCCATTTTGGTTTCGTTTTTGTATGTTTTATTGTGAGTCAGTAAAAGTGGTGTAATACTCTGACAATGTTGTTGACAGAAGTGACCTGGGAGTCAGAAATGCTTCCAGGGGTCTTCCCCATGCTGTTCCCATGTCATTTGAGCACTGTTCCCATCGATTTGGGCAATTTTTAGGTCCTCTGCAGACCGCCGGGGGGAGCCGCCTGAAAAATGCTTGAGTTTCCCATAGACTTACATTGGGCTCGTTGCTCGGGTCAAGCACCCGAGTATTCCAATGTGCTCGACCCGAGCAACGAGTACCCGAGCATTTTAGTGCTCGCTCATCACTAGTAAGGAGTCGGCCTTGAATGGGTGAGTATAATCTTTTATTAATTTTCAATGTTTTTCTGGCCCTCAAAAGAATCCTACAAAACGGCGACAGGATGACTGGCATTTTGCTGGATTCAAGCAGCTTTTGGATTATTTGAATGGAATCAGCTAGCACCCAGAATATTTGCCACTCTTTTGGACGGTCTCCCTTTTTTGAAAAATCCTTCTATACATTTTAGGATACTTTGCAGTTATGCCTGTAAGACTTGTTACGCAAATTAGGGTCTCCATTACTTTCCATTGAGGGTCCAAAAAATTGTTCATACTCTAAAGCTCTGTGTGAATGATGGCACCTACCAGTTAATCCCCATGGTGGCTTCCTTGTAAGGAGGAGTTGGCTTGATGGGGCATCTATTCATCTTGTAGTGTCCCTTCCAGTGTAGCAGATTACCATACGTTGAATTATACCTTTAATGATAACAAATCAAATTGGGTTGTCAACTTTTCGAGATTGGAAAAATTGAATTTTCATATAAGCGTGCTTTCTGTGATATGAATTAACATTTCCTACTGTTCCATACTGGGAGTAAGTCAGTCAGACAATTCCAATGCCCTGAAAACTGAGGAGACCTCGCTTGCATCATGTAGAAAGTGAAACCCATTGGAGAACCACTCTTTGAGACAATCCATGTCTATATTCATTTCTTCTAATCTCTTAATTAGAAATGAATGAAAGAATTTGGTGCCAATAGAATTTGTATAACATTTTTTGGAATTCCCTACATTTGGCAAATTTGAACAATTTGTGATTTCCTTTGTGATGTTTGCTTAAATTTACTGGCACCATTTTATACATTGCAGAAGATTGGAACAGCTAGAGAGGACTCAAATAATCACAGTCCATAATGTCTTACAGCTAGCACATTACATGGTGAGGCAGAGCCAATCAGGAGAGGCTATCACAGCCTTCATAAAAGCCAAGGCAGGGAATGCAGCAGCTATTCTATGGCGAATCTGGATACTGAGAGGACGTCGCAGCTCACAGTTTAGACAGATACATAGGGAAGAGAAGGCCATGAAACACTAAAGAAACTATACAGATAGTTTGTGACGCGCCCCCTGGGACATATTCCTTTTTGAGGGGAATACCCGGCACCGGATCAGATGGGGGGTTGTAGTCTCCGAGCGGCTGTGACCCGGCCCCGTGCCCAGGGCGTCAAGCTGAGTGTTATGTGGCAGTCCTACAGATGTTATTAAGAGTTCTTTTGTGTCGACTACGCCACCCGTTGTGATGCGGTCACTGTGGCCGCCGCTGCAGCAGGATCCGCTGAGGCTGATGGTGGGTGCGCAGCTTGGTGGGATAACCCCCAACGGGAGGGGTATAGCCTCAGAGGGGACAGGCGCAGAGGATGGGGGTTGTGGTGGTGTAGTGCAGACGGCAGTGAAGACAGAGTCGGGTTGTGCAGTTAAGGGTGTTTACTTACTGCAGATGTTGTACTGGTCACTCCAGCTGCTAGTGACCACCCGAGCCGTGCTGCGTCCACCAGGTCCTGGATCCAGCCAACCCCCAAACAAGTCCGGAGCGTGGCCCTGAGCTCTCTTTCTGTCCCGTTCTCTGGCCGTCCCCACCAGTAATCCACCTAGGTCCAGCTCCCTCGGGCCTTCTGTTGGGACACCCTTGGCCCTGGGTTCCCTGACCCTTCTTGTGGTGTGCCTTCGGGGTGGATGTGATGGGTGACCGTGGCAGACGCTGCCCACGGTCTCCGGTCTCTGGCTGGGGAATGTTTTTACCCCCACCAGCTTGGGTTCCGGTACCCTGATGCCGACTCCTCACCCGGTGCTTTAATTTGGGTTCTTGGGTCCTCTCTGTTTTCCCCTCTGGGTACTCCTTCTCTGCTCCTCTCTCACTCAGGGTCACTCTTCTCCCTTGCTGCAGGCTGACTTCCTCTCTCTGCTTGCTGTCTGCTCCTCTGCAGCTGTCTTGCTGTCTCCAACTGACTTGTTCTCTGCATCTGACCCTGATCTTAGTTGGTGCCCACCTTATATATCCCTCTATGTGTGAGCTCAGGTGACCAGCACCCAATGAGCTCCTATCACTACCCAGACTGCTCCCCCTATCTGCCCCTACACTACATGGGATGTTCCACCCCCCTCCCACTCCAGCCAGGAACAGACTCGGTCGTACCTGCACATTTCTAAGTGGGAGTACCGTTGGTCTGTTCCTCGGAAATGGGATGTATGTAGTGCATGCAGCCTACCGAGCTCAGTCCCACACTCCATCCTTACCCGGGAGTGGAATATCACACCTCTGGGTTGAGGTGCAATACCCCTGTAGCAGCCGAATCCTCAGGGTGCTACATTCCCCCCTGGTAAATCACAGCACGTCCTCGGGCTGTAAGACAAAAACACCATAAAACATACAATTTTTTTTTTTTTCATAAACAACATAAAACATATAAAACATTATATATATATATAAAACATTCTCGTCGCCTCAGGCTCCTCCTCCGGTCACTGTGCAACGTGTGACCGGGTAAAGTGCGACAGTCTCTCTGGAAAAACTGGTTTTCCTATAAAACCGGTAGGGGGCGCTTTAGGACGCGCAACTATATACAGGGGAAGTTGGCCGCTCTCAGTCCTCGGCCAGGTAAGGAGGGAAAGGGAATGGCTGCTCACAGTCCTCAGCCTGTGGGATTAAGGGGTTAACGGGTAAACAGTTCACTCAGCTGGTCCCAACGGGGACTATATATAAGTATCAACAGTTTCTTTGGTACCCGGTCGGGTAACTATTTACATCACTGCTCTGCCGCACTCAACGGCGTCTTCCTCCTGCTCTTTGCTTACAGCTGGTTGTTACCTTTGGCTTCAGACCCGTTCGGGCACGTATGCTGGGCAAACAGGTCCTCTCCCAGATGCGGCACTCTTGGTTTTACGGGTGCGGGCGCGGTGGTGGTGGCGCCCGGGTTGCCCAGGCCTTGCGGCCAGGCCTGGGGCACCTGGAAGGTGAAGGGCACCGTTAGGACGGCGGCACCCTGGGCTACCTGGCCTTGCGACCAGGTCGGAGGCTCCGCGGAGGTAGGGGGCGCTGTTGGTATTGCGGCGCCCGGGAATTCTAGGCCCTGCGACCAGGCTGGTGGTACTTCCTGCTTGGTCACGCTCGGGGTCGAGGCGTGTGACGTCACAGGGGTCGCGGCGGCGGCTTCCGGTTGGGGCCTAGTCTGCGTCGGTGACATGGCGTTTTCGGGCACAGCAGGGGGACTTTCGGGCTCTGCGACGGGGAGCTGGGGCAGGTAAGCGGTGTCACGGCTTGGGGTATAGACGTCCCCTTTACCTGCCTCCATGCGTTCGGCTCCCTTCTCGGCGCCGTCTCCGACCTTTGGTCCTCCCGCGCCATCTTCAGAGGCGGTCTGCTTCCTCATCTCGGCTGGCGTGCTCCGGGTCTTGGTTTCAGCTTGCTGGGCCATCTCCCGGCTCCATTCCGCCAATATCTCGCGCTGTACCCGGGCCATCCTCCGTGCGAGGCCCTCCAGGGCAGTCTGTGCACACTCCCGGTCTCGGGGGAGCTGTGCAAGGACCTCCACTAGGCCTAGTGGGGTCGTGGTGTCCAGCAGGCTCCTGACCAACGGGTCGGTGCTGCTCTGCTCTTCTTCCAGCAGGCTCCTGGCCAGCGGGCCGGTGCTGCTCTGCTCTCTGGACATCTCCGGGTGAGCTTTTCTGCTACTCCTCTCCAGGCTTCTTGCCTCTGGGTGCACTCGCTCCAGACTGCTCCAGGCGGCACCCATCTTCGTTCTTTTCTTTCGTCTCCTCCCACTTCGAGGGCGGTCCCGGGGCAACTCGGTGACTGTCAGCTCCAGGGGTAGTTCTTTCACGCTGACAGACACCTCCAACATCACAGTCTCTGTTGGTGGGGGCGGTTTCCACTTTTGGTGCCATTTTCTGTCCCGGCCCACGATGGGAGGTGGCCTCTTGCCCTCCTTTGGCACGCCCATAATGGCGTCCGCTGCTCTTCCAAGGCGGGAAATCTGCGGTTTTGGCGGGAAGCGTCGCCCAGTGGCGGGAAACTCTGCAGATGGCGGGAACAAGTTGGAAATGGCGGACAATCGGCGGGAAACGACTGGTGATGGAGTCCGATGGCGTGGACCCTCCGGAACCGGCGGGAGACTTCTTTCTGAGGTAACCTTGCACTTTTCTTCAGGCACGCAGTACCCGGGTGTTGCGGGCACGTAATCCTGCCGACTACGCCAAAGTTGACGCGCCCCCTGGGACATATTCCTTTTTGAGGGGAATACCCGGCACCGGATCAGATGGGGGGTTGTAGTCTCCGAGCGGCTGTGACCCGGCCCCGTGCCCAGGGCGTCAAGCTGAGTGTGATGTGGCAGTCCTACAGATGTTATTAAGAGTTCTTTTGTGTCGACTACGCCACCCGTTGTGATGCGGTCACTGTGGCCGCCGCTGCAGCAGGATCCGCTGAGGCTGATGGTGGGTGCGCAGCTTGGTGGGATAACCCCCAACGGGAGGGGTATAGCCTCAGAGGGGACAGGCGCAGAGGATGGGGGTTGTGGTGGTGTAGTGCAGACGGCAGTGAAGACAGAGTCGGGTTGTGCAGTTAAGGGTGTTTACTTACTGCAGATGTTGTACTGGTCACTCCAGCTGCTAGTGACCACCCGAGCCGTGCTGCGTCCACCAGGTCCTGGATCCAGCCAACCCCCAAACAAGTCCGGAGCGTGGCCCTGAGCTCTCTTTCTGTCCCGTTCTCTGGCCGTCCCCACCAGTAATCCACCTAGGTCCAGCTCCCTCGGGCCTTCTGTTGGGACACCCTTGGCCCTGGGTTCCCTGACCCTTCTTGTGGTGTGCCTTCGGGGTGGATGTGATGGGTGACCGTGGCAGACGCTGCCCACGGTCTCCGGTCTCTGGCTGGGGAATGTTTTTACCCCCACCAGCTTGGGTTCCGGTACCCTGATGCCGACTCCTCACCCGGTGCTTTAATTTGGGTTCTTGGGTCCTCTCTGTTTTCCCCTCTGGGTACTCCTTCTCTGCTCCTCTCTCACTCAGGGTCACTCTTCTCCCTTGCTGCAGGCTGACTTCCTCTCTCTGCTTGCTGTCTGCTCCTCTGCAGCTGTCTTGCTGTCTCCAACTGACTTGTTCTCTGCATCTGACCCTGATCTTAGTTGGTGCCCACCTTATATATCCCTCTATGTGTGAGCTCAGGTGACCAGCACCCAATGAGCTCCTATCACTACCCAGACTGCTCCCCCTATCTGCCCCTACACTACATGGGATGTTCCACCCCCCTCCCACTCCAGCCAGGAACAGACTCGGTCGTACCTGCACATTTCTAAGTGGGAGTACCGTTGGTCTGTTCCTCGGAAATGGGATGTATGTAGTGCATGCAGCCTACCGAGCTCAGTCCCACACTCCATCCTTACCCGGGAGTGGAATATCACACCTCTGGGTTGAGGTGCAATACCCCTGTAGCAGCCGAATCCTCAGGGTGCTACATTTGTGTGACAGCACAGCAGTGATTAACAGCTACCATCTCTTTATCCATAGCAATAAATGTTGAGGTCACTTTAACATTATTAAGGCTGTTCTTGGGTTAAAGAACTTGAAAGCGGTTGGATGCAGTCCTAGGAGACTTCAGAGCAAATGGAAGCTTTGGATTACTTTTGATTCTTGACCAACTTCCTGGAAAAATTTGGCGAAGGTGGCAAAAGTGAATTGTCTCAGCAGGGTGGCATTGCTTAGCTTGGGTCTTCTTATTCTGCCTATATTTGTAGAAAATCTGATTATTAAAACCTGGAATAGAAGTTTTCGATCATCCATTGCTCTCATTGTTTTCTCCGCAGTAATTCATGATGACACAACTTCTATAAATGTGTCCTATCAGACCGGCTGGGTCAGCTCCAGGAGATTTCTGTTCTCAGACTAAATAGTTCTTTTCGAATATTACATCACAATGTAAGTATTTTTTTTGGTCGGCGTGAGCCGCAAGGAACAAAAGTCAAACAAATGTTAAACAAATCAGTGAGGGCTTCACTCCATAAATCACGTGGACCTCAGCTACCACACATGGAATGGAGGAAGTCTCTGTCCACAGTCACTGCCGTTACTTGTGTATTTGTGATGAGATGGGAGGATGAATCATGTGCGGAGGCAGGAAGCCATGGGTGATACAGCAGTGCCCGAAATCAGGGGGCTGCTCGTGTGTTTACCCCTCACTTTGTGCATCATGCTTTGTAACATTCGGGAGGTACGTGGGGAGCAGTAATCTCCAATGTTTTCCCCAAACTTTCATAATTAGAGAAAAAACACTCAGGATTCCTCCATCTTGACTGTACAAAAAATATTCATCTCATCCCAGAAGAACGGATGTTGACAAACTACATAGAGAAAAAAGTCACCGATTGTATCATCAGCTATTAATCCTGAGAATGATCTATCCACAGCGACCAGAAGAAAACGCACAGATACGTAAAGAAGAAGAAGAGCTGAGCGGCCAGGAGTCGCGACGACTCATAGTGATGTCTGATGGCTGCGATGCTGCAAACACTCATATCAATCTGTCTCTTATCCGTCTATCCATAATCTATTATCTATCTATCATATATCATCTATCTATCTATTATCTATCTATTATCTATCTATTATCTATTATCTATCATCTATCTATTATCTATCTATTATCTATCTATCTATCTATCATCTATTATCTATCTATTATCTATCATCTATTATCAATCTATTATCTATCTATTATCTATTATCTATCTATTATCTATCTATTCTCTATCATCTATCTATTATCTCTCTATTATCTATATATTATCTATTATCTATCTATTATCTATCTATAATATAACCAGGCATGTGTCCGAAGCCTCTATAGACTGCTCAGTCTGGCCCAAGACAGAAGAATGCATCCAGTCGTTACAGGTAAAAAGGAGGAGGAGTGTATGGCGCTGGAGATCGCGGTATGCGTAGACACTGAACGCGTACCGCGATCTCCGGCACCATAAGCACATACCTGCCGGAGAGGAGTGTGGCGCCTCTGTTCAGGCCGGAGGCCGGGGAAGGAGTGTGGTGTCGGAATCGGCACCTGCTTATAGCGCGATATCCGGTGATATTTTAGTGAAGACTGTGATTATACAGAGTAAAATATTAATAAGCCAGATGTTTAGATTTGTTAAGTCAAGAGAAATAAACTATTGTGTTTAAATTGTCTTGTACATGTTTGTGTATTTCTAAAGGTCAGACTAGTATTTGTCTAACCCTGATTGCGGTCTCCTCCTGGAGTTGGAAACAATCTTATTTGCTAATATGCTAATTGTTTAAAAGCCAGCTATTTACAACAGCCCCTGTGATACCAACTATGTAAATAGATTAGCTCAAATAATAGGTGAGCCCTGCACCTTTACCTCTGACATGTGATATGCACACTAAGCTTTGGGGGAGGAGGGTGAGAGCAGCTCTGCCATTCAGGGGGCTGAGCCCAGAGAAGTAGAAGGGACATGTGTTTTTGTAAGAGTCAGACTTGAGCCCAGAGAAGCAGAAGGGACATGTGTTTTTCAGACAGAATGCGATTTGGGACAGAGAATCAAGGAACATCAGAAAAAACTTAATCATAGAATCATAGAATGGTAGAGTTGGAAGGGACCTCCTGGGTCATCTGGTTCAACCCCCTGCCTAAAGCAGGATTCACTAAATCATCTCAGACAGATGTCTGTCCAGCCTCTGTTTGAAGACGTCCATTGAAGGAGAACTCACCACCTCTCATGGCCGCCTGTTCCACTCATTAATCACCCTAACTGTCAAAAAGTTTTTTCTAATATCTAATCTGTGTCTCCTCCCATTTAGTTTCATCCCATTGCTTCTAGTCTTTCCTTGTGCAAATGAGAATAAAGATGATCCTTCTACAATGTGACAGCCCTTGAGCTATTAAGTCTCCTCTCAGTCTCCTTTTTTGCAAGCTAAACATTCCCAAATCCTGTAAACGTTCCTCATAGGACATGGTTTGCAGACCGGTCACCATTCTGGTCGCTCTTCTCTGAACTTGCTCCAGTTTGTCGATGTCTTTTTTAAAATGTGGTGCCCCAAACTGGACAAAGTATTCCAGATGAGGTCTGACCAAAGAGGAGTAAAGTGCGATAATGACTTCACATGATCTAGACTGTATGCTTCTGTTAATACATCCCAGAATTGAAAACAGAACATCCCACTTTAGAAGGAGAATGAGAGACATCCTTCAGGAGAGCAGATGGATTGCATGGCGTTACCCAAAGAGACACAGATTTGAATTCTATATGATTTTAGTCTAAGTGTGTCAGCCCTGACTGGAAAGATTCGGATCTGCTCCATTAACCATCAGGAGAGACCATGGATACATTTTGGGGAGTCCAGAAGAGAACGATGAAGTCACCTGGCCCCATGGATATGTTTTGGGGTTGCTAGGAGGGATCCACCGGTCGCCTAGAACCCGTGGAGACATTTGGAGTTGCCAGAAGAGACCCAATGGTCATCAGACTCCATGGAAACTCTCGAAGAGGCCAGGTTGGGACCATCGGGTCTCCTGGTCTTGTACCTCGATGGACTGCTAGCTTCCTAAGCTTACCGCTACCTTCTCTCTGTGGGGGGCCCACCAGAAGTGGGGGGCCACTTGATGAGGTAGTTGGCCAAAGTCTCCAAACTCGCAGCTGTTCTATCCCAGGTGTGCGGAGAAGGAAGGGTGAGACTGTGTAATGTTGTACCATCTTGGATATTTGCTGGAACTATTCTATGTGTTTGTGGTCCGCTTTTTGGTTCAATAGAGTATTGCCATGCTGTTTTACTCTCTCCCTGTGTTGTCTGAGTAGTGTTGCGCCCACCGAAGACCCAAGGTCTTCACAAAGGCATGCCCATGCGTGTACTCCGGCACCATTTTATTGAATACACTCTGCAAATGTATCTTCTTTAAAATGGCACCAGATATTGCGCTATGCAGATGCTGATTCTGGCTGCATTTTAGTAAACCAACACAGGCGACGCGCTGCAGGGGAGCGATGGAAAGATGAGCAGGAGTTTTTTTTATTTAATTGATTGTTGGGGCAGCACATAACAGGATATGGGAGCAGGATCGGGGAGCACATAAGAGGATTGGGGAGCATATACCTGGATGGGGGAGCACATAACAGGATGGGGGAGCACATAACAGGATGGGGGAGCACATAACAGGATGGGGGAGCATATACCAGGATGGGAGTGCAGGATGGGGAAGCACATAACAGGATGGGGGAGCATATAGCAGGATGGGGGAGCACATAACAGATTGGGGGAACAGAATGGGGGAGCACATAACAAGATGGGGGAGCACATAACAGGATGGGGGAGCACATAACAAGATGGAAGACCAGGATGGGGGAGCACATAACAGGATGGGGGGACCAGGATGGTGGAGCACATAACAGGATGGGGGACCGGGAAGGGGGAGCATATACCAGGAGGAAGGATCAAGATGGGGGCTCAAATACCAGAATGGGGGAGCACATAAGATGGGGGACCAGGAAGGGGGAAGCATAACAAGAGGAAGGACCAGTATGGGGGCGCAAATACCAGTTTGGGGGCGCACATAACAGGATGGGGGAGCATATACCAGGATGGGGGAGCAAGATGAGGGCGCAAATACCAGGACTCGGGAGCATGGACCAAGATGGGGGTGCAAATGCCAGGATGGGGAGCGCATAACAGGATAGGGGAGCAGGATTATTATTATTATTATTATTTATTATTATAGCGCCATTTATTCCATGGCGCTTTACATGTGATAGGGATATACATAACAAAAGCATTTACATAATCTTAACAAAACGAGTCAGCGACTGGTACAGGAGGAGCGAGGACCCTGCCCGCGAGGGCTCACAGTCTACAAGGGATGGGTGAGGATACAGTAGGTGAGGGTAGAGCTGGTCGTGCAGTGGTGTTTACTGCAGGTTGTAGGCTTGTCGGAAGAGGTGGGTCTTCAGGTTCCTTTTGAAGGTTTCCACGGTCGGCGAGAGTCTGATATGTTGGGGTAGAGAGTTCCAGAGTAGGGGGGAAGCACGGGAGAAATCTTGTATACGATTGTGGGAGGAGGAGATAAGAGGGGAGTAGAGCAGGAGATCTTGTGAGGATCGGAGGTTGCGTGCAGGTAAGTACCGGGAGACTAGGTCACAGATGTATGGGGGAGACAGGTTGTGGATGGCTTTGTATGCCATGGTTAGAGATTTGAACTGAATTCTCTGGGCAATAGGGAGCCAGTGAAGGGATTGACAGAGAGGAGAGGCCGGGGAATAGCGGGGGGACAGGTGGATTAGTCGAGCAGCAGAGTTTAGGATAGATTGGAGAGGTGCAAGAGTGTTGGAAGGGATGCCACGGAGCAGGAGGTTGCAGTAGTCGAGGCGGGATATGATGAGGGCATGCACTAGTGTTTTTGCAGAGTCTTTGCTGAGGAATGCACGGATCCGGGAGATGTTTTTGAGTTGGAGTCGGCAGGAGGTGGAAAGGGCTTGAATATGTGGCTTGAAGGAGAGATCAGAGTCCAGGGTTACCCCAAGGCAGCGAGCTTGTGGGACTGGGGAGAGTGAACAGCCATTGACGTTGATGGATAGGTCGGATGGGGGATGTGAATGAGAGGGTGGAAAGATGATGAACTCTGTTTTATCCATGTTGAGTTTTAGAAACCTGTCGGATAAGAAGGATGAGATGGCGGACAGACATTGTGGGATTCTGGTTAGTAGGGAGGAGATATCGGGTCCAGAGAGGTAGATCTGTGTGTCGTCAGCATAGAGGTGATACTGAAAGCCGTGAGACTCTATGAGCTGTCCCAGGCCGAAGGTGTAGATGGAGAAGAGCAGAGGTCCTAGAACTGAACCTTGGGGGACACCGACAGATAGGGGGCGAGATGAGGAGGTGGTGCGTGAGTGGGAGACGCTGAATGTCCTGTCTGTTAAGTATGAGGAGATCCAAGATAGAGCCAAGTCCGTGATGCCAAGAGATGAGAGAATCTGGAGTAAGAGGGAATGGTCCACTGTGTCAAAGGCAGATGACAGGTCCAGAAGGAGGAGGATGGAGTAGTGTCGCTTGGATTTGGCATTTAGTAGGTCGTTGGTGACTTTGGTCAGGGCAGTTTCAGTCGAGTGATGCGGTCGGAAGCCAGATTGTAGACGGTAGAAGAGGGAGCAGGAGGAGAGGTGGGAGGACAGTTCAAGGTGGACATGTTGTTCTAGAAGTTTTGAGGCAAAGGGGAGGAGTGATATTGGGCGGTAGCTGGTCAGAGAGGAAGGGTCAAGGGAGGGCTTTTTGAGGATGGGTGTGATTGCGGCATGTTTGAAACATGAGGGGAAGACTCCGGTTGTTAGTGATAGATTGAAGAGGTGGGTTAGGGTTGGGATGAAGACTGAGGTGAGGTTAGTGATGAGGTGGGATGGGATTGGGTCAAGTTCGCAGGTGGTGAGGTGTGATTTGGAGAGTAAAGAGGAGACTTGACCTTCTGTAATGGTGGAGAAGTGGGGTTTGGAGGAGGAGGGTTGAGTAGATATGAGGAGGGGTTGTGTGGACTTTAGGCCAAAGTTTTGTCTGATGGTGTCAATCTTCTGTTTGAAGAATGAGGCAAAGTCGTCGGCTGAGATGAGAGAAGAGGGAGGAGGTGCTGGGGGACGAAGGAGAGAGTTGAAAGTGTTAAATAGCTGTCTAGGGTTGTGAGATAGGGAGGATATGAGAGATGAGAAGTAGGTTTGTTTTGCTGTAGTGAGTGCGGACTTGAAATTAGTGAGGGATTGCTTGAATGCGATGAAGTGCTCGATGGAGTGAGACCTTTTCCATCTCCGCTCCGCAACCCTGGAGGCCCGGCGCAGTTCTTTGGTAAGTTTAGTGTGCCAGGGTTGCCTGTTGAATGTGCGAGGTGTGGTGTGTGTGAGAGGGGCGATCGAGTCTAGAGCTGCAGCTATTGTGGTGTTATATGAAGCAGCAGCAACGTCTGCATCGTGCAAGGAATTTATGTCTGTGAGAGGAAGGAGGGATTCAGAGAGAGAGTGTAGGTCAAGGTGTTTGAGATTTCTGCGAGGGTGTGTGAGTTTGTGGAGTGGGGATTGTGCACCCGGAGAGGAGAGGGTAGAGAATGTGAGGAGGTTATGGTCAGAGAGAGGGAGTGGTGAGTTAGAGAGGTTAGATAGGGAACAGAGGCGGGTGAAGATGAGGTCCAGTGTGTGGCCATCTTTGTGGGTGGGTGTGGAAGACCATTGAGTGAGTCCAAAGGAGGAAGTGAGGGATAGGAGCTTAGAGACAGACGAGTGGGGAGTGTCAATGGGGATGTTGAAGTCACCCATTATGATAGTGGGGATGTCAGTGGAAAGGAAGTGAAGCAGCCAGGTAGTGAAATGGTCTAAGAAGGTGGTGGCTTGCCCTGGGGGTCGGTAAACGACGGCCAGTTGGAGGTTGGAGGGGGAATAGATGCGCACACAGTGCACCTCAAAAGAGAGGAGTGTAACAGAGGGTGGCAGTGGAATTTTGGTGAAAGCGCAGAGTTCTGATAGGAGGAAACCTACGCCTCCACCATGTTTGCCATTGGGGCGGGGAGTGTGGGAAAGGTGGAATCCGCCATATGAAAGGGCAGCTGGGGAGGCTGTGTCAGAGGGGGTGAGCCAGGTTTCGGTGATGGCGAGGAAGGAGAGTTTGTTTGTAATGAAAAGATCGTGGATGAAGGAAAGTTTGTTGCAGACAGAGCGAGCGTTCCATAGAGCTCCTGTTAGTATAGCTGAGGAGGTGGGTATTAGTTGGATGGGTATGAGGTTAGAAGGGTTGCGACAGTTTGAGGAAGGTCGTGGATAGGAGGTAGAAGTAACTGTGGGGATATGGCGAGGAGGACCAGGATTTGGAGAGATATCTCCAGCAGTGAGGAGGAGCAGAGAAAGTGTTAGCAGGTGGGAGCAAGAGAGAGCATGAGGTGGCTGTCTGTGTTTGGAGATCCAGGATTGAATGTTGAGGAATAATTTGGAGGAGGAGGTGAGATGAATGGGGAGGATAGAGGGAGAGATGATGAGTTTCTTACTTGGTGTAGGGATTTGAGGGGGTTATTAGAAAGTGGAGGACTATAGAGGAAAAAGTGAGAGCTAACAGAAACATAGTTTAAGGAGAGTAAGTGGTCAAAGTGTTTGTTACCTGACTCCTGCCCTGACTAACTGCCTCTGAAATAACTGCCACTTCTCTCCGAAGCCACTTTGCACAAGAAGACGCGTGCACACCCCAGCACGCGTGCACCCCTTACAGAGAGTCTAAATATATAGGCCACATTAAACTATATCAGGTGTAGGGCATTGTGGGAACGGCTTGTGGATAAATTAACAGCTGGTCATTTCAACAGGAGATGGCTGGGTGATCAAAGACAGAGCCAGGACGCAAGTCTCTGCAGTTTAGCACCTCTAAAAATCAGATAAGGTATATAGTGGGGAAAGAACAAACATATGTGAATATTGATTGGAGTGGGACAGATGAAGCAGGGGAATTATGCAGAGCATGTACCAGAGAGATGGGTCAGCAGAGCATTAGAAGACAGCATACATAGGAGCAGGGGAATTATGCAGAGCATGTACCAGAGAGATGGGTCAGCAGAGCATTAGAAGACAGCATACATAGGAGCAGGGGAATTATGCAGAGCATGTACCAGAGAGATGGGTCAGCAGAGCATTAGAAGACAGCATACATAGGAGCAGGGGAATTATGCAGAGCATGTACCTGTGGAAAGAGAAGAAGAAGACGAATGTTAGTCCATGGCCTCTGAAATAACTGCCACTTCTCTCCGAAGCCACTTTGCACAAGAAGACGCGTGCACACCCCAGCAGGATAGGGGAGCACATAAGAGGATTGGGGAGCATATACCAGGATGGTGGAGCACATAACATGATGGGGGCAGCACATAACAGGATGGGGGAAGCACATAACAGGATGGGTGAGCATATACCAGGATGGGGGAGCATGGGCCAAGATGAGGGACCAGGATGGGAAAGCATGGACCAGGATGGGGGAGCATGGACCAGGGTGGGGGAGCATGGACCAGGATGGGGGGAGCATATGCCAGAATGGGGGAGCATATACCAGGATGGGAGAGCATATACCAATAAAAATGCTCGCCAACTGTGTGGAGAATGGGTTCAATAGCTAGTACACTGTATAGAGAAAAGTATTGGTCTACTCCCTTAACCATTGATTTCCATTTTATTCTTTATTCCCATTGACCCCCGGTGTATAACCTCCGCCTCCCCAGTGTATAACATCCTGCCCCCCGACCCTTTGTGTATAACCTCTGTTCCCCCACCCCCTGGTGTATAACCTCCGGACCCCTGACCGCTGGTGTATAACATCTAACCCCTTGGCCCCCGGTGTATAACCTCCGGCCCCCCGCCATGCCGTCTGCCTTTAATAACATGTGACAGATCGGCCGGTGGTGCAGAGCTCCCTGATACCAGTGTGGTCCTGTAATAGGAGCTGCTGAGGTAACAAGTCCGTCCATGACATTTCTTCCTCCTCAATCTTTCCCCATCAACTGTGAGTGATATTACTAAGAAGTGGAAGGAACCGCAGCAACTAGGCTACGAAGTGGAGACCCCGTAACGTTACAGAGCAGGGGGGCAGAGTGTGGAGGAGCAGAGGTCAGAAAAGCCACTACCGCTCTGCTGACCCCATAACTGCAGAGTCCAGACCTCCCCTGGCATTAATGTCAGCACAAACACAGCGCCCCCACCGGGAGCTTCATGGCCGAGCAGCTGCATGCAGCCGTACATCACCAAGCACAATGCCAAGCGTCGGATGGAGTGGTGTAAAGCCGCCACCACTGGACTGTGGAGGAGACGTGTTCTGTGCAGTGACGGATCGCACTTCTCTATCTGCGTCTGATGGAGGGGTCTGGGTTTGGTGATTCCAGGAGGACTTTACCCCCTGACTGCATTGTGCCGCTGTACAGATGGTGGAGGAGGATAATGCTATGGGTTTGTTATCAGGGGGCGGTCGCGGACCCTCAGCTCCAGTGATGGGAAATCTTCATCTTCAGCACAAGACATTGTGGACAATTGTAGCCTCCAGCTTTATGGGAGCAGTTTGGGGAAGACCCTTCTCTGTTCCCCCTGACTGTGCCCAGTGCACAAGGTCCATACAGACATGGGAGAGGGGAAGAACATGAGCGGCCGCGCAGAGCCCGAACCATCCAACACCTATAATGGAGATTGTGAGCCCGGGGTCCCCCCAATATCAGGTCTGACCAAACAAATGTTCTTTTGCATGAAGAGGCAGAAACTCACAGAGACGTCTCCAAAATATTGTAGAAATACCTCTGAGGATAGCGGAGCCGTCATACCTGCAGAGGGGCGACTCCATATCAATGTCTGTGAATGTAGCATGGGAGGTCAGAAAAACTCCTGGAGGTGGAATGTGGAGGGGGCACATACTTTTTCCATATTTTGTATCTATCTCCCATCTATGTAGGGTAAGTATACAGATTGAAGTGAACAGTTTTCAGGTCATGTCCTGGAGAAATATTCTGTGAATTCTTTAGAACTGAGGTCTCCGGTGCCCTTATATCTTACTGTCAGACATATAGGGAATATATATTCTGATTTACAGCATGTAAAACTGATATGATTGATTACCATTGTCGTGGGTTATTTTCTCTTTCATCTCAATAGGTAATTGGCTGCTGCAGATTGATTAGAAGCAGATATGTTTCCATGCCAAGTGAGGTGACCCTATAGGACCCCTGGCTGATTTTCTGCAGTGTACCTGTGGTCTATTTTATCCATCAGATGTTGTACGATACTAATAGTAATGAGAAGTACATGTATGTACAGATGTGTCCTTCCTTATCTTTCATCTTGGCCCAATGTATCTGGAGATAAGAGGTTTAAGTTAAGTAGCTATAAAGAAAATATTTTTTTTTGCATCACTCTGCCGGGAGTGGGTTATGGAATATGTGTCTGTGTGAGAATGTATCAAATATTTATTGTGAGAAATTAGATCTATAAAATTTGTGAAAAAGAATCACACGTTTGGTTAAATTTTATTTTTAGACTTTGATTTGTCATTAATTCTACAAATTCAAGTTCTCGGAACATTATAGAAAACGTTGACAGGCTGAATTCAGATCTTAACAACCGAGTAACTGCTAAGATTCACCTATAGCATAAATATCTCCTGACATAATATCCGGAAATGATGTTTTGTTCCAAGCTGATCACTAGTGTTGAGCCACCCCCGTAGTGTTCGAGTTCGGTTCGGTTCGTCGAACACCCGTGTGTTCGCCGAACTGTTCGTCGAACTGTTCGTCGAACACCTTCGAACACCGTTAAAACCAATGGCAGGCAAACAAAAACACATAGAAACACATAGAAAACACATTCAAAGGTGTCCAAAAGCTGACAAACTGCTCAGAAGACACAACTAACACATGGAAAAGTGACAAGTACATATAGTCATGCGAAAATAAAAGAGGTGGAGGAGTAAAAGGAGGGGGAGACACAGATATAGGCATGTCATGCCCTTCCAAAATCCAAAAAGTGAGAAGCCGACACGGCCAGTCCGCTCCTGCCCGTGCCACCTCCGTGTCGCCGGGTTTGTGCCAGAGCCGCGGTGAACCCTGATGGCCAGCCCCACTCTCCCAATACTGGTGCCTGTCCGCTGGTGGGTCGAGCGAGCCCCCCTGTGGTGGAGGCAGCTCTAAGCTTTTTAATTTAAATTGTCCCTCTAATTTGAATGAATACACTTTAAATCCATTTACAAGGATCTATTGGAGGGCAAGTCTCATGCCAGCAGCCGCGTAATTCCAGCTCCAGTAGCGTCCACTAAAGCTGCTGCAGTTAAAAAGCTTTTATAAGGATCGAGCTCGGCTGTCCACCGCAAGGCATCCTACTGCCAGTCCCAGCCCCTATGCCTTGGGGTGCCTCCTGATGCTCTTCACTGAGTATCTCATGGTCCCGAAGCATTTCCTTTGAAAAAATTAAGTGTCTAAACTACAGGTGGTGTAGCTTGCTTAACAGCCGGGATAATCCGCTGACTAGCAGACACTGCTACTAGGCACAAAGTATTTCCTGGGCTAGATGCAGTTAAAAATTTGTAATTAGATACTCTCGTTGGATGCTGAGAAAGCATTCCATAGAGTCTCCTGGCACGCCATATATGATTCTCTTAAAAAGCTTGGGGTAGGGGTCTAGGGGACCCTTTTATAGCCAAAATCACGGCCCTGTATCGCAATACGTCACCTAGGCTGAAGATAAATGGAACTGTAGCACCCTGAGGGCTCGGTTGCTACAGACGTATTGCACCTCACCCAGAGGTGTGATATCTCACTCTCAGGTAAGGATGGAGTGTGGATCAGGACCCGACACCTGCATGCATTACACCACATTGCCGTGGGGCAGGGCGACCAATATGCCCCTGAGATGGGCACGACAGTCCCTGTCCCTGGCTGGAGTGGGGGGAGGGAACACTGAGGAAGGGGAACCCTGTAGTGCAGGAGCAGGGAGGAAGCAGTTCCTGGGTGCATTGAGAAGGGAGTATAAAAGGTGGGCACCATCTTAGTTCAGTGCAGAGAAGTCTGAGCAGAAGTGGCAGGGAGCAGGGGCTCTGCATGAGCTCTGCTCCGGAGGCGGGCCTAGTAACAGAGGCCCAGGCCTGGAAGAGGGAGAAGGAAGGAAGAGGAGCGGAGAAGGCTCCAGGAACGAGGAATGAAGGGATCCCAGGGGTGCGGACGGGCGAGTCGCCACCGCACGCCCGAATCCACCTGCGTGGAGGGGTCAGGCCAAAGGGGGAGACCGGTCCCCGAACTAGTGGAGGCAGGAAACGACCCTCAGCTAGAAACCGGAGGCTCTGACATTTTATGTGGCGCAGCCCCTCGCTACACCCGCTAGGAAGGCACCACATAGGGTCAGGGAAACTGGCGCCAAGTTTACCAAGAGGAGGCCCGAGGCAGCCGGACAGAAGTGTTGGTAAGAAAGGCCAGACAAAGGACACACAAAGGGGGTCCTGTGAAGTGCTCCAAAGTTATCTGGGAGTTGTCTGAGCCCCTCACCTGGTGAGCACAGTACGACGTGGGCAGCCGTTACCTGCAGACGTGGTCTGGATAATAAGAACTGTGAGTAAAGGCCCTGGACTGCATCACTGACTCCGTGTCGTTACTGCTGCTGCCCTGCACCATCACCCCCATCCTCCGCATACACTGCCCTGAGGCTATACTCCTCCCGTGGGGAGTTATGCTACGCTCTGCTGCACCCACAACACCAGCCTCAGCGGTCTGCCCTGTAGCGGCGGTTCACTCTGACCGCAATCCACGGGTGGCGTAGTCGGACATTTAAACATCAAAACCACATAAATAGTTCCGCCACTGGTTTGACCGCCCTGAGCCACGGAACCGGGCCGCCGCCACGAAGACTACAACCACCAGCATCCACCAAAAAGGGTCCGGCTCCGGGTGTCCCAAGGCCCAGGGGGTGCGTCAGAACATTTTCATCACCTTTCACAATCACCAATGGGACAAGGCAGGGATGTCCTCTGTCCCCTCTCTTATACACCTGCTCTCATCAATTCGCCATAACCCCAATATTAGGTGGATTGAGGTGGGAGGCACCGAGTACAAGTGCTCTCTATTTGCTGATGATGTCCTAGTATATATCACTCAATCACATATATCCATCCATGCTGTTATGGCTGAAATAGATCACTTTGTTACATGGTAAAATTTTAAAATCAATGCATCGAAGTATGAGGCCATCGATGTCTCCCTCCCCAAATCCATATAGGATTCCATCCAGTCCAACTTTCCCTTTGCCTGGCCCTCACAGGGTATCAACTACTTAGGAATTCCTATTCATAGAGACCTCTCCCATCTATGTTATCTTAATTTTGGGCCCTTTATTGAACAATTCCATACAGACCACGGTTGGCAAGTTAGAACTGTAAGATTCACTACGTGAACCGCTGGTGTTTTGTGGAAAAGCACATGTACACCGCGTTCCAAATTATTATGCAAAAAGTGTTTAGGAGTGATAAGGGAAGAATTTGTTTGTTTGTCAGTTAAACTCATTGATGGTGATGTGTGTCAGGGCTCTTTATATCACTGTAAGCAATTGCAGACACCTGTGCTAATTAGTTTGGCAGGTGTGTCCAATGAAAGGCAAGACTACTTAAGAAGGCTCTCTCACATTATTAAGCAGCCTACATTTTCTGCCAAAATGGGAAAGAAAAAGGATGTGTCGGCTGCTGAGAAGCAACAAATTGTGGAGTGTTTAGGTCAAGGCATGACTACAATCAACATTGTGCGATGATCAGGATGAAGTGTCTTGGCAATCAAGAAGTATGTAGCTGATTCACAGTACACACGTGTGCGTGCTGATAAGGGCAAATTGAGGACTCTTTCCTACAGGCAATTACGTCAGGTTGAAAGAGCAGCGGCAAAAAAGCCTTGTCATAGCAGCAGACAAGTTTTTGAAGCTGCTTGTGCCTCCAACGTCCCCCGAACAACAAGATGCAGGGTCCTTCAGAGGTTTGCAGCTGTGCATACGCCATCCTGTCGACCTCCTCTATCCACTTCACACAAGCAGAAACGGTTCCAGTGGGCCAAACATTACATGAAGACTGATTTCAAAACTGTTTTGTTCACGGATGAGTGCCGTGCAGCGCTCGATGGTCCAGATGGATGGAGTGGAGGATGGCTGGTTGATGGACACCCCACGCAAACACGGCTACAGCGCCAACAAGGAGGAGGTGGAGTAATGTTTTGGGCTGGAATCATGGGGAGAGAGATTGTCGGCCCCTTTAGGATCCCTGAAGGCGCTAAAGATGAACTCCATAATGTATGTGGATTTTCTCAAACAGCACTTCCTGCCATGGTTCAAGAAGAAGAACCGTGTATTTCACAGCAAGATCATTTTTCTGCATGATAATGCACCATCTCATGCTGCACATAAAACATCTGCATCTCTGGCTGATATGGGCATAAAAGGGGACAAACTTATGGTGTGACCCCCATGCTCCCCTGACCTCTACCCCATTCAGAACCTTTGGAGCATCATTAAAAGGAGTGTCTATGATGGCGGGAGGCAGTTCACATCTAAGCAACAGCTCTGGGAGGGTATTCTGTCCTCATGCAAAACAATTGAAGCAGAAACCATCCAAAACCTGACAAATTCAATGGACGAGAGAGTTCAGAAGCTCCTTTCGAACAAGGGGTCCTATGTGAAAATGTAACATCACCTAGAATAAAGTTTTGAGTTGAAAACTGTTTGATTTCAGTTTCTAACTACCTGCTAATGCTTATAATTTCAAAAATGACCATTTTTTTGGTCTTTATTAAAATGAAAAGGTTGATCGAAAAGTTTGGGGGATCTAAGAGTGTGGCAACCCAGTAGTCATGATTACTTCGAATTCTGACAATATGAGGGTCATGCTGCAGGTAGTGCAGCAAGAAGGCACTTATGTGTCTTGCGCATCTCGGAGCCCCAAAATTATTTTCCGGGCTAGATGCAGCTAAAAATTATTTTTAATTTTAAATCTGGTGGAGCTTATTATAGATGGCCTAATAGGATCAGTGCTGCACACTGCTACAAAGCCCAAATTATTTTCCAGTCAAGATACAGATAAACATGATTAGTAATTTGAAAGCTTAAAACGTTTGGTAGGGTGATTTTAACCAATCATCAAGCTTTTACTCTCCCCAGGATGACACATGGGTAGAAAAGTCGTTTCGGATCCATGATTTGTTCATCTTTATGAACGTGAGTCTGTCTACATTATCAGTGGAGAGCCGCGTGCGCTTATCTGTCAGCACACCACCAGCAGCGCTGAACACACGTTCAGACAGAACGCTGGCTGCGGTGCATGACAAGATCTCCAAGGCGTAAGTGGCTAGCTCCGGCCATGTATCCAGATTGGAAGCCCAAAAAGAGCAAGGGTCCAGTGACACAGTCGTGGCTTCAATGTTTACTTGGAGATACTCCTGTACCATCGTCTCTAGGCGTTGACTATGTGTCAGACTTCTTGTCTCCTGTGGCCTTGCAAAGGATGGGCTAAAAAAGTGGTGAAATGATTCCGCAAAATTGATGTTACCAGCAGATACTGTGGTTCTGTTACGGTTTGAGTGCTGAACACTTGACGGTCCCACGGTTGGCAAGTTGGAACTGTGAGATTCACTACGTGCACCACTGGCATTTTGTGGAAAAGCACATGTAAGATTCTGCAACAGTCTCTGCTGATACTCCTGCATGCGTGCATCCCTTTCTATGGCAGGAATAATTTCTGCAAATTTACTTTTGTACCGGGGATCTAACAGTGTGGCAACCCAGTAGTCAGGATTATTTCTAATTCTCACAATTCGAGGGTCATGTTGCAGGTAGTGCAGCAAGAAGGCACTCATGTGTGTTGCGCATCCAGGAGCACCAAGTCCCTGTTGTGTTGGTGGCGAGGTAACAATCATGCTTCCTTCCTCTGTCCTCTCCCCCCAACCTCGCACAACAGAAATGTGATCAAGGTCTCCCTCATCTGATGAGTCTTCCATCAGTTCGTCCTCCACTTCTTCCTGGGCTCCTGCACCTTCCTCACTAGTTTGGCTGCTACCATGCGCCCTGGTAAAACCATCTCCCCCACCCTCACATGCCTGCCGCCTTGGTGCTGCCGACGTTCTGGACCTTGCAGATGTTAGCCCTTCCGCATACAACTCCTCCTCCTCTACTTCCTCCACCTCCTCTTGTGCCACCACCTGACTCCGAATTCTGTTTAACATGTGCTCCAGCATGTAAATCACTGGAATAGTCATGCTGATAATGGCATCGTCAGCACTAAACATCTTCGTCGCCATTTCAAAACTGTGCAGAAGGGTGCATAGGTCCCTGATCTGAGACCACTCCTCCAGCGTGATTTGCCCCACCTCTGAATCTCGTTGGCCCAGGCTATACGTCAGAACGTATTGCACCAGGGCTTGTCGGTGCTGCCACAGTCGCTGCAACATGTGCAGAGTTGAATTCCACCGGGTAGGCACATCGCATTTTAGCCGGTGAAGTGGCAGGCCCAACGACTTCTGTAGAGATGTAAGTCGCTGAGCTGCGGGATGCGAACGGCGGAAGTGAGCACACAGCGACCGTGCCCTCTGCAGAAGGCCATCTAGTCTGGGATAGTGGGCTAAAAATTGATGGACAACCAGGTTCAACGCGTGAGCCATACAAGGCACGTGTGTGACATTGCCCCGGCGAAGGGCCGCACCCAGGTTTGCAGCATTGTCGCACACGACCTTCCCTGGTTTCAGGTCCAGTGGAGACAACCATTCATGAAATTGGTTCTCCAGAGCTGACCACAACTCCTCAGCTGTGTGACTCACATTTCCCAGACATTTCAATGTAAAAACCGCCTGATGACGTTGAGCCCTACTGCCAGCATAGTAAGGAGGTGTGCAGGATCCCTTCTGCGCAGTTAGAAAACTTGTGGCATGACCAGACAGGCTTTGGGTGCAGGTGGAAGACCGAGAGGAGGTTGAGGAGGCAGAAGCAGTGGAGGAACTTTGACATAAAGAGGATTGACGCACAACTCGTGGGGACGGCAAGACTTGGACAGCAGCCCCTTGTCCTGCTGTCACCATAGTTACCCAGTGCCCAGTCAGCGACATGTAACGCCCCTGTCCATGCCTACTCGTCCAAGTGTCTGTGGTGAAATGCACCCTGTCACACACAGAGTTTCTCAAAGAAGCGGTGATGTTGTGTGCGACATGCTGGTGGAGCGCAGGCACACCTTTCTTTGAGAAGTAGTGCCGACTGGGCATCTGGTACTGGGGCACTGCGACGGACATAAGGTCTCAAAAATCCTCTGTGTCCACCAGGCGGAAAGGCAGCATTTCTGTAGCCAAGAGCTTGCAGATAGTGAAATTCAACCTCTTAGCTTTCTCATGGCTAGGAGGAAATGGTCTTTTACTTGTCCACATCTGAGGGACCGAGGGCTGGCTATTGTGCTTAGACGGGGTTGATAAGGGTGTCCCCGGCAAACTGCCGGTCAGTTAGGAAGATGCAGGCGGACATGTTAGGTTGCCTTCATCCAAAGGTGGTGCTATCGATGTCGGACAGCGCTCAACACCAGCTGGTGTTACCACCTCCAAAGAAAATGATGACCTGCCAATCACGCTGGCTGTTGCGGGTAAAGAGGTGGCAGGTCTGCGCCCCAAAACAGGTGTGACTGCTGTCCCCCCAGTCACAGAGGATGAAGAGGCCGCGGATGCACAAGATATGGCAGACGGTGGTTGGCCCGGCCGGCTAGGCCGCATTGTAGCACACTGAGCTTCCCACTGCAACTTATGCTTCATGTCCATGTGCCGGTTCATGCATGAAGTACTCAAACTATGTATTTTTTGGCCTCTACTTAGCTTTTGCTGACAAAATGTTACAGATAACACGAGTTGGGTCATCTTTATCGATCTGAAAAAATGCCCAGGCTATGCAAGGCTTAGCACCCATGCGACCTGAAGAGCCACCACGACTTGTGGTGAGAGGCAGAGTTGTGTTTGAGGATGCAGTTGTTGACGTGCTTCCAGTACTACGTCTCTGTCCAGGAAGGCGCAACCTGACCTCGTCGTCACTAGCATCTTCCTCCACCTCCTCTGCTGACCTCATCTCTTGGCTGACTGTGGGTTGACAGTAAGTGGGATCTCCGACCTCATCATCATCACCCTGTGCGTTATCACACCCGTCGTCCTCAGAGCCAACCTGTTCCTGCCCTGACAAAAAACTAAAGTTGTCGCTCCAATCAGGTATTTGAGTCTTATCATCGTCTTCCTCATTGTCTCCACCAACAGGAGTTACAGTTTGGGAATGAGGGTCTACATTATGGTCAGAACCTTCTGCGTCTGGTCCTGGATCCGACTCATAAAGATTCTGGGCATCAGTGCAGATCATTTCCTCGTCTGGATTCACAGAAGCGCTGGAGTCGACCTCTGATTCCCAGGCTATAGTATGAGTAAACAGCTCTGCAGACTCAACCATCTGTTCTACGTCATACTCAGACGGGCAGCTGGAGATTTGGGAGCTGTGAGGAAGCAAGTGCGATTTGGGTGACACCTTTGAGGACTGGAGTATTTGTGATGTTGAAGTTGATGTGGAGGAGAGCCCACTTAAAGGAGCACTTGATATCCGTTGAAGCACCTGCTGTTTTTGTGCCTCATCTGGAATTTGTAGCGATTGGCGTGGCCGTAAGAAAGGGATCTTATCACATTGTCCGCTAAAAGAAGTAGACATTTTAGTTTGGCTGGAAGATGGTCTTTCTTCTGCAGATGTTACTGTTGCTTTAACACCTACACCACGGACACAACCTTTTTTCCCCTTCCCAACACGCCTATTCCCCTTTCCACCAGCAGCAGGCCTTTTTCCACTCATTTTGGTGGTTAACTAATTCACAACTCTGGAGTTGTTTGCACAAAAAAACAATGGATGGTAACCGAGCAGAGCTGAGTGGCCAAACTGTGGTATTAGGCCAAAACTATTGGCTGGGTTAGATGCAGAAAAAAATTATTTTGAATTTGCAACCTGATGGAGGTCAGTATAGATGGACTAATAGAGAAAGTCCGACACACTACTAGAAGGCCAAATATTTTTTCAGAGGTAGATGCAGAAAAAAATATATTCAGTTTGCAACCTGATGGAGGTCAGTATAGATGGACTAATACAACAAGTCCCGCACACAGCTAGAAGCCCAAATATTTTTTCAGAGGTACTGTAGATGCAGATAAAAATTAGTTTTAATTTGCAACCTGATGGAGGTCAGTATAGATGGACTAATAGAGAAAGTCCGACACACTACTAGAAGGCCAAATATTTTTTCAGAGGTAGATGCAGAAAAAAATATATTCAGTTTGCAACCTTATGGAGGTCAGTATAGATGGATTAATAGAACAAGACCCACACACAGCTAGAAGCCCAATATTTTTTCAGAGGTAGATGCAGAAAAAACTATATTCAGTTTGCAACATGATGGAGGTCAGTATAGATGGACTAATCGAACAAGTCCCACACACTGCTAGAAGCCCAAATATTTTTTCAGAGGTACTGTAGATGCAGATAAAAATTAGTTTTAATTTGCAACCTGATGGAGGTCAGTATAGATGGACTAATAGAGAAAGTCCGACACACTACTAGAAGGCCAAATATTTTTTCAGAGGTAGATGCAGAAAAAAATATATTCAGTTTGCAACCTGATGGAGGTCAGTATAGATGGACTAATAGAACAAGTCCCACACACTGCTAGAAGCCCAAATATTTTTTCAGAGGTACTGTAGATGCAGATAAAAATTAGTTTTAATTTGCAACCTGATGGAGGTCAGTATAGATGGACTAATAGAGAAAGTCCGACATACTACTAGAAGGCCAAATATTTTTTCAGAGCTAGATGCAGAAAAAAATTATATTCAGTTTGCAACCTGATGGAGGTCAGTATAGATGGACTAATAGAGAAAGTCCGACACACTACTAGAAGCCCAAATATTTTTTCAGAGGTACTGTAGATGCAGATAAAAATTAGTTTTAATTTGCAACCTGATGGAGGTCAGTATAGATGGACTAATAGAGAAAGTCCGACACACTACTAGAAGGCCAAATATTTTTTCAGAGCTAGATGCAGAAAAAAATTATATTCAGTTTGCAACCTGATGGAGGTCTGTATAGATGGATTAATAGAACAAGACCCACACACAGCTAGAAGCCCAATATTTTTTCAGAGGTAGATGCAGAAAAAAATATATTCAGTTTGCAACCTGATGGAGGTCAGTATAGATGGACTAATAGAACAAGTCCCACACACTGCTAGAAGCCCAAATATTTTTTCAGAGCTAGATGCAGAAAAAAATTATATTCAGTTTGCAACCTGATGGAGGTCTGTATAGATGGACTAATAGAATGATGCTATGCCCAAAAGATTTTACTTCACTAGGTGCAGTAAAAAAATTGGTATTCTATACACAGGTGGTATATCTTGCAACACAGATAGGCTACTCCACTGACTAACACACTCTGCAATAGGCCAAAAAGGATTAGCTTTGCTAGATTCAGCCAAATGCTGTGAAAAAAACTTGCACAGCACTGGCACAGACCTGCCTGGCAAAAACTGATAGGAACTCATGTAACCTAGTCCTGAAAAGGACTCCAATTACAATTAGTCTTTACTCCCACAACCTATCTATTTAAGAGCACAGACCTCCCTGATAAAAGTCGTAGGAAATGCTGTAACCTAGTCCTTAAAAGGACTGCAATCACAACTATTCCCTACTCCCAAGCTATCTGTAGATTTGTGCGAAAATTGGCTTGAAATTAACAAGGTATAGCACACACAGCAACAGCGGTGCCGTCTAACACGCAGCTACAGCAGTGAGAAAATGGTGGCGACGGGGAAAATGGCTTGGTCTTATAGGGCAAGGACATGTGACATACACTGCCAATCACACATGCCCTTGCTTGTGTGAAAAAAAGCACTTCGCTCCGTGTGTGCGCTGCTGATAGGCTGACAGATTGCACCTCCCCACTGCAAATGCGGGAAAGAGAAAAAAAAATGGAGATCTTCATTGTTCCTGCAGAGATCCATCCCCTGCCCCTCCCCCCGCCCCGCTGTACACTCAAACTGCGTATTAACATTAATTTTCATCATTACTGAGAAAAAATCCAGTTATGATTTTGGTGCACGAACAGTTATCGAACATAACCTCGAACAGCCGAATTTTTCTCAAATTGTTCGTGTTCGCCGAACGGCTCGAACACCGCCCAAAACAGCTCGAATTTGAGATTGGCGAACAGTTCGAGTAGAACAACGCTCATCTCTACTGATCACCTTGCTCAAACACTGTCTGCTGGTTTAGATTTCTCTACTAAGCAGCTGCATACATATATCTCTTGGAGTATTTTTTATGGAAATTGCCTCTGTAAATTGTGTTGACTGTGGTCATGAAGGCACATGGTCAATAGGCTTTTGCATTTACAGTAAGTAATCGTCATTAAGGATAAAGAGTCACAAGAAATACCAAGAAAAATACATCACCACCACCATCACTGGACTGAGCTATTATGAGATGTATAACTTGTTCACCACATTTTTATGTCTCCATACTGCTGACGTCAAGATTCATCAGACCAGGAATTATTTTTGTAGTCTTCCACTAATCAGTTTTGGTGGACTTGCATCAGTTTCCTATTTTATACTCCTAAAAGAGAAGCGTGGTGAGCTCTTCTCCTACTGTAGCTACTCAACTTCTAGGCTCACAATGTGTTCATAGATATTCTTCCTGGAGAAAAATGATGAGTAGTAGTCCTAAAAAGAAGAGCCAAAGGATGCATAATCCCTGAGAATGAGAAAAAGTGGTCCTGAAAATAGGATGTCTTGAGAATGATTATGAATGGGGTGATTCTTGAAAGAGGAAAAAGAGGAATGTTTAATGCCTGAGTAAGAGTAGAGGTGGTCATCTATAGATACGAAAGAGGAGGTGCAATCCCTGAGAAGCAAGAGCAAAGTTCTTTTACGGATGAGAAATAGGAGGAGCAAACCCTGAGAAAGAAGAGCGCAGGTTCTCGAAAGAGGAAAAAAGGAAATGAAGCTCCTGAGAAAAAGGAGGAGAGGTGTGAGAAAAAGGAAGAGAGGTTCTCGATTTAAAATTGCACAAGGTTGTAATTGTTGAAAAAGAGGATGGGTGGTCCTTGAAAGTGGAGAGAGAGGATGTGTGTTCCCTAAGAATGAGGAGGGGTGGTTCTTGAAAGATAAGATAGAGGATTTGCGATTCCTGAAAATAATGAGGGGTGGTCCTCAAAAGAGGAGACAGAAGATCTTTAATCCCTGATCAAGTGGAGAAGTGGTCTTTGAAAGAGGAGATAGAAAAGAAAAAAAGAGGTAAATTCCGTGAGAAAGAGGAGGCATAACTTTCAGTAAGGACACGGCCCCACTATCAGTATTTGGTCAGTATTTAGTCCGTATTTTTTCTCAGGAGTGGGAGACAAAACCAGGAGTGGGTGATAAATGCAGAATTGGTGACTTGTTTCTATTATACCTTTTCTTTTATTGTTCCTCACCTCGTTTTGGCTCCCACTCCTGAGAAAAAATACTGACTGAATACTGACCAAATACTAATGGTGGAGCCGTGGCCTAAAAGGAGAAGTGGTCCTCGAAAGAGAAGAAAGAAAAAGTGCATTCCCTGAGAAAGAAGAGCGAAGGTTCTTGAAAGAGGAAAAATAGGATGGGAAGTTCCAGAGAAAAAGGAGGGGAGGTTCAATATAGTGGAAGGGAGGTTGAGAAAAAGGAGGGGAAGTCCTTGAAGCCCAAAATTCTGGCGACTGATATAAAATTGCACATGGTGGTATTAACCCTAGATATTTACCACCATCTCAGAACCACCCGTTGCTAGGAATTGTGACTAAAAATGACAACCCATTGGTCACCAGATCAAACCGTATATCATCTGGGGAGTCCAGAACATTGTTGGTCTCTACATCAAACATCCACTATCAACAATATTTCCCACCTCCAAGCATTTCCCCCTAATTCTTCTTCCCATTTCCTGTTTAGCCTCGAAGTCCTCTATAGAGATGAGCGTTGTTCTACTCGAACTGTTCGCCAATCTCAAATTCGAGCTGTTTTGGGCGGTGTTCGAGCCGTTCGGCGAACACGAACAATTTGATAAAAATTCGGCTGTTCGAGGTTATGTTCGATAACTGTTCGTGCACCAAAATCATAACTGGATTTTTTCTCAGTAATGATGAAAATTAATGTTAATACGCAGTTTGAGTGTACAGCGGGGTGGGGGGAGGGGCAGGGGATGGATCTCTGCAGGAACAATGAAGATCTCCATTTTTTTTTCTCTTTCCCGCATTTACAGTGGGGAGGTGCAATCTGTCAGCCTATCAGCAGCGCACACACGGAGCGAAGTGCTTTTTTTCACACAAGCAAGGGCATGTGTCATTGGCAGTGTATGTCACATGTCCTTGCCCTATAAGACCAAGCCATTTTCCCCGTCGCCACCATTTTCTCACTGCTGCAGCTGCGTGTTAGACGGCACCGCTGTTGCTGTGTGCGCTATACCTTGTTAATTTCAAGCCAATTTTCGCACAAATATACAGATAGCTTGGGAGTAGGGAATAGTTGTGATTGCAGTCCTTTTAAGGACTAGGTTACAGCATTTCCTACGACTTTTATCAGGCAGGTCTGTGCTCTTAAATAGATAGGTTGTGGGAGTAAAGACTACTTGTAATTGGAGTCCTTTTCAGGACTAGGTTACATCAGTTCCTATCAGTTTTTGCCAGGCAGGTCTGTGCCAGTGCTGTGCAAGTTTTTTTCACAGCATTTGGCTGAATCTAGCAAAGCTAATCCTTTTTGGCCTATTGCAGAGTGTGTTAGTCAGTGGAGTAGCCTATCTGTGTTGCAAGATATACCACCTGTGTATAGAATACCAATTTTTTTACTGCACCTAGTGAAGTAAAATTTTTTGGGCATAGCATCATTCTATTAGTCCATCTATACTGACCTCCATCAGGTTGCAAATTAAAACTAATTTTTATCTGCATCTACAGTACCTCTGAAAAAATATTTGGGCTTCTAGCAGTGTGTGGGACTTGTTCTATTAGTCCATCTATACTGACCTCCATCAGGTTGCAAACTGAATATATTTTTTTCTGCATCTACCTCTGAAAAAATATTGGGCTTCTAGCTGTGTGTGGGTCTTGTTCTATTAATCCATCTATACTGACCTCCATCAGGTTGCAAACTGAATATAATTTTTTTCTGCATCTAGCTCTGAAAAAATATTTGGCCTTCTAGTAGTGTGTCGGACTTTCTCTATTAGTCCATCTATACTGACCTCCATCAGGTTGCAAACTGAATATATTTTTTTCTGCATCTACCTCTGAAAAAATATTTGGCCTTCTAGTAGTGTGTCGGACATTCTCTATTAGTCCATCTATACTGAGCTCCATCAGGTTGCAAACTGAATATATTTTTTTCTGCATCTACCTCTGAAAAAATATTTGGCCTTCTAGTAGTGTGTCGAACTTTCTCTATTAGTCCATCTATACTGACCTCCATCAGGTTGCAAATTAAAACTAATTTTTATCTGCATCTACAGTACCTCTGAAAAAATATTTGGGCTTCTAGCAGTGTGTGGGACTTGTTGTATTAGTCCATCTATACTGACCTCCATCAGGTTGCAAACTGAATATATTTTTTTCTGCATCTACCACTGAAAAAATATTTGGCCTTCTAGTAGTGTGTCGGACTTTCTCTATTAGTCCATCTATACTGACCTCCATCAGGTTGCAAATTAAAACTAATTTTTATCTGCATCTACAGTAACTCTGAAAAAATATTTGGGCTTCTAGTAGTGTGTCGGACTTTCTCTATTAGTCCATCTATACTGACCTCCATCAGGTTGCAAACTGAATATAATTTTTTTCTGCATCTAGCTCTGAAAAAATATTTGGCCTTCTAGTAGTGTGTCGGACTTTCTCTATTAGTCCATCTATACTGACCTCCATCAGGTTGCAAATTAAAACTAATTTTTATCTGCATCTACAGTACCTCTGAAAAAATATTTGGGCTTCTAGCAGTGTGTGGGACTTGTTCTATTAGTCCATCTATACTGACCTCCATCAGGTTGCAAACAGAATATATTTTTTTCTGCATCTACCTCTGAAAAAATATTGGGCTTCTAGCTGTGTGTGGGTCTTGTTCTATTAATCCATCTATACTGACCTCCATCAGGTTGCAAACTGAATATATTTTTTTCTGCATCTACCTCTGAAAAAATAATTGGCCTTCTAGTAGTGTGTCGGACTTTCTCTATTAGTCCATCTATACTGACCTCCATCAGGTTGCAAATTAAAACTAATTTTTATCTGCATCTACAGTACCTCTGAAAAAATATTTGGGCTTCTAGCAGTGTGTGGGACTTGTTCTATTAGTCCATCTATACTGACCTCCATCAGGTTGCAAACAGAATATATTTTTTTCTGCATCTACCTCTGAAAAAATATTGGGCTTCTAGCTGTGTGTGGGTCTTGTTCTATTAATCCATCTATACTGACCTCCATCAGGTTGCAAACTGAATATATTTTTTTCTGCATCTACCTCTGAAAAAATAATTGGCCTTCTAGTAGTGTGTCGGACTTTCTCTATTAGTCCATCTATACTGACCTCCATCAGGTTGCAAATTAAAACTAATTTTTATCTGCATCTACAGTACCTCTGAAAAAATATTTGGGCTTCTAGCAGTGTGTGGGACTTGTTCTATTAGTCCATCTATACTGACCTCCATCAGGTTGCAAACAGAATATATTTTTTTCTGCATCTACCTCTGAAAAAATATTGGGCTTCTAGCAGTGTGTGGGACTTGTTCTATTAGTCCATCTATACTGACCTCCATCAGGTTGCAAACTGAATATAGTTTTTTCTGCATCTACCTCTGAAAAAATATTGGGCTTCTAGCTGTGTGTGGGACTTGGTCTATTATTCCATCTATACTGACCTCCATCAGG
The DNA here is from genome assembly GCF_046119375.1 of Phyllobates terribilis. Classification (NCBI taxonomy): domain Eukaryota; kingdom Metazoa; phylum Chordata; class Amphibia; order Anura; family Dendrobatidae; genus Phyllobates; species Phyllobates terribilis. The sequence continues at coordinate 1,211,351,163 of NW_027362761.1, forward strand.
TTGCAAATTAAAACTAATTTTTATCTGCATCTACAGTACCTCTGAAAAAATATTTGGGCTTCTAGCTGTGTGTGGGACTTGTTGTATTAGTCCATCTATACTGACCTCCATCAGGTTGCAAACTGAATATATTTTTTTCTGCATCTACCTCTGAAAAAATATTTGGCCTTCTAGTAGTGTGTCGTACTTTCTCTATTAGTCCATCTATACTGACCTCCATCAGGTTGCAAATTAAAAATAATTTTTATCTGCATCTACAGTACCTCTGAAAAAATATTTGGGCTTCTAGCTGTGTGCGGGACTTGTTGTATTAGTCCATCTATACTGACCTCCATCAGGTTGCAAACTGAATATATTTTTTTCTGCATCTACCTCTGAAAAAATATTTGGCCTTCTAGTAGTGTGTCGGACTTTCTCTATTAGTCCATCTATACTGACCTCCATCAGGTTGCAAACTGAATATATTTTTTTCTGCATCTACCTCTGAAAAAATATTGGGCTTCTAGCTGTGTGTGGGTCTTGTTCTATTAATCCATCTATACTGACCTCCATCAGGTTGCAAACTGAATATATTTTTTTCTGCATCTACCTCTGAAAAAATATTTGGCCTTCTAGTAGTATGTCGGACTTTCTCTATTAGTCCATCTATACTGACCTCCATCAGGTTGCAAATTAAAAATAATTTTTATCTGCATCTACAGTACCTCTGAAAAAATATTTGGGCTTCTAGCTGTGTGCGGGACTTGTTGTATTAGTCCATCTATACTGACCTCCATCAGGTTGCAAACTGAATATATTTTTTTCTGCATCTACCTCTGAAAAAATATTGGGCTTCTAGCTGTGTGTGGGTCTTGTTCTATTAATCCATCTATACTGACCTCCATCAGGTTGCAAACTGAATATATTTTTTTCTGCATCTACCTCTGAAAAAATATTTGGCCTTCTAGTAGTGTGTCGGACTTTCTCTATTAGTCCATCTATACTGACCTCCATCAGGTTGCAAATTAAAACTAATTTTTATCTGCATCTACAGTACCTCTGAAAAAATATTTGGGCTTCTAGCAGTGTGTGGGACTTGTTCTATTAGTCCATCTATACTGACCTCCATCAGGTTGCAAACTGAATATAGTTTTTTCTGCATCTACCTCTGAAAAAATATTGGGCTTCTAGCTGTGTGTGGGTCTTGTTCTATTAATCCATCTATACTGACCTCCATCAGGTTGCAAACTGAATATATTTTTTTCTGCATCTACCTCTGAAAAAATATTTGGCCTTCTAGCAGTGTGTGGGACTTTCTCTATTAGTCCATCTATACTGAGCTCCATCAGGTTGCAAACTGAATATATTTTTTTCTGCATCTACCTCTGAAAAAATATTTGGCCTTCTAGTAGTGTGTCGGACTTTCTCTATTAGTCCATCTATACTGACCTCCATCAGGTTGCAAATTAAAAATAATTTTTATCTGCATCTACAGTACCTCTGAAAAAATATTTGGGCTTCTAGCTGTGTGCGGGACTTGTTGTATTAGTCCATCTATACTGACCTCCATCAGGTTGCAAACTGAATATATTTTTTTCTGCATCTACCTCTGAAAAAATATTTGGCCTTCTAGTAGTGTGTCGGACTTTCTCTATTAGTCCATCTATACTGACCTCCATCAGGTTGCAAATTAAAAATAATTTTTATCTGCATCTACAGTACCTCTGAAAAAATATTTGGGCTTCTAGCTGTGTGCGGGACTTGTTGTATTAGTCCATCTATACTGACCTCCATCAGGTTGCAAACTGAATATATTTTTTTCTGCATCTACCTCTGAAAAAATATTTGGCCTTCTAGTAGTGTGTCGGACTTTCTCTATTAGTCCATCTATACTGACCTCCATCAGGTTGCAAACTGAATATATTTTTTTCTGCATCTACCTCTGAAAAAATATTGGGCTTCTAGCTGTGTGTGGGTCTTGTTCTATTAATCCATCTATACTGACCTCCATCAGGTTGCAAACTGAATATAGTTTTTTCTGCATCTACCTCTGAAAAAATATTTGGGCTTCTAGCAGTGTGTGGGACTTGTTCTATTAGTCCATCTATACTGACCTCCATCAGGTTGCAAACTGAATATAGTTTTTTCTGCATCTACCTCTGAAAAAATATTGGGCTTCTAGCTGTGTGTGGGTCTTGTTCTATTAATCCATCTATACTGACCTCCATCAGGTTGCAAACTGAATATATTTTTTTCTGCATCTACCTCTGAAAAAATATTTGGCCTTCTAGTAGTGTGTCGGACTTTCTCTATTAGTCCATCTATACTGACCTCCATCAGGTTGCAAATTAAAACTAATTTTTATCTGCATCTACAGTACCTCTGAAAAAATATTTGGGCTTCTAGCTGTGTGTGGGACTTGTTGTATTAGTCCATCTATACTGACCTCCATCAGGTTGCAAACTGAATATATTTTTTTCTGCATCTACCTCTGAAAAAATATTTGGCCTTCTAGTAGTGTGTCGTACTTTCTCTATTAGTCCATCTATACTGACCTCCATCAGGTTGCAAATTAAAAATAATTTTTATCTGCATCTACAGTACCTCTGAAAAAATATTTGGGCTTCTAGCTGTGTGCGGGACTTGTTGTATTAGTCCATCTATACTGACCTCCATCAGGTTGCAAACTGAATATATTTTTTTCTGCATCTACCTCTGAAAAAATATTTGGCCTTCTAGTAGTGTGTCGGACATTCTCTATTAGTCCATCTATACTGACCTCCATCAGGTTGCAAACTGAATATATTTTTTTCTGCATCTACCTCTGAAAAAATATTTGGCCTTCTAGTAGTGTGTCGGACTTTCTCTATTAGTCCATCTATACTGACCTCCATCAGGTTGCAAATTCAAAATAATTTTTTTCTGCATCTAACCCAGCCAAATAGTTTTGGCCTAATACCACAGTTTGGCCACTCAGCTCTGCTCGGTTACCATCCATTGTTTTTTTGTGCAAACAACTCCAGAGTTGTGAATTAGTTAACCACCAAAATGAGTGGAAAAAGGCCTGCTGCTGGTGGAAAGGGGAATAGGCGTGTTGGGAAGGGGAAAAAAGGTTGTGTCCGTGGGGTAGGTGTTAAAGCAACAGTAACATCTGCAGAAGAAAGACCATCTTCCAGCCAAACTAAAATGTCTACTTCTTTTAGCGGACAATGTGATAAGATCCCTTTCTTACGGCCACGCCAATCGCTACAAATTCCAGATGAGGCACAAAAACAGCAGGTGCTTCAACGGATATCAAGTGCTCCTTTAAGTGGGCTCTCCTCCACATCAACTTCAACATCACAAATACTCCAGTCCTCAAAGGTGTCACCCAAATCGCACTTGCTTCCTCACAGCTCCCAAATCTCCAGCTGCCCGTCTGAGTATGAGGTAGAACAGATGTTTGAGTCTGCAGAGCTGTTTACTCATACTATAGCCTGGGAATCAGAGGTCGACTCCAGCGCTTCTGTGAATCCAGACGAGGAAATGATCTGCACTGATGCCCAGAATCTTTATGAGTCGGATCCAGGACCAGACGCAGAAGGTTCTGACCATAATGTAGACCCTCATTCCCAAACTGTAACTCCTGTTGGTGGAGACAATGAGGAAGACGATGATAAGACTCAAATACCTGATTGGAGCGACAACTTTAGTTTTTTGTCAGGGCAGGAACAGGTTGGCTCTGAGGACGACGGGTGTGATAACGCACAGGGTGATGATGATGAGGTTGGAGATCCCACTTACTGTCAACCCACAGTCAGCCAAGAGATGAGGTCAGCAGAGGAGGTGGAGGAAGATGCTAGTGACGACGAGGTCAGGTTTCGCCTTCCTGGACAGAGACGTAGTACTGGAAGCACGTCAACAACTGCATCCTCAAACACAACTCTGCCTCTCACCACAAGTCGTGGTGGCTCTTCAGGTCGCATGGGTGCTAAGCCTTGCATAGCCTGGGCATTTTTTCAGATCGATAAAGATGACCCAACTCGTGTTATCTGTAACATTTGTCAGCAAAAGCTAAGTAGAGGCCAAAAAATACATAGTTTGAGTACTTCATGCATGAACCGGCACATGGACATGAAGCATAAGTTGCAGTGGGAAGCTCAGTGTGCTACAATGCGGCCTAGCCGGCCGGGCCAACCACCGTCTGCCATATCTTGTGCATCCGCGGCCTCTTCATCCTCTGTGACTGGGGGGACAGCAGTCACACCTGTTTTGGGGCGCAGACCTGCCACCTCTTTACCCGCAACAGCCAGCGTGATTGGCAGGTCATCATTTTCTTTGGAGGTGGTAACACCAGCTGGTGTTGAGCGCTGTCCGACATCGATAGCACCACCTTTGGATCAAGGCAACCTAACATGTCCGCCTGCATCTTCCTCACAGACCGGCAGTTTGCCGGGGACACCCTTATCAACCCCGTCTAAGCACAATAGCCAGCCCTCGGTCCCTCAGATGTGGACAAGTAAAAGACCATTTCCTCCTAGCCATGAGAAAGCTAAGAGGTTGAATTTCACCATCTGCAAGCTCTTGGCTACAGAAATGCTGCCTTTCCGCCTGGTGGACACAGAGGATTTTCGAGACCTTATGTCCGTCGCAGTGCCCCAGTACCAGATGCCCAGTCGGCACTACTTCTCAAAGAAAGGTGTGCCTGCGCTCCACCAGCATGTCGCACACAACATCACCGCTTCTTTGAGAAACTCTGTGTGTGACAGGGTGCATTTCACCACAGACACTTGGACGAGTAGGCATGGACAGGGGCGTTACATGTCGCTGACTGGGCACTGGGTAACTATGGTGACAGCAGGACAAGGGGCTGCTGTCCAAGTCTTGCCGTCCCCACGAGTTGTGCGTCAATCCTCTTTATGTCAAAGTTCCTCCACTGCTTCTGCCTCCTCAACCTCCTCTCGGTCTTCCACCTGCACCCAAAGCCTGTCTGGTCATGCCACAAGCTTTCTAACTGCGCAGAAGGGATCCTGCACACCTCCTTACTATGCTGGCAGTAGGGCTCAACGTCATCAGGCGGTTTTTACATTGAAATGTCTGGGAAATGTGAGTCACACAGCTGAGGAGTTGTGGTCAGCTCTGGAGAACCAATTTCATGAATGGTTGTCTCCACTGGACCTGAAACCAGGGAAGGCCGTGTGCGACAATGCTGCAAACCTGGGTGCGGCCCTTCGCCGGGGCAATGTCACACACGTGCCTTGTATGGCTCACGTGTTGAACCTGGTTGTCCAGCAATTTTTAGCCCACTATCCCAGACTAGATGGCCTTCTGCAGAGGGCACGGTCGCTGTGTGCTCACTTCCGCCGTTCGCATCCCGCAGCTCAGCGACTTACATCTCTACAGAAGTCGTTGGGCCTGCCACTTCACCGGCTAAAATGCGATGTGCCTACCCGGTGGAATTCAACTCTGCACATGTTGCAGCGACTGTGGCAGCACCGACAAGCCCTGGTGCAATACGTTCTGACGTATAGCCTGGGCCAACGAGATTCAGAGGTGGGGCAAATCACGCTGGAGGAGTGGTCTCAGATCAGGGACCTATGCACCCTTCTGCACAGTTTTGAAATGGCGACGAAGATGTTTAGTGCTGACGATGCCATTATCACCATGACTATTCCGGTGATTTACATGCTGGAGCACATGTTAAACAGAATTCGGAGTCAGGTGGTGGCACAAGAGGAGGTGGAGGAAGTAGAGGAGGAGGTGTTGTATGCGGAAGGGTTAACATCTGCAAGGTCCAGAAGGTCGGCAGCACCAAGGCGGCAGGCATGTGAGGGTGGGGGAGATGGTTTTACCAGGGCGCATGGTAGCAGCCAAACTAGTGAGGAAGGTGCAGGAGCCCAGGAAGAAGTGGAGGACGAACTGATGGAAGACTCATCAGATGAGGGAGACCTTGATCACATTTCTGTTGTGCGAGGTTGGGGTGAGAGGACAGAGGAAGGAAGCATGATTGTTACCTCGCCACCAACACAACAGGGACTTGGTGCTCCTGGATGCGCAACACACATGAGTGCCTTCTTGCTGCACTACCTGCAACATGACCCTCGAATTGTGAGAATTAGAAATAATCCTGACTACTGGGTTGCCACACTGTTAGATCCCCGGTACAAAAGTAAATTTGCAGAAATTATTCCTGCCATAGAAAGGGATGCACGCATGCAGGAGTATCAGCAGAGACTGTTGCAGAATCTTACATGTGCTTTTCCACAAAATACCAGTGGTGCACGTAGTGAATCTCACAGTTCCAACCTGCCAACCGTGGGACCGTCAAGTGTTCAGCACTCAAACCGTAACAGAACCACAGTATCTGCTGGTAACATCAATTTTGCGGAATCATTTCACCACTTTTTTAGCCCATCCTTTGCAAGGCCACAGGAGACAAGAAGTCTGACACATAGTCAACGCCTAGAGACGATGGTACAGGAGTATCTCCAAGTAAACATTGAAGCCACGACTGTGTCACTGGACCCTTGCTCTTTTTGGGCTTCCAATCTGGATAAATGGCCGGAGCTAGCCACTTACGCCTTGGAGATCTTGTCATGCCCCGCAGCCAGCGTTCTGTCTGAACGTGTGTTCAGCGCTGCTGGTGGTGTGCTGACAGATAAGCGCACGCGGCTCTCCACTGATAATGTAGACAGACTCACGTTCATAAAGATGAACAAATCATGGATCCGAAACGACTTTTCTACCCCTGTGTCATCCTGGGGAGAGTAAAAGCTTGATGATTGGTTAAAATCACCCTACCAAACGTTTTAAGCTTTCAAATTACTAATCATGTTTATCTGTATCTTGACTGGAAAATAATTTGGGCTTTGTAGCAGTGTGCAGCACTGATCCTATTAGGCCATCTATAATAAGCTCCACCAGATTTAAAATTAAAAATAATTTTTAGCTGCATCTAGCCCGGAAAATAATTTTGGGGCTCCGAGATGCGCAAGACACATAAGTGCCTTCTTGCTTCACTACCTGCAGCATGACCCTCATATTGTCAGAATTCGAAGTAATCATGACTACTGGGTTGCCACACTCTTAGATCCCCCAAACTTTTCGATCAACCTTTTCATTTTAATAAAGACCAAAAAAATGGTCATTTTTGAAATTATAAGCATTAGCAGGTTGTTAGAAACTGAAATCAAACAGTTTTCAACTCAAAACTTTATTCTAGGTGATGTTACATTTTCACATAGGACCCCTTGTTCGAAAGGAGCTTCTGAACTCTCTCGTCCATTGAATTTGTCAGGTTTTGGATGGTTTCTGCTTCAATTGTTTTGCATGAGGACAGAATACCCTCCCAGAGCTGTTGCTTAGATGTGAACTGCCTCCCGCCATCATAGACACTCCTTTTAATGATGCTCCAAAGGTTCTGAATGGGGTAGAGGTCAGGGGAGCATGGGGGTCACACCATAAGTTTGTCCCCTTTTATGCCCATATCAGCCAGAGATGCAGATGTTTTATGTGCAGCATGAGATGGTGCATTATCATGCAGAAAAATGATCTTGCTGTGAAATACACGGTTCTTCTTCTTGAACCATGGCAGGAAGTGCTGTTTGAGAAAATCCACATACATTATGGAGTTCATCTTTAGCGCCTTCAGGGATCCTAAAGGGGCCGACAATCTCTCTCCCCATGATTCCAGCCCAAAACATTACTCCACCTCCTCCTTGTTGGCGCTGTAGCCGTGTTTGCGTGGGGTGTCCATCAACCAGCCATCCTCCACTCCATCCATCTGGACCATCGAGCGCTGCACGGCACTCATCCGTGAACAAAACAGTTTTGAAATCAGTCTTCATGTAATGTTTGGCCCCCTGGAGCCGTTTCTGCTTGTGTGAAGTGGATAGAGGAGGTCGACAGGATGGCGTATGCACAGCTGCAAACCTCTGAAGGACCCTGCATCTTGTTGTTCGGGGGACGTTGGAGGCACAAGCAGCTTCAAAAACTTGTCTGCTGCTATGACAAGGCTTTTTTGCCGCTGCTCTTTCAACCTGACGTAATTGCCTGTAGGAAAGAGTCCTCAATTTGCCCTTATCAGCACGCACACGTGTGTACTGTGAATCAGCTACATACTTCTTGATTGCCAAGACACCTCATCCTGATCATCGCACAATGTTGATTGTAGTCATGCCTTGACCTAAACACTCCACAATTTGTTGCTTCTCAGCAGCCGACACATCCTTTTTCTTTCCCATTTTGGCAGAAAATGTAGGCTGCTTAATAATGTGAGAGAGCCTTCTTAAGTAGTCTTGCCTTTCATTGGACACACCTGCCAAACTAATTAGCACAGGTGTCTGCAATTGCTTACAGTGATATAAAGAGCCCTGACACACATCACCATCAATGAGTTTAACTGACAAACAAACAAATTCTTCCCTTATCACTCCTAAACACTTTTTGCATAATAATTTGGAACGCGGTGTACATGTGCTTTTCCACAAAACACCAGCGGTTCACGTAGTGAATCTTACAGTTCTAACTTGCCAACCGTGGTCTGTATGGAATTGTTCAATAAAGGGCCCAAAATTAAGATAACATAGATGGGAGAGGTCTCTATGAATAGGAATTCCTAAGTATTTGATACCCTGTGAGGGCCAGGCAAAGGGAAAGTTGGACTGGATGGAATCCTATATGGATTTGGGGAGGGAGACATCGAGGGCCTCAGACTTCGCTGCATTGATTTTAAAATTTTACCATGTAACAAAGTGATCTATTTCAGCCATAACAGCATGGATGGATATATGTGATTGAGTGATATATACTAGGACATCATCAGCAAATAGAGAGCACTTGTACTCGGTGCCTCCCACCTCAATCCACCTAATATTGGGGTTATGGCGAATTGATGAGAGCAGGTGCTCCGTCACTAGGATGTATAAGAGAGGGGACAGAGGACATCCCTGCCTTGTCCCATTGGTGATTGTGAAAGGTGATGAAAATGTTCTGACGCACCCAATGGGCCTTGGGACACCCGGAGCCGGACCCTTTTTGGTGGATGCTGGTGGTTGTAGTCTTCGTGGCGGCGACCCGGTTCCGTGGCTCAGGGCGGTCAAACCAGTGGCGGAACTATTTATGTGGTTTTGATGTTTAAATGTCCGACTACGCCACCCGTGGTTTGCGGTCAGAGTGTACCGCCGCTACAGGGCAGACCGCTGAGGCTGGTGTTGTGGGTGCAGCAGAGCGTAGCATAACTCCCCACGGGAGGAGTATAGCCTCAGGGCAGTGTATGCGGAGGATGGGGGTGATGGTGCAGGGCAGCAGCAGTAACGACACGGAGTCAGTGATGCAGTCCAGGGCCTTTACTCACAGTTCTTATTATCCAGACCACGTCTGCAGGTAACGGCTGCCCACGTCGTACTGTGCTCACCAGGTGAGGGGCTCAGACAACTCCCAGATAACTTTGGAGCACTTCACAGGACCCCCTTTGTGTGTCCTTTGTCTGGCCTTTCTTACCAACACTTCTGTCCGGCTGCCTCGGGCCTCCTCTTGGTAAACTTGGCGCCAGTTTCCCTGACCCTATGTGGTGCCTTCCTAGCGGGTGTAGCGAGGGGCTGCGCCACATAAAATGTCAGAGCCTCCGGTTTCTAGCTGAGGGTCGTTTCCTGCCTCCACTAGTTCGGGGACCGGTCTCCCCCTTTGGCCTGACCCCTCCACGCAGGTGGATTCGGGCGTGCGGTGGCGACTCGCCCGTCCGCACCCCTGGGATCCCTTCATTCCTCGTTCCTGGAGCCTTCTCCGCTCCTCTTCCTTCCTTCTCCCTCTTCCAGGCCTGGGCCTCTGTTACTAGGCCCGCCTCCGGAGCAGAGCTCATGCAGAGCCCCTGCTCCCTGCCACTTCTGCTCAGACTTCTCTGCACTGAACTAAGATGGTGCCCACCTTTTATACTCCCTTCTCAATGCACCCAGGAACTGCTTCCTCCCTGCTCCTGCACTACAGGGTTCCCCTTCCTCAGTGTTCCCTCCCACCACTCCAGCCAGGGACAGGGACTGTCGTGCCCATCTCAGGGGCATATTGGTCGCCCTGCCCCACGGCAATGTGGTGTAATGCATGCAGGTGTCGGGTCCTGATCCACACTCCATCCTTACCTGAGAGTGAGATATCACACCTCTGGGTGAGGTGCAATACGTCTGTAGCAACCGAGCCCTCAGGGTGCTACAGTTCCATTTATCTTCAGCCTAGGTGACGTTTTGCGATACAGGGCCGTGATTTTGGCTATAAAAGGGTCCCCTAGACCCCTACCCCAAGCTTTTTAAGAGAATCATATATGGCGTGCCAGGAGACTCTATGGAATGCTTTCTCAGCATCCAACGAGAGTATCTAATTACAAATTTTTAACTGCATCTAGCCCAGGAAATACTTTGTGCCTAGTAGCAGTGTCTGCTAGTCAGCGGATTATCCCGGCTGTTAAGCAAGCTACACCACCTGTAGTTTAGACACTTAATTTTTTCAAAGGAAATGCTTCGGGACCATGGGATACTCAGTGAAGAGCATCAGGAGGCACCCCAAGGCATAGGGGCTGGGACTGGCAGTAGGATGCCTTGCGGTGGACAGCCGAGCTCGATCCTTATAAAAGCTTTTTAACTGCAGCAGCTTTAGTGGACGCTACTGGAGCTGGAATTACACGGCTGCTGGCATGAGACTTTCCCTCCAATAGATCCTTGTAAATGGATTTAAAGTGTATTCATTCAAATTAGAGAGACAATTTAAATTAAAAAGCTTAGTGCTGCCTCCACCACAGGGGGGCTCACTCGACCCACCAGCGGACAGGCACCAGTATTGGGAGAGGGGGGCTGGCCATCAGGGTTCACCGCGGCTCTGGCACAAACCCGGCGACACGGAGGTGGCACGGGCAGGAGCGGACTGGCCGTGTCGGCTTCTCACTTTTTGGATTTTAGAAGGGCATGACATGCCTATATCTGTGTCTCCCCCTCCTTTTACTCCTCCACCTCTTTTATTTTCGCATGACTATATGTACTTGTCACTTTTCCATGTGTTAGTTGTGTCTTCTGAGCAGTTTGTCAGCTTTTGGACACCTTTGTAGGTGTTTTCTATGTGTTTCTATGTGTTTTTGTTTGCCTGCCATTGGTTTTAACGGTGTTCGAAGGTGTTCGACGAACAGTTCGACGAACAGTTCGGCGAACACACGGGTGTTCGACGAACCGAACCGAACTCGAACACTACGGGGGTGGCTCAACACTAGTCCTCTATAAGGCCGTGCTATTACTATACAGTGAAGTTGGGAGGTATATTGCTCTTTCAGGGCTAACTACAACATGGCTACCCACTAGAGATAAACTAATTGATTACATCTTGAGTTTTAATAAATTCAATGGACCCGACATATTCAACCCCTTTGTAATTCGATTCATGCAAAGTGCCCAAAAAATTCCCTCCACCATATAGCAAAAATTAGAAGATGGTATCAGACAGAGAAAGCTCACATGACCTCAGGTGCGTCCATGCAAGCTTCCCCATAACAACTTATAGCTATCACATCACAGAGCGCAGAATATCAGGAGGACTTATCATAGCCTGTATAAAAACCAAGGCAGGAAATGTGGCAGCCATTTCAGGATGATTTTGGATATTGAGAGGACTTCAGCGCTCGCAGCTCAACTATTGCGATAGGGAAAGCCCTAAAACAAGTGTCAAATACTGCAGACAGTGATTGTCATTTACCCCTTTAAGACCATTGACATACCCATACATCATAGTTGGAAAGGGGTTCCCGACCTTTGATGTATGGGCACGTGGTGGCAATCATGCAGGCACAGGAGCTGTGTCCACCCGTACTCTGCCGAGAGCTTAAGTTAAAGCTGAGACCCAGTTTTCACTGCCAGAGGTGGCTCCTGCCCCGGGCATTTTAACTCCCTAATTGCTGCAATCTATATCGATCGCAGCATTTAGAAGGCTGGGAGAAGGAGGGAGCTCCCTCTCCCATCTGATCGGCGCCCCCGCAAAGTCATTGTGAAGGCCTGATCATTGCTATAGCAACCTGAGGTCATCATAACAACATCGAGTCACCCAGTGTGAGGAGCTGGTCTTGTTTTAAAGACTATTGGACCAATGGACATAGAACGGAGTTCACGGCTCAAAGTGATGCAGACTTTTGCCAGCACGGAGCACCGGTTATGTCAATCTTATTGTTGTGTTTTATTAGAGATTTGCTTACTGTGTTTTATTAGAGATTTGCTTGCTCGTCAATTCAGTCTCAGAAATCAATGGTTCCATTCAGTGACAGTAAGCAGAGGAAGATATGCAGGATGGATATATAATAAATATAATAATATATATAAAGCAATCATTCCATTAATCTCGTTAGTGTCTCAGAGGCCTTAAGCCATTGTTCTCCCAGCCACTAATCCCATTGTGTGGATGGGGTTAGTAGACCCAGGGAAGCCCTTACCACAGGGAGTCTCACATGCAGTCCCAGGTGATGGGTTCGGCCTGACAAAAAATTCCTCCACTAATGCACAGTTAGCTTTGGGAGGGAGGGTGTGAACACTTCTTCCCATTCAGGGGGCTGATCCCAGAGAGGGAGAAATAAACAGCAAGTTTAACCAGGAAGTGTAAAATGAAGGGGGAGGATCTAGGCTGAGGTCCTATTGTCCTATGGACTATGGAGTTTGGAGATCGGTTGCCGACTGGGCTGGATAAACGTGCTGTTTGACAGGCTATCCCTGCATGTGTCACAGCTGTCTAACAGATGTGACACATGCAGCCACGGCAGCTGTTACTGAAATGCCGAGCACGCCAAACCTACTCGGTGAGTACCTCACTATTAAAAATGCTCACTACACCCTTAGATGAATTCCTCAAGAGGTGTAGTTTCCAAAATGGAGTCTCTTGTGGGGGTTTCTGCTGTTTTGGCATGTCAGGGGCTCATTAACTATGGAATGGCATCCACAATCTATTCCAGCCAAAATTGCGCTCCAAAATTCAATTGGTGCTCCTTCAATATCGAGCCCTGCCATGTGGCCCAAAAAATAATTGAGTATAATTTAGTATACTCAGGATATATCTCTCAACATATTTTGTGGTCAATTTTCTCCTGTTACCTTGTGAAAAGGAAAAATCTGAGGCTAAAGCAATATTTTTGTGGGAAAAATTTATTTTTTAATTTTCATGGCTGAACATTATAAAATTCTGTGAAACACCTGTGCATTCAAGGTGTTCACCACACTTTAGATAATTCCTTGAAGGGTGAAGTCTCCAAAATGAGGTCACGTATGTGGGATTTCCACTGTTTAGGCACATCAGGGGCGACATTGCGTCCGCTATCGATTTCAGCCAATTTTGAGCTCCAAAAGTCAAATGGTGCTCCTTCCCTTCTGAGCCTTGCTATGCACCCAAACAGTAATTTTCCACCACATATAGGATATCAGTGTACTAAGGAGAAATTGCACAATGAATTGTATTGTTAATTTCCTACTGTTATCCTTGGGAAAATGAAAAATTTGGCCCTAAAGCAACATTTTGTGGAAATAATGTGTTTTTTTTTATTTTCACTGCTCAAAGTTATATAAAATTCTGTGAAGCACCTGCAGGTTCAAGGTGCTTACTCCACCTCTAGATAAGTTTTTTGAGGGGTGTAGTTTCCAACATGGAGTCACTTCCACTGTTTAAAGTACACTCTGCACCCCATCTTGACTGAAAAATAACAGAAATGTAGAAATTTTTGCAAATGTATTAAAAAAGAAAAACTGAAATATCACATGGTCAGAAGTATTCAGACCCTTTGCTCAGTATTGAGTAGAAGCCCCCTTTTAAACTAATACAGCCATGAGTCTTCTTGGGAATGATGCAACAAGTTTTTCACACCTGGATCCTTCTGGTGCGCCATTGCACCCAGTACAGATCCTTGTGGTCCCATTGCTCGTAGTAAACATTCTTGTGATCCCCACTGCACCCAGTACAGATCCTTGTGGTGCTCCACTGCTCCTAGTACAGATCCTTGTGGACCCCACTGCTCCCAATACAGATCCTTGTGGTGCTCCACTGCATCCTGTACAGATCTTTGTGGTGCTCGACTGCTCCCAATACAGATCCTTGTGGTCCTCATTGCTCCCAGTACAGATCCTTGTGGTCCACACTGCTCCCAGTACCCATCCTTGTGATCCCCACTGCACCCAGTACAGATCCTTGTGGTCCCATTGCTCATAGTAAACATCCTTGTGATCCCCACTGCACCGAGTACAGATCCTTGTGGTGCTCCACTGCTCCTAGTACAGATCCTTGTGGACCCCACTACTCCCAATACAGATCCTTGTGGTGCTCCACTGCATTCTGTACAGATCTTTGTGGTGCTCGACTGCTCCCAATACAGATCCATGTGGTCCCCACTGCTCCCAGTACAGATCCTTGTGATCCCCACTGCACCCAATACAGATCCTTGTAGTGCTCCACTGCTCCTAGTACAGATCCTTGTGGACCACACTGCTCCTAATACAGATCCTTGTGGTGCTCCACTGCTCCCATAACAGATCCGTGTGGTCCCCACTGCTACCAGTATAGATCCTTGTGGTCCCCACTGCTCCCAGTACAAATCCGTGAGGTGCTCCACTGCACCCAATTCAGGTCTGTGTAGTCCCCACTGCTCCCAATACAGATCCTTGTGGTCCCACTGCTCCCAGTACAGATCCTTATCTTCCCTACTGCTCCCAGTATAGATCCTTCTGGTGCTCCATTGCACCCAGTACAGATCCTTGTGGTCCCATAGCTCCTAGTAAACATCCTTGTGGTCCCCACTGCTACCAGTACAGATCCTTGTGATACCCACTGCACCCAGTACAGATCCTTGTGGTCCCCACTGCTGCCAGTACAAATCCGTGAGGTGCTCCACTGCACCCAGTTCAGATCTCTGCAGTCCCCAATGATCCCAACACAGATCATTGTGGTCCCCACGGCTCCTAGTACAGATCCTTGTGGTCTTTACTGCTCTTGGAACAGATCCTTGTGGTCCCCACTGCTCCCGGTACTGATCATTGTGGTCCCCATTGCTTCTGGTATTGATCCTTGTGGTCTCCACTGCTACCACTGCAGATCCTTGTGGTTCCAACTGCTACCACTGCAGATCCTTGTGGTTCCAACTGCTACCACTGCAGATCCTTGTGGTTCCAACTGCTACCAGTACAGATCCTTGTGGCGCTCCACTGCTCCCAGTACAGATCCTTGTGGCGCTCCACTGCTCCCAGTACAGATCCTTGTGGTCCCCACTGCTCCCAGTACAGATCCTTGTGGTCCCCACTGTTCCCAGTACAGATCCTTGTGGTCCCAACTGCTGATCCTTGTAGCCCACACTGTTCCCAGTAGAGATAGTTGTGGTCCCCACTGCTGATCCTTGTTGTCTCCACTGATGACTTTATCCCATTTAGAGAATATACTATTTTCTGTCTTTTAACCAGTTTTTTTTACCCATGTGCATGTAGTGTTCCTTGTCCCGTCTTCTTAAGCTTTTCTTTGACCTCAGCTAATTATTCACATTTACTTGCAGATAAGTAGTTTAGAGGACTCTCAAAGCCTCAATTTCATTTTTGCTGCCAAAATTGGGTTTAATGGACACCATTATTTTTACCCTTTAACCTATGCACTGGGATCTGGACTTTTGCTGTAAGGAATAATAATAATAATAATAATAATAATAATAATAATTATAATAATAATAAGGCGTCCCCAAGTAAAGACCTCTGGAGTAGGTACAAATGAGATAGAGAAATACCAATGGAGATGATAGATATGGATAAAACATCGACACGTTTCAGGTGAGTACATCCTTAGTCGATGTTTTATCCATATCTATCATGATATTTTAACATTGCACTGAATTTTGTACTCATTGACGCTTAATAAAGCAACCTTCATTATTGTGGAGCTGGACTTTTCCCTTCATTGGACTTTCCTCCGTCAAGGTATAGACGCCGACGCTGCTCCGATAATTCAGCATGCGGGTGAGCTAGATCTCTATCTTTTCTACCCACTAGGAAATGCAACAGAGCCATGTGAGGTATCCGTGGTTGACAAGATTGAGGTTAAATACTACACCAAAAACTTAGAATACATGAAACATTATGGCCTCAATTCATTATTGTTGTTTCTCCAGTTTTCTGGCTTCAGTATTTGCTCCTTATTCTCTATACATTTTCCAATACTTTTTAAGTTGACTTTCATTTTTGTCTTTTTTTTTTTAATTTTTCCTTGACAACTTTGCTTATTAGGTTATATTTCAACAGGTTCATGAAAGCTACTTTTGCCAAATGTCATGTTTTTTTGGTGCATCTCACTCCAGTTCCTTCCTTGAGTAATTTTCCAGTAAGAATTTTTAAATTTGTCGCATTTTTGTGACTTTTTAAAGGATTTACGACTTTGGAAGCTAAAATGTGTCCAGAATTATGTAATCCATTTTTGAAAAAGAGTTCAGCATGAGCTTGAAATGCGTAATAAAGCTACTATGAAATGCTTCGAAAGTGTGGAACGACTACTTCTACCTCAGCAGCGCGGTCAACCATCAACCATCTACTTTTACTCCTCAAAAACTAGTTCAATCACAAAAATGAAGATCATTTTTGATTTTGCACCAGATTAATGAATGGCGTGCAGCATGAAGAATTTGGCGCAAAGAAAACATCAATAAAGACGAGACCAAAAAAGAAGAGTGACTTCAATAAATCGTGATAAATTGGGCCCGATGTATGTAGAGACTCCCACTTTATTTCTTGACAGATTGTCTATTTGGTGTGGCACAATGCCGAAGAAAAGCCAAAGGGCCAGTGAGCTTTACCTAGCACTACATTACCCAGAACTTTTTGGCAGGAGACTGTAGTAGGACCCTCAAGTATATACCATCATTGTTTCTGGTGGGAACACCTGTCTTTTATAATACAGATGAGATGACTGGCTGATATTATAGGATCAGGTCAAATGCTGGTCAAGAATTTTTGCTCATTACTTGGAAAATACTGCCGGTCAACTCAGCTCCGATAAAACGGCGGGTTCATACTAAATCAAAACCTTAAGGGTTTAGGTAAACGAAAATATGTCGAAGTCAAAGGACAAAAAGATAAAACAAACTAATTTCACTAAATATGTTCAATAATGTAATATATTTTTCGAAGACTTGAACCGAGTTGGCTCCTAGCCCAGAAATAACTTTAGCGGATCAATTAGTCCCCGAGGAGATAATGTTTACAGCAAGGAGGATGTACAGCCATGACTTCTCCGAGGCTCTTCAAGATTTTTCCAGGTTTCCACATTTTGATTTGAATTGAAGCAGATCATTGAAAAATATTTAAAGAAAAGGCCTCATTGGCCGCCCCTGGGGTGAGCGTGGGGCAGCCAAAGTAAGCACATCCAGCAAACAGCCATTTGTTTTCCTAGGAATTAGCGAAGAGAGATAAAGCAAGGTTATCCAGTTTTCTTTCTGCATTGTTTTTTCTCATAATACACAGCACGTGGATGGAGTGAGGAGCGGAATTACAAATTATTGACATGCCCCAGACCCCCCAAAAATAGAATGATTTTGGATATTATCTTTATAAATACAGCTCAAAAAGATAAATAATAAAAGGTCAAATTTCCTTTTCCCCAGGATTTTATAAACAGTGGGTTTATGTAGAGTTAAGATGTATTAGGACGCGCTCCGACTCACTCTCTGCTGCTTTGTGTTGTTGCAGCCTGCGGCTCGAATTCCGACTGTTTGCCAAGTTTTTCATTGCTGAGATTCTTAATGTAAATCTCTGATGGCTCTATTGCTTCTATTCCTGATTTTGCAAAAATATGGACTGAGAATTGATCAGAGAAATCTGAAAACAATTTGGTAACTTTAGAGAAAAGAGATGTCCCCTGGAGGTCAGGGCTTATTTCATTAAATAAACAGCGAAAGAAAAAACTTAAGACAACCCAAAAATATTCCCCATTTACATAAGAGGACAGAGAAGATAGATGTGTAGACCTTGCCTTCAGTGACCCTGCACCCTGCTGTTCTCAGCACTCAACACTCAGTAATGAGATGCCTAGTAATTTATGGGCTCAGCAGAGTCTAAGGACCACACCACCTAATGAATGAAAGTGCCCAGGATAAATTAGAGTGTCCTAGCACTAGAGTCAGGGTGTGTGCACATGCTGAGTATTTGTAGCAGATTATTCGACAGCAAAAACCAGAGTGTTGGCCGGAAAAACGCTCTAATTTTTGATAATTTTTCCCATTAATTTGAATAGGTGAAAAGCGCTGCAAAAATTCAGAAAGAATTGACATGCTGCAGATTTGAAAAAAAAAATGCTTTGAAGGTTATAGAAGTTCACACTCCTTGTTAGCCATGAGAGCACACACGGGGATTCGGTTCTTGTATTTAAACTGTGAGTGTTTATGAAACTGGCACAGCTACCAAAGAAAACAAAAACATCCTTTCCTTGGGATAAAGGTAAAAACAAACAAAATAGTTCACCCATTTAACGTAATGTCCACTTTCAGTCAGCCCCTAGCTGAGACTGACAAGCATACAACAGGTCTTTCCTCCTTCCACCCAAAGACAGACTGATGCAGCTGAGCTGCCTTAAATAGTCCCTTCAAAACCTGGAATGGATGGCCAGTCCCACCCAGCTCTTCTGATCGCTCCTAAAGCCCGGACCTAAAAATTTCGGTCCCATTAAAAAATTCTCTCAGCAACTTACGTCTGCTGAAGCCTTCGTCTCCGGGACCTACATCATTGAGGCTAGCCCCTTCAGTGACACATACCTCCCATTCAAGAATATGTCAGCTGCTTCTCTACAAGCTTCAAATCAGCAATGAAAAATTAAGTAGCATGTGCATGAGATTTTAGAAATCTCATTCACTTTGCTGATACTGTGAAACTCTGCTTATTTTATGAAAAAAGGTGTCAAAAACACAGCAATTTCTAAAGATGATGCTTAACAAAGTGCCATTGAGGCATAATTGATTCTCTCAACTGTGAATGTCATAATAGTTATTCCGTACTCTAAAAGCATGCTATTAATAGTGTATGGGGACTAAAGAAGTCCCCTATATGTTGTAAAATGATTGCTATTCATTTGTACTTTAGTGCACCTTTGCTTTCTGGTCCAGTGATAATACATTATAAATAGCCATAAATGTACTTCAAAGCTAATTGCTGGCCACAACAGTGATACATCTCAATTTCTGATTTTGATTTTCTGAGCTGGCATTTATGGTAAACTCTGGTGTGTAAAAAATGGTATCACAAAGCACACACCAGTAAAGAAAAGGTTTGCATTGGAACAGGATTTCTATGGGCAGAGAATTATTTATTTTCAAGCAGTCCAAGTTCTTAGATTGTTTTTTTTTTTTCGTTTCTTGGCTTTGTATAAAATTTCCTTAGCGATTTTAGGGCTTTAGTCACAACCACAATGTAATCCTGAATATTACAATGACAGTTCACCTTTTACTTAACTCATCTTCAGATAGATTTTCAATGATTTCCTGCTAATCTTGTCTTCCATTCAACGACAAACATTTATTTTCATGCTAAGTTCAGCTTATCTTGGTGTAGTCCACATCTATCGTCCTGAAATCAAGATTCCAGATCACAAACTTTTTATTTAAGTTCTTTACTCACACCTCAGTCTTAGAAATCAAGGTAACACATCTCTTCATTCAAGTTTCTAGTTTGCCAATATATTTCTGTTATTTATGTTTGAGCCACTTCTCTGTAAGAAAGTATGGCTATACTTCACTTCAATTAACTTGCTACAAAATACTGTTTACATACATCAATAGTATTAAACTTAACTCTGCAAGCAAGTTATCAGTTTGCCTATTCATATATTACTCCTGAGTGTAATCACATCACTGGAAGATAAAATCAATTTGCCATTTCATCTCTGTGATTAACCATTTGTCTGCAGCAAGTTCTGGTTTCTCTTTTCATCCACTGTTCCAGTGTATACTCTTACAACCTGCTTTGCTTCTTCTGTTCTACAGGCTCCACTTGTTTGCATACCACCTGCATACACTCTGTCCCGGTCCTCGCTGACCCATTTGAGTGTCACTAAAATTGTCAATAGACACTAATTGATTAGTCATCCAAAAAATGTTGACCACAAACAGTTGACACCATGTAACTGGCTAAATGCTTAGCAATTTTACCTTGCAGAAATGAGGCCCTGGAGTACAATTCAAACAAAGGCAACATCTGCGTGGAATTTATAGAATATTTTCTCTCCATGTTTATGTGGATTTGCTCTGGTTTCCTCCAAGACTCCATAAACACCGAAACCTGCCCCAAAGTGGGTAAGTCTGCCAAGTTTAGGGCATTCTCTGTAGAGTTTAAGGCTGACCAAAATGGGACATTATCATCTACATTACACCAACACAATGTTGGTGAGTATGATGGATGCACGGGTTAAGAGTGCCAACATGGCAGCCACCATAAGAATTTCCAAGGAGTATTTTACATTACAAATGTAGATGTTATTGGGTACAATAACCCAATTTACAAGCCCCATTTTTTTATTTTTATTTCCACATTACATGAATGGTAACATTTGATAAGCTTGGATGGGGAAACCTCCAGACTGAAAAAACTACAGATGGGACACGTCAACGTCTTCATTGTGCCGCTTAGGAGCAGGGCATGGGCTCGCTGTAACCTTTGCACACTTTCAGCAGTGGAATAGTGGGATGTCTGCCTGGAGAGATCCTCGCTGCTAATTCTGACTTGCTGTTTGTTTAATGGAAAGGTTATGCTTATTATTCAGTCTAAGATAAATTTCCTCAAAGTGTTTATGTTTCAAACCATAGGCGTCAAAGCTCGCTCAAACACACAGCGTGCCGTGTCCAGGCTGCTTCTTACATTCCCGTCCCTGGTGGAAAAGAGTGAGGAAAGTGCTACCCTCTAAGGCGAGAGATCCAATTCCTGTTTGTTTTTAGAAGATACTGTTATTTTTTTTCTTTAGCAAAGAGGTTCTATGATTTATGGGCCAATTCATAAAATAAATGCATGACTCAGGTGTGAGCTACAAATCATAGCATAGTTTCCTGGGGTCAGAGAGGCGGCAAATTCCTTATGGATTGGCCCTTGTAAATACACTTTCTGGAGGAGAATCAGGAGGGACTCTCTTAGTTCTGGTCTCCTAAAGCCTTTCCTATTTTCTTAACTATAATCCTGCTCTTTATTCCTGTATTTGCGGCGGATTTTTTTTTAATCCCATTTGTAGATCGTATTCCTACTCTATTGATTTAAGGCTTCCGGTGTGAAATCGGGATGACAAACTGTAGGTTAATTTACGTTATTAAAAATCATTTGGATATTTTACTGATTTACTGTTGGGTATGTTTTAGATTTAAAAAGATGGGAAAGAACCAAGAGAAATGTGCACTGTTATTAATGACAAACACAATAATAGGAAAATAATAGTCATTCCGGTCTTTACTGATGGTCATTGTCAGATGGTGCTTGTTAAAACAAGCAATTTGTAATCGCCTATTAGAATTTGCAGTCGTTCATGAGATATTAACATCTTTTCTTTTATAGCTCATTGCCGAGGAAACCGACCACTGCTGCTGTCTAGCTTGTGAGGACTGTGCTGAAGCTGGCCAGGATTAGAAAGTGAAAAACAGCACTTACAAGCTCAAGAGAAAAAAGCTTGTAAGCACCGTGCAATCTATGCATCGGTGGACGGTCTCCAAGGCAATGAGCTGTAAATAGCAGAAAAGTGATATTATCTCAATCACGGCTGAACATTTTAATAAGCATTGAATTGCAAAGTTGCTTTTATTTATAATCACTATCCAATAATATCCATCATTTATGAAGACGGGAATAACCCTTTAATCACAGTGATCTTTGATTCCTGTCATTTTAAAACTTTAAATACATGGATGAAGGCATGAGTATGAAGAGAGAAGGTCGCTCCTCCTTTGACTGTGTCCTTGGAAATCTCTTAGTAGTCTCAGACTTTGCATGGGCAAACAGTTCAGGGTCCATTGAAGGACCTAGAGGATGTCTGACCATAAGCCCCATTTGTATGCTACTAGCTCATATGGTGTCATATAGAAGTCACCTCCCAAAAACGTATATTCGGCAGAATACTTCTTTAGCATTGCAGATAATATCTGTGCCGTAGTAGATATTGGGGGATTACAGTGTGACTGTATTCCGGTTTTGTAGCATCTATTATCGATGCACCCTATCCCTCATTTAAGCTTTCCTTTTTTTTCCCCTGATGAGCCCCACATTCAAGGAGGGGGGGCGAAACGCGTAGGGATTATGGGAACGATTTTTTTTTTTTGGACATTTGATCCATTGGTATATTTTCATATTGAAGTGAAACCTGCTGCACTGATGTCTTTTTGGATATATATTAACTCTTTCCTCTGGTGATCGCATCGTTGAATTTGATCTCTACAAACTGAATATTTTTGGATCAACAAGTGGAACTTGCCTTTACACCAGCCTGAACATTTCTTGGATGCAACAAGATAAGTCCATCGATTTTTATTACATGTATACATGTTTTTTCTGACTAGCAGCGTTTTTTTCTCATTGGATTTTCTTTATTTGGGACATTGTCATTTTTGTATCCATCAGCACCTCTAATATCATCTATATTTGGTGATTACTGGACTATTATTTTGCTTTACACTGGTCATCTGATATGGCTTTTTGAAAAAACTCTGGACTTTATATTTATTTCAAGATTTAATTGGACTTTTTTTTTTTTTTTTGAGTCTTACATGACTCTGCATGCTGGTGGACTACATTTCCATACGCCTCAATTTTTTTTTACTTATTGGGGTGCTAGTATTACTGTGGACATTTAGCTTTCTATATGCCATTGATGTCATTATTGGATATTTGCTGAATACGCTACTGAGGACGCTGTTTGCAAAATTCATATGTATACTCATTAAATTGCATTATTAAGGTTCCTTGGGGACTAGGTGAAGGATAGCCGTGGTACAGTGGGGGCACTATTTGAATATTGGGGGCTGATATACTCCACTGCCAAAAAGGGATTAGTCTATTATCCCGTATAGCGTATTATTTACGGCCTAGCTGACACTATTTCTATTCCTTTTTCACCTTTATATCCCTCTATGTCTCCTTTCTTATATGTTAGTTTGTCCCAAATGTACTATTGAGTACATTATTTTAGTGTGTTTAAATTAAAAGTTAATTTTTAATGGGTAATTGTCTTTTTTGGTAGATAATCTTTATTTACCCTCCTTCCAACGTATGTTGGTTATTTTCTGGTATTTGGGATTACATTGTCCACATCCGATTATCACTATGATGTTACACACCTGTCCCGGGTCCGGACTTTGCTCATTTCGTCTCGGTTTGCTGAACGCTGTTGTGCTCCACGTCTGGCCTAGTGGCCTGGCATGCTCCCATGTCATCGTCTGCCGAGGTCTATATAAGGCCCCCAAGACACACACCTCTGTCTTGGTATTAAGACTTTTAGTTCTCTTCTGTCCCATCTGTCTGTGGCCTCCAGTGCTCCCAATATTATTATTATTTATTATTATAGTGCCATTTATTCCATGGCTCTTTACATGTGAAAAGGGGTATACATACATGAACTATTACAAAGATCTTTAACAAAACGTGACGACTGGTACAGGAGGAGCGAGGACTCTGCCCGCGAGGGCTCACAATCTACAAGGGATGGGTGGGGATACAGTAGGTGAGGGTAGAGCTGGTCGTGCAGCGGTATGGTGGAGCCAGGGTTACTGCAGGTTGTAGGCTTTTCGGAAGAGGTGGGTCTTCAGGTTCCTTTTGAAGGCTTCCACGGTAGGCAAGAGTCTGATGTGTTGGGGTAGAGAGTTCCAGAGTAGGGGGGACGCACGGGAGAAATCTTGTATGCGATTGTGGGAAGAGGAGATAAGAGGGGAGTAGAGATGGAGATCTTGTGGGGATCGGAGGTTACGTGCAGTTATGTACCGGTAGACTAGGTCAGAGATATAAGGAGGAGACAGGTTGTGGATGGCTTTGTATGCCTGGATTAGGGTTTTGAACTGGATTCTCTGGGCTATGTGGAGCCAGTGAAGAGATTGACAGAGGGGAGAGGCCGGGGAATAGCGTGGAGACAGGTGGATTAGTCGGGCAGCAGAATTTAGGATAGATTGGAGGGGTGTAGGAGTGTTGGAGGGGAGCCAACAGAGCAGGAGGTTGCAATAGTCGAGGCGGGAGATGTTGAGGGCGTGCACTATTGTTTTTGCAGATTCGTGGTTGAGGAATGTGCGGATCCGGGAGATATTTTGGAGTTGGAGTCGGCAGGAAGTAGAAAGGGCTTGGATATGTGGTTTGAAGGAGAGATCAGAGTCCAGGGTTACCCCAAGGCAGCGAGCTTGAGGGACTGGGGAGAGTGGACAGCCATTGACGTTGATAGATAGGTCAGGTGGGGGGGATGAATGAGATGGCGGAAAGATGATGAATTCTGTTTTATCCATGTTAAGTTTTAGAAATCTGTCAGAGAAGAAGGATGAGATAGCGGACAGACATTGTGGGATTTTGGTTAGTAGGGAGGAGATATCGGGTCCAGAGAGGTAGATCTGTGTGTCGTCAGCATAGAGGTGGTACTAAAAGCCATGAGACTCTATGAGTTGTCCCAGGCCAAAGGTGTAGATGGAGAAGAGTAGGGGTCCAAGGACTGAACCTTGGGGGACATCGACAGATAGGGGGTGAGATGAGGAGGTGGTGTGTGAGTGGGAGAGACTGAATGTCCTGTCTGTTAAGTATGAGGAGATCCAAGATAGAGCAAAGTCTTTGATGAAAAGAGATGAGAGAATCTGTAGTAAGAGGGAGTGGTCCACCGTGTCAAAAGCAGATGAAAGGTCTAGGAGGAGGAGGACAGAGTAGTGTCGCTTAGATTTGGTGGTTAGTAGGTCGTTGGTGACTTTAGTCAGGGCAGTTTCAGTAGAATGATGTGGTCAGAAGCCAGATTAGAGGCCGTCAAAGAGAGAGCAGGAGGAGAGGAGGGAAGACAGTTGAGAACGGACGTGTTGTTCCAGTAGTTTTGAGGTGTAAGGGAGAAGTGATATGGGGCCATAGCTAGTCAGTGAGGATGGGTCAAGGGGGGGCTTTTTCAGGATGGGCGTGATCAAGGCATGTTTTAAGCATGAGGGGAAGACACCAGTTGTTAATGACAGGTTGAAAAGGTGGGTAAGGGTTGGGATGAAGACTGTGGAAAGGTTGGGGATGAGATGGGATGGGATTGGGTCAAGTTCACAGGTGGTGAGGTGTGATTTGGAGAGTAAAGAGGAAAATTGGTCTTCCGTAATGGTGGAGAAGCTGGTTTTGGAGGAGGAGCATTGAGTAGGTGTGAGGAGGGGCTGGGGGACTTTAGACAAAAGCTTTGTCTGATGGTGTCAATCTTCTGCTTAATGAGGCAAAGTCTTAGGCTGAGATGAGAGGAGGGGGCAGGCGCTGGGGGACATAGGAGAGAATTGAAGGTGTTGAATAATTGTTAGGGGTTGTTAGACAGGAAGGATATGAGAGATGAGAAGTATGTTTGTTTTGAAGCAGTGAGTGTGGATTTGAAGGTAATGAGGGACTGTTTGAATGCGATCAAGTGCTCATTGGAGAGGGACCTTTTCCATCTACGCTCACCACCCTGGAGGCACGTCGCAGCTCTTTGGTTAGGCTGGTATGCCAGGGTTGCCTGTTGATTGTGCAAGCTTCGGTATGTGTGAGGGGGCGACCGAATTGAGAGCTGCAGCTGTTGTGGTGTTGTATAGAGCGGCAGCAACATCCACGTCATGTAAGGAATTGATGTCTGTAAGAGGGAGGAGTGATTCAGAGAGAGTGTAGATCAAGGTGTTTAAGATTTCTGTGAGGATATGCAAGTTTGTGGAGTGGGGATTGTTGCCCTGGAAAGGAGAGGGTAGAGAATGTAAGTAGGTTGTGGTTAGATAGTAGGAGAGGTGAATTAGAGAGATTAGATAGGGAACAGAGGCGGGTGAAGATGAGGTCCAGTGTGTAGCCATCTTTGTGGGGGCAGAAGACCATTGAGCAAGGCCGAAGGAGAAAGTGAGAGATAGAAGCCTAGAGGCAGCTGAGAGAGAAGTGTCAATGGGGATGTTGAAGGCACCCATGATGATAGTGGGGATGTCAGCGGAAAGGAAGTGAAGTAGCCAGGTGGTGAAATGGTTTTAGAAGGTGGTGGCAGGTTCAGGGGGATGGTAGATGACAGCCAGTTGGAGGTTGGAGGTGGAGTAGATGCGCACACAGTGCACCCCAAAAGAGGGGAGAGTAACGGAGGGTGGCAGTGAGATTTGGTTGAAGGAGCAGTTGTCTGACAGGAGAAAACCTACCCCTCCACCATGCTTGCCATTGGAGCGGGGTGTGTGGGAAAGGTGGAATCCACCATACGAAAGTGCAGCAGGAGAGACTGTGTCAGAGGAGGTGAGCCAGGTTTCAGTGATGCCGAGGAAGGAAAGTTTGTTATTGGTGAAGAGATCATGGATGTAGGAAAGTTTGCTACAAACAGAGCGAGCATTCCATAGAGATCCTGATATTGGGGCTGGGGATGGGGGGGCTGGGCGGATGTGTATGAGGTTAGAAGGGTTGTGAGAGTTTGTGATGGATCGTGGATAGGAGGTGGAAGTGACTATAGGTATGTGGTGAGGAGGGCCAGGATTAGGGGAGATGTCAGCAGCATTGAGGAGTAGAAGAGAAAGTGTTAGTAGGCGGGAGCAGGAGAGACCATGAGATGGCTGTCTGTGCTTAGAGACACAGGATTGAATGTTGTGGAACAGATATGAGAAGGAGGTGACATGAATGGGGAGAATGGAGGGAGATATGAAGAGTTCGTTGCTGGGTGTAGGTGGTTGTAAAAAGTGAAGGATTATAAAAGAGAGAGTGAAAACAAAGACAAACATTGTTTACAGTGTCCAAGTATCCAGTTACCTTCAGTACCCTTCAGCTTCAATTCAGGAATAATTCAGATCTCACACTTAAGCAATACACACTAAAGGCAATGCACAGTAGACTACCTGCTCCATATCTGCTTCCCGGTGTCCTGTCTGTCTGTGGCCTCCAGTGCTTCCAATATCTGCTCCATATCTGCTTCCCGGTGTCCCGTCTGCCTGCATCCTCCAGTGTTTGCAATATCTGCTCCATATCTGTTTTCCAGAGTACCATCTGTCTGTGGCCTCCAGTGCTTCCAATATCTGCTCCATATCTGCTTCCCAGTGTCCCATCTGTCTGTGGCCTCCAGTGCTTCCAATATCTGCTCCATATCTGCTTCCTGGTGTCACGTCTGACTGCGTCCTCCATTGTTTGCAATATCTGCTCCATATCTGCTTCCCGGTGTCCCGTCTGACTGCGTCCTCCATTGTTTGCAATATCTGCTCCATATCTGCTTCCCGGTGTCCCGTCTGACTTCTTCCTCCAGTGCTTCCAATATCTGCTCCATATCTGCTTCCCAGTGTCCCTTCAGACTGCTTCCTCCAGTGCTTCCAATATCTGCTCCATATCTGCTTCCCAGTGTCCTCTCTACCTGTGGCCTCCAGTGCTTCCAATATCTGTGTCATATCTGTCTTCTCTAACTGCGGCCTCCAGTGCTCATATCTTCTTCCTGATGTCCTCTCTTACTGTGGTCTCCAATGCTTCCAGTACCTATTTCCAGCTGCACCGCTGCCCATGGGCCTTGTGCCCACCCGTGCCAAGGACTTGGAAGAGCCACCTCACTAAATGATCTGAAATATATAGCATTGCATTAACAGAGTCTAACATTTTGTCTATAAATGTATAGCATCATTCAAAATAGTTGGTATAGGCCACTAAAAAAAATAAAAAAATAAAAATGTACTGTTTTTTATTACATTTTGCAAAAAAAAGACAAAACTGCTAAAATTGATTTCTCGTCTGCATTATAGACTTCATCTATAGTAGACATGTCCAAACATGAAAGGGTAAAAGTGAACCAAAATCATAATTTGTCAGTGCAAATAGTGGCAAACTATAAAGTCAAATTTTCCAAATTGAATGTTGGGCTTCTTAACTGGAGCAGTCCTATAAAAGTCAGATAAGTCCTTCTCCAACTTAAAGGGTACAAATATGGTTACTAGTGCGATTGTTTTATATGCACAAATACCTAAATCACCTGGAGAATAGAAATAAAGGTAACATCTGCGTGACAGTGTGGCAAATCAGGGATGTTCATGGGCGAAGCCGATTTTTTGTCGCGAACAAGCCGAAACCCCAAACACAAACTCGAATTTTGAAATGCCAAACAAATTCGCTCAACACTAGTGGTCGCTACGCGAAATCAATACTCTCTAGGCGCATGTCAAGGTCCTCTCACCCAGTCAACCAAAACAATTATTTGACTAATGAGGGGCAAGAACCCTGAAACAGTTAACTACAGAAGTCTTTTCTTATTGAGGAAGGACTTTGGTTTGGTCAAATATCCAAAATCATGTGGCAAAGTTTGTTAAAGGGTCAATGTTGACTTTTACAGTTTCTACGTCAATGAAGTAAATTGTTTTCTGGAAATGTTAATATTGTTGATATTTCAGCATAATATGGGGCAATCCTGTTCTTGTGAAATCTTAAGTGTTTATGATAAACTATATGATTAAGGTGATGTAAGATGTAACGTGGCGTTCCGTCTTGGAGAAAAGTGCATGTTTCTGCAAAATTGTACAAATCCATCCAAGTGAGAACATCAGTTAAGTCTTTAATCTGTCGAAGTACATGAAGCTTCTAAGCCTTTCATGGTTTCTTCAGTGTGTAGGCTTCATGTTCGGTGCAACCATCAATTATCTCATAAGTTTGCGGTTTTGTTTAGAGAAAAAAGAAGTCATATTCATGGCATTGTTACATTTCATTTCCACTGTTCAATTCTCCTATTCCAGTTGGATTAATGCTGACTTGGATTAGCAAACTGCTAAAGAATGTTGGCCACCGAATTTGCTCTGTAATTTCTTGCTGTGTTCTGAAGTCTTAACTATTGGTTGCAAACCACCTTTGGAATTCAATCTTGAAAGCTTTTTTTTTCACCCTATTCCCAACAAGTGCACCAAGGCCAAGCAGAATGAGCAAGAAAGCAACTAAAAATACCACAGTTCAAGAGGTCAACGGCTGAGAAAACACTAAAATGTCCATGGAACTCATGATGCGCTACTCAAGTAATGCCGA
The DNA here is from genome assembly GCF_046119375.1 of Phyllobates terribilis. Classification (NCBI taxonomy): domain Eukaryota; kingdom Metazoa; phylum Chordata; class Amphibia; order Anura; family Dendrobatidae; genus Phyllobates; species Phyllobates terribilis. The sequence goes on from NW_027362761.1 coordinate 1,211,380,289, forward strand.
GATGCCGTAGATCCAAGTCGTAAGTATAGGGTTGTCTTCCAACTAGCATTATATTTAATATCTCTGTAGTCGGATTCAAAAATTACATCTTCTTTATTAGACATGGAGCCATATGGATTGCATAGAAGACTTGGAGTGCAAAAGAAAGGCTCCTCAACAAGCAAAGGAAAAGAATAAGAACTGTCATTGGTAAACTTTATTGTCAATGTTTTTGAGGATCCTTAGTTATTTTTTCAGAAACTTTTCATAGAGGGTGCATTTTTTGTTATAGTAATCCACCGCTAAAATAGAACCTTTTTTAAGAGCAGAGGTTGACATCTATCGCTGGTTAACCTGGCAGAGCATCCATTCACTACTAAGTGTCATGCGTCTGGATTCAAACCCTTGATCCTATGTTCTGTGGTCTGCGTCTCTTACGCTGAGCCATAGCAGATTCACCTATTCTTTGGATATTTTAGTTCTGTTATTTTTGTTTCTGTCGGTTTTTTGGTAACAGGTGTTTTTCATTTACTCTGTCTGTCTGTCCTACCACCTTTCGGGTGCAGTTTTATATACCTTCCTCTGTTGGTGTTTACTGCTGGTAATAGTCTTTACTTCACACACAAGCTCAAGCTATATCGGCTCAGCTTTTAAGGAAGATACATAAAACTGCCACTAAAAATTAAATTTTATTTCAAATCTTAAAACCGACAGTAATAAAGGAAATTAAAAAGCAGAGGCCTTCGGGTTCCATCCATCGAATATTTCATGTAATATTGACAAAGAACACAACTCGGTCACAGACCTGAATGAGGTTCCCAAATTAGCACAAGTATATTACAGAGTCTAATAAATTACTACATCAATTATAAAAAAGTGTACCAGCAAAGAGATCTCCAAAACAGAAAGAAGAAGAATAGCTCTTGCTACTATGCCCAAATTATGGACTGCTTAAAGATGCTGGATCTGATTGTCCCCCAAATAAATATGTAAAGTGCAAAGTGCATGTGTAAAAGAAATCTCTTGTCTTATATAGGGACAATTAGATACACTGTGGTAAGCAATGAATTAATGAGGGCTATGCATGTATACTTACATGAAAAGGACTGGTATAGAACCTGCATACCAGTCCTTTTCATGTAAGTATACATGCATAGCCCTCATTAATTCATCGCTTACCACAGTGTACCTAATTGTCCCCATATAAGACAAGAGATTTCTTTTACACATGCACTTTGCACTTTACATATTTATTTGGGGGACAATCAGATCCAGCATCTTTAAGCAGTCCATAATTTGGGCATAGTAGTAAGAGCTAGTCTTCTTCTTTCTGTTTTGGAGATCTCTTTGCTGGTACACTTTTTTATAATTGATGTAGTAATTTATGGGGCTCTGTAATATACTTGTGCTAATTTGGGAACCTCATTCAGGTTTGTGACCGAGTTGTGTTCTTTGTCAATATTACATGACATATTCGATGGATGGAACCCGAAGGCCTCTGCTTTCCTTTATTACTGTCGGTTTTAAGATTTGAAATAAAATTTAATTTTTAGTCGCAGTTTTATGTATCTTCCTTAAAAGTTGAGCAGATATAGCTTGAGCTTGTGTGTGAAGTATTGTGAACTTGGGAAGCATTTATATTGACCTTTGTAATTTGTACTGGTGATAGTCTTTGTTGGATTCATTCACTTTGCTGTAGTTTATGTTGGTTTCAGTTGTTTCATGTGTGATTCTTTTATTTCTTAGGGAATTGCTACTCTAGCGATTCCCAATGGGGCGCCATTGAGTTATTTTGGGGTGCCACTGTAAGGCAGTGATTAATCAGGGTCAGAGGAGGACTTTTTCCCAGTCTGAACAGGGATCTGTCAGGTTAAGGTATTTGTCCCCCTGGTTTGTACGCTGTTACGAGGTAACATTTTACAGCGAAGAAGGTGAGCTATTACACAAACTGTGGCAAACAAAAACTTTTTGAAAATAGAAATGGGTGCATTAGCGCATGACTTTGAAACTCACTCTTTCTCTTGAAAGAGAGGTTTCGCACGCGGACACAGTTGAGGTTTGCATTACATCAGATTTAGAATACCTTGTGAAAGGATGAATGAGATTTATGCTAAAGTGGTGTTCTTTTGCTATTAAACTAATCTGAAAAAAAACAAAAAAAAAAACAATCTTTACCACCAGAATCCATACCCTGCTCCAAATCTGACAATGAAAATTTTAAGTTGGCTCTTGTTTCTATGAGATCAAAGAATTTTCCTCCTACTGCTACATGTAATTAATGCATAAAAGTTTCAGTACTTTGAAACATTATTACTTTTGCAAATATAAAGATACAGAATATTTTGTTATGCCAATTTTCTGATATTTATTTAGAGGAAACTTAGCAACAATTCAAATAACTAAAACCTGTCTAAACACTATTGCGAATTACAGAAATTACTCTACAACATTTGCTCCTCATTCAGTGACAACTTTTTTGCTCGTCTCTTGTCCTCCTGGATCGGATCATCTGTTACAATTTTCCAACATTGATCTGCAAGCATTGATGGATTCCAATTTCCTTGATATCTTTTCTCCATAGTCGCAATATCTTGGTGAAATTTTTCACCTTTCTCGTCATTCGCTGCTCCGCAGTTTGGTGGAAAAAGTCTAGATGCAAATGTAAGAAATTAATCTTTTTAGGATATGTTACAGCCAAGATATGTTTTGAGGAGATTTTCCACCAAGTCTTCATAGTTATCGCTCTAGAGTTTCCCAAAAAAATTGTTACCACTAATGTAAAGGCTACCCACGCAGCCCTGCAACAAACGGCAAAACTTCTCTTCTTGAAGAAGCTTACAAATCTGAGGACCAATAAAGACTCCTTCCTTTATCTTTGCTTCATTCAAACTGCCTTGTCAAAAGTCTTCATTAGGCCCAACTTGATATACAATGATGGTAATAAAATTTTATGTGGGTCACCAAGTGCTGGATGCCGGACATTGTAACTCCCTGGCTGAATTGAATGTCACAGAGGCTAGTCTCTTATTGTAGTGATGTTCTCTTGAATGACTATCCCACTCACACAGAAAGCAGCAGTTGTTTGTGTGTTCACCCTGGAGACCAAGTAAGAGGTCAACCACCTTTAAGTTACCACAGAGGGGCCACAAATGTTGGCCATAGTTCAGGTCCCTCAACAGCTGTTTCATGTTGTCATAGGTTTCTTTCATGTGGACGCATAACCAACTGGAAGTGAAGGTAGCGTACTGCCATTATGCAGCAAGACAGCTTTTAGGCTTGATTTGGATGAGTCGATGAAGAGTCTCCATTCCTCTGGATTATGCGTTATCTTCAGACCTTTCGTTAAACTGTTGACGTTGTTGCCACAAGATCACCCTCCATGAAGAAGTATTGGACAACATCTTAATCACGGTTGCGGAACAAAGAAATCCGAACATCGCATGCTAGGAGTACCCGGGAACCTAAGAGCTCAGCCTTACTCTTGGGAAGATTCAAATCTTTAAGAAGATGGTTCAGTTCACTTTGTCTTATAAGGTTTGATACAGTTGAGTTTGCTGACAGAAAGTATGAGCCGTGAGAGGAAGATGCTTCATGACACCAAGCGCCCTCTTCTTCCTCACTTGACTCGACTGAAAATATTTCTGGTGTTTTGGAACCAGTAGTTCTTCTGTATGTGGTACTGGGTGTATTGCAGATGGAAGGTTTGGATACTGTAAAGTCCATCTCTTCTTCCTTGAAACTTCTTTCTTAATGGGGACACCATGCAGGAATAGCAATTGGTCATGTCATCTGTCTGCTCTCTCCAGATCATTGGGACTGTAAAAGGCATAGATTGCCTCTTCCCATGCAACCACTGTGTAAGATGTGATGTACATCTTCTGCAGCATATGTGTGGAGTCAAACTCTCGTCCGGATCTACTATTCTGCTAGCAAATTACAGGTTGTAGGCTTTCCTTATCATAGTAGTCAAGTTTCGCCTTTCTAACGCAAAAGTGACTTCTCCGCTTATGTAGCAAAAACTATCCGCTTTGTTAATGCAAGATCGATGCATAACTGAAAAAAACATATAGAAACATGTCAATATGCTACAAAACTAAGCAAAGAAATCTTAAAAGTGTATACTTTACTCAGAGAACATTTATAAAAGTAGGTGATACAACTGTAATTAGGATGACCTCATCGGAACTGAGTTGGCGGTTTTGGATTGGTCACCCTAAGATGATAGAATTCTGAAGGCTCAATAGTCTAAATAGATGATATAATACACGAACTACTAACAATGCAATAATGATGAGGAAATAATAACACAGCACACAAAACCACTTTAAAAATTGAACTCCTATTAAAATTACCAGGAGTAGTCCACTAAGCTGACCACACTACCCTTTGAAGTGATTTTCTGAACTGGTCAAAACTTGTCAGAAGTCAGAAAACCTAAGACAAAGGGGCCACTGCATCAAAGTGCTTACGTCAGGAAACTGGGGTAAAAAACTTTGAATTAGATGTAAAATGTTTGTGCACCAAGAAGTTCTGAAAAAAATATTGCTACCTTTGGTGCTTTCACACTAGTTTGATTAAAAAAAAGTAAAAAATAAACCAAAATTACGGTCGTGAAGCTTGAAATCTACGTGGATCCTGAAGTTTTGGCCTCTGATTTATGTGAGGAAGCGGGATACAGATCTTGTGCAAATAAAATGAGGAGAGATAACAGAGCACCATAGTTCGCCAACAAAACTTCTGTATTCAGCTACCGCGTATGAAAATGATCATACTGTATCAACATAACAAAGCAACGTTGGCCCTAAGACTGGAAATAATGAGTCCAGCAAAGTCACGATCAATGTCTTAGCCAATGCAAAGTCTACTACAGCCAAAAAGATGGCTGTCATTGTGTATAGAATCCATACTGTACATAGCTGGGACACATCCAGCTTTCATTAAATCTTTAATAAAATTGTAAAATAAAAATCATAAAATGAAATTATTTCCATTCCAATATTTATCCAATGCTCACGAATTTGAGCACAATTATAGATTTGCTTTCCAGAATACCCCATATTCTAAAATGGTAGTAACTATCCCACTGTATCTAGTTGTACAGAGTTTACTTATTACAAACTTAATAACACTTCAGTGCCCCATATCTGAATAGTTATTTCCTGCCCAAGACAATCCCCAAAGTCCACAGGTATCTTCTGCGCCACTTGCTTGTTGGCACTGCAGAATACAGCCAGGTCCTTTCCATATTACAGCGCTAGAAATCCAGCTATTTATCTGTTGTTTATCTGTCACACAGATTGCATATTATTGCGCTGCAAATACTGCCATCTCTGGCCTTCAGTAAAAATTAGTTTCAGTGTGTCAGTGAAGCAATTGACATCAGTTTGCTGTTCAAAATAGTTACGTACAGGCCAGGTATTTAAAACATTTAAAACTGTGGTTTGTCCATCACACGGATCACATATAAGTTCGCACCAAATTCAGCCATTTGTAGTGGACGTGGAAGATATTGTCCTCCATTTAAAATAGGCAAGGCACGTGGCAAGAGACGGGGAGCTGGACGTGATGGTGCATGCAGAGGCCAAGGCCGCGGGCAAGCTGAAATTGTCCAGAACAAACACCCACATCTTCTTGCTCAACCTTCCTGTCTCAATTAATAGGGGACTACAGAACACCACTATTGAACACAGAGCAATGTGAAAAAGTTATTGGTTGGATAGCAGATAATGCTTCCAGTCACTTAGCCACCACCACCACCACCCTGTCTTCCACTCGGTCAAATCTCAGTAGCCGTGAGTCTGGACCGCATATTCCTCACCCTGAACCTTTTTCCTCCCACAATGCCGAGTGCCCAGAGACAACTGATCCCACAATTGGACACTCTGAAGAGCTGTTCACTCTTCCATATATAAATTCGGGTCAACTTTAAGTGGTGCAAGAGGAGGTCGCATGTAGTGATGCCCACATATTTGAGCAGCCACGGTCACATGAAGGTGATGGTGGGAAAGTGTCACAAGAGGTGGACGATGATGAGACACAATTGCCAGAAAGTCAGGAGGAGGACCAGGGTGCGGAAGTGAAAGACGAGGTGGTGGATGATATAGTAAATGACCCAACCTGGCAGGAGGACATGCAGAGCGAGGAGAGCAGCACACAGGGGGAGGGAAGCAGAGCACCCCAACAGACAGGAAGAAGCAGTTTGGTGGCCGCAGACAGAAGGCAGGCAACCGTTCCCCAGTGGCCAGTACAACTGTTTGGTCTTCCCGAGTCTGGTTGTTTTTAAAGACCTTGCTATGACCCCAAAAAGGCCATTTGCACCACCTGCCAGGCCAGCATCAGCAGGGGTAGAAAAACTACCAGCTTGACCACTACCAGCATGATTAGGCACATGGCAGCAAAGCACCTGACTTTGTGGGCCGAACCCCAGGGTCCAGGAATAGTGTCTGCGGGTTGCACCACTGCTACTTCTGCTGTTGTGCATGCAAGCCAATACCCTGTCCATGGTGCATGCGAAGATGCCTCCTGACCTGCACCTCTCATTGCACACTGTCAAGTAGCAGCGTTCAGTTGTCCATACCCCAGTCCTTGGAACGCAAGTGCAAATACGCAGCCAACGCTCCACACGCCACGCTACTAAATTCCCACATTTTGCGACTGCTTGCTCTAGAAATGTTGCCTTTTAGGCTCGTGGAGACGGAAGCATTCCGCAACCTGATGGTGGCGGCCGTCCCTCGGTACTCGGTCCCCATCCGCCATTATTTCTCCTGGTGTGCCATCCCCACATTACACAAGCACGTGTCCCAAAATATTAGCCGTGCCCTCAACAACGCAGTTACCGGGAAAGTCCGCCTAACCTCAGACACGTGGACAAGTGCTTGTGGGCAGGGACGGTACATCTCACTGACGGCACACTGGGCTAACATAGTGGAAGCCGGGACCCAGTCGGACCTTGGGATGGAACATGTCCTCCCAACGCCAAGGATTGTGGGCCCTTGGTCAATCAGGATTGCACCCACAGTCTACAGCTCCTGCCCCTTATCCTCCTCATCTGCCTCCCCCTTCTCTTCAGCCTTCATCTCCGAAATGACCACATCACTCACAAACTGGAAGCACTACTGCACTGCCTCGGTCAAGCGGCAACAGGCTGTTGTGGACAGCTATGAAAGAGCAGCCAGATCTGTGGCTCACACCACTGGACCTACAGCCAGGCATGGTAGTGTGTGACAATGGCCAGAACCTGGTGGCGGCTCTGAGGCGAGGCGAGCTCACACACGTACCATGCCTGGCCTATGTGCTTAACCTCGTGGTTCAGTGGAGCTGCCAGATCTGCTTGTTAAAGTACACCGCCTGTGTGCCCATTTTAGAAAGTCACCTTCCGCCGCACTTACCGTGTTTCAGCATCGAATGCAGGTTCTGGCTCATAGACTGATGTGAGATGTCCCAACGCATTGGAACTCTACACTGCAGATGTTGGGAAGGATTTGTGAGCAGAAGAGGGCAGTTGTTGAGTACCAGCATCAACAAGGCCATCGGAATTCAGTTCAGACTCCACACATAAGACCTCAGGAGTGGACATGGATGTCAGACATATGTACCATCCTCCAAAACTTTGAGGACTCCACCAAGATGATGAGCCGTGATGATGCCATAATTAGCATCACCATCCCACTTTCTGTCTTCTGAAACATTCTCTGCTCACAATCAAAGAGGATGCATTGCAGGCGGAGCACAATGAGATGGAGCAAGGAACCATACAGGGTGATTACACACAGCCCAGCCTCATCTCATCCCAATGCGGATTGGGTGAAAATGAGGAAGAGGAGGAGGAGGAAGGACAGGAGCTAGTTTCATGCGCTATAGACAGTACTACCTGCACAACTGTCATACCGTCTGTTCAGCGTGGATGGCCTGAGAACAGAGTGGAGGAGGAGGGGGAGAGCATGGTCACTCATCCTCTTGGTGAGGACACGTAAGTCTTGCCTGTTAGTTGTCTGGCACGCATGGCTGAATTTATGTTACCCTGCCTTTCTCATGACCCTCGCGTTCTCAAAATTTTGGGTGACAGTCATTACTAGTGTTGAGCCACCCCCGTAGTGTTCGAGTTCGGTTCGGTTCGTCGAACACCCGTGTGTTCGCCGAACTGTTCGTCGAACTGTTCGTCGAACACCTTCGAACACCGTTAAAACCAATGGCAGGCAAACAAAAACACATAGAAACACATAGAAAACACCTTCAAAGGTGTCCAAAAGCTGACAAACTGCTCAGAAGACACAACTAACACATGGAAAAGTGACAAGTACATATAGTCATGCGAAAAGAAAAGAGGTGGAGGAGTAAAAGGAGGGGGAGACACAGATATAGGCATGTCATGCCCTTCTAAAATCCAAAAAGTGAGAAGCCGAGACGGCCAGTCCGCTCCTGCCCGTGCCACCTCCGTGTCGCCGGGTTTGTGCCAGAGCCGCGGTGAACCCTGATGGCCAGCCCCCCTCTCCCAATACTGGTGCCTGTCCGCTGGTGGGTCGAGAGAGCCCCCCTGTGGTGGAGGCAGCTCTAAGCTTTTTAATTTAAATTGTCCCTCTAATTTGAATGAATACACTTTAAATCCATTTACAAGGATCTATTGGAGGGCAAGTCTCATGCCAGCAGCCGCGTAATTCCAGCTCCAGTAGCGTCCACTAAAGCTGCTGCAGTTAAAAAGCTTTTATAAGGATCGAGCTCGGCTGTCCACCGCAAGGCATCCTAGTGCCAGTCCCAGCCCCTATGCCTTGGGGTGCCTCCTGATGCTCTTCACTAAGTATCCCGTGGTCCCGAAGCATTTCCTTTGAAAAAATTAAGTGTCCAAACTACAGGTGGTGTAGCTTGCTTAACAGCCGGGATAATCCGCTGACTAGCAGACACTGCTACTAGGCACAAAGTATTTCCTGGGCTAGATGCAGTTAAAAATTTGTAAGTAGATACTCTCGTTGGATGCTGAGAAAGCATTCCATAGAGTCTCCTGGCACGCCATATATGATTCTCTTAAAAAGCTTGGGGTAGGGGTCTAGGGGACCCTTTTATAGCCAAAATCACGGCCCTGTATCACAATACGTCACCTAGGCTGAAGATAAATGGAACTGTAGCACCGAGGGCTCGGTTGCTACAGACGTATTGCACCTCACCCAGAGGTGTGATATCTCACTCTCAGATAAGGATGGAGTGTGGATCAGGACCCGACACCTGCATGCATTACACCACATTGCCGTGGGGCAGGGCGACCAATATGCCCCTGAGATGGGCACGACAGTCCCTGTCCCTGGCTGGAGTGGGGGGAGGGAACACTGAGGAAGGGGAACCCTGCAGTGCAGGAGCAGGGAGGAAGCAGTTCCTGGGTGCAATGAGAAGGGAGTATAAAAGGTGGGCACCATCTTAGTTCAGTGCAGAGAAGTCTGAGCAGAAGTGGCAGGGAGCAGGGGCTCTGCATGAGCTCTGCTCCGGAGGCGGGCCTAGTAACAGAGGCCCAGGCCTGCAAGAGGGAGAAGGAAGGAAGAGGAGCGGAGAAGGCTACAGGAACGAGGAATGAAGGGATCCCAGGGGTGCGGACGGGCGAGTCGCCACCGCACGCCCGAATCCACCTGCGTGGAGGGGTCAGGCCAAAGGGGGAGACCGGTCCCCGAACTAGTGGAGGCAGGAAACGACCCTCAGCTAGAAACCGGAGGCTCTGACATTTTATGTGGCGCAGCCCCTTGCTCCACCCGCTAGGAAGGCACCACATAGGGTCAGGGAAACTGGCGCCAAGTTTACCAAGAGGAGGCCCGAGGCAGCCGGACAGAAGTGTTGGTAAGAAAGGCCAGACAAAGGACACACAAAGGGGGTCCTGTGAAGCGCTCCAAAGTTATCTGGGAGTTGTCTGAGCCCCTCACCTGGTGAGCACAGTACGACGTGGGCAGCCGTTACCTGCAGACGTGGTCTGGATAATAAGAACTGTGAGTAAAGGCCCTGAACTGCATCACTGACTCCGTGTCGTTACTGCTGCTGCCCTGCACCATCACCCCCATCCTCCGCATACACTGCCCTGAGGCTATACTCCTCCCGTGGGGAGTTATGCTACGCTCTGCTGCACCCACAACACCAGCCTTAGCGGTCTGCCCTGTAGCGGCGGTTCACTCTGACCGCAATCCACGGGTGGCGTAGTCGGACATTTAAACATCAAAACCACATAAATAGTTCCGCCACTGGTTTGACCGCCCTGAGCCACGGAACCGGATCGCCGCCACGAAGACTACAACCACCAGCATCCACCAAAAAGGGTCCGGCTCCGGGTGTCCCAAGGCCCAGGGGGTGCGTCAGAACATTTTCATCACCTTTCACAATCACCAATGGGACAAGGCAGGGATGTCCTCTGTCCCCTCTCTTATACATCCTAGTGACGGAGCACCTGCTCTCATCAATTCGCCATAACCCCAATATTAGGTGGATTGAGGTGGGAGGCACCGAGTACAAGTGCTCTCTATTTGCTGATGATGTCCTAGTATATATCACTCAATCACATATATCCATCCCTGCTGTTATGGCTGAAATAGATCACTTTGTTACATGGTAAAATTTTAAAATCAATGCAGCGAAGTCTGAGGCCCTCGATGTCTCCCTCCCTAAATCCATATAGGATTCCATCCAGTCCAACTTTCCCTTTGCCTGGCCCTCACAGGGTATCAAATACTTAGGAATTCCTATTCATAGAGACCTCTCCCATCTATGTTATCTTAATTTTGGGCCCTTTATTGAACAATTCCATACAGACCACGGTTGGCAAGTTAGAACTGTAAGATTCACTACGTGAACCACTGGTGTTTTGTGGAAAAGCACATGTACACCGCGTTCCAAGTTATTATGCAAAAAGTGTTTAGGAGTGATAAGGGAAGAATTTGTTTGTTTGTCAGTTAAACTCATTGATGGTGATGTGTGTCAGGGCTCTTTATATCACTGTAAGCAATTGCAGACACCTGTGCTAATTAGTTTGGCAGGTGTGTCCAATGAAAGGCAAGACTACTTAAGAAGGCTCTCTCACATTATTAAGCAGCCTACATTTTCTGCCAAAATGGGAAAGAAAAAGGATGTGTCGGCTGCTGAGAAGCAACAAATTGTGGAGTGTTTAGGTCAAGGCATGACTACAATCAACATTGTGCGATGATCAGGATGAAGTGTCTTGGCAATCAAGAAGTATGTAGCTGATTCACAGTACACACGTGTGCGTGCTGATAAGGGCAAATTGAGGACTCTTTCCTACAGGCAATTACGTCAGGTTGAAAGAGCAGCGGCAAAAAAGCCTTGTCATAGCAGCAGACAAGTTTTTGAAGCTGCTTGTGCCTCCAACGTCCCCCGAACAACAAGATGCAGGGTCCTTCAGAGGTTTGCAGCTGTGCATACGCCATCCTGTCGACCTCCTCTATCCACTTCACACAAGCAGAAACGGCTCCAGTGGGCCAAACATTACATGAAGACTGATTTCAAAACTGTTTTGTTCACGGATGAGTGCCGTGCAGCGCTCGATGGTCCAGATGAATGGAGTGGAGGATGGCTGGTTGATGGACACCCCACGCAAACACGGCTACAGCGCCAACAAGGAGGAGGTGGAGTAATGTTTTGGGCTGGAATCATGGGGAGAGAGATTGTCGGCCCCTTTAGGATCCCTGAAGGCGCTAAAGATGAACTCCATAATGTATGTGGATTTTCTCAAACAGCACTTCCTGCCATGGTTCAAGAAGAAGAACCGTGTATTTCACAGCAAGATCATTTTTCTGCATGATAATGCACCATCTCATGCTGCACATAAAACATCTGCATCTCTGGCTGATATGGGCATAAAAGGGGACAAACTTATGGTGTGACCCCCATGCTCCCCTGACCTCTACCCCATTCAGAACCTTTGGAGCATCATTAAAAGGAGTGTCTATGATGGCGGGAGGCAGTTCACATCTAAGCAACAGCTCTGGGAGGGTATTCTGTCCTCATGCAAAACAATTGAAGCAGAAACCATCCAAAACCTGACAAATTCAATGGACGAGAGAGTTCAGAAGCTCCTTTCGAACAAGGGGTCCTATGTGAAAATGTAACATCACCTAGAATAAAGTTTTGAGTTGAAAACTGTTTGATTTCAGTTTCTAACAACCTGCTAATGCTTATAATTTCAAAAATGACCATTTTTTTGGTCTTTATTAAAATGAAAAGGTTGATCGAAAAGTTTGGGGGATCTAAGAGTGTGGCAACCCAGTAGTCATGATTACTTCGAATTCTGACAATATGAGGGTCATGCTGCAGGTAGTGCAGCAAGAAGGCACTTATGTGTCTTGCGCATCTCGGAGCCCCAAAATTATTTTCCGGGCTAGATGCAGCTAAAAATTATTTTTAATTTTAAATCTGGTGAAGCTTATTATAGATGGCCTAATAGGATCAGTGCTGCACACTGCTACAAAGCCCAAATTATTTTCCAGTCAAGATACAGATAAACATGATTAGTAATTTGAAAGCTTAAAACGGTTGGTAGGGTGATTTTAACCAATCATCAAGCTTTTACTCTCCCCAGGATGACACAGGGGTAGAAAAGTCGTTTCGGATCCATGATTTGTTCATCTTTATGAACGTGAGTCTGTCTACATTATCAGTGGAGAGCCGCGTGCGCTTATCTGTCAGCACACCACCAGCAGCGCTGAATACACGTTCAGACAGAACGCTTGCTGCGGGGCATGACAAGATCTCCAAGGCGTAAGTGGCTAGCTCCGGCCATTTATCCAGATTGGAAGCCCAAAAAGAGCAAGGGTCCAGTGACACAGTCGTGGCTTCAATGTTTACTTGGAGATACTCCTGTACCATCGTCTCTAGGCGTTGACTATGTGTCAGACTTCTTGTCTCCTGTGGCCTTGCAAAGGATGGGCTAAAAAAGTGGTGAAATGATTCCGCAAAATTGATGTTACCAGCAGATACTGTGGTTCTGTTACGGTTTGAGTGCTGAACACTTGACGGTCCCACGGTTGGCAAGTTGGAACTGTGAGATTCACTACGTGCACCACTGGTATTTTGTGGAAAAGCACATGTAAGATTCTGCAACAGTCTCTGCTGATACTCCTGCATGCGTGCATCCCTTTCTATGGCAGGAATAATTTCTGCAAATTTACTTTTGTACCGGGGATCTAACAGTGTGGCAACCCAGTAGTCAGGATTATTTCAAATTCTCACAATTCGAGGGTCATGTTGCAGGTAGTGCAGCAAGAAGGCACTCATGTGTGTTGCGCATCCAGGAGCACCAAGTCCCTGTTGTGTTGGTGGCGAGGTAACAATCATGCTTCCTTCCTCTGTCCTCTCACCCCAACCTCGCACAACAGAAATGTGATCAAGGTCTCCCTCATCTGATGAGTCTTCCATCAGTTCGTCCTCCACTTCTTCCTGGGCTCCTGCACCTTCCTCACTAGTTTGGCTGCTACCATGCGCCCTGGTAAAATCATCTCCCCCACCCTCACATGCCTGCCGCCCTGGTGCTGCCGACCGTCTGGACCTTGCAGATGTTAGCCCTTCCGCATACAACTCCTCCTCCTCTACTTCCTCCACCTCCTCTTGTGCCACCACCTGACTCCGAATTCTGTTTAACATGTGCTCCAGCATGTAAATCACCGGAATAGTCATGCTGATAATGGCATCGTCAGCACTAAACATCTTCGTCGCCATTTCAAAACTGTGCAGAAGGGTGCATAGGTCCCTGATCTGAGACCACTCCTCCAGCGTGATTTGCCCCACCTCTGAATCTCGTTGGCCCAGGCTATACGTCAGAACGTATTGCACCAGGGCTTGTCGGTGCTGCCACAGTCGCTGCAACATGTGCAGAGTTGAATTCCACCGGGTAGGCACATCGCATTTTAGCCGGTGAAGTGGCAGGCCCAACGACTTCTGTAGAGATGTAAGTCGCTGAGCTGCGGGATGCGAACGGCGGAAGTGAGCACACAGCGACCGTGCCCTCTGCAGAAGGCCATCTAGTCTGGGATAGTGGGCTAAAAATTGCTGGACAACCAGGTTCAACACGTGAGCCATACAAGGCACGTGTGTGACATTGCCCTGGCGAAGGGCTGCACCCAGGTTTGCAGCATTGTCGCACACGGCCTTCCCTGGTTTCAGGTCCAGTGGAGACAACCATTCATGAAATTGGTTCTCCAGAGCTGACCACAACTCCTCAGCTGTGTGACTCACATTTCCCAGACATTTCAATGTAAAAACCGCCTGATGACGTTGAGCCCTACTGCCAGCATAGTAAGGAGGTGTGCAGGATCCCTTCTGCGCAGTTAGAAAGCTTGTGGCATGACCAGACAGGCTTTGGGTGCAGGTGGAAGACCGAGAGGAGGTTGAGGAGGCAGAAGCAGTGGAGGAAAAATGACATAAAGAGGATTGACGCACAACTCGTGGGGACGGCAAGACTTGGACAGCAGCCCCTTGTCCTGCTGTCACCATAGTTACCCAGTGCCCAGTCAGCGACATGTAACGCCCCTGTCCATGCCTACTCGTCCAAGTGTCTGTGGTGAAATGCACCCTGTCACACACAGAGTTTCTCAAAGAAGCGGTGATGTTGTGTGCGACATGCTGGTGGAGCGCAGGCACACCTTTCTTTGAGAAGTAGTGCCGACTGGGCATCTGGTACTGGGGCACTGCGACAGACATAAGGTCTCGAAAATCCTCTGTGTCCACCAGGCGGAAAGGCAGCATTTCTGTAGCCAAGAGCTTGCAGATGGTGAAATTCAACCTCTTAGCTTTCTCATGGCTAGGAGGAAATGGTCTTTTACTTGTCCACATCTGAGGGACCGAGGGCTGGCTATTGTGCTTAGACGGGGTTGATAAGGGTGTCCCCGGCAAACTGCCGGTCTGTGAGGAAGATGCAGGCGGACATGTTAGGTTGCCTTGATCCAAAGGTGGTGCTATCGATGTCGGACAGCGCTCAAGACCAGCTGGTGTTACCACCTCCAAAGAAAATGATGACCTGCCAATCACGCTGGCTGTTGCGGGTAAAGAGGTGGCAGGTCTGCGCCCCAAAACAGGTGTGACTGCTGTCCCCCCAGTCACAGAGGATGAAGAGGCCGCGGATGCACAAGATATGGCAGACGGTGGTTGGCCCGGCCGGCTAGACCGCATTGTAGCACACTGAGCTTCCCACTGCAACTTATGCTTCATGTCCATGTGCCGGTTCATGCATGAAGTACTCAAACTATGTATTTTTTGGCCTCTACTTAGCTTTTGCTGACAAATGTTACAGATAACACGAGTTGGGTCATCTTTATCGATCTGAAAAAATGCCCAGGCTATGCAAGGCTTAACACCCATGCGACCTGAAGAGCCACCACGACTTGTGGTGAGAGGCAGAGTTGTGTTTGAGGATGCAGTTGTTGACGTGCTTCCAGTACTACGTCTCTGTCCAGGAAGGCGCAACCTGACCTCGTCGTCACTAGCATCTTCCTCCACCTCCTCTGCTGACCTCATCTCTTGGCTGACTGTGGGTTGACAGTAAGTGGGATCTCCGACCTCATCATCATCACCCTGTGCGTTATCACACCCGTCGTCCTCAGAGCCAACCTGTTCCTGCCCTGACAAAAAACTAAAGTTGTCGCTCCAATCAGGTATTTGAGTCTTATCATCGTCTTCCTCATTGTCTCCACCAACAGGAGTTACAGTTTGGGAATGAGGGTCTACATTATGGTCAGAACCTTCTGCGTCTGGTCCTGGATCCGACTCATAAAGATTCTGGGCATCAGTGCAGATCATTTCCTCGTCTGGATTCACAGAAGCGCTGGAGTCGACCTCTGATTCCCAGGCTATAGTATGAGTAAACAGCTCTGCAGACTCAACCATCTGTTCTACCTCATACTCAGACGGGCAGCTGGAGATTTGGGAGCTGTGAGGAAGCAAGTGCGATTTGGGTGACACCTTTGAGGACTGGAGTATTTGTGATGTTGAAGTTGATGTGGAGGAGAGCCCACTTAAAGGAGCACTTGATATCCGTTGAAGCACCTGCTGTTTTTGTGCCTCATCTGGAATTTGTAGCGATTGGCGTGGCCGTAAGAAAGGGATCTTATCACATTGTCCGCTAAAAGAAGTAGACATTTTAGTTTGGCTGGAAGATGGTCTTTCTTCTGCACCTACCCCACGGACACAACCTTTTTTCCCCTTCCCAACACGCCTATTCCCCTTTCCACCAGCAGCAGGCCTTTTTCCACTCATTTTGGTGGTTAACTAATTCACAACTCTGGAGTTGTTTGCACAAAAAAACAATGGATGGTAACCGAGCAGAGCTGAGTGGCCAAACTGTGGTATTAGGCCAAAACTATTGGCTGGGTTAGATGCAGAAAAAAATTATTTTTAATTTGCAACCTGATGGAGGTCAGTATAGATGGACTAATAGACCAAGTCCCACACACCGCTAGAAGCCCAAATATTTTTTCAGAGCTAGATGCAGAAAAAAATTATTTTTAATTTGCAACCTGATGGAGGTCAGTATAGATGGACTAATAGACCAAGTCCCACACACCGCTAGAAGCCCAAATATTTTTTCAGAGCTAGATGCAGAAAAAAATTATATTCAATTTGCAACCTGCTGGACGTCAGTATAGAAGGACTAATAGAACAAGTCCCACACACTGCTAGAAGCCCAAATATTTTTTCAGAGCTAGATGCAGAAAAAAATTATTTTTAATTTGCAACCTGATGGAGGTCAGTATAGATGGACTAATAGACCAAGTCCCACACACCGCTAGAAGCCCAAATATTTTTTCAGAGCTAGATGCAGAAATTTTTTTTATTCAATTTGCAACCTGATGGAGGTCAGTATAGATGGACTAATAGACCAAGTCCCACACACTGCTAGAAGCCCAAATATTTTTTCAGAGCTAGATGCAGAAAAAAATTATTTTTAATTTGCAACCTGATGGAGGTCAGTATAGATGGACTAATAGACCAAGTCCCACACACTGCTAGAAGCCCAAATATTTTTTCAGAGCTAGATGCAGAAAAAAATTATTTTTAATTTGCAACCTGATGGAGGTCAGTATAGATGGACTAATAGAACAAGTCCCACACGCTGCTAGAAGCCCAAATATTTTTTCAGAGATAAATGAAGAAAAAAATTATTTTTAATTTGCAACCTGATGTAGGTCAGTATAGATGGACTAATAGACCAAGTCCCACACACTGCTAGAAGCCCAAATATTTTTTCAGATCTAGATGCAGAAAAAAATTATTTTTAATTTGCAACCTGATGGAGGTCAGTATAGATGGACTAATAGACCAAGTCCCACACACCGCTAGAAGCCCAAATATTTTTTCAGAGCTAGATGCAGAAAAAAATTATATTCAATTTGCAACCTGCTGGAGGTCAGTATAGAAGGACTAATAGAACAAGTCCCACACACTGCTAGAAGCCCAAATATTTTTTCAGAGCTAAATGAAGAAAAAAATTATTTTTAATTTGCAACCTGATGGAGGTCAGTATAGATGGACTAATAGACCAAGTCCCACACACTGCTAGAAGCCCAAATATTTTTTCAGAGCTAGATGCAGAAAAAAAATATTTTTAATTTGCAACCTGATGGAGGTCAGTATAGATGGACTAATAGAACAAGTCCCACACGCTGCTAGAAGCCCAAATATTTTTTCAGAGATAAATGAAGAAAAAAATTATTTTTAATTTGCAACCTGATGGAGGTCAGTATAGATGGACTAATAGACCAAGTCCCACACACTGCTAGAAGCCCAAATATTTTTTCAGAGCTAGATGCAGAAAAAAATTATTTTTAATTTGCAACCTGATGGAGGTCAGTATAGATGGACTACTAGACCAAGTCCCACACACTGCTAGAAGCCCAAATATTTTTTCAGAGCTAGATGCAGAAAAAAATTATTTTTAATTTGCAACCTGATGGAGGTCAGTATAGATGGACTAATAGACCAAGTCCCACACAACGCTAGAAGCCCAAATATTTTTTCAGAGCTAGATGCAGAAAAAAATTATATTCAATTTGCAACCTGATGGAGGTCAGTATAGATGGACTAATAGAACAAGTCCCACACACTGCTAGAAGCCCAAATATTTTTTCAGAGCTAAATGAAGAAAAAAATTATTTTTAATTTGCAACCTGATGGAGGTCAGTATAGATGGACTAATAGACCAAGTCCCACACACTGCTAGAAGCCCAAATATTTTTTCAGAGCTAGATGCAGAAAAAAATTATATTCAGTTTGCAACCTGATGGAGGTCAGTATAGATGGACTAATAGAATGATGCTATGCCCAAAAGATTTTACTTCACTAGGTGCAGTAAAAAAATTGGTATTCTATACACAGGTGGTATATCTTGCAACACAGATAGGCTACTCCACTGACTAACACACTCTGCAATAGGCCAAAAAGGATTAGCTTTGCTAGATTCAGCCAAATGCTGTGAAAAAAACTTGCACAGCACTGGCACAGACCTGCCTGGCAAAAACTGATAGGAACTGATGTAACCTAGTCCTGAAAAGGACTCCAATTACAATTAGTCTTTACTCCCACAATCTATCTATTTAAGAGCACAGACCTGCCTGATAAAAGTCGTAGGAAATGCTGTAACCTAGTCCTTAAAAGGACTGCAATCACAACTATTCCCTACTCCCAAGCTATCTGTATATTTGTGCGAAAATTGGCTTGAAATTAACAAGGTATAGCGCACACAGCAACAGCGGTGCCGTCTAACATGCAGCTGCAGCAGTGAGAAAATGGTGGCGACGGGGAAAATGGCTTGGTCTTATAGGGCAAGGACATGTGACATACACTGCCAATGACACATGCCCTTGCTTGTGTGAAAAAAAGCACTTCGCTCCGTGTGTGCGCTGCTGATAGGCTGACAGATTGCACCTCCCCACTGCAAATGCGGGAAAGAGGAAAAAAAATGGAGATCTTTATTGTTCCTGCAGAGATCCATCCCCTGACCCTCCCCCCACCCCGCTGTACACTCAAACTGCGGATTAACATTAATTTTCATCATTACTGAGAAAAAATCCAGTTATGATTTTGGTGCACGAACAGTTATCGAACATAACCTCGAACAGCCGAATTTTTCTCAAATTGTTCGTGTTCGCCGACCGGCTCGAACACCGCCCAAAACAGCTCGAATTTGAGATTGGCGAACAGTTCGAGTAGAACAACGCTCATCTCTAGTCATTACTGATTGGTGACACTTCAAGACCCACGCTACAAGGAGAACTTTATATCTCTTATTCCTGAGGCGGACAGGTCTACAAAAATGGGGCAGTACCAGAAGGTCCTTGTTTCGGAACAAGGAGTGCAAAGTTTGGGAAGATGCTGAGGGAGTACCTTGCCGACCGTACCAATGTCCTCTGTGATTCCTCTGTGCCTTATAATTATTGGGTATCCAAGCTGGATACGTGGAATGAACTGGCTCTCTACACCTTGGAGGTCCTGGCCTGCCCTGCCGCTAGCGTTTTATCAGAGCGGGTTTTTAATGCCGCTGGTGGAATTATAAATGATAAGAGCATCCGCCTGTCAACTGAAAATGCTGACAGTCTGACTTTTATAAAAATGAACAAGGGCTGGATTGGGCCAGACTTCTCAACACCACCGAATTATAGCAGCGTAACATAAATTCAAATCCAGTGTGTTTTTTTAGGAGGTGTATTCCCATGCACCTTTTCACACCCACACATGGGTATACGCTTCATGATTTGGGCTATTTGCTCTTGTCCTCCCCCTTCTCCTTATCCTCATCCTCCACCACCATATCACCAGGGTGACCGTGGTCCGTGATGCAACACCCACATAATTTTTTCAAAGGATGATTATGATGCCTGTAAAAATTTTTTTTATACAGTATGTTCATGTATATCCCCCAGGGGTAAATGTTTGTCAGCCCATACACTTAGTGCATGGGCATTACAAGTATAGGAGGCCCGCTCCTTCCTAATGAGAACATTTTTTTATGAGGCCCTCCTCCACATCTCTTCCAAGGGGCATTGGAGTGCCTCCCAATTTTTGGCAGCCCTCGCATTCACTGCATAGGCCAACACTATGGGAGACCCACTTCTTAATAATGGGAACATTTTTTCATGAGGCCCTCTACATCTCTTCCAAGGGGCATTGGAGTGCCTCCCAATTTTTGGCAGCCCTTGCATTCACTGCATAGGCCAACAGTATGGGAGACCCACTTCCTAATAATGGGAACATTTTTTCATGAGGCCCTCTTACCTCCACGTCTCTTCCAAGGGGCATTGGAGTGCCTCCAAATTTTTGGCAACCCTTGCATTCACTGCATAGACAAACACAATGGGAGACCTACTTCTTAATAATGGGAATATTTTTTTTCAGGAGGCCCTCCTCTAAGTCTCTTCAAAGAGGTATTGGTGTGCAAATTTTTGGCAACCCTTGCATTCACTGCATAGGCAAACAGTATGGGAGACCCACTTCCTAATAATGGGAACATTGTTTTCAGGAGGCTCCCCTCTAAGTCTCTTCAATGGGGTATTGGGGTGCGTCCAAATTTTGGCCAGACCTGCCACTGACTGCATACGCAATAACAGTATAGGAGACCCAATCTTTAGTAATGGGAACAACAAAGCATAGCTGGCTGATGGATCTATAAGAATAGTGAGGGCAGACTGCTGGCCCTTTAAGAATGGTAAAGGCCACCTGATGGCCCTATAAATATAGGCGTTGTGACTTTCAGAGTCCCTCCTTCATAAATGAAACCGGATGTGTCTGATCATGTCTCACACACCACATGGCCAGATAAGGTTGTAAAATGTTAAAATGACATTTCCTGGTGAATGCATTTGTCTTGGTTGAAAGCAATGCAAAAGTGCAAAAACGCATCAAAAATGCTACGTGTGAACATAGCCCAAGGTGTGAAGGAGTATTTTTGGTTTTAGTTGTTTATTTTGCCTTATATACAAGTCATTACCCTGGAAAGGATGTTCCTTAACATACAGTACAGACCAAAAGTTTGGACACACATTCTCATTTAAAGATTTTTCTGTATTTTCATGACTATGAAAATTGTACATTCACACTGACGGCATCAAAACTATGAATTAACACATGTGGAATTATATACTTAACAAAAAAGTGTGAAACAACTGAAAATATGTCTTATATTCTAGGTTCTTCAAAGTAGCCACCTTTTGCTTTGATGACTGCTTTGCACACTCTTGGCATTCTCTTGATGAGCTTCAAGAGGTAGTCACCGGAAATGGTTTTCACTTCACAGGTGTGCCCTGTGAGGTTTAATAAGTGGGATTTCTTGCATTATAAATGGGGTTGGGACCATCAGTTGTGTTGTGCAGAAGTCAGGTGAATACACAGCTGATAGTCCTACTGAATAGACTGTTAGAATTTGTATTATGGCAAGAAAAAAGCAGCTAAGTAAAGAAAAACGAGTGGCCATCATTACTTTAAGAAATGAAGGTCAGTCAGTGCAAAAAATTGGGCAAACTTTGAAAGTGTCCCCAAGTGCAGTTGCAAAAACCATCAAGCGCTACAAAGAAACTGGCTCACATGAAGACCGCCCCAGGAAAGGAAGACCAAGAGTCACCTCTGCTTCTGAGGATAAGTTTATCCGAGTCACCAGCCTCAGAAATCGCAGGTTAACAGCAGCTCAGATTAGAGACCAGGTCAATGCCACACAGAGTTCTAGCAGCAGACACATCTCTACAACAACTGTTAAGAGTAGACTTTGTGCAGCAGGCCTTCATGGTAAAATAGCTGCTAGGAAACCACTGCTAAGGACAGGCAACAAGCAGAAGAGACTTGTTTTGGCTAAAGAACACAAGGAATGGACATTAGATCAGTGGAAATCTGTGCTTTGGTCTGATGAGTCCAAATTTGAGAACTTTGGTTCCAACCACCGTGTCTTTGTGCAACGCAGAAAAGGTGAACGGATGGACTCTACATGCCTGGTTCCCACCATGAAGCATGGAGGAGGAGGTGTGATGGTGTGGGGGTGCTTTGCTGGTGACACTGTTGGGGATTTATTCAAAATTGAAGGCATACTGAACCAGCATGGCTACCACAGCATCTTGCAGCGGCATGCTATTCCATCCGGTTTGCGTTTAGTTGGACCATCATTTATTTTTCAACAGGACAATGACCCCAAACACATCTCCAGGCTGTGTAAGGGCTATTTGACCAAGAAGGGGAGTCCAGTCACCAGACCTGAACCCAATCAAGATGGTTTGGGGTGAGCGGGACCGCAGAGTGAAGGCAAAAGGGCCAACAAGTGCTAAGCATCTCTGGGAACTCCTTCAAGATTGTTGGAAGACCATTTCCGGTGACTACCTCTTGAAGCTCATCAAGAGAATGCCAAGAGTGTGCAAAGCAGTCACAAAGCAAAAGGTGGCTACTTTGAAGAACCTAGAATATAAGACATATTTTCAGTTGTTTCACACTGTTTTGTTAAGTATATAATTCCACATGTGATAATTCATAGTTTTGATGCCTTCAGTGTGAATGTACAATTTTCATAGTCATGAAAATACAGAAAAATCTTTAAATGAGAAGGTGTGTCCAAACTTTTGGTCTGTACTGTACATAATGTGGATTATCTCCTGAAAACAAATGAATCAAATGAAACAGTTTTTTGTATAGAGACTCGTGTTAAATACAAAAGAGCAAATGATAAACAATAATTTGAAACCGAAAACAATGGGAGGGAAAAATAGAAAAACCTAAAGCTCGCTGTGACACTAGTATTGGCACCTTTACATTAATTTAGTATGGAAACACATTTTGACTCTCCTGTGGTAAATCACAGAAAAGATTCATCTGTGATTAGTTGTCGGTGCCCATGTGACATGAATTAGTCAATGAATGATGACTTCAGTGTTTTAAAAAGCCACATGGTAGGACCTGTTTCTTTGTCACAATGATGAAGACAAAGGAACTGTCTGAGGACATCAGAACTGCTATTGTTAGCAAACACAAGACTTCCAAAGGGTATAAGGCCATCTCCAAAGAACTTGGCATCCCAGTCTCAACAGTTTGCAATGTTATTAAGAAGTTTGCCTAGCATGGAACCGTCAAGAACCTCTGTGGACGTGGAGGAAAGAGGAAAATTAACAAGAGATGTCTTCGAAGGTTGTTATGATTGGTGGAAAAAACACCACATCAAACATCCAAAGACCTGAAGGCCAACTCAGAACAGTCTGGGGTCATGGTTTCAACAAGAACCATATGCAGCACACTAATACAAGCAGAGTTTTATGGGTGAAGTCCAAAGAAGAGACCATTGCTGAAGAAAAGACATAAAAAGGAACACGTGATCTTTGCCAAAGAGTACCTTGACAAACAAAAATCCTACTGTGAAAATGTTCTGTGGACAGATGAAACAAAAATAGAGCTTTTTGGCAATGGAAAGCAACAATTTGATTACAGACCGCGAAATGAAGCTTATAAGGAAAAGAACACCTTACCAACAGTTAAGCATGGTGGAGGATCCATAATGATGTGAGGCTGTTTTGCTGCATCTGTTACTGAAGTTCTTGACTTTATCACAGGAATCATGAAATCAGAGAATTATCAAGAGATTTTAGAGCGAAATGTCTTACCCAGTATAAGAAAACTTGGTTTGTTGGTTTGAGTCAAAAATCATGGGTCCCCCAGCAACACAATGACCCAAAGCACACATCCAAAAGTACACAGGAATGATTGAAAATGAAAAAATGGACTGTTTTAAAATGGCCAGCAATGAGTCCTGACCTCAATCCCATTATAAATCTTTGGGGTGAGATGAAATCTGCCATTGGTAAAAAGAACCTGCAAACATTCAAGAGCTTGAACAAACTGCAAAGGAAGAGCGTGAGGAAATTCCATCTGAGAAGTGCAAGAAGCTTATAGATGGCTACAAGAAGCGCTTGGAGGTTGTCATCAATGCCAAATGTTGTGCAACCAAGTATTAATTAGGGATGCCTTTATTGCTGCACATGCTGTTAATTCTGTTTCTTCTTTGAAATTGCAACAAGAAAATTGAAAAACAATGTTTTATTGTTGTATTACTTTGGACCACTAATTAAAAAATCCTGAGGCTATAACTTTGGTACATTTCCATTTCTTTCTGAACATATTGTAATCTATGAAAAAAATGAAGATAATGGTGAGCAGCACTATACATAATGAGTAAGCAAAATATTAGCAAACATTGATTGTTCAATGACTCTGTCCCTGTCCTCCAACGATAGCAACACAATTACCTGTAGGAGCTGATATTATAGGTAAACAGCAGTCATTCAACATTTCACAAACATCAATTCAAGAGTCAACGTTCAGACTCATATGAACAATAGTGTATGTTTCCTGGCCTGCTGAAAATATACGTCTGGCATAATTAAGATTAAATGTTCTCTATGGTCCGTGAGAAACCCAGGACCCACTGTTGAAACATCCAAGTAGGTCTCAGACCCAGCACCTTTGTGGTTAGCCGAGATCTCCCTGGGGAGACAGATGTAGCCTCCATTGCTTGGTGTAACCAATTTCAGCTGAGCAATCTCTGCTGCACTGCAAACTCTACTAGCAAGCGGCTGTGCTTGAGCCTGTGGGTGTGCTCGTGGTATACTCATGGAGAGCATCCCCACACTACCATGTTGTCAATGCTGCCAACTATGGCATGACAAGAATAGATGCAGCCTTTCTTATTATGTTGCACATATCACAAAGCTTTATATGTTAAGTTAAGAAATGCTACATGTATAATTGGGTCAACTTTTAGGGTCAATACCTTAAAAGTGAAAATATACTGCTCAAAAAAATAAAGGGAACACTCAAATAACACATCCTAGATCTGAATGAGTGAAATCTTCTCATTGAATACTTTGTTTTGTACAAAGTTGAATGTGCTGACAACAAAATCACCCAAAAATCATCAATGGAAATCACATTTATTAACCAATGGAGGCCTGGATTTGGAGTCACCCCCAAAATTAAAGTGGAAAACACACTACAGGCTGATCCAACTTTGATGTAATGTCCTTAAAACAAGTCACAATGAGGCTCAGTATTGTGTGTGGCCTCCACGTGCCTGTATGACCTCCCTACAATGCCTGGGCATGCTCCTGATGAGGCTGAGTATTGTGTGTGGCCTCCACATGCCTGTATGACCTCCCTACAATGCCTGGGCATGCTCCTGATGAGGCTCAGTATTGTGTGTGGCCTCCACGTGGCTGTATGACCTCCCTACAACACCTGGGCATGCTCCTGATGAGGCTCAGTATTGTGTGTGGCCTCCACGTGCCTGTATGACCTCCCTACAACGCCTGGGCATGCTCCTGATGAGGTTGTGGATGGTCTCCTGTGGGAATTCCTCCCAGACCTGGACTAAAGCATCCGCCAACTCCTGGACACTCTGTGGTGCAATGTGACGTTGGTGGATGGAGCGAGACATGATGTCCCAGATGTGCTCAATTGGATTCAGGTCTGGGGAACGGGCGGCCGGTCCATAGCTTCAATGCCAATGTAGCACCCTGAGGGCTCGGTTGCTACAGGGGTATTGCACCTCAACCAGAGGTGTGGTATTCCACTCCCGGGTAAGGATGGAGTGTGGGACTGAGCTCAGCTAGCTGCATGCACTACACTCATCCCATTTCCGGGGGACAGAACTACGGTACTCCCACCAGTTAGATGTGCAGGTACGACAGCGTCTGTCCCTGGCTGGAGTGGGAGGGGGGAGGAACATCCCAGTAGTGTAGGGGCAGATAGGGGAGGGGCTCTGGGCATAGAGGTAGGAGCCCATTGGGTGCTAGTCACCTGGGCTCACACATAGAGGGAGTATATATGGTGGGCACCATCTTAAGGACAGGGTCAGTTCTGAGGGAGAGTTCAGCCAAGAGGGCTGACAGGGAGCTGTGGCTCCGGCTGGGCCCAGCTCCAGGGCCAGGCCTGAAGCAGAGAGGAAGAGGAAGAAAGGCCCAGAGACATAAAACCAAGAGGGAACCCTGAGATCCCACGAGTGAACTAAAAAGGGTGAAGGGTTGGCAGAAGAGGGCACCGGATCCCAAACTGACGGAGGCAAAACATCCTTAGTCAGGAACCGGAGGTCGTGGTCAAGTTTTGCCACGACCCTCACCACATTCACCAGGAAGGTACACCACGAGTAGGGTCAGGAAAGCCTTAAAAGGTTTTACCATCGAGAGGCCTGAGGGAACCGGACAAAGGTGGATCCCTGGTGGGGACGGCCAGAGAGAGAGAGAGAGAGAGAGGGGAGCTCAGGACCACGCTCCGGAATTGCCTGGGGGTTAGCCGAGTCCCGCACCTGGTGGACGCAGCACAGCTCGGGTGGTCACTCCCGGCCGAAGTGACTGAAGTAACACCTGTGAGTAAAAACCCTGAAACTGCATTATACGTTTCTGACTCTCCTTGCTGCACCATCACTACCTCCATCATCCACATCTGCTGCCCTGAGGCCATACCCCTCCCGTTGGGGGTTATACCATCTACGCTGCACAATCATACCACCGGCCTCAGCGGTCTGCCCTGCAGCGGCAGCTCCTTCGCTGCATTCAACGGGTGGCGTAGTCGTACAACATCTACCGCTAATACATGGCCGCTTAGTTTGACACCCTGGGCACGGACCGGGTCACCGCCACGAGACTACAACCCTCAACAGATCCGGCTCCGGGTAAGCTCCCGTGCGCACGATGCCGCGCGACGAAGGCCCAGGGGCGCGTCAACTTTGGCGTAGTCGGCAGGATTACGTGCCCACAACTACCGGGTACTGCGTGCCTGAAGAAAAGTTTATATGTACTGTAAGAAGAAGTCTCCCGCCAGTTCCGGAGGGTCCCCGCCATCGGACGCCATCTCGGATCATTTCCCGCCGGTTGCCCGCCATCTGCAGCCTTTTCCCGCCATCCACGGAGTTTCCCGCCATTGGGAGACGATTCCCGCCATCTGAGACGATTTCCCGCCCTGGCAGAGCGGACGCCATTATGGGCGTGCCAGAGGGTGGCAAGAGACCACCTCCCATCGTGGGCCTGGTCCCAGAAGAGCGCCAAAAGCGGAGACCGCCCCCACCAGCAGAGACTGCAATGGTAGAGATGTCCATCAGCGTGGGGGGGCTGCCCCTGGAACTGACAATCACCAAGTTGCCCCGGGACCACCCAAAAAGTGGGTGGATCAAGAACAAAAGAGAGAGGATGGGTGCAGCCTGGAGGAGTCTGGAGAGATCGCACCCGGAGATGGAGGGAGAGTCAGGCAGCACCGACCCTGTGGTCAGGAGCCTGTTGCAGGCCGCCACCCCAGAAGGCCTGGTGGAGATTCTGGCACAGCTCCCCCGAGATCGGGAGCATGCACAGACTGCGCTGGAGGGCTTGGCTCGGAGGATGGCCCGAGTGCAGCGAGAGGTGTTGGCCGAGTGGAGTAGAGAAATGGCCCTGCAGGCTGGAACCCGCCAGCAAAGGACGCCACCTGAGACGAGGAGTCTGACAGCCTCTGAGGATGGTGCAGGAGGGACGAAGGCCGGAGACGACGCCGTGGAAGGAGCTGAAGAGATGGAAGCAGGTAAAGGGGATGTCACCACCCCAAGCCAAGTAGCCGTGAGCCTGCCCCAGCTCCCCGTCGCAGAGCCCGAAATCCCACCGACCGTGCCCGTTACTGCACCGCCACCGCTCCAAACTAGGCCTCAAGCGGCAGGAGCCGCGGCCGCGCCCTCTGTGACGTCACGCACCTCAATCCAGAGCGTGGCCAAGCAGGAAACGCCACCGGCCTGGTCACAAGGCCGAGTACCCCCGGGCGCCGCTGTCTCCAAAGTGCCCTCTACCTCTATCATGCCACCGGCCTGGTCGCAAGACCTGGTGGACCCGGGCGCCGCTGTCTCTAAAGCGCCCTTCACATTCAGGATGCCTCCGGCCTGGACGCATTGCCAAGAACCCCCAGGCACCGCTGCCCCCACAGCGCTCTCTACCTCCACAGTGCCACCACTGGGCGAGGACCTGTACGCGCAGCACACTAGCCCGGACGGGCTGCCGTTCGAATGGCCACCGGAGTATACCAACCCACGACTCCGGAGGGAACGGCCCTTGTGTGAACCCCTAATCCCAGCTCCGGCGCCTGTCAAGATCGTCCCGCTCCCGTTGGAGGAGGCCCAATTCGAATGGGACCCCACCGGAGAAAACCTCATTGGGTTTACCCACGAGACCCGGGCGGCCGCAGCCCAGCGTGCGGAGTGCTGCCGGCAACAACTGGAGGTCTTCGACAGGGAACGGCGAGAGAGGCGGGTCCGTGAGGAGCGGCTGCAAGTCCAGAGTGCGGAGCAGAAACGTCGGACCCGGCGAAACCCCCGTGCAGCCCACGGTCCCCGCGCCACCGGGACCATAATCAAGTTCCAACTGGAGCACGGTTGGGGCTTTATCCGGGATCACAGAACCCCCGGCGACGTCTTTGTCACCCGCAGAGATGTCGAGAGTCATCTGCCGGAGGGACACAGAGGACGTGACCTTTACCCGGGTGACGAGGTCACCTTCACCCGGCATCAGTGTGCTAAGGGACCATATGCTCTTCATGTGCACCGACTGACCGAGGAAGAGCTACAGTGCGAGGAGGAACAAGAGGACCCGGACGGGTTTGAAGACTACCCGCGGGAAGGAGCAGGAGGACGCCGTTACTGAAGTACGGTAAAGTGGAACTGTAAATGGTTACCCGTAAGGGTACAAGAACTGCTGCTAAATAGAATATGGTCCCCGTTGGGACTAGTGACTTGTTCCCGTGTGTCCCTATCCCTAACCAGGCTGAGGACTGTGAGCATCCATCCCTTTTTCCCCACTGGCCGAGGACTGAGAGCGGCCACCCTGTAAATAGTTGCGCTTCCTAAGGCGCCCGCTACCGGTTTTTATAAGGAACTGTTTTTGTGACTGTTGCACTTTTACCTGGTCACAAATTGCACAGTGGCCAGAAGTAAAGATAATATTGAAAGTTATATGCTGCTAGAGTAATAATGTGAAGATATGTGTTATGTGCCAAAAGAGTTCCGGTGGCATTAGCCAGATGTTTTATTATGACTAAGGAAAATGTTTTATACCTGTAACGTTTAGAGAGAAAAGTACCTCCCATAAAGGGATGAGTTATGGTTAATGTTTTATATGTAAGTGCACTTTAATATTTTTGTATGTTTTATATTGTTTTACTCTTTTACAGCCCGAGGACGTGCTGTGGTTTACCAGGGGGGAATGTAGCACCCTGAGGGCTCGGTTGCTACAGGGGTATTGCACCTCAACCAGAGGTGTGGTATTCCACTCCCGGGTAAGGATGGAGTGTGGGACTGAGCTCAGCTAGCTGCATGCACTACACTCATCCCATTTCCGGGGGACAGAACTACGGTACTCCTACCAGTTAGATGTGCAGGTACGACAGCGTCTGTCCCTGGCTGGAGTGGGAGGGGGGGAGGAACATCCCAGTAGTGTAGGGGCAGATAGGGGAGGGGCTCTGGGCATAGAGGTAGGAGCCCATTGGGTGCTAGTCACCTGGGCTCACACATAGAGGGAGTATATATGGTGGGCACCATCTTAAGGACAGGGTCAGTTCTGAGGGAGAGTTCAGCCAAGAGGGCTGACAGGGAGCTGTGGCTCCGGCTGGGCCCAGCTCCAGGGCCAGGCCTGAAGCAGAGAGGAAGAGGAAGAAAGGCCCAGAGACATAAAACCAAGAGGGAACCCTGAGATCCCACGAGTGAACTAAAAAGGGTGAAGGGTTGGCAGAAGAGGGCACCGGATCCCAAACTGACGGAGGCAAAACATCCTTAGTCAGGAACCGGAGGTCGTGGTCAAGTTTTGCCACGACCCTCACCACATTCACCAGGAAGGTACACCACGAGTAGGGTCAGGAAAGCCTTAAAAGGTTTTACCATCGAGAGGCCCGAGGGAACCGGACAAAGGTGGATCCCTGGTGGGGACGGCCAGAGAGAGAGAGAGAGAGAGAGGGGAGCTCAGGACCACGCTCCGGAATTGCCTGGGGGTTAGCCGAGTCCCGCACCTGGTGGACGCAGCACGGCTCGGGTGGTCACTCCCGGCCGAAGTGACTGAAGTAACACCTGTGAGTAAAAACCCTGAAACTGCATTATACGTTTCTGACTCTCCTTGCTGCACCATCACTACCTCCATCATCCACATCTGCTGCCCTGAGGCCATACCCCTCCCGTTGGGGGTTATAACATCTACGCTGCACAATCATACCACCGGCCTCAGCGGTCTGCCCTGCAGCGGCAGCTCCTTCGCTGCATTCAACGGGTGGCGTAGTCGTACAACATCTACCGCTAATACATGGCCGCTTAGTTTGACACCCTGGGCACGGACCGGGTCACCGCCACGAGACTACAACCCTCAACAGATCCGGCTCCGGGTAAGCTCCCGTGCGCGCGATGCCGCGCGACGAAGGCCCAGGGGCGCGTCACCTTCATCTTGCAGGAACTGCTGACACACTCCAGCCACATGAGGTCTGGCCTTGTCCTGTATTAGGAGGAATGCAAGGCCAACTGCACCAGCATATGGTCTCACAAGGGGTCTGAGGATCTCTTCTCAATACCTAATGGCAGCCAGGCTACCTCTGGCGAGCACATGGAGGGCTGTGCGGCCCTCCAAAGAAATGTCACCCACACCATTACTGACCCCCTGCAAACCGGTCATGCTGAAGGATGTTGCAGGCAGCAGATCACTCTCCACGGCGTCTCCAGACTCTGTCACGTCTGTCTCACGTGCTCAGTGGGAACCTGCTTTCATCTGTGAAGAGCACAGGGTGCCAGTGGCGACTCTGCCAATCCTGGTGTTCTGTGGCAAATGCCAAGATTCCTGCACGGTGTTGGGCTGTGAGCACAACCCCCATCTGTGGACGTCGGGCCCTCATACCACCCTCATGGAGTCAGTTTCTAACCGTTTGTGCAGACACATGCACATTTGTGGCCTGATGGAGGTCATTTTGCAGGGCTCTGGCAGTGCTCCTTCTGTTCCTCCTTGCACAAAGGAGGAGGTAACGGTCCTGCTGCTGGGTTGTTGCCCTCCTGCGGCCCCCTCCACGTCTCCTGGTATCAGCCCCATGCTCTGGACACTGTGCTGACAAACACAGCTGCCCTTCTTGCCACAGCTTGCACTGATGTGCCATCATGGATGAACTGCACTACCTGAGCAACTTCTGTGGGTTGTACTGTAGACACCGCCTCATGGTACTGTACCTCTAGGGGTGAGAGCAATGCAAAATGAAAAAGTGACCAAAACAACAGCCAAAAAGGATGAGAACAGAGAAATGGTCTGTGGTCACCACCTGCAGATCCACTCCTTTATAGGGGGTATATTGATAATTGCCGATCATTTCTACCAGTTGTCTGTTCCAGTTGCACAACAGCAGGAGAAATTGATTCACAATCAGTGTTGCTTCATAACTGGACAGGTAGATTGCACAGAAGTGTGATTGACTTGGAGTTACATTGTGTTGTTTAAGTGTTCCCTTTATATTTTTGAGCAGTGTATATTAAAGGCATCGCACTTCCTTCCCCTTGTAAAAAAAAAGTAGTACTCCAGCACTGAAATATTTTGAAAGTCAGATGGTTGCCTCAAGTATATTTTATTAAATCTGGCAAGTGGATAACTGATATTGAAGCTCATCCAGAGAATGCCAAGAGTGTGCAAATCAGTCATCAAAGCAAAAGGTGGCTACTTTGAAGAACCTAGAATATAAGACATATTTTCAGTTGTTTCACACTTTTTTGTTAAGTATATAATTCCACAAGTGTTAATTCATAGTTTTGATGCCTTCAGTGTGAATGTACAATTTTCAAAGTCATGAAAATACAGAAAAATCTTTAAATGAGAAGGTGTGTCCAAACTTTTGGTCTGTACTGTACATGCAACCATCTGAGTTTACAAATAATTTAATGGCAGAGTACTATTAATGATTCACAATACTAGTCATGGCTACAAATGATCGCATCGATTCGCTAGTTTCGACAAATATGAAAAATTCCAGTTTGATTCACTCAAAGTGCGTAAAAAATGCCTTCCGCCATACTATGTGTTGCAGAAAATTGCATCAACCACAGAAGTCTCACATGAAGTCAGGCCCAGCTGTGCAGGCTTCCACATTATGATTTACAGCTGTCACATCACATGGCATAGTGCAACCAATCAGGAGGAGCTTTACATTTTTTTTTACATTTTTTTAATTTATTCTTAATGGGCTAGAAAGCAGCATCAAGTCACAGCAAAAAATCTTAAATCATTGTCATTCGGTGTGTTTGCTTGTCACATTACTGAGTTTTTGAATTTCTTGTGCAATCATATTTGTGTGAAAGGAAGAATACATTTTTTTTAAAATACTAGAGAAAATTCCATAAAATACAGACATTTACCTGACACTGTGTACCCCACAAAGTGTGTGTGTCACAAACATTTTTTGCACGCCTGTTTTACTAGTTAAATTTGACAACCATATACGCCACTATATTGCAGCCTGCTGCTACATTTTGCTTTCTGTACATGTACCTCCCAGTTATTTCTTATGTCCTTTTGGCAAGGGCTGAACAATTGAGATTGAAAAGATTGTAAAAAGTTAATTATAGTGTTGTACAACATGTGTGATAAAATGAAAAGTGTCTTGGGTAGTCAAAAAGAGGACAAACCCATACCATGGCTAAGAATGAGGGGGTCGCTAGCAACAACAGAAGCTCCACCACTGGCACCAGCTGTCTGGGCGATAGTGTTACTGAAAGCAGCAATAATAAGCCTCCTGTGCCTCTGTCAAGCATATTAGTGGGGTGGAAGTTGAAGGTATTATGAAATTTATGGCACATCACTCGTCTCAGTCACAGCAGGACAATGTTACCTCTGACAGCAACACCATCAGTTTGAGTCTGTGTTCTGCACAAATTATTAAGAAGGTTAATTTTTGGACCATTTTTTAACTTAAAAAAACATTACTATTATGAGATCGCTTTGACATTACTAAGGCTCAGAATGTGTGAAAGGGGTTGGATACAATCCTAGGAGAACTCAAGTGCACATATTTTCAGAGCAATTGGAGAACCTGCGATTCAAATCGAATTTATTTGCTTTAAAATGATTTTTTTTTAAATATTAATTAAAACCTGGTGAATTAAAGTTTTAAAAGATCTGATTATCTCTAGTCATAGCCCACTCTGAAGTCACCTCTCAAGGCAAGAGTGACTTTCAATAGCTTTTACCTGTCAATTTACTCAATCTCTTGGACATCTCTGGCGTGATAATCCTCTTTGCAATCAGCACTCACAGGAATCCTCATAGCAGTAAATCTGTATGATCCCTTTTGCTCTGACAAAACCTCCCCTTACAGCAACTAATCTTCACCATATTAAGGTATGCACTCCTCACTCACAAGCCTATTTGATTCCTTCCCAATGTGGTGGCACTCCTTATCCTTTTTTTCTGTGGTGGTTGTCTTAGACAGGTGGGCCGGTCTCCTTCACCTGAGATAGATTACACTAATATAAGTACAAGCTGGAGTTTCCGGATTTGTTCTTCTATGGCCATGTCTACAGCACTGGGCCAGAACACTATGTATAAGAAGTACTGCTCACCCTCACTTCTAGCTAGCTATGATGCAGACAGTCTCTGCTGCTGCACAGCTTCTTCTTTCATAAGCAAGGCTGTATGCCTGTGTGTTACAACATCAAATATCATTTTATATGGTATTTGCATATACTGTATATATAAAACTATATATAAGTATATATATATAAAACTTTTGCATCGTAAAGCAACACCTCAGATAACCAGGTGGTAACGCCACTGCAACAGGGTCACTCATAGCAATAAACAAAGCATAAGGTGATTGTAAAGAGTCCAGGCCAACATTGGGGTCTAGCTGGCATTAACACTGGAGTAGTTAATATTTGGAAAAGAGAGGCAGACTCAATTTCACTGTTCTTACAGACACAGGTTTGTACTCATGGAGTATTGTGCTGGAGCACCGGTTTATAAATATGAGTACCGGGCTGACTGTGACGGGGCAGTTTTCATGTGGAGTAGTTTTGCGTCTTAAGAAGAAAATTATGATAATTTGGCTCGTTTTATTCAATTACTTAACACTGTTTCTCCAGTAAATCACATTTTTTATTTTCTTTACATCTTTATGACATGAGTTGGTGATTAAAACTTTGGAAGGACTGGAGACATCTTGGTAGGCACAAGGACTTGTCACGTTGTATTTGTACCGCGATCCTGATGCTTATGAAGCTTATTACATAGAACAGTTTCTTGGCGTGCCGTCTCAGATCTGCTGTTGAGATTTTCTCGACATATTGTGATTGCATCTTATACTTTTAAACATCTGATTTGGAAAATTATGCAAGAGTAATAGAAGGCAAACAATGGCCGCTCGGAGCCAATTGGATGAGAGCTGCGATTGTTATAAATTACTGTTGATTGAGCACAGAGCTCTGTGTGTTGAAGGGACGAAAGAGAAGTATTTGAGCTGGAAGAAATCAGCGGACCTCAATTAAATAGATATTTACATTTTTTAGCTCAACTCTATCTGATGACAAGCCGTGTCTATTCCAGTTACTTTATGAAAATATCTCTAAGACTGGATCCTTTCTTTACAAATTTCTGTGTTTAAGGCCACATATGTATGTGAACTCATGTATAAATGTATGTCTGTGGGTATGTGCACTAATGTATCAGCTAATGTGTAAGTGCATGTATCAATAGATGATTGTGTGTATGCAAGTGTGAGCAAATATGTGAATGCATGTGTCAATGAATGTGTCTGTGTATGCATGTGTCAGGCAATGTCTGTGTATGCATGTGTCAGGTAATGTCTGTGTATGTATGTGTCAGGTAATGTCCGTGTACGCATGTGTCAGGTAATGTCCGTGTACGCATGTGTCAGGTAATGTCTGTGTATGCATGTGTCAGGTAATGTCTGTGTATGCATGTGTCAGGTAATGTTCGTTTATGCATGTGTCAGGTAATGTCTGTTTATGCATGTGTTAATGAAAATTGTGCGTATGCATGTGTGAGTAAAGGTGTGTATGTGTATGCATGTGTCACTGAATATTGTCTTAGTTTACTGTATGTATTTGTTAATACTTTTGTGTGTGCTTTTGTCACTGGATGTGCATATATACATATGCAAGTGGATATATGTGAATGCATGTGCCAGTGAATGTGTGCATGAATGTATGTTTGTTTATGTTTCCGTCAGTAACAGTCTATGTAAGCATGTGTCCATGAATTTGTATGCATTTGTCAGTAAACATCGGCATATATATGTGTCAGTAGATGTCTATGTATCCATTAGTGATGAGCGAGCATGCTCGCCACTGCTCGGTACTCGCCCGAGCATCTCAGTACTCGAGATGCTCGGGCGGGAGCTCGGGTCCCCGTCCTGCATGTCTGGCGCTATTTAGAGCACCAATCATGCAGGGATTGTCTGCCACTCACTGTAATGTCACAGCCATGGTGGTTGTGGCATTACAGTGGTTGCCCAAATCGATGGGAACAATGCGCACAGTGAAACATGAAAAGCCGGCAATTCAGCAGCGGCATACACCGGTACCCCACAATTTAGAACAGAAGAATAGAACATCACTCATAGATTAGATAGATAGAAACATGTCAGTCAAATATATAATAAGTACAGTGACAGTGTTGGTTACTGTACTTGGTATTTAGTGTTAAAATAAAGGATTTATTAAAAAAAAAAAAATAGTGTTTTCATGCACCCGTCTCTTTAAAAAAGCCAGCCGGCAATTCATCAGAGGCATACACCGGTACCAGACAATTTAGAGCAGAAAGAATAGAGCATCACACATAGATTAGATAGATAGAAACATGTCAGTCACATATATAAGAAGTACAGTGACAGTGTTGATTACTGTACTTGTCATTTAGTGTTAAAATAAAGTATTAAAAAAAAAATTGTCCTGGGGTTCCCCATAATTTTAGTCTCTAGCGGAGGTTAAGCAGATGGCTGGGGCAGATGTTTGAAGCCTGGGAAGGGGTAATACCCACGGAGCTTCCCAGGCTACTAATATCAGCCCCCAGCTGAATACCTAGCCTTTACTAGCTATTAAAATGGGGGACCCAAGAAAAAAGTGATGTGGGGTCCCCCCTATTTTAATAGCTAGCAAAGGCTAGGCAGACAGCTGGGGGCTGATATTAATAGCCCAGGAAGGGTGCCATGAATATTGGCCCCATCCCAGGCTAGAAACACCAGCCGTCAGCCGCCCCAGAAATGGCGCATCCAAAGGATGCGCCAATTCTGGCACTTAGCCTTGCTCTTCTCACTGCCCTGTAGCGGTGGCAGTGGGATAATAGGCCTGGGGTTGATGTCAGGTTATAATGCCAGCTGACATCAAGCCCAGGTTAGTAATGGAGAGGCGTCTATAAGACACCCCCATTACGAACCCCATAGTTAAAGTTAAAAAAAAAACACAAACACCCAGAATAAAGTCCTTTAATTGAAATAAACACACAATTCTTTATTGTTCTAAATTAAACCATACTTAACATCACGCCCATTCCAGCTGAAGCCAACGATCTCCTGCAATAAAAATAAAATAATAAACCAACCGCATCCTTACCTTTCCATGGTTCCCAGGACGGCTCCAGCTCTGCTACATTCACATGACAGGCTGGATTGCAGCAGAAAGCTGCCATCCAGCTTGCCATGCCGCAGACACTGAGAAGCGCAGGCATGCTTGCGCTCCACAGTGTTTGGCTGTGATGGCATCCAGATGAGCCGAGTTCATGTCCAATGAGCTCAGCTCACCTCATGCACGTCACTGACAGCGTGGGAGAATTCTCCTGCGCATGCGGTGAGCGCAGGAGAATTCTCCCATGCTGGGATGGCATTGAGATGACAGGCTGGATTGCAGCTGAGCTCTGCCATCCAGCTTGTCATCCTTCAGAGACACTTCAGAGCGCAGGCATGCACCAAAGTATTCCAATGTGCTCGACCCGAGCTTCGAGCACCCGAGCATTTTAGTGCTCGCTCATCACTACTGGTTACCTATCCTGCATGACCCAAAGGTTTAGTGAGGGCCAAGGAGGAGAATAACGCAGGTTTTCTTATTTGAAGTGGTTTGTCCCACCTGCATGAGATCACCACCATTAGAGAAACAATAACAGTGCCCCTATGTTAGTGGCAGCCAGTGTCCACATAACAGTAACATCAGATTTTTTATTAGTGGACATCTTTTTTAAGCCTATTCCACTACCATTGGCAGAGGGAAACTGGTGAAATGTTGTCTCTCAATGTGTTGAGTGTTCAAAAACGTCTCATTAAACTGTCTCCGAGCTTTCACTTCTATACAACCTCCATTAGTTAGATTTTCATTCACTATAGGAATATTTCCATTCACTGACAGCAAGTACACAGCAATCGACAGTGCTGAGATTTCCAAACACCCACAATGCTAAACAGAACCAGTATAAATAAATTATTCCGAGCTACCATGAATATTTATGCCGTGCGGAGTCTTAGGTACATCGTGTCCCCTGGATGTTCAGCTGACCCCTCAATGACACAATGCAGATTTTTATTTTTATACGGTGGGAAAACTTTTCAATTCTTCCTACGTCCCGGGGACTATGAATTCAAGATGTCTGATGAGTTATGCCAAAGATATAAACAAATAAAGAGCGGGTGTCTTCTTGTGCTCCGAGCGAGAGGCGAGATCTTCTCCATAGTTCCTGTAGTTTTGGGCTTTTCCTTGGAGTAGGAGAATAAAATGTCATCTCCAGCGTTCAGCAGCTGATGACCCCGGTGTAAACCCCTCTCTCCGCTTTGTGTAAATCATACCTAGGACATTCGTCTTTGCCACTTTTTCTATGTCTCATCCATATCTGAGCCTTAACTTAGCAAACACATGACTCACACAACACATATGGCAGCCACATGATCCGCAGCGTTGAACTTCTGTCACTCTCTCTGAGGTGGTTAGGAAACACAAAAAGAGGAGAAAAAGTTCCAGAAATCTTAACAATGTGGGCTGAAGTTTACTATGGTCTGTGTACGCGAGTCACGGAGAGGTTACGGTAGCATTTACTGTCCTATCTCATCTTATTCTACTTGACTAAGTGACCTTTAAAATAATGAAGATCTGAAATAAAGGGCTTACAAAAACCATGAGTGGCCAGGATCTGACTGGTATACTTGGGACTCTCACCTTTCATTGGTTGGAAAAGAGAGGTGGCAGCGCGTGTGCGGAACGCCCCATTCACTTCTATGAAAGGTCCAAAAATATTTGCGAATGCTTGCTTTGCTATTTTTGAAACTCCCAAAAATGTGAGTAGAGATGGAGAGAAGCTCTTTTATTTGATTGAGGACATTGTCTCTCAAAAACAGGGATGTGCCTTTAAATATAATGTAACTGTATGGGGACTCAACGATCTTGAGGACTATCATTCATCCTCCCATACTTGCCATGACAGCACCGTGTAAATAAAATAAAATGAGCTACTCTCGGCTTGCTACATCATAGATCGGTGCTCATTATGGGCATAATATTTTACTGTGTATATAGGGCTTCATGAAAGTGTGTGACTCACGCTCGCCTTCTGTAAGCCTTACCCTGGGAGATGGGGGACTCCAAGCCGGGTCCTGTGATGTAGATGGGGTGCAGCCGTGGCCCGGACTCGCTCCGTGCCCAGGGCCGTTACACTAAAAAAAGAGATGGTACGGGATTATCCGGGTTGAGTGGCTGATCTCGACTACGCCACCTGTGGCACCTGGTGAAGGCAACCAGCGCTGCTGCAGTCCGCTGAGGCATGGTGTTATCGCAGCCGTCGTTGTTACTACTCCCCACAGGCGGAGCAGGGCCTCAGGGCAGAGGGACAGAACGGAGGGGGTAGTAGTCTAGGAGGTCTGTTGCTGCATAGTGCGGTGTAGTGCAGAATAAGAGTCCGGAGGCTATAGGGGTTAACTTCCAGGGTTTTTACTCACGAAAGAGATGGCAGTAGGAAGGCATTTTCCCTGCTCCTCGCGGAGCTCTGCGGTCACCAGGACGAGGGTCCGACAACCTCCATGTAAGTCCAGTGTTAAATCAGGACCCCGCAACAGAGTGTTCCTAGACTTCAGACCGGGTCCTTTCCTGTCTGTGTGTGTGTAGATAGTCCGGGTCTCCCTCTGAACTTCACTCAGAAAAAGGGTACGGGTGGCAGCTCCGCTCCTTCCGTTACCCGGTGGGATCCTCTGGGCCTACCCGGGCTTCCCTGACCAGGACGTAGAGTAGCAAGGTCAGGTGTCGGGGGCCGGTACCCCTCTTGCAGCCGGAATCCCTCTGAATATATCAGTATGGCGAGGACAGGTGGCGTATACCGCTCCGTCTGCATCCTCCCTGGGATCGATTTGCGGTGGAGCTACACTCCTAAGCTCCGGGCCTTCTTGGTCATGGTCCTTGACCGGGCTGAGACGTTCATTATCTGCAACCTGCCCCTCGACCCAAGGCCAGAGTACGAGGGCTGTGTCTCCATCCTCTGCAGGTCCACACAGGATCCACTCTCAGGGAGGAAGATCACATTACAAGAACAGTCAAAAGAACAATCAAAAGACAAAAAAACATGAGCCAAGATGGCTGTGTATTAAATATGAGTCCTCCACCCTCACCCACTAATTGGTTCCCCTATCTCTTGGTTCCCCAGTCTCCCAACTTCCAGTAGGGACAGCACCTAGTGCCTTTTAGCCCCCTCTGGTGGGAGAAGTGTGGTGTTGGATGTGAAGGAAGGGTCCTGGCCATCGCACTGTTCTTACCTCAGAGGAGGAACACTACACCCCATTAGAGAAGTGCAGCATCCCTGTGGTGGTCGAACCCTCAGGGGCACCACAAAAGCAATTGAAACAGAGGGTGATGACACCTACAAGATAACCAACCAAAGAAAAAAGCCTTTCATTGTAGACCACAATTGTCAAATCTTTTGGGTTGTTTGGGAAATTGAATAGAGCTCCCAGACAACTGGAGGACAAGGCAAGTCTCCCAATCTCCTGAAACGTCCCAAATAACATGTTCATGGAGGCTTCGCAAAATTTTAAAGGACCTTCAATGGATCTGACCAAGGTATGATGGTGAAGTGGCTGTGTCGTGATGGGTGCTTGGCCAAAAATGAGAGTCAGTGAGATCCACTTTGACCCCAATGTTAACTTTGAAAAGTTGGTAAGTATATCAACGACAAACCTGTATAGCCATGAGAGTGCTGTTGTTTCTACCTACCCTCTTCAGCTATGGAAACGTGCTGCTCCATATTATTGTTTGATTGCCCTTTTTAAGCTATTTTCTCTGTATTCCTCTATTTTTTGTGTAGAAGACTCTTGAATGCACATCATTTCCAGTAAATTTGAAATGAATGCCTTAATTCATACATGTCAAACTCTGGCCCGTGGGCCGAATCTGGTAGATGGTTTTATCTGGCCTGCAACACCAAAACCACCACCCCTATGTGGGACCATTATTCTGTATGGCGGACTATGTGAGGCTCATTATTCTGTATGACGGACTATGTGGGGCCCATTATACTGTATGGAGGACTATGTG
The DNA here is from genome assembly GCF_046119375.1 of Phyllobates terribilis. Taxonomy (NCBI): domain Eukaryota; kingdom Metazoa; phylum Chordata; class Amphibia; order Anura; family Dendrobatidae; genus Phyllobates; species Phyllobates terribilis. The sequence continues at coordinate 1,211,420,790 of NW_027362761.1, forward strand.
GGGCCCATTATACTGTATGGAGGACTATGTGGGGCCCATTATTCTGTATGGAGGACTATGTGGGGCCCATTATACTGTATGGAGGACTATGTGGGACCATTATACTGTATGGAGGACTATGTGGTGCCACTATACTGTATGGAGGACTATGTGGTGCCACTGTACTGTATGGATGACTATGTGGGGCCCAGTTTTCTATATGGAGGACTATGTGGGGCCCATTATACTGTATGGAGGACTATGTGACGCCATTATTCTGTATGGATGACTATGTGGGGCCCATTATTCTGTATGGAGTACTATGTGGGGCCCATTATTCTGCATGGAGGACTATGTGGGGCCCATTATTATGTATGGAATACTATGTGGGGTCCATTATTCTGTATGGAGGACTATGTGGGGCCCATTATTCTGCATGGAGGACTATGCGGGGCCCATTATTCTGCATGGAGGACAATGTGGGGCCATTATGCAGTATGGAGGACTATGTGGAGCCATTATACTGTATGGAGGACTATGTGGGGCCATTATTCTCTATGGAGGACTATGTAGGGCCCATTATTCTGCATGGATGACTATGTGGGGCCCATTATTCTGTATAGAGAACTACGCGGGGCCCATTATTCTGCATGGAGGACTATGTGGGGCCATTATACTGTGTGGAGGACTATGTGGAGCCATTATACTGCATGGAGGACTGTGTGGGGCTGATTAATCTGCATGGAGGACTATGTGGGGCCCATTATTCTGTATGGATAACTATGTGGGGCCATTATCCTGTATGGAGGACTATGTGGGGCCCATTATTCTGTATGGAGGACTATGTGGGGTCATTATTCTGTATTGAGGACTATGTGGGGTCATTATTCTGTATGGAGGACTATGTGGGGCCCATTATTCTGTATGGAGGACTATGTGAGGCCATTATACTGTATGGAGGACTATGTGGGGCCATTATACTGTATGGAGGACTATGTGGGGCCATTATTCTGTATTGAGGACTATATGGGATCCATTATACTGTATGGAGGACTATGTGAGGCCATTATTCTGTATGGAGGACTATGTGGGGCCCATTATTCTGTATAGAGGACTATGTGGGGCCCATTATTCTGTATGGATAACTATGTGGGGCCATTATCCTGTATGGAGGACTATGTGGTGCCCATTATTCTGTATGGAGGACTATGTGGGGTCATTATTCTGTATTGAGGACTATGTGGGGTCATTATTCTGTATGGAGGACTATGTGGGGCCCATTATTCTGTATGGAGGACTATGTGAGGCCATTATACTGTATGGAGGACTATGTGGGGCCATTATACTGTATGGAGGACTATGTGGGGCCATTATTCTGTATTGAGGACTATGTGGGATCCATTATACTGTATGGAGGACTATGTGAGGCCATTATACTGTATGAAGGACTATGTGGGGTCATTATACTGTATGGAGGACTATGTGGGGCTCATTATTCTGTGTAGAGGACTATGTGGGGCCCATTTTACTGTATACTCGTTGGCCCCCGACTTTGTCCAAGTTTTTAATTTTTGCCCTCTGTGTGTTTGAATTTGACATCTCTGCCTTAATTGATTTGTTCATCAGATCTGAGGATGAGGATTTTTTTTTGGTTTCTTAAAACAATAAAGGGGTCCTCCAATAAGTGTTTTAATGGAGTTTCCACTGCATATACCAGACATGTTAGAAGAGTTGGGAAATCCTATTGATTCTTAAGCCTAGGTTTTGCTTTCGAAAAGTGGTGACCACTGATCTGACTTTCAAGGCATATCTATTGGACTGCCCCACCACCCTGACTTGAGATTGAAGGGGTGTCTGATTACCGTACAAGGTAACAAGGATCACTGCAAAATAATAGATAAAAGTGCTCCACTTATGAGAAAGCTGGAGGACCCTGTACTAATACATTGGTTATAACAGACTTGTAGTTCTTAATTTCTCCTGCGGGGGTGCTGTAATGAATTTAAACACTTTCTTTGAGTTTCCTTTGAATATTACTGCGGATTGCTGGTGGTCCCATTTACAAGACTTAGTAATCAGCTGAAGAAGGAATTGTGGTGAACCCCTTTAATTTATATTGAGCTGATACTCGGTCATCACCTCCAGCTAAATTTCAGCAGGATATGAGAAATTTACCATCCCGGTTGTAGTATTCAGTGTCTGGGGCACAATACCTGCATTAAGCGACCCGCACCATATAATTACTGTTTATTTGAGAAGGAGCCGGTTATATTTTAATCAGCCGCCATAGTTAATGAGCGGAGGATAGGAGGACGTATGGCTGCAGGCTGATTGTTCCCCTGTGTGTTTGGCATAAAGGGGCTTTACATGTATACCACCTATTAAGTCTTGATATATGACAACGCATAGGAGCTGATCAACCCTATTAAAAGCATATGGCTGAGTCACTGTAAGACGTACAAGTGATTTCTTCCAAGAAGCAAACATAGCGAGCTTTGTACGTTCTTAAGACTTAATTGTAGAAACCGCAGAAAGTGCAGAATGAACAATGAAAAGCTTTGTCCGCTGAGATGTCTCAGGGAACAGGGAAATAATTATGTTTTTGTGGAATTAATACATTTTCTGGATATTAATCAAAACTGAAGATCTGAAAAATATTAGAGGTTACCAACAAAAACAATCACATCCCCATCTGGCAGTCAAAGGGAAAGTCAAGGGGGAATCTTAGCAGATCTCAGTTACGTTGGTTATTTTTTTAGATCAGCTCATCAAAGGAGTAAATTGTTCTGAGTTACATGTGAAACCATTATTATTACGCAGGTACTGCCATGGTGGAGGATGGTATTCTGGATCTACCAGACATATCCTGTGATGAGTGACTCTAGATGAGACCAACTTTAATGGTTGTCTCATATTCAGTCATCAGGAGCACACCGCTCCCCTGCCTCCCCGCTTCCTGCTTTCTCCTGAAGATTGACAGTTCAGGCCAGAAGAATAGTTGCACCATTGGCTTGTGGATTGTTCTTTCCTTCTGCAGCATTGGAGAAGTGCATGGGCACTAAAGAGATCAAGGAGCTTCACAGAAGCTCCTACAAGCTCTATAGGAAAGAGCTTTCAAGCCAAGCACTGTGCTGCTTGCCTATGAGATCGACCTCTGCTGATAGACTGCAGAGGTGGCCAGTGACCTAGGCAATATCTATCCCATTTACTCAGGGTCCCCTACCAGTCAGTCTTCTTGCTGCTGATGGGCTGCAGCAATCAAGTGCTGAACCCTTGGAACAGGAAGCAAAGAGACTGAGGGAGACCCGGCCTCGGCTACAGAGAAGCGGTGCAGACAGAATTTTAGTTTTTTTTTAAAGCTCTGAGCTCATTCATTTATTTATTTTAAATGGGTTAAGAAACTTCTATAATGATGACATTTCCAGAAAAGTAAATGTAGGTCTAAGGATGAACCGCTCCGAGGACGTCTGATGGGAGGCACTTTTTGGTGTGGGACCATGGGATGAGCCCAGGGTTAATCATGGAGACATCTGCATCTGCCACATGACGTACGGATAGAGGAGCCGAAGCTTAACCCTATGTAAGGTCACCATCCCAAGAAGCCACACAATCTTAGCAAAGAAGGAAAAAGAGAATTGATCAAAAACACATTGGAACTGATTTATCAAAGCAATTATTGCAGGATTCTGGCATAAATCGCTTTGAAAAGTTGCAAAATTGCAAAATTTTTGCATAACGCAGTTGTGCACAAATTTTTGCAATTTTTAGCATTTCCATGCCAGTTTCACAAAGTTTCACCAAAATGAGCAGATCTGGAGTGGAAAAGGGGGCATGATGACACAGCTTGTCTAATTGATGACGAGCTGGGTGGCTCCTTATGCCAGATATCTGACTAGAGTAAGATAGGCGCACATGGAGGTGCACGGCACTTTTCAGACTCACCTGATTTATCAAGAGATGTGTACCTCTTAATGAATGAGGAGCATCTGACTTCAAAATGTCCCCTCATCAAGACCAGCGTGAGCCATACTGGTTCTTGATGAATCTGGGCCACTGTCTTGTGCTCCTTGTTGGTTGGTGAGGACCAAACTCAAATGTCTTATAGGAAGGGGATCTGTATGGATGTTTGTTTGGAACTGTTTACTTGAAAAGGTCACTGCTGATGGCACTGAGTGTCTTAAGTTGTATCATGTCAATAGAAGAAAAATAGAAGAAAAATTGAAATGCCGAGGTACTGTATTTGTAAAGCTTTATTGTCCAGTTGGACTGGGCTCCACAATGTCGCAAAAAGGTGGTGGTGGTGTGGTGGTAAGATAAGGTGGAGTCATTAGCAGCAGAAGGAGGAGGTGCCGATATCAGGAGGTGGAAGTCACAGAAGGTAAAAAGAAGTGCAAGTAAGAGGATATGGAAGTAATAGAAAGTGAAGCTAAAAGAAGGCAGAAGTAGCAGTGGAAACGGGTATTAGGAGGTGAAGGTACAAGAATCTGCAGGTAGAAGTTGGTGGAGATTACAGAAGGAGGGAGAGGTAGCCATAGATGTGGGCACCAGGAGGTGGAGATATTAGGTGGAGGTACCAGTAGGTAGTGGTACCAGGAGGCAGATGGAGATAGAAGCCTTTGGCTGATACTGTGGTTGCACTGATCTGCTCCCAATAACCAGTGACTATTGTTGGAAGGAGACATGTGTTCCCCATTATTGAGGATGATATTTCTGAAGACTATTAGCAATGCATCTGATTCCTGCAGGAGGATAATCTGCCATCTTAGAGACATTTCTCTTTGAACTTATCTAATAATTGGAGTCAGCTTGTTTTTCAAATATTTAACCCAAAATCAAAGCTTTCTATCGGAGTCACTTCTAATATTAATCCCATGTAGACATTTAACAAATGGCTTATGGCACAGGAAATCTCCGAGCCCTTACACACCTATAAGTGAAGACTGAACTTATACTATGCGGTGGGAGCGGGGGCATTCTAGGACATTTGTGATCACATAGTAAAAAATAAATGTAGGAATGACTATCTATATTATTATCTATATAGCTATCTATCTACCTATCTATCATCTAGCTATTTATCAATTTATTTTTACACATCTATTTTTTTATGTTTATATAAAGAACATATATAAATGACGCGCCCCTGGGCCTGCTGCTTCGCGCGGCATCGCGCGCACGGGGGAGCTTACCCGGATCCGGATCAGATGGGGGTAGTAGTCTCGTGGCGGTGACCCGGTCCGTGCCCAGGGGGTCAAACTAAGTGGCAGTCTATTAGCAGTAGATGGTGGATGTTGTTTCTGTGATCGACTACGCCACCCGTTGAGTGCGGCTCTGAAGCCGCCGCTGCAGAACAGTCCACTGAGGCCAGGTGTATAAGGATGTGCAGCGTGGTGGTACAACCCCCAACGGGAGGGGTATGGCCTCAGGGCAGCGCGAATAGATGATGGGGGTGATGGTGGTACACGAGCGCAACAAAGACAACTCGGAGTCTTGGTGGTGCAGTTCAGGGTCTTTACTCACGGTTACTCGGTTACTGCTCCAGGCCACCGCTGCAGAGGTGGCCGCCTGTGTCGCGCTGTGCTCACCAGGCGAGGGGCTCGGTCAACTCCCAGGTCTTTCCGGAGTGCTTTGCAGGACCCCCTTTATGTCCCCTGTTTCTGGTCTTCAACCCCACTAGTGACCACGCTTATGTCCAGCTGCCTCGGACCTTCTTGGTGGGCAAACGTTGGCCTGCGTTTCCCAGGTCCTATGTGGTGCCTTTCTAGCGGGTGTGGTGAGGGGCTGCTCCACATGTAATGTCGCAGCCTCCGGTTCTTAGTTGAGGGTAGTTTCTCTCCTCCACTATTTTGGGATCCGGTTCCCATCTTCTTGACCTGACCCCCCTACTCAGGTAGCGGCGGGCGTGTGGTGGCTTCCAGCCAGTCCACACCCCTGGGGTCCCCTCTTTCCTTTCTGGAGCCCAGTCTGCTCCTCTTCCTCCTCCAGGCTCAGGCCTCCTGACAGGGCCTGCCTGTGGAGCAGAGCCCATAAAGCAGCTCTGCTCCCTGTCTTCTCCTCTCTCAACTCTCTCTCTTTCCAAGATGGTGCCTCCCTTTATACTCCTGTACAGAGTGCACCCCGGATCTACTTCCCCCACGCACACACTACCGGGTTCCCTTCTCTAGGTGTTCCCTCCCCCCACTCCAGCCAGGGACATGCTCACTCGTGCCTGCATAACTAATGGGAGCACCGTCGAGCTGTCCCCCGGAAATGTGGTGTAGTGCATGTGGGTGTTAGGGTCCTGAGCCACACTCCATCCTTACCTGGAAGTGAGATATCGCACATCTGGGTGAGATGCAATACCTCTGTAGCAACCGAACCCTCGGGGTGCTACATAAACATATGAGAAAGGTCCACAATATTGGACTGAAATGTCGCCACAGCCACATGGGCTAATAAATTGGATATTTTTTATTCTCTATTTGGGTGCTGCCTCCATTTTTCGTGGATATTCATGGGTCTGGTGTATACCTGGGTGGCTGTGGCTTTCTGTTTAGTCACCTCGTGCCTTTGTGATACAGATACATCGGGATTACAACATATAAAAACTTGTAATTTTCTTCCTCACAGAAATTTTGTAGAATAGGAGCCCATAGCAGGCAATGTGCCACAGATAATACATCTGGACCACATGGATCTGACGCGCCCCCTGGGCCATATTCTTTAAGGGAATACCCGGAGCCGGATCGGATGGGGGTTGTAGTCTCCGAGTGGCTGTGACCCGGTCCGTGCCCAGGGTGTCAAGCTCAGTGTGTGGCAGTCTTTACTGATGTTACTAAAGTTCTTTATGTCGACTACGCCACCCGTTGAATTGCGGTCACTACGGCCGCCGCTGCAGCAGGGTCCGCTGAGGCTGATGGTGTTGGTGCAGCTTAGGTAGTATAACCCCCAACGGGAGGGGTATAGCCTCAGGGGGTCAGGTGCAGAGGATGGTGGTTGTGGAAGTGCAGGGATGATGGTAATGAGAGTCAGAGTCGGGTTGTGCAGTTCAGGGTTCTTTACTTACTGCAGATGTTCCGGTCACTCCGGCCTTGAGTGACCACCCGAGCCGTGCTGCGTCCACCAGGTCCTGGACTCGGCCAACCCCCAAGTAGTTCTGGAGCGTGGTTCTGAGCTCCCGTTCTGTCCTGTCCTCGTCTCTGGCCTTCCCCACCAGGGATCCACCTATGTCCGGCTCCCTCGGGCCTCTTGTTGGCGAACCCTTGCCTCTGGGTTCCCTGACCCTATACGTGGTCTGCCTTCTGGGTGGATATGGTGGGTGGCCGTGGCAGATGCTGCCCACGGCCTCCGGTCTCTGGCTGAGGTATGTTGTAGCCCCCCACCAGTTTGGGATCCGGTACCCTGTTGCCAACTCTTCACCCTGTGATTGTATTTGGGGTCTCAGAGTTCCTTCTTTCTTCCCCTCTGGGTCTTTCTTGCTCTCCTCTCTCACTCTTGGGCTGGGGCTGCTCTGCTCTTCTGCTCTCTTCCACTGCTCTGCAAAGACTGATGTCTCACTGACTTCTCTCAGACTGACCCTGATCTTAGATGGTGCCCACCTTAAATACTCCCTCTATGTGTGAGCTCAGGTGACCAGCACCCAATGAGCTCCTAACTTTACCCAGGCTGCTCCCCCTATCTGCCCCTACACTACTGGGATGTACCACCCCCCTCCCACTCCAGCCAGGAACAGACTCGGTCGTACCTGCACATTTCTAAGTGGGAGTACCGTTGGTCTGTTCCTCGGAAATGGGATGTGTGTAGTGCATGCAGCTAACTGAGCTCAGTTCCACACTCCATCCTTACCCGGGAGTGGAATACCACACCTCTGGGTTGAGGTGCAATACCCCTGTAGCAGCCGAATCCTCAGGGTGCTACATTCCCCCCTGGTAAATCACAGCACGTCCTCGGGCTGTAAGATATAAAAACATCCAAAACATACAATTTTTTCATATAAACATAATAAAACATATAAAACAACATATATTAGCAGCATCATAAAACTTTTCATATAAAACTTTCTCGTAGTCGTTTCTTGCTTCTAGCTCCTCCGGTCACTGTGCAACTTGTGACCGGGTAAAGCGCGACAGTCTCTTGGAGAAACACGGTTTCCTATAAAACCGGTAGGGGGCGCTTTAGGAAGCGCAACTATATACAAAGGGATATGGCCGCTCTCAGTCCTCGGCCAGGTATTAGGAAAGGGATGACCGCTCTCAGTCCTCGGTCAGTGGGAATAGGGACACACGGGTTAACAGTTCAATTCGCTGGTCCCAACGGGGACTATAATGGCAGCAACAGTTCACTGTGCCCCGACGGGCAACTATATACAGCTTCTACTCTGCTGTACTCAACGACGACGTCCTCCTGCTCTTTCTTTGTGATTCACTTTAGCTTCAGACCCGTCCGGGTCCTCTTGCTTCTCCTCACATCGCAGCTCCTCCTCCGTCAGGCGATGCACATGGAGGGCGTAGGGTCCTTTGGCACACTTGTGCCGGGTGAAGGTGACCTCGTCCCCTATATACAGGTCACGTCCTCTGTGTCCCTCCGGTAGGTGGGACTCAACGTCTCTTCTTGTCACGAAGACGTCGCCTGGGGTGCGGTGATCTCGGATGAAGCCCCACCCGTGCTGCATATTAAACTTGATCACAGTCCCGGTGGAAGGGGGACCATGAGCTGCACGGGGACTCCTCCTGGCCCGGCTCTTCTGCTCCGCGCTCTTTATTTGGGCTTGTTGTTCCCGGACCCGCCTCTCTCTCCGCTCCCTCTCGAAGACCTCGAGTTGCTGGCGGCAGCACTCTGCACGCTCCGCTGCGGCTGCCCGAGTCTCCTGAGTGAACCCCATGAGATCTTCTCCGGTGGGGTCCCACTCAAACTGTGCCTCCTCTAGCGGGGGCGAGGTCCTTTTTACGGGCTTTGGAACCGGAATCAGGGGTTCGTCTAGGGGTCTCTCTTCCCGGAGTCGGGGATGGTGAAACTCCGGTGGCCATATAAAGGGCTGCCCATCCGGGCACGTATGTTGGGCGAACAAATCTTCTCCCAGATGCGGCACTCTTGGTTTTATGGGCGCGGTGGTGGTAGCGGCGCCCGGGTTGCCCAGGCCTTGCGGCCAGGCCTGAGGCACCTGGAAAGTGAAGGGCACCGTAAGGACGGCGGCGCCCTGGGCTACTTGGCCCTGCGACCAGGCCGGTGGCTCCGCGGAGGTAGGGGGCGCTGTTGGTATTGCGGCGCCCGGGGGTACTAGGCCTTGCGACCATGCTGGTGGTACTTCCTGCTTGGTCACGCTCGGGGTCGAGGCGTGTGACGTCACAGGGGTCGCGGCTTCCGTTTGAGGCCTAGTCGGCGGCGGTGACGTTGCGGTTACGGGCACGGCAGGGGGTACTTCGGGCTCTGCGACGGGGAGCTAGGGCAGGTACGCGGTTTCCCGGTTTGGGGTAGAGACGTCCCCTTTACCTGCCTCCTTTCGTTCGGCTCCCTTCTCGGCGCCGTCTCCGGCCTTGAGTCCTCCTGCGCCATCCTCAGAGGCGGTCTGTCTCCTCGTCTCGGGTGGCGTGCTCCGCTGACGAGTCTCGGTCCGCTGGGCCATCTCTCGGCTCCACTCCGCCAACGTCTCTCGTTGCACCCGGGCCATCCTCCGTGCGAGGCCCTCCAGCGCAGTCTGTGCACACTCCCGATCTCGGGGGAGCTGTGCCAAGACCTCCACTAAGCCTAGTGGGGTCGTTGCTTCTAGCAGGCTCCTGACCAACGGGTCGGTGCTGCTCTGCTCTCCTCTCGTTGTCTCCAGCAGGCCTTCTGGAGTGGCGACCGGCAACAGGCTCCTGACCACTGGGTCGGTGCTGCCTGGAGTGGCGGCCCGCATCAGGCTCCTGACCACTGGGTCGGTGCTGCCTGGCTCTCCCTCCATCTCCGGGTTGGCTCTTTCTGGACTCTGTTCCAGGCTTCTTGTCTCCGGGTGCGCTCTCTCCAGACTGCTCCAAGCGACACCCATCTTTGCTCTCTTGTTCTCAGTCCTCCCACTTCGAGGGCGGTCCCGGGGCAACTTGGTGATTGTCAGCTCCAGGGGCAGTTCTTTCACGCTGACAGACACCTCTAGCATCACAGTCTCTGTTGGTGGGGGCGGTTTCCACTTTTGGCGCCATTTTCGGTCCTGGCCCACGATGGGAGGCGGCCTCTTGCCACCCTCTGGCACGCCCATAATGGCGTCCGCTCTTCCAAGGCGGGAAATCTTCGGAAATGGCGGGAATCGTCTCCCAGTGGCGGGAAACTCTGCAGATGGCGGGAAAAAGCTGTTAATGGTGGACAACCGGCGGGAATCGATCTGTGATGGAGTCCGATGGCAGGGACCCTCCGGAACCGGCGGGAGACTTCTTTTTGAGGTAAACTTGTTCTTTTCTTCAGGCACGCAGTACCCGGGTGTTGCGGGCACGTAATCCTGCCGACTACGCCAAAGTTGACGCGCCCCCTGGGCCAGTGTTGTTGGGGATACCCGGAACCGGATCAGATGGGGGGTTGTAGTCTCCGAGTGGCTGTGACCCGGTCCGTGCCCAGGGTGTCAAGCTCAGTGTGTGGCAGTCTTTACTGATGTTACTAAAGTTCTTTATGTCGACTACGCCACCCGTTGAATTGCGGTCACTACGGCCGCCGCTGCAGCAGGGTCCGCTGAGGCTGATGGTGTTGGTGCAGCTTAGGTAGTATAACCCCCAACGGGAGGGGTATAGCCTCAGGGGGTCAGGTGCAGAGGATGGTGGTTGTGGAAGTGCAGGGATGATGGTAATGAGAGTCAGAGTCGGGTTGTGCAGTTCAGGGTTCTTTACTTACTGCAGATGTTCCGGTCACTCTGGCCTTGAGTGACCACCCGAGCCGTGCTGCGTCCACCAGGTCCTGGACTCGGCCAACCCCCAAGTAGTTCTGGAGCGTGGTTCTGAGCTCCCGTTCTGTCCTGTCCTCGTCTCTGGCCTTCCCCACCAGGGATCCACCTATGTCCGGCTCCCTCGGGCCTCTTGTTGGCGAACCCTTGCCTCTGGGTTCCCTGACCCTATACGTGGTCTGCCTTCTGGGTGGATATGGTGGGTGGCCGTGGCAGATGCTGCCCACGGCCTCCGGTCTCTGGCTGAGGTATGTTGTAGCCCCCCACCAGTTTGGGATCCGGTACCCTGTTGCCAACTCTTCACCCTGTGATTGTATTTGGGGTCTCAGAGTTCCTTCTTTCTTCCCCTCTGGGTCTTTCTTGCTCTCCTCTCTCACTCTTGGGCTGGGGCTGCTCTGCTCTTCTGCTCTCTTCCACTGCTCTGCAAAGACTGATGTCTCACTGACTTCTCTCAGACTGACCCTGATCTTAGATGGTGCCCACCTTAAATACTCCCTCTATGTGTGAGCTCAGGTGACCAGCACCCAATGAGCTCCTAACTTTACCCAGGCTGCTCCCCCTATCTGCCCCTACACTACTGGGATGTACCACCCCCCTCCCACTCCAGCCAGGAACAGACTCGGTCGTACCTGCACATTTCTAAGTGGGAGTACCGTTGGTCTGTTCCTCGGAAATGGGATGTGTGTAGTGCATGCAGCTAACTGAGCTCAGTTCCACACTCCATCCTTACCCGGGAGTGGAATACCACACCTCTGGGTTGAGGTGCAATACCCCTGTAGCAGCCGAATCCTCAGGGTGCTACAGATCCATAATGTGACTGTGTACATGAGAGCTAACATTGACTATTTGCACATTCTGTTATAACGAAACACTAGTGATGACTACCTTCTGGTTTAGGAGGGAGGAAGGAGGAAGAAGGAAGAAGGAGGAAGGAGGGAGGATGGAGGAAGGAGGGAGGAAGGAGGAACGAGGGAGGAAGGAGGAAGGAGGGAGGAATGAGGAAGAAGGAAGAAGGAGGAAGGAGGGAGGAAGGAGGAAGAAGGAGGAAGGAGGGAGAAGGGGGAAGGAGGAGGAAGGAAGAAGGAGGAAGGAGGGAGGAAGTAGGAAGAAGGAGCAAGGAGGGAGGAAGAAGGAAGAAGGAGGAAGGAGGGAGGAAGGAGGGAGGAAGGAGGAACGAGGGAGGAAGGAGGAAGGAGGGAGGAAGAAGGAAGAAGGAGGAAGGAGGGAGGATGGAGGAAGGAGGGAGGAAGGAGGAACGAGGGAGGAAGGAGGAAGGAGGGAGGAATGAGGAAGAAGGAAGAAGGAGGAAGGAGGGAGGATGGAGGAAGGAGGGAGGAAGGAGGAAGGAGGAAGGAGGGAGGAATGAGGAAGAAGGAAGAAGCAGGAAGGAGGGAGGAAGGAGGAAGAAGGAGGAAGGAGGGAGAAGGGGGAAGGAGGAGGAAGAAAGAAGGAGGAAGGAGGGAGGAAGTAGGAAGAAGGAGCAAGGAGGGAGGAAGAAGGAAGAAAGAGGGAGAAGGAGGAAGGAAGATGGAGGAGGAGGAAGGAGGATGGAGGAGGAAGGAGGGAGGAGGGAGGACAAACGAGTGAGGAGAGAGGAGGGAGAAGGATGAGAGAGGAGGATGAAGGAGAAGGAGGGAGGAGGAGGACGGAGGAGGAAGGAGAAAGGAGAGAGGATGGAAGAAGGGAGGAAGAGGAAGGAGGAGGAGGAAAAAGGAGGGAAGGATGGAGAAGGAGGAAGGAAGATGGAGGAGGAGGTAGGAGGAGGAAGGACGGGAGGCACAAGGAGGAAGGAGGAGGGAGAAGGAGAAAGGAGGAGGAGGGAGGATAAGGAAAGAGGATGAAGGGAGGAGGGAGAAGGGAGGAGGGGAAGGAGGGAGAAGGAGGAGGAAGGAGGAGGAAGGAAGACGGAGGAAGGAGGGAGGAATGAGAAGAAGGAAGAAGGGAGGAAGAGTGAGGAAGAAGGAGAAGGAGGAGAGAGAAGAGGGAGGACAAAGGAGTGAGGAGAGAGAGGGATGGATGAGAGAGGGAAGGAGGAGGGGAGGAGGAAGAGGGGAGGCAGAGGAAGGAGGGAGGAAGGAAAAAGGAGGAAGGATGGAGAAGGAGGAAGAAAGCTGGAGGAGGAGGTAGGAGGAGTAAGGAGGGAGGAGCGACAAGGAGGAAGGAGGAGGGAGAAGGAGAAAGGAGGAGGAGGAGGAGCAAGAAAGAGGAAGAAGTGAGGTAGAGAAGGAGGAGGAAGGAGGAGGGAAGAGGAAAGAGGGAGAGGGAGAGGAGGAGGAGGAGGAAGGAGAGAGTGGAGGAAGGAGAGGAAACCAAGAAGAAGGAGGGGAGAAGAGAAGGAGGAGGAAGAGTAGGAGAAAGAGGAGGGAAGAGGAGGAGGGAGGTGGAGAGAGGAGAAAGAGGGAGGAGGAAGGAGGAGGAAGCAAGTAGGATGAAGGAGGAAGGAGGAGAAGGAAGGAGGAGGAAAGAGGAGGAGGAAGGATGAGAAAGGAGGAGGGAGGAGGAGTAGGTATTGTCCAGGCTAATATATACTGCCCTTATAAAGTCATAAATAATGCACTCCACAAGCATGTAAGAGGCTTCAAGGTGTGTGTGTGTATATGAATGGTTTAATAAGATGAGATGTATGGCAAGCCCTATTAAATATAATTAGGATCTTATGGTGCTTGGCAATACCCATTCAGAGATTTTGTAGGGATAATGGAGTAAGCAGATGGCAGCTGAAGAACTTTACTCGCAGGAAAGCAATGAGCTCTATGATCATACAGTCTTACAGGAGGTAACTGGTTCATTTAAATAGAGGCAGGCAATTGATTCTTGTGAAAATTTCCTGCCACTTGTGACAGACTGCTGGCATTTTCTTCAGCAGCTCTTCCTTTCAATACTATTCAGCAGTTTGAGTATTGCAATATAAGCGATGCAACTCAAACTCTTTCAGTCCCTCGCACGCAGACATCAGTCTATTAGCTGTCTCTGGTGTGGCACTCCTATTTCCACTTGTGTAACATCTTTCAGACTAATTTGGTGTGGCTACTTCTCATCTATCACAGGCAGTTATCTCCTTACAAGCAGTAAGGAATAAGGTTATATTCTCATTTCTGCTGTGCTAATCCTCTCTCTATTCTAATGGTGGTTCTCTGATTCAGGTGGGCTGATTTCCTCCATATGGGACTGACTTGACTAAAGTACAGGCTGCAGCTTTATTATTCTACGTTGGACCTCACCTCCACTGCTAGATTCCTAACGCAATGAGAAATTTCCAGGGACCACCTCCTCCTATGCCATTCTGTGCAGTCCATGAGTTTGACCTTTACAGGTAGGAAACTTCCGCCTTCGCTGCTCTTTGATGCACTAGTTCAGGAATTTCCTTACCCGGGTGAGTATCTCCCATATAGTCTCGAGCAATGATGTCATCACATGCAAGTTTCGCTCATCAAGTCTAATGTCAGTCACAAATCTGTAGCATCACAAAGATAGTAAAGTTTTATTATCCGCACATTAATATAACATTACTGAAACTTATCTAACATGACATAGCATCAAAGTTGCATCATATATATCGAAATGGTCGAAACATAACTTTGGAAACCAATTATTATTTCCACCGAAACAAGGTCAACAGTAAGCCATAGTAGCCCGCAAAGAATATGACAGCCCCGGACATAACCGTGGGGTTGATGTAATATTAGAACTTTTTGTAAGACAGCAATTAATCAATTTTTACCCCTGTTACCAGCATATAGGCACCAGCTTTAGTTCTTGCCCAGTAATAGATTAATTTCACCTTGGAAATATTTTGATTTGTAGAAAGGACTTAAAAATAAGAATTGTCTGGCACCAACCACACATGTAAGACCTCCGAGAGGGTCTACTCTAATCACACCCCATAAAAGTGACAGAAGCATCGGCCAAAACAATGGAAAATCATTCATGAGCAGAAATCAGATTTTTTTTTTATCAGCTTTGCGAACACATCAGCAGCACCTCATGCAGGTGAACGGCAAACTCATTCTTTGGGTTCTGTTTCATGTGCGGAGCCGTCCTCGTAAGAAAATAGCTGAAACCAGACACATGGCTAAATGTTTATGTCAAGCAACCCACATAGATGCACGCTAAGCTAGGACAACCCAAGATGTGTCCTTCACATGTGCAACCCTATCACTGCCTCTTCCAAGACCGAGACACTCTAGTCATCCTCCTGTCTTACATGTTGGAGTTCTCAATCAAAATGAATATATACAGTATATATCCAAATAAAAAAACAAAAACATTTAAACTCAATTAATTCATAAAAATACCATCAGGAATTCCTGAGAAACTGATATTGCATTTTCACTTGCTCGGAAGCCACTCACTGGGAGGGTGCTCAAAGGTCCATTGGTGACCTTGGACGGTCAAGGCATCTGCTATAGCGTCTTATACTGTGATCTGTCATTATTTGGGTCAAACCTTTACTATGTGGCTCTTTTATGACCCTAAGTGACTGGATATGTCGCCCGTCTCATGAGGCGGCATTCTCATAGCAAACACCGTAGCGCTTGGCTAAACAGGTCCATAGTCGGGACAGATAGCTACCACACCAGGGATAAAGAGACAACCAACATGCAAAAACATTGGAACTGTGAAACAAAAAAAGTTACAACTTATATTTATATTGGAAAATGTTTGTTATTATTTTGGTAAAAAAAACAATGTACCGAGTAGCTGAACACTTTGCATCATAAATTCATCCTTATCCTTTGTACGAATATCCAGCTTTTTCTTCATTATTAAAACCCCATCTCCTGCATGCAGACATTAATATTGAATTTAATGAGTTCCCAGTAGAGAGAAACATAATATAGACTTAAGTGGAAATGGGGAAAATGCTATGTATCCTCGATTTGCTTAAGAAAAAGAAAAAACGCTATTGGCTGATATCAAAGGGACTGAGGACTGGAGTCAGTGTGTCTGGTCTGAGAAAACTCGAGCCGTAAGATCCGTAGAAGAAATTCTGCACTGGGGAAATCTTACCAGGTTCTGCTACTCTAAAATAGGGAGGGTTCGTATGGGAAAATCCCATTGCACAAAGAGTATAAAAATTTGGCTCAGTTTATATTAAAACTGGAAGCTACTGTTGTTTGTGAGAACTGTTGGAAACCCATTTTTATTAAGTGTGAGAGCAAGGCTTCTAAAGTCTTATGTGGCTCCTTGTACATTAGAAGCGAGCTCACTGCTCATATCCAAGTAAATACGAGCATGTCGTAAAAGCAAAGGGCTCTTCCAATGCAGTTCGCTCAGCCCCAGTCATTGCTCTGTCACACACTGTTCCCATCGAAATCCTATGGAAAGCAATCATTTGATCTCCGGCTTTAAGAACCAAGTGGATAAACCTCCATTTTTGGCTCATGTACTGGAAAAGGATTCATGCTCGGTAATCCTATTGTTTCTCTTTCCCTCTACCTGATTGTCATGCCCTGACTCTCTAAGACCCCTCGCTCACGCTGAAGGCTCCGAATCCATTAATATCACATTCTTATACAATCAGCGCACCCACAAATAAATCCAAAGATCCATTTGCGTTGGATGCATTTGGCAGAAGGAAGAACGAAGGTCTCTCTGATTTAAAAAACATCGTCTACGAATAACACGCATATTTTCAGAAAACACCATCTTTTTATTAGTCTTCTTGCTTTTTTTTGCCAGTTAACTCAGTGAGACGGTGGCGTCGGTCCAAGTGGAAGCTCAGTCCAAGTTCATCTCGAAATTCCAGTAAAACAAGATAAAGAAAAATATTTTTATTCTGCCCTGAGAAAATATTGGAAGTGAAAAGTGATACGAGATGCGCGATACTCGTCACCTCAAATGTAATTTCTTGGTAATTAAAGCTAATGATTACAACAAAGTTTAATTATATCGCGTAGAAAATATTTTGTCTGGAATTGGAATCACTCTTAATATTGTTTCCATCATACTTTACACCTGGTGGATCACCAGTCAGCTTGTTGATGTCGATTGCAATCTTATGTTGGCCATACACATTAGATAATTATAGAATGAAGGTTGAATAAACGTTGAACAAACAACAACTTGGTGACCGATTCATGCGCTGATATCACCATAAATATATTAGTCCAAACAGGCCGGTGATTGACTATACTCTTTAGGTAACTGTTGATCAAGTGTTGGATCATCAGAGAGCCACCTCTCCAGTCACACCCATACCCATGAGATAGCTGTTGATCAAGTGTTGGATCAGCAGACAGCCACCTCTCCAGTCGCACCCATACACATAAAATAGCTGTTGGTCAAGCATTAGATCAGCAGACAGCCACCTCTCCAGTCAAACCCAACACATGAGATAGCTGTTGATCCAGTGTTGGATCAGCAGACAGCCACCTCTCCAGTCACACCCATACACGTGAGATAGCTGTTGGTCAAGCATTAGATCAGCAGACAGCCACCTCTCGAGTCAAACCCATACACGTGAGATAGCTGTTGATCAAGTGTTGGATCAGCAGAGAGCCACCTCTCCAGTCACACCCAATAAACGTTGAACAAACAACAACTTGATGACCGATTGTTGCGCTGATATCACCATAAATATATTAGTCCCAACAGGCCGGTGATTGACTATACTCTTTAGGTAACTGTTGGTCAAGTGTTGGATCATCAGACGGCCACCTCTCCAGTTTCACCCATACACATGAGATAGCTGTTGGTCAAGTGTTCGATCAGCGGACAGCTACCTCTCCAGTCACACCCATACACATGAGATAGCTGTTGGTCAAGTGTTGGATTAGCAGACAGCTACATCTCCAGTCACACCCATACACATGAGATAGCTGTTGATCAAGTGTTGGATCAGCAGACAGCCACCTCTCCAGTCACACCCATGCACATGGGATAGCTGTTGGTCAAGTGTTGGATCAGCAGACTGCTACATCTCCAGTCACACCCATACACATGAGATAGCTGTTGGTCAAGCATTAGATCAGCAGACAGCCACCTCTCCAGTCACACCCATACACGTGAGATAGCTGTTGGTCAAGCATTAGATCAGCAGACAGCCACCTCTCCAGTCAAACCCATACACGTGAGATATCTGTTGATCAAGTGTTGGATCAGCAGAGAGCCACCTCTCCAGTCACACCCAATAAACGTTGAACAAACAACAACTTGATGACCGATTGTTGCGCTGATATCACCATAAGTATATTAGTCCAAACAGGCCGGTGATTGACTATACCCTTTAGGTAACTGTTGGTCAAGCGTTGGATCATCAGACAGCCACCTCTCCAGTCACACCCATACCCATGAGATAGCCGTTGGTCAAGTGTTGGATCAGCGGACAGCTACCTCTCCAGTCACACCCATACACATGAGATAGCTGTTGGTCAAGTGTTGGATTAGCAGACAGCTACATCTCCAGTCACACCCATACACGTGAGATAGCTGTTGGTCAAGCATTAGATCAGCAGACAGCCACCTCTCCAGTCAAACCCATACACGTGAGATAGCTGTTGATCAAGGATTAGATCAGCAGACAGCCACCTCTCCAGACACACCCATACACGTGAGATAGCTGTTGGTCAAGCATTAGATCAGCAGACAGCCACCTCTCCAGTCAAACCCATACACATGAGATAGGTGTTGATCAAGTGTTGGATCAGCAGACAGCTACCTCTCTAATCACACCCATACACATGAGATAGCTGTTGGTCAAGTGTTGGATCAGCAGACAGCCACCTCTCCAGTCACACCCATACACGTGAGATAGCTGTTGATCAAGTGTTGGATCAGCAGACAGCCACCTCTCCAATCACGCCCATACACGTGAGATAGCTGTTGATCAAGTGTTGGATCAGCAGACAGCTACCTCTCCAATCACACCCATACACATGAGATAGCTGTTGATAAATTGTTGGATCAGCAGACAGCTACCTCTCCAGTCACACGCACACACATGAGATAGCTGTTGGTCAAGCATTAGATCGGCAGACTGCTACCTGCACACACACACACACACACACACATACACATGAGATTACTGTTGGCCAAGCGTTGGATCAGCAGACAATTATGTCTTCTTAACTCTCCATACACATGATTGACTCTGCCAAAAGCTGAAGCCAGACACCTCTGGCAGCTGCTTACCTCCATTGAAAACAAAAGGATTGAGTATTGAAATACCAACTGTCCGATCCTTCTCTCCCCTGGCATCTGTTGGGGAAGGTTCTGAAGCCCCCATAAACATTGGGGGGCCATTTCAACCAATATCTGCTAACTCAATGGGTTCATCTTTAAGTTTTACTCAACAAATGACCATTAACAAAGTCTACTGTCTAGTTAAAAGTTTACATCAATCCTTTAAAGAGCCTTGCCATGTGATTTGGTGCTAACTTGATGCTCTACGCAAGGAGAAAAGTTACTGTAATCTGCATTACTGCCATCTCTCTGGGCATGCGCAATGCACCAATAAAGTTGTTGTGCAGACATCCGGCTTATTGAGGATTGTCAGGGAGGCAGATATTTGCAAAGAGAGTGGAATGATTAGTCTGGAGAAAAAAATTCCCCGCAACTAGTCATGCAATAACTACCATATCACCAGTGCACTTATAAAATTGTTTTTAGGCAGGGGCGAACATATCATTGGTGAAAACAGGGGCCGAAAAACTAAGAAAGCCCATTTTCACCTCCAAAGCAGTTGTAATTGTACATTATGTTGAGCAATTGGGCTGCAAAGGGCCCATATATTCTTCTTGCACAGGGGTCCATATCTGTCTGTGTCCGCCAGTGCTTTTTGGCATATGCACCATATCTGTCTTTGTCCGCCAGTGCTTTTTGGCATATGCAGTAATCAGTAAGACAATTAAAAGTGCTTGTTAGGAAGCGTATAAAGGTATCAATAAATACCTGGTGACTACAGAGAAGCTGTAGTGTGCACAGTGACATATGACAACGTTTCAGAGTAAAACATGCAGAGCCGGTGTCTGATTCATGCTGCCCGATCCAGCTCGCGGGTTCACTTTAAACAATGTTGTGATAAAGTTCAGTGTCCCTCAATGTCCCATAACAGTTCATTCTGGAGCGACTACTGCAGATTGAAAACATTTCAACTTGAAATTATCACTTTATGAGAAACTAGTAATTGGTTCTGATTCTGAAGCCTCAAAATGTCATGAAAAATAAGAAAAAATGTAATTGGAGTGAAAAATAAGCAGATGAAGCTTACATATAACACTGAAGAAGAGTTGCTGGAAATTAGAAATCACCTCTATGTTGGGAACAGAACCTCCTGTACACAGAGTACCAAAGAAAAACCATGGTGCCGCCTTAACTTTGGTTGGACCATCTCCTCAGACACATGTTCCTCAGATCTGGACTTTCTCTGACATGGTAGGGTTTCAAGTTGAAATTGTCCAAGAAAGAGCCGTGAAGACTGTGAAAATATTTTCGAGAAACTGAAACATTACACTTTTGTTCTGAAAAATGACGATATCCTCAAAAAAGCTTTTTTTTTTTTTTTTAATAAATATATGGACACGTCAATTGGAGATGAGCGAATCGATTCAATCAAATTCATTACGAATTTCACCATTAGCGTAAATTCCAGCAAAATGATGGCAAGCCAGGAAGGTACCATAGAAGAAATCTAATACTTACCTCTGCATGGCCCTACCTAAATCTCTCCTGTCGCTGATCTTCTGATCAGCAACTTTGTCTTGTCTTCAATCTTCTATTTTCTTCTGTGTCTAGGCCTCTGGTGCTGTCATTCCCTACTAGAACACATCGTTACATCGGGCCTAATGCACATTACTGATGTTGATAGTGCTGCACACAGTCACTTGGTGCATTATGCACGTTGTTAACCTCAATGACATGCATCACGCCCAACATAATGGCTTGGGAGCTAGTGAAGAACTGGTAGTGCCGGAAGTCCCAGGAATTGTAAAAAGATAGGCATAACAGCCAATCAGTGTTATAAGAAGGATCAAGCAGATGTTTGAACTGCAAAGAGCATCATGCCATATAGACCTCATTGGATAGCATGTACACAAAGTCCTACCCATGCAATCAATAGCGCGAGTCGAGAGAAATGGAGCCGATATTTAACAAAACTGCAGTTTTGGAGTTTACAGTAAAACTTTAGGCTTGCTTGGTTAGATGGTAAATACATTTTGGCAGATGTCCCATGTGGATTTATGGAGTGCTGCCTCATTCTGATGGTGTATACTCAAGCGCTTTGACATCACAGTGGTGGAAGCTTCCTAGAGGTCCATGAATAAATTCGGTGCTTTTTAGAGATTGTTCTTATTGTGGAAATCCAGATGTAGAAAAGGGTGTCCATGTGAAAGCCTCTGCTCTCAGGATGAACTTGCTGGGTCTATCTGGCATTTGCTAATTATACTGATTGAATGAAGAACAAATAACTTAAAACATTTTTTTACTTGGGGTGTCTTTACTTTTCTACATTACTTATTTTCGGAAAACATCCTTTGACCGGCCAACTATTATAATAAAAAAAATTATGTGCATTTTTAGGAAGTTGACTTGAGCTTTGGAAGGCCACATCTGCCACATGGACCACCATCCATGATGCTGTAACAAGGTCTCTAGCTTTGCTGGTTTTAATTAAACTAATTAATGATGAGAATTAATATTGAGAAACGAGAATTTCCAAGAAAACTTCAACTTTCCTTAATTTAGTAACTTGCTTTTGTCACCTCAGACAGAGTGATCTCATTTGAGAATGCCAAGAAGAAGACAAAATTGGGCAAAATGACCAACCCTCAGGAAACAAGCATTTCCTTAAGAGGAGAAGACATAAAAGCTGTGTTCTATTTCCAAAGATGCATAATGTTTATACTGTAGGTATTAAGACATTTTCAGATTCTTCAAAATTCCATTCAGCGTCTTTGTGGTTTGGCATCGTCTTACACGTTGATCCATGGCTTGCTCAGCTTACTAAGAAACAGATACTATGCTAACAACAAACAGAGATTAGTGGTTACATCTTGAAGAAGTTCCGAGTCCTGAAAATACAACATATTTGAAGTTACATTCAAAGGAAAGAAGAAGACAAAAATAAAACCACTGATGAAGTTAATAGCACTGATTATCTGGTGACATTCGCACTTGTCAAGGGGTAAGAACTTTCTGTCAGCAAGTGAACAATCATTTCTTGAAACTGACGTACTGGAAGTACAATGTAGTAAAAATGGATAAGCGTTTTGGTTTTGTTTCTGAGCTACTTTGATAAGGCCAAATTTTGGTGGCTAAATGACTACGAGACGGTCTATTGGGGTCTTCCTGGTTTATGGAAGGTCTTAAGGGATATTCCTGATATACTGCTGGTCTTGTTGGGTCAGATTGAGAGTCTTATGGGGTTCTCCTAGCACACAGCTGGTTTTGTATTGTGCCACTGGTAAATGGCTGATGTTTTAGGGTCTTCTTGCTAAATGATGAGTCTTGTGGAGTATTCCCAAGTTTTGTGGGATGTGTCTAGTATTAGATAAGTCTTGAAGGTTGATTCTGGTACACATAAGGTTTTTTGGGTGTTCCAGGTACACTGCTGGTCTTTTGAGACATCCCTGATATAAGAACGAATAAGTCCAGGTCACCCTCATTCAATGTCCATCAGGTTCGGAGCAGGGAAACGTCTTAGCCAAGGCGTGGTGAACTAAATGAAAACGATGATCTAGCTTCACAAACTCAAATGTCCTTTAATAGTGCAAATTGCCATTCAAGTGAAAAAAGATCAGATCCATCCATCCAGGTGGAAGAAGCAGACATCATAGATCTATGCGTTTCGAGTTTTAGACACTCTAGGTCAAGTACCCTTCTTGATTATACCAACCACTTTGCAGCCTGGCAATGTTGCATCCAGCGGGTGCCATATACACGAATTTCCAGCAAGGAGATAAGCATTGAGTGATATTAGATGTTGTAAGATCTTCCATTGACACATGGATGACCCCGATTGTAGCTACAGACGTTTGCAGACAGCGTGCTCTGTAATGTGACTTCCTGACATGCAAACACATCACAGGCTGCTTTCAAATATTGTCAGAAATAATGTGCATCTGTTTGCAATATGCTGACAACTATTTACAGCCACCGTGAGGTAAAGCGGCGGCAGAACAGTCTGTTGCATAAGATCCGCCATGTGACTGCAGAACGAAGCCTCTATTTGCAGTTTTATTGGAATAGATGAAATACCGCTGCTGTTACTCACAGCCAGTTAACCAAATGTCGATAAGGGTCACACAAATGTGTGTTTTGGACTCACGAGGAGCATCTTGCCTTTTTCACCCCAGCTATGATTTGAGGGCATTCGATGAAGATAACCCTTTACAGTAGTCCAAACTTTTCTGAGGTCTCAGCTTCTCCTGAGGTCATCTTCTTCTGAGGTGTCAGCTTCTCCTGAGGTCTCCTTCTTCTGAGGTGTCAGCTTCTCCTGAGGTCTCCTTCTTCTAAGGTCTCAGCTTCTCCTGAGGTCTCCTTCTTCTAAGGTCTCAGCTTCTCCTGAGGTCTCCTTCTTCTGAGGTCTCAGCTTCTCCTAAGGTCTCCTTCTTCTGAGGTGTCAGCTTCTCCTGAGGTCTCCTTCTTCTGAGGTGTCAGCTTCTCCTGAGGTCTCCTTCTTCTAAGGTCTCAACTTCTCCTGAGGTCTCCTTCTTCTGAGGTGTCAGCTTCTCCTGAGGTCTACTTCTTCTAAGGTCTCAGCTTCTCCTGAGGTCTCCTCCTTCTGAGGTGTCAGCTTCTCGTGAGGTCTCCTTCTTCTGAGGTGTCAGCTTCTCCTGAGGTCTCCTTCTTCTGAGGTGTCAGCTTCTCCTGAGGTCTCCTTCTTCTGAGGTGTCAGCTTCTCCTGAGGTCTCCTTCTTCTAAGGTCTCAGCTTCTCCTGCGGTCTCCTTCTTCTGAGGTCTCAGTTTCTCCTGAGGTCTCCTTCTTCTGAGGTCTCAGCTTCTCCTGAGATCTCCTTCTTCTGAGGTCTCAAAATGGTAATTTTCCAATGACTCAGCCCAATATTATACAATTCTGTGAATCATCTGTGGGTTAAAAATGGTCCACACCCCTAGATTAATTCTTCAAAATGTGTAGTTTCCAACATGGGTCACTTTTGTAGGTTTCTGCTGTTTTGGCATGTCAGGGTCTCTTCAAATGTGACATGACATCCGAAATCTATTCCAGCCAAAATTGCGCTCCAAAGTTCAATTGGCGCTCCTTTCCTTCTGAGCGCTGCCGTATGCCCAAAAAGTAGTTTTCCACCACATATTGGGTATTGGCGTACTCAGGAGAAATTACACAACAGATTTTGGTGTCCATTTTCTCCTGTTACCCTTGTGTAAAGGAAATATTTGGGACTAAAGCAACATTTTTGTGGAAAAAAAAAAATTTTCATTTTGACGGCTCAATGTTATAAAATTCTGTGAAGCACGAGTGCGCTCAAAGTGCTCACCACTAGTGATAAGCGAGCATGCTCGCTACTGCTCGGTGGTCGCCCGAGCATCGCACTGCTCGAGATGCTCGGCGCTCGCTGAGTATTTCTGGGTTGCTCGGGCGGGAGCTCGGGTCCCCTCCCTGCATGTTTGGCGCTCTTTAGAGAGCCAATGAACATGCAGGGATTGCCTGCTATGCAATGTAATGCCGTAGCCATGTTGGTTGTGGGCATTACAGTGATTGGATGGCCGCACAGCATCATCAGGTCTATATCAGACCAGCCGCCGTCATGCTCGTCACAGTCACTCCGGAATCAGACAGTGTAGGGAGAGATGCTGCTGCGTCAGGGACAGATTTGATTGTGTATTAGGTAGTATAGGGAGAAAAACGGTACATTACACATATCCATCTTAACAAACAGTCCTTCTGAGGACTAATCCATCTGCAGAGATATCAGGCAGGCAGTGTATATAGGCAAGCAGGCAGTGTATATAGCAGACTGCAGTGCATATAGCACAAGAGGCTCCATTCCAATTCTGCCTTCTGCTGCTGTTAGATATTTTTATACAAAGGCCCAGGTCTCAGGGGCCAGGAATACTTTTTTTGGGGATCTTAATCCTCATTATTTGCTTAAAAAGCAATCCAGAGAGCACCGTTTTTCTGCTCCATTTGCTTGTTGGCACTGCAGAATACAGCCAGGTCCTTTCCATATTAGAGCGCTAGAAATCCAGCTATTTAAAACTGTGTTTTCTCCATCAAACGGATCACATAAACATTTTCAGAAAATACTGCCATTTCTGGCCTCCATTAAAAATTTACTTCAGTGTGTCAGTGAAGCAATTCACCGCAGTTTGCTGGTCAAACTACTTACCTACAGACCAGGTATTTAAAACTCTGTTTTCTCCATCACACAGATCACATATCAGTTCGCTCCAAACTCAGTCATTTGTAGTGAGCATGGAAGATATTGTCCTCCATTTAAAATGGGCAAGGCGTGTGGCAAGGGACGGGGAACTGGACGTGATGGTAATGGTGCATGCAGAGGCCGAGGACAAGGCCGTGGGCAAGCCGAAATTGTGCCACAACAAACACCCACATCTTCTCGCCCAACCTTCCTGTCCCAATTTCTAGGGGACCGCAGCACACCACTACTGAACCCAGAGCAGTGTCAAAAGGTTGTTGGTTGGATAGCGGATAATGCTTCCAGTCACTTAGCCACCACCACCACCACCACCCTGTCTTCCACACGGTCAAGTCTCAGTAGCCGTATGTCTGGACCACATATTCCTCACCCTGATCCTCCTTCCTCCCACCATGCCGAGTACCCAGAGACAACTGATCCCACACTTGGACACTCTGAAGAGCTGTTCACTTTTCCATTTATAGATTCGGGCCTCTCGCCCGGTCCACTTGAAGGGGGCAACAGAAGATCGCGTGTAGAGATGCCCAAATATTTGAGCAGCCACGGTCACACGAAGGCGACGGTGGGAAAGTGTCACAAGACACAATTGCCAGAAAGTCAGGAGGAGGATCAGGGTGCGAAAGTGGAAGACGAGGTGGTGGATGATATATTAACTGATTCAACCTGGCAGGAGGACATGCAGAGCGAGGACAGCAGCACACAGGGGGAGGGAGGCAGAGCACCCCAACAGGCAGGAAGAAGCAGTGTGGTGGCGGCAGACAGGCAACCGTTCCCCGTAACACCAACACAAAGGAAGTTGCCAGTACAACTGCTAGGTCTTCCCGAGTCTGGTTGTTTTTTAAAGACTTTGCCGATAACCCCAAAAAGGCCATTTGCACCACCTGCCAGGCCAGCATCAGCAGGAGTGGCAAAACGACCAGCCTGACCACCACCAGCATGATCAGGCACAAGGCAGCAAAGCACCCGACTTTGTCGGCCAAACTCCAGGGTCCAGGAACAGTGTCTGCGGGTGGCACCATTGCTTCTTCTGTTGTTGTGCATGCAAGCCAATCCCCTGTCCATGGTGCATGCGAAGATGCCTCCTGCCCTGCACCTGTCGTTGCACACTCTCAAGTAGCAGCATCAGGAAGCAGTCCATGTCCTTGTCCCAGCGCAGCGTTCAGTTGTCCATACCCTAGTCCTTGGAATGCAAACACAAATATGCAGCCCACGCCCCACAGGCCACACTACTAAATTCTCACATTTCACGACTGCTTGCACTTGAAATGTTGCCTTTTAGGCTCGTGGAGACGGAAGCATTCCGCAACCTGATGGCGGCGGACATCCCTCGGTCCCCAGCTGCCACTATTTCTCCCGGTGTGCCGTCCCCACATTAAACAAGCACGTGTCCCAAAACATTAGCCGTGCTCTCAACAACGCAGTTACCGGTAAAGTCCACCTAACCATGGACACGTGGACAAGTGCTTGTGGGCAGGGATGGTACATCTCGCTGACGGCACACTGGGTTAACATAGTGGAAGCCGGGACCCAGTCGGACCTTGGGACGGAACATGTCCTCCCAACACCAAGGATTGCGTGCCCTAGGTCAGTCAGGGTTGCCCCCACCGTCTACAGCTCCTGCACCTCATTCTCCTCAGCCTCCTCCTCCTCTTCAGCCTCCATCTCCGAAATGACCACATCAGTCACAAGCTGGAAGCACTGCAGCACTGCCTCGGCCAAGTGGCAACAGGCTGTGCTGAAGTTAATATGCTTAGCTGAAAAACCGCATAATGCTGAAGAGTTGTGGACAGCTCTTAAAGAGCAGGCAGATCTGTGGCTCACACCGCTGAACCTACAGCCAGGCATGGTCATGTGTGACAATGGCCGGAACCTGGTGGCGGCTCTGAGGCGAGGCGAGCTCACACACATACCATGCCTGGCCCATGTGCTTAACCTCGTGGTTCAGCGGTTTCTCAAATCCTACCCGGAGCTGTCGGATCTGCTTGTTAAACTACGCCGCCTGTGTGCCCATTTTAGAAAGTCAGCTACAGCTTCCGCCGCCCTTGCAGTGTTTCAGCAGCGTTTGCAGCTTCCGGCTCACAGACTGGTGTGTGATGTCCCCACGCGTTGAAACTCTACACTGCAGATGTTGGGAAGGATTTGAGACCAGAAGAGGGCAGTTGTTGAGTACCAGCATCAACAAGGCCGTCAGTATTCAGTTCAGACTCCACACATAAGACCTCAGGAGTGGACATGGATGTCAGACATATGTACCATCCTCCAAAATTTGAGGACTCCATCAAGATGGTGAGCGGCGATGACGCCATAATTAGCGTCACCATCCCGCTTCTCTGTCTTCTGGAACGCGCTCTGCTCAAAGAGGATGCATTGCAGGCGGAGCATGATGAGATGGAGAAAGGAACCATACAGGGTGATTACACACAGCCCAACCTCATCTCATCCCAATGTGGATTGGGTGACAATGAGGAAGAAGAGCAGGAGGAGGAAGGACAGGAGCTAGTTTCATTCACTATAGACGGTACTACCTGCACAGCTGTCATACCGTCTGTTAAGCGTGGATGGCCAGAGGACAGAGTGGAGGAGGAGGAGGAGAGCATGGTCAGTCATCTTCTTGGTGAGGTAGTCTTGCCTGTTAACAGTCTGGCACGCATGGCTGAGTTTATGTTACGCTGCCTTTCCCATGACCCTCACGTTCTCAAAATTTTGGGTGACAGTCATTACTGCTTGGTGACACTTCTAGACCCACGCTACAAGGAGAACTTTCTATCTCTTATTCCTGAGGCGGACAGGTCTACAAAAATGGGGCTGTACCAGAAGGCCCTTGCTGCGGAACTATTAAAGAAATTTCCATCTGAAAACGCTGGTGGCAGAGGGCACACTTCGTTGGACAACCAAGGAGTACAGGCGAGAGAGACACAACTTCAATTCAGCAGAGGCAGGGGAACACTGTCAAAGATCTGGGAGAGTTTTCTCAGACCCTCCCATGGCGCAGGCCCTGAGGCGTGGGGTACTCTCACAAGGAGTGCAAAGTTTGGGAAGATGCTGAGGGAGTACCTTGACGACCGTACCAACGTCCTCTGTGATTCCGCTGTCCCTTATAATTATTGGGTATCCAAGCTGGGTACGTGGAATGAACTGCCTCTCTATGCCTTGGAGGTCCTGGCCTGCCCTGCCGCCAGCGTTTTATCAGAGCGGGTTTTTAGTTCCGCTGGTGGAATTATAACTGATAAGCGCATCCGCCTGTCAATTGAAAATGCTGACAGGCTGACTCTTATAAAAATGAACAAGGGCTGGATTGGGCCAGACTTCTCAACACCACCGAATGATAGCAGCGTAACATAAACTCAAATCCTTTTCTTGGGAGGTGTATTCCCATGCACCTTTTCACACCCACACATGGGTATACACTTCCTGATTTTGGCTATTTGCTCTTGTCCTCCTCCTTCTCCTCATCCTCCACCACCATATCACCAGGGTGACCGTTGTCCGTGATGCAACACCCACATCATTTTTTTAAATTGAGTTTATGATGCCCATAAATTTTTTTTTTATACAGTATGTTCATGTATACCCCCCAGGGGTAAATGTTTGTCAGCCCATACACTTAGCGCATGGTCATTAAAAGTATAGCAGGCCCGCTCCTTTCTAATTGGAACATTTTTTTATGAGGCCCTCCTCCACATCTCTTCCAAGGGTCATAGAAGTGCCTCCAAATTTTTGGCAGCCCTTGCATTGACTGCATAGGCCAACACTATGGGAGACTCCTTTCTAATGGGAATTTGTTGCTACTGTGGCCCTGCTCTATGTGTCTTTAAATTTTTAGTGGGGTTTTTCCAAAAATTGGTCATCCATTGGACTCACTGCATACCCTATAACCGTATAGCAGACCCTCTCCTTTCTAATGGGAATTTGTCATTACTGTGGTCCTGCTCTATGTGTCTTTAATTTCTTAGTGGGGTTTTTCCTAAAATTGGTCAGCCACTGGACTCACTGCATACCCTATAACTGTATAGCTGACCCTCTCCTTTCTAATGGGAACATGTCGCACCTTGTTACTGTGACCCTGCTCTATGTGTCTTTAAATTCTTAGTGGGGTTTTTCCCAAAATTGGTCAGCCACTGGACTCACTGCATACCCTATAACTGTATAGCTGACCCTCTCCTTTCTAATGGGAACATGTCGCACCTTGTTACTGTGACCCTGCTCTATGTGTCTTTAAATTCTTAGTGGGGTTTTTCCTAAAATTGGTCAGCTGTTGGACTCACTGCATGCCCTATAACTGTAAAGCAGACTCTCTCCTTTCTAAATGGAATTTGTCGTTACTGTGGCCCTGCTCTATGTGTCTTTAAATTCTTAGTGGGGTTTTTCCCAAATTTTGGCAGCCCTTGCAGTCACAGCATGGGCATTACCACTATAGGAGACCCGCTCCTTTATAATGGGAACATTTTTTTTACTGAGACCCTCCTCTATGTCTCTTCAAAGGGGTATTTTTACATTTAAATTTTTGGCAGTCACTGGATATGCAATAACAGTATAGGTGACCCACTCGTTAATAATGGGAACAACAAAGCATTGCCTGCTGATGGCTCTCTAACAATAGCGAGTGCTGACTTCCTTTTAAGAATAGTAAGTGCCGTCTGATGGCCCTATAAAAATAGGCTTTATGACTTTCAGAGTCCCTCCATCATAAATAAAACAGGATGTGTCTGATGATGTGTCACACACCACATTGCCTGATAAGGTTGTAAAATGTTAAAATTACATTTCCGGTGAATGAATTTGTCTTAAAAAATAACGTAAAAAAAACAAAACAATAGGATCTTTCTTTAGTATAAAAAACAGCATCACCAATTTAACCTCAATGTAATCACATTGTTCAGCTCATGCACCTCCCCCTCCATCTCCGAAATGACTACATCAGTCACAAGCTGACAGCACTGCAGCTCTGCCTTGGCCAAGCGGCAACAGGCTGTGCTGAAGATAACATGCTTAATGCTTAATTGACAAACCTCCCAGCGCTGCAGAGTTGTTGAAAGCTGTAACACAGCAGCTTCATCTGTGGCTCTCACCATTGAACATGCAGCCAGGCATTGTCGTGTGTGACAATGGGCGGAACCTGGTGATGGAGAAATGACAGCCGGGGTAGATACTGTTTCTCTCTATGCCAGTCCTTTCACCGAGCTAAAGAAAATGGCTGTGGTGAAATACAATGAGCACTGTTTCAGATTGAAAAACATTGTGCCCACCAGAGGATTTGATTCTGAGGGCTAACCATTCTCACCCGCTCAAGAGCCCCATAGTAGCTGCAAAGTTAGCGCTATCATGAACTCTCCTGAGGTAGAAGCCAAGGCACACCAGAGGATTCTCTGGTGGGACCGTTCAACCCTACCGAGAAGCTATCCTTGCTAAGAAAAGTGTGTGGGAAGGTTCCCGGGCCCTCTATTTTTACTGAAGAGGAAACACACGCAAACACGGGGAGAACATAAAAAGTCCTTGCAGATGTTGTCCTTGCTTGGATTTGAACCCAGGATCCCAGCGCTGCAAGGCTTCAGTGCTAACCACTGATCCAATGTGCTGCCGTTCATGCTCTAATATCTAAAAGGCTGGAGAAACTTGCACCTACTGCCACTCTATCATCAGCTCCTTTGTGAGAAAATGTATTTGGGCAGCAACTCAGTCTACCAAATAAAATTCCAGAGAAGGAAATTGAGGATGGCTTCGCTACTGGTACTGGGGGCAGTGCTAATAGCATGGCGTCGTACCATAGTTTGCTGGAAATATTCCAGGCTGGTAGGAGGCAAGCAGATTCCCACAGAAAAGTACCAGCAGTAATGTTCAGGCCACATTTTAAGTGCAAGCAGCTTTAGACGACTTCATGGGAGAAATGACACGCAGGGTAGATACGGTTTCCCTCTATGCCAGTCCTTTCACCGAGCTAAATACAACTCTCAGCAAAAAAAGTTGTGGACTGGCTCGGTACCGTCCATGGCCACTTTCACCTATCCACGTGTTTGTGGTTAGGCAGTCCTTCCCAGTAAGTGCACTGGGGAGGGCACGGGTAATGTTGTGGGACCGGTGCTTATGGAAGGCGGAGGTGATACCGGGAAATATAGTGGCGGCTTGGGACTGAGAATGGACACCCAGCCGCCGCTGGCATGAGGTTGTGAAAAGCTTCCGCCTCCACGAGCTTAAAAGGCCACATTTCAAGTCCAAAGAGCTTCCCAGAAATCTGGCAGTTTAGTGTTGCGGCCTGTTGGCTGCATAATTGCACTTGCATTCCAAGTAACAGAAAACTAAGCAGATGGTGACCTCTATCATCATCATGGCCTCACCTCGGCACTATGAACTTTCCTGAAGGAGAAGCCAGGGCCCGCCGGAGGAGTCTCCCATTCTCTGGTGGGCCCGTCCAACCCTGCCGAAAAGCAGCCCTGGCTAAGAAAAGTATGGGGGAAGGTTTCAGGACACTCTATGACTGCTTTTTTAATGTGGATCGGCCATGCTTATGCATGTTATTTCTCAAAACGCATTACAGATCAGGCCATTGTCCAACTCTGTATTCAAGACATTAAATGCGCAACGAAAGATGTATGTGTGTCAAAGCACCACCTACAAGTGCGAGTTGATGTTGGATGAGCTGCCATTGCTTCTGCAACAAGCTGCATTACAGGACTTCCTGGGAGAAATGACATGCAGGGTAGATAGGGTTTCTCTCTATGCCAGTCCTTTCACCGAGCTAAATATAACTCTCAGCAAAAAAAAGTTGTGGACTGGCTCCGTACCGTCCCTGGCCACATTCACCTGTCCACGTGTTTGTGGTTAGGCGGTCCTTCCCAGTAAGTGCACTGGGGAGGGCACGGGTAATGTTGTGGGACCCATGCTTGTGGAAGACAGAGGCGATACCGGGAAACATAGTGGCGGCTGGGGACCGAGTATGGACACCCGGCCGCCGCCGGCATGAGGTTATGAAAAGCTTCCACCTCCATGAGCCTAAAAGGCCACATTTCAAGTGCAAGCAGCTGTCAGAAATTTGGCAGTATAGTATTGCAGCCTGTGGGTGGGTGAGTGGCTGGCTGCATACTTGCGCTTGCATTCCAAGGAATGGGGTAGGGACAATTGAATGCTGCAGTGGGACAAGGACGTGGACGGTGATTGTTGCAAGTCTGCAACGACAGGTGCATTGCGGGAGGCATCTTCGCATGCACCAAGGATCACTTATGATGGGCACACTTTTAGGCAGTGACCTGGGAGTCAGAGATGCTTCCAGAGGTCTTCTCCATGCTGTTCCCATGTATTTTCAGCACTGTATGCATGTGTCTGATGATGTGTCACACACCACATGGCCAGATAAGGTTGTAAAATGTTAAAATTACATTTCCTGGTGAATGCATTTGTCTTGGTTGAAAGCAATGCAAAAGTGCAAAAACGCATTAAAAACGCTACTTGTGAACATAGCCCAAGTTGTGGAGAAGTTTTTTTGTTTTTGGTTATTAATTTTGTCTTATATACAAGTCATTACCCTGGAAAGGATGTTCCTTAACATATTTCCCAGGAAAATCCATTTTGGTTTCGTTTTTGTATGTTTTATTCTGAGTCTGTAAAAGTGGCGTAATACTCTGACCACGTTGCCGACAGCAATGATCTGGGAGTCAGAGATGCTTCCAGGGGTCTTCCCCATGTTGTTCCCATGTCATTTCAGCACTGTTCCCATCGATTTTGGCAATTTTTAGGCCCTCTGCAGACCGCCGGGGGGAGCCGCCTGAAAAATGCTCGAGTTTCCCATAGACTTACATTGGGCTCGTTACTCGGACAGAGCACTCGAGCATTCCAATTTGCTCGACCCGAGCAACGAGTACCCGAGCATTTTAGTGCTCGCTCATCACTACTCACCACGCCTCTAGATAATTTCCTAGATGGGTGTAATTTCCAAAATGGGGTCATTTGTGTGGAGTTTCAACTGTTTAGGCACATCAGGGGCTATGTAAATGTGACATGATGTCCGCTATCGATTCCAGACAATTCTGCACTACAAAAGTCAAATTGTGCTCCCTCCCTTCCAAGCCATGTCGTGTGCTGAAACAGTAGTTTTCCATCACATATGGGGTATCAGTGGACTCAGGATAAATTGTACAATAAATTGTATGGTCCATTTCCTAATGTTTCCCTTATGAAAATGAAAAATATGAGGTTAAAGCAACATTTTTGTTGGAAAAATGTGATTTTTTATTTTCGTGGCTCAACGTTATAAAATTCTATGAATCACCTTCAGATTGAAGGTGCTCACCACACATCTAGATATACTTCATGAGGGATGTAGTTTCCAAAATAGGGTCACTTGTGACGGGTTTCCACTGTTTAGGCACATCGGTTACTCTGCAAACGCGACATGGCATCCGCTATCTATTCCAGGGAATTTTAGGCTCTAAAAGTTGAATGGTGCTCCTTCCCTGCTGTGCGCCCAAACAGTAGTTTTCCCCTATATATGGGGTATCAGCATACTCAGGAGAAATTGCAGAATCAAATTGTATGGTTCATTTTGTCCTGTTACCCTGGTGAACATGTTAAATTTGGGGCTAAATCAATATTTTTGTGGGAAGAAGTAAATTAGTCATTTTTTCTTTCCACATTGCTTTAATTCCGGTAAGGACCCTAAAGATTTAATCAACTTCTTGAATGTGGTTTTTAGCACTTTGAAGGATGTAATTTTTAAAATGATGTCACTTTTGGGTATTTTATGTCACATAGGCCCCTCAAAGTCTCTTCAAATGTGATGTGGTCCCTAAAAAAACTGGTTTTGTAAATTTTGTTGGAAAATTAGAAATTTCTGATAAACTTTTAAGACTTTTAACTTCCTAACAAAAAATTATGTTTCAAAAATGCTGCAAATTTAAAGTAGACATGTGGGAAATTAACTATTTTATGGGATGTAACTATCTGGTTTAAAGGTTTTTAATGCTTGAAAATTGCTAAATTTTCAAATTTTTTGTCAAATTTGTGATATGTTCATAAATAACGCTTATCATATTGATAAAAATGTACCACTAACATGAAGTATAACGTGTCACCTGGTCATGAAGGTGAAAACAATTTGGGGGTGACGGGGTTAAATGGGTGAAAAACGGTGTAAAAACTCTAAAAGAATTAACAGATTTGGCAAAATCCCATATGGAAAAAATGCGGGGAAAAAAATGGCAGACATGCAAGGTGTGACTATACCTTAAGACAGGAGAGCAGGAATCTCTCATGTCTGTGTGTGCTGTGTATGGGAAACATCATAGCACCCACTAGCTCAGAGAAAACTGACAATTTGAGATAAAGCGTGGAGAGGGGAAAAACAATGAAAATGCAGGCTATAAGTCATATACTGGTGAAATATACTGTTGCTCCTCATGGACAGACATGACATCTTATCATGAAGAATCACCTGTGAAATGACAGGTACACTAACAATAATTAGCACATATGGCACCACCATGATTTGTGTCCAAATGACATCTGTAAATTAAGTAAAAAGGGTAAAATAAAACCCAAAATTCCAGGTAAAAGATATGCAGAGCACATGTCAATCCCAACTCTGATATCCTTGACAATCCGGCAACCTTCTCCATACCTATCCCTGTATGTGACAAAGAGCATTCATTCCAGATTATCCTTCTACTAGGGGAAAACTTCCCGGGCACAGATGATGGGGCTGCATAATGTTTTCATGTTTCTAATTAGAAGAAAAAAAAAAAAGCGTTGGAAATGGAAATGAGAAAGCGGCAGCACGAGGGG
This sequence comes from Phyllobates terribilis, assembly GCF_046119375.1. Classification (NCBI taxonomy): domain Eukaryota; kingdom Metazoa; phylum Chordata; class Amphibia; order Anura; family Dendrobatidae; genus Phyllobates; species Phyllobates terribilis. The sequence continues at coordinate 1,211,455,761 of NW_027362761.1, forward strand.
TCACGACATGCAAACAGCATTATTTTATTAAGAAGCCTTTAATGGGAGAAGCGTATTTGTTGTTGGGGAAGAGTTTCCAGTGACTCATCCACGACGTGATCCAGAGGGCACCGATGTCTCAGGAATTTTCCAAGCAACGTGCGTGAAAATCGTGAATTGTATCGCTTCAGCTTCTGGGTTCTCTAATCATTCCCTGACATGTGTCAGTGCTTCTAATTGAGGAAATGGCTTTGTAAAGTGTATCCTCCTGCTGCTCGGATTCTCAGGCGCTGAGCAGAACATACCAGAGCAGTCACATGTGCTGGATGATGATGATGATGATGATGATGAGCAGATTGTTTCTCACGCTTCGTCGGAAAAAGAAGGAAGATTGGAATATTATGTAGCAAAGTTCAAAAGGACAAGATGTTGAGCGTTGGAAGGTCAATCACTTAGTGAAGGTCCTAGAACTGTCCAGCGCTGGTGCTTTGTGTTTGGTAACTCATAAAGACTTCATCGGGGTTTTTCTGATTTGTTATTCAATGGGGACTTGAAAGTGGGATGCACAATGCACATCAGATATACTGGTCAAGAGGCCCTGCAGAGGCGGAAACAGAGAGAAGCCGGCCCCTAAGGAGGAGCACAGAAAATCTCCCTTGTTCCCTCTCCTTTCAGGTGATGTCTGCTGTAACCAAGTCATGACCTCTTCATTCATAAGGTATCAGAGATTGCTTCTTCCACCAGCTGGTGACGCATCAGTAGCCTCCTCTCAGGAGACATGGTGGCTAAACTTTGCTTTTAGCAGACCTAGATAGCAAGTAAGGACGTTCCCATCCTCACCTGTGGAGCTTCTGCACAACTAAGACTCTGGTCTCCCCCAGACCGTTACACCATTACCCAGGCTCCTTGTGCTGCTCTACAACAGTCCCTTTTGCTGCAGCAGCCATTACTGCAAAGAAGCCTCATCTGTCCTCACACCCAGCATCAAGGGCAATGTACAAAATGTGGTCATGCAAAAGAAAAATGGCACATTCCAGTGTTTTTGTTTTGGCCCCTCACATTGTGCCACTTAGTAGGTGATGCCTCAACTACATCACCATCATTGGATGGAGCAGCTGTGTGAAGTTGCACCATTGCCCCGATCCTTTGCAGTTACCCACTGCTGAGTAACTTCTACTTTCTTAACAGCAGCAGCCATAAATGTCAACCTCTAAAAGGGGTGCTCCATTGGTGGCTACTGTGTTATCACCCCTAAGTATGTAGAAGCATGGGCTTCTATTGCATTTGCGTGGACTTAGGGTGCGCATGTGCAGTGCAGACCTATGGGGTAGCAACTTTTCAGGAAAAAAGGAAAAATGTAAGTTAATAAATAAATTATAAATACTCTAAAATAGTGACAATAAAAACTGCAAGCTTCAAGCCCAAATACTGCACTTCTATTTTAATGCATGATTCTTAATGGAAAAATAATTTTTAGCCCAAAAGACATGCATTGGTGAAAATGTCACCAAAGTTGTGCATAGCCTTTAAAAATTACCTGTTGCGACAGACATTTTACACACATCTAATTGATGCACCAAACAGCAGAAAGTGTTGAAACTATGCAGCACTAAGAAGTGGCAGAGACGCTGATTCCAGGGCTGGGCCTACTGGACGTTGCACAATAGTATGAACTGTTTTTTTCTGCTGGAGTTCTGCTAGCTCTCTCACTATTCACCTCCTTCTATATAGTCCTCAATAGTTAAGAGCCCGGCTATCCCCACTACCCATCACTGATTGGCAGTTTTTTGCTTGTGCACAGTGTAAGTAGTAAGCTGTCAATCAGTGGTGAGGGAGCGCACTCACTACAGCGACGGTCGTCACATCCATAGCGCTACTCCAAGGCAGCCTACCCCCCATCCAGTGGCAATCAGTTCTGATGAAGGTCCAACTATAGGACCAAAAATGTTTAACAACAGTTTATGATTGCCTGAATAAACGTCTCTTCTGTTTCACTGCAACCCTACTTGAGTGCCAAGGCTTGGCTATACTAAAAAAAAACAGCCAGAATGAAGTCCTTTAATTAAAATAGAGACACTGACTCCTTTATTTGAAATACAAATAAAAAAGCAAAGTTATGCTCACCTCTGTGCCTAATACATTGAAGCCAATGTCCCCTGTAAAAGACAAAAAATAATAAACCACTATAGTCCTTACCTGTCCGACGATGATCCATTAATGGGCATTTCCCACGACAATCCAAATGATTTGGATAGCGGTCACATCAGTGATGCCACTGCTATCCATGCCAGCTGGCTCACACTGAGACAGAAGCATCAGAACGCTCCTGCAGTATATAGCGGTGACATGAGAAAGGTCACCGGAGATGATAGCTGATGAACCCCGGTCACCTCACTTATAGCACTGCTCGCTGCGTGAGAAAGTTCTCGCGCAGCCCACGGTGCCGTAAGTGAGGTGACCGGGGTTCATCACCTATGAACTCTGGTGACCTTTCTCACATCACCTCGAGGCACTGATGCTGCGCTATCACGCGCAACTCAGTGTCTCTTATGGATGCCGGGCTGAACGCTCGCATTGTGCCACTGTTCAGCAAGGCATCTAAATGTAGCAGAGTTGAACTCGTCAATGGACAAATGGATTATCTTCTCATCAGACAGGTGAGGAATATGGTGTTTTTTTATTATTTGTCTTTTACAGGGGACATGGGCATCGATGGATTATCTTCTCATCGGACAGGTGAGGAATATGGTGTGTTTTTTTTACAGTGGACATGGACATCAATGAATTACGCGTAAAGGTGAGAATAACATTTTTATTTTTTATTTTTATTTCAAATAAATCAGTCAGTGTCTTTATTTCAATTAAAGGACTTTATTCTGGCTTGTTTTTTTTTACAATTCAACTATGGGGTTAGTAATGGGGGCATCTTGTAGATGCCTCTCCATTACTAACCCCTGGGCTTGATGTCAGCTGACAATACAAAGCTGACATCAACCCCAATACTATTACCCCACTTGCCACTGCACCAGGGCAAGTGGGAAGAGTGAGGCTAAGCTCCAGTATTGGCGCATCTAATGGATGTGCCATTTCTGAGGCGATGGAGAGCTGATGTTTTTAGTCTGAGAGGGGGCCAATGAACATGGCCCCTTCCTAGGCTATTAATATCAGCCTGCAGTTGTCTCTTTAGCCTTTGCTGGTGTGAATATATGGGGGACCCCATGTCATTTTTGTTCGGGTCTCCTCTATAACAAACAGAAAAGGCTAAGCAAACAGCTGTGAGCTGATATCAATAGCCTGGGAACCTTTATGGATATTGGCCTGTTCCCAGAATATTACCATCAGCCCACAGCCGTCGGCTTTCCCTCAACTGTGTATAGAAATTACTGGGGGACCCCACGCATGCAACTCTGGAGTAAGATGCAGGATGTAACTCAGGATCTGAACATAGCATGTGTCTGTTGAATTCATATTGAATTTTAAAATAAAATATTTAATATTATAATTGGGGTATAAGTAGAAACAGTACGACACCACAGTCTGCTGCAGGCATTATATTACCAAGATTGTAATAATGATGCAGTAATAATAAGACTGTGTGTGCATGAGCCTTTAAGATAGAAAGCATTCACTGAACTGCTCTTTGGACTGACACGGCCACAGACGACTCCATATACACAAGCTAACAGTAAACCTTTCCCTGGCTCGGCTCCATCTACAGGAATGACACAGAATAACAAAAGTTCACGTTTGCATCCAAGGAACAAATTCCGCAGCTTTTTCTTGTGTTTGTAAGTGAAGAATTTCATCCTAGAACACAACAGTCTCCAGGATGCAGGCGACATTCCACTCGGTCAAGGCTGGGGCACAAGTTCATTTAGTTAGCGGTTGGCGTGAAGTGCGCGCTGTTTATTCTGGGTCCGTAGAATACAAATATGTGTTTGTAAGCGCATTTTCAAACAATAGGAACATATCTTCAACATCCGTGGGGAGCAAACAAGCAGCTTTGTGGACATTCATGGACTGCGGGGGAGAGTCAAACCGCAATCAGCACTTTGGCACTTCTCCACCTGTCCACCATAGTTCAGTCCTATAATCTAACCTGAACCAGGTCTCAATACCATAGGACTGCATATTCATTTTTATCTCCTTGGGTCCCAAAGTACTCAAAGATCTAAGACAGAAGAATAACACAATTCACCTGCAGGTCTCCCTCAACTTTAGTTTTGGTCCATTACCGTACACCTTTTTTAAATAGGGCTTGATGGAGCAGATCATTGTAAAATATCTTTCTCAACCTTGACTGTCCTGTGGTCATTTGACCACTGAGGTCACTGATTGGCTATAGGTTCAGGCTACCTGTGGATGGGACATCATCACTTCTGATGAGATCTTGTCCATCAGGAGTGGTAGTAAGTGGGGCTGTGGACATTAACTGTTTGAGAGTTGGTCACAGTGTAAGGTGCCCAAGCGAGGTAGTCGTGGGCGAGCTTTAACCCCTTCTCGCTTTGGCACCCTACAGACAAAGTGTGTCCTCGTCTTGGTGTGCTGCTGTGTATGTGGTGCCTCCCACTTACTTCTGGCCAGCCGGCCTATTCTGACTCCAGGAATCCCTCTTCTGGAACCAGAGAGTTCAATTCAGAGGACACAGGGTTCATAAAAACAACCAGAACTTTACTTGGTAACCGGAAATATATACAGTATTTAGAGGCAGGTATAAAGGATAAGGCCCAATGGGTTGTCATCTTTCCCACAGGTACCGGATGCAACTTCAGTCCTGGTTCCCGATTTAGGTGAAGCATGTCTGTTGCTTTCTTTTCTAGCCCTAGAAATTCTTCCTCACCAATGACAGTATATCTGGACCCCATTTCACTCAGCCTCTGAGAACTTGAGTCCTGACTTCTTCTGCAGCCTCGCAGACAGCATGTGCCCCCAGGCCCTCGACAACTATCTCAAGGTTCCCAGGCCGGTTAAGGTGACTTTTGCGAAGGAATTCTCTGGTGATCCACTGTCTGGGATACTAAGCGCACATCTACCTTAGCAGCCCCTACAGAGCCTGCTGCTTTCTGCTGTACTGCACAACTACTGACTGTGCTCACTTCCTGCACTTGACATTAGCATTCAGTTCCCCCTCCCTCTACTGGGCCGGCTGTTACAGTTAACACTACCTAGGCCAAACTGCAGCCCCAGAGGGTTCTAACTTCAGGAACGTACTTTTAATGCTTTTTAGTATCAGGGGCAGACTATCACCTCCACCACTACTACAACAGCATCATAAGATCCACTCTAGTTGGTGTAGTTAATTTCAGTGGACTTTAATTGCTGCTGTTTCCTCCTTGGTTGCAGTAAACTCTAGGTGGTGCTGTGTGCTTATTAGTTTCAATAGACTCTAGAAGGTGCTGTGAGCCTATTGGTTGCAGTAGACTCTAGGTGTATACGTTATACATACCCCCGGCCATTCAGCACTGCCTCTCTCCATACACATGTATTGAGCAAGGCCTCACCCCACCTAGTGACGTGGACAGGCAGCGTATGGAGAGCGAGGCTGCGCCCACTGGCTAGGGGTATGTATAACTCATATATTCAGTCCGTTACCGGGTCTCATCCCTGCAGCGCACAGTGACTCTGTGTGACTCCAGACTTATCACTTTTGACCGGACAACCCCTTTAAGGAGAGAAATGTCCAAGAAGAATGAAAATTTTGAAAAATGAGATTCTCAAAGCACAATCGTTAACAATCCCTAAAAGGGGGAAGAACACAGAACTTAAACACATGCTAAAAAGGAATAAAGAAATGTACACTGCTCAAAAAAATAAAGGGAACACTTAAAACAGAATATAACTCCAAGTAAATCAAACTTCTATGAAATCAAACTGTCCACTTAGGAAGCAACACTGATTGACAATCAATTTCACATGCTGTTGTGCAAATGGAATAGACAATAGATGGAAATTATTGGCAATTATCAAGACACACTCAATAAAGGAGTGGTTCTGCAGGTGGGGACCACAGACCACATCTCAGTACCAATGCTTTCTGACTGATGTTTTAGTCACTTTTGAATGTTGGTTGTGCTTTCACACTGATGGTAGCATGAGACGGACTTTACAACCCACAGAAGTTGCTCAGGTAGTGCAGCTCATCCAGGATGGCACATCAATGCGAGCTGTGGCAAGAAGGTTTGCTGTGTCTGTCGGCGTAGTGTCCAGAGACTGGAGGTGCTACCAGGAGACAGGCCAGTACACCAGGAGACGTGGAGGGGGCCATAAGAGGGCAACAACCCAGCGGCAGGACCGCTACCTCCGCCTTTTTGCAAGGAGGAGCACTGCCAGAGCCCTGCAAAATGACCTCCAGCAGGCCACAAATGTGCATGTGTCTGCACAAACGGTTAGAAACCGACTCCATGAGGGTGGTATGAGGGCCCGACGTCCACAGATGGGGGTTTTGCTCAGAGCCAAACACCGTGCTGGACGCTTGGCATTTGCCACAGAACACCAGGATTGGCAAAGTTGCCACTGGCACCCTGTGCTCTTCACAGGTGAAAGCAGGTTCACACTGAGCACATGTGACAGACATGACAGAGTCTGGAGATGCCGTGGAGAGCGATCTGCTGCCTACAACATCAACTTCAGCATGACCGATTAGGCAGTGGGTCAGTAATGGTGTGGGGTGGCATTTCTTTGGAGGGCCGCACAGCCCTCCATGTGCTCGCCAGAGGTAGCCTGACTGCCATTAGGTACCGAGATGAGATCCTCAGACCCATTATGAGACCATATGCTGGTGCGGTTGGCCCTGGGTTCCTCCTAATGCAGGACAATACCAGACCTCATGTGGCTGGAGTGTGTCAGCAGTTCCTGCAAGATGAAGGCATTGAAGATATGGACTCGTCCGCCCGTTCCCCAGACCTGAATCCGATTGAGCACATCTGGGACATCATGTCTCGCTCCATCCACCAACGTCACGTTGCACGACAGACTGTCCAGGAGTTGGCGGATGCTTTAGTGCAGGTCTGGGAGGAGATCCCACAGGAGACCATCCGCAAACTCATCAGGAGCATGCCCAGGCATTGTAGGGAGGTCATACAGGCACGTGGAGGCCACACACAATACTGAGCCTCATTTTGACTTGTTTTAAGGACATTACATCAAAGTTGGATCAGCCTGTAGTGTGTTTTTCCACTTTAATTTTGGGGGTGACTGCAAATCCAGGCCTCCATTGGTTAATAAATTTGATTGTCATTGATGATTTTTGTGTGATTTTGTTGTCAGCAAATTCAACTTTGTACAGAACAAAGTATTCCATGAGAATATTTCATTCATTCAGATCTAGGATGTGTTATTTGAGTGTTCCCTTTACTTTTTTGAGCAGTGTATATCAAATGGAAAGAGGGAGGCATATCTAAAGAAGAATATAATGCTGTATGTGGAATCTTCAGGGCACTCATCAAATTAGCTAAAGCTGATAATGAATTAAAGGCTTGCAAGAGATGTCAAAAGCAATAAGAAAGGATTTGGGGCATATGTCAAAAGTAAAAGAAAAGGTTGGTTCCCACAGACTCTAGATGGTGCTGTGCGCCTATTGGTTGCAGTAGACTCTAGATATTGCTGTGTGCTTATTGGTTGCAGTAGACTCCAGATGTTGCTTTGTGTTTATTGGTTGCAGTAAACTATAGGTGTTTCTGTGTACTTTTTGACTGCAGTAGACCTTATGTGTTGCTGTGTGCTTGTTGGTTGCAGTTGACTTTAGATGGTGCTGTGTGCTTATTGGTTGCAGTAGACTCTAGATGATGCTGTGTGCTTATTGGTTGCAGTAGATTGTAGACGATGCTGTGTGCTTATTGGTTGCAGTAGACTCTAGATGATGCTGTGTGCTTAATGGTTGCAATAGACTCTAGATCACACATGTTAAACTCTGGCCTGAGAGCCAAATCTGGCCCTCAGGGTGATTTTATTTGGCCCTCAATGCCGGGGACTATGTGAGGTCCATTTTACTGTATGGAGCACTATGTGGGCACATTATACTGCATGGAGGACTATGTGGGCCCATTATTCTGTATGGAGGACTATGTGTGCCCATTATTCTGTATGGAGGACTATGTGGGCCCAGTTTACTGTATGGAGAACTATGTGGTGCCCATTATTCTGTATGGTGTACTATGTGGGGCCCATTATTCTCTTTGGAGGATTATGTCGGTCCATTAAACTGTATGGAGGACTATGTGTTGCCTATTATACTGTATGGAGGACTGTGTTGCCCATTACACTGTATGGAGGATTATGTGGGCCCATTATACTGTATGGAGGACTTTGTGGGGCCCATTATACTGTAAGGAGCATTATATGGGGCCCATTATACTGTATGGAGGACTGTGTTGCCCATTATACTGCATGGATGACTATGTGGGGCCCATTATTCTGTATGGAGGACTATGTGGGGCCATTATACTGTATGGAGGACATTGTGGGGCTCATTATACTGCATGGTGCACTATGTGCGGTCCATTAAACTGTATGGAGGACTATGTGTTGCCCATTATACTGTATGGAGGACTGTGTTGCCCATTACACTGTATGGAGGACTATGTGGGCCCATTATACTGTATGGAGGACCATGTGGGGCCCATTATACTGTATGGAGCATTATATGGGGCCCATTATACTGTATGGAGGACTGTGTTGCCCATTATACTGCATGGAGGACTATGTGGGGCCCATTATTCTGTATGGAGCACTATGTGGGCACATTATTCTGTATGGAGGACTATGTGGGCCCAGTTTACTGTATGGAGAACTATGTGGTGCCCATTATTCTGTATGGTGTACTATGTGGGGCCCATTATTCTCTTTGGAGGACTATGTGGGGCCATTAAACTGTATGGAGGACTATGTGGGGCTGATTATATTGTATGGAGCACTATGTGCGGTCCATTAAACTGCATGGAGGACTATGTGTTGCCCATTATACTGTATGGAGGACTGTGTTGCCCATTACACTGTATGGAGGACTATGTGGGCCCATTATACTGTATGGAGGACTATGTAGGGCCCATTATACTGTATGGAGCATTATATGGGGCCCATTATACTGTATGGAGGACTGTGTTGCCCATTATACTGCATGGAGGACTATGCGGGGCCCATTATTCTGTATGGAGGACTATGTGGGGCCATTATACTGTATGGAGGACAATGTGGGGCTCATTATATTGTATGGTGCACTATGTGCGGTCCATTATACTGTATGGAGGACTATATGAGGCCATTATACTGTATGGAGGACTATGTGGGGCCATTATACTGTATGGAGCTCTATGTGGGGCCATTATTCTCTATGGAGGACTATGTGGGGCCATTATACTGTATGGAGGACTATGTGGGGCCCATTATACTGTGTGGAGGACTATGTGGGGCCCATTATACTGTGTGGAGGACTATATGGGGCCCATTATACTGTATGGAGGACTATGTGGGGCCATCATACTATATGAAGGACTATGTGGGGTCCTTTATTCTGTATGGAGGACTATGTGGGACCATTATATTGTATGGAGCATTATATGGGGCCCATTATACTGTATGGAGGACTGTGTTGCCCATTATACTGCATGGAGGACTATGCGGGCCCATTATTCTGTATGGAGGACTATGTGTGCCCATTATTCTGTATGGAGAACTATGTGGTGCCCATTATTATTCTGTATGGTGTACTATGTGGGGCACATTATTCTCTTTGGAGGACTATGTGGGGCCATTAAACTGTATGGAGGACTATGTGGGGCTAATTATATTGTATGGAGCACTATGTGCGGTCCATTAAACTGTATGGAGAACTATGTGTTGCCCATTATACTGTATGGAGAACTGTGTTGCCCATTACACTGTATGGAGGACAATGTGGGCCCATTATACTGTATGGAGGACTATGTAGGGCCCATTATACTGTATGGAGCATTATATGGGGCCCATTATACTGTATGGAGGACTTTGTTGCCCATTATACTGCATGGAGGACTATGCGGGCCCATTATTCTGTATGGAGGACTATGTGGGGCCATTATACTGTATGGAGGACAATGTGGGGCCATTATACTGTATGGAGCTCTATGTGGGGCCATTATTCTCTATGGAGGACTATGTGGGGCCATTATACTGTATGGAGGACTCTGTGGGGCCCATTATACTGTGTGGAGGACTATGTGGGGCCCATTATACTGTGTGGAGGACTATATGGGGCCCATTATACTGTATGGAGGACTATGTGGGGCCATCATACTATATGGAGGACTATGTGGGGTCCTTTATTCTGTATGGAGGACTATGTGGGACCATTATACTGTATGGAGGACTAAGTGGGGGCCATTATTCTGTATGGAGGACTGTGTGGGGCCCATTTTTCTGTACGGTGGACTATGTGGGCCCATTTTTCTGTATTGAGAACTATGTGGGGCCATTATACTGTATGGAGGACAATGTGGGGCTCATTATATTGTATGGTGCACTATGTGCGGTTCATTATACTGTATGGAGGACTATGTGAGGCCATTATACTGTACGGAGGACTATGTGGGGCCATTATTCTGTATGGAGGACTATGTGGGGCCATTATTCTGTATGGAGGACTATGTGGGGCCATTATACTGTATGGAGCTCTATGTGGGGCCATCATTCTGTATGGAGGACTATGTGGAGCCATTATACTGTATGGATGACTATGTGGGGCCCATTGTTCTGTGTGGAGGACTATGTGGGGCCCATTATACTGTGTGGAGGACTATGTGGGGCCATCATACTATATGGAGGACTATGTGGGGCCCATTATACTGTATGGAGGGCTATGTGGGGTCCATTATTCGGTATGGAGGACTATGCGGGGCCTATTATACTGCATGGAGGACTATGTGGGGCCATTATACTGTATGGAGGACCCTGTGGAGCTCATTATATTGTATGGAGCACTATGTGGGGCCCATTTTTCTGTATGGTGGACTATGTGGGCCCATTTTTCTGTATTGAGAACTATGTGGGGCCATCATACTATATGGAGGACTATGTGGGGTCCATTATTCTGTATGGAGGACTATGTGGGACCATTATACTGTATGGAGGACTAAGTGGGGCCCATTATTCTGTATGGAGGACTGTGTGGGGCCCATTTTTCTGTATGGTGGACTATGTGGGCCCATTTTTCTGTATTGAGAACTATGTGGGGCCATTATACTGTATGGAGGACAATGTGGGGCTCATTATATTGTATGGTGCACTATGTGCAGTCCATTATACTGTATGGAGGACTATGTGAGGCCATTATACTGTATGGAGGACTATGTGGGGCCATTATTCTGTATGGAGGACTATGTGGGGCCATTATTCTGTATGGAGGACTATGTGGGGACATTATTCTGTATGGAGCTCTATGTGGGGCCATTATTCTGTATGGAGGACTATGTGGAGCCATTATACTGTATGGAGGACTATGTTGGGTCCATTATACTGTGTGGAGGACTATGTGGGGCCCATTATACTGTGTGGAGGACTATGTGGTTCCATCATACTATATGGAGGACTATGTGGGGCCCATTATACTGTATGGAGGACTATGTGGGGTCCATTATTCTGTACTAGATGGTGGCCCGATTCTAACGCATCGGGTATTCTAGAATATGTATAAGTCCGACCGGGCGCGACTAATCAGCGAAGCAGTGTTTAAATGGGTTGTGCACTACTTTAAATTAACTGCCAAATGTATCCCCCCGGGGCCCCTAATGAATTTTGGAGGACCGGGGAGCGAGGCCGCCGGTCGGGGTACTTCTGCTGCGAGCAGCCGGGAGATGACCGGCTAGCACAGGGTGAGCGTGTGAGGGAGATGACCGGCTAGCACAGGGTGAGCGTGTGAGGGTGAGTGTGGGAGCGTTGGAGCGTGGGAGCGGGTGAGCGTGGGAGGGTGAGAATTTGAGGGTGTGAGGGTGAGCGTGGGAGCGGGTGAGGGTGAGCGTGGGAGCGTGTGAGGGTGAGCGTGGGAATGTGTGAGGATGAGCGTGGGAGCGTGTGAGGGTGAGCGTGGGAGCCTGAGAATGTGAGCGTGAGAAGGTGAGCGTGTGAGGGTGAGCGTGTGAGGGTGAGCGTGTGAGGGTGAGCGTGTGAGGGTGAGCATGTGAGTGTGAGCGTCAGAGCGTGAGCGTCAGAGAGTCTGAGCGTGAGGGTCTGAGCGTGAGCGTCTGAGCAAGAGCGTCTGAGCAAGAGCGTCTGAACAAGAGCGTCAGAGCGTGAGTGTCAGAGCGTGACCGTCAGCGTCAGAGCGTGAGCGTCCGAGCGTGAGCGTCAGAGCGTGAGCCTGAGCGTCCGAGCATGAGCATCAGAGCGTGAGCGTCCGAGCGTGAGCGTCAAAGCCTGAGCGTCTGAGCATGAGCGTCCGAGGGCGAGCGTTCGAGCGCGAGCGTCAGAGCGTGAGCGTCAGAACGTGAGCGTGAGCGTCTGAGCGTGAGCGTCAGAGTGTGAGCATGAGCTTCCGAGCGTGAGCATCTGAGCGTGAGCGTCTGAGCGTGAGCGTCAGAGCATGAGCGTGAGCGTCCGAGTGTGCGCGTCTGAGCGTGAGCGTCAGTGCGTGAGTGTCAGAGCGTGAGCGTGAGCGTCAGAGCATGAGCGTCAGAGCGTGAGCGTGAGCGTCAGAACGTGATCGTCAAAGCGTGAGCGTGAGAATCAGAGCGTGAGCGTCAGAGCGTGAGTGTCAGAGCGTGAGCGTCCGAGCGTGAGTGTCAGAGCGTGAGCGTCTGAGCATGAGCGTCCGAGCGTGAGCATCAGAACGTGAGCGTCCGAGCGTGAGCGTCAGAACGTGAGCATGAGCGTCCGAACGTGAGCGTCAGAGCGTGAGCGTCAGAGCGTGAGCGTCCGAGCGTGAGCGTGGGAGCATGAGTATGTGAGCGTGTGGGGGTGAGCGTGTGAGGGTGAGCATGTGAGGGTGAGCGGGTGAGGGTGAGCGTCCGAGGGTGAGCGTCCGAGGGTAAGCGTCAAAGCGTGAGCGTCCGAGCGTGAGCGTCAGAGCATGAGCGTCCGAGCGTGAGTGTCAGAGCATGAGTGTGAGCGTCCGAGCGTGAGCGTCAGAACGTGAGCGTCCGAGCGTGAGCGTCAGAACGTGAGCATGAGCGTCCGAGCATGAGCGTCAGAGCGTGAGAGTCCGAGCATGAGCATGGGAGCATGAGTATGTGAGCGTGTGAGGGTGAGCGTGTGAGGGTGAGCGGGTGAGCGTCCGAGGGTGAGCGTCCGAGGGTAAGCGTCAAAGCGTGAGCGTCCGAGCGTGAGCGTCAGAGCATGAGCGTCCGAGCGTGAGTGTCAGAGCATGAGCGTCTGAGCGTGAGCGTCAGAGCATGAGTGTGAGCGTCCGAGCGTGAGCGTCAGAACGTGAGCGTCCGAGCGTGAGCGTCAGAACGTGAGCATGAGCGTCCGAGCGTGAGCGTCAGAGCGTGAGCGTCAGAGCGTGAGCGTTAGCTTCTGAGCGTGAGCGTCCGAGCGTGAACGTCCGAGCGTGAGCGTCAGAGCGTGAGCCTCCGTGCGTGAGCTTCAGAGCGTGAGCCTCCGAGCGTGAGCGTCAGAGCGTGAGCATCCGAGCGTGAGCGTGAGCGTCCGAGGGTGAGCATCAAAGCGTGAGCGTCCGAGCGTGAGCATCAGAGCGTGAGCGTGAGCGTCCGAGCGTGAGCGTCAGAGCGTGAGCGTCCGAGCGTGAGCGTCAGAGCGTGAGCGTGAGCGTCAGAGCGTGAGCGTCAGAGCGTGAGCATTAGCGTCTGAGTGTGAGCGTCCGAGCGTGAGCTTCAGAGCGTGAGCGTGAGCGTCTGAGCGTGATCGTCCGAGCGTGAGTGTCAGAGCGTGAACGTGAGCATCAGAGCCTGAGCGTGAGCCTCAGAGTGTCAGCGTCAGAGCGTGAGCGTCCGAGCGTGAGCGTCACAACGTGAGCGTCCGAGAGTGAGCGTCAGAGCGTGAGCGTCACAGCGTGAGCGTCAGAACGTGAGCGTGAGCGTCCGAGCGTGAGCATCAGAGCGTGAGCTTGAGCATCCGAGAGTGAGCATCAGAGCGTGAGCGTCCGAGCGTGAGCGTCAGAGCGTGAGCGTCAGAGCGTGAGCATTAGCGTCTGAGTGTGAGCGTCCGAGCGTGAGCGTCAGAGCGTGAGCATCCGAGCGTGAGCTTGAGCGTCCGAGGGTGAGCATCAAAGCGTGAGCGTCCGAGCGTGAGCATCAGAGCGTGAGCGTGAGCGTCCGAGCGTGAGCGTCAGAGCGTGAGCGTCCGAGCGTGAGCGTCAGAGCGTGAGCGTGAGCGTCAGAGCCTGAGCGTCAGAGCGTGAGCGTCAGAGCGTGAGCGTTACGTCTGAGCGTGAGCGTCAGAGCGTGAGCTTCAGAGCCTGAGCGTGAGCGTCAGAGCGTGAGCGTCAGAGCGTGAGCGAGAGCGTGAGCGTCTGAGCGTCTGAGCGTGAGCGTCCGAACGTGAGCGTCTGAGCGTGAGCGTCTGATCGTGAGCGTCCGAACGTGAGCGTCTGAGCGTGAGCGTCCGAACGTGAGCGTCTGAGCGTGAGCGTCAGAGCGTGAGCGTCTGAGCGTGAGCGTCAGAGCGTGAGCGTGAGCGTCAGAGCGTGAAAGTCAGAGCGTGAGCGTGAGCGTCAGAGCGTGAGCGTCAGAGCGTGAGCATTAGCGTCTGAGTGTGAGCGTCCGAGCGTGAGCTTCAGAGCGTGAGCGTGAGCGTCTGAGCGTGATCGTCCGAGCGTGAGTGTCAGAGCGTGAACGTGAGCATCAGAGCCTGAGCGTGAGCATCAGAGTGTCAGCGTCAGAGCGTGAGCGTCCGAGCGTGAGCGTCACAACGTGAGCGTCCGAGAGTGAGCGTCAGAGCGTGAGCGTCACAGCGTGAGCGTCATAACGTGAGCGTGAGCGTCCGAGCGTGAGCATCAGAGCGTGAGCTTGAGCATCCGAGAGTGAGCATCAGAGCGTGAGCGTCCGAGCGTGAGCGTCAGAGCGTGAGCGTCAGAGCGTCAGAGCGTGAGCGTCAGAGCGTGAGCATTAGCGTCTGAGTGTGAGCGTCCGAGCGTGAGCTTCAGAGCGTGAGCGTGAGCGTCTGAGCGTGAGCGTCCGAGCGTGAGTGTCAGAGCGTGAACGTGAGCATCAGAGCCTGAGCGTGAGCGTCAGAGTGTCAGCGTCAGAGCGTGAGCGTCCGAGCGTGAGCGTCCGAGCGTGAGCGTCAGAGCGTGAGCGTCTGAGCGTGAGCGTCCGAGCGTGAGCGTCACAACGTGAGCGTCCGAGAGTGAGCGTCAGAGCGTGAGCGTCACAGCGTGAGCGTCACAGCGTGAACTTCCGAGCGTGAGCTTCCGAGCGTGAGCGTCAGAGCGTGAGCATGAGCGTCCGAGCGTGAGCGTCTCAGCGTGAGCGTTCGAGCGTGAGCATCAGAGCGTGAACGTCCAAGCGTGAACATCAGAGCGTGAGCATCAGAGCGTGAGCATGAGCATCAGTGCGTGAGCGTCCG
This sequence comes from Phyllobates terribilis, assembly GCF_046119375.1. NCBI lineage: Eukaryota > Metazoa > Chordata > Amphibia > Anura > Dendrobatidae > Phyllobates > Phyllobates terribilis. The sequence continues at coordinate 1,211,471,232 of NW_027362761.1, forward strand.
AGCGTGAGCGTCAGAGCGTGAGCGTCAGAGCGTGAGCATGAGCGTCTGAGCGTGAGCATCAGGGCGTGCGTGTCTGAGCGTGAGCGTCTGAGGGTGAGCGTCAGAGCGTGAGCGTCTGAGGGTGAGCGTCAGAGCGTGAGCGTCAGAACGTGAGCGTCAGAGCGTGAGCGTGAGAATCAGAGCGTGAACGTCACAGCGTGAGCGTCAGAGCGTGAGCTTCCGAGCGTGAGCGTCAGAGCGTGAGCATGAGCGTGAGTGTCAAAGCGTGAGCGTGAGCGTCTGAGCATGAGCGTCAGAGCGTGAGCATGAGCGTCTGAGCGTGAGCATCAGAGCGTGCGCGTCTGAGCGTGAGCGTCTGAGGGTGAGCGTCTGAGGGTGAGCGTCAGAGCGTGAGCGTCAGAACGTGAGCGTCAGAGCGTGAGCGTGAAAATCAGAGCGTGAGCGTCCGAGCGTGAGAGTCAGAGCGTGAGCGTCTGAGCGTGAGCGCCAGAGCGTGAGCGTGGGAGCATGAGAATGTGAGCGTGTGAGGGTGAGCGTGTGAGGGTGAGCGTGTGAGGGTGAGCGGGTGAGGGCGAGCGGCCGAGGGTGAGCGGCCGAGGGTGAGCGTCAAAGCGTGAGCGTCAGAGCGTGAGCGCATGAGAATGTGAGCGTGTGAGGGTGAGCGTGTGAGGGTGAGCGGGTGAGGGCGAGCGGCCGAGGGTGAGCGGCCGAGGGTGAGCGTCAAAGCGTGAGCGTCCGAGCATGAGCGTCAGAGCGTGAGCGTCCGAGCATGAGCGTCAGAGCGTGAGCGTCCGAGCGTGAATGTCAGAGCATGAGCGTCTGATAGTGAGCGTCAGAGCATGAGTGTGAGCGTCCGAGCGTGAGCGTCAGAACGTGAGCCTGAGCGTCCGAGCGTGAGCGTCAGAGCGTAAGCTTGAGCGTCAGAGCGTGAGCGTCCGAGCGTGAGCGTCAGAGCGTGAGCGTCAGAGCGTGATCGTCCGAGCGTGAGCATCAAAGCGTGAGCGTCCGAGCGTGAGCGTCCGAGCGTGAGCGTCCGAGCATGAGTGTGAGCGTCAGAGCCTGAGCGTCAGAGCGTGAGCGTCAGAGCGTGAGCCTCCGAGCGTGAGCGTCAGAGTGTGAGCGTCAGAGCGTGAGCGTCAGAGCGTGAGCGTCTGAGCGTGAGCATCAAAGCGTGAGCGTCAGAGCGTGAGAGTGAGCGTCCGAGCGTGAGCGTCCGAGCGTGAGAGTGAGCGTCAGAGCCTGAGCGAAAGAGCGTGAGCGTCAGAGCGTGAGCATTAGCGTCAGAGCCTGAGCGTCAGAGCGTGAGCGTCAGAGCGTGAGCATTAGCGTCAGAGTGTGAGCGTTAACGTCAGAGCCTGAGCGTCAGCGTCCGAGCGTCAGCGTCCGAGCGTGAGCGTCCGAGCGTGAGCGTCAGAGCTTGAGCCTCCGAGCGTGAGCGTCAGAGCGTGAGCATCCGAGCGTGAGCGTGAGTGTCCGAGGGTGAGCATCAAAGCGTGAGCGTCCGAGCGTGAGCGTCAGAGTGTGAGCGTCAGAGCGTGATCGTCCGAGCGTGAGCATCAAAGCGTGAGCGTCCGAGCGTGAGCGTCAGAGCGTGAGCGTGAGCGTCCGAGCGTGAGCGTCCGAGCATGAGCGTCAGAGCGTGAGTGTGAGCGTCAGAGCCTGAGCGTCAGAGCGTGAGCGTCAGAGCGTGAGCCTCCGAGCGTGAGCGTCAGAGCGTGAGCGTCAGAGCGTGAGCGTCCGAGCGTGAGCATCAAAGCGTGAGCGTCAGAGCGTGAGAGTGAGCGTCCGAGCGTGAGCGTCAGAGCGTGAGCGTGAGCGTCAGAGCCTCAGCGAAAGAGCGTGAGCGTCAGAGCGTGAGCATTAGCGTCAGATCCTGAGCGTCAGAGCGTGAGCGTCAGAGCGTGAGCATTAGCGTCAGAGTGTGAGCGTTAGCGTCAGAGACTGAGCGTCAGAGCCTGAGCGTCAGCGTCCGAGCGTGAGCGTCCGAGCGTGAGCGTCAGAGCTTGAGCCTCCGAGTGTGAGCGTCAGAGCGTGAGCATCCGAGCGTGAGCGTGAGTGTCCGAGGGTGAGCATCAAAGCGTGAGCGTCCGAGTGTGAACGTCAGAGCCTGAGCGTCAGCATCCGAGCGTGAGCGTCAAAGCGTGAGCGTGAGCGTCAGAGCCTGAGCGTCAGAGCGTGAGCGTCAGAGCGTGAGCGTTAACGTCTGAGTGTGAGCGTCAGAGCGTGAGCTTCAGAGCGTGAGCGTCAGAGCCTGAGCGTGAGCGTCAGAGCGTGAGCGTCAGAGCGTGAGCGAGAGCGTGATCGTCTGAGCGTCTGAGCGTGAGCATCCGAACGTGAGCGTCTGAGAGTGAGCATCAGAGCGTGAGCGGTTGAGCGTGAGCATCACAGCGTGAACGTCCGAGCGTGAACGTCAGAGCGTGAGCATCAGAGCGTGAGCATGAGCGTCAGTGCGTGAGCGTCCGAGCGTGAGCGTCAGAGCGTGAGCGTCAGAGCGTGAGCGTCTGAGCGTGAGCGTCAGAGCTTGAGCATGAGCGTCTGAGCGTGAGCATCAGAGCGTGCGCATCTGAGCGTGAGCGTCTGAGGGTGAGCATCTGAGGGTGAGCGTCAGAGCGTGAGCGTCAGAACGTGAGCGTCAGAGCGTGAGCGTGAGAATCAGAGCGTGAGCATCACAGTGTGAGCGTCAGAGCGTGAGCTTCCGAGCGTGAGCGTCAGAGCGTGAGCATGAGCGTGAGTGTCAGAGCGTGAGCGTGAGCGTCTGAGCATGAGCGTCAGAGCGTGAGCATGAGCGTCTGAGCGTGAGCGTCTGAGCGTGAGCATCAGAGCGTGCGCGTCTGAGCGTGAGCGTCTGAGGGTGAGCGTCTGAGGGTGAGCGTCAGAGCGTGAGCATCAGAACGTGAGCGTGAGAATCAGAGCGTGAGCGTCCGAGCGTGAGTGTCAGTGCGTGAGCGTCTGAGCGTGAGCGTCAGAACGTGAGCGTGAGCGTCAGAGCGTGAGCGTGAGCGTCCAAGCGTGAGTGTCAGAGCGTGAGCATCAGAGCGTGAGCGTGGGAGCATGAGAATGTGAGCGTGTGAGGGTGAGTGTGTGATGGTGAGCGTGTGAGGGTGAGCGGGTGAGGGTGAGCGTCTGAGGGTGAGCGTCCGAGGGTGAGCGTCAAAGCGTGAGCGTCCGAGCATGAGCGTCAGAGCGTGAGCGTCCGAGCGTGAGTGTCAGAGCATGAGAGTCTGATAGTGAGCGTCAGAGCATGAGTGTGAGCGTGAGCGTCAGAACGTGAGCCTGAGCGTCCGAGTATGAGCGTCGGAACTTGAGCGTGAGCGTCCGAGCGTGAGCGTCAGAGCGTGAGCGTCAGCGTCCGAGCGTGAGCGTTAGAGCTTGAGCCTCCGAGCGTGAGCGTCAGACCGTGAGCATCAGAGCGTGAGCGTCCGAGGGTGAGCATCAAAGCGTGAGCGTCCGAGTGTGAGCGTCAGAGCGTGAGCGTCCGAGGGTGAGCGTCCGAGCGTGAGCGTCAAAGCGTGAGCGTCAGAGCCTGAGCGTCAGAGCGTGAGCGTCAGAGCGTGAGCGTCAGAGCGTGAGCGTTAGCGTCTGAGCGTGAGCGTCAGAGCGTGAGCTTCAGAGCGTGAGCGTGAGCGTCAGAGCGTGAGCGAGAGCGTGATCGTCTGAGCGTCTGAGCGTTAGCGTCCGAACGTGAGCGTCTGAGCGTGAGCGTCAGAGCGTGAGCGTTTGAGCGTGAGCGTGAGAGCGTGAGCGTGAGAGCGTGAGTGTCAGAGCGTGAGCGTCAGAGCGTGAGCGTTAGCGTCTGAGCGTGAGCTTCAGAGCGTGAGCGTGAGCATCTGAGCGTGAGCGTCTGAGCGTAAGTGTCAGAGCGTGAGCGTGAGCATCAGAGCCTGAGCGTGAGCGTCAGAGTGTCAGCGTCAGAGCGTGAGCATCCGAGCGTGAGCGTCCAAGCATGAGCGTCCAAGCGTGAGCGTCAGAACGTGAGCGTCAGAGCGTGGGCGTCTGAGCGTGAGCGTCCGAGCGTGACCGTCAGAGCGTGAGCGTCCGAGCGTGAGCATTCGAGCGTGAGCGTCACAACGTGAGCGTCCGAGCGTGAGCATCAGAGCGTGAGCGTCCGAGCGTGAGTGTCAGAGCATGAGCATCTGAGCGTGAGCATCAGAGCATGAGTGTGAGCGTCCGAGCGTGAGCGTCAGAACGTGAGCCTGAGCGTCCGAGCGTGAGCGTCAGAACGTGAGCGTGAGCGTCCGAGCGTGAGCGTCATAACGTGAGCTTGAGCGTCAGAGCGTGAGCGTCCGAGCGTGAGCGTCAGAGCGTGAGCGTCAGAACGTGAGCGTCCGAGCGTGAGCATCAAAGCGTGAGCGTCCGAGCGTGAGCATCAGAGCGTGAGCGTCCCAGCGTGAGCGTCAGACCATGAGCGTCAGAGCGTGAGCCTCCGAGCGTCAGCGTCAGAGTGTGAGCGTCAGAGCGTGAGCGTCCGAGCGTGAGCATCAAAGCGTGAGCATCAGAGCGTGAGAGTGAACGTCCGAGCATGAGCATCAAAGCGTGAGCGTGAGCGTCAGAGCGTGAGACTCTGAGCGTGAGCATCAGAGCGTGAGCATCCGAGCGTGAGCGTAAGCGTCCGAGGGTGAGCATCAAAGCGTGAGCGTCCGAGCGTGAGCATCCGAGCGTGAGCGTCAGAGCGTGAGCATTAGAGCGTGAGCATTAGCGTCTGAGCGTGAGCGTCAGAGCGTGAGCTTCAGAGCGTGAGCGTGAGCGTCAGAGCGTGAGCGTCTGAGCGTGAGCGTCTGAGCGTGAGCGTCCGAACGTGAGCGTCTGAGCGTGAGCGTCAGAGAGTGAGCGTCTGAACGTGAGCGTCAGAGTGTGAGCATGAGCGTTAGAGCGTGAACGTCTGAGCGTGAGCGTCCGAGCGTGAGTGTCAGAGTGTGAGCGTTAGCGCCAGAGCCTGAGCTTCAGAGCCTGAGCGTCAGAGCGTGAGCGTTAGAGTCTAAGCGTGAGCGTCCGAGCGTGAGCGTCCGAGCGTGAGCGTCCGAGCGTGAGCGTCAGAGCGTGAGCCTCCGAGCGTGAGCGTCAGAGCGGGAGCATCCGAGCGTGAGCGTCCGAGGGTGAGCATCAAAGCGTGAGCGTCCGAGCGTGAGCGTCAGAGCGTGAGCGTGAGCGTCCGAGCGTGAGCGTCAGAGCGTGAGCGTCAGAGCCTGAGCGTCAGAGCGTGAGCGTCAGGGCGTGAGCGTTAGCGTGAGCGTCAGAGCCTGAGCGTTAGCGTCTGAGCGTGAGCGTCAGAGCGTGAGCTTCAGAGCCTGAGCGTGAGCGTCAGAGCCTGAGCGTGAGCGTCAGAGCGTGAGCGAGAGCGTGAGCGTCTGAGCGTCTGAGCGTGAGCGTCCGAACGTGAGCGTCTGAGCGGGAGGGTCAGAGCGTGAGCGTCTGAGCGTGAGCATCAGAGCGTGAGCGTCTGAGCGTCAGAGCGTGAGCGTCCGAGCGTGAGCGTGAGCGTCAGAGCGTGAGCGTCAGAGCGTGAGCAAGAGCGTGAGCGTCTGAGCGTCTGATCGTGAGCGTCAGAGCGTGAGCATTAGCGTCAGAGCGTGAGCGTGAGCGTCTGAGCGTGAGCGTCCGAGCGTGAGTGTCAGAGCGTGAGCGTTAGCGCCAGAGCCTGAGCTTCAGAGCCTGAGCGTCAGAGCGTGAGCATTAGCATCTGAGCGTGAGCGTCCGAGCGGGAGCGTCAGAGCGTGAGCCTCCGAGCGTGAGCGTCAGAGCGTGAGCATCCGAGCGTGAACGTCCGAGGGTGAGCATCACAGCGTGAGCGTCCGAGCGTGAGCGTCAGAGCGTGAGCGTCCGAGCGTGAGCGTCCGAGCGTGAGCGTCAGAGCGTGAGCGTGAGCGTCAGAGCCTGAGCGTCAGAGCGTGAGCGTCAGAGCGTGAGCGTTAGCGTCTGAGCGTGAGCGCCAGAGCGTGAGCATCCAAGCGTGAGCTTCCGAGGGTGAGCATCAAAGCGTGAGCGTCCGAGCGTGAGCGTCAGAGCGTGAGCGTGAGCGTCCGAGCGTGAGCGTCCGAGCGTGAGCGTCAGAGCCTGAGCGTCAGAGCGTGAGCGTCAGAGTGTGAGCGTTAGCGTCTGAGCGTGAGCGTCAGAGCGTGAGCGTCAGAGCGTGAGCGTCAGAGCCTGAGCGTCAGAGCGTGAGCGTCAGAGCGTGAGCGTTAGCGTCGGAGCGTGAGCGTCAGAGCGTGAGCATCCGAGCGTGAGCTTCCGAGGGTGAGCATCAAAGCGTGAGCGTCCGAGCGTGAGCGTCAGAGCGTGAGCGTGAGCGTCCGAGCGTGAGCGTCCGAGCGTGAGCGTCAGAGCCTGAGCGTCAGAGCGTGAGCGTCAGAGCGTGAGCGTTAGCGTCTGAGCGTGAGCGTCAGAGCGTGAGCGTCAGAGCGTGAGCTTCAGAGCCTGAGCGTGAGCGTCAGAGCCTGAGCGTCAGAGCGTGAGTGAGAGCGTGAGCGTCTGAGCGTGAGCGTCCGAACGTGAGCGTCTGAGCGTGAGGGTCAGAGCGTAAGCGTCTGAGCGTGAGCGTCAGAGCGTGAGCGTCTGAGCGTCAGAGCGTGAGCGTCCGAGCGTTAGCGTCAGAGCGTGAGCGTGAGCGTCAGAGCGAGAGCGTGAGCGTCTGAGCGTCAGAGCGTGAGCGTCAGAGCGTGAGCGAGAGCGTGAGCGTCTGAGCGTCTGAGCGTCTGAGCGTGAGCGTCCGAACGTGAGCGTCTGAGCGTGAGCGTCAGAGCGTGAGCGTCTGAGCGTGAGCGTCAGACCGTGAGCATGAGCGTCAGAGCGTGAGCGTGAGCGTCTGAGCGTGAGCGTCCGAGCGTGAATGTCAGAGCGTGAGCGTTAGCGCCAGAGCCTGAGCTTCAGAGCCTGAGCGTCAGAGCGTCAGCGTTAGCGTCTGAGCTTGAGCGTCCGAGCGTGAGCGTCCGAGCGTGAGCGTCAGAGCGTGAGCCTCCGAGCGTGAGCGTCCGAGGGTGAGCATCAAAGCGAGAGCGTCCGAGCGTGAGCGTCAGAGCGTGAGCGTGAGCGTCCGAGCGTGAGCGTCAGAGCGTGAGCGTGAGCGTCCGAGCGTGAGCGTCAGAGCGTGAGCGTGAGCGTCAGAGCCTGAGCGTCAGAGCGTGAGCGTCAGAGCGTCAGCGTGAGCGTCAGAGCGTGAGCGTCAGAGCGTGAGCGTTAGCGTCTGAGCGTGAGCGTCAGAGCGTGAGCTTCAGAGCCTGAGCGTGAGCCTCAGAGCCTGAGCGTGAGCATCAGAGCGTGAGCGTCAGAGCGAGAGCGTGAGCGTCTGAGCGTCTGAGCGTGAGCGTCCGAACGTGAGCGTCTTAGCGTGAGGGTCAGAGCGTGAGCGTCTGAGCGTGAGCGTCAGAGCGTGAGCGTCTGAGCATCAGAGCGTGAGCGTCCGAGCTTGATCGTCAGAGCGTGAGCGTGAGCGTCAGAGCTTGAGCGTCAGAGCGTGAGCGTCAGAGCGTGAGCTTCAGAGCGTGAGCGTGAGCGTCAGAGCCTGAGCGTCAGAGCGTGAGCTTCAGAGCATGAGCGTCTGAGCGTCAGAGCTTGAGCGTCAGAGCGTGAGCGTCTGAGCGTCTGAGCGTGAGCGTCCGTACGTGAGCGTCAGAGCGTGAGCGTCTGAGCGTGAGCGTGAGCATCAGAGCGTGAGTGTCAGAGCATGAGCGTGAGCGTCAGAGCGTGAGCATGAGCGTCAGAGCGTGAGTGTCAGAGCGTGAGCGTCAGAGCGTGAGCGTTAGCGTCTTAGTGTGAGCGTCAGATTGTCAGCGTCAGAGCGTGATCGTCCGAGCGTGAGCGTCCGAGCGTGAGCGTCAGAACGTGAGCGTCAGAGCGTGAGCGTCTGAGCGTGAGCGTCAGATCGTGAGCGTCAGAGCGTGAGTGTCAGAGCGTGAGCGTCAGAGGGTGAGTGTTAGCGTCTGAGCGTGAGCGTCTGAGCGTGAGCGTCAGAGCGTGAGCGTGAGCGTCAGAGCGTGAGTGTCAGAGCGTGAGTGTGAGCATCAGAGCGTGAGCATTAGCGTCTGAGCGTGAGCGTCAGAGCGTGAGCGTTAGCGTCTGAGCGTGAGCGTCTGATCGTGAGCTTCAGAGCGTGAGTGTGAGCGTCTGAGCATGAGCGTCCGAGCGTGAGTGTCAGAGCGTGAGCGTGAGCATCAGAGCCTGAGCGTGAGCGTCAGAGTGTCAGCGTCCGAGCGTGAGCGTCCGAGCGTGAGCGTCAGAACGTGAGCGTCAGAGCGTGAGCGTCTGAGCGTGAGCTTCCGAGCGTGAGCTTCCGAGCGTGAGCGTCAGAGCGTGTGCATGAGCGTCCGAGCGTGAGCGTCCGAGCGTGAGCGGCTCAGCGTGAGCATCCGAGTGTGAGCGTCAGAGCGTGAGCGTCCGAGCGTGAGCGTCAGAGCGTGAGCGTCAGAGCGTGAGCTTCAGAGCGTGAGCGTGAGCGTCAGAGCGTGAGCGAGAGCGTGATCGTCTGAGCGTCTGAGCGTGAGCGTCCGAACGTGAGCGTCTGAGCATGAGCGTCAGAGCGTGAGCGTTTGAGCGTGAGCGTTAGAGCGTGAGCGTGAGAGCGTGAGTGTCAGAGCGTGAGCGTCAGAGCGTGAGCGTTAGCGTCTGAGCGTGAGCGTCCGAGCGTGAGCTTCAGAGCGTGAGCGTGAGCATCTGAGCGTGAGCGTCTGAGCGTGAGTGTCAGAGCGTGAGCGTGAGCATCAGAGCCTGAGCGTGAGCGTCAGAGTGTCAGCGTCAGAGCGTGAGCGTCCGAGCGTGAGCGTCCAATCGTGAGCGTCAGAACGTGAGCGTCAGAGCGTGAGCGTCTGAGCGTGAGCGTCCGAGCGTGAGCGTCAGAGCGTGAGCGTCCGAGCGTGAGCGTCAGAGTGTGAGCATCACAACGTGAGCGTCCGAGCGTGAGCGTCAGAGCGTGAGCGTCCGAGCGTGAGTGTCAGAGCATGAGCTTCTGAGCGTGAGCATCAGAGCATGAGTGTGAGCGTCCGAGCGTGAGCATCAGAACATGAGCCTGAGCGTCCGAGCGTGAGCATCGGAACGTGAGCGTGAGCGTCCGAGCGTGAGCGTCAGAGCGTGAGCTTGAGCGTCAGAGCTTGAGCATCCGAGCGTGAGCGTCAGAGCGTGAGCGTCAGAGCGTGAGCGTCAGAGTGTGAGCCTCCGAGCGTGAGCGTCAGAGCGTGAGCGTGTGAGCGTCCGAGCGTGAGCATCAAAGCGTGAGCGTTTGAGCGTGAGCATCAGAGCGTGAGCGTCCCAGCGTGAGCATCCGAGCATGAGTGTCAGGGCGTGAGTGTGAGCGTCAGAGCCTGAGCGTCAGACCGTGAGCGTCAGAGCGTGAGCCTCCGAGCGTCAGAGTCAGAGTGTGAGCGTCAGAGCGTGAGCGTCCGAGCGTGAGCATCAAAGCGTGAGCGTCAGAGCGTGAGAGTGAGCGTCCGAGCGTGAGCATCAAAGCGTGAGCGTGAGCGTCCGAGCGTGAGCCTCCGAGTGTGAGCGTCAGAGCGGGAGCATCCGAGCGTGAGCGTGAGCCTCCGAGTGTGAGCGTCAGAGCGTGAGCATCCGAGCGTGAGCGTAAGCGTCCGAGGGTGAGCATCAAAGCGTGAGCGTCCGAGCGTGAGCGTCAGAGCGTGAGCGTCAGAGCCTGAGCGTCAGAGCGTGAGCGTCAGAGCGTAAGCGTTAGCGTCTGAGCGTGAGCGTCAGAGCGTGAGCTTCAGAGCCTGAGCGTGAGCGTCAGAGCGTGAGCGTCAGAGCGTGAGCGAGAGCGTGAGCGTCTGAGCGTGAGCGTCCGAACGTGAGCGTCTGAGCGTGAGCGTCAGAGAGTGAGCGTCTGAGCGTCAGAGCGTGAGCATGAGCGTTAGAGCGTGAGCGTGAGCATCTGAGCGTGAGCGTCCGAGCGCGAGTGTCAGAGTGTGAGCGTTAGCGCCAGAGCCTGAGCTTCAGAGCGTGAGTGTTAGCGTCTAAGCGTGAGCGTCCGAGCGTGAGCGTCCGAGCGTGAGCGTCAGAGCGTGAGCCTGCGAGCATGAGCGTCAGAGCGTGAGTGTCAGAGCATGAGCTTCTGAGCGTGAGCATCAGAGCATGAGTGTGAGCGTCCGAGCGTGAGCGTCAGAACATGAGCCTGAGCGTCCGAGCGTGAGCGTCGGAACGTGAGCGTGAGCGTCCGAGCGTGAGCTTCAGAGCGTGAGCGTGAGCATCTGAGCGTGAGTGTCAGAGCGTGAGCGTGAGCATCAGAGCCTGAGCGTGAGCGTCAGAGTGTCAGCGTCAGAGCGTGAGCATCCGAGCGTGAGCGTCCAATCGTGAGCGTCAGAACGTGAGCGTCAGAGCGTGAGCGTCTGAGCGTGAGCGTCCGAGCGTGAGCGTCAGAGCGTGAGCGTCCGAGCGTGAGCGTCAGAGCGTGAGCATCACAACGTGAGCGTCCGAGCGTGAGCGTCAGAGCGTGAGCGTCCGAGCGTGAGTGTCACAGCATGAGCTTCTGAGTGTGAGCATCAGAGCATGAGTGTGAGCGTCCGAGCGTGAGCGTCAGAACATGAGCCTGAGCGTCCGAGCGTGAGCGTCGGAACGTGAGCGTGAGCGTCCGAGCGTGAGCGTCAGAGCGTGAGCTTGAGCGTCAGAGCTTGAGCGTCCGAGCTTGAGCGTCAGAGCGTGAGCGTCCGAGCGAGAGCGTCAGAGCGAGAGCGTCAGAGTGTGAGCCTCCGAGCGTGAGCGTCAGAGCGTGAGCGTCAGAACGTGAGCATCAAAGCATGAGCAATTGAGCGCGAGCATCAGAGCGTGAGCGTCCCAGCGTGAGCATCCGAGCATGAGTGTCAGGGCGTGAGCGTGAGCGTCAGAGCCTGAGCGTCAGACCGTGAGCGTCAGCGCGTGAGCCTCCGAGCGTCAGAGTCAGAGTGTGAGCGTCAGAGCGTGAGCGTCCGAGCGTGAGCATCAAAGCGTGAGCGTCAGAGCGTGAGAGTGAGCGTCCGAGCGTGAGCATCAAAGCGTGAGCGTGAGCGTCCGAGCGTGAGCCTCCGAGTGTGAGCGTCAGAGCGTGAGCATCCGAGCGTGAGCGTGAGCCTCCGAGTGTGAGCGTCAGAGCGTGAGCATCCGAGCGTGAGCGTAAGCGTCCGAGGGTGAGCATCAAAGCGTGAGCGTCCGAGCGTGAGCGTCAGAGCGTGAGCGTCAGAGCCTGAGCGTCAGAGCGTGAGCGTCAGAGCGTGAGCGTTAGCGTCTGAGCGTGAGCGTCAGAGCGTGAGCTTCAGAGCCTGAGCGTGAGCGTCAGAGCGTGAGCGTCAGAGCGTGAGCGAGAGCATGAGCGTCTGAGTGTGAGCGTCCGAACGTGAGCGTCTGAGCGTGAGCGTCAGAGAGTGAGCGTCTGAGCGTGAGCGTCAGAGCGTGAGCATGAGCGTTAGAGCGTGAGCGTGAGCGTCTGAGCGTGAGCGTCCGAGCGTGAGTGTCAGAGTGTGAGTGTTAGCGCCAGAGCCTGAGCTTCAGAGCGTGAGTGTTAGCGTCTAAGCGTGAGCGTCCGAGCGTGAGCGTCCGAGCGTGAGCGTCAGAGCGTGAGCCTGCGAGCGTGAGCGTCAGAGCGTCAGTGTCAGAGCATGAGCTTCTGAGCGTGAGCATCAGAGCATGAGTGTGAGCGTCCGAGCGTGAGCGTCAGAACATGAGCCTGAGCGTCCGAGCGTGAGCGTCGGAACGTGAGCGTGAGCGTCCGAGCGTGAGCGTCAGAGCGTGAGCTTGAGCGTCAGAGCTTGAGCGTCCGAGCGTGAGCGTCAGAGCGTGAGCGTCCGAGCGTGAGCGTCAGAGTGTGAGCCTCCGAGCGTGAGCGTCAGAGCGTGAGCGTCAGAACGTGAGCGTCCGAGCGTGAGCATCAAAGCGTGAGCGTCCGAGCGTGAGCATCAGAGCGTGAGCGTCCCAGCGTGAGCATCCGAGCATGAGTGTCAGGGCGTGAGCGTGAGCGTCAGAGCGTGAGCGTCCGAGCGTGAGCATCAAAGCGTGAGTGTCAGAGCGTGAGAGTGAGCGTCCGAGAGTGAGCATCAAAGCGTGAGCGTGAGCGTCCGAGCGTGAGCCTCCGAGTGTGAGCGTCAGAGCGTGAGCATCCGAGCGCGAGCGTAAGCGTCCCGAGGGTGAGCATCAAAGCGTGAGTGTCCGAGCGTGAGCGTCAGAGCCTGAGCGTCAGAGCGTGAGCGTCAGAGCGTGAGCGTTAGCGTCTGAGCGTGAGCGTCAGAGCGTGAGCTTCAGAGCCTGAGCGTGAGCGTCAGAGCGTGAGCGTCAGAGCGTGAGTGAGAGTGTCCGAACGTGAGCGTCTGAGCGTGAGCATCAGAGAGTGAGCGTCTGAGCGTGAGCGTCAGAGCGTGAGCATGAGCGTTAGAGCGTGAGCGTCTGAGCGTGAGCGTCCGAGTGTCAGAGTGTGAGCGTTAGCGCCAGAGCCTGAGCTTCAGAGCGTGAGTGTTAGCGTCTAAGCGTGAGCGTCCGAGCGTGAGCGTCCGAGCGTGAGCCTGCGAGCGTGAGCGTCAGAGCGTGAGCATCCGAGCGTGAGCGTGAGCGTCCGAGGGTGAGCATCAAAGCGTGAGCGTCCGAAAGTGAGCGTCAGAGCGTGAGCGTGAGCGTCCGAGCGTGAGCGTCAGAGCGTGAGCGTCAGAGCGTGAGTGTTAGCGTCTGAGCGTGAGCATCAGAGCGTGAGCTTCAGAGCCTGTGCGTGAGCGTCAGAGCGTGAGCGTCAGAGCGAGAGCGTGAGCGTCTGAGCGTCTGAGCGTGAGCATCCGAACGTGAGCATCTGAGCGTGAGGGTCAGAGCGTGAGCGTCTGAGCGTGAGCGTCAGAGCGTGAGCGTCTGAGCGTCAGAGCGTGAGCGTCTGAGCGTGAGCGTCAGAGCGTGAGCGTGAGCTTCAGAGCGTGAGCGAGAGTGTGAGCGTCTGAGCGTCAGAGCGTGAGCGAGAGCGTGAGCGAGAGCGTGAGCGTCTGAGCGTCTGAGCGTCTGAGCGTGAGCGTCCGAACGTGAGCTTCTGAGCGTGAGCGTCAGAGCGTGAGCATCTGAGTGTGAGCGTCAGAGCGTGAGCATGAGCGTCAGAGCGTGAGCGTGAGCGTCCGAGCGTGAGCGTCAGAGCGTGAGCGTGAGCGCCCGAGCATGAGCATCAGAGCGTGAGCGTCAGAGCGTGAGCATCAGAGCGTGAGCGTTAGTGTCTGAGCGTGAGCGTCAGAGCGTGAGCGTCAGAGCGTGAGCTTCAGAGCCTGAGCGTCAGAGCCTGAGCATGAGCGTCAGAGCGTGAGCGTCAGAGCGTGAGCGAGAGCGTGAGCGTCTGAGCGTCTGAGCGTGAGAGTCCGAACGTGAGCGTCTGAGCGTGAGGGTCAGAGCGTAAGCGTCTGAGCGTGAGCGTCAGAGCATAAGCATCTGAGCGTGAGCGTCAGAGCGTGAGCGTTTGAGCGTCAGAGCGTGAGCGTCAGAGCGTGAGCGTCTGAGCGTCAGAGCGTGAGCGTCAGAGCGTGAGCGTCTGAGCGTCAGAGCGTGAGCGTCAGAGCGTGAGCGTGAGCAACAGAGCGTGAGCGTCAGAGCGTGAGCGTTAGCGTCTGAGCGTGAGCGTCCGAGAGTGAGCTTCAGAGCGTGAGCGTCTGAGCGTGAGCGTCCGAGCGTGAGCATCAGAGCCTGAGCGTGAGCGTCAGAGTGTCAGCGTCAGAGCGTGAGCGTCTGAGTGTGAGCGTCCGAGCGTGAGCGTCAGAACGTGAGCGTCAGAGCGTGAGCGTCTGAGCGTGAGCGTCAGAGCGTGAGCGTCTGAGCGTGAGCGTCAGAGCGTGAGCGTTAGCATCTGAGCATGAGCGTCAGAGCGTGAGCATCCGAGCGTGAGCTTCCGAGGGTGAGTGTCAGGGCGTGAGCGTGAGCGTCAGAGCCTGAGCGTCAGACCGTGAGCGTCAGCGCGTGAGCCTCCGAGCGTCAGAGTCAGAGTGTGAGCGTCAGAGCGTGAGCGTCCGAGCGTGAGCATCAAAGCGTGAGCGTCAGAGCGTGAGAGTGAGCGTCCGAGCGTGAGCATCAAAGCGTGAGCGTGAGCGTCCGAGCGTGAGCCTCCGAGTGTGAGCGTCAGAGCGTGAGCGTCAGAACGTGAGCGTCAGAGCGTGAGCGTCTGAGCGTGAGCGTCAGAGCGTGAGCGTGAGCGTCAGAGCGTGAGTGTCAGAGCATGAGCGTGAGCGTCAGAGCGTGAGCGTCAGAGCGTGAGCGTTAGCGTCTGAGCGTGAGCATCTGAGCGTGAGCTTGAGCGTCAGAGCGTGAGTGTCAGAGCGTGAGCGTCAGATCGTGAGCGTTAGCGTCTGAGCGTGAGCGTCCGATCGTGAGCTTCAGAGCGTGAGCGTGAGCGTCTGAGCGTGAGCGTCCGTGCGTGAGTGTCAGAGCGTGAGCGTGAGCATCAGAGCCTGAGCGTGAGCGTCAGAGTGTCAGCGTCAGAGCGTGAGCGTACGAGCGTGAGCGTCCGAGCATGAGCGTCAGAACGTGAGCGTCAGAGCGTGAGCGTCTGACCGTGAGCTTCCGAGCGTGAGCTTCCGAGCGTGAGCGTCAGAGCGTGTGCATGAGCGTCCAAACGTGAGCGTCCGAGCGTGAGCGGCTCAGCGTGAGCGTCCGAGCGTGAGCGTCAGAACGTGAGCGTCAGAGCGTGAGCGTCTGAGCGTGAGCTTCCGAGCGTGAGATTCCGAGCGTGAGCGTCAGAGCGTGTGCATGAGCGTCTGAGCGTGAGCGTCCGAGCGTGAGCGGCTCAGCGTGAGCATCCGAGCGTGAGCGTCAGAGCGTGAGCGTCCGAGCGTGAGCGTCAGAGCGTGAGCGTGAGCGTCTGAGCGTGAGCGTTAGAGCGCGAGCATGAGCGTCTGAGCGTGAGCATCAGAGCGTGCGCGTGAGCATCTGAGCGTGAGCGTCTGAGGGTGAGCGTCCAAGCGTGAGCGTCCAAGCGTGAGCGTCAGAGCGTGAGCGTCAGAGCATGAGCATCAGAGCCTGAGCGTGCGCGTACGAGCGTGAGCGTCTGAGCGTGAGCGTCAGAGCGTGAGCGTCCGAGCATGAGCGTCAGAGCGTGAGCGTCACAGCGTGAGCGTCAGAGCGTGAGCTTCCGAGCATGAGCGTCAGAGCGTGAGAATGAGCGTGAGTGTCAGAACGTGAGCGTGAACGTCTGAGCGTGAGCGTCAGAGCGTGAGCATGAGCGTCTGAGCATGAGCATCAGAGCGTGCGCGTCTGAGCGTGAGCGTCTGAGGGTGAGCGTCTGAGGGTGAGCGTCAGAGGGTGAGCGTCAGAGCGTGAGCATCAGAGCCTGAGCGTGAGTGTCAGATCGTGAGCGTCCGAGCGTGAGCGTCTGAGCGTGAGCGTCAGAGCGTGAGCGTCCGAGCGTGAGCGTCAGAGCGTGAGCGTGAGCATCAGAGTGTCAGCGTCAGAGCGTGAGCGTCACAGTGTGAGCATCTGAGCGTGAGCGTCAGAGCGTAAGCGTCCGAGCGTGAGCGTCAGAGCGTGAGCGTCTGAGCATGAGCGTCTGAGCGTGAGCGTCAGAGCATGAGCGTGAGCGCCCGAGCGTGAGCGTCTGACCGTGAGCGTCCGAGCGTGAGCGTCAGAGCGTGAGTGTGAGCATCTGAGCGTGAGCGTCGGAGCCTGAGTGTGAGCGTCAGAGCTTGAGCGTCAGAGCGTGAGAGTCAGAGCGTGAGCGTGAGCGTCAGAGCATGAGCGTGAGCGTCCGAGCGTGAGCGTCTGAGCATGAGCGTGAGCGTCCGAGCGTGAGCGTCAGAGCGTGAGCGTCCGAGCGTGAGTGTTAGAGCATGAGCGTGAGCGTCTTAGCGTGAGCATCAGAGCGTGAGCGTGAGTGTCAGAGCGTGAGCGTCAGAGCGTCAGCGTCCGAGCGTGAACGTCAGAGCGTGAGCATCCGAGCGTGAGCATCAGAGCGTGAGCGTGAGCGTCCGAGCATGAGGGTCCGAGCGTGAGCGTCAGAGCGTGAGCGTGAGCGTCAGAGAGTGAGCGTTAGAGCGTGAGCGTCAGAGCGTGAGCGTCAGAGCGTGCGAGCGTGAGCGTCAGAGCCTGAGCGTGAGCGTCAGAGCATGAGCATCCGAGCGTGAGCGTCAGAGCGTGAGCGTCAGAGCGTAAGCATCAGAGCGTGAACGTGAGCTTCCGAGCGTGAGCGTCAGAGCATGAGCATCAGAGCGTGAACGTGAACATCCGAGCGTGAGCGTCAGAGCGTGAGTGTCAGAGCGGGAGCGTCAGAGCGTGAGCGTCTGAGCGTGAGCGTCAGAGCGTGAGCGTGAGCATCAGAGCGTGAGCGTGAGCGTCTGAGCGTGAGTGTCAGAGCGTGAGCGTCAGAGCGTGAGCGTCTGAGCGTGAGTGTCAGAGCGTGAACATGAGCGTCTGAGCGTGAGCGTCAGAGCGTGAGCGACTGAGCGTGAGCGTCAGAGCGTGAGCGTCTGAGCATGAGCGTCTGAGGGTGAGCGTCCGAGCGTGAGCGTCAGAGCGTGTGCGTCCGAGCGTGAGCGTCTGAGGGCGAGCGCCTGAATTTGAGTGTCAGAGCGTGAGCGTCACAGCGTGAGCATCAGAGCGTGAGCTTCCGAGCGTGAACGTCAGAGCGTGAGCATGAGCGTGAGTGTCAGAGCGTGAGCGTCTGAGCGTGAGCATCAGAGCGTGCGAGTCTGAGCGTGAGCATCTGAGGGTGAGCGTCTGAGGGTGAGCGTCAGAGCGTGAGCGTCAGAGCGTGAGCGTGAGCGTCAGATCGTGAGCGTCCGAGCGTGAGCGTCTGAGCGTGAGCGAGAGCGTGAGCGTCAGAGCGTGAGCGAGAGACGTGAGCGTCTGAGCGTCAGAGCGTGAGCGAGAGCGTGAGCGTCTGAGCGTCTGAGCGTGAGCGTCCGAACGTGAGCGTCTGAGCGTGAGCGTCAGAGCGTGAGCATCTGAGCGTGAGCGTCAGAGCGTGAGCATGAGCGTCAGAGCGTGAGCGTGAGCGTCTGAGCGTGAGCGTCCGAGCGTGAGTGTCAGAGCGTGAGCGTTAGCGCCAGAGCCTGAGCTTCAGAGCCTGAGCGTCAGAGCGTGAGCGTTAGCGTCTGAGCGTGAGCGTCCGAGCGTGAGCGTCCGAGCGTGAGCGTCAGAGCGTGAGCCTCCGAGCGTGAGCGTCAGAGCGTGAGCATCCGAGCGTGAGCATGAGCGTCCGAGGGTGAGCATTAAAGCGTGAGCGTCCGAGCGTGAGCGTCAGAGCGTGAGCGTGAGCGCCCGAGCATGAGCGTCAGAGCGTGAGCGTGAGCGTCAGAGCCTGAGCATCAGAGCGTGAGCGTCAGAGCGTGAGCGTTAGCATCTGAGCGTGAGCGTCAGAGCGTGAGCGTCAGAGCGTGAGCGTTAGCGTCTGAGCATGAGCGTCAGAGCGTGAGCGTCAGAGCGTGAGCTTCAGAGCCTGAGCGTCAGAGCCTGAGCGTGAGCGTCAGAGCGTGAGCGTCAGAGCGTGAGCGAGAGCGTCTGAGCGTCTGAGCGTGAGCGTCCGAACGTGAGCGTCTGAGCGTGAGGGTCAGAGCGTAAGCGTCTGAGCGTGAGCGTCAGAGCGTGAGCGTTTGAGCGTCAGAGCGTGAGTGTCAGAGCGTGAGCGTCTGAGCGTCATAGCGTGAGCGTCAGAGAGTGAGCGTCTGAGCGTCAGAGCGTGAGCGTGAGCATCAGAGTGTGAGCGTCAGAGCGTGAGCGTTAGCGTCTGAGTGTGAGCGTCCGACAGTGAGCTTCAGAGCGTGAGCGTCTGAGCGTGAGCGTCCGAGCGTGAGCATCAGAGCCTGAGCGTGAGCGTCAGAGTGTCAGCGTCAGAGCGTGAGCGTCTGAGCGTGAGCGTCCAAGCGTGAGCGTCCGAGTGTGAGCATCAGAACGTGAGCGTCAGAGCGTGAGCGTCTGAACGTGAGCGTCAGAGCGTGAGCGTGAGCGTCAGAGCGTGAGCGTCAGAGCGTGAGCGTTAGCGTCTGAGCGTGAGCGTCTGAGCGTGAGCGTCAGAGCGTGAGCGTGAGCGTCAGAGCGTGAGTGTCAGAGCGTGAGCGTGAGCGTCAGAGCGTGAGCGTTAGCGTCTGAGCGTGAGCGTCCGATCGTGAGCTTCAGAGCGTGAGCGTGAGCGTCTGAGCGTGAGCGTCCGAGTGTGACTGTCAGAGCGTGAGCGTGAGCATCAGAGCCTGAGCGTGAGCGTCAGAGTGTCAGCGTCAGAGCGTGAGCGTCCGAGCGTGAGCGTCCGAGCGTAAGCGTCCGAGCGTAAACGTCAGAGCGTGAGCGTCAGAGCGTGAGCGTCTGAGCGTGAGCTTCCGAGCGTGAGCTTCCGAGCGTGAGCGTCAGAGCGTGAGCGTCAGAGCGTGTGCATGAGCGTCCGAGCATGAGCGTCCGAGCGTGAGCGGCTCAGCGTGAGCATCCGAGCGTGAGCGTCCGAGCGTGAACGTCGGAGCGTGAGCGTCAGAGCGTGAGCGTGAGCGTCTGAGCGTGAGCGTTAGAGCGCGAGCATGAGCGTCTGAGCGTGAGCATCAGAGCGTGCGCGTGAGCGTCTGAGCGTGAGCGTCTGAGGGTGAGCGTCCAAGCGTGAGCGTCAGAGCGTGAGCGTCAGAACGTGAGCGTCAGAGCATGAGCATCAGAGCCTGAGCGTGCGCGTCTGAGCGTGAGCGTCAGAGCGTGAGCGTCCGAGCATGAGCGTCAGAGCCTGAGCGTCACAGCGTGAGCGTCAGAGCGTGAGCTTCCGAGCATGAGCGTCAGAGCGTGAGCATGAGCGTGAGTGTCAGAACGTGAGCGTGAACGTCTGAGCGTGAGCGGCACAGCGTGAGCATGAGCGTTTGAGCATGAGCATCAGAGCGTGCGCGTCTGAGCGTGAGCGTCTGAGGGTGAGCGTCTGAGGGTGAGCGTCAGAGGGTGAGCGTCAGAGCGTGAGCGTGAGCATCAGAGCCTGAGCGTGAGTGTCAGATCGTGAGCGTCCGAGCGTGAGCGTCAGAGAGTGAGCGTGAGCGTCTGAGCGTGAGCGTCAGAGCGTGAGCGTCCGAGCGTGAGCGTCAGAGAGTGAGCGTGAGCATCAGAGCGTCAGCGTCAGAGCGTGAGCGTCAGAGTGTGAGCATCTGAGCGTGAGCGTCAGAGTGTGAGCGTCCGAGCGTGAGCGTCAGAGCGTGAGCGTCTGAGCATGAGCGCCTGAGCGTGAGCGTCAGAGCATGAGCGTGAGCGCCCGAGCGTGAGCGTCTGACCGTGAGCGTCCGAGCGTGAGCGTCAGAGCGTGAGTGTGAGCGTCTGAGCGTGAGCGTCGGAGCCTGAGTGTGAGCGTCAGAGCTTGAGCATCAGAGCGTGAGAGTCAGAGCGTGAGCGTGAGCGTCAGAGCATGAGCGTGAGCGTCCGAGCGTGAGCGTCTGAGCATGAGCGTGAGCGTCCGAGCGTGAGCGTCAGAGCGTGAGCGTGAGCGTCCGAGCGTGAGTGTTAGAGCATGAGCGTGAGCGTCCTAGCGTGAGCATCAGAGCGTGAGCGTGAGTGTCAGAGCGTGAGCGTCAGAGCGTCAGCGTCCGAGCGTGAACGTCAGAGCGTGAGCGTCCAAGCGTGAGCATCAGTGCGTGAGCGTCAGAGCGTGAGCGTCCGAGCATGAGGGTCCGATCGTGAGCGTGAGCGTGAGCGTCAGAGAGTGAGCGTTAGAGCGTGAGCGTGAGCGTCAGAGCGTGAGCGTCAGAGCGTGAGCGTGTGAGCGTGAGCGTCAGAGCCTGAGCGTGAGCGTCAGAGCATGAGCATCCGAGCGTGAGCGTCAGAGCGTGAGCGTCAGAGTGTAAGCATCAGAGCGTGAACGTGAGCTTCCGAGCGTGAGCGTCAGAGCATGAGCATCAGAGCGTGAACGTGAGCATCCGAGCGTGAGCGTCAGAGCGTGAGTGTCAGAGCGGGAGCGTCAGAGCGTGAGCGTCTGAGCGTGAGCGTCAGAGCGTGAGCGTGAGCATCAGAGCGTGAGCGTGAGCGTCTGAGCGTGAGTGTCAGAGCGTGAGCGTCAGAGCGTGAGCGTCTGAGCGTGAGTGTCAGAGCGTGAACATGAGCGTCTGAGCGTGAGCGTCAGAGCGTGAGCATCTGAGCGTGAGCGTCAGAGCGTGAGCGTCTGAGCATGAGCGTCTGAGGGTGAGCATCCGAGCGTGAGCGTCAGAGCGTGTGCGTCCGAGCGTGAGCGTCTGAGGGCGAGCGCCTGAATGTGAGTGTCAGAGCGTGAGCGTCACAGCGTGAGCATCAGAGCGTGAGCTTCCGAGCTTGAACGTCAGAGCGTGAGCATGAGCGTGAGTGTCAGAGCGTGAGCGTGAGCGTCTGAGCGTGAGCATCAGAGCGTGCGAGTCTGAGCGTGAGCGTCTGAGGGTGAGCGTCTGAGGGTGAGCGTCAGAGCGTGAGCGTCAGAGCGTGAGCGTGAGCGTCAGATCGTGAGCGTCCGAGCGTGAGCATCAGATCGTGAGCGTCAGAGCGTGAGCGTCCAAGCGTGAGCGTCAGAGCGTGAGCGTGAGCATCAGAGCGTGAGCGTGAGCGTCAGATCGTGAGTGTCCGAGCGTGAGCGTCTGAGCGTGAGAGTCAGAGCATGAGCGTCCGAGCGTGAGCGTCAGAGCGTGAGCGTGAGCATCAGAGCGTGAGCGTGAGCGTCAGATCGTGAGCGTCCGAGCGTGAGCGTCTGAGCGTGAGCGTCAGAGCGTGAGCGTCCGAGCGTGAGCGTCTGAGCGTGAGCGTGAGCATCAGAGCGTGAGCGTCAGAGCATGAGCATCAGGGCCTGAGCGTGCGCGTCCGAGCGTGAGCGTCTGAGCGTGAGTGTCAGAGCGTGAGCGTCCGAGCATGAGCGTCAGAGCGTGAGCGTCACAGCGTGAGCGTCAGAGCGTGAGCTTCCGATCATGAGCGTCAGAGCGTGAGCATGAGCGTGAGTGTCAGAACGTGAGCGTGAGCGTCTGAGCGTGAGCGGCAGAGCGTGAGCATGAGTGTCTGAGCATGAGCATCAGAGCGTGCGCGTCTGAGCGTGAGCGTCTGAGGGTGAGCGTCTGAGGGTGAGCGTCAGAGGGTGAGCGTCAGAGCGTGAGCGTGAGCATCAGAGCCTGAGCGTGAGCGTCAGATCGTGAGCGTCCGAGCGTGAGCGTCAGAGCATGAGCGTGAGCGCCCGAGCGTGAGCGTCTGACCGTGAGCGTCCGAGCGTGAGCGTCAGAGCGTGAGCGTGAGCGTCTGAGCGTGAGCGTCAGAGCGTGAGCGTGAGCGTGAGAGCGTGAGCGTCGGAGCCTGAGTGTGAGCGTCAGAGCTTGAGCGTCAGAGCGTGAGAGTCAGAGCGTGAGCATCAGAGCATGAGCGTGAGCGTCCGAGCGTGAGCGTCTGAGCATGAGCGTGAGCATCCGAGCGTGAGCGTCAGAGCGTGAGCGTCCGAGCGTGAGTGTTAGAGCATGAGCGTGAGCGTCCTAGTGTGAGCATCAGAGTGTGAGCGTGAGTGTCAGAGCGTGAGCGTCAGAGCGTCAGCGTCCGAGCGTGAACGTCAGAGCGTGAGCGTCCGACCGTGAGCGTCAGAGCGTGAGCGTCAGAGCGTGAGCGTCCGAGCATGAGGGTCCGAGCGTGAGCGTCAGAGCGTGAGCGTCAGAGAGTGAGCGTTAGAGCGTGAGCGTCAGAGCGTGAGCGTGCGAGCGTGAGCGTCAGAGCCTGAGCGTGAGCGTCAGAGCATGAGCATCCGAGCGTGAGCGTCAGAGCGTGAGCGTCAGAGCGTAAGCATCAGAGCGTGAAAGTGAGCTTCCGAGCGTGAGCGTCAGAGCATGAGCAACAGAGCGTGAACGTGAGCATCCGAGCGTGAGCGTCAGAGCGTGAGTGTCAGAGCGGGAGCGTCAGAGCTTGAGCGTGAGCGTCTGAGCGTGAGCGTCAGAGCGTGAGCGTGAGCATCAGAGCGTGAGCGTGAGCGTCTGAGCGTGAGTGTCAGAGCGTGAGCGTCAGAGCGTGAGCGTCTGAGCGTGAGTGTCAGAGCGTGAACATGAGCGTCTGAGCGTGAGCGTCAGAGCGTGAGCGTCTGAGCGTGAGCGTCTGAGCGTGAGCGTCAGAGCGTGAGCATCTGAGCATGAGCGTCTGAGGGTGAGCGTCCGAGCGTGAGCGTCAGAGCGTGTGCGTCCGAGCGTGAGCGTCTGAGGGCGAGCGCCTGAATGTGAGTGTCAGAGCGTGAGCGTCACAGCGTGAGCATCAGAGCGTGAGCTTCCGAGCGTGAACGTCAGAGTGTGAGCATGAGCGTGAGTGTCAGAGCGTGAGCGTGAGCGTCTGAGCGTGAGCATCAGAGCGTGCGAGTCTGAGCGTGAGCGTCTGAGGGTGAGCGTCTGAGGGTGAGCGTCAGAGCGTGAGCGTCAGAGCGTGAGCGTGAGCGTCAGATCGTGAGCGTCCGAGCGTGAGCATCTGAGCGTGAGTGTCAGAGCGTGAGCGTCCGATCGTGAGCGTCAGAGCGTGAGCGTGAGCGTCAGATCGTGAGCGTCCGAGCGTGAGCGTCAGAGCGTGAGCGTGAGCATCAGAGCGTGAGCGTGAGCGTCAGATCGTGAGCGTCCGAGCGTGAGCGTCTGAGCGTGAGCGCCAGAGCGTGAGCGTCCGAGCGTGAGCGTCAGAGCGTGAGCGTGAGCATCAGAGCGTGAGCGTCAGAGCATGAGCATCAGGGCCTGAGCGTGCGCGTCCGAGCGTGAGCGTCTGAGCGTGAGCGTTAGAGCGTGAGCGTCCGAGCATGAGCGTCAGAGCGTGAGCGTCACAGCGTGAGCGTCAGAGCGTGAGCTTCCGAGCATGAGCGTCAGAGCGTGAGCATGAGCGTGAGTGTCAGAACGTGAGCGTGAGCGTCTGAGCGTGAGCGGCAGAGCGTGAGCGGCAGAGCGTGAGCATGAGCGTCTGAGCATGAGCATCAGAGCGTGCGCGTCTGAGCGTGAGCGTCTGAGGGTGAGCGTCTGAGGGTGAGCGTCAGACGGTGAGCGTCAGAGCGTGAGTGTGGGCATCAGAGCCTGAGCGTGAGGGTCAGATCGTGAGCGTCCGAGCGTGAGCGTCTGAGCGTGAGCGTCAGAGCGTGAGCGTCCGAGCGTGAGCGTCAGAGCGTGAGTGTCAGACCGTGAGCGTGAGCATCAGAGTGTCAGCGTCAGAGCGTGAGCGTCAGAGTGTGAGCATCTGAGCGTGAGCGTCAGAGCGTAAGCGTCCGAGCGTGAGCGTTAGAGCGTGAGCGTCAGAGCGTGAGCGTCTGAGCATGAGCGTCTGAGCGTGAGCGTCAGAGCAAGAGCGTGAGCGCCCGAGCGTGAGCGTCTGACCGTGAGCGTCCGAGCGTGAGCGTCAGAGCGTGAGCGTGAGCGTCTGAGCGTGAGTGTCAGAGCGTGAGCGTGAGCGTCTGAGCGTGAGTGTCAGAGCGTGAGCGTGAGCGTCTGAGCGTGAGCGTCGGAGCCTGAGTGTGAGCGTCAGAGCTTCAGCGTCAGAGCGTGAGAGTCAGAGCGTGAGCGTGAGCGTCAGAGCATGAGCGTGAGCGTCCGAGCGTGAGCGTCTGAGCATGAGCGTGAGCGTCCGAGGGTGAGCGTCAGAGCGTGAGCGTGAGCGTCCGAGCGTGAGTGTTAGAGCATGAGCGTGAGCGTCCTAGCGTGAGCATCAGAGCGTGAGCGTGAGTGTCAGAGCGTGAGCGTCAGAGCGTCAGCGTCCGAACGTGAACGTCAGAGCGTGAGCGTCCGAGCGTGAGCATCAGAGCGTGAGCGTCAGAGCGTGAGCTTGAGCGTCCGAGCATGAGGGTCCGAGCGTGAGCGTCAGAGCGTGAGCGTGAGCGTCAGAGAGTGAGCGTTAGAGCGTGAGCGTGAGCGTCAGAGCGTGAGCGTCAGAGCGCGAGTGTGAGCGTCAGAGCCTGAGCGTGAGCGTCAGAGCGTGAGCTTCCGAGCGTGAGCGTCAGAGCGTGAGCATCAGAGCGTGAACGTGAGCATCCGAGCGTGAGCGTCAGAGCGTGAGTGTCAGAGCGGGAGCGTCAGAGCGTGAGCGTGAGCGTCTGAGCGTGAGCGTCAGAGCGTGAGCGTGAGCATCAGAGCATGAGCGTGAGCGTCTGAGCGTGAGTGTCAGAGCGTGAGCGTCAGAGCGTGAGCGTCTGAGCGTGAGTGTCAGAGCGTGAACATGAGCGTCTGAGCGTGAGCGTCAGAGCGTGAGCGTCAGAGCGTGAGCGTCTGAGCGTGAGCGTGAGCGTCTGAGCGTGAGCGGCAGAGCGTGAGCGGCAGAGCGTGAGCATGAGCGTCTGAGCGTGAGCGTCTGAGGGTGAGCGTCTGAGGGTGAGCGTCAGAGGGTGAGCGTCAGAGCGTGAGTGTGGGCATCAGAGCCTGAGCGTGAGCGTCAGATCGTGAGCGTCCGAGCGTGAGCGTCTGAGCGTGAGCGTCAGAGCGTGAGCGTCCGAGCGTGAGCGTCAGAGCGTGAGTGTCAGACCGTGAGCGTGAGCATCAGAGTGTCAGCGTCAGAGCGTGAGCGTCAGAGTGTGAGCATCTGAGCGT
The DNA here is from genome assembly GCF_046119375.1 of Phyllobates terribilis. Classification (NCBI taxonomy): domain Eukaryota; kingdom Metazoa; phylum Chordata; class Amphibia; order Anura; family Dendrobatidae; genus Phyllobates; species Phyllobates terribilis. The sequence continues at coordinate 1,211,495,597 of NW_027362761.1, forward strand.
GAGCGTCAGAGCGTAAGCGTCCGAGCGTGAGCGTTAGAGCGTGAGCGTCAGAGCGTGAGCGTCTGAGCATGAGCGTCTGAGCGTGAGCGTCAGAGCAAGAGCGTGAGCGCCCGAGCGTGAGCGTCTGACCGTGAGCGTCCGAGCGTGAGCGTCAGAGCGTGAGCTTCCGAGTGTGAGCGTCAGAGCGTGAGCATCAGAGCGTGAACGTGAGCATCCGAGCGTGAGCATCAGAGCGTGAGTGTCAGAGCGGGAGCGTCAGAGCGTGAGCGTGAGCGTCTGAGCGTGAGCGTCAGAGCGTGAGCGTGAGCATCAGAGCATGAGCGTGAGCGTCTGAGCGTGAGTGTCAGAGCGTGAGCGTCAGAGCGTGAGCGTCTGAGCGTGAGTGTCAGAGCGTGAACATGAGCGTCTGAGCGTGAGCGTCAGAGCGTGAGCGTCTGAGCGTGAGCGTCAGAGTGTGAGCGTCTGAGCATGAGCGTCTGAGGGTGAGCGTCCGAGCGTTAGCGTCAGAGCGTGTGCGTCCGAGCGTGAGCGTCTGAGGGCGAGCGCCTGAATGTGAGCGTCAGAGCGTGAGCATCACAGCGTGAGCATCAGAGCGTGAGCGTCCGAGCGTGAACGTCAGAGCGTGAGCATGAGCGTGAGTGTCAGAGCGTGAGCGTGAGCCTCTGAGCGTGAGCATCAGAGCGTGCGAGTCTGTGCGTGAGCGTCTGAGGGTGAGCGTCCGATCGTGAGCGGCAGAGCGTGAGCGTGAGTGTCAGATCGTGAGCGTCCGAGCGTGAGCGTCTGAGCGTGAGCGACAGAGCGTGAGCGTCCGAGCGTGAACGTCAGAGCGTGAGCGTGAGCATCAGAGCGTGAGCGTGAGCGTCCGAGCGTGAGCGTCAGAGCGTGAGTGTGAGTGTCAGAGTGTGAGCCTGAGCATCAGAGTGTCAGCGTCAGAGCTTGAGCGTCACAGTGTGAGCATCTGAACGTGATCATCAGAGCGTGAGCGTCCGAGCGTGACCGTCAGAGCATGAGCGTCTGAGCATGAGCGTCAGAGCATGAGCGTGAGTGTCCGAGCGTGAACGTCTGAGCATGAGCGTCCGAGCGTGAGGGTCAGAGCCTGAGTGTGAGCGTCAGAGCGTGAGCGTCAGAGCGTGAGAGTCAGAGCGTGAGCGTCAGAGCATGAGCGTGAGCGTCCGAGCGTGAGCGTCCGAGCATGAGCGTCAGAGCGTGAGTGTCAGAGCATGAGCGTGAGCGTCCGAGCGTGAGTGTCAGAGCATGAGCGTGAGCGTCCGAGCGTGAGCATCAGAGCGTGAGCGTGAGTGTCAGAGCATGAGCGTCAGAGCGTGAGCGTCTGAGCGTGAACGTCAGAGCCTGAGCGTGAGCGTCCGAGCATGAGCGTCAGAGCGTGAGCGTCCGAGCGTGAGCGTCAGAGCGTGAACGTGAGCGTCAGAGAGTGAGCGTCAGAGCGTGAGCGTGAGCGTCAGAGCGTGAGCGTCCGAGCGTGAGCGTCAGAGCCTGAGCGTGAGCGTGAGCGTCAGAGCGTGAGCGTCAGAGCGCGAGTGTGAGCGTCAGAGCGTGAGCGTCAGAGCATGAGCATCCGAGCGTGAGCGTCAGAGCGTGAGCGTCAGAGCGTAAGCATCAGAGCGTGAGCGTGAGCTTCCGAGCGTGAGCGTCAGAGCATGAGCATCAGAGCGTGAACGTGAGCATCCGAGCGTGAGTGTCAGAGCGTGAGTGTCAGAGCGGGAGCGTCAGAGCGTGAGCGTCTGAGCGTGAGCGTCAGAGCGTGAGCGTGAGCATCAGAGCATGAGCGTGAGCGTCTGAGCGTGAGTGTCAGAGCGTGAGCGTCAGAGCGTGAGCGTCTGAGCGTGAGTGTCAGAGCGTGAACATGAGCGTCTGAGCGTGAGCGTCAGAGCGTGAGCGTCTGAGCGTGAGCGTCAGAGTGTGAGCGTCTGAGCATGAGCGTCTGAGGGTGAGCGTCCGAGCGTTAGCGTCAGAGCGTGTGCGTCCGAGCGTGAGCGTCTGAGGGCGAGCGCCTGAATGTGAGCGTCAGAGCGTGAGCGTCACAGCGTGAGCATCAGGGCGTGAGCTTCCGAGCGTGAACGTCAGAGCGTGAGCATGAGCGTGAGTGTCAGAGCATGAGCGTGAGCATCTGAGCGTGAGCATCAGAGCGTGCGAGTCTGAGCGTGAGCGTCTGAGGGTGAGCGTCTGAGGGTGAGCGTCAGAGCGTGAGCGTCAGAGCGTGAGCGTGAGCGTCAGATCGTGAGCGTCCGAGCGTGAGCGTATGAGCGTGAGCGTCAGATCGTGAGCGTCCGATCGTGAGCGGCAGAGCGTGAGCGTGAGCGTCAGATCGTGAGCGTCCGAGCGTGAGCGTCTGAGCGTGAGCGTCAGAGCGTGAGCGTCCGAGCGTGAGCGTGAGCATCAGAGCGTGAGCGTGAGCGTCAGAGCGTGAGCGTGAGTGTCAGAGTGTGAGCCTGAGCATCAGAGTGTCAGCGTCAGAGCGTGAGCGTCAGAGTGTGAGCATCTGAACGTGATCATCAGAGCGTGAGCGTCCGAGCGTGAGCGTCAGAGCATGAGCGTCTGAGCATGAGCGTCAGAGCATGAGCGTGAGTGTCCGAGCGTGAGCGTCTGAGCATGAGCGTCCGAGCGTGAGGGTCAGAGCCTGAGTGTGAGCGTCAGAGCGTGAGCGCTAGAGCGTGAGCGTGAGCGTCAGAGCGTGAGCGTCAGAGCGTGAGAGTCAGAGCGTGAGCGTCAGAGCATGAGCGTGAGCATCCGAGCGTGAGCGTCCGAGAGTGAGCGTCAGAGCGTGAGTGTCAGAGCATGAGCGTGAGCGTCCGAGCGTGAGTGTCAGAGCATGAGCGTGAGCGTCCGAGCGTGAGCATCAGAGCGTGAGCGTGAGTGTCAGAGCATGAGCGTCAGAGCGTGAGCGTCTGAGCGTGAACGTCAGAGCCTGAGCGTGAGCGTCCGAGCATGAGCGTCAGAGCGTGAGCGTCCGAGCGTGAGCATCAGAGCGTGAACGTGAGCGTCAGAGAGTGAGCGTCAGAGCGTGAGCGTGAGCGTCAGAGCGTGAGCGTCCGAGCGTGAGCGTCAGAGCCTGAGCGTGAGCGTCAGAGCGTGAGCATCCGAGCGTGAGCGTCAGAGCGTGAGCGTCAGAGCGTAAGCTTCAGAGAGTGAGCGTGAGCATCCGAGCGTGAGTGTCAGAGCGTGAGCGTCAGAGTGTGAGCGTGAGCGTCTGAGCGTGAGCGTCAGAGCATGAGCGTGTGAGCGTCAGAGCGTGAGCGTCAGAGCGTGAGCATGAGCGTCAGAGCGTGAGTGTCCGAGCGTGAGCGTCAGAGCGTGAGCATCAGAGCGTGAGCGTCTGAGCGTGAGCTTTAGAGCGTGAGCATGAGCGTCTGAGCGTGAGCATCAGAGCGTGCGCGTGAGCGTCTGAGCGTGAGCGTCTGAGGGTGAGCGTCCAAGCGTGAGCGTCAGAGCGTGAGCGTCAGAGCATGAGCGTCAGAGCATGAGCATCAGAGCCTGAGCGTGAGCGTCCGAGCGTGAGCGCCCGAGCGTGAGCGTCTGAGCGTGAGCGTCAGAGCATGAGCGTGAGCGTCCGAGCATGAGCGTCAGAGCGTGAGCGTCACAGCGTGAGCGTCAGAGCGTGAGCATGAGCGTGAGTGTCAGCATGTGCGTGAGCGTCTGAGCATGAGCGCCAGAGCGTGAGCATGAGCGTCTTAGCATGAGCATCAGAGCGTGCGCGTCAGAGCGTGAGCGTCTGAGGGTGAGCGTCTGAGGGTGAGCGTCAGAGCGTGAGCGTGAGAATCAGAGCCTGAGCGTGAGCGTCAGATCGTGAGCGTCCGAGCGTGAGAGTCTGAGCGTGAGCGTCAGAGCGTGAGCGTCCGAGCGTGAGCGTCAGAGCGTGTGCGTCAGAGCGTGAGCATGAGCATCAGAGTGTCAGCGTCAAAGCGTGAGCGTCAGAGTGTGAGCATCTGAGCGTGAGCGTCAGAGCGTGAGCGTCCGAGCGTGAGCGTCAGAGCGTGAGCATCTGAGCATGAGCGTCTGAGCGTGAGCGTCAGAGCATGAGCGTGAGCGCCCGAGCATGAGCGTCTGAGCGTGAGCGTCAGAGCATGAGCGCCCGAGCGTGAGCGTCTGAGCGTGAGCGTCCGAGCGTGAGCGTCAGAGCGTGAGTGTCCGAGCGTGAGCGTCGGAGCCTGAGTGTGAGCGTCAGAGCTTGAGCGTCAGAGCGAGATAGTCAGAGCGTGAGCGTGAGCGTCAGAGCATGAGCGTGAGCGTCCGAGCGTGAGCGTCAGAGCGTGAGCATCCGAGCGTGAGTGTCAGAGCATGAGCGTGAGCGTCCTAGCATGAGCATCAGAGCGTGAGCGTGAGTGTCAGAGAGTGAGCGTCAGAGTGTCAGCGTCCGAGCGTGAACGTCAGAGCGTGAGCGTCCGAGCGTGACTGTCAGAGCGTGAGCGTCCGAGCGTGAGCGTCCGAGCGTGAGTGTCAGAGCGTGAGCATGAGCGTCAGAGAGTGAGCGTTAGAGCGTGAGTGTGCGAGCGTGAGCATCAGAGCCTGATCGTGAGCGTCAGAGCGTGAGCATCCGAGCGTGAGCGTCAGAGCGTGAGCGTCAGAACGTAAGCGTCAGAGCGTGAGAGTGAGCTTCCGAGCGTGAGCGTCAGAGCGTGAGCATGAGCATCCGAGCGTCAGAGCGTGAGTGTCAGAGCGGGAGCGTCAGAGCGTGAGCGTGAGCGTCTGAGCATGAGCGTCAGAGCGTGAGCGTCTGAGCGTGAGCGTGTGAGCGTCAGAGCGTGAGCGTGAGCGTCTGAGCGTGAGTGTCAGAGCGTGAGCGTCAGAGCGTGAGCGTCAGAACGTGAGTGTCAGAGCGTGAGCGTCTGAGCGTGAGTGTCAGAGCGTGAACATGAGCGTCTGAGCGTGAGCGTCAGAGCGTGAGCGTCAGAGCGTGAGCGTCTGAGCGTGAGCGTCAGAGCGTGAGCGTCTGAGCGTGAGCATCTGAGGGTGAGCGTCCGAGCGTGAGCGTCAGAGCGTGTGCGTCCGAGCGTGAGCGTCCGAGCGTGAGCGTCAGAGCGTGAGCGTCTGAGGGCGAGCGCCTGAATGTGAGCGTCAGAGCGTGAGCGTCACAGCGTGAGCGTCAGAGCGTGGGCTTCCGAGCGTGACCGTCAGAGCGTGAGCATGAGCGTGAGTGTCCGAGCCTGAGCGTCTGAGCGTGAGCATCAGAGCGTGCGCGTCTGAGCGTGAGCGTCTGAGTGTGAGCGTATGAAGGTGAGCGTCAGAGCGTGAGCGTCAGAGCGTGAGCGTCCGAGCGTGAGCGTCTGAGCGTGAGCGTGCGAGCGTCAGAGCGTGAGCGTCAGAGCGTGAGCGTGAGCGTCAGATCGTGAGCATCCGAGCATGAGCGTCAGAGCGTGAGCGTCAGAGCGTGAGCGTGAGCGTCAGAGCGTGAGCGTGAGCGTCAGATCGTGAGCGTCCGAGCATGAGCGTCTGAGCGTGAGCGTCAGAGCGTGAGCGTCCGAGCGTGAGCGTCAGAGCGTGAGCGTGAGCATCAGAGCGTGAGCATGAGCGTCCGAGCGTGAGCGTCAGAGCGTGAGCGTGAGCATCAGAGAGTCAGCATCAGAGCGTGAGCGTCAGAGTGTGAGCATCTGAACGTGATCATCAGAGCATGAGCGTCTGAGCATGAGCGTCAGAGCGTGAGCGTCCGAGCGTGAGCATCTGAGCGTGAGCGTCCGAGCGTGAGCATCAGAGCCTGAGTGTGAGCGTCAGAGCGTGAGCGCCAGAGTGTGAGCGTGAGCGTCAGAGCGTGAGCGTCAGAGCGTGAGAGTCAGAGCGTGAGCGTCAGAGCATGAGCGTGAGCGTCCTAGCATGAGCGTCAGAGCGTGAGCGTCAGAGCATGAGCGTGAGCGTCCGAGCATGAGTGTCAGAGCATGAGCGTGAGCGTCTGAGCGTGAGCATCAGAGCGTGAGCGTGAGTGTCAGAGCATGAGCGTCAGAGCGTGAGCGTCCGAGCGTGAACGTCAGAGCCTGAGCGTGAGCGTCCGAGCGTGAGCGTCAGAGCGTGAGCGTCCGAGCGTGAGCATCAGAGCGTGAACGTGAGCGTCAGAGAGTGAGCGTCAGAGCGTGAGCGTGAGCGTCAGAGCGTGAGCGTCCGAGCGTGAGCGTCAGAGCCTGAGCGTGAGCGTCAGAGCGTGAGCATCCGAGCGTGAGCGTCAGTGCGTGAGCGTCAGAGCGTGAGCGTGAGCGTCAGAGCGTGAGCGTCAGAGCGTGAGCGTCCGAGCGTGATCGTCAGAGCGTGAGCGTGAGCATCCGAGCGTGAGTGTCAGAGCGTGAGCGTCAGAGTGTGAGAGTAAGCGTCTGAGCGTGAGCGTCTGAGCGTGAGCGTCAGAGCGTGAGCGTCAGACGTGAGCGTCTGAGCGTGAGTGTCAGAGCGTGAGCATGAGCGTCTGAGCGTGAGCGTCAGAGCGTGAGTGTCAGAGCGTGAGCGTGAGCATCTGAGCGTGAGCGTCAGAGCGTGAGCGTCTGAGCGTGGGCGTCAGAGGGTGAGCGTCTGAGCGTGAGCATCTGAGGGTGAGCGTCCGAGCGTGAGCGTCAGAGCGTGAGCGTCCGAGCGTGAGCGTCTGAGTGTGAGCGTCTGAGGGCGAGCGCCTGAGCGTGAGCGTCAGAGCGTGAGCGTCCGAGCGTGAGCGTCTGAGCGTGAGCGTCTGAGGGCGAGCGCCTGAGCATGAGCGTCAGAGCGTGAGCGTCAGAGCGTGAGTGTCAGTGCGTGAGCGTCTGAGCGTGAGCGTCAGAGCATGAGCATGAGCGTCTGAGCGTGAGCGTGAGAGTCTGAGCGTGAGCACCTGAGCGTGAGCGTCTGAGGGTGAGCGTCTGAGGGTGTGAGGGTGAGCGTCTGAGGGTGAGCGTCTGAGGGTGAGCCGCTAACGGCCGCCATCTTGTTCTGAAATCCCGCATCGCTGATTGGCCGCGGCCTGACCAATCAGCGACGTGGGATTTCCTGGACAGACAGACAGACAGACAGATAGACAGACAGACAGACAGACGGGATAAGACAATTATATATATTAGATGGAGGACTATGCGGGGCCCATTATACTGCATGGAGGACTATGTGGGGCCATTATACTGTATGGAGGACTATGTGGAACTCATTATATTGTATGGAGCACTATGTGGGGTCCATTATTCTGTATGGAGGACTATGTGGGACCATTATACTGTATGGAGGACTAAGTGGGGCCCATTATTCTGTATGGAGGACTGTGTGGGGCCCATTTTTCTGTATGGTGGACTATGTGGGCCCCTTTTTCTGTATTGAGAACTATGTGGGGCCATTATAATGTATGGAGGAATAAGTGGGGCCCATTATTCTGTATGGAGGACTATGTGGGGCCCATTTTACTGTATGGAGGATTCTGTGGAGCCCTTTATACTGTATGGAGCACTATGTGGGGCCCATTATAATGTATGGAGGATTATGTGGGGCTCATTATTGTGTGTGAAGGACTATGTGGGACCCATTATACTGTATGGAGGACTATATGGGGTCATTATACTGTATGGAGGACTATATGGAGCCCGTTATACTGTATGGAGGACTATGTGGGGCTCATTATTCTGTATGGAGGGCTATGTGGGGCCCAATATTCTGTATGGAGCGCTATGCGGGGCTCATTATTCTTTTTGGAGGGCTATGTGGGGCTATTATACTGTATGGAGGACTATGTGGGGCCCAATATTCTGTACGGAGGACTATGTGGGGTCCATTATACTTTATGGAGTACTATGTGAAGCCCATTATACTTTATGGAGGATTATGTGTGGCCCATTATACTTTATGGAGTACTATATGGGGCCCATTATACTGTGTGGAGGTCTATGAGAGGATCACAGTTGGGGCATCATACTTTGATAGGTCACCATACTTTGCTGGGTGGGGTACACTGGGGTCATCATACCGTGCGTGCAGAGGTTTTCACTGTGGGGGTATCCTACTGTGTTTGGGGGGAGCTTTTTCTAAAATCATAATTTATTATTTGTATTATTTATTAATTCAAGGTCTTTTATCCTGCATTACATGTTTAACTTAGGCCATTGGGTCACATGACTTTTACTGCTCTTATATATCATATTATATTATCACAATATTTTATTCTAAAATCTATTAATTAAAATGTACTTTGTCCACGGGACAACCCTTTTGAGTTTGTTTCCATATGAAAAGGTTTTCCGTTATATTTGATGATAAGGAAAAACGTCCTCAATTGTAAACAATTTTTTTTTTATAAATATCAAAGTTGACCCGTGACTTTTTCCAAGTTTTTAATTTTGGCCATCTGTGTATTTGAGTTTTCTCTAGATGGTGCTGTGCTTATTGATTGCAGTAGACTCTAGGCGTTGCTGTGCTTATTGGTTGCAATAGACTCTAGATGGTACTGTGTGCTTATTGGTTGCAGTAGACTCTAGATGGTACTGTGTGCTTATTGGTTGCAGTAGACTCTAGATGGTGCTGTGTGTTTATTGGCTTCAGTAGACGCTAGGTGTTGCTGTGTTCTTATTGGTTGCAGTATACTCTAGGTGTTGCTGTGTGCTTATTGGTTGCAGTAGACTCTAGGTGTTGCTGTGTGCTTATTGGTTGCAGTAGACTCTAAATGATGCTGTGTGCTTATTGGTTACGATAGACTCTAGATGTTGCTGTGTGCTTATTGGTTGCAGTAGACTCTAGGTGTTGCTGTGTGCTTATTGGTTGCAGTAGACTCTAGATGTTGCTGTGTGCTTATTGGCTGCAGTATACTCTAGGTGTTGCTGTGTGCTTATTGGTTGCAGTAGACTCTAGGTGTTGCTGTGTGCTTATTGGTTGCAGTAGACTCTAAATGATGCTGTGTGCTTATTGGTTACGATAGACTCTAGATGTTGCTGTGTGCTTATTGGTTGCAGTAGACTCTAGGTGTTGCTGTGTGCTTATTGGTTGCAGTAGACTCTAAATGATGCTGTGTGCTTATTGGTTACGATAGACTCTAGATGTTGCTGTGTGCTTATTGGTTGCAGTAGACTCTAGGCGTTGCTGTGCTTATTGGTTGCAATAGACTCTAGATGGCACTGTGTGCTTATTGGTTGCCGTAGATTCTAGATGGTGCTGTGTGCTTATTGGTTGCAGTAGACTCTAGATGGTGCTGTGTGCTTATTGGCTTCAGTAGACTATAGGTGTTGCTGTGTTCTTATTGGTTGCAGTAGACTCTAGGTGTTGCTGTGTGCTTATTGGTTGCAGTAGACTCTAGATGATGCTGTGTGCTTATTGGTTGCAGTAAACTCTAGATGATGCTGTGTGCTTACTGGTTGCGATAGACTCTAGATTGTGGTGTGTGCTTTTTGGTTGCAGTAGACTCTAGGCGTTGCTGTGCTTATTGGTTGCAATAGACTCTAGATGGTGCTGTGTGCTTATTGGTTGCAGTAGACTCTAGGCGTTGCTGTGCTTATTGGTTGCAATAGACTCTAGATGGCACTGTGTGCTTATTGGTTGCAGTAGACTCTAGATGGTGCTGTGTGCTTATTGGCTTCAGTAGACGCTAGGTGTTGCTGTGTTCTTATTGGTTGCAGTAGACTCTAGGTGTTGCTGTGTGCTTATTGGTTGCAGTAGACTCTAGATGATGCTGTGTGCTTATTGGTTGCAGTAAACTCTAGATGATGCTGTGTGCTTACTGGTTGCGATAGACTCTAGATTGTGGTGTGTGCTTTTTGGTTGCAGTAGACTCTAGGCGTTGCTGTGCTTATTGGTTGCAATAGACTCTAGATGGTGCTGTGTGCTTATTGGTTGCAGTAGACTCTAGGCGTTGCTGTGCTTATTGGTTGCAATAGACTCTAGATGGCACTGTGTGCTTATTGGTTGCAGTAGACTCTAGATGGTGCTGTGTGCTTATTGGTTGCAGTAGACTCTAGATGGTGCTGTGTGTTTATTGGCTTCAGTAGACGCTAGGTTTTGCTGTGTTCTTATTGGTTGCAGTATACTCTAGGTGTTGCTGTGTGCTTATTGGTTGCAGTAGACTCTAGGTGTTGCTGTGTGCTTATTGGTTACGGTAGACTCTAGATGATGCTGTGTGCTTATTGGTTGCAGTAGACTATAGGTATTGCTGTGTGTTTATTGGTTGTAGTAGACTATAGGTGTTGCTGTGTGCTTATTGGTTGCAGTAGACTCTAGATGATGCTGTGTGCTTATTGGTTGCAGTAAACTCTAGATGATGCTGTGTGCTTATTGGTTGCAGTAAACTCTAGATGATGCTGTGTGCTTACTGGTTGCAATAGACTCTAGATTGTTATATGTGCTTATTGGTTGCAGTAGACTCTAGGCGTTGCTGTGCTTATTGATTGCAATAGACTCTAGATGGTACTGTGTGCTTATTGGTTGCAGTAGATTCTAGATGGTGCTGTGTGCTTATTGGTTACAGTAGACTCTAGATGGTGCTGTGTGTTTATTGGCTTCAGTGGACGCTAGGTGTTGCTGTGTTCTTATTGGTTGCAGTATACTCTAGGTGTTGCTGTGTGCTTATTGGTTGCAGTAGACTCTAGGTGTTGCTGTGTGCTTATTGGTTGCAGTAGACTCTAGGTGTTGCTGTGTGCTTATTGGTTGCAGTAGACTCTAAATGATGCTGTGTGCTTATTGGTTACGATAGACTCTAGATGTTGCTGTGTGCTTATTGGTTGCAATAGACTCTAGATGGCACTGTGTGCTTATTGGTTGCAGTAGATTCTAGATGGTGCTGTGTGCTTATTGGTTGCAGTAGACTCTAAATGATGCTGTGTGCTTATTGGTTACGATAGACTCTAGATGATGCTGTGTGCTTATTGGTTGCAGTAGACTATAGGTATTGCTGTGTGTTTATTGGTTGTAGTAGACTATAGGTGTTGCTGTGTGCTTATTGGTTGCAGTAAACTCTAGATGATGATGTGTGCTTACTGGTTGCGATAGACTCTAGATTGTGGTGTGTGCTTATTGGCTGCAGTAGACTCTAGATGTTGCTGTGTGCTTATTGGCTGCAGTAGACTCTATAGACTCTAGGTGTTGCTGTGTGCTTATTTGTTGCAGTAGACTCTAGATAATGTTGTGTGCTTATTGGTTATAGTAGACTATAGGTGTTGCTGTGTTCTTATTGGTTGCAGTAGACTCTAGGTGTTGCTGTGTGCTTATTGGTTGCAGTAGACTCTAGGTGTTGCTGTGTGCTTATTGGTTGCGGTAGACTCTAGATGATGTTGTGTGCTTGTCGGTTGCAGTAGACTCTAGATGGTGCTGTATGATTATTGGCTGCAGTAGACTCCAGAAGTTGCTGTGCTTATTGGCTGCAGTAGACTCTAGATGTTGCGGTGCTTATTGGCTGCAGTAGACTCTAGGTGGTGCTGTGTGCTTATTGGCTGCAGTAGACTCTAGATGTTGCTGTGTGCTTATTGGCTGCAGTAGGCTCTAGGTGTTGCTGTGTGCTTATTTATTGCAGTAGACTCTAGATAATGTTGTGTGCTTATTGGTTGCAGTAGACTCTAGAAGATTTTGTGTGCTTGTTGGCTGCAGTAGACTCTAGATGTTGCTTTGTGCTTATTGGCTGCAGTAGGCTCTAGGTGTTGCTGTGTGCTTATTGGTTGCGGTAGACTCTAGATGATGCTGTGTGCTTATTGGCTGCAGTAGACTCCAGATGTTGCTGTGCTTATTGGTTGCAGTCGACTCTAGATATTGCTGTACTTATTGGTTGCAGTAGACTCTAGGTGTTGCTGTGTGCTTATTGGTTGCAGTAGACTCTAGATGTTGCTGTGCGCTTATTGGCTGCAGTAGACTCCAGATGTTGCTGTGCTTATTGGCTGCAGTAGACTCTAGATGGTGCTGTGCTTATTGGTTGCAGTCGACTCTAGATATTGCTGTACTTATTTGTTGCAGTGGACTCTAGGTGGTGCTGTGTGCTTATTGGTTGCGGTAGACTCTAGATGATGCTGTGTGCTTATTGGCTGCAGTAGACTCTAGATGTTGCTGTGCTTATTGGCTGCAGTAGACTCCAGATGTTGCTGTGCTTATTGGTTGCAGTCGACTCTAGATATTGCTGTACTTATTTGTTGCAGTGGACTCTAGGTGGTGCTGTGTGCTTATTGGTTGCAGTAGACTATAGGTGTTGCTGTGTGCTTATTGGTTGCAGTAGACTATAGGTGTTGCTGTGTGCTTATTGGTTGCAGTAGACTCTAGATGATGCTCTTTGCTTATTGGTTGCAGTAGACTATAGGTATTGCTGTGTGCTTAGTGGTTGAAGTAGACTATAGGTGTTGCTGTGTGCTTATTGGTTGCAGTAGACTCTAGATGATGCTGTGTGCTTATTGGTTGCAGTAAACTCTAGATGATGCTGTGTGCTTACTGGTTGCAGTAGACTCTAGATTGTGGTGTGTGCTTATTGGCTGCAGTAGACTCTAGGTGTTGCTGTGTGCTTATTGGCTGCAGTAGACTCTAGGTGTTGCTGTGTGCTTATTGGCTGCAGTAGACTCTAGGTGGTGCTGTGTGCTTGTTGGTTGCAGTAGACTCTAGATGGTGCTGTATGCTTATTGGCTGCAGTAGACTCCAGATGTAGGTGTGCTTATTGGTTGCAGTAGACTCTAGGTGTTTCTGTGCTTGTTGGCTGCAGTAGACGCTAGATGTTGCTGTGCGCTTATTGGCTGCAGTAGACTCTAGATGTTGCTGTGTGCTTATTGGCTGCAGTAGACTCTAGATGTTGCTGTGTGCTTATTGGCTGCAGTGGACTCTAGGTGTTGCTGTGTGCTTATTGGCTGCAGTAGACTCTAGATGTTGCTGTCTGCTTATTGGCTGCAGTAGACTCCAGATGTAGCTGTGCTTATTGGTTGCAGTAGACTCTAGGTGTTTCTGTGCTTGTTGGCTGCAGTAGACGCTAGATGTTGCTGTGCGCTTATTGGCTGCAGTAGACTCTAGGTGTTGCTGTGTGCTTATTGGCTGCAGTAGACTCTAGATGTTGCTGTGTGCTTATTGGCTGCAGTGGACTCTAGGTGTTGCTGTGTGCTTATTGGCTGCAGTAGACTCTAGATGTTGCTGTGTGCTTATTGGCTGCAGTAGACTCTAGGTGTTGCTGTGTGCTTATTGGTTGCAGTATACTCTAGGTGTTGCTGTGTGCTTGTTGGCTGCAGTAGACTCTAGATGTTGCTGTGTGCTTATTGGCTGCAGTAGACTCTAGGTGTTGCTGTGTGCTTATTGGTTGCGGTAGACTCTAGATGATGTAGTGTGCTTGTTGGTAGCAGTAGACTCTAGATGGTGCTGTGTGCTTATTGGCTGCAGTAGACTCCAGATGTTGCTGTGCTTATTGGTTGCAGTAGACTCTAGATGTTGCTGTGCTTATTGGTTGCAGTGGACTCTAGGTGGTGCTGTGTGCTTATTGGCTGCAGTAGACTCTAGGTGGTGCTGTGTGCTTATTGATTGCAGTTGACTCTATGTGGTACTGTGTGCTTATTGGCTGCAGTAAACTCTAGGTGTTTCTGTGCTTGTTGGTTGCAGTAGACTATATGTTGCTGTGCTTATTAGTTGCAATAGATTTTAGGTGATGCTGTGTGCTTATTGATTGCAGTGCACTGGAGTTATGCTGGCATGCAGTGACACGCTGTTCACCTCCACACTATAGCACACACGGAGACAGATATCTCCTCTCCCACTGACGAGCACCTGGACAGATAACCTTGAAAAAGGTCAGAGAGGCCGAAACTTTTGTGAAACATTAATCTGTCTCCAAAGACTGATTCAATAAACAATTTTTTGCAAATCTATCTTGATTTAGTGCAGGAGGTTTTTCATTACAAGTGATTTAGTCTTTTTCCTTGTTGGCACTTGCTATTTTGGTCGTGCAAACCCCATGGCACTACTATTGGCTATAATACCCAGGCCTGCAAAGTACCTTTATCAGCAGCAGTCAGCTTCATCATTATGTCAGAAGAGTTCATCTGAATACTGCGACTCAGGCAGATGTCCACTTTGTGTGCTTGTTGGGATTAGCGGAGTCCGTCAACTGCTAGAGCGCAACTGGTTTCTGTTGCAAATGAAGCTATGAATTTCAGGAGTGTGTGACTGTGTTGATAAAAGATGGTACACAGCAAAAAGAGTGACAATATGTGTTTAGGCACGACACATGTTCTACCCAATACCTCCTCTCCTTGTCATCAAAACCACTAACTTGATTACCTTTCTCTGTTCCTCTTTATGACTAAGCTGCCACGCAGCCTTCTAGCACATAGCACTCCTACACATGTATACAGTGACATGTAAAAGTTTGAGCACCCCAAGTCAAAATTACTGTTATTGTGAACAGTTAAGCAAGTTGAAGATGAAATGATCTCAAAAAGGCCTAAAGTTAAAGATGACACATTTCTTTCGTATTTTAGGCAAAAAATATATATATATATGTATATACCGTATATATATATAGATATTTTTTTTTTAGATATACTGTATATATTCCATTTTTTTACATTTTAAAATTGCAAAAAGGAAAATAGTCTGATGCAAAAGTTTGGGCACCCTTGGATATTTGGGTGCTCAGATAACTTTGACCAAGGTTTCAGACCTTAATTAGATTGTTAGTCGTATGGCTTGTTCACTATCATCATTAGGCAAGGCCAAGTGATACAAATTTCCCAGCTTTATAAAAACCCAGCCTCCTCTAATACAGCAACAGCCATGGTTTCTTCTAAGCTGCTGCCTAGCACTCTGAAAATGAAAATGGCGCAGGCCCAAAAAGCAGAAGTTGCGCTTTCCTCTATTCAAAATGTAATTAAGAAATGGCAGTTACCAGGAACAGTGGAGGTCAAGAAAAGGCCTGGAAGACCAAGCAAAATTTCTGTGAAAGCTGCTCGTAGGATTGCTAGAGAGGCAAATCAGAACTCCCCACTTGACAAAGGACAAAAGAGACCAGAGCTAGAATAAAATGAGGTCACAGGTTTACCATGAAGAAATAATGTCCTGTCCCTCTGAGTTTAGTCATTTGGCATACTGGTAAAACTGCTTTGTGAGAAAATATCTAGAATCAAGTTCATTCAGGTAAGACTTAATTTTTGTTTACTGCTTAGAAAAAAGATTCTCATGAACTTGATTGTTAGTAGTCTGTGGATGCCAGACCAAAGCTCTGCCAACCACCTCCTACTTTCTGGAATCTCTGGTACCTCTTCCAATTAGGAGACCAGTTGCAACGTCATGAGTGAGTTCCATAACAATAATGTTTTCCCTGACCTACTAATCAGAAGAGGTGCCAGGGATGCCAGCATTTAGTAGGAGCTTTGCAGGGCTCGGGTCCTACTGAATTCCAATATGTCGATTTCATCAGGTTCCTGACAATTTTTTTTCCTCAAGTCACAAGAATTCATAAATTCCCTTCTATTATTCTCCAGTGAATTCTGTATTACTCTGGTCTGGTTAACATGAACACGGTTGTAAAGGATAAAACAGTAAAAGCCAAGTTATAAAGAGTAAAACTTCAGAGTGTCCCAGCTGACGAGTGGGACTGTTACCTAAGAAGAAGTTAATGTGTGTAGCTTCTCCGGTTGACCAGTGGATATCTTTAAATGGCCCCAGCAGATTTATTTGCCATTGATTCTACAAAATGTCAATCGCTTTGATTTGCTAAAAATGTTGAACTCGCTGAATCATTTCTTTTCTATAAATTGATATTTGAGACTAAAATAGGGTGAATGGAGATTTTCCATATTTTATTGCCAGACTTTTAGGAAAAAAAAAATCAAAGTTGCACAATCAAGTGCAGAAAAACAAGATCCCAGACAGGTTCCGAGTCCATGACAAACATAGCAGAGTAGACAAAAACAATGATGATGGAGAGTGCGGGGCAGAGAATGTGGGGCTCCCAGTAGGCTCTACATTGGGGGGTAAATTACTGGCTATTAAGCATACACGAGCAGTGTCACCTGTGGTGTAAGAATGCAGGAGAGATGTCCCGTGCTGACCCCATGCGGACAGGCCTCCTCCACTGTTTATTTTCATTGCTCGGTCTTTATTTTGGAATATAGGAATAGAAGACAGGCCAATTGTAGTGGGGAGATATTGCTCAGCACTTTCTGTTATAACTGAATGCATTTTAACTCTTTCTAGAAGTCAGATGTGAGAACAACTTATATAACATCCTCCGTTGCGTTCTTCTGTAAGTCAATCTGACAAAGGACCTAAAGAAGGACATACACATAACACCCTACAAGGGGACTTATTGGTAGGTCTACCCCATCTACCACAGGGTTACAAGTTTAGCTTTCACTACATGGACTCAGAAAATGTGGAAACTCGTGCAAAAGAGGGCAACATATTAATTATAGATGTGTGGATATGGCTAAGTTAGAATTCGTGAATTTAATGGTTCTGGGGTCTGGAGGGACCCCAGAGAATAATAAATGAAAGATGTAAAAAATGCTAAAAATCCTTATACTCACCTCATCGCTCAACTCGGCAGCCCTTCACTTCCCACCGCCACCCATCCAGTCCTCTTCGCATCTTTAGATTGGCGTCGGCAAAACTGAAATCCCCGGGTCTCAGTCACCAGGCAAAGACTTCCAAGTTTGCTAAGCCCAGAAGAGTTCTGTGCAATGTCATAACGTACTCTGATCCAAAGATGCAATGAGGACCAGACGGGTAGAAGTGAGGAGAAGAGAGGCCAGAGAGGTGAATATAATTAACAAAAAAAAAAAAATTAGGCTCATAAAAATGGTAGCCGACACCCGTAAGAAGTGAATTACAAAAATTCCACCTTTTGGCGAATGTGGATTTTTGGAAAATTTGAGTAAAATTTAATTCCACTCAAATTGGCTTACTGCTCAAAATGGGTGGCAGAAAAGAAAAGGAGAGGTAGTCACCTCTCTAGGTCTATGAGGTTGTGACTGGGACACTTGTAGACACAGACAGAAAAGGTCCCCGTGCAGGAGCAATACATGGGGCCTTTGCAGTCCAATAGCTGTGTATAACATTTTGAAAAATTTGAAGACAAAAAAAGCAACAAAAACCACAAAAATTAAGGTCACTTCAAAAAATGCAAATGTTGAATTGGGACATGTACCAAAGTAAAAAAGGACAAAAGGGCAGTCTTTAGACCCCTGTTGAGCAAATGAGAGGCCATTTTTGGTCAGACTGGAGTAACTTGGTCCCATCAGAGAAAATCATTTCTGAAGTCCAATATGTAACAATATAGAAATAATCCCAATTGTCTAGTAAAACGCTCAAATATCGTCATGTAATATAAAACACAATGGCCCAAATTTTTTTAAAATTGAGTAATTTGTGCCAAATTTTTTGCTTATTTACTTCAAATCCCAAAATCCACATTTATCAAACATGGCTTTTGTAATGCACACGCCCGGACTGACTGGCGTGTGCGTGTTTATGTAGTGATTCTGACGCGCCCCCTGGGCCAGTGCTGTTTAGGGATACCCGGAGCCGGATCAGATGGGGGTTGTAGTCTCCGAGTGGCTGTGACCCGGTCCGTGCCCAGGGTGTCAAGCTCAGTGTGTGGCAGTCCTTATGATGTTACTAGATGTTCTTTGTGTCGACTACGCCACCCGTTGATTTGCGGTCAAAAGGCCTCCGCTGCAGCAGGGTCCACTGAGGCTGGTGATGTGTGTGCAGCTTAGGTAGTATAACCCCCAACGGGAGGGGTATAGCCTCAGGGGGTCAGCCGTGGAGGATGGTGGTTGTGAAGGTGCAGCAAAGAGACTCAGAGGCATAAAATGCAGTTCCAGGGTTTTACTTACTGGTGTTGCTCGGGTCACTGTGTACAGCAGTGACCACCCAAGCCGTGCTGCGTCCACCAGGTCCTGGACTCGGTCAACTCCCAGGCAACTCCGGAGTGTGGTCCTGAGCTCCTTTCTGTCTCTCCCTTCTTCTGGCCGTTCCCACCAGGGATCCACCTAAGTCCGGCTCCCTCGGGCCTCTTGTTGGTCAAGCCTCCTCTGGGCTCCCTGACCCTATTCTTGGTCTGCCTTCCGGGTGGATTTAGTGGGTGATCGTGGCAGATCCTGCCCACGACCTCCGGTTCCTGGCTAAGGTGTGCTGTAGCCTCTGCCAGCTTGGGATCCGGTACCCTGTTGCCGACCCTTCACCCTATTAGCTCTCTTATGGGCTCTTGGGGTCCCCTCTGCGCCTCTGGGTCTCTCTCTCTTCTCCTCTGCTCTGCTTCTCAGGTTACACTCTGACAGACTGACGTCTCACAGACTGACAACTGACTGACTGACCCTGATCTAAGATGGTGCCCACCTTATATACTCCCTCTATGTGTGAGCTCAGGTGACCAGCACCCAATGAGCTCCTAACTTTACCCAGGCTGCTCCCCCTATCTGCCCCTACACTACTGGGATGTTCCACCCCCCCTCCCACTCCAGCCAGGAACAGACACTGTCGTACCTGCACATTTCTCTAGTGGGAGTACCATCGGTCTGTTCCCCGGAAATGGGATGTGTGTAGTGCATGCAGCCTACTAGCTCAGTTCCACACTCCATCCTTACCCGGGAGTGGAATATCACACCTCTGGGTTGAGGTGCAATACCCCTGTAGCAGCCGAATCCTCAGGGTGCTACATTCCCCCCTGGTAAATCACAGCACGTCCTCGGGCTGTAAAATATAAACATCCAAAACATACAATTTTTTTTCATAAACATAAACATAGAAAACATCATATAGATATATCAGCAATAAACTTTTCATATAAATAACATTCTTGTTTCTGGTTCCTCCGGTCACGGTGCAACTTGTGACCGGGTAAAGTGCTACAGTCTCTCTTGGAATAAAACAGTTCCCTATAAAACCGGTAGGGGGCGCTTTAGGAAGCGCAACTATATACAAGGGGATATGGCCGCTCTCAGTCCTCGGCCAGGTATTAGGGAGGATTGACCGCTCTCAGTCCTCGGTCAGTGGGAATAGGGACACACGGGTTTCAGTTCAATCGGCTGGTCCCAACGGGGACTATATTTTAACTAGAACAGTTCTTATACCCTGATGGGTAACTATGTACAGTCTCTCTCTACCGTACTTCAACGACGGCGTCCTCCTGCTCCTTCTTTAGATTCTTCAGACCCGTCCGTGTCCTCTTGCTCCTCCTCACACCGCAGCTCCTCCTCCGTCAGGCGATGCACATGGAGGGCGTAGGGTCCTTTGGCACACTTGTGCCGGGTGAAGGTGACCTCGTCCCCTACATACAGGTCACGACCTCTGTGTCCCTCCGGCAGATGGCTTTCTACGTCTCTGCGGGTGACAAAGACGTCGCCGGGGGTGTGATGATCCCTGATGAAACCCCAACCGTGCTGCAGTTGGAATTTAATTACAGTCCCGGTGGCACGGGGACCGTGGGCTGCACGGGGGTTCCTCCGGGTCCGGCTCTTCTGCTCCGCGCTCCTTATCTGCGCTTGCTGTTCCCGGACCCGCCTCTCTCTCCGCTCCCTCTCGAAGACCTCGAGCTGCTGCCGGCAGCACTCTGCACGCTCCGCTGCGGCCGCCCGAGTCTCCTGGGTGAACCCCATGAGGTCTTCTCCAGTGGGGTCCCACTCGAACTGTGCCTCCTCCAGCGGGGGCGAGGTCCTCCTTGCGGGCTTCGGAACCGGAATCAGGGGTTCATCTAGGGGTCTCTCTTTCCGGAGTCGGGGATGGTGAAACTCCGGTGGCCATATGAAGGGCTGCCCATCCGGGCACGTATGCTGGGCGAACAGGTCCTCACCCAGGTGCGGTACTTTAGGTGCTATGGGCGCTGTGGTGGTAGCGGCGCCCGGGTTGACCAGGCCTTGCGACCAGGCTTGGGGCACGCTAAAGGAAAAGGGCAGCGTAAGAACGGCGGCGCCCGTGGTTACTCAGCCCTGCGACCAGGCTGGTGGCTCCGCGGAGGTAGGGGGCGCTGTTGGAATGGCGGCGCCCGGGGGTACTAGGCCTTGTGACCAGGCCGGTGGTATTTCCTGCTTGGCCACGCTCGAGGTCGAGGCGTGTGACGTCACAGGGGTCGCGGCCGCGGTTTCCGGTTGAGGCCTAGTCGGCGGCGGTGACGATGCAGCGACGGGCACGGCAGGGGGAATTTCGGGCTCTGCGACGGGGAGCTGGGGCAGGCACGCGGTTTCCCGGCTCAGGGTAGAGACGTCCCCTTTACCTGCCTCCGTCCGTTCAGCTCCCTTCTCGGCGCCGTCTCCTGCCTTCATTCCTCCTGCGCCATCCTCAGAGGCGGTCTGTCTCCTCGTCTCGGGTGGCGTGCTCCGCTGACGGGTTTCGGTCTGCTGGGCCATCTCTCGGCTCCACTCCGCCAACGTCTCTCGCTGCACCCGGGCCATCCTCCGTGCGAGGCCCTCCAGCGCGGTCTGTGCACACTCCCGGTCTCGGGGGAGCTGTGCTAGGATCTCCAGCAGGCCTTCTGGAGTGGCGACCTGCAACAGGCTCCTGACCACTGGGTCGGTGCTGCCTGACTCTCCCTCCATCTCCGGGTAGGCTTTCTCTGGACTCTCTTCCAGACGTCTTGTCTCCGGGTGCGCTCTCTCCAGACTCCTCCAGGCGACACCCATCTTTGCTCTCTTGTTCTGTCTCCGCCCACATCGAGGGTGGTCCCGGGGCAACTTCAGTTCCAGGGGCAGTTCTCTCACGCTGATGGACACTTCCAGCATCACAGTCTCTGTTGGTGGGCGCGGTTTCCGCTTTTGGTGCCATTCTTCGACCTGGCCCACGATGGGAGATGGCCTTTTGCCACCCTCTGGCACGCCCATAATGGCGTCCGCTCTTCCAAGGCGGGAAATCTTCGGAAATGGCGGGAATCGTCTCCCAGTGGCGGGAAACTCCATTGATGGCGGGAAAAAGCTGCAAATGGCGGACAACCGGCGGGAAACGACCTGTGATGGGGCCCGATGGCGGGGACCCTCCGGAACTGGCAGGAGACTTCTTTTTGAGGTAACGGTGAACTTTTCTTCAGGCACGCAGTACCCGGGTTGCCGCGGGCACGCAATCCTGCCGACTACGCCAAAGTTGACGCGCCCCCTGGGCCAGTGCTGTTTAGGGATACCCGGATCCGGATCAGATGGGGGTTGTAGTCTCCGAGCGGCTGTGACCCGGTCCGTGCCCAGGGTGTCAAGCTCAGTGTGTGGCAGTCCTTATGATGTTACTAGATGTTCTTTGTGTCGACTACGCCACCCGTTGATTTGCGGTCAAAAGGCCGCCGCTGCAGCAGGGTCCACTGAGGCTGGTGATGTGTGTGCAGCTTAGGTAGTATAACCCCCAACGGGAGGGGTATAGCCTCAGGGGGTCAGCCGTGGAGGATGGTGGTTGTGAAGGTGCAGCAAGGAGACTCAGAGGCATAAAATGCAGTTCCAGGGTTTTACTTACTGGTGTTGCTCGGGTCACTGTGTACAGCAGTGACCACCCAAGCCGTGCTGCGTCCACCAGGTCCTGGACTCGGTCAACTCCCAGGCAACTCCGGAGTGTGGTCCTGAGCTCCTTTCTGTCTCTCCCTTCTTCTGGCCGTTCCCACCAGGGATCCACCTAAGTCCGGCTCCCTCGGGCCTCTTGTTGGTCAAGCCTCCTCTGGGCTCCCTGACCCTATTCTTGGTCTGCCTTCCGGGTGGATTTAGTGGGTGATCGTGGCAGATCCTGCCCACGACCTCCGGTTCCTGGCTAAGGTGTGCTGTAGCCTCTGCCAGCTTGGGATCCGGTACCCTGTTGCTGACCCTTCACCCTATTAGCTCTCTTATGGGCTCTTGGGGTCCCCTCTGCGCCTCTGGGTCTCTCTCTCTTCTCCTCTGCTCTGCTTCTCAGGTTACACTCTGACAGACTGACGTCTCACAGACTGACAACTGACTGACTGACCCTGATCTAAGATGGTGCCCACCTTATATACTCCCTCTATGTGTGAGCTCAGGTGACCAGCACCCAATGAGCTCCTAACTTTACCCAGGCTGCTCCCCCTATCTGCCCCTACACTACTGGGATGTTCCACCCCCCTCCCACTCCAGCCAAGAACAGACACTGTCGTACCTGCACATTTCTCTAGTGGGAGTACCATCGGTCTGTTCCCCGGAAATGGGATGTGTGTAGTGCATGCAGCCTACTAGCTCAGTTCCACACTCCATCCTTACCCGGGAGTGGAATATCACACCTCTGGGTTGAGGTGCAATACCCCTGTAGCAGCCGAATCCTCAGGGTGCTACAATTCCACTGTGCAATGAACCGGAGAGTGCCTGGAGGGGCGTAACTAAGTATCTGCCCGATCCGACCAAGGTCGCACGACGGCATACGACGCCAGTGCACCAGGGAGGAACCGAGCAGAGGAACCAAGGTCTACTCCAGGTCAGACTCCGGACACGGCTGTTGACCCACACCGGGGAATACAGGAACAGGCAGACTAGAGCGCAGGCTGGGTAGGGTCCAGTACAGACTGGGAGACAAATTCGAAACCGCAGATGCGGTGGACAGGGCAGAGCAAAGCGAAAACCGCAAACGCGGTGGAAAGAGCTGAGCAAAGCGAAAACCGCAGATGCGGTGGACAGAGCTGAGCAAAGCGAAAACCGCAGACGCGGTGGACAGAGCTGAGCAAAGCGAAAACCGCAGACGTGGTGGACAGAGCTGAGCAAAGCGAAAACTGCAGACGCGGTGGACAGAGCTGAGCAAAGCGAAAACCGCAGACGCGGTGGACAGAGCTGAGCAAAGCGAAAACCGCAGACGCGGTGGACAGAGCTGAGCAAAGCAAAAACCGCAGACGCGGTGGACAGAGCTGAGCCAAGCAAAAACCGCAAACGACGTGGACAGAGCTGAGCCAAGCGAAAACCGCAGACGCGGTGGACAGAGCTGAGCAAAGCGAAAACCGCAGACGCGGTGGACAGAGCTGAGCAAAGCGAAAACCGCAGACGTGGTGGACAGAGCTGAGCAAAGCGAAAACTGCAGACGCGGTGGACAGAGCTGAGCAAAGCGAAAACCGCAGACGCGGTGGACAGAGCTGAGCAAAGCAAAAACCGCAGACGCGGTGGACAGAGCTGAGCAAAGCAAAAACCGCAGACGCGGTGGACAGAGCTGAGCCAAGCAAAAACCGCAAACGACGTGGACAGAGCTGAGCCAAGCGAAAACCGCAGACGCGGTGGACAGAGCTGAGCAAAGCGAAAACCGCAGACGCGGTGGACAGAGCTGAGCAAAGCGAAAACCGCAGACGCGGTGGACAGAGCTCTGTACACACGGAACAGACTAGAAGGGAAAGGCAGAACCAGATACCCACAGGGTACTTGCAGAGAAGTAGCGAGTGGACCACAAACTCACAAACGGAAGTACAGTGACAACGAGCAGCAGTTAGGTACGAGTTCAGACTCTGCAGAAAAAGGGAAAGCACGGACATAGAGAAAAACAAAACAGGCTAGGAGAGTATTCAGACAAGAATAGACACAGCAGCAAGATACAGGAGCGGGTTCACACAGGCCTGGAAATACAGCCTCCAGGATAGGCAGAAGACAACAGGCTAGAAGATAATACAGACAGGACACAGTTCAGACACGGGAACTGATACCAAAGGCAGGAAACATAAACGGGACCTGGCATATCAGTGACCAAAGGCCAACTGACAGAACACAATGCTCAGGCAGGGATTCATTGGAGCAGCTGGGTTAAATACCAGATGGCAGACAGCAATAGGCTGAGGACGCACAAGGGGTGTGTCTGCAGCAGGTACAAAAAGCAGGAAGTGATCGGGCGCCGCCCTTAAGCAGCAGACAGAGAGGCAAACAGACAGCATGGAGGGAAGCCAGGCTAGCAAACTGGACTGGAGATCAAGTGCGCGCTCTTGCACAGTGGGAGATGGACCACTATGCAAGGACTCCGCCAGGTATGTTACAGCTTTTAATGGTAAATTTGGTAACAATGATGCTAAATTACTAAGAATGGTAGTACCCTTCCCAATGTGAGAAAAAGAGTGGGAGACCAATGTGTCTAATGTAGAATTTTATGTAAATGGCTGCAATATAAATATATTTGCCCCATGCCTTTACGCCTTTTTTAAGACAGTTATAACCGGTCCAGAATATCAACATTTTGGGAGGATTTTTATGCAGAAATACAATTATAAATATGTTGAACATCACTCCAAAAGGTTATAAATAGTGTTGAGCGAGCATGCTCGACACTACTCAGTACTCGCCCGAGCATCTCACTACTCGGGATGTTCGGTGAGCACCGAGCATTTCCGGGTTACTCGTGCGGGAGCTCGGGTCTCCGCCCTGCATGTTTGGCGCTCTTTACAGAGCCAATGAACATGCAGGGATTGCCAGCCAGTCACTGTAATGCCGCAGCCATGTTGGTTGTGGGCATTACAGTGATTGGCTGGCCGCACAGCGTCACCTCGAGTATTTAAAACCGGGCGCCGCCATCTTGGACACAGTCGCTCCGGATCAGACAGTGTAGAGGGAGTGCTGCTGAGTTAGGGAGAGATATATAGTGCAAAATAGGTAGTGTAGGGTCTCTAAAGCCTGCAAAATCAAACAAACAGTCCTTCTCAGGACTAATATCCATCCCAGATATCAGGCAGGCAGGCAGGCTGTATAGGAGACGCAGTGGTTATACCAACAAACACTGCATTACAGTCCTGTGTGCTCCTGCTAGTCAAATTGCTAGACTTATCCCCCGGTCTCAGGGGCCAGCAAAAAATCCTATTTTTTTTCCTCAGTCAGACTGTACAAATACGCGTCTTATTAACCTTTTGGTACTTCCCCCCCCCAAAAAAAAATTGAGTGTGTCTGTGACTGTTCAGACACCAATATATCTGTTTAAAAGAGTCTGGTGTAGGCCAGATAACTAGAACTTTGGTTTTGCAGTTCCATGGTTCAAATCTCTGTATTATCCTGCTTTTGGCATTTTTACCGTAAAAAAAAACAGTAATAGTGTCTCCCTGACTGTTCAGACACCAATATATCTGTTTAAAAGACTCTGGTGTAGGCCAGATAATTAGAACTTTGGTTTTGCAGTTCCACGGTTCAAATTTCTGTATTATCCTGCTTTTGGCATTTTTACCTTAAAAAAAAGCAGTAATAGTGTCTCCCTAACTGTTCAGACACCAATATATCTGTTTAAAAGAGTCTGGTGTAGGCCACATAACTATAACTGTGGTTTTGCAGTTCCACGGTTCAAATCTCTGTATTATCCACCTTTTTGCCTTTTTTACATAAAAAATAAAAAAATTGAGTGTCTCGCTCAGTGTTTAGACACCAATATATCTGTTTAAAAGATTCTGGTGTAGGCCAGAGAAATAGAACTGTGGTTTTACTCTTCCACAGTTCTAATCTCCTTTTTATTACAATTTTTCCATTGATAGTGCGAGTGTAAGCTATTTTACTTCATTTACAATGGGCAAGGTGCGTGGCAAGGGACGTGGAACTGGACGTTCTGGTGATGGTGCGTGTAGAGGACGGGGCCGTGGCCAAGGTGAAAATGTGCCACAACCAACAGCCACATCTTCTCACTCCCATTTCTTGACCGAATTACTAGGGAAGCACACTACAACACCAGAATTGCGAACTGATCAGTGTGAACAGGTTTTTAATTGGATAGCAGATAATACTTCCAGTTACCTGGGCACCACCACCTCCGGTCTGTCTTCCACACTGTCAAGTTTTAGTAGCCGTGAGTCTCGACCGCATACTCCTCCTCACCCTGATGCTCCTTCCTCCCACCATGCCGAGTGTCGTCAGACACAGGGCCGTAACTACAACCGGGGCAGCCGGGGCACTGCCCCGGGGCCCCAACCACCCAAGGGGCCTCAAACTGATGGTAAAAAATTGTATTTTAATACTTTAATTTCTCATAAAATACCCAGCTCCTATATTCCCATCAGACAATGTCACCCAGAGGACAGGAGAGACTATCATTTCAACAATTTCCAGGAGCTCTGCCAGCTGTGAATGAATGGAAACCTGCACTGGCCTGGAGAGGCTCATAGCACAAGATTTGTAACAATATGTTAGTCTTGAGATCACAGAGAGTTGGCAAGGCTGGCACAGTGCACACTGACTGTGACAAACTCTCAGCATCATTGAGAGGAGACAGTCTCAGCAGACACATATCTCTGTGACAAACTGTGAGAAGCCCTGCTATTTAATAAACATATACAGTTATTTGAAAATTTGTGCAATATTTGGAATTATTCACCTTATTAATTTTCCAAACGTATTGACTGAATATTTAAAATCTAAAACTTGCATCATAAACAACAAAATCTATTAAAGGTCTTGCGGAACGTGGTGAAG